>NW_026988447.1:1250000-2500000 GCF_030222135.1 Aotus nancymaae | reverse complement strand
CTTTATTTACCACCAAGATGGAAAGTATCTTTCCTCCTGCCTCAGGGCTTCTACATATAATTTTGACAGCCTTTACTTTATCAAAGAAATTGTGTCAATTTAAAAACTGTAGCCTTCCTTACTGTGGTGGAAAATCAAATTTTAGATACAGAAGGATCTCTTTAATGCCAACTTAAAAGAAAATTTAAGGCCAAATTAGAAAAGATTTATACTTTTGAAAGGCCATTAGTATTATAATGATCACTGTGATATTCTTTCAGCAGGATTTCCTTAAAATCAGATTTCACCAGCTACCACAATTATTTTAAAACATTAACTGGTATACATATCACATACATGCCAGGCACTACATATATATCATGACCATTGAAGAAGAAGGAGGGTAATAAGGTCCCAACCTGCATAATTGTGTGCAAATGTTTCTGATACATTAAGTAGCTGGTGAAGAAACATAGAAGCAAGCATCTCTGAGGCTGAGGCATCTCATCAAATGACAGAGCCAGTGCCGTTAGCAAAGCAGCAGACATGCCTTCACAGAACGGAGCTCACTGTATCTCTGTAGATGACTTCCCCTGCTTTTCTTGAAATAAATCAGAACTTCTATGCCATGGCTGCATGTTAGAAATATCTGTGGAGGTTTTTTAAAAACTCTGATAACTAGGTTCTATTTGAATCCTATTAAATCAGAATGCCCAGGGATGAGGTCCAGGCATGGATACCTTCAAAAGCTCCCTAGACCACTCTATTATGCTTTAAAGCCACTCCCAAACTAAATTTTAACCTGCAGCCACCTTAGGGGGTTGATATAGTCCCCAGAAATATATTCAACACACTGTCTCATGACCTTCCACTGTCAGCGGGCTACCGAAATGGTTATAAATTGTGTTCGTTTGCATCAGTACTCTCTGCTCACCACTGCAAACTCCTTCCCTAAGGCATGTTTCCAAACACCTTCAAAATGCCAATTTAACTAAAAGGTTAAATCAAAGTAAGATCAGGGTGAACAGAGGAGCCTACAATGTGCCCTGAACAGCCTCTAGCCTGAAATGCCTAAAAACGCAAACATGACCAGAGGGTGATCAACAGCACAGCAGAAATGTTGTAGGCAGCCCAAGGTCTTTCTTATTTTTTCAGTTTCAGCAGCTCTCATTTCCATTTAGTCCGACTGTCATGGTTTTCCTTGGATGGGTTCCCTATCGCTGCACTGAGTCTTTTCACTGATACTACTGCTTAATTGGTTGCATCTTCCTTGCAATTTGAACCCAAGGTAACATTACTAGGAAAAATTTTAGAAATCTCACAAACCAGTTAATATAGAAAGGAAGTCTTTATGTGATCAAATCAAGCCCTTTCAGCATTCCACGAAGGTCTACAGCATTCCACGAATGTCAGCTGCTGAGGCCAGGGCCCATCACGCAGGCCTGTGGTGTCTGGTGACCAGAAAAGTATTTGGGTTGCTCCTTCCTATTTAAGATTCACTACTTGTGCTGACTCAAGCAGGCAGACAGCAACTGTGGTAAAACCTCTATTTGTTCCAGTTGGTTCCTTCATTCCCTACTGGGCCATCTTGTAAATTGGCAGTGATAAGTAATGACAAAGAGACCCTTTCAAGGTTGGCAGGTGTGATGAGTAAGTAACATGCAGACATATCACCTGCAGTAAAACAATCTCTCAGCTGTCCCCCTGAGATGGAAACAAAACTCTCCACCTTTATCAGTTCTTCCCAGTATGTACTGAAATCTGTTTCTCTTCACCATGAGCCTTGAACTTTGGTTTAATTTAATCTCATAGCAGTTCTATTTTCTTGGTTTATAGAACATCTGAACTATTTAAAAGGAAGTGGAGTGAGCTGGCATACCTACTGACCTCATTTTGGTAAGTGAAATCACTGGCTGATGAAAAGCATAATCAACCATGATGGAGAGAGCCGCTGATGAGCAGACCCTGGACAGACTAGCATTTCAAGGTTGGCCCAGATTATGGCCACTAGATCTAATAACCCAGTAATAAATCCACCAATTCATCAATGAGGAAAAAAAAGTTATTTTATAGAGTCATTGCATTTTAAAAGTTCAATTCACTTCATCACACTGAGTAAAATCAATCTATATTATTTTTGCTTTATTTTGTGTATGGCATCAAAGGTAAATGGTATGGATTTTAATCCGGTTTTTATGTTGTCCACTTTCTATTGTCAGGTATCAATAACTGATTTTCTGGATTATTTAAAAAAAATTAAATTGATGAGGGCCTTCGATTTGAGAGTATTATAATTCAAACTCCTTTTTTTTCCTTTTGAGTGTTTACTGATCCTGATAGGTTTTATTTGTTTTGTTCTGTTTTTAGTTACTATTATGGCCATATTTCTGGCACTAAATTTAGTAATAAATTCTCTTTATCAACTCCTGGGAGAGTGTATTTAATTTTTATGTACTTAGTTATAATAGCTTTTTTAAGCAATATACATTAAAAGGCAAAGTTCATAACTCTTGACCTACTATTTAAAAGAGCTATAATATATTATTACACCTATAATAATGTTAGGAACTCTTAATCCAGTAATGATTCACCTGCTAGACAGTGAATGATTCACATTTCTTTGGAAACATTGATTTATCATCTTAGTAGGAATTCGACTATTTTAGAAATGAGATGGGCTATAACCTCAGCACTCTTTTTTGGTTTTCTGTTGCCAGAATGATATTCATCTGGGAAGATTATAGAAAGAACAATTAACAGGATATGCCCAATGAATGGTGCCTGTGGTGAACAGCCTGGATTGCTTTTTAATTTTTCTTATAAATCTCTCTAGTATTATTAAGCCACCATGTGGAATAATGGCCAATGACTCATTGCTTTTAAAATAGAAAGGATTCAAATCTATCTTAGCCTTATGTCATTCTCTTTATCTTGTAGGCATGCCATCTGACATTTACAGTAATTGTGTATTTTAATAAAAACTTTGTCTTTTTGTGGTCTTTCTCTTGCCCTTAGCAGTCTATTCTCAATTCTTGGAACCACGCTGGAGAGTACAAGAACCGTGCAAAGGTAATGGACGAGGCACATATTTGGTTTATAATGGAAAATCCTAGAGTTCTTAGGAATAAACTATTGTATTTCTCAAGATTATTTCAATATCAATGATAGATGAACCCAATAAGGGAAATGCCTCTCTTATTTAGTCGAGCTCTCTGTTATAGTGAGCCAAGTGTGTCATTGCCTGCTTTTAATTCAAAGGGACATTGGTCTGGGTTGGTGTAAATAAGGATGCCAGACTTTTGGGGGTCAAGACTTAGGACATCTAAACAGAGCATGGTCAGGAATGAAAGGTTTCGGTGTCATTGATACCTGAAATAGCAATTATAAGTAATGTATTCTAGGCATTGAAACAAGAAGTAACTTGCTGAAAGTCGAAGTTGGAGACGGGGTGTTTTTCAAAATGGATACATGTTATTTTTTCTTTCTGTCAAGCAACAGTTTCTTTTTTTTGGGTGGGGGGAGGGAGTTGCATTTCCTACCACCTCAACCAATTGTTTTATTCTCTTCTCTTGATCAGAGGAATGATAGCATGACACAGACTGTGGTACTTAGGGTCTCTTTCTTGGATGTCAAATGTAGTCAGTGGACAGAAGCCCCGTTTTCCTAAGTGATGAAATAGGAAAATGGAACAGAATGGAAAACTGATAAATAAAGTCACACACTTACAGTCATCTAATCTGTGATAAAGTTGACAAAAATATGCAATGGGGAAAGGACTCTCTATTCAATAAATACTGCTTCATAACCTGGCTAACCATATGCAGAATAACAAAACTGAACCCTTACCTTTCACCATATACAAAAAATAAGTGAAGATGGATTAAAAATTTAAATGTAAGACCTCAAACTCTAAGAATCCTAGAAGAACAAACCTAGGAAACACCATTCTGGATATAAGCCCTGGGAAATAATTTATTACTAAGTCCTTAAAAGCAATTGCAACAAAAACAAACATTGACAATAGAGACCTAATTAAACTAAAGAGCTTCTCCACAGCAAAATAAACTTATCAAGTAAAAAGACAATCTACTGAATAGGAGAAAAAATTCTCAATCTATGTATCTGACAAAGGACTAATATCCAAAATCTATAAGGAACTTAAATATATCAACAAGAAAAAAACAACAACACTAAAAAGAGGGTAAAGGACACAAACAGACACTTCTCAAAAGAAGACATACAAGTGGCCAACAAACATATGAAAAAAATGTTCATCTTCACTAATCATCAGAGAGCTGCCAATCGAAACCACAATGAGACACCATCTCATACCACTCAGAATGACTGTAATTAAAAAGTCAAAAAACAACAGATGCTGTTAAGGCTGTGGAGAAAAGGAAACACTTATACATTATTGGTGGGAATGTAAATTAGTTCAGCCTCTGTGAAAAGCAGTTTCGAGATATCTCAAAGAACTTAAAAGCAGACATATCATTCAACCCAGCAATCCCATTACTGGGAATATATCCAAAAGAAAAAAAAAACTAAAATGCAAAGAAAAAAGAAAGAAAGAAACAAAGAAAGAAAGAAAGAAAGAAAGAAAGAAAGAAAGAAAGAAAGAAAGAAAGAAAGAAAATTGGTCTACCAAAAAGACACATTCTACCAAAAAGTGCATTCGCATGTTCATGGCAGCACTATTCACAATAGTGCAGACATAGAATTAACCTACATGTCTATCAGTGGTGGGTTGAATAAAAAAACGTGGTACATATACACCATGGAATACTAATGCAGCCATAAAAAAGAACAAAATCAAGCCCTTTATAGCAACATGGCTGGATCTAGAGGCTGTGTTCTTAAAGGAATTAATGGAGGAACAGAAAACCAAATATAGTATGTTCTTACTTATAAGTGGGAGCTAAATACTGGGTAGTCGTGGACATTACAATGGCCACAATAGACGCTGTGGACTACTAGTGAGGGGAAGGTGGAAGGGGGCCAGAGCTCTGGGATGGTGCCAAATGCAAGGATATAAGAGGCAAGAGTGTCTACTGAGTATTTGTTAATTAAAGGTAGTGGAATTAACTTGACTCTGCATTCCTTTACATGAAATGAGTTGACCCAAAATATGCTATGCATATTTTTTTTCCTGCTGCAAAATTCATAATAATTTGAAAATTTGGAATAGTTTGAAGAATGATTTGTACAAATTTCAATGCAGGTTTTTCTTCTTATTTTGGTTGTGAACATATGTTTTCTAGCATCAGTTCTTAAAGATAATTTGTCCAGTGGCTGAAAGAAATGAAAACCAGTATAATTGATAAACTATGCATTTCAAAACAGGATTTGGTGGGTGGGAGTTAAACACTCTTGTGGAAGTATCTGAATCTTCTTCCTCAAATGTCAGTGGAGTATAGTTAGCTAGGATTCTCTGTCTTTAAAAAAAATATTTTTTACCTTAGGGACCTATCTGTCTTTGATTACGGATAAAATAGTTATGGTGGAAATGTAGTATGCCAGTGAAATATGGACATATTCGAAGCCACATTTAGGATCATAATAGAATGTGTCAACATTGGGATGTTTAAACATCAGTAGCTGCCTGTATTCTAGGACCAGTGAGGAGAGCTTGGTCTCCCATGGTGCTAACTGCTCTCCTGAGGGAAAGCTGATAGACAGGAAAGAGATGTTTTTAGGAAAGCCTGAAAATGCACACCAGGAGCATGAGTAGAAACCTAAAAGACAGAGGAATCTATAGCTTCATTGTCTGACAACTCAGCACCTCCATGGTAGATTTCTACCAACAAAGGAATAGTCAAAGTTGTAAAATAATTTTAATCTGGGTCATGAGTAATTGGAACTTCAAAGTATTTAAGCCTTGAATATGCATTATTTTTTAATATATATGATTTAAATCAAATAATTTCCTGTCATCCCCTTGAAATCACAATTTAATTGTTAACCTGAGGAGCTTCCTTGTTTACTGAAATGGCCCCACACTCTGGTGGCCAGAAGCTTCTTTATTGAAGATTCACACAGGCTGGTTTGAAACAGAGGTTTGTTTGGTTACTTTTTCCCCCAAAACAGTGTAAATCAACAGCAGAAAACAATGTTTAGTTGTTTTATTTATCAAAATAATTAAAAGATTTGTGAAATTATTAGGAGGTATGGCAATTTGAATTAAGATTTCTTTTATTCATGATGTATTTTAAAACATCAGGGCAAACGGCCTATCACAAAAACTAACATATGACTAAAAATGCTTGCTTCTAAATATTATTCTTTAGCAATAAAAAGAGATTAAATTATAAAAACAATTTTGTTTAAAAGTTTAAAGTACTTTAGTTGTAAGTAAAAAATTTACTTTTTATTAATAAAAATAAATTGGTCAATATGTTGGAGCAAGGTATTCTGTAGACAGTTTAGCTTCACTCTTCCTGCCTCTTTTATTTAAAGACAAAAGTCAATACAAAATATTCTTTCTTCCCTCACAAATAGTTCCTTTTCTTTCAGAATGAATGAATAGGGTCTTAGAAAGAAATATTCATTTTCTAACTATAGAAGCAGTTACTGCTATTACAAGCTAGATTTTCACTTCGATAGCAACTGATGTGCCAAGCACTCCAGTGTAGGTCACTCGGAGAGATATTCGTTAAACTCTCATCAGTCTCTTGACATTCACTGTGATTGGTATAATATTATGGAGCCATATTTACAACATCCCTGGGTCACTTGTGGCTGGTTGCCATAAGAGATTTCCTTTTTATCATGCTGATTGGGACTGAAATGTTGGCCACATCAGCAAAGGCCAGATTATAGAACAAGGGGACTGTAGCCTGACAGGGTTGGGTATGTAAACCTAAGAGAAAAGATAGGAGATGATTGTTTGGGTAGGAATTAAAATTGTGTTTCAACTTGGGAAACTGACCTAGAAAGAAAGGAAAGGCAAGATGAGCATGCTGTTGGTGAAAGTTCAAACTGAGGGGAGTCTCAGAGAGCTGCTCACCCAGGTAATGGTTGGAGGTGCAGGTAAACAGATTACGGGATATTGAGGAGGTCCAAGATCAGCTATCAGGGACCTGGTTGTGGGAATGAATATTGGGCTACAACAAGCAGAAATCTAGAATTTGGGTAAATTTGGATGGCAGTCAGGGAATTTCATCACTAAAAGGGCAGTGCTGGAATCCAGGCAATGGAAGAGTCAACTCACCAAGGACCTTGTCCTGGTCAGGAAGCCCACACTGCCCTGAAATGTGAGAAAGGGCCCTGTCAGGAAACTCAGTCTATGCAAAATT
Organism: Aotus nancymaae; assembly: GCF_030222135.1. Taxonomy (NCBI): domain Eukaryota; kingdom Metazoa; phylum Chordata; class Mammalia; order Primates; family Aotidae; genus Aotus; species Aotus nancymaae. The sequence goes on along the minus strand of NW_026988447.1, from coordinate 2,492,726 downwards.
GCTATGGATTTTCTATGCCCTAAAGATGCTGGATTATTTCCAATTCTGGCTGACAGACTAAAAATAATGTCACTAATACTAATAATAGCAGCAAAGACTTTTTGACGATTTTCTACGTCCTAAGCACTGAGGTAGGTTCTATCTTTATACACATTTTACAGAAAAATAAATTAAGGCTAAGTAACTTGCCCACAGCCATATAACTAATAAGAGGTGGGGCCCAGCTTCTAACTAAGCAGTCTGTGTGTGTGTGTGTGTGTGTTCTGGAATCTGTGGATATATCCACTTTGCACATGGCCTATTACAGTTCTATTTACCATGCCAATGTCAAGCACTGTCCCTGGTTGGGAATGTGGGAAGCAGACTCTGAGATGGGGTGCAGTATGTAAGATGTAAGGCAGTACTCTGTATCTGCAGGGCCCATCAGTGAAGCCTGCCTATCATAACCACTCCCAGGTACCAGGGCACTTCGGGCATACTCCTGAGATCAACACTTGTGGGAATGGAAGCAGGACTGGGCTGAGAGAGAAGTCAACCCATAGGGAGCTCTGGAGTGCAGTGGCCTGAGAGAGCTGTTCTGTGTTGGATTGAGAGGGCCGGGGTTGCCTCAGGAAGAGCATGATCTTGGTCAAGGCACACTCTGTATCTGCAGGGCCTGGCAGTGAAGTCCACCTATTAACCCTACTCCCAAGTACGAGAGAACTTTCTTAAGGGGGATCTCATCTTCATGCTGCACCTCTGTGCCTATAAAAAATACATTCCTATTTTCTGAAAATATCTAGAAAAGATTTAAAGTTTATTCTGCTACTCCTGCTCCTTTTTAGAGGGACCTTAAATCCCAATTTGCTCAATACAGTCCTGGTTTATACTTCTATTCCCAGCACGATTATTAATGACTTCTCCTTTTACTCTTAAAACTATCTTGGTTGGATGTAAGTGATTTTACCTCATTGATGTTCTTCTGTTCCTCCTTGTTCCTCTACTAATAATCTCTTACTAATTTAGTTTCTAAAAATAATATTTTTACAGAAATCGTTCTGACTCTGAAAAAATTTTCAAAGATAAAACAATTTTCAGGTCTGGCATCACTTATTTAATGTTGTCAGCATGCTAGCTGATAGAAGAAACCTCAAAAGTTTGACAGTCACACTACTTATTTTTTCTTATACTAATATGAATGGGATAGTATCACCTACTAGTAAGAATATGTTTATTTAGTGTTGTAAAATATTATGTAAGGATGACCCTTGAACTCCTTAAGATTGGTTACCTAGATAGAATAAGGTCCATTGAAATATTAAGTCAGGAATGAATAAAATATTTTCAATTCTCCTTGGTCTGTATTTAAATGAAGTAACGTCAACACGAACATCTGAATTTTGCTAAGGCCTCATTCCCATTCCATATTCTTTACCTTAGAAGCAAAGTACCATTTCTCCTTTAGTCATTTTTCATGTATTTTAGGGGTATCCCCTATGACTTGAGAAGTAAGCCCCTACATATTCTTCTGCTGTGGCCTTTTGAGTAAGTTCTTTTGCTCACAAACCATTAGAAAGTGGTGTCTGGCTGCTAAAAACTAACACCCAGCACCTGGCTGCCTCCCTGGTGACCCTCTTCGCAGGGTAAAGGTCCTCTCTGCCTCGAGGACCCTGCTACCTACCACCCCTCATTTGGGTACATGGAGTTGCACCCTTTCTCTCAGGGGTGGGCTCAGAGGCAGCACCGATTGAGTGTGAGCTTCGTCAATACAGGTCTGCTGTGTGCACACCTTGGTCATAGTAGATTACATCTAATCCCTGGAGTGGAGCCCGGGGCACAAAACAGATTGTGTCTGTTCTCTTGTTCCTCTTCAGATTTGGCCCAGGCAACTAAACGTAAAATATGGAAGTTAATATTTGCAGTGCACATATTAATTAATTAATTAAACAGTTGCCTAGATCACTGACTCTTCAATTTGTCAAATGTCAAGATATAATTTTAAAAAAAATAGATAAGTCTCTTAGTGAGCATATGTTTAACACCAAGAGATCTTTCTAACTTATAAATGATATGGAATGACAAAGTGGATGATACATACACACACACACACACACACACACACACACACACAAGCAGAGGAGGAAGACAGAGGGAAGGAGAAAGACGTGTGTGGAAAATGATTGCTGGAATAAGGATGTTAATTTAGAGTCAAAACTGGGTAATATCATACAGCAAAGTACAATGAAAAATCCTTTTTTCCTTTTCCATAAGTTATTGGGGTACATGTGGTATTTAGTTAGATGAATAAGTCCTTCAGTGGTGGTTTTCAAATTTCCATCTTGATTTGTTTTTGACTAGATGCTTATTCAGGAGCAGGTTATTTAATTTCCATGTATTTGCATGACTTTGAAGATTTCTTTTGGAGTTGATTTCCAGTTTTATTCCACTGTGGTCTGAGAAAGTGCTTGATATAATTTCAAATTTCTTAAATTTATTGAGGCTAGTTTTATGACCTATCATATGGTCTATCTTGGGAAACATTCCATGCCCTGTTGAATAGAATGTGTATTCTGTGGTTGTTGGGTGAAATCTTCTGTATATATCTGTTAAGTCCATTTGTTCCAAGGTATAGTTTGAGTCCATTGTTTCTTTGTTGACTTTCTGTCTTGGTGAGCTGTCTAGTGCTGGTCAGTGGAGTATTGAAGTATCCTACTATTATTGTGTTGCTGTGTATCTCATTTCTTAGATCTATTAGTAATTTTAGTAATTAGTAATTTAGTTTTCCAAATTTGGGAGCTTCAGTGTTAGTGCATATATGTTTAGGATTGTGATATTTTCCTGTTGAACGAGGGCTTTTACCATTAAATAATGTCCCTCTTTGTCTCCTTTAACTGTCGTTGCTTTAAAGTTTGTTTTGTCTGATATAAGAATAGCTACCCCTGCTCACTTTTGGTGTCCATTTGCATGAAGTGCCTTTTTCCACCCCTTTGCTTTTAAGTTTGTGTGAGTCCTTATGTGTTGGGTAAATCTACCGAAGGCAGCAGATGGTTGGTGAGTTCTTATTCATTCTGGGGTTCTATGTCTTTTAAGTGGAGCATTTAGGCCATTTACGTTCAATGTTAGTATTAAATGTGAGGTACTGTTGCATTCATCGTGCTCTTTATTGCCCGTGTACTTTGATTTTATTTGTTTTTTTGCTTTTTAACTTGTATTTTTGTTTTATAGGTTCTATATGATTTATGTTTTAAAGAGGTTCTGTTTTGATGTGTTTCCAGGATTTGTTTCAAGATTTAGAGCTCCTTTTAGCAGTTTTTATAGTGGTGGCTTGGTAATGGCAACTTCTCACAGCATTTGTTTGTCTGAAAAAGACTGTATCTTTCCTTCATATATGATGCTTAGTTTCACAGGATACAAAATTCTTGGCTGAGATAATTGTTTTGTTTGAGAAAGCTGAAGATAGGGTCCCAATCCCTTCTGGCTGGTAGGGTTTCTGCTGAGAAATCTGCTGTTAATCTGATAGGTTTTCTTTTCTAGGTTACCTGATGCTTCTGTCTCACAGCAATTAAGAGTCTTTCCTTTGTCTTAACTTTGGATAACCTGATGACAGTGTGAACTTTTTGTGATGAATTTCCCAGGTGGTGTTTGTGCTTCATGGTTGGATGTCTAGCTTGCTAACAAGGCCAAGGAAGTTTTCCTTGATTATTCTGCCAGATACATTTTCCAAGCTTTTAGATTCCCTTCTTCCTCAGGAACACCGATTATTCTTCAGTTTGGTCATTTAACATAATCACAGACTTCTTGGAGGTTTTGTTCATATTTACTTATTCTTTTTTCTTCGTCTTTGTTGGATTGGGTTAATTCAAAGACCTTGTCTTCGAGCTCTGAATTTCTTTATTCTACTTGGTCAATTCTATTGCTGAGACTTTCCAGAGCATTTCACATTTCTAAAAGTGTGTCCAAAGATTCCTGAATTTTTTACTGTATTCTCTTTAAGCTACCTATTTCCTTGAATAGTTCTCTCTTCCCTTCTTGTATCATTTTTTGGATTTGCTTGAATTAGGCTTTGCCTTTCTCTGGTGCCTCCCTGATTAGCTTAATAACTAACCTCCTGAATTATTTTTCAGGCAGATCACAGATTCCTTCTTGGTTTGGATCCATTGCTGGTGAACTAGTGTGATTTATTGGGTGTGTTAAATAGCCTTGCTTTGCCATATTACCTGAGTTGGATTGCTGGTTCCTTCTCATTCGGGTTACTTCTGTCAAGAGGGAAAGTCTAGGGCTGAAGGCTGTTGTTCAGATTCTTTTGTCTCATGGGATGTTCCCTTGATGTAGTGCTCTCCCTCCTTTTCCTACGGGAGGTACTGCGAGCTGCACTGCAGTGATTGTTGTCTCTCTTCTGGGTCTAGCCACCCAGTGAGTCTACCTGGCTCCAGATTTGTCTGCACAGTCTTGTGATCTGAACCATCTATGGGACTCTCAGCTGTGGATACCAGCACAGTATTTGGGATGTCTCCCAGGTCCTACAGGAGTAGTCCGCTTACTTCAGAGTGTCTGTGGGTCCTCTCGGGATTGCTGGTGTGTTGTTGCAGTCAATCTGGAGCTAAAATTCACTATGCAAGCCTCCACACCCTGCTCTGTCCGGAGCTGCAATCTAGTCCTGCCTTCTGTCTACCACGATGATCCCAAGCCCCATGATAAATATCGAGTTATCTTTTCTAACAGAAATTACTCAGTAAGCCAGGCTGAAGTACAGTGGTCCAATCACAGCTCACTGCACCCTTGACTCCTGGGCTCAAGAGATCCTCCCAGCTTTGCCTTCTGAGTAGCTGGGACTACAGGCGTGCACCACCATGCTGGGTTAACTTTTTTTTTTTTTTTGTAGGATCTTACTATGTCACCTAGGCTAGTCTTGCACTTTTGGGCTCAAACAATCATGCTGTCTCACCTACCAAAATGTTGGGATTACAGGCATGAGTCACTGCACCCAGCTTCTGTCTTTTTTAAACAAAAATATTTGCAGCTTCTCCACTTTCTACAAGCAACACCTAATTTTTCAAAATAAGGGTACTAATGATTTGTAAATTCTCGAAGTTCCAGTTTCTAAAGAGCCAAATAACACTTAGGGAGGCAGCTATCCCACAGTTGAGCTTGTTGTACGATGTGCTATCATGAGTTTGAATGAGGTTGCTGTAATATTCTTGCCTTATTTCCAAGTTGTGGATCGTTTTTCCAAATGCAGCTATGCCAAAACAGGGCTTTGATTCCCTCCCTGGATCCCCACACATATAAGTAAGGATGCTCAGAAATAGTTTCCATTTAGAAATATTATTATTAGTGTTTTCATCTATGTTTCTTTGCTCCAATCCAGTATCCTTCTTCACTGGCTCTTAATCTTGCTTTCTTTATTTTATGCTTTTGCTGTAGGCATGTCTGTTTACATAAACTTCCTTAAATCTGTTGTGAAAGATAGATGGGTATTAAAAAATTAACAAAAACCCACTTATTACATCAAATACCATATAATTAGAAGTTTATAATGCTAACGATGAACTTAGCTTTTAGCTGAAACATGTCTATTATTAGCTTAATGCAGATTTTTATAAAGTGTTTTAAGGAAGAAAATTAAATCAAGTAATTAAAAATTAATTGTTTAAAGGTTTTAATAATTTTGACATTTGCACTGAACTCTCACATACTTGGATTTGAATTCTAGTTTTAGTTTGTTATTTATATGACCTTAAGATACTTACTTAAACTAGGGTTCGGTTCTCTAACTTAAAATGGAAATAATATAATCAGGCGTCAAGGGTTGAATTGTGTATAACCCTGTCCTCTAAATTTATATGTTAAAGTCCTAATTTCAGAATATTACGGTATTTAGAGATAGGATCCTTAAAGAGGTAATTAGGTTAAAATACAGTAATTTGGTTAGGGCAGGCCTGTAACCAAATGCTAGCTAGGCTCCTCCCAGCTTGTCAAGCCAAATGAACAAAGATGAGATATTGTGAAAGGAAAATAACTTTATTCCAATACTTTAGGTTGGTGAGAGGAGGTTAGAAAGGGGAACTTGGAATGGGAGGCATGCGAGAGTGGTGCCGGGCACAAGGTCTGGGTGTCTTGTTCCAATGGCTATCTTGAGTCATGGTTCACTTGGAGCATGGGCTGACATCATCTCAACAATGGTGAGGTTGTAGACTAACTGCCCTGAGGTTATCTCTGCAATTTCACAGCTGGGTCTCCATGCCTGATTTTCTCAAGATTAGCTGCTGGAATTTCTTTTCTTTTTTTTTTTTTTTTTGAGACGAATTATTCTCACTCTGTCTCCAGGCTTGAGTGCAGTGGCTCGATCTGGGCTCATTGCAATCTTCGCCTCCCAGGTTCAAGCGATTCCTCTGCCTCAGCCTCCCAAGTAGCCAGGACTACAGGCACGCACCACTACACCCGGCTAGTTTTTTGCATTTTAGTAGAGACGGGGTTTCACCATGCTGGCCAGGATGGTCTCAGTCTCCTGACTTCATGATCCGCCCTCCTTGGCCTCCCAAAGAGTTAGGATTACAGGCAGGATCCACTGTGCCCCGCCAGCTCCTGGCATTTCTAAGCAAACTCATAATTACATAAGCGAGCACTATGCATAGAAGTTTCTGGTGGGAAAGGGAGGGAAACAAAAGAGTTTCAATGCAAGTTTCAAGGCTATTTTAAGATTAAGGATGAAAAAGAAGGTTTCTGCAGTTTGCATCAAGGTTACGTTTGAGCCTATATAGAGAAAACAGAAAAAGAAAAAAAAAAAGCTTTAAATGCATTTTGAAGTTAAACTGCTTAGTTACAGACCCTTCTCCAATATGACTGGAGTCTTTATAAAAAGAGGAACTTTGTACAAAGACATAGACAGAGGGATGATCATGTGAAGACACAAGAAGGTGGTGATCTGCAAGCCAAAAAAGAGCCCTGGGACAAATGCTTCCTTCACAGCCCTCAGAAGAAACCAACCCTGCTGACACCTTGATCTTGGAGGTCTAGCCTTCAAAACTGTGAGAAAGTGCATTTCCGTTTAAGCTACTTTGTTACAGCAGCCCTAGCAAACTAATACACCTAATGAGTAGCTGATATGCAGCTGGTAAGTAGCCTCCAGAATATGTTGGAAACCATGACCTGTGTCTATTCTGATAAATCAGCATATGCTATGCTGTTGTTAATATTTTGACTATTACCCCCTGAGAATGCCTACAATGTAGAGCCTCGTAAGGTACCTAGTACAGTACCTCCCATATTACAGACACTCAGTAAATTGTATGAATAATGTTTAAAGTGTTATTATTAAGTTTGGGTTAAGTTGGTCACTATACACTTGTGCCAAATAACACACCTTTCCCAAGTGAACATCTCAGGAAACTAAATGTATACGGTGTGGTAGGGTGGTTTATATAGGAATAAGGATGTTGGAGAAAGAGGTGAATATCTGATAAGCTATATGCCAATGGGATATTTGTTCTTTTTTAAAATGAATACAACCATTGATATCAGAAGAAAGATCATCTTTGAAATTTTTTTAAAACTCTGCACTTTTATGTAAAAATGTCAAGAATATTGATTAAGAAAAGTATTAGCTTTCCAGAGAACAGGATCTTCTCTCATGAGACTACAAGGAGCCCCAGTTGCTCAGAATGAGGACAACTTGGTTTGCATTGCATTTTTGGCAAGACCATATGTTTCAGAAAAACTTCCCTAATTCTACATGTGGATAACCACATGGCACATAGCAATTATCAAATCATTAGTGTCTCAAAGCACTTTCTGAATCTTAACTAAAAATGATTTCTATTTTACAAATGCATACACTTTGTGCATATAAACATTAAAAATAAAGTAATCATATGCAATGTCATATAATTGTGATTATAAAGATATTTCCACTTCCAGTGCAGGAGGGAATATAAGAGCTTGCTAATTTTGTTTGATATGGTAGCAACTTTCGCCAATTGGCTCGTCTCCAGAACTATTCCTTGTTAATGTTCCTAACTGTGCTGCTCTCACTACTGTCTAATAACAGAACATTCTGCAGCGATATGAAGCAGCTAAATTGAACCAAGGAAATACATGCTGTCCTGACTTTTGAACCATTTTTTTTCTATAGAGGAAAATCAAAGAACTGGACTGAATAATAATTATTATTTATGTAAGTGTATCTAATGGGCTATAGAGGACATTGGCAATTAAGGGCAGTGGTTTCTTGTAAAGAAAATTTATTGGAACAGGTTTTCCAGTGAAAACAAACTTTTACTAAATCCTAGACTGCTTCCATTAACCTACACTTTTGGAACATATTTATCATTTTGAAGAGTTTTGTCTCATTCCTTATATTTTTATGTGGCTCATATATGAAATAAATTTTTAGGTAGGGCCCACTCCTTTGAAGTAGCTCTCTTCGGTCTGCACTAAAACTCAGCTACTAAGAAAAAGAATTGTTCATAAAGTCTTCAGAGTTCTTCTGGGAAGATACAATGTAAATGTGAAATAGTCATTATCATGGAAATATTTAAACCTTTTTCTTTGGTTGTTGTGGTTCTGTTGCAGGGAATGTCCAGTATTAGCTATTATAAAGTTCACATTTAGCTATTTCATAGAATTTCAAATGATTGGTAGTCTTGACTTAAATTTACATAACTATTTCTTTTGCAAGACTCATGTTAACCTTTCACAATGACAGGCATCTCTCTCTCTGCACGCTAAATATTTTATTAAATCTGGGTTCTATTTCTGCCACACTACAGGAGTATCTTGTGGAAAATCACAGAAAATTAAACTTACTGAGGTATTGCTGATTTGATATTTAATAGAAGTATATTAAAAAACTGTCTTCAGTTACCACTTTCTCAGAGGTCATAGATCCCAGCTTTTGTAATGCATATCATCAAATATTTTTTCTCATATTACTTGGCAAAATGATATATTTCAGATTAGGAAGATAAGATATAGCTTACTGGGGCCAACTTGATCAGATTGCAAAAGATAATTTGAGTACATAAATATGTTTCATAGTTGTTGCTTTACAGTCAGACTCAGCATTAAGAATGTGTATTTAGAAAGAAGAAAAAGAAAGCAAAAAACAGAATGTGTATTTATCCAATTGTACACAGCAGGGACAGGATACACTACACATAGAGCTAACAGCAGTGGGGAAAATCAAACAAAGTTCAGGAATTATAGCATAATACTTAAACGGAAAAAAAAATAGCACTGATTTTGAGCATATGAAAGAAATTAAAGAATTAAATGTAAAACCCCAAATTAAAAAAAAAAAAAACTAGAAAAAAAAGAAACATGGGCATACTTCTTAAATGTATCCAAACTATAAGCTGATTAAAGAATTTGTAGTTCTGCCATAGGGCTCAGAAAATATTTTGAATTTCTGTGCGTGATGCTTCTTGTCTTCAGAAATCACAGTGTATTCATCCATGATGAGGAAAGAAATTTTTTAAATACGTAGGTCCAATTTTGAGTTATGATTGCAAAGATTTGCTCTGCTTAAATACTTAGCATTTTTTTTTAGTAGAGATGGGGTTTTGCCATGTTTTCCAGGCTGGTCTTGAGCCACTGACCTCAAATGATCCACTTGCCTTGGCCTCCCAAAGGCCTTTGCCAAGGCCTCCCCTCCCTGGGGATTACAGGCATAAGCCAGCCCTTAGCAAATACATACATACATATACATACATATATATTGTTTTGTTTTTTAAAGAAATGGAGTCTTACACTGTTGCCCAGGCTGGAATGCGATGGTGCAATCTCGGCTCATTGCAACCTCCACCTCCTGGGTTCAAGCAATTCTCCTGTCTCAGCCTCCCAAGTAGGAGTAGCTGGGACTCCGGGCGCATGTTGGCATGCTTGGCTAATTTTTTTTTTTTTTTCGTATTTTAATAAAAACGGGTTTCACCGTGTTGCCCAGGCTGGTCTCAAACTTCTAAGCTCAGGCAATCCACCTGCCTTGGCCTCCCAAACTGCTAGGATTAGCCAGCAGAAATTTTTTAATGGGACAAAATTAAAAACAATTCCTCTCAAGTATTTATTTTTGAATTCTCTTAGTTAAAGCTGCATAGGTAGTCAACTCCATCACTCAAACGGGAATTTGAATTCTCTTAGTTAAAGCTGCATAAGGTAGTCAACTCCATCACTCAAATGGGAATTATTCCCATTGTAATTGTAAGCATATGTGAAACAAATACAAACTTTTATCTTTTATCATCTAAACAATGTGAAAAAAGCTTACTTCTTCATTGAAGCAAATGTCTTAACATTCTATTTATTTTGTTAATTACTGATAAAACACTTGTAAAACAAATAATGGCATATCATTACAATGGAGTGCTCTGTAGTTTACTAAAAATAATGGAGTAGATCTATATATTTCCAATGTGAAAGCAAATGGTAGATTAACATGGATTATACGATACTGATAGTTTAAACAAAGTTTAAAAAGTCTCTCCTTTATATCACATTTATCTTTGTGTATGCTACCATTTTTCTAGGAGGAAATCTTGATATCACTAATGAAAAGTTGGGTTGTAGATTTGGGTCAGAAAATTTTCACTTTTAAGTATATATTCTTATGTAATGTTTGATTTTTTTTAACCCATGTTGATGTTTACTTTTATAATTTAACAAATGAATTCTATTGTTTGAAAGGTCATCTGGTTTTCTCAGAGCTTGCTTTCTCAACGCTGTACCTGCGGGTAGGAGGTTTAAAACAACAGAAACTCAACCCAAATCAGCTCACACAAAAAGCAGAATGTATTTTCTCAATTTTTTATCTTTCATTTATGCGGTTCTCTGTGCTTTGGCTTCATTCCAACCTTTATAATGTTGTGAAGGAGTCAGCTGCTGCAGCATTTAGGCTCACATCTTCATGGCTTTATCACTAGGCAAAAAAGGGGCTCTTCTTCCAAGTCACAGAGGAACTCTGATGATCCAGCTTGCGTCACTTGCCAAAGTTCTGGACCAATCCCTGACATAAGCAGTGATATTAGCAAATGTGTGACACGATTATCTTAGGACCCAAAGCCAATTATAGTGGCAAAGGCAACACAACTAAATCAGAAGAGGGTAGCCTGTGTCCCAGAGAAGGGAGAGGTACAAAGCAGGAAAAAACCTTAGAACGCATACACGCACACACGCACACACACTCTTTGGGAAATGAATTTAGATACTGTTGTGATTGATAAAGTAGGAGTTTATTAAAATGTGTTAAAAATCAATAGCTACTACTGATTTTGTCACGATAGATTGGCATTTATACAATGACATTTTGTCATTATAGAATCTCTCAAACATCAGACACTAAAAACGTTAAGTCCCTTTTTGTGGGAGGAAATAAACCATTTCATTAACATTTTAAAAGTTCCTTATGTTCAAAAGAGTTGAGACCACTGGTTGAGATATGACCTAGGTTCTTGGCAGTATTAATGGAGAGTGGGTCCAGATCGGGAAATAGATTCACGTGGTAAAAGAAAGAAAAGTTAGCAACTGCCCATTATGGCACAGAGAAGAGGGCTGAGAAAAATCACATTGTACCAATATCCTGGTAATTATTCAAAAGACTTCACAACGAAGTGCCCAGATAAATACCAAATGCAGTAAGAGCTATGTTGTCTTGCTGCTTTGTCTTTCACTCAGTACACTTATACTGAAATAAAACTTCTTCGATTATTGTTTACTTAAAACTAGAGGATTACTGTGTAAAAAGATGGCATAAAGATGCCAAACCTAGGGAGAACTGGGTAGAATAGGCAGACAGAGGCAGGACTTGGGTTCAGGGTCTGGTTTCCACAAAGAGAATTTTCTTTTTCTTTTTCATTCTTTCTTTCTTTTTTTTTTTTTTCTGAGACAGTCTCCCTCTGTCGCCTAGGCTGGAGTGCTGTGGTGCAATCTCGGCTCACTGCAACCTCCGCCTGCCGGGTACAAGCGATTCTCCTGCCTCAGCCTCCTGAGAAGCTGCCATCAGCTGCAGCTTCCCACACTGGGCAGGTCTGGTTGGGAGATCAAGTCTCAGGGACCCTTGGAAAGGAAACATCTCAGATGAGTACGCCAAGTGAAATAAGCCATGTACTGAAAGATAAGTACAGCAGACTCTCACTTATACATGAAATCTAAAAAAGCAGAACTCATAGAAGCAGAGAGTGGAATGGTGAAACCAGCCCAATTGTCCCATAGAACTGATGTTTAGGGGTTTTTTAATAAACAGAAAAATTAACCCTCCCTGGACTCAAAATTTGAAGCTTAACATTTCTCTCACCTGAGTTCCTTCCTAGGGAAATCCACCCTCTGGCAAAGAACTGAAACTCACCAGATCACCACATTCAGACAGTGAGACTCCAGACCTCTCGTGTTATGATTGCTTCCTTACCCCTTCCTACTTCCTGTTTTCCCACACGTAGCTGCATTCCTCCCGTATATTCCTCCTATTCCAGCTATTTCTCACATAGCTGCTATATAAACCCCCAATTTCAGTCAGTTGGCAGAGAGGGATCCATCTCTGGCTGACAGCACCTGAATAAAAAAGCCTTCTTCCTTGGCAATGCTCTTCTCAGTGACTGGCTTTCTGTGCCACGCACAAGTGAACCTAGATTGAACACCTGGCATTAGGGTAATAAAAGGACAGGAAGTTTCAGCTAGATTAGAGGAATAAGCTCATGAGATCTATTTACAACATGATGACCATAGCTAATAACAATGCCCTGTATACTTGAAAATTGCTGAGAGTAGATTTTAAATGTTTTCAACACAAAACATAAGTATGTGTGGTAATGAATATGTTAACTGCTTGGTTTGGCCAATCTACAATATATACATATATCAAAACATCATACTGTATCCTATAAATATATGTGATATGTGATTTTTGTCAATAAAAGAGAAGAATCAGAAAATAAAAAGACAAAATAAATGTACAGTAGAACTAAAAAGGAAGACAGCCAAAGGTCATGTGAAATTGCAATGGCTCACTAATGAATCCAGGACAAAGTTACCAGTACTCAGGCATAAGCTTTCCTAAGACAGCTGCAAAAATGTTTGACATAAAGGCTTGGGTCGAGAATGTTAGAACGACCTGCAAGGGACCCCTGTGGCTTCCTTGTAGCAATTCTTTGGCCCTCGCTCTGCTGCTCAAGCAAGTCCATACTGTCCTGGAAATTGGCCAGGATGACTGAGGCCAGAGTAAAGGAGCAAAAAAAGAAAAAATGTTGAGAAAACACGTATTACATAAGCGAAACAACTGAAAAAGGTTGAAAGGAACAAACAGGCTGTGTAAAACTATGTAACTTTAGAAGGACCCACTAAGGCTTCTTCCTTGGATATTATGATGGTATTATTTAATAAAGGCCGTCTAACCGTAATGAAGAATCCTGCCAGTTCTTGCCTGAGTTTTGTAATAACTTACAGTCTTTGCTGTAGAAAAGTTTATTGGTGTCTGTTGACAGTTATTTTAAATTAGCATTTATTATGCTATCAATTTTTTATAAATGAATTTGTCATTTGCCATTTTGCAGTGTATGCATTAAAATGAAAACATCCTGTGGAGAAATATGACTTTGGATTATTAACTTCATTTAAATAATGGCTTAAAATGAGATAATGTTCTGGACAAAGGAAATTTAAGAATGTAAAAGTCAGAATTATCTCCTCTGAGGTGAAAATTGTCCTTTAGCTCAAATAAGCACCGTGTATTAGTCACATCTTTTACAATTGTTGCTTGTTCCTTAGAATTATTTCTGACTTTCTCAAAGCAAAATAATATGAACCACTTCTATTCTCTGCACTTTTCTGATTTTAGCTTTTGAGATGCTAGTAATCATCAAACATTCTGCATTTTTACCTCATATTATAAAGAGTTCTTTGGACTATGTAGCTCCTAACTACTGCATATGGCTATTTCTGTACTTACGAACGCTGTCATTTACCTGTTGAGAAGAGTAAAACTAGAGTTAAACATGGCAGTAAAGATGCCAAACACTGTAGCATTTTAGAACCAGTTTATTCTTATTTATGCTATAAAATAATTACAATTTTTGTTTTAATTATTTCTGTTATCACTTTAAAAATTCCATTATTTGCTTTAACTCGTGGTAATTATATCACATTTTAAAATCAAACAAGGTGAAAATTAAAATTTCAAATTACTTTTAAGAAACTCTTAAAGAGTACAGTTAAGTCATATTTCAAAAGCCATAAAGTCTTACAATTTGAAAAAATACATTGGGCATAGCAGTAATTGGGTAAGAAAGATAAATTATGTCAAAATTAGAATGTCTTTTAACTAGAAGTAAGTAGTATAAATGAAATGTTTTACTATTCTGTTAAGTTGTATAACTAGAACATTTTACTATTAAACACAGCTTTTACGCTGGCTTAGTAAAACGAGTTTTGAAATATCCTGTTTCCTTTGATTTTATGGAGTACTTTGAGGAGACTTGGTATTAGTTCTGTTCAAATGTTTGGTAGAGTTTAGCAGTGAAGCCATTCTTGAGCTTTTCTTTGATAGAAGACTTTTATTACTTATTGAATTCCCTCACTTATTACTGGTCTGCTCACATTTTCTATTTCTTCATAATTTAATCTTGATAGGTTGTATATGTCCAGGAATTTATCAATTTCTTTTATATTATCAAATTTTTTGATATATAGCTGTTCATAGTAGTCTCTTATCCTTTGTATATCTGTGGTATCCGTTTTAATGTCTCTTTCTTCACCTCTGATTTTGAGTCTTTCCTCTTTTTTTTTTTTTGTAGTTTAGCTAAAGGTTTTATTAAAAATTTGGTTATCTTTTTTTAAAAAAATGACTTCTTGGGCCAGGCGTGGTGGCTCACGCCTGTAATCCAGCACTTTGGGAGGCCAAGGCGGGTGGATCGCGAGGTCAAGAGATAGAGACCATCCTGGTCAACATGGCGAAACCCCGTCTCTACTAAAAATACAAAAAATTAGCTGGGCATGGTGGCGCGTGCCTGTAATCCCAGCTACTCAGGAGGCTGAGGCAGGAGAATTGCCTGAACCCAGGAGGCAGAGGTTGCGGTGAGCCAAGATCGCTCCATTGCACTCCAGTCTGGGTAACAAGAGCGAGACTCCGTCTCAAAAAAAAAAAAGCGACTTCTCTTTTTGTCGATCTTTTGGATTGTTTTTTCTTGTGTTGTTTTTTTCTCTATTTGGTTTATGTCTGCCTTGAGTTTTAATATTTGTTTCTATCTACCAATTTTGGGTTTAGTTTGTCTTTGTTTTCCTAGTTTATTAAGATGAATTGTTAGGTTATTTATTAAAAATCTTTCTTTTCTGATGTAGGCATTTATTGCTATAAACTTTTCTCTTAGAACTGCTTTTGCTCTGTCCTATAGGTTTTCGTATGATGTGTTTTATTCTTCTTTGTTTTAAAGAAATTATTTATTTTCCTTTTAAAATAGTTGAGGATATCAGGTTAAGTCAAGGAAACTAGACACAGAAAGACAAATGCTACATGATATCACTCAGAGAACATTTAAAAATAATTTTTAATTGTTTTATTATACTTAATATCATAGAAGCAGAGAGTAAAACAGTGATTACCAGAGACTGGAGAGAGGCAAGAGGAGGATGGGGAGAGGGTGATTAACGGGTACAAAGTGATGATTAGATAGGAGGAATAAATTCTAAGTTTCTGTTGCTCAGCAATGTGACTATGGTTAACTGTAAAATATTGTACATTACAAAACTGTGAGAAGGGCTTTAGAATAGTCTTACCACAAAGGAATGATAAATGCATGAGGCAAGGGATATGCTAACTATCCTGATATGATCATTTTATGACATGGATATGTATAGAAATATCAAATTGTACTCCATAAAGTATGCATAATTAAATGTCAAATAAAAAGATAAATAAATAATTTTTAAAACCATGGCTTCTATAAGTGCATGGTACAATAATTGTATTCATGTCAGTATTTAGTACACAATTCATATTTCTCTCACTTCTTCTAATAAGTGTTAAGTAACAAAAAATTGACCAATAGGTCTAATTTTAAAATAAAACTAAATATTAAAATAAATATAATTCTTTTTTCAAAAAAAATAAATACTTAACTCGATGCTTCAGTTAGAATTTGCTTTTTAGATGTTTAAATTCCTTGTTTAAATTTCACTAAGGTGAAATTTGCTTAACAAAGTTTATTGAGATTTAATTTATTTGTTTAAACAATTTTTTTATTATTATTACTGCACTTTAGGTTCTGGGTTACATGTGCAGAACATGCAAGATTGTTGCATAGGTACATACCTGGCAATATGGTTTGCTGCTTCCATCCCCATCACCTATATCTGGCATTTCTCCCCATGTTATCTCTCTCCAACTCCCTACCCCTCCTAGCCCACCACCAACAGACCCCAGAATGTAATGCTACCCTCCCTGTGTTCTCATTGTTCAACAACTGGCTATGATTGAGAATATGCAGTATTTGATTTTCTGTTATTGTGTCAGTTTGCTGAGAATGATGGTTTCCAGGTTCGTCCATGTCCTTACAGAGGACATGAACTCATCATTTTTTAAGGCTGCATAGTATTCCATGGTGTGTATGTGCCACATTTTCTTTGTCCAGTCTATCATTGATGGACATTTGGGTTGGTTCCAGGTCTTTGCTATTGTAAACAGTACTGCTATGACCATACTTGTGCATGTGTCTTTATAATAGAACGATTTATAATCCTTTGGATATATACCCACTAATGGGATTGCTGGGTCAAATGAAATTTCTATTTCTAGGTCCTTGAGGAATCGCCACACTGTCTTCCACAATGGTTGAACTAATTTACACTCCCACCAACAGTGTAGAAGTGTTTCTATTTCTCCACATCCTTTCCAGCATCTGTTGTCTCCAGATTTTTTAATGATTGCCATTCTAACTGGTGTGAGATGGCATCTCAATGTGGTTTTGATTTGCATTTCTCTAATAACCAGTGTTGATAAGCATTTTTCATATGTTTGTTGGCCTCATACATGTCTTCTTTTGAAAAGTGTCTGTTCATATCCCTCACCCACTTTTGAATAAGTTTGTTTGTTTTTTTCTTATAAATCTGTTTTAGTTCTTTGTAGACTCTGGATATTAGCCCTTTGTCAGATGGGTAGATTGCATATTTTTTTTCCCATTCTGTTGGTTGCCAGTCACTCTCATAATTGTTTCTTTTGCTGTGCAGAAGCTCTGGAGTTTAATTAGATCCAATTTGTCTATGTTGGCTTTTGTTACCATTGCTTTTGTTGTTTTAGTCATGAAGTCCTTGCCTATGCCAATGTCCTGAATGGTTTTGCCTATATTTTCTTCTAGGGTTTTTATGGTGTTAGGTCTTATGTTTAAGTCTTTAATCCATCTGGAGTTAATTTTAGTGTAAGGTGTCAGGAAGGGGTCCAGTTTCTGCTTTCTGCACTTGGCTAGCCAGTTTTCCCAACACCATTTATTAAACAGAAAATCCGTTCCCCATTGCTTGTTTTTGTTAGGTTTGTCAAAGATCAGATGCTTGTAAGATGTGTGGCGTTGCCTCCAAACTTCTGTTCTGTTCCATTAGTCTATATCTCTGTTTCGGTACAAGTACCATGCTGCTTTGATTACTGTAGCCTTGTAGTATAGTTTGAAGTCAGGTAGCGTGATACCTCCAGCTTTGTTCTTTTTGCTTAGAATTGACTTGGCTACGCAGGCTCTCTTTTGGTTCCATATGAAGTTTAAGGTGGTTTCCTCCAGTTCTGTGAAGAGGGTTTTAGGTAGCTTGATGGGGATAGCGTTGAATCTATAAATGACTTTGGGCAATATGGCCATTTTCACAATATTGATTCTTCCTAACCATGAGCATGGAATGTTTCTCCATCTGTTTGTGTCCTCTCTTATTTCCTTGAGCAGTGATTTGTAGTTCTCCTTGAAGAGGTCCTTTACATCCTTTGTTAGTTATATTCCTAGGTATTTTATTCTCTTTGTTGCAATTGTGAATGGCAGTTCATTCTTGATTTGGCTCTCTTTAAGTCTGTTATTGGTTTATAGGAATGCTTGTGATTTCTGCTCATTGATTTTGTATCCTGAGACTTTGCTGAAGTTGCTTATCAATCTCAGGAGATTTTGGGCTGAGACAATGGGGTCTTCTAGATATACAATCATGTCGTCTGCAAATAGAGACAAGTTGACTTTCTCCTTTCCTATTTGAATACACTTTATTTCTTTTTCCTGCCTGATTGTTCCGGCTGGAACTTCTAATACTATATTGAATAGGAGTGGTGAGAAAGGGCATCCTTGTCTAGTGCCAGATTTCAAAGGGAATGCTTCCAGTTTTTGCTCATTTAGTACGATATTGGCTGTTGGTTTGTCATAAATAGCTTTTATTGAGATATCTTCTGTCAATACCTAGTTTATTGAGAGCTTTTAGTGTAAAGCGCTGTTGAATTTTGTCGAGGGTCTTCTCTGCATCTATTAAGATAATCATGTAATTTTTGTCTTTGGTTCTGTTTATGTGGTGAATTACATTTATAGACTTGCATATGTTGAACCAGCCTTGCATCCCCGGAATGAAGCCTACTTGATCGTGGTGTATAAGCTTTTTGATGTGCTGTTGCAATTGGTTTGCCAGCATTTTATTGAAGATTTTGCATCTATGTTTATCATTGATATTGGCCTGAAGTTTTGTTTTCTTGTTGATTCTCTGCCAGGTTTTGGTATCAGGATGATATTGGTCTCATAATATGATTTGAGAAGGATTTCCTATTTTTGAATTGTTTGAAATAATTTCAGAAGGAGTGGTACCAGCTCCTCTTTGTATCTGGTAGAATTCAGCTGTGAAGCCATCTGGATCTGGGCTCTTTTTGGCTGGTAGGCTATTAATTGCTGCCTCAACTTCAGCCCTTGTTATTGGTCTATTCAGGGTTCGACTTCTTCCTGGTTTAGGCTTGGGGGCGTTGCAAGTGTCCAGGAATGTATTCATTTCTTCCAGGTTTATTGGTTTATGTGCATAGAGTTGTTTGTAGTGATATCTGATGGTAATTTGTATTTCTGTGGAATCAGTGATGATATCCCCTTTATTATTTTTTATTGCATCTGTTTGATTATTCTCTTTTCTTTTTTGTTAATCTGGCTATCAATCTGTCTATTTTGTTGATCTTTTCAGAAAACCACCTCCTGGATTTACTGATTTTTTGAAGGGTTTTTTATGTCTCTATCTCCTTCAGTTCTGCTCTGATCTTTGATATTTTTTGTCTTCTGCTAGCTTTTGAGTTTTTTTGATCTTGCTCCTCTAGCCTTTTCAATGTTGATGATAGGGTGTCAATTTTAGATCATTCCTTGCTTCTCACATGGGCATTTATTGCTATAAATTTTCCTCTAGAGACTGCTTTAATGCCGGCCAGAGATTCTGGTACGTTGGTCTTTACTCTCGCTGGTTTCAAAGAGCATCTTTATTTTTGCCTTCATTTCACTGTTTATCCAGTCAGGATTCATGAGCCAATTGTTCAGTTTCCAGGAAGTGGTGCGGTTCTGAGTTAGTTTCTTCATCCTGAGTTCTAATTTGACTGCACTGTGGTCCGAGAGACTTTTTGTTATGATTTCTGTTCTTTTGCATTTGCTGAGGAGTAATTTACTTCCAATTATGTGGTCAGTTTTAGAGTAGGTGTGATGTGGTGCTGAGAAGAATGTATATTCTCTGGATTTGGGATGGAGAGTTCTGTAAATGTCTATTAAGTTTATTTGGTCTAGATCTGAGTTCAAGTCCTGGATATCCTTGTTAATTTTCTGACTCATTGATCTGTCTAATATTGACAGTGGAGTGTTAAAGTCTCCCACTATTATTATGTGGGAGTCTAAGTCTCTTTGTAGGTCATTAAGAATTTGCTTTATGTATCTGGGTGCTCCTGTAATTAGGTGGGTATATATTTAGGATCCTTAGCTCTTCTTGTTGCATTGATCCTTTTACCATTATGTAATGCCCTTCTTTGTCTCTTTTGATCTTTGTCGGTTTAAAGTCTATTTTATCAGAGACTAGGATTGCAACTCCTGCTTTTTTTTGCTCTCCATTTGCTTGGTAAATCTTCCTCCATCCCTTTATTTTGAGCCTTTGTGTATCCTTGCATGTGAGATGGGTTTCCTGGATACAGCACACTGATGGGTTTTGGCTTTTTATCCAATATGCCAGTCTGTGTCTTTTGATTGGGACATTTAGCCCATTTACATTTAAGGTTAATATTGTTATGCGTGAATTTGATCCTGCCATTTAGATGCTAGCTGGTTGTTTTGCCCATTAGTTGACACAGTTTCTTCATTGTCAATGCTCTTTACCATTGGGTACATTTTTGGAGTGACTGGTACTGGTTGTTTGTTTAAACATATTTTTACTGAAAACCTACCTACTATGTACTCTGGGCTAAATAGTAAGGATACAATGGAAGTAGTTCACTATTTTTGTTAATTTTATGGTTTAATGGAGGAAGATCTAGTACAGCAGATTCTCATTATTTCCAGATTCTGTATTTACAAAGTCATTTCTTTGCACTTTTAAAGAAGGTCATTTGCAGACAAATGTAGGGTGATAAGAAGTTGAATTGCTTGGTGCACATCTTCCCAGATGAGGCCGAACAAGGCAATGCTCTGTCTTCTTCGTTGATCTCCCATACTGCAAACAAGTGTCTTTAGCATAGTGTATCTAGTGTAACATTTTTGCATTTTTGTATTGTACAAAAATATTTCTAGCAGTACTTTTTATAATAATAATAGCCAAGAATCATACAAAGGTCAATCAGAAGTAGAATTGAAAAGAATCCACATCGATAGAGGTATGTCAATGAAGCCCAGAAGCCAGAAAAATAAGAGCTCCTAGCGACCAAAGCTGGGACAATTAGGGCAACAAAATTAATTAACTAATTATTAAAATGACATTGTATTATATTATAACTCAACATTAGAATTAGATAGAGATAATGGTTGTGCAACATTGTGAATGCACTAGATAATTTTGAGTTGTTTGCTATATGATGGTTATATATATATATATATACTATTTTCCACTATATATATATATTTCCACTAGTATATATATATATATATTTCCACTACTATATATATATATACTAATTTCCACTATATATACTAATTTTCCACTATATATATATATATAATTTCCACTATATATACTAATTGCCACTATATATATATACTTATTTCCACTATATATATATATCCTATACTATATATATATATATCCTATACTATATATATATATATAGTGGAAAATAGTGGACTTCCCAAGGATGCAGTCCCATTCATAATGACCACAAAATGAATGAAATATCTAGGAGCACAGTTAATGAAGGAGGTGAAAGATTTCTACAAGATTTACAAAAAAACTGCTGAAAGAAATTGGAGACAACACAAATAAATGAACAAACGTCTCATGCCAATAGATTAGAAGAATCAACATCATTAAAATCACCATACTGACCAAAGTGATTTACAGACTCAACACTATTCCTATCAAACAACCAACATCATTTTTCACAGAATTAGAAAATCTTTTCTAAAATTCATATGGAACCTAAAAAGAGCCTGAATAGCCAAAGCAATCCTAAGCCAAAAAAAAAAAAAAAGGGCAGAGATATCACACTATCAGACTTCAAACTATACTACAAGGCTACCATAATCAAAACAGCATGGTATTGGTTCAAAAGAGACACATAGACCAACGAAACAGAATAGAAGACTCAGAAATAAAGCCACACACCTACAGCCATCTGAAATCTTTGACAAAGTTGACAAAAATAAGCAATGGGGAAAGGACTTCCTGTTCAATAAATGGTGCTGGGATGCTGGCTAGCCATATACAGAAAAAAATGAAACTGGACTCTGTTCTATCACCACATAAAAAAATTAACTCAACATGGATTAAAAACTTAAATGTAAGACTTCAGACTGTAAAAATCCTGGAAGGAAATATAGGAAATACTCTTCTTGGTATAGGTCTTGACAAAAAATGTATGGCTAAGTCTTCAAAAGTAGTTGCAACAAAACCAAAAATTGATAAAAGGGACCTAATTAAACTAAAGAGCTTCTGCACAGCAAGAGAAATTATCAACACAGTAAAACAGACAACCTACAGAATGGGAGAAAATATTCAAAAACTATGCATCCAACAAAGGTCTAATATGCAGAATCTATAAGGAATTTAACAAGTAAAATGCAAATAACCCTATTAAAAAATGAGCAAAGGACATGAACAGATAATTCGCAAAAGAAGACATACAAGCAGCCAACAAACATATGAAAAATTACTCAACATCAATAATTATCAGAGATGTGCAAATCCAATCCATGATATATCATCTTACACAAGTCAGCAAAGGTTTAGTTAGAAAATCAAAATATAACAATGTTGGTGAGGCTGCAGAGAAAAAGAAACACTTGTATAGCATTCGTGTAAATTCGCTCAGCCACTGTGCAGAGCACTTCAGAGGTTTCTGAAAAAACAGAACTGGACTACCACTTGATCCAGCGATCCCACTACTGGGTAAATATCCAAAGAAAAATAAATTCTACCAAAAAAAACACATGCACTGGTATGTTCATTACAGCACTGTTCACAATAGCAGAGACATGAAATCAACCAAGGTGCCTGTCTACAGAGGATTGGATAAAGAAAATGTGCTGTATTTACATCATGGAATATTACATAGCTATAAAACAGAATTAAATTGTGTCCTTTATGGTAACATGGATGTAGCTGGAAACCGTTATCCTAAGCAAACTGACACCAAAACAGAAAACCAGATGTCACATGTTCTCACTTTAAGTGTGAGCTAAACATCGGGTACACATGATCGTAAAAATAGGAACAGTAGACACTGGGGAATACAAGAGGGGAATAGACAAGGGTTGAAAGAAACCACCTATTGAGTGCTAAGCTCACTGCCCGGGTGATAATTCACTCATATTCCAAACTTCAACATGACAAAATCTTCCTTTGTAACAAACCTGCAAATGTACTTTCTAAAAAGTTGAAAAAATAAATAAAAAATAAAGCAGGCAATTTAAGTGTAACTTGGAGAAAATGAAAAGAAAATACAAAATTTTCACGTTGAAGAAACGAGCACAAGGCATTGATACTTACAGACATGGGCTTTATACGGTGTACACTAACCACCAAGTGAAACTTGTATTGTGTTAATTAAAGTATTAGCAGTTTCTTTGGTGAATAAAGGGGACTCTGATTCATTGAGTGCTGATAAAGAAAAGTGGGACATTAAAAAGCTGATGGGAAGCTCTTTGCACATATATGGGGCATTTTAAACAGTTCATGGGACACCTAACATAAGTAACTTTGGGTACTTTATCATAGGTTGGTCAGATTCTCCAAACAAGCAGGGTTGCCGATGTAGCAAATAAAAATATGAGGATGCCCAATCAAACTATATTTTCAGAAAAAATAAAGTGAAATTTTTTAGGGTAAATGTGATCCAATTATTAAACGGGGACATACATATACTAAAAAGTATTTATTCTTTGTATGAAATTCAAATTTTATTTGGCAATACTATAGACAAATCTCTTGTATTCAGTCTCCTTCCTGGACTACAGAATCCTTGGTGCCAAAATTCATAAAGTGATTCATGCAAAATACTGGGGCTACCATATTTCTTATGTAAGTTTTCAGTTAAATACTTCAGTTTATTATATAGTTTCCCACCTTTGGTTTTATTCTCTTTAAAGAATAAATTTCCAGTCTTCTGCTGGTATGGGAGAAACCATCTTGCAATTTAATTTTTCTTAATCAACTTTCCGATTTTATACCTATGTTTAGCTGTGTGTTTTCACCTACCATCAGTTTTACCTTCACTCCTGCTTCTAGATATACCTGCTACACCCCTTTCTGAAAGTTTTCCCTTCTGAGGTGGTAACCGTGTTTCTTCTTTGCTTCTTTTGCAGACTGTTTAGGATTCAGGTTACTCAATTTGTCTATGACAGTTATCACTTGGCCAACTATTTTTCAGCTTTATAAATTCCTTCATTTTGAGAGGGAGCAGAGGCAAATATGCATCTCCAACCTGTCTTCTTTAAGCAAAGGTCAGATCTAGATGTTTTAGCAAATGACATTTAAGGAGCAGATTATCTTCAGGAAACTCTCCCTGAGACTAAAAAATGAAAGAACGATTCTCAACTCATTTTATGAGAGAATATAATTTTGATTAAAAAAAAATCAGAAAGAATACAATTAAAAAATTATGAGAAAATGCATTTCATTTTCCCACAAATATTAGGAAACAAAATCAAGCAATTCATTTTATATTACAGTGTTTGTATTAAAGACGGTAAGCATCTTTAGCAAACTGGATTTATAACAGGAAAATAGGAGATTTTTAACATTAGAAAAATCTGTTAATATAACAAAAAGATGCAAAGAAAAATTAACTGTATAAGACAGAAGAGGCATCTGATAAATTTTTCTATTGCAATTCAAAATACAAATTCATAGAAAACTAGAACTAAAAATAGGAATAACCTGTATTTCCACCAGATATCAAGACTAAATTTTATATTTATCGTTAGGAGTATTCCAATTCATGTCAAGCATCATAAAAGGTGCCTCTAATCAAGTTGTGCTAGAAGTTTTAACCAGCTCAGTCAGTTAGGAACAAGAAATGAAAGGTATAATTTTCTTTTAAAAAAGTAAATATAGCTCTCTCTATTCACAGATAAAAAGGTGGTCTACATAGAAAATCCAAGAGAGTGTACAGGCAAAGCATTAAAACTACCTAAGACAACAGCAGAGTAAATATGTAAACGTTAATTGTAGTTCTATTTACAATTAATATTTGTATATTTGTTTAAATGTAGTATTTGGAAGACAGAAAATTAAATACCAAGCTAAAATCCATCAAAGGAAGTTTTAGATGATACAAAGAGAAGTATGTAGTTTTAAACTGGAGACCTGAAAATAACAAATACGTAACTTAGCTATTAGTTAATTTTTAATACAATCTCACTTAAAATCCCAATAGAGTTTTGGTAATTTTATTACCAAACTTGAAATTGAAAAGCTGATTCAAAAATTCTCATGTGTCAGTAAAGGACTAAGAATAGCCATAAAATTTAAGGATTACAAATGGTATAAATTCACCTTAGCAGATATAAAGACTTCAGATAAAGTTGTAAAAGCATAGAAAGTGACAAATTGATGCAGAGTTTGAATACCAAACTGAAGGTATGCAACTGATTGCTAAGAATGGGATACATTCTTTTTTTTTTTTTTTTGAGATGGAGTCTTACTCTGTCTCCCAGGCTGGAGTGCAGTGGCACAACCTTGGCACACTACAACCTCCCCTTCCCAGCTTCAAGAGATCCTCCTACCTCAGCCTCCCAAGTATTACAGGCGCCATCACCTGTAATACATCCTCCCTGGGATTACCAGGCACCACCACCACAGACCCAGTTAATTTTTGTATTTTTAATAGAGATGGGGTTTTGCCATGTTGGCCTGGCTTGTCTTGAACTCCTGACCTCAGGTGATCTGCCCGCCTCGGCCTCCCACAGTGCTGGGATTACAGGCGTGAGCTATTGCACCTGGCCGAGACACCATCGTATGAAGAAGCTTCATAAATTATACAGGTGTTATTACAAATCCCTGGAGGACAGATGGCCTATGGAACACATGATGCAGGGACAATAAAGTTAAATCCCTATCTCACAGTACACATAAATTCATTTCAGGTAGATTAAAGACCTAAATGTGAAAAAGCAGCCCTATAAAATATTTGGCGAGGGAGATCCAAGATGGCCGCTTAGGAGGAACTCGGGAATGCAGCTCCGAGAGAAAGCACAGAGGGTGAGTGGACGCCGTATTTCCAGACTGATTTTTACTGCCCACAGACCAGGAGATTCACACGCAGAGAAGCCACACGGGTCGCCAGCGCCGCTGGTGCCGCTGGCTTGAACGGCGCAGCCGCTGGGCCGGCACCCTGAGGCAACGGCTCACTGTACAAAGTGAGAGAGCCTGAGTCCCCTATAAGCCAGCAAGGGGAGCTGAAACGGGGAGCCAGGCCAGCACCATGAATCTCAGAGCCGCGGCTTTAGCCAACGCAGCGGCTCCGGAGGCAGATCAGATGAGACGGTGTCCCCTCTTACCCAGCAGGAAGACCTGAAACACAACTGAAACCGGGACGGTCCAGCTCTGTGGAGGAGGGGCGTTCTCCATAGGCACCCTGCTGTTCTCTACCAAGGCAATCCGCCACTACAGAGACTCCGTCACTACAGGGGCGGGCCAACATATCGGAAGCAGTTCTAACTACACCCAGAAGTTCACACGGAAGCTGGGTGGAGCCCACAGCAGCTTAGCGAAGCCTCTGCAACCTGAGTGTGACTAGGCTGCCACCTTGTGGGCAGGGAAAACAGCAACCGCACAGGGGAACATCATAAAACCGTAACTCCCTGGGACAGAACACCTGGGGGGAAGAGCAGGGGGTTTATGAGTTCTGCCACAGCAGACTTAAAATTACCAAAATCAGAAAGACAACAACTACAAAGTCAACAGGTGGATAAATCCACAAAGATGGGAAGAAACCAGCGCAAAAAGGATGAAAACACCCAAAACCAGAACACTTCTCCTCCTACAAGGGATCACAACTCCTCACCAGCAAGGGAACAAGACTGGATGGAGAATGAGTGTGATGAAATGACAGAATCAGCTTTCAGAAAGTGGATAATAAGAAACTTCCGTGAGCTAAAAGAACATGTTCTAACCCAATGCAAAGAAACTAAGAACCTTGAAAAAAGACTTGACGAAATGCTAACAAGAATGGACAACTTAGAGAGGAATATGAGCGAATTGATGGAGCTGAAAAACACAACACGAGAACGTCGTGAAGCATGCACAAGTTTCAACAGCCGAATTGACCAAGCAGAAGAAAGGATATCAGAGGTCGAAGATCAACTCAATGAAATAAAACGAGAAGGCAAGATTAGAGAAAACAGGGTAAAAAGGAATGAACAAAGTCAACAAGAAATATGGGACTATGGGAAAAGACCTAATCTACGTTTGATAGGTGTACCTGAATGTGACGAAGAGAATGCATCCAAGCTGGAAAATACTCTTCAGGATATTATCCAGGAAAACTTCCCCAACCTAACAAGGCAGGCCGAGATTCAAGTCCAGGAAATACAGAGAACACCACAAAGATACTCCTCTAGAAGAGCAACCCCAAGACACATAATCATCAGATTCACCAGGGTTGAAATGAAGGAGAAAATACTAAGGGCAGCCAGAGAGAAAGGTCGGGTTACCCACAAAGGGAAGCCCATCAGACTCACTGCAGATCTCTCAGCAGAAACCCTACAGGCCAGAAGAGAGTGGGGGCCGATATTCAACATCCTTAAGGAAAAGAACTTTCAACCCAGAATTTCGTATCCAGCCAAACTAAGCTTCATAAGTGAAGGAAAAATAAAATCCTTTGTGAACAAGCAAGAACTCAGAGAGTTCATCACCACCAGACCAGCTCTACAAGAGCTTCTGAAGGAGGCACTACACATAGAAAAGAACAACCAGTACCAGCCACTCCAAAAACACACGAAAAGGTAAAGAGCATCAACACAATGAAGAATCTGCATCAACCAAAGGGCAAAACAGCCACCTAGCACCAAAATGACAGGATTGAATTCACACATAACAATATTAACCCTAAATGTAAACGGACTAAATGCCCCAATCAAAAGACACAGACTGGCATATTGGATAAAAAGCCAAAACCCATCATTGTGCTGTATCCAGGAAACCCATCTCACATGCAAGGATACACAAAGGCTCAAAATAAAGGGATGGAGGAAGATTTACCAAGCAAATGGAGAGCAAAAAAAAGCAGGAGTTGCAATTCTCATCTCTGATAAAATAGACTTTAAAGCAACAAAGATCAAAAGAGACAAAGAAGGACATTACATAATGGTAAAAGGATCAATGCAGCAAGAAGAGCTAACGATCCTAAATATATATGCACCTAATACAGGAGCACCCAGATACATAAGGCAAGTTCTTAAAGACTTACAAAGAGACTTAGACTCCCACACAATAATAGTGGGAGACTTCAACACACCATTGTCAATATTAGACAGATCAACGAGACAGAAAATTAACAAGGATATCCAGGACTTGAACTCAGACCTGGAACAAGCAAACCTAATAGACATTTACAGAACTCTCCACCCCAAATCCACAGAATATACATTCTTCTCAGCACCACATCACACCTACTCTAAAATTGACCACATAATTGGAAGTAAATCACTCCTCAGCAAATGCAAAAGAACGGAAACCATAACAAACAGTCTCTCAGACCACAGTGCAATCAACTTAGAACTCAGAATTCAGAAACCAACCCAGAACCGCACAGCCTCATGGAAAATGAACAACTTTCTCCTGAATGTTGACTGGATAAACAATGAAATGAAGGCAGAAATAAAGACGTTCTTCGAAACCAACGAGAATGAAGACACCACATACCAGAATCTCTGGGACACATTTAAAGCAGTCTCTAGAGGAAAATATATAGCAATAAGTGCCCACATGAGAAGAAAGGAGAGATCTAAAATTGACACCCTATCGTCAAAATTGAAAGAGCTAGAGGAGCAAGATCAAAAAAACTCAAAACCTAGTAGAAGACAAGAAATAACTAAGATCAAAGCAGAATTGAAGGAGATAGAGACACGAAAAACCCTTCAAAAAATCAATAAATCCAGGAGCTGGTTTTTTGAAAAGATCAACAAAATAGACAGACCACTAGCCAGACTAATAAAAAAGAAAAGAGAGAATAATCAAATAGATGCAATAAAAAATGACAAAGGGGATATCACCACAGATTCCACAGAAATTCAAACCATCATCAGAGATTATTACAAACAACTCTATGCACATAAATTAGAAAACCTGGAGGAAATGGATAAATTCCTGGACAGCTGCCTCCTGCCAAGCCTAAACCAGGAAGAAGTCGAAACCCTGAATAGACCAATAACAAGGTCTGAAGTCGAGGCAGCAATTAAGAGCCTACCACCCAAAAAAAGCCCAGGTCCAGATGGGTTCACAGCAGAATTCTACCAGACATACAAAGAGGAACTGATACCATTCATACTGAAACTATTCCAAATAATCCAAAAAGAGGGAATCCTTCCCAAATCATTTTATGAGACCAACATCATCCTAATACCAAAACCTGGCAGAGACTCAACAAGAAAAGAAAACTACAGGCCAATATCCATGATGAACATAGATGCAAAAATCTTCAATAAAATAATGGCAAGCCGATTACAACAGCACATCAAAAAGCTTATCCACCATGATCAAGTAGGATTCATCCCGGGGATGCAAGGCTGGTTCAATATACGCAAGTCTATAAATGTAATTCACCACATAAACAGAACCAAAGACAAAAACCACATGATTATCTCAATTGATGCAGAGAAGGCCTTCGACAAAATTCAACAGCCCTTTATGCTAAAAACCCTCAATAAACTAGGTATCGATGGAACGTATCTCAAAATAATAAAAGCTATTTACGACAAACCGACAGCCAATATCATACTGAACGGGCAAAAACTGGAAGCATTCCCTTTGAAATCTGGCACTAGACAAGGATGCCCTCTCTCACCACTCCTATTCAATATAGTACTGGAAGTTCTAGCCAGAGCAATCAGGCAAGAAAAAGAAATAAAGGGTATTCAATTAGGAAAGGAGGAAGTCAAATTGTCTCTATTTGCAGACGACATGATTGTATATCTAGAAGACCCCCTCATCTCAGCCCAAAAGCTCCTGAAACTGATAAGCAACTTCAGCAAAGTCTCAGGATACAAAATCAATGTGCAAAAATCACAAGCGTTCCTATACACCAATAACAGACTTAAAGAGAGCCAAATCAAGAACAAACTGCCATTCACAATTGCTACAAAGAGAATAAAATACCTAGGAATACAACTAACAAGGAATGTAAAGGACCTCTTCAAGGAGAACTACAAACCACTGCTCAACAAAATAAGAGAGGACACAAACAGATGGAGAAACATTCCATGTTCATGGTTAGGAAGAATTAATATCGTGAAAATGGCCATACTGCCCAAAGTAATATACAGATTCAATGCTATCCCCATCAAGCTACCAATGACCTTCTTCACAGAACTGGAAAAAACCACCTTAAACTTCATATGGAACCAAAAGAGAGCCCGCATAGCCAAGTCAATTCTAAGCAAAAAGAACAAAGCAGGAGGCATCACACTACCAGACATCAAACTCTACTACAAGGCTACAGTAATCAAAACAGCATGGTACTGGTACCAAAACAGAGATATAGACCAATGGAACAGAACAGAGGCGTCGGAGGCAACACAACATATCTACAACCACCTGATCTTTGACAAACCTGATAAAAACAAGCAATGGGGAAAGGATTCCCTGTTCAATAAGTGGTGTTGGGAAAACTGGCTAGCCATATGCAGAAAGCAGAAAATGGACCCCTTCCTGACACCTTACACTAAAATTGACTCCAGATGGATTAAAGACTTAAACATAAGACCTAACACCATAAAAACACTAGAAGGAAACCTAGGCAAAACCATTCAGGACAAAGGCGTAGGCAAGGACTTCATGACCAAAACACCAAAAGCATTGGCAACAAAAGCCAAAATAGACAAATGGGACCTAATCAAACTCCACAGCTTCTGCACGGCAAAAGAAACAGTCAATAGAGTGAATCGGCAACCAACAGAATGGGAAAAAATTTTTGCAGCCTACCCATCTGACAAAGGGCTGATATCCAGAATTTACAACGAGCTAAAAAAGATTTACAAGAAAAAAACAAACAAGCCCATTCAAAAGTGGGCGAAGGACATGAACAGATACTTTACAAAAGAAGACATACATGAGGCCAACAAGCATATGAAAAAATGCTCATCATCACTGGCCATTAGAGAAATGCAAATCAAAACTACATTGAGATACCACCTCACACCAGTTAGAATGGCAATCATTAAAAAATCTGGAGACAACAGATGCTGGAGAGGATGTGGAGAAATAGGAACACTTTTACACTGTTGGTGGGAGTGTAAACTAGTTCAACCATTGTGGAAAACAGTGTGGCGATTCCTCAAGGACCTAGAAATAGAAATTCCATTTGACCCAGCAATCCCATTACTGGGCATATATCCAAAGGATTATAAATCGTTCTACTATAAGGACACATGCACACGAATGTTCATAGCAGCACAGTTTACAATAGCAAAGACCTGGAACCAACCCAAATGCCCATCGACGATAGACTGGACAGGAAAAATGTGGCACATATACACCATGGAATATTATGCAGCCATTAAAAACGAGGAGTTCGCGTCCTTTGTAGGGACATGGATGAACCTGGAAAACATCATTCTCAGCAAACTGACACAAGAACACAAAATCAAACACCACATGTTCTCACTCATAGGCGGGTGTTGAACAAGGAGAACACATGGACACAGGGAGGGGAGCACTATACATGGGGGTCTGTTGTGGGGGAGTGGGGGGGACAGCGGGGGGGTGGGGAATTGGGGAGGGATAGCATGGGGAGAAATGCCAGATATGGGTGAAGGGGAGGAAGGCAGCAAATCACACTGCCACGTATGCACCTAAGCATCAACCTTGCATGTTTTTCACATGTACCCCAAAACCTAAAATGCAATAAAAAAAAAAAAAAAAAATTTGGCAAAAATATTGAAGAAAATCATTATAATTTCAACATAGGGGAACCTCTCTTAAGGTGTAAAAAGCACAAACCAAAAGTTAAATGAACTAATAATTAGGTTTATATTAAAATTATAAATTTCTTCATTTCAGAAGATGCTATAATAAAAAATGAGTTATATCTTAGGAAAAAAATATTTCCATCAAAGTTTCATATCGAGAATGTATAAAGAATTACACATTTATTTGGCCACTTAAAGGTTAAAACAAATTAAAAATAATGTTTGATTAAAAAAAAGAATTACACATTAAGAAAAATAAAATATGTAAAATTTATAATTCATAGAGGAATAAATTCAAATTGACAATAAAAATCTAAATTATATCAGTTAGGAAAATACAAATTAAAACGCAAATGAAATACCATGTTACATTCATCAGGTTGGATTTATTTATTAATCTGAAAATATTAAATGCTTTTAAAGATGTGGTAGAATAAGAACTCTCATACATAGCACTGAAGGTGAGAGTGAAACTTAGTACAACCGTTTTGAAAAATAATTTGATCATATTTTCAAGATGCTCGAGGCTTTGACCTGGAAATTTAACTTCTAGGTACATATGCATAAGGAAACACATGACAAAAATTTTCACTGAGGCACTGGTTTTAAGAGAGAAAGACTGGAAGCAACTTACTCGTCAATTGAATAATAGATAAATGGTGGTATTTTCATGCAGTAGAATTCTATTTAGCAGTTAAGGTGAATGGATGGTGTCATATACATCAACATGGACAATGTTGATAAAGAATATAAAGAATAAAGAATGCAAGTTGAAGAACAATAGATACAGTTCTGTGCCATTACAGAATTGAAAAACATGCCGAAGAAAACAAAATAGTTTATTGATATGCACATATGTAGCACAATGGTAAAATTATGCGCAAGAATGATAAATACCAAATTTAGAATAGAAGTTTTGTCTGAGGAAGAAAAGAAGGGAATGGAATTCAGATATACCGTGGGTTTCAATTGTACCTGATACATCCGATTCCCTAAAAAGGCTCTGAGGCAAATACGGTAAAATATGAAAGTTGACAAAGCTGTTGTTGTATTTGCATGTATTATTCTATAGTTTTCTACATGATTGAAATATTTCATAATACAAAGCAGAAATAAAATATTTAGTCCTAAAAATAAAAAACTTGGAGAGGTGAGTTAAAATAATTGATGTGTCACACATTACTGTAAAAACCGGTTAAGCTTCCTTCTTTGCTTTTTTCCAGTGGCACCTGTTTCTGGCTTGCCTCTCTAACGAAGAAAATCTGAGTGGTAGAAGCTCTGTTTGTATATTTAAAATACAGATCAAGTCCTGTTACAGCAAGTAAATGGGCCCATTTAACTGCTTTCTTTTAAGGTAAAATAAATACTATTTTTGCATTTTTAATTGATGTAAAAGATAACTTGTTTGAAGTGATAATAATAACAACGTATTGGTTGGTTATAGCACATGGATAAGTGAAATGAATAAATGCTTTTATTGACAGTTTGCTTGGCAGTTCTCGCTCTGATTTCCAACAGTGGCCGTTCAATGTCTTTGCCACCCTTCTCCCTCATCTCTGTCAAGCCCACTCTTTCTCCTTCTTGTCAGCTGATCGTTCCATGGGAGGACATCAGATGGGAGTTACCTCACTCATCTGCATCTGCACTTGTCCTTTCCTGTTCCCTCTAGGCTCAGAGGATGGCAGGTCCCTCCCTCTGCCTATGAATTTGGTGCCGTGCCCTTAGGCACCTCTCCAGCACTTTTTCTCTTTTACTGTATCCTCAAGCTTTTTGACTCATTTACTTTCTTAGATTCTTCTTATCTGTAAAGTAAGGGCAATAAATACTAATTTCCAAGTGAGATGAAACAGAGAAACGGTGTAAATGTTCTTTTTTTTTTTTTCTGTCAAGGACTACATATCTTCAAGGAATTGTACTTTATAACCTAAGATTTTTTTTTAATTTTTCTTTACATTCTGGGATACATGTGCAGAACGTGCAGGTTTGTTAAATAGGTATGCATGTGCCATGGTGGTGTAACCTAAAATTGTAAGTATAGAAAGATTTTATTTACTTCTTTAAAGACGTTCTTTTCATATAATTTAGGTCCCTGAAATACCTACAGAAAACATTTGTAAAAATAAATTCATAAACAGAAACCAAAAATTCAATGAGTGCTAAATGGTAAGAGGGAACAGCAGTGAAAGAAGTTTAAAAGTTTGTAGAGAATTATTCATTAAATAGTCATGTTGGATTCTTTTCACTTCTTCTTCCCCATAAGGTGATATTTTCTTTTCCAGTACTAATCCGAAGAATGTTTGAGTTATGAAAATACATGTTTTAAAATTGATAAAAATGATGTATTATCTATGTTCAAATTAGTAAATTGACACAGCACTTTGAACGAATAGCAGGCCATAAAAACACTTTTGAACAGTATTATGAAGCATTACAGATGCTTTTTTTGGACTAGCCGCTCATTTTCTAAATAGATTTATCTGATAGCTTTTCTCATTTAATAAAAGGATGAATTGGAAAAATATGAACAGATTGTGATAACCAAAAATAAATGAACTTGACAACTTGGAAGAGGAGCAATTGCCAATGGACTAGAAAATGATGTAGGAGAACTTTGGCATGCACATTTATGCATGAATAAAAAAATAAAATTGTTGACATTTAACTTTAGAACAAGCTGCCTAGATGTGAATTTTGGAAAAAATAACATTTTTAATATTCTAAAAAATAATGTTTTACTCTAATATGTACTTAACTATGTTTGACCTAATAATGTAAAATATTCTGTGTCTTCCTCTGTCTTTCTCCTGCCTGTCCTTTCTTTCTTCATTTCAAACATTCAAAAATAAATAATATGCTGATGAGACTGACTGTGATGAAGACTATAGTTCTACTATTTTGATTCCATATTACTCCTAAAAAGTGAACAATTTAATCTCTTGTTTGAATATCTTCATTATAACTGATCTTTTTAGAAGATTCTATTTCCAGTCTAGCTGTTTTTTATTACCTTTGGAACTTGAGCAAATTTCTTAACATCTCTAAGACTCAGACGCTTCATCTATATGAAGAAAATAATAGTTCAAGAATGCTGTGATAATAAAAATGAAACAATGCATCTGACAACGTGTTAAAAACTATTAATTTCATAAACTATGCAAAACAAGATATTTTACATATACATTTCACACATTATCATTTCCCCATTGGAATTTTCTGGCATCACGTATTAGAACTCTAGGCAATTGAGTTTTTATTTTTCATTCAAATATTTGGCATCGTGCAGAAACATCCAAACAGCCGTAAACCAACTAAGCATGAACATAGTTAAGCATTTAAGTAAAATGCTCAAAAAGCTGGTTTACTCTCTTTGTATGATAATTAAAGAAATGTGGGCACAGAGAAGTAAGGGAGAAACCCCAGGACAAACCAGCAGCTCTCTATAAGAGCACGATTTAAGACGCAGGTGTTCCCAATTCCTCCTACTGGTAAGTTTTTTACTATTTCATACTGGCTATCTTTTCCTAAAATTGGGGGAAGCCAGGGCTTATTGACGTAGTGACTTAATGGTTTAGTATTTTATGTGGGTTTTTCCAAAAGACAAACATTTATTGAATACTTTCTATGATAGGCAATGAGAGTTAAAGATAAATAGAACCTAACTGTGGCCCCCAAGCAACAATGTAATAAAGAAACAAATATATATAAAGAGAGCTGTAATAGACTGCAAATAATGTACCTTAATACAAGTGTGAACAAAAGGCTTGGTGGTGATACTTAAAAAGGGACCAGAGAAGTCATAGCCAGGGTTGATTTCCAAAAAAGAAGATATTTGACTGATTTTGATAAGGAGTGTGTGTGTGTGTGTGTGTGTGTGTGTGTCTGCACACATGTGTATGTGGGGGGTAGAAAAATCTGATAGAAATGACTAAAAGAGATCAGTTCAAATAAAAAAGGATACATATTCAAAAGTAGTGAAAAATAAAAGAAAAATGGTATAGGCCAGGTGTGGTGAATCATGCCTGTAATCCCAGCTCTTTGAGAGGTCCAGGCTGGAGGACCACTTGAGCCCAGAAGTTTGAGTGTAGCCTGGGCAACATGGGGAGACCCTATCTCTACCAAAAAAAAAAAAAATGATGGAACTGTGGTCCCAGCTACTTGGGAGGCTGGGGTGGGAGGATTGCTTGGGCCTAGAAGGTCAAGCCTGCAGCGAGATATGATCCTGCCACTGCTCTCCAGCATGGGTAACAGAATGACACCCTGTGTCAAACAAAAACAAAAACCCTTGATGTGTTTGTGAGATAGCAGGTGGTTTAGGTGTCCTGGTTCAAAGTACAGTGAGTATGTGGGAGGGATCAGCAGGTGAGGAGTTTAGAAAATAGAAGAGGTAGAGGGAGGTCAGAACAGCTGAGCAGACCTGAGTTAGCATACGGAATAATAAGTTAAAGCCAGTGCAAAATGTGGAGCTCAAACAATAAAAACCAATGGAAAGCTATTAATGGCTTCAGTGCAGACAGACTGGTCTCCCTTAAGGTTTTCTTCTTTTCTTATTAAAAAAAAAAAATCACCCTGGAATAGAATGGAGGAAAAATTATAGGGATTAAAAACTAGAGTAGGAAGGAAAGTTAAGAGAATATTGAGAGAAACAATGGGGGTTTCTGAAGTAGGAGAAACAGACATGGGAGAACGAAAGACAAAAAGGACGAGGCAGTTATTGATGTACCTGTGCTGTGGGTAAACAAATTGAAGCTCTAAAAAGGTAATTAGCCCATCATCACACATTGGTCTCTACTGACTTCAAAGACAAGATGGGCTTCCAAACTGTTTTCCCTTGGGTGGGACCATATTTGCCTCCCCTGGCCCTGCCCCACCCCTCAACAGGCCCCAGTGTGTGATGTTCCCCTCCCTGTGTCCATGTGTTCTCATTGTTCAACACTCATGAGTGAGAACATGTGGTGTTTGGTTTTCTGTTCTTGTGTCAGTTTGCTGAGAATGATGGTTTCCAGGTTCATCCATGTCCCTCAAAGGACATGAACTCATCTTTTTTTATGGCTGCACAGTATTCCATGGTGTATATGTGCCACATTTAATTTATCCAGTCTATCCTTGATGGGCATGTGGGTTGATTCCAAGTCTTTGCTATTGTAAACAGTGCCACAATGAACATATGTGTGCATGTGTCTTTATAATAGAACAACTTATAATCCTTTGGGTATATATCCAGTAATGGGATTGCTGGGTCAAAAGGTATTGCTAGTTCTAGATCCTTCAGGAATTTCCACACTGTCTTCCACAATGGTTGAACTAATTCACACTCCTATCAACAGTGTAGCAGCATTCCTATTTCTCCACATCCTCTCCAGTGTCTGTTGTCTCCAGATTTTCTAATGATCACCATTCTAACTGGCATGAGATGGTATCTCAATGTGGTTTTGATTTGCATTTCTCTAATGACCAGTGATGATGAGCATTTTTTCATATGTTTGTTGGCCACATAAATGTCTTCTTTTGAAAAGTGTCTGTTCATATCTTTCACCCACTTTATCATGGGGTTGTTTGTCCTTTTCTTGTAAATGTGTTTAAGTTCTTTGTAGACTCTGAATATTAGTCCTTTGTCAAATGGGTAGATTGCAAAAATTTTTTCCCATTCTGTTGGTTGCCAGTTCACTCTAATGATTGTTTCTTTTGCTGTGCAGAAGCTCTTAAGTTTAATTAGGCCCCCTAATAATGGGAGGTTTTGATCTTGGCAGACCTGGGAGGGAACAATTTTAGGAAACATAACCTTGGCTAAAGAGGTAAAAGTTATTGCAGGTCTTGGTTTTCATGATGAAGCAGAATGAAACTAACAGACTGCTTTTGCTTATAATTACTCTTATTAATTTCTTGTCTATGTAATAAACAAAGTCATGTTTATATGGGCGGCCTCAACTATATGGTGTGTCTGATTCTCTATGGACCTTATGGTTCAGTTACTTTGAACAGTAAAGAAGAAATTTAAGAAATGCTACAAAATAAGTCAGAGGTTCCAAGTTGATTCGAGACAAATCTGGCTAAAAGGTCTCAGTTTTCTCATCTATTAATAAATAAATAAAACCTGTCTGCATTAGTCAAGGTTTTCCAGAACAAAGAAGGGTTATGTGAGTATGTATACATGTTCATTCAGCATGAGAGCATGAGAGAGAAAAGGAGAGGGCACAGATTTATTTTAAGAAATTTGCTTCTGCGACTGTGGTGGTTTGGTAATCCCCGAACCGGATGATGTAGGCTGGCAAGCTCGAGAAAAAGGGAAAAGTTGCTGTTTGAATGTGAAGGCAGTCTGTTGGCAGAATTCCTTTTTGCTTGGGGAAGGTCAGTC
The DNA here is from genome assembly GCF_030222135.1 of Aotus nancymaae. NCBI lineage: Eukaryota > Metazoa > Chordata > Mammalia > Primates > Aotidae > Aotus > Aotus nancymaae. The sequence continues at coordinate 2,454,623 of NW_026988447.1, read as the reverse complement.
TTTTTCTAGTAAGGCCTTCAACAGTGATTGATTGACTGAGGTTCATCACCTTATGGAGGGTAGTCTGTTTTACCCAAAGTTGAACAGTTTTAATGTTAATCTCAGCCAAAACACCTTTACAGAAACATCCAGAATAACGTTGGACCAAATATCTGGACACTATGGCCAGGCTGACAGATAAAATTAGCCATAATACCATCTCAAAGGAATGTTCTGAGAATTAAATGATTTAATATATGTAAAGCACTTAGGATATTTTCTGGCATGTAACATTCATTAAATGTTCATTCTTCTTGTTGTTATTCAAGCAACTATTGTGGTGTTGAAGAAAATAACTACTGTTTTATAGCTTGTATTAAAAATACTTCTACTTTCAAATAATAGGAGACATTTTGAGTGATCATGAAAAACAGCAAACATGATGTAGAGAAGAGCTTTTTAGTAAATTGTTAGATGTTCTCATTCAAATTGAAACTTTGTGTAGAGAAAAACATTTATATATCTATACCAATGCGATTATCCTGAAAAAAAAATTTCTTTTACATTGCTTTCCTTGGTATTTCTAGAGATACAACTCTTTCCTTTTCAATGGTTAGAGAAAAGTCAGTTCTTCAAATCTGATCAGGAAAAGTGGCTTGCTTCCTGCTAAAGAGTAGTTTGTTCTTTATCTTTCTCTCTCCCTTTCTCTTTTGTGACTGCTGGGAAATCAGGATAAAATAAAGGCCTATCTCATAAAATCTTAGGCAGCAGCATGGTTGCATTATTCACACTTAGTTCAAATGGAGAAGTTCATTACAACCAGCAAAGTTATGAAATATATGCAGTTCCCAAGTGGACTTGGCTTTCCACCAAATAAATCATTCATGAATGTGCAAGGTTATAGCCTTGCTTTCCCTCTCTGCACCTATTTCATTGCGGGATTCTTAACTGCCTGGCTTTTGCTTCTTGCACACTGATCTAACAGCTGAAGCTCAGATTTCAGAGATCAGCAGTTTGCTGTTCTGACAGTGTAAGGTTCTCCCTTTCTTCATTAATTGTGAATTTTCTCAAAGCTTGATTTTCCTTTAAATCATAATTTGTAAGGAACTCTGTGATTCCTTGATAAATCCTTTCCCCTAAACGATGCTGACTTCCCACTTATTTCAAAATAGTTTGAAATTACCATCTTTGATTATCAATATCCTCGGCTCTATTTCCTCCCCGCCAACCCACAGACTTTGAATTGCTTTCTTTCCCTGTGAGTACTCTGGGAGTTTGTTCCGGGTACAGGCAGTTTTGCATCTTAAGGTATGAAACAGCTGTATTCTGCTGCTTCTCTTTTGTTCCGTGTTGTTTGTTTCTCAGCCTCATTCATATGATTAATCTTATGAAGGGCTCTGCTCATACTGTAGTTGTAGTCAGCCTGGATCGATAGTGGTGTAACCTACCCGTCCAGCCTGCTGGAGTTGAGGGTGGAGTAGCTGATGTCAGTACCAGCCTTGGGCAAACTGGAAAATGAGGCGAGAGTGTCTTGGGCGCCTATACCTCCAACCCTTGATGCTCTTGTTCATCTCCCCAGCCAATGCTCTTCCACTGCTGTAAGTCCCTTCTGTCTTTGAGAAGCTAACCCTCATTCTGGAGGATCTCATGTTACCTCTTAATTTCCATTATGTATGAGGATTATTTGAAGAGAGGAATGTTTAACCCACAGAAACACAAGTTGTGGAGTATCCAGCCTCCTGAGATGGATAGTGTGCCTTTTAAACCACATGATGTAGGTAATTATGTACTCTATTTGTCTATTTGTCTGAAAGTCTTTAAAGAAGGTCTCACTATGAAGTAGATAGTGCTGAATCCCCGATAAGCACACTGAATGTAATGAGAGCTCCTGATTTCCTACCCCAATTCCCCCTTCCTAGACTGGTGTACCCATTCTCCAGTTGTGTACGGTGTTGACTGCTAAAGGACTCATGGCTGGGAGTGGTACTCATCTCTGGAGATTTCTTATTCACCAGCGGGAGCTACCTAGCTTAAAAATTCCTGGGATGTTATTGCTGACTCAGGAGCAGCCCACAACCACCGTCAATGGCTGGCTCATATGCAGAACAAAATCCCAGCTGCCTCACCTAGATCTGGAACTACTATGGGCTACTATTCGGGCCCTAGAACTCCTCGTGGGCTCAGCCTGAAGCTAGTGTCCAGCTGAATTCTCGTCCATGTCTCGCTTCTTGCCAGCCTCCTATTCTGCTTCCTTCACTTCCTTATAGGTTCCTCCTAGAAGAGCTGTCATGAAATCACTTGCACAAGAGTACATTCTTAGTCTCATTTTCTAGGGGACATAAGATCCTGAGCTAAGTTTAGGGTACTGGCAAAGCATGGGACCTAAAAGGGAGGAGGGTGATTTTTTGCAACATTTGATATTTCAAATCAAGAAAAAATGGCATTTAAGCACTGATTATAGAGAAAAATTAGAATTTCTCTCTCTTTTTTTTTAGAGGTTCACATTGCTTTTATATTTTAAATGACTTCTGGCAGGGCACCTAATCTCTTGAGTGCTTAATTACACTACATGTCTTAATCAAGCATTGTTAGTAGAAAAGGATATTTATTATATATGCCAATTTTTTTGCCATTTATTTAAAGATGGATGCTTCTGTGAATTCAAGGATGAAAAAACATATATAAATCACAGAGTTTACAAATTTAACTATGCAAATCTTGTAACTACGAATGAATCTTTCCAAAGAAGTGATTTGATAAATTGTTGCTAGGTGACAATTCTTTGTCTACTGAAGGCGTCTTGCACTTGGTCACTCTAGGAGAAAACTCTAGTTCAGGGAGGGAGGTGTGGGAGAATCTCGTATTTTCTACATAATAAATGAGGTCAAGCTACTTCCAGGTTCCAGTCAGAACCGTGAGCTTATCTTACCAGGCATCCTTTCTTGAAACCTACATTAGGGGCAGAGAAAACCCAAAAACTTGGCAGCAGGCTTCTGATTGACCATAGAACTGTTCACATTTAGGTAACCCTCTTACTTGAGTCATATCTCTTCAGTTTTTTATAACCCAGAATCATATCTGTCTATGCTCACATCTCATGTTTGAGGCAGCTATTTGTCCATGCGAGACACACTCTAGCCATAAAAGTGACACCTTCCTTCTTCTCATTCTGCATCTTCTATGATTCTGCACTCATCCCTGCTCTTCCTCAATTCCTTCCTCTCCCTTGTCTCGTCACAGGAACTTCTATGGATGGGTAATCCACTTGGGTATATCCCAGGATAAGTGGCCAGCAATGGCTCATTCGCCAGCATCCAGATGCCTCACACTATTGTGATCCTAGGTAATGTCCTCAATGTATCCCTTAAAATAGAATACAATAAACAGAACACAAGAGAAGCCACCATACAAGCAGGAGGCTTTCTACTGCCAAGATTCCAAATAGATTAAGCCTGTCAATTCTACCACCTTTGCTCCAGGTACTGTGAACTCCTAATGTGGTGAAAGGTGAGATGCTTTCTTGAACTGCTCAAGTGAATTAGCTTTAAAAATGCCTCTGTTCATTCATGTTGCAATTACGAGAGCTCTAGAAACAGGGTCAAAACTCTTTTCATGTTACAACTATATCTACTGCTAGCTATCACTTACTGCACGCATACTATGTGACAGGTACAATACCAGATACTTTTAGAGCCATAATTTTTCATCTTTATCATAGCTTGCAGAGGTGGGTATTATCTCCATTCTGCAAATGAAGGAATTGTGGTTTAAAGAGGGTAAGATACTAAGTGCCAAATCTGAATATAATCCTACGTGGACCTGTCTTCCAAGTCTTTATCCCATTACCCTCCTTTTTATTGTCTTCTAACTTCTCTCTAGTCAGCTTAACAATTATCCATTTGTATAGCCCCCCTACTAGTTATCTACTGCTGCGTAACAATCTTAGTGGCTTAAATATTTATTATCTCATAGCTTCCATTGGTCAGGAGACTTACTATGGCTTATGTGGCACCATTGCTCAGTCTTAAAATCTGCAATCAGGCTGTCAGCTTGCCTTTGTTCCTTTCTGGAGCTTGATGTTCTCTTCCAAGCTGTAGGAAAAACTAATTTCCTCGCAGCTATAGGGCTGAGAGCCGCAGCTTTATATTGGCTGTTGGCTGAAAGTTGCTCTCATCTCCAAAAGGCCTCTGCATGGCCCTTTACATAGGTGTTCACAACATGGCTATTGGCTTCTTGAAAGGCAGCAGGAATCTCCCTCTCCGGTGTGCTATGATGGAGCTTTGTGTAAGGTAACCTAAGCAAAGGCATGACATTTTACCACCTTTGCTATATTCTATTTGTTAGAAGCAAGTCACAGGTCCCACCTACACTCAAGGGGAGGGAATCATAGAGAGGCATAAATTATTGTGAGCTACCTTAGGGTGTTTCTGCCACCCTCCCTTGGCAAAGATCTCACAAGGCTGCAGATGATTCCCACTGCAGCTGTTAGCTCCAGCTGCCATTTTCCTCCCCCATCTATAAAGTGGGGAGGGTGTTATTCATCTGCTTTGCTGAGGCAGGGTGACAATTTGGCCATAAAATGCTTTGATACCCAAAATGAAAGGCTCTTTATAAAGCCAAAGTATGTTTTTTTCCCAAAGAGAAAAATATAGAAAGAAGTCATCTGTTGCTAGGGAAACCACAACCTTTCACTAAGCTTATTTAGAAAAAAGACATATTCAAGACTCTTCACTGTAGGAGCAGAGATTGTGCTTTATGTTGGTAAGAATAAACAAAGAAGAAAAATATCATTCTTCTCAAATGAAAAAAAAATCCATTATCTTGTGTCTTGCTAAAAATATTTTGTTCTGCAGGGTTCAATTTGAAATTCACAGTCCCCCCTCCAACCCCCGCCGTTTTCATCTTGCTTTATACGAAACTCCCTTTGAAGTCAACAGAATCTTTGGATCTGGACAAAACACAAGAAGCGGAAGGAAGACTGAGCGAACTAGCAAAAACCCATTCCAGTATGGCATGGCTGAGAGGCTATGGGATCTCTCCCTTCTATCCACATTGCGCCTGGGCACTAAGTCAAGAAAGAGTTTCAGAAGATTTTTTTTTTTAATACTCACATTTAGTACATCACCAGACTCCTTATACTATCGCTTAAATGGTCATATTTTACAGATACTGTGGTTCAATTCTTAGTTTTAAAAAGCAGTTCTATTTTCTAGTGTCTGAAATTTTAGCTTAAGTGGGTTGTTATAGTTTGACTCCAAAGACCACCGTCACAGGCCCTTTAGCTCCAAGTCTTTTTCTTTGTCACATAGCAGGTGCCTTCTCTTTAAGTGCCCTGGTGAGCAGGGTCACTAAGCATAGGCTTCCAAATGCTTGGCCAAACCACCGCCATCTCCCTAGGAAATTCTATGTAGCATCTCTTCAGGGATGTTTTGTTTGCGAAAGTGTGGAAGAGACTCAGGATGAAAGGAGAAGATAAGTAAACTAGAGTTTTCTGACCTGCAGAAATACTATTAAGGGTGGTGTTTGAATGGGGACATGACTCCTGTTTAACCTCCTGAAAATCTGCTGGGACTGTGGAGGATATCACTTAAAGTCAAAAACTGAAAAGACATCTGGAAATTAAGGAGAACGTTATTTTGGGTTGGCTTTTGTGTATAGTCTGTACGCCGCTGATTCTTCTGCTCTTAGTTATTGTTGGACAAATATCCAAAGTGGATTTTACATCTTTTCTCCCTAGGTAAGAAGCTATTCAAAAGGTCCATGATCAGGAAGGAGCTGAGGAGACAGAAATGGACTCAGGAATCCAAGTTATTCAAAACCTATCTGCTGAGCAAGCAGTTCATTGCAGAGAGTTAGGACTGAATGTGAGCTACAGATTATTAACTAATAAAAGAATAATTATTATGGTTCTTCTAAATGGCTCAGATATTAGTCCAGAAATAGATATTTCACAAATATATATATGTACATATTTCACATATATATTTCACAAATATATATTGTATATATAATATATATACACATATTTGCTCTGTGAGTCTTGATGGAACAATATTTTATTCATTATTGTGGTGCTTACATTAAAGCTTGTTAATTCAAGCTGTTAAGCTCCCTGTAGGAAAAATCACAAATGATTACAGTCATATTTAAAACTGATCTAATGCTGAGAATCACATACAAATAAACATCAATAAAAATGCATTTTTTTATTTTGATATAAAAGTCAACATTTGATATTAAAACAGTGGTTTGCATCATTATTTTGTCATAGCCATGAATATTGTACCAAGAAAAGACTGTACTAATTAGATTTCTAATTATCATTCAACTTAAACAGGACAAGATTTAAATATATAAATTTCTATAGTGAAAAGTCATTTTAAACTCTGAATTTCCCTGCCAAGGAAACTTTACATGGGGTCATAGGCATGAATTACTGGAAACTATGCAGGAAATTTTATCTAGGGAATATTTAAAAAATGAGTTTTTCAAAAGCGAACATGTCACTGTATTCCAATTATACCATACTAAATTTCAATATTGTTAGACTAAAAACTTAAGAATAAAATATTTTTGTTAGAAGCAAGGAGTGAAAATGCTAATATTCTTCTAATTATAAGTTATGGGCAGCATAATTTGTTGCTAATAGCACCAGGCACTTTTGTTGGTATTCAGTAGTAAAAGAAAAAAATTAAAACCACTCAGGTTGACATAGCTGCATACCAATAAGGCATAGCTGTTTTTAAGCTCTTCGTCAAAAGTGAACCTGGCAAGCTACTCAAGAAATATCTACCACATTCTCTGCCTTATAGGTTTGCATGTTGCTGGGAGATAAAAGTCATCAAAAGGTAAATGAAATGGGCAGGAAGAACAAGAATAAATTGGAAATACTTAACTATGGCTAGCCTGTTCTGCCCGGATGTAACAGTATAGTGGCTTGCAGTGGTAAATTGACCCAAGAAACTTATTTGAGACTATCAGCTCACTATTTTAGATAGATTCACAGCCTACGTTACACTTGGGAAAAGTGATTTCGTAAACTAGAAAAGACAATTATAGATTTTTAAAAATTTGCTCGGTTTGAGAAAAAATATATCTTTAAACCAAAATAAACTTAATACTAGTTTACACAGAAGTATATTTCTTCTTTTTAAAAGTGGTTGGCAGTTGAAACAATCATTGCATTATCTGGAAATAATTTAATCACCTTGAAGCAGGTATCAAGCCATTGACATGAGCTGCAGATTTAGCTGTTATAAGACATAGAAATAAGATTCATCAATCAAGGTTCTTAGCCATTCTATTCTAACGGTTAATAATAGTATCTATTCCTGATCTCTTCCACACTGCTGCCTATGCAGTTGCTTTGAAAATATTTTCAGTGGAAATGAACAATTAAAATGATGGAGTCTTCACTTCAGCAGCACTTAGGTTAAAACTGAAACATACAGAGAAGATTAGCATGTTCCCTGTGCAAGGATGACATGCAAATGTGTGAAGTGCTCTATATTTTTATGACATTGTTTGTGACACAGGGGATAAATGCTTTAGGTGATGGATATTCCATTCACCCTAACGTGTGAATTACATTATTGTGATTATTACACATGCTTGTATCAAATTACCATATAACCCATAAGTATTGATACTTACTATGTACTCATAAAATTAAAAATTAATTAATTAATATTAAATGGTGGCAAAGTTTCTAATATCAGATTAGAGTCTTTACTAATGTTTTTCATTGGCCCAATAATTTTATATGACTAGTCATTAACCAGGAGATTAATAAAATTACAGATTTATTGCCTCTGCCTTGTTTTGCATTGTAGAAGATGTGCAGAGATGACACCAGACTTGTATTTTTCAAATCCCACACTTACTTAATGTAAATGTATTTGTCTCGAGTCATAAAGATAGATAATGTGGGACCTGAAACAACACTGAAGATTTCCTGGTTCCTAGCCAGTACCTTTACAGTGCACCTCCAAGGCATTAGAAGTTCAAAACCTGGGTCAACTAGATATAAAATTATTATATTGTCATTTTTCAGGACTCTGTGAATTTCCATAGGACATTTCCATTTTCCAAATAATTTTGGAAGCCTAAGTTAACACCTGCTCCTTTTAAGAAAATGAAAAACATCTTTTCTCTTTAATAAATTCTCTTTGCTCCTACTGTAAGTGCCAAACAAAAGTACACAAGCTGTCAGTGTCTCCATTAAAAAAAATAAATAAAAAAGGAAGTGATCATCGAAACTTTTGCCAAGGTTTGGCTCTATTTTCTCCTCTTGGATGTAAGTGGTTACTTATTTTCAAAGTTGGAATCTTTCACATAATTGCAGATGCTACACTATACAGAAACATTGTAAAACTGACCCTGAAGCCACCAAGAAGATTAACCAGTAATTTGAACATATTTTACTAAGGTTAGTATATATGAAATGAAACAAGAAATACATTTGGTTAGAGCTCTGTCTCTTCAGTGAATTGTTTTAATAATGCTAGTGTCAGTGAGTTTTGAATGCACTTAGAAGTGTGCAAATACACACCAAATTACGTAATAGCCCGTGATCACTTGGAGCTAAGTGGATAGTGCCAATGACAAGCATTCCAGCCTGTATTTTACCCTGAAATCACAAGCTCATCTTATAGTTAGAACGTGAGTTCAAGGCCGCCTTGTAAGATAGACAATGTGGCACATGGTTAGCAAGAAATGATACTGGGTGGAATCTCTAGATGGAACAGAAGAGTGGTTAGCTTAACTTCTACTTTGACTTCTTGATAAAGAGTAAGTTCTTTCAGGGATTACATTTTAAGAACTTTAATGTTTGACCATGACAGCCTCAGGCCAAGTTGTTTTAGCTGCAAATTCCAGCTACTGTCTACTCAAACTTGCTCAGTTTTAGCCTTTTGCATGCCCGGTAACAATGTATCTGTACATCCTTATTCAATATGGCTCTGGTTGCAGTTAGGTACATGGGGACTGAAGTCATATCGAATCAAGGAAAACAACTTGCAAAGCTAGAGGTTTGGAAATCTTCAAAGCTCCACACATTTGTCTACGCAAATGTCTTTTGTCCTTGTTACTGTGTTTTTTCTGTTACCTGCTGATCATATCTATGACACAATATTTGTGGTTTTTAAATCTGAAAAATAAAGTTTTTAAAAATAAGTGTGGTTTGATGGAAGGGACATTTTCTTCTCAATATGGTCACCTTGATTTTGCCACGTGGTTTAATACAAGGAGAATGTACCTCAAATCTTGAAGTTGGCTATCTGTCTCATTTCTATTGAGTAACAATTTTCTGGAGTGACTCCACAAAGTGAGGAAAGGGTAAGTGAGAGACATCCCAGGACCCCACATTCCCACCATAGAATCATGCAATCCTGGCCACAAGAGAGCCCGCCCATGCCTCCCAACCCATGAAACTAACACAGGGAGCTTCTATGAGGCCGTAGGACAGAAGTGCTCCAGGGAGGGAGCTCAGGCTGAGTCTCACACCCTTTCTAAGGCCTTTCTGAGACCTAATGTGGCCACAGCAGGGCACCACTTTCAAACCTAGCCTTTGGCAGACTACACTGGGGCACAGAGGTGTGGGAGTTGAGGTATTATAGAAATGTGGGTTGTTGCTGCTGAAACTGAGGCATTAGCTTGGAGCAGTCAAGCAGCTGGGGTTGAGAAGCATGTGAGATGTGAGCTACAGCTGCTGGTGATGGGAAGCAAGCATTACTGGGACAGAGACTGTGATGCCAGTGCAAGTTGCCACTGGAACTCAATTGTAACTTAGGCAAGGGCTCCAGCAGCTGGGGCTGAGGAACAAGATATGAACAAGGTATCACCACCAGGGCTAAGGGGCAAGCGCCACTGGCACTAGAGCATGAGAGGGATATGCCTTCCCCACTTGCCGGCCTGGGCTATGGCCACTGAGGCCAGCCCCACTCTCCCCAGTGACAGGGCCTCAGCACAGCTGCTACTGCCCCTCACTAGAGCACTCTGCTTGTGACCTGAGTATTACCCTATCCCTGCCCACCATGGCGGGTGCCTGATCTCACCACTGGGGTGGCAGGAGTGGGGATCTGAGCATAAGCCCACCAAGCCCATCTTTATTCTCCTCTTAGATAGAACACATAGCCTGGGCTCCTAGGGATTGCCCAACCCAATCTACCATGTTGAGCACTTGAACACTCCTCCCAGAAGCCAAAGGTTAGGCCTAAACTCCCAGCTACTACCACCCCAGCTGAAAGCTACCTGCAAGCACCATCCATAGGCCTGGAGACTTGCCCACTCAGTTAATTGCAGTCACTGCCAACATCATTGTACATCACTTGGGACCCAGAGAATTATCTTGCCACTGCTACTATCATTGCCCATACCACACTGCCTTCCTAAGGCCAGAGAACTCACCCACTCAACTGGTCCATGGCTGCTATAATTGGCATCTGAGCAAGCCACCTGGAGACCCAAGAATCTGCCCAATGGTAACTACTAACAATGTGACAGTGGAAACTCCCATGAGGCACGAGGACAATCATGCTTAGTCCACTGTACCACCACTGGGAACTGAAGACTGACCCAGCCGGCATCTCTGTCCTCAGCACAACTTCACCATAGTCTCTACTAGTAACCACACCCTAACCCACTAAGAAAACCATAGACACCACTGATGGTGCTTATGTCCCTCAAAATCCTACAGAGATTACACTCTACACTACTGCATATACCAGAATCAAAGTGCAAGTGGCCTGCCCAACCAATATCATATCCATGTCTTCAGGAAGAGGGCTTCCCCTATGAATGTAAATTCAAAAATAGGAAGAAGTGACTGTTACAGCAGATGCACAAACATCAATGTAAGGACACAGGAAACAAAAAAAGGCAAGAAAATATGACACCTCCAAAGGAACGCAATAATTCTCCAGCAATAGATCTTAACCAGAAAGAAATTTTTTGAAATCCAAGATAAATAATTCAAAATATTGACTTAAAATAAGCTCAGTGAGATACAAAATAATTCTGAAAAAAATACAGGTAAATCAGGAAAACAATTTAGAACATGAATGAAAAATTTAGCAAAGAGATAGATATTTTAAAAAGAATCAAACAGAAATTCTGGAACTGAAGAATTCATTTTAAAAAAACCACACACACACAGACACACACGAAAGCTTCAATGATAGACTAGATTAAGCAGAAGAAAGCACCTCAGAACTTGAAGACAGGATGTTTTGAAATCATCCATCTAGAAAAAAATAAAGAAAAAAGAAGACAAAATAATGAGCAAAACCTTTACGACATTTAGGGTAACATAAGCAAAAGAATATTTGAATTATTGGTATCCATGAGAGCAAAGAGAAAATGAAGTATTAGAAAATCTATTTAGCAAATTAATAGATGAAAACTTTCCAAGTCAAACAAGAGATTTAGACATTTGGATACAGGAAGTTCAGAGATTCCCCAGGCAGATAAAATGCAAAAAGGACTTCTCCATGGCACATTACAATTAGATTTTCTAAAGTCTAAGATAAAGAATGAATTCTAAAAACAGCAAATGAAAAGCATCTAGTCATTTGTAAAGGAAACTACATCAAGTAACAGTGGATTTTTCAGCAGATGCTTCATAGACCAGAAGAGAATGGGATGATATATCCAGTGCTGAAAGAAAAGAAATAAAAGCTAATAGTTACAAATACTATATCCAGCAAAATTATCCTTCCTAAATGGAAAAAAATAAATCTTCTTTTCCAGAGAAGCAAATGCTGAGGGAATTTATTTTCATTATACTGGTCCAACAAGAAATGCTCAAGGAGTCCTAAACCAGGAAGTGAAAGGATGATATTTACAGTCACAAAAACACATGAAAGTATGAAACTCACTGGCAAAGCACTCACAGAGAGAAGAAAAGGTGCTCAGCTGATTCTACTACAGAAGTCCACCAAACCACAATAATAAACAGTAAAAAAAAAAAAAGAGCAAATAATGCATAAAATAACCAGAAAACAGAGACAATATGAAAGGAACAGAGTCTCACATATCAATAACCTTGAATATAAATGGATTACATTTTCTACTGAAAAGATAGAATAGATGAAGGAATTATAAAAATTATTCAAGTATATACAGCTTATAAGAAACTCACCTTCCCAGTAAAGACACATGCAGACTGAAAGTAAAGTGATAGAACAAGATATTCTACGCAAATGGAAACCAAAAGCAAGCAGGAGTAGCTCCACTTGTATGTCGGATAAAATTAACTTTAAATAAAAAATAGTAAAAAAATTGAAAGAAGGTCACTGTATAACGATAAAGGGATCAGTCCAGCAGGAGTCTATAACAATTTCAAATATATATGCACCCAACACAGGAGCACTCAGATTTAAAAAACAATTACTAAACATTCTCCAGATTAGACTATACGTTAGGTCAAAAAAAAAGTCTCAATTAAAAAAAAAAAATTGTAATAATATTAAATAAATTTTCAGAACACAGTGAAATAAAACTAAAAAGTAATACCAACAGAAACTTTGGAACTATACATGGAAATTAAACAACATGTTCCCAATGACCATTGAGTCAATGAAGAAATTAAGATAGAAATCAAAAATTCTTAAAATAAAAATGGAAATGTAACATATCAAAACCTGTGGAATACAGCAAAAGCTAAGAAGGAAGTTTATAGCAGTAAATGCACACATCAAAAAATAGAAGAATTACGAATTAATGATCTAACAATGGACCTCATGGAACTAGAAAAACAAGAACAAACCAAACTTCAAATTAGCAGAATAAAAAAAAAAAAGAAAGAAAACAACCTAATTAAATAAAATAGAGACTTAAAAAAATACAAAGGATCAATGATGAGAAATTTTTTCTTTGGAAAAGTAATCAAGATTGATCAAACGCTAGCTAGTCTAAGAAAAAAAGAGAGGAAATCCAAATAAACAAAAAATAAAAAAGAAGACATTACAACTATATGCCATGAACAACTATTTGCTGACAGATTGGAAACCTATGGAAAATTGATACATTCCTGAAGACACAAAGCCTACTAACATTGAATCAGGAAGAAATATAAAACCTGTACAGACCAATAATGAGCAACAAGATTGAATCAGTAGTAAAAGTCTCTCAACAAAGGAAAGTCCAGGACCAGATGAATTCACAGCAAATTCCGTCAAATGTACAAAGAAGAACTAATACCAATCATTCTGAAACTATCCCAAAAAAATGAAGAGGAAAGAATTCTCCCTAACTCATTCTACAAAGCCAGCATGATACCAAAACCTGACAAGGACACACACAAACACACACACACACACACACACACACACTCACTCCACAGGCCAATATCTCTGATGAACACAGATGGAAAAATCCTTACCAAAATACTAGCAAATCGAATCCAGCAGCACATCAAAAGGATAATTTACTACAATCAAGTGAGTTTCATCCCAGGGGTGCAAGGATGGATCAACATATGCAAATCAATAAATGTGATTCACCACATCAACAAATAAAGGACAAAAACTATATGATCACCTCAATAGATGCAGAAAGAATGTTTGACAAAATTCAACATTCCTTCATGACAAAAAGTCTCAACAAAGTAGACACAGAAGGATCATACCTCAAAACATGAAATAGGCTTATGTGACAAACTCACATCTAACAACATACTGAATGGGGAATAGTTGAAGGCTTTTTTCTCTGAAAACCAGAACAAAACAAGAATGCCCACTTTCACCACATAGTACTGAAAGTTCCAGCTAGATGAATCAGATAGGAGAAAGAAATGACAGGCATCCAAATTGGAAAAGAAGAAGTCAAATTGTCCCTCTTTGTTTATGATATGATTTTTTATTTATAAAAACCTAGCAACTCCACCTAAAACTCTTAGATTTGATTTATGAATTCAATAAAGTTACAGGATACAAAATCAATGTACAAAAATCAGTAATGATTCTATATACCAATAATGATCTAGCCAAGAAAGAAATATCAAAAAAATTTTAAAAAAAGACAAGAAATAAATCTAATCAAGGAGGTGAAGGAGCCCATGCTCATGGATCAAAAGAATTAATTTTGTTAAATATCATTAATGCCCATATTACCCAAAGGAATCTACAGATTCAATGCAGTCCTTATCAAAACACCGATGACATTCTTTACAAGATAACAAAAACAATCCTAAAATTCATATGGAACCAAAAAATCGCTTGAAAGGCAAAAAGAAACAAACTGTAGGCATCGCATTACCTGACTTCAAAATACAGTACAAGGCTATAGTAACCAAAATTGCGTGGTATTGGTATAAAAATAGACACATAGACCAATGGAACAGAATAGAGAACCGAGAAGTAAAGCAACTTATTTACAACCAACTGATCTTCAGCAAAACTGATGGGATCTTATACTGCGGAAAGGACACCCTTTTTAATAAACAGTGCTGGCAAAATTTGATAGTTGCATGCAGAAGAATGAAACTGGACCACTATGTCTCATTATATACAAAAGTTAACTTAAGATACATTAAAGACTTAAACATAAGACCTCAAACTATAAAAATACTTGAGGAAAACCTAGGGAAAGCTCTCCTGGATGTTGTTCTAGGCAGAGTTTATGACTAGAACCTCAAAAGCACAGGCAACAAAAAAATTAACAAATGGAACTTAATTAAACCAAAAACCTTCTGCACAGCCAAAGAAATGATTGATAGAGTGAAAAGGCAACCTGTTGAAAGGGAGAAAATATTTGCAAACTATTCATGTGACAGGTGACCAATATTCAGAATATAAGACAAACAGCAAATAATCCCATTAAAAGTAGACAAAGCTATGAATAGACATTTTGCAAAAGAAGACATACAAATGACTAACAGGTATATGAGAAAATGTTCACTGTCACTAATCATCACAAAAATGCAAATCAAAACCACGAGAGGGATAATCATATCCCAGTCAGATGGCTCTTATTTTAAATTATATATATATATATATATATATATATATATACACACACACACACACACACACACACAATAAGCCAGAGGTGTGGTAGCTCACACTTGTAATCCCAGCACTTTGGGAGGCTCACCTAGGTCAGGAGTTTGAGATCAGCCTGGCTAACACGGAGAAACCTTGTCTCTATTAAAAATACAGAAATTAGCTGGGCATGGTGTCACACACCTATAACCCCGGCTAGTTGCGAGGCTGAGGCAGAAAAATATCTTGAACTTGGGAGGTGGAGGTTTCAGTGAGCCCATATCATGCCACTGCACTGCAGCCTGGGGAACAGACAGAGACTTTGTCTTGAAAAAAAGAATAAAATATAATATATGCAAAAAATATACAAATGTATTTTTTAAAACTACAAAAACAAATGAATGTTGGCAAAGATCCAGATACAAATGTTCTCTTATACACTGTTGGTGGGAATGTAAACTAGTATAGCCACGGAGAAAACAGAACAAACATTCCTCAAAAATCTAAAAATAGAATTACCACTCAATCCAGCAGTTTCACTCTGGGCATCTACCTCCCAGAAAAGAAATTAATATACCAAAGGGATACCCTGTGCTTGCATGTTTATTGAAGCACCACTCACAATAGCAAAAATATGGAATCAACCTAAGTGTCAATCAATGGATGAATAGATTTTTTAAATGTGGTATCTGTATATGTAATGGAATACTATTCAGTCATAAAATATGAATGAAGTCACGTAATTTGCAGCAATATGGAAGGAAATTAAGGTCATTATCTTAAGCGAAATAAGTCAGGCCCAAAAAGACAATTATCAAATGTTCCCACTTATATGTGGGAGCTAAAAAATTTGATCACACAGTGGTAGAGAGGAAAGCTAGAGAACAAAAACTGTGAAAGGTGAGTGAGGGGGGAGGAGGGAGGATGAAGGCAAGGGAGTTAAAAGGTACAAATATACAGTTTGATAGAAGGAATAAATTTAATGTACAATTGCGCAGTAGAGTAACTATAGTTAACAAAAACATATTGGACTCAGATGACAAACATCCTTAATACCCTGGCTTGATCACTGTGCATTTCATATATGTAGCAACATTTCACATGTATCCCATAAATTTCTACAAATAAATAAATAAATAATTCTCCCTGCTTGCTTTTGTGACTTGTCAGTGTCGGCATACTTTTTCTCAAAGGGCTAGGTAGTAAATAATTCAAACTTTACAGGCCATGTCGTTTCTGTCACAACCACTCAACTCTTGCTGTAGTGCAAAAACGGCCACTGACAACAGGCAGACAAAGGAGCACAGCTGAAATCCGGTATGACTTTATTTACAAAATTGTGTGCTGAGCTAGATTTGGTCCTCAAACTGTGCTTAGGCAAACTCTAGATTATAGTAAATTATATGACTTGGAAAAAAAACGCTTAAAAAAATCCTGAGCTTTAAAATTCTTTTTGCTGGACTTTTAGTAGGATTCCATACAATGAGTTTTGTAAAAACAGCTATTTGTAAGTTTATTTCAATTTACGGTATATATGGAAATATATTAAGTTTACTTGATTGGAAACAAAAGAAAAAAAATCTACCATTATTCTCTTCATTTAACAAATTATAAGGGAATCTAAGAATAACTCTTGCAGAGATTACAAAATAAATGTAACTGATTTGTCAATGCCAAAAGCTAGAAGTAATCAATTTAGATCATTACAGTATGGAAGTCTACTAAACGTAGTGAATTATCCAGCTCATTAATTTAGGATTTGGCTAGTGATGCGAGAACTTCTCTAGTTATTGATACTCTTATTTGCATTTGGTGAATATATAAATAACTTTTCATTAGAACTGACCTCTAAGATCTTGAAAAAAAAACGTTCCTGTGCAAGATGGACAAATAGAAACAGCTCTGGTCTGCGGCCCCCAGCGAGACCAGTGCAGAAGGTGTGTGATTTCTGCATTTCCAACTGAGGTACCTGGTTCATCTAATTGGGACTGATTAGGCAGTGGATGCAGCTCACAGAGGGCAACCAGAAGCAGGGTCAGGTGTTGCCTCTTCTGGAAAGCACAAGGAGTCAAGGAACTCCCTCCTCTAGCCAACAGAAACCATGAGGGACTTTGCCATGAATGGCAGTGCTATCCAGCCTAGATACTATGCTTTCCCCATGGTCTTCACAACCCACAGACCAGGAGATTCCCTCTTGTGCCTACACCACCAGGGTCCTGGGTTTCAAGCACAAAACTGGGTGGCCATTTTGGCAGAAACCAAGATAGCTGCAGGAGTTTTATTTTGTACCCCAGTGGCGCCTAGACCCAGCAAGAAAGAACCATTTAGTCCCCTGAAAAGGGGGCTGATGCCAGGGAGCCAAGTGGTCTTGCTCAGTGGATCCCACCCCAACAGAGCCCAGCAAGCTAAGATCCACTGGCTTGAAATTCTCACTGCCAGCACAGCAGTGTGAAGTAGACCTAGGATGCTTGAGCTTGGTGGGGGGAGGGGCATATGCCATTACTGAGGCTAGGTATCAAAGGAACAGATCTCAAAATAATAAAAGCTATTTATGACAAACCTACAGCCAATATCATACTGAAAGGGCAAAATTTCAAAGGGAAGCATTCCCTTTGAAATCGGGCACTAGACGAGGATGCCCTCTCTCACCACTCCTATTCAACATAGTATTGGAAGTTCTGGCCAGAGCAATCAGGCAAGGGAAAGAAATAAAGGGTATTCAAATGGAAAGAGAGGAATTCAAATTATCTCTATTTGCATATGACATAATTGTATATTTAGAAGACCCCATCATCTCAGCCCAAAATCTCCTTAAACTGATAAGCAACATCAGCAAAGTCTCAGGATACAAAATCAATGTGCAAAAATCACAAGCATTCCTGTACACCAATAATACACAAACAGAGCCAAATCGTGAGTGAACTCCCATTCGCAATTGCTACAAAGAGAATAAAATACATAGGAATGCAACTTACAAGGGATGTGAAGGATATTTTGAAGAACTGCAAACCACTGCTCAAGGAAATAAGAGAGGGCTCAAACAAATGGAAAAGCAATTCATGCTCATGGTTAGGAAGAATCAATATCGTGAAAATGGCCATACTACCCAAAGTAATTTATAGATTCAATGCTATCTCCATCAAGCTACCATTGACTTTCTTCACAGAACTGGAAAAAATCACCTTAAATTTTATATGGAACCAAAAAAGAGCCTGTATAGCCAAGACAGTCCTAAGCAAAAACAACAAGGCTGGAGGCACCATGCTACCTGACTTCAAACTATACATACTACAAGTCTACAGTAACAAAAGCAACATGGTACTGGTACCAAAACAGAGATATAGACCAATGGAACAGAACAGAGGCCTCAGAAACAATGCCACACATCTACAACCATCTGATCTTTGAAAAACCTGACAAAAACAAGCAATGGGGAAAGGATGCTCTATTTAATGAATGATGTTGGGAAAACCGGCTAGCCATATGCAGACTGAAACTGGACCCCTTCCTTACACCGTATATAAATATTAATTCAAGATTGATTAAAGACTTAAATGTAAAACCTTAAAACCATAAAAACCCTACAAGAAAACCTAGGCAATACCACTCAGGACATAGGCTTGGACAAAGACTTCATGACTAAAATACCAAAAGCAATTGCAACAAAAGCCAAAATGGACAAATGGGATCTAATTAAAATAGGAGCTTCTGCACATCAAAAGAAACTGTCATCAGAGTGAACAGACAATGATTGTATATTTAGAAATCCCCATCATCTCAGCCCAAAATCTCCTTAAACTGATAAGCAACTTCGGTAAAGTCTCAGGATAAAAAATCAATCTGCAAAAATAACAACCATTCTTATACACCAATAATAGACAAACAGAGGGTCAAATCATGAGTGAACTGAATGGGAGAAAATTTTTGCAATCTGTCCATCAGACAAAGGGCTAATATCCAAAATCTACAGAAAGTTAAACAAATTTATAAGAGAAAAACAAACAATCCCATCAAAAAATGGGCGAAGGATATGAACACCTTTCAAAAGAAGACATTTATGCGACTGAGAAACATGAAAAACAGCTCATTATCACTGTACATTAGAGAAGTGAATGAGATAACATCTCATGCCAGTTAGAATGGCGATCATTAAAAAGTCAGGAAACAACAGATGCTGGAGAGGATGTGGAGAAATAGGAACGCTTTTACACTGCTGGTGGGGGTGTAAATTACTTCAACTATTATGGAAGACAGTGTGGCAATTCCTCAGGGATCTAGAACCAGAAATACCATTTGAGCCAGCAATCCCATTACTGGGTATATACCCAAAGGATTATAAATCATTCTGCAATAAAGACACATGCACACATATGTTTATGGCAGCACTATTCACAATAGCAAAGACTTGGAACCAACCCAAATGACCATCAGTGATAGACTGGATAAAGAAATTGTAGCACATATACACAGTGGAATACTATGCAGCTTTAAAAAATGAGTTCTTGTCCTTTGCAGGGATATGGATGAAGCTGGAAACTATCATTCTCAGCAAACTGACACAAGAACAGAAAACCAAACACCACGTGTTCTCACTCATAAACGGGAGTTGAATAATAAAAACATATGGGCACAGGGAAGGGAACATCACACACTGGGGCCTGTCAAGGGTTGGAGGGAAGGGGAAGGAATAGCACTGGGAGAAATACCTAGTGTAGACAATGGGTTGATGGGTGCAGCAATCCACCATGGCACATGTATACTTATATAACAAATCTGCGTGTTCTGCACATGTACTCCAGTACTTAAAGTATAATAATAATTTAAAAAACTTATTCTGCCCATTGCAGTATATCCAATCAAATCCAACGCATTTCCCCTCTCTTGATTTTAAACTTCATCTCCTTGTACATTTTAGGTATTAACCCCTTATCAGATGTATACTTTGAAAATATATTCTCCGATTCTGTAGTGTCTCTTCACACTGATTTTTATTTGTGGTTTATTTTTTTAATTTAGCTGTGCAGAAGCTTTGTAGTTTGGTGTAATCCCATTTGTCTATTTTTGCTTTTGCTGCCAATGCTTTTGGGGTCCTATCCAAAACAAATCTTTGTTCAGACCAATGTCATGGAGCTTTTCTTTTCTGTTTTTTATAATACTTTTACAGTTTCAGGTCTTACATAATCCATTTTGAGTGGACTTTTGTATATGGTGTGATAAGAAAGTCTAACTTCATTTTTCTGCATGTGGATATTCAGTTTTCTCAATACCTGTCATTGAAGAGACTATTCTTTCCACATCGTGTGTTCTTGGCATTGCAGCATCTATAATATATAAGGAACTCAAACAACTCAATAATAAGAAAACAAATAACCTGATTTGAAAATGAGTGAAGGACCTGAATAAACATTTCTCAAAAGATATATAAATGGCCAAGAAGTAATTGAAAAAAAAGCTCAACATTCCTAATTATCAGGGAAATGTAAATTAAAGCCACAATGAAATGTCTCATATCTGTTATCATGGCAACTACCAACAAGATGGACGCTAACACTTTTTGGTGACAATGTGGGGAAAAGGGAGTCTTTGTACATTGTTGGTGGGAATGTGAATTAGTACATCCTGGAAAACAGTATGAACATTCCCAAAAAATTGAAAATAAAACTACCATACGATCCAGCAATTCCACTACTGGATATATCCCCGAAGGAAATAAAATTGTTATGTTGAAGAGATCTCTGCATTGCCATGTTCATTTCATTACAACATTATCCACAAGAAATGGAGTTAAGTATTTGTCATCAGATGAATGAACAAAAAGAAACTACTGTCATTTACAACAACGTGGATTAAACTGGAGAACACTGGAGAAAGACAAACACCACATGATCTCACTTATATGCGGAGCGTAAAAAAGTTCCAAGTCATATAAATGGAGAGTAAAATAGTGATTACCAGCAGCTGGAGGATGGAGGATCGAGAATCATAAGTCAGCAACTACTTCTTTTTCACACCCTCTTTACCGTCTCAGTAGTGATCAGTTCTTTCATAGAGCTCATGTATGTATAGAGGGGATGGGGCATTAGTTTTAAAGAAAAGATGGGGGAAATTGATCTGTTCACTTCTCATTTAAATATGCAGCTGCTCCAAGGCCGCAGGAACTTTTCAAGGCTGAAGGAACTCAAACTTTGCTCTTTCAGAGAAAGCTGATGCTGACACTTTTACGTGGCACATTAGAGGATCTGCACCCTTCCTAAGCCTGCTGCTGTTGGTTTGTAGAGACTCCACTGTGTCCACCAACCTATACTGGACCCCAAAGCAGCAGTTTGCTCCATAGCTTCTGGGTGGAGTTGTCATTTAGAAAACTCAAGAAAAGAGGTGACTGTCATCCTGGATTTGACAAAAAGAGAGGGAGCAGGGCAAGAGGGGGGAAAGACAGGAAGAGTGTGACTTTGAATTTAGCAGCCAAAGAATGTAATCTACTTTTATTCTCAGATGTGAGAAATTTCCTTTTGACACTTCCAACTTAGCCTTGGACAAATTGCTAATCGTGAGCTGTGTCAAGAGCAGAGCATCTCCACATCACATTTTATATCACCAAGTACATATAATAGTGGTGAGGAAATTATGTGTTTTTCAGTAACTTCCTAGTAAATTCTGCCACATGAAACCAATTTTAAAACCTTGTTTATTTAGTGCCTACTATGTATCAGGCATTGTATAAAATTTTACAAATATTATTTCATTTAAAATTTAAGGCAGTTACTGAGACAGATATTTTATTCTCATTTTACACATGAAACAGAGGATCAAAGAAAAATAACTGTAGCTTATTCAAAGTCATGTAGGTCGTAAGCACTGGGTACGAGTTGCATATTCTCTCTCTCTCCCCCTCGTCTCTTTCTATCTCCCTCTCTATCTCTCTGTTCCTTCCTCCCTTTCTTGCTCTTCTCAATATACCTCCAAAGCTTCTGAGTTGTGTCACTTTTGTCCTAATGTGCATACCAAATTCTACTGCAGCATTAGTTAAATAGTGTCACCATGTCACCATGAAATTGTAACAAACTCAGATAAGGCTGCCATTTGACCAAGTAAGACTTCAAATCAAGGACATAGATAGACGGCCAGTAAGCAGAATTTATTCTGAAGACCTGCCTTGTTTTAGGAACATGATGCTTCCTTTGATTTTTTAATGCTTTTAGGCAGGTTGCGCACTTGCCAGTTTTTACATTCTACCACTCCCTTCTGATTCACACTCATGTTCCCCACAAACCCTCTTCCAACACAGCTTCTGAAGGCATTTGAGCTTGGAACCCCCCTGCTTACAATCAATCATGGCAACGAGTGGTCCTTTAGTTTGTCTGACTTAAAATCATTTTCTATTCCTACTGAGAAAACAAGCTTTCATTTGGAAGAGAATATGGTAAGTCTAAGAAAGAAATACACATAGAAGCATCTCAAACAAAGGTTTGGGTAGGGAGAATTCAAACTTAAAACCAAAAACCAATATAGCTTCCTAAGTAAGAACAACGGAGTAAAAGTGAGCACTACATTAGCTATTAAAGGTTAAATCTGTATCCAAGTCACAAACATCAAAGGAAAGCACCACAACTAAAATAAAATTATTAATTTGATCTTATCTTTGTTTGGTGTAAGACATGGGGTGTCCTAATATTTAGATCTATCTCTGCATGAGAGCTCAGATTCATGTGCAAGAATAATTCAAATCTTCCAGCAGGTTAAACCAGATGTAAGAAACATCCTCTGTCTAGATTTGGAGTGCAGCAGCCCTGCTTACAGTGATGTCTGGTTAAACCTCTGACCCAATAGACTGAGAGAACTCTTCAGATGCTGAGTATCTCTCAACATGCAGGAGATAGACCATTTGCAGCAAGATCATTTGCTAAAACACAGATTCCTAGTTTCACCAGGCCATCTCGATTGGAGTCTCAAAATATGATTCTGGACTATGTTTTTAACAAATGCCATCATATAATTTTATGATCACTTAAACTTGGAAACCACTAATTTAGATTTATGCTATAGGTCCTCTTACCTCATCTCATTTGTTCTTCACTCCCATCCTTCTTGGAACACTAGTTTTTTTAATTATTGTTATACCTTAAGTTCTGGGATGCATGTGCAGATCGTGCAGGTTTGTTACTTACGTATACACGTGCCATGGTGGTGGTTTCCTGCACCCATCGCCCGGTCATCTACTTTAGGTATTTCTCCTAATGCTATCCCTCCCCAGTCCCCTCACTCCCCGCTATTCCTCCTCTAGCCGCCCAACCCCCAGGCCCCGGTGTGTGATTTCCCCTCCCTGTGTCCATGGGAACACTAGTTTTTTCCAGATTCCTCTTATTTAGCTGAATCTCAGGTATACACTCTTTCTGGCTGGTTCTATCTTATTGCTGCTCAATCTTTAGCATAATAACGTGGTTATATTTTATAACTCCTTATAGTCTCCATTCTCTGGACTCTTATTGAAGTAACTAACTGCCCTGTTAAGTTGTCAGGAACAGTAACTATCAGTCTAGAAGATACAAACTGGGTTTCTTTAAATAGCTATTCCTTATGAAATGGTGGAAGAGAACAATTTCCAAACTAAACAAAGGAAAGTAGTTTGACAAATAAAATAGGTCAGGCACAGACACTAAATAAATAGTTTGCTCACCTCTGAGAAAACAAAACAACAACTGGATTGGGTTTTGTTCCTGCCAACTTTTAAATCTTTATAAATAGTAATTCATTTTATGGTTTACTCCATCGAATACCTGCAATAAACAAGCAAACTATAGCATTACATTTGCCCGGCTTTCCGATCACGGCCATAGAATAAATGAGCTGTTGGGCTGCCATGTATATATCTTTCTAAAATAGATTGAAAATATATGTAAATAATTCTGTCTCCTGAGCTTAGGCGGCATGCAAAGATGCTTAAGAATGATCACAATAATGCAAAATTCATGACAACTCATTTGCTGTAATAGCAACTCTGAGTCACAATGAAGAATTTAAAGATACCTATGAGAAACAATTTCCATAAGAGAGTAACCTATGAGTACGAGACTTTTAAAGTAACAAAGTTCTCTGTTAACTTCAATAGCATAAGCGCAATACTGTCACTCCCTCCTAGGCAGTCAATTGTAATGCAGGCCTCTCCGGAGATCTGAAATACACTGAGTTTGCTAAACATGGCATTTTGTGAAAGTCTCAGAATTGTGGAGAATCCCCAATGGCAGTGAAAAGGTTGTTTATTTTACCAAAGTCACATCCCATTAGAACACACACCATTCCACATCAGTTGAACAAATCTGATTCTGCAAACAAAACAAGTAATGATAAAGAATGACAGTAGGTAGAAAAGCAGAATATTTCATTTAAAGAATAGGATTCAACTCTTCTGGAGGGTAACTTGAAAGGAGTAGTCAAATTTTAGATGCATATGTCTTTTGATTACATAATTCTGCTTGAAATGTACTAGCACTATGGAATAACAGATCAATTAAAGATGCATATACAAGATGCATAGCCATTTACTTCAGCATGATTTGCAATAAAAACTCCTTGAAACATTTTAAACTTCCATCAACACAAAATAGTTTAAATGATGTATGGTGCGAACCAGGCTCAGTGGGTCACGCCTATAATCCCAGCACTTTGGGAGGCCAATGATGGTGGATCACCTGAGGTCAGGAGTTCAAGACCAGCCTGACCAACATGGCGAAACCCTGTCTCTACTAAAAATACAAAAATTAGCCAGGGGTGGTGGTGGGTGCCTATAATCCCAACTACTGGGTGGGCGGAGGCAGGAGAATCATTTGAACCTGGAGGGCAGAAGTTGCAGTGAGCTGAGTTCACACCATTGCACTCCAGCCTGGGCAACAGAGTGTGATTCCACCTCAAAAAAAACAAAGTGTGGTACATATTCTGTGTAGCCTTAAAAAAAAATAAGAAAAAAAGAACTTTATAGGTATGGATTGGAAAGATATCCATCGAATAAGAAAAAGTTCATTGCAAAGTATTATCATACTGTTTATACTTGTGGATAAAAGAATTATATACATATGTATGTAATGCCTACATATGTATTTAAAATGGCTTTAAAGAGTTACTCATGATTATCTCTGGAGTTGGACATTAGGAACCTGAAAGGAGCTTTCACTCACCGTTTCACATATTCTATATTATTTGTGTGTGTGTGTGTGTGTGTGTGTGTTTACTATTAGCCTATATCAATTTGAAATACAATTAAAGGTCAAAAATTTTTATATCACACAGTGTGGGTAATGGTATACAACTCCTCATACGTTTTTAAGGAAAGTGTTCATTGGTAACAGCTCCATGGGAGAAAATTTTGTAGTAGCTTTCAAAATTAAAATGCAGCCTTCCATATGGCTGGACATCGTGACTCATGCTTGTATTCCCAACATTTTAGGTGGCCAAGGTGGGAGGATCACTTGAGACTAGGAGTTTGAGACGAGCCTGGGCAACATGGCAAGACTCCATATCTGCAAAAAATTAAAAATATTAGCCAGGCGTGATGACACATGCCTGTAGTCCTGGCTATTCAGAAGACTGAGCCCAGGAGATCGAGGCTGCAGTGAGCTCTGTTCATGTCATTACCTTTTAACCTGGGCAACAGAGCAACACTCTGTCTTGAAAACATAAAGATAAAAATAATAAAATGCATATATTATTTGATCTAGCATTTTCTTCTCTAGAACTTTATCTTACAGCTGTATTGACACACACACCTGGGAGGCGGAGGTTGCAGTGAGCAGAGATTCTGAATGACAATAGTCATTCAGTATCATAAATAAAAGCAAAAATGGGAATCTACCCAACGGTCCTTCAAATGTACATAGACAAATGAACTACTGTGTAATTTTTAAAAAGAATCAAATAGTTCATTTGTGTACTTAAAATAATCATCAACATATATTAGATAGAAAATGTAAGCTCAATGGAATGTTACCATTTGTATTAATAGAAAAAGTTATAAATGCCCATATGTTTCTAAATACATAGAAGAATTTATGAAAGAAGCATTAAAAAGACTGGAAATTAGTTTCCTCTGGATATCTAGTTAAAGAATGAAGGAGACTTAATTTTACTGTATATCCTTCTGTCCCTTCCAAATTGTGTACCATGTTTCCATGACTCAAAAAACTAATTTAAACAAATGTTTCATAAGAAACTTTACATAGCAGTCACAGATTTTTATTTCATTTCAATAATAAGATAACCAACCTTCCTTTCTTCCTTCCTTCCTTCCTTCCATAAACATTTATCAAGAACTTATCATGTTCCAAGCACAGTTCTAAGTCCTTAGGATACACTATGCAATAAAACAAAGTCTCTGTACTTCTGAAGCTTATATCGGTGAGGGAGGGTGCAGGGGAGAGATTAACAATAACAGATATGTAATAAATAATATACTAGATGGTATATAGTATAGTAGAAGGTGATAGGTATCATGGGAGGAAGACGAGTAGATTAGGGTCAGTGGTATAGGAAATGCAGGGGTCAAGGGTGAAGGACAGGTGCAGTATTCAATAAGGTAGGTGAGGAGGTATCATTGAGAAGGTGAGACTGGAGCAAAGATTTGAAGAAGGTAGATATCTGGTGGGTGTCTAGAGAAAGAGTATGGCAGGAAAAAAAAAGCTCAAGCAAAACTCTTGATATAGAAAGGTGCCTGGCACGTTCAAGAAGCAGGAAGGCCAGTGGGGTTGGTGTGGAATGATTGAAAGAGAGTAGGAGACGAGATTAGAGAAATACCAAGAATTGCTTCCTCTAGGCTAGGACTTGTATGCCATTGTAAGAACTTCATTTTCACTCAAAGGGAAACAGAACTATTGTAGAGTTTGAGAAGAGGCATGACATAATTTGGCTTACTTTTCCAAGGATCACTCCAACAGCTACATTAAAAATAGATGGCATCAAAACATCACCTGTACCTCAGAAACATATACACCTACAATGTACCCACAAATATTAAAAATTTTACAAATGTAATAAATAGATGGTAAAGGAAAGGGTAAAGCAGAGAGATCTTGAAAGCAGCTGCTGCATAACTCAGATGAGAGATGATAGAGCTCCTAACAGCAGCCATGGTGATGATGGTGGAAAGTGATCCAATGTATTTGTTCGTTTGTTTGTTTGAGATGGAGTCTTGCTCTGTCGCCCAGGCTGGCTTGCAGTGGTGAAGTCCTGGCTCACTGCAACCCTTATCTCCCAAGTTCAAGTGATTCCCCTGCTTCAGCATCCCTAGTAGCTGAGATTACAGATGTGTGCCGCCATGCCTAATATTTGTATTTTTAGTAGAAATTAGGTTTTTCCATGTTGGCCAGGCTAGTCATGAACTCTTGACCTCAGATGATCCACCACCCGCCTCGGCCTTCCAAAGTGCCAGGATTACGTGATTGAATCTGATTAATGCCCATGGGACTTCCTGGTGGGCTGGATATGAACTGTAAGGGAGAAGATATGATTCCAAAACTCCTCCAACCCTTGGAAACATTCTCACCCACTGTCTTTGTGTGGCTCGTACAAGATAAATGCAAAGTGGAAAAGAATGATAATAATAGAATGCTAGCTGTCCAGAGGCTTACTTTGTACAAAGATTAACATGAGCTGTTTGTCCTCAGGAAGATGCATAATTGTCATCACTTTGATTTCATTTGATTTTGTCTATATATTGTCAGTTTCATTTTAATAAGGCCAGTGTTTAATTTCAATATTCTTTCATGTTTATTTCATCATGTCTTCTTATTTACCTTATGCAAAAAGTCACAAAGTTCTATATCATTTTCCACAATTTTTGTTGTAAAAAATCCTGAGCATTACAAATTCTAGCTAAATAATCTTGTTAGATACATCTGCTGCTAAGTAAATGTGCATCTTGTTTATGCCATTTTCATACTGGCTAGGCATTTGTTGCTTACTCTTTGACCATTAGTAACTCAAACAGCCTCTTCCCAATTCACAAACAAAATAACATTTCCTCCAACAAGACAGGAAGTTAAAGAAAAACTAACAGGATAATAGCTTCCAAAACTGGTAGTCCAAGATGTGAGGACTGCTTTGCATTTATCTTTTTGCAAAGGATTCCCCACTCTTGCAGGGACAATTGCACACAGACTCACACCATCTGCCTTAGTTGCCATTCTCTCACAGTGGGCCCAGGCCCAGGTTTGACCATTTTCCCAAGTACAAAAGGTCACTACATGACAATATTTCAGAGATTTCCCTTCTGTGACTACACAAAATCTGTGCTGGGTTTCCTTCATCCCTAGAGAATGGGACCTTTGGGATTTCATGCTTTGAAAATAAGATTTCATTAAAAAAAAAAAAAGTCTCAGTAGCCAGCACCATGGAACAGTGGTAATATTTAGAAACTATTGAAAAGATATTCCATATAAGTGAAAAACTCACTCAAATGTAGTAGTTCTTTGGTTAAAAAATACAAATAATATTACAGGAATTCTCTGCCTTTGCAATTCAAAGCAGTCAGATGGGCTAAATTGTTAAAGCCAGCATGTATTTTGTAACTATGTTATCTTATCTTTGGACTTATTTGGGTAAATCCAAATGCACTTATTTTTGTATCTGTATTATTATTATTTTTTTTTTTTTTTTGAGACGGAGTTTCGCTCTTGATACCCAGGCTGGAGTGCAATGGCGCGATCTCGGCTCACCGCAACCTCCGCCTCCTGGGTTCAGGCAATTCTCCTGCCTCAGCCTCCTGAGTAGCTGGGATTACAGGCACGCGCCACCATGCCCAGCTAATTTTTTTTTTGTATTAGTAGAGACGGGGTTTCACCATGTTGACCAGGATGGTCTCGATCTCCTGACCTCGTGATCCACCCGCCTCGGCCTCCCAAAGTGCTGGGATTACAGGCTTGAGCCACCGCGCCCGGCCGTATCTGTATTATTATTTAAGGCAAAGCAATGAGAAGTCTCTAATGTGATACCAATCTCAGATTGTCCTTAAAATAAGCCTTGTTATTAGCACTTTCTAAAATGAGAAGTAATATTTGTGTAAGGCGAAAGATAAAGGTATTAAAAAGAATTAAATAAAAAAAGAAGATTTATGGCAAGTGAAAAATACAAAATACAGAGAAGTTATCCTTTATAATTGTGAGAGAAGCTTAACTAGCTTTTAAGTAATGGAGGTTTAAAATGTGGTCCTTTTGTGTCCTTGCGTATGTGTAATTTAATGAAATTAAATAAAATGATAAAATGTTGATTATTCTTTCTTCACCAAATATTTATCAAGTGCATATTTCTTTTCAGGCACTCTTCTAAGCAAGTGGCTATAGTAGTGCTCAAAACAGATGAAGATCTAGGTGTCTTCCTGTACTATACATTCTGTGAAAGAATTATAATTCCCCAAAGTGGTTTCTAGTCCCAAATTGTAATTGGTTCCACTCTCCATAAGTAATTTTGAATGGAATAATCATAGAATTTTATGTTTCAATAATGAAGAGTAAGAGTTAGCTATCAGATATTGAGCTTCTCAAAAACTATCACAAGGGCAAAAAGAAATTAGATTTTTATTTAGCAAAATATATAATAAAAAAGAAAGCCATACTAAATACACATTACTTCTTAGCCTATATATAGCCCAGAAATGTTCATTCACTAGCTGTGTGGCTGTGGGCAGGTTTCCTAACCTCTCTGTGTCTCAGGTTCCTCATATATAAAGTGGAGATAAAAATATACCGACCTCATAGAGATTTTAAGATTACTTAATGAGTTAATAAAATCACAGTGGCACTGAACATAATTCTAAGGTATGAGACCATGGGGTAAGTTTTCAAAAATATAAATTCAGACTATGTAAAACACATTTCTCCACATGATGAAGTAAATAATTGGTATTGATCTAAACTTCCTACAGTAAGCAACTATAAAACTAGACAAAACATATGAAGCAACTGTTTACAGGCAGCAACCAGAAACAATACAGGGCTGCAATCACAAAAGAGGCAAAACTCACAAGGCAATCACTGCTGTTGCTCCTACCTGCTGCCAGGGAACAATTTCCCACTGATCACACAAAGATCTGGAGTCCAAGCAAAGCTTGATGCTCTAGCTGAACTGTGCAGGCAGAAGTCAGAACTCAGAGCAAGTGAAATGCCTACAGTCTGCAGGGTAGGGTGTGAAACATGAAGAAGCTGTGCAGAAGAGGACACAGAAGTCCAAGTTGGGGGACACTCCTGTGAGTTCACAGAGAAAACCATGCTGTATTTATGAATACATATATTCTCCTGTGAGCTCTGACTAAAAGCCAGCTTTCATGGCCACAATGGCACAAAAGATACAGGTTGCTTTGTGCTTGAGGGTAGAATAAAGTTACTAGATGTGAAGAAGAGCTGGGAACAGAGCAGCTCCATGAACTACTGGAGTTTGGACTGCCAGAGTGGAAAGCATTTGCTAACAGCCCTGATAGGTGGCTGATACACCAAAAAGACCATGCCTCAGAAGAAAGGATCATTCCTTCATCAAACCTGCTCTAGATACATGTTAACACAACCTGAAACTAGGTCTCAACATGTTCTGCAGAAGACAAAAATTTTGGAGATTGAATCTTTCCAAGTTAGAGAGGCTTAGGACATAACTTAGATTTTCAATAAATATGCACTATCAAACTGTAAAGTAGTCTAGACAAGCTTAAAGCATTCAGCAAGTGAATTGTCTCCTAAAACAAGAATCCACACGTTTCAGAATATAACAGAATCTAGAATCAGAATGACATATTTCCCATATATTCAATATTCAATTCAAAAATCTCTGGAAATTAGCCAGCCATGGTGGCACACACCTGCACTCCTAGCTCCTCAAGAGACTGAGGCAGGAATATTGCTTGAGCCCAGGGGTTTAAGAATGCAGTGAACTGCAATCATGTCACTGCACTCCAACCTGAGTGACAGAGAAAGACGCTGTCTCAAAATAAATAATTTAATTAAAATAAAAGAAAAATGTGATCCACAATATATTTTTAAAAATTTATAAAAACCAAACATATGATAGCCCAGATTTTGGACTTACAAAGATTCTAAGTCAGTTATTTTAAACATGCCCAAGGAATATAAAGAAAACATCATCAAAAAAATAAAGGAAAGGGAGGTCTTATTTAATCATATAGATTGAATGTTTGTCTCCCCAAAGTGTGTATGTCAGCATCTAATCCCCATTGTGATGGTATTGGGGGATAGGGTGTGTGGAGGTGATTAAGTCATAAGGGTAGAGCCCTCACAAATAGGAGTAATGCCCTTGAAAAAGGGACCCCAGAGAAACACTCCTTCCTGTCACCATATGAGGACACAGTGAGAAAGTGAACATTTTGAACAAAGAAGCAGGCCTTTACCAGATACTGAATCTGCTGCTGCCTTGCTTCCAGGCTTCGCAGCCTCCCAGAACTCTGAACAATAAATCTCTGTTATTATAAGCCACCTAATCTATGGTATTCTGCTATAGCAGCCCAAATGGACTAAGACACTTAATGAGTGAACATATAGGGAATCTCAACAGAGACATGTAAACTGTAAAGAGAATCAAAGAGAAATTCCAGAACTAAAAGGTTCGATCAATAACTGAAATAAATAAACCATGAGATGGGGTTGGATGGGGCAGTAAAAAGAGGAGTCATAGGAATAAAACATTGTAAGGCATGATAAAGCATGAAAATTGGTCCTGTAGTATCAATTAAGATGTTTTTACTTTTTCCCAACAAACATAACCTAGACTGTATGTTTTTCAAATATTTATTTAAGACATTTCTTTGTTAGATTCAAATGTAAACTCTAGAATTCACTCATTTTAAGGCACTTGAGATGGGGAACAATTGAGTTTATCAGAAGAGAAAAAAAGTTCAAAAGAGTTCTTATAAGAGTAAGGTAAAATGGGTAGATATATACTGAAACTAAGACTGGTAACCAGTAAAATCTCCTCCCCCAAATTTGCAATGTGGAAAACAGTAAAAACATCTACACTTTTTGACAGCAATTATACAGCAGAAATTTATTCTAAGGAATTAATTGGAGATGTACAGAAGTATTTAGATCTACAAAGTATTATTCCTAATTATTATTTTTGGTTGAGGAAAAATGGGGAAAAATAAGGGACTATAGCAAATTGGGGTATATGTATATGATGCAATACTACATGGTGCTTTAAAATGATATTGTAAACATTTAATGACAGAATAGTCATCACATATGGGATTTCAAATGTTCTTAAAAGTGCATTTTTCACCTTTTAACATCTCTGAAATGAGATGTATGTTATAATCAATGGCATCTTACTGTTAAGGTCACCCCACATTGGGCACCAGTTTCAGGGTCACCACCTGCAGGGGTCTGTCCTGCAGACCCTGACTCATTGACAGATGAATAAAGTACGCTGACACACAGATATTATGCTTTACCAGTTCAGCTGAGGGTGGCCAGGTGGCTTACAGGCACCCTGGAGAGTGCTGTAAACAGTGCAACTACCGGCCCTCCCCAGCCAGTGAGACTCGCATTTATTTAGCAAAGTTTAATTGTCAAAGGCTTAAGCCAACACCACGAGAGTGAAGATTAAAGCACAGGTTCTGATGCCCAAAGCAAACACCATTAGTGGATAATATCCCTAGTCAACCTCCCACCCCGAGAGAGTCATCTGGCTCAAAGTTTAGTTTTAAGACCACATGAGTAAACAAGTTAGTTATGTAAACTCCTCCACATACCCTAATTATTTGCTTTACTTATTATCTAAATGTAAGGGGGATTTAGGCTGACTTCAGTGAAAACTTCTACTGAAACTATGAAGAAACTCAGGTATACTAAAAGAGTTTGAGACTATAGTCTATAAACTTTCTCTACTATGTTTCCCTTAATATTTTTGCCACCACCCTGAGTGAATTTCCACACCTTACAATTATAATTGGCAGCTATTTTCTTCCTTAGTGGTCCATAAAGTAATGGTACAACTCACAGTAGATAGTGTCTTATATTAAATGAAATATGTTAGTGTTAAATTTCAAATATATTTTTCTATATTAGTATGATCTCTTATGGCTCAGAGACAGGCAGTCTTGTGTCAGGAATAAAAGTGTAGTCCATGAAACAGACTATCTGGGTTCCAATCTCACATCTGCCATCAATAGTTGTGCAATCTGGGGCAAGTTTCTTAACCAAATGTCCCTCAGTTTCCCCAAAGTGAGCAGAGATTATAATAATATACATTTCATATGGTTGTTCTGAGGACTAAAAGTTTTGAGAATAGCATTTGGTACATAGGACACATTCCAAAAATGATAATTGTTATTACATACAAAACATATATATACATGAAAAAACTGTAAGAAAAGATATTAGCTGTGATTATCTTGGTGTGGTATGGACACCAGTGATTTTTATTTACTTTTTAGGGTTTTCCAAGTTGTCTGCAATACATGTGTATTAGTTATGTAATTAGAAAAATAACATAATTTTAAGATGAACTAAAATGCATTATATTAAAAACTCTTTGACACTGATAATATATATGGTATAATGGTTACATGAAAAAAAGCATATGGCGATTTGAATTTTGTAAAAGTTATATAGGTATGGGAAAATCTAGAGGAAAATATCTCTGAATGGTATGATTTATATACAGCTCTTTTAAAATAAGTCTTTATATATTTCTTTTTAAAACTTGCTACAGAGAAGACATTGTTTTATAGTTAAAAGGTATGAATGCTATTTTTTAAATTAAATATGAAACATTTTGTGAGGTAGCAAGTAGATTCATCAAGTCAACTTGAGCAAGAGCCACAGTCTACATGACCAATCCAGTAAAAATGACTCTGACCTTAAATGAATGACTCAATTGAATGAATCAATCTACTGTGATCTAACTCCTTGAAACCGGCTCCTCCTCAGATGATGTCTAGCAAGCCATGTTTTCCTTAGTCACAGCTCATTCAAATCAGAGGGCTTACATCAAAGTCTTTATTATTTTTCCATTTGATTCTTACAAATTCACAAAATGATAATTTTTTAAGTACAATGAGCAAGGACAAATTCATCCAGTTCATGATTGGAATCTGTCAAAATATTAATTTCTCTGCTCTGGTTTAACAGAATTTCTTCCTGGAATTTTAAATCAGAAATTCCTGATTCTTATTCACTTTGTCAACAAGTGATAAAATCTGAGCTCTTGATAAAGCCACTTCACTTCTCCAAGGTTAAGATGTTGTGATTTTTATTTTCATCTGTAAAATAAAAATAATAAAATGTACCTGACAAGATGTTCAGAGAAATAAACAAGAGAGTGGATGTCAAGTACCCAGCTCATAGCCTAGCAAATGTTGGATTAGAAAAAACAACTCTGTTAAATCAAGTTTAGCCTAAAGATGTCTCTTTACACATTTTAAGTTTGGCCTAAAGGTTTTCCTGTACAACATGAACTATAATAAGTGGAAGTGTAAACAGACCGTAGCCTCCACTTATGCCAATACAGAGTTTTGGCTAATTAAATGTAGCCCGATGTTGGAACTGTGTTCAAATAAGGCAAATGCCTGCTGGGCTGTCATCCAGCTATTGCTGTACCTCACTTCCATTTTCTGTATCTCACTTTCCTTCTCCTGTTCATAAATCTTCTGCCATCACATGGCCGCACTGGCTCCACTGGAGTCCCTGAGCTTCTCCTGGCTCAAAAGTCTGCCCGATTTGCAAATTGCTCATTGCTCAGCTAAAATCCTTTAAATTTAGTTAGTCTGAAGTTTTTCTTTTATCAACTCAGACACACTTTAAAACCTCCTTGAATTAAAAGTTCCAGAACTGGGCTTTGCATTAAGCTCTGTCCCAGCACTAAGCTTTTAAACACACTTATTAAGTCTTACTTGGTTGTCTCATATATAGGCTACGTATTCAAATTTAACTCTAAATATGCAATATGGGGGCTGAAAAAAATTTTTAAAGGAGAAAGAAGAATTTGGAAAGCAATATTTAGGGAAAGTTATGACAAATTGTAATACACAGTTTATGTGGATAAGGAAAAATCTAATAATGTATTTTATGATCATAAAAGTAGTGTGTGTGTTCTATGTGCTGAACAGTGTGCTAGGTACTTTATGTTGAGAATCATATGTCATTACAAAAGTAATGTGGGTTATGCATGTAATATCCATGTTACAAACATGCACATATACCCCTGAATCTGAAACTAAAAAAAATTAATATGTGACCACTAGTTCAAGGAGTTGAGTTCTCATAGCCAGTAAAGTCAAAGAGTGAAGACTCTTGTCCTGAAAAAATCTGTGGAAAGTGGTCATCAGGTTTTAGATAATATTTCATAAACCCATGTTGGATTTGGACTAGAAAATGTACATGGGTGTGATCACAGTTTGGTGTAAATACAATGACAAAACATGGAAGTAGTAGCCTTATCAGGAGACCCTGAAGATTCAAACAGAGAAACATTGCCTCATTCACCAGGATTATGTCACAACAAAGAGTATGCCTCTTGCCTTTGTTCAAATTTAGAGTGAAAAGGAAGTGATTTTGAAAATTTGCTCTATCACAGAAATGTGCACTGGAGTGTCTGGGGAAAGGTGATGGTCTGACCTTGACCTGTAGCTATAAATCTCAATATAAAAAACAAAACCACAATTTACCTTGTGATGAAGTACAACTCTCAAAATGTACTTATTTATTGAATATTATTGTAAATCTATACATCTCAGTCCAAGATTACAAAGAATAAATAAATGCTTTTAATACACAGGAGACAATCATTCTAACAACAATAAGTTTAAATATCAGATGAAAAGATTTATTGTGGAAATTATAATCATTTTCCTTGTCAATTACATGTGATTAAAAATTACAGCTATAGTATTAAAATGATAATAACCAATAATATCTGTAGTTATTGGTCTTCCTTGTAAACATTCATTACCAAGATCATAGATGATTTCAGGCAGATGTAATAGAAATGGAAAAAATATTTGTTGGGGTGAATGAATATATGATTTCTCTAGGGCAATAAAAGACTCTGATCAAAGACATTTTTTAACCTGCCAGATGACACAAGCAAGATAAACTTGTCAAAAATTCTGCTGAAAGGGGCGGAAAGCATTGTACTCTGCTGCCTGGTTGGCAGCGTCAGAACATCTCTCCCCAGTGAAGCAAAGCTTTAAAAGAAATTGTATTACTATTTCCTTTGGTAGGCTTATGTTCATGTGAAACTGTGTTCCCAAAATTACCAGGACTCCGAACCTATTGGAGAAGATTACTTTTATTCAGTTCAGCACCATTTTCTGAAATTGTTAGATTTAATGCAATGGCATCTTCCTGGCATGCCACTTGAAATATTTTTTTATATCAAAGCAAGCACAGTTATAATAGGAGTGAGATATTTTCAATATTGTTTTTCTTTTTTCAAAATAAAACATGTTTTTTCAAAGAAGTTTTAAACTTTGACCTGGGCATGTGGGAAGAGCACAATGCTATGGATTGTCTCTGTTACATGTTTACTCCTTTCTTCTCTCATTAGAGATACCTAAATAGGATTGCAACACCTTCCAGTTGGTGATTTGTTCTCTCTTTCTCCCACTCACACACACACACACACAGGCCCAACCTACTGCAGACCACTCAGCCATGGCGAGATGCCTGCCTTGCCTGTTTCACTGCTCCCCTCACTTCTATGGCCACCTCTCCTCCAAAGGCGGCTGATTCTACAGCAAAATAATGGGACATTCTTTGCACAAGTTTCAATTGAAAGAGAAAAATTTGTGTTGAAATCTTTCTCCTTTCAAAATAAATAGCGTTACTGTGTTTATGGTAGGAATAGGAGAGAGGAACTGTATATCCTTACATTTTAGAGCAGCATTAATGAACAAAAGAAAGCTTTTGAGAAAATGATTACTAGTTTCTATCAGACAAAATACTAGTGTCTAAGCACATCCGGGGAAACAACATGGAGGCAGCTTTCTGACTTTGACTCTAAATTAATTATAGGATCAACAGCATCACAGACTGAGGCTCTCAATAGGAATCTTTTCTTTCTAAGAGCACGTTGGCTGTAGCCCTTAGGCTGTCTCTCCTGACTTCTACGCCTCCACTTGTCTGCTGGGCTGCTGTTCCCATGGCTCCTTCTATGGGTACAACCTTGGCTGTTCAGATTTTTGACACTCGTCCAAGATGACAACTGAAATAATGGTGAATGTGCAGAGTAAAATGAAAATAAGGCTTGGAAACCACAAAAAATGGTCAAAGACGCCTTTAAAGTGAAAAGTAACAGCCATAGATGTAGAAAAAAAAAAAAAAAAAAAAGCAGAACTAAGTGATGTCATCAAAACGAAGCCAAGAGATGTTTGAGAAAGTGGAAATGATTCACAATGAAAAATGCAGCAAGGAGGACAGACACTAAGACAAAAAAGGAATTAAATTTAGCTTTAGGGAGATTACTGGTGGCTTGGATAAGATAATAGCGTTCACTGAGAGGTAAATGGGAGGTGAGAAGTACAGACAACACCTAATTCATTTCATGTCATTTATCTATCGACACATCTGTCTCCTTTGAGAGACTATAAATTCCTCCAGGGCATTGTCTGTCTTACATCTGCCTCGCTCGAGAACCTCACATATTCTTTTAGAGCAGAAATAGATTGACTGAATAGTAAATATAAAGATCTGGGAAATAAAAAAGGTACTTGAATTAATACTCCTCATTACTGAAAATGTCATTAAGAATAATATAGATTGGCATTTTGTGTTCAAATAAAAACACCATTGGAAAACAGTGATGATTACCACTCTCTGATGGGAAACCAACCCAATTAGTGACCACCCTTTCCCGACAGAGAAAGCTATTATTGAAATTTCACATACATTATTACATTATAGCATGGATATAAAAGTATTTTCTCCACACTAGAGTCTTCTGCTTTGCTGATAATCTTACTATTACATTAGCACTCTGGATAAATGTGCTATTCATTTGATTACATAAAACAAATATCTTATTGAACTGTAGTCATGTTGACTACACTTTGTGTGCTTTATAAAAACCACAGGGAGAAGGCTTTTTTCATACAGACTTTCTCTGTAGCTGAACATTTGCCATTCTTGGTTGGTCAAGCACGTAACATTTTAATGCTCCAGATATGACAGACTTCAGAGTACCAATATTAGAATAAATAAAAACATTCTTCTTTTTCCAGAGAAAGTTACTCTTCTGCATCTGATCTAAGTTACCATCTCAAAGAAGAATCAAGCTCTGAAAAGAGAGAAAGAATTAATAGCATATTGTGTTCAGCCAACCTGATGAGAATTTTCAGTCCCCAGTGAAAATATGAATTAATGTGAGGCAAGAATAGACCTTGGGAATACTGACCTCCCATGACTCAGTAATTCAAAACAGATTCTTTTCCCCACAATTTGTATTTAAAAAGTGCAAAATGGGATAAAAAACAAAACTCTTTCAATGTTATCTTTCAGTTCCCAGAATGTACAAGCTATGAAAAACACCTATAATTCAGTCAGTGGATCTTTCTGTTGTACAAATACAGGGTAAATAATTACAATTAAAATTTGGAAATCATTTATAAGTATTGACACTGGATTCCTTCAAGTGTGCTCAAGTGGTTTTGAAAGCTGGTGAGTGGAAAAGATGCTAATAGATACAAGACTTTGCTTTTGTTTGCCTGATTTTTAATTTTTTCTTTATTTGATAGTGGCAAAAGATCACTTACAGTTTTGTTCTATTCTGTGCATATTATGGTGGCTGAGCTACAAATAAAATCAGGAGGAGCTATGAAAGTGATGCAGATAGACATGTAGAACTCTTATTTCTTCCTTTTAGTAACTATTATCTTGGGAAAATTACTTAACCACTCAAAGCCTAAAATTTCCCATTTAAAAAAATGTGCAGATGATTGTCTGCATAGGAAGGTGTGAGGACATTTACACATATGGAAAGTTCTATTTAAATATAGAATCATTTTTCCCTCTATGTAAATATATGTGTAGATTGTATCAACTGGAGAGCTGTGAGTTGTGAGAAGAGATGGGAAGTGTTCTCTACTCCTGCACAATTCCACCCTCGCTTGAAGATATTCCTCACTGTAGTGGGCTTGGTTTCCAGGAAGAAAGTACATAAAATGGAGTTTTCTCTTTGGGGTTTCCAAATCTGCATTTATTACTGGACACCAACAGTCCTAGATCTTTCTCAGTCTAAAGAGTGCGAAAGAATACGGGACTTGAAATCTGAAGGCTTGAGTTTGAATTTTGCTTTCCCATTTACAAAGCACCAGTGCTTATTTAGCTTACATAAATCTCAACTTTAGATTTCCAAGAATCTCAACCCCCTTTAAAAAATTAAATACAATTTTTAAATCATTTACATTTTTAAAAATACCATATAAAATGAAGATTAGATGAGGTAATACCAGCTAAATCTTGATAATAAGATAATCAATTAATGTGTGTAACTATGGATGCTAACATAAAATAGAAATGTGGCTCCTATCTACTGATGCTAGTAAATGTATGAAATCTTAGAACTTGATATTAAGGTATCACTTGATCCATAATATTCCACATAAATTATCCTTTGATCTCTTCCAGACACAGAAAGTTCTTAGTGTTAATACAAAGGCAGGATATTTTCTACGTAGTAAAAGAAAGCCACTGGCTTCTTTTTTACTATTAGTATGTTAGACAAGTGAAATAGAGTGAAGAGTAAAAGCAGTCACATTTCTGCGACATTGGTTACTAAACTTCTCTACATTGGAGATTAACTCATGATGTGAAATCCTGGCACATAGCTGATCATTGGGCTATTGGAGGAAGTTGAGGGAGGCCTATGAAGATGGGGATGGATAATAAGAGAGAAGACAATGAGTCCAAAAAGCCACTGAAAATAGTCCTGTCTATTGTGAAATATGTTTTAGGGGAAAATTAGGCAACTTGATTCTGCTTAGCTAGGTAAGTCCAACTTTAACTAAAATGTACCCAGATATATGCAAACAGATAAAAATGTATTTTTTTTTATTTTCTTGCTTTTTATAGAACCTAGAAAGGATATAATCCTCAGCTCAATTGTAACTCAATTCTCCGTAATTCATTAAACAGTATTTCTCTCCCCACACCCTGCCCCCACAATTAACTTTGTGCTGCAAACAGGGTCTGCAATGGAACTTACTCACTAGTGGTCAGGAATCCTCCCAGCTCCCTTAGGAAACCTTATTCAAAAATAGTGAAGTACAACCAAAATGCCCTTCTGCTATGTGATGCCTTCCCTCTTGTAATGATGCAGCAAGAAAAACCACACCAAATGCCAACACCTTGATATTGGACTTCCCACTCTCCAGAACTGTGAGCCAATAAATTTCTCATCATTATAAATTACCCAGTCTGTGATAGTCTATCAATGAAGTTCATAGCTCTACTAATGTAAGAAAATATATTTGATTAGCAACACACAATTACATCCTGTTTAAAAGAAAACTATTTTATTATTAACAAAGAAATATTTGTTTAAAATTATATTTAATTTTCATGGCTATAATTCCTGAAATTATAATCATCTCTTCTAAATCTGTGGGATGTGTTGTGAATATAATCTAAAACAACACCTTACCTTTAGCCATGGGATCTTGAAGTGGTTACTGAGGCTCAGGCAGGTGAAATGATAATGGTTCAAGTCTCCTGACACCAGACCCACCTCTTTTTAATTGGTTTCAAGTTGTTTTATCCATCCTAATGATTCAAAAGGAAGAATCCAAAATAAGATTAAGGGAAAAATATTTCTGAGAAGTCGTATTAAATTAAATGGACGTAATCTTTAAAATAATTTCAGATGTGGAACAGTGTTATAATATAAAATACCAAAAAGAGGGATAAAAGTAAGCGAAGAGCCTTTAAGGGTGAACTCCTGCAAAGAAATTAAGAAACTACTTTACATCAGAGGCAAAGGAATGCCTTCAGAAGGGAAAAGAAACTGTGAAGAAAATGCAATTTTCTCTGCCAGAATGAACTTACTTTGAATGAAATCACATTGGTTTCACTGAGATTATGCAATTTCAGTGGAATTTCATAGCATTGCTTGTAGCCATGCTAACTTGACCGGTAGACAAAGAAAATATTAAAAGTAAAAACATAAAGTAAGAAGCAATCTGCTTATTGAGCTTTTTAATAATTTGAAGATAACTAAAATTTAGTGAAATCTAGTTGCTGCTTTTCTTAGAAAACCTCTGTGTTCACTTGAACTATATGTTTAGGACAACCTGATAAAAATAATTTAGAGAAGAAAGCAGAAGAAATTAAGAATCTTATAACTCCAGCAACAGTCTCCCAGATACACAAGAAAAGTGGTTGCATTTCCTCAACCTTCACTGTCAGCACAGTCCTAGCCCTGCACCTAACTCCTCTCTCACAGGCTACCTTCTGACTAAAATTCCATTGTCTGCTTGGCGTTTCAGCTGCCACAGGGCCAGTTTATAAAGTGAGGGCACTGCGAATTAGCTGGAGAGGAAGCATGCCCCACTCTGGATACCATGATTGACCAAAAGAAGACATCACACTAGTGCTACATAAGATTATTCAGTAGAATAGAGGAGTTGACATAAGTTTGGGAATCAGACCTAGTGAGACTGGAGCACTGCCCTTTAGCAGATATATGACTTTGAACAAGTTACCCACCCAGTCCAAGTTTCAGCTTTATCATCCATAAAAATAGAGATAATGGAAGTAATAAACAAAGATATTTAATGTAGCGTTGTTTAAAAGGCACTATAGCAAAAAAGATGATACACAGTGAATTTTCATTAATGGAAATAAAGAACAGTGGTGTTCAATGCAGCATTGTTTTAAAATGTATTATTGCAAAAAAATACAATAAATTTACATTGTCATCAATATAAAACTGGATATGTCAATTGTGTTGTACATAAAGTAGAATATTATACAGCATTTAAAATCTACGTGTATCCTGACAAGGAATTATACACACAATGTATTAAGCAGAAAAAAGTTGCAAAATACTTTATTTAATATAATACCAGTTTTTCAAACTACCCATATATGTGTATGTGTATAAGCATAGACAATTGTCTAGTAGTTCAAGTATTAAAATGTGAACAGTTACTATGTGGCAGAAACTAGAAACTTCACTTTCCATTTATATATCCATGTATTATTTAAACTTATCTAAATAAAATTTAGAAGTAATGGTGGTAAAATGAAATCAAATAAACTTTAAAATAGTATCATCAAATACCGAGTTCTCAATGTTCGGCTACAAATTAAAGATGATACATTCAGCCTAATGTCTGGCACATAGTAAGTGCTCAGAAGATTTTTTTCATCATTCTTCTTCTTCTTTTATTTATTTATTTTTTAGAGACAGCATCTAGCTCTGTCATCCAGGCTGGAGAGCAAGTGGCATGATCATAGCACACTGCAGCCTGGAACTCCTGGGCTCATGTGATCCTCCTGCCTCAGCCTCTCAAAGTGCTGGGATTACAGGCATGTGCCATCATACCCAGCCAATCATCATCATTAATGTCATTATTAACATTCAAAGCATCACCCCCACCTGAGAATCACTTGCATTCCCATTCTGAGAGTTCTTAATGTCATCAGGTTCTTCAAAGCGAATGCAACATTTTCTAAGTCCTTAATTCTTTATCAGTTTAAAATGAGACAGTAATAAAAATGCCCTCCCTTTAGTCAACAGTGTTGACCAGCCAACAAGTGTGACAAATGACCTGTTCTCCTAGAGCTGCAAGGAGATGTGTCATGATTCAAGATCACTAACTTCAACCCTGATTATTTTGGCTTCCCTGCATGAAGAATATTGATGTTTTATTGTTTTGTTTTTTAAAGGGTATATTAAATACATTTAGGATTGTTCTTTATCTTAGTTATTCAGAAGACTTTATGGTCAGCTATTGAAAAATCTTAGTTATTCAGAAGACTTTATGGTCAGCTATTGCAAAAAGACAAAACATATACATGTGTGCACACAGGCACATGCACACACACACACATTCACTAATACTTATGTATTCTAATTGGTATGTCTTCTAGGAGTCATTCATTCAAAGGAATGAGCTGAGGCAAAGGGCAAAATAGAAGAACAAGAGTGCAAACCATGCAGAGATGCCAGGGGAAGACTGCACTATGGCAAAGCTCTGGGTATCACTGGGCCCAGGCCAAGACAATATCTGATGACTACATTTTAAACTGGTAGCTGTTTTATGGCTTATGCTTCACCTGTTGGATAAAATCCCTGTCTGACCTGAAATGACTGTGTTCATCATGGCATTATTCAAATGCCAGTTCAAAGACTTCTCAAACCTAAGAGGTCATGTTACTACTCCTATAATTCTGTCAAAAATTGTTTGGACATCCCTTTCTGAAATAACCATCAAAAATAACTTTTGAGTCACAAAAAAATAATTTTTTTTTTACTTTAAAGTCACGTCTTTTTTTTTTACTATGTATTACCTAGCTTGATCACTGACTTTTTCATCCACCTTGCTGTTTATAAAACAATAAATAAAAATTTGCTACCAGTTAGCTTACAAAAAGTATTTTGCAACCTTTCACAATAACTCAAAATAATAATTCCAAAATGTATTTTAAATAACGACAATATTGTCAGGCACGGTGGTGCACACCTGTCGTCCTAGCTGCTTGGAAGGCTGAGGTGGGAGGATCACTTGGGCTTGGGTGGTCCAGGCTGCAGTAAGCCATAATTGTGCCACTGCACTTCTGCCTGGGTAATAGAGCAAGACTCTGTTTTATAACAAAAATAATAATAATTAAATAAAGTAAAAAATAAAGACAAAAATGACTACACTGTTGTAACATTATATAGCCTATAAAGAATACAGCTTTGGGGCCAGGCGCAGTGGTTCATGCCTGTAATCCCAGCACTTGGGGATGCCCAGGCAGGCAGATCACCTGAGGTCAGGAGTTCAAGACCAGCCTGTCCAACATGATGAAACCTCATCTCTACAAAAATACAAAAATTAGCCTGCCATGATGGT
Source organism: Aotus nancymaae (assembly GCF_030222135.1). Classification (NCBI taxonomy): domain Eukaryota; kingdom Metazoa; phylum Chordata; class Mammalia; order Primates; family Aotidae; genus Aotus; species Aotus nancymaae. The sequence goes on along the minus strand of NW_026988447.1, from coordinate 2,410,625 downwards.
GGATGCCTGTAAGCCGAGCTACTGTGGGGGGCTAAGATGGAAGAATCTCTTGAACCCAGGGGGTGGAGGTTGCAGTGAACTGAGATCATGCCATTGCACTCCAGCCTGGGACACAGAGCAAGACTCTGTCTCAAAAAAAAAAAAACTTTGGAGAAAAATGCACCCAACTAGGCTGTTAATAAAAATAATAATTATTAAAATAAAGTCATATTACATCTTTTAAATAACTTGAATGTCTTATTAAACAATAGTAAAATAAATTCTACTTATTGGATTGGCTTTTTGCTGGTGATTCTCTGTCATATTTTCTTCTAAGTTACCAATGAGCTGCATATGGACACATAAGGCATCATGAAATCCAAAATAAAGCAGCTATTCCTAAATTTCTTTAACAGAATGCTAGTTCCTTGAGATGCTATAATGCTGTAAGCATTGTAATGGCATAGAAAATTTGGAAATACTGCCTATTATATTCTCCTCTTGGAGAAACACAATGCATATAGGCATTTCTGAAGACTCTGGGAAGTACTGCAATAAAAAACACTGTTACCTTGTTTCACTAATATTTTTCAGATTTATTTGGTAAATATTCCCTTAATTCAAGTAATAGCAGTTGATTTCCCATAAAGCTAATATTTTGTATAACACGCTTTGGGGAACACTGGATCAGAATCTCTAATTTAAAAAATACGTGTTTAAACAGCTCCCTATAGGAAACTATATAAACATTTTCCCCTTCATCTCATTCATTTCTCATCCTTGTCAGATTCATGTCATCCGTAAAAGGCACAATAATCACACCTCCCTTTGACTTCAACAAATTGCTGGTACTCTTGGAGGATATATGAAATTCTTTGGGGAAAAAAAAGCTTATGATCTAAAAATTGTAAATGAAAAATAATTTCATTGTTACCCTCTGGAGCACAGATTAAGCTTAGTGACTTGCTTCCAAATAACAGAATATGGAAAGTGGGGGGGAAAGTACCTTTACAGTCGAGAAACTTCAGCCAGGTGATCCAGGTTAATAATGTCAGTAATAAGTCAGGTTGCTATCATGAACTCCCAGTACGAGGTGATGAGAGCACTTCACCTCTGGACTACTCTTCTCCAAAATTCATAACCCCAGTCTAATCATGAGAAAGAAAACTAGGCAAACCCAGATTGAGAGACATTCCACAAAATACTTGACAGGTATGCCTCAAGCTGTCATCATGAAAAATAAGGAAAGACTGAGAAGCTGTCATAGATTGAGACTAAGGAGACAGACTGACTAAATGTAAGGTGGCATCATGGTTGGCATCCTGGCACAGAAAAAAACACTGGGGAAAAACTAGTAAAATCCAAACAAAGCCTGGAATTTAGTTAATAGTGATGTACCAGTGTTGGTTTCTAGTTTTTGCAAATGGTTATGTAGGATGATAAAATAGGGGAAACGAGGTGTGGAGCATATGAGAACTCTGTACTTGTAAGTTTCCTACAAATCTAAAACTATTCTTAATAAAATGTTTAATTAAAAATATCAATAATTGCATCTACAATTTCTGAGTATAAAATTCAGGTCATATAAAAGGGTAACTACAAGATAAGAGCATGAATCTGAGTCCAAACTCCCAACTTTGAATCCCCGTTCTCCTACCTGCTAACTTCATGACTTTAAGCCGGGTCTAAATATACTCATCTTTAAGAAAAAATAATTTATAATTCTTAATTCATAAAGATTAAAAGAGTTAATGATGCAAAGTATATAAAGCAGTACATGGCAGCTGTTAAGTATTCCATTAGCTATAAATGTTATGATTATTTCTTATTATCATAAGTTTTAAAATCCATAAGAGCACTAGTTGACAGTAAACAACATATAAATAAGTGATAACATATTGACAAAATAAACGAACTAATATAAATTTTACTACCGTAGTAGAGTGTAATAGCAATAGAGTAAAACAAAGGTAGCAAGTAAAATCTCTCCTCTTCATTAATCAGGCCCTACTAAGAGTATTATACATGAGTCTGAGTGTTAACAAGCAAATTTCTTCAGACAAAAACAAGCAAGATGTTCAAAACTGTGCCATATAAAGATACTGTTGGAAGACCTGGCAATGTTTAGGCTGGAAAGCGGAAAACTCAGGGAGAAAGGGATACAACTTTAATCCGTGAAATATTGGCCCAATACAAGGGGTCATGCCTGTAATCCCAACACTTTGGGAGGCCACGGCGGGTGGATCCTTTGAGCCCAGGAGTTTGAGACCAGATTGGGCAACATGGTGAGACATCGTCACTACAAAAAAAAAAAATTAAGTATCCAGGCCTGGTGGCACACACCACCTGCTGTCCCAGCTACTCGGGATGTTGAGATGGGAGGATCACCTGAGTCTGTGAGGCTGAGGCTGCAGTGAGCTGAGATTGTGCCACTGCACTCCAGCCTAGGCTACAGAATGAGACTCTGTCTCAAAGTAAACAAATTAATAAAATAAATCATGAAATATTTTCACATTAACATAATTCCATGTTTATGTAACAACTTTAAAGCCAAACTTGAAAGAAAATTAAATAACTTATTTACACGAGGCAACTACTAATACTTAACAGTAAGAAATATTGCCACTCAGTAGATGACGCACACTAAGAACGTAAAGAATATTAACAGAACTGCTTCCTCTGGAATAGTATATTCTATTATAATAAATAAACTCACACTTATGTGAATATAATATGCAGCTTTTACATTTGTTTATTTGTGTTACTCATTAACATATTAAGATTCAAGAGCACAGTACACAAGATGCGTTAAAGGGAAGACTTTTCATAAATTGAATTTCTTAAGCTCTGTCTTTATTCAAAACGGAGCAACAAATGTTCCATGTTTTAAAACCCTAATGCATATTTTAAAATGAGGGTAAGATTATATTATAAAAATAAATGCAAAAATGTTCTCACAATTCTTCTCCTATGCTATATACACTTTTTCTTTTCTTGACATTACAGCCAGCATGGTGCTTTACTCAGATGTTAAATAAACATTTTCTATGAAGATTTGAAACATTAGGATTTATCTGTAGCACATGGATGCAAGTATCTTAAAATCTTCTCTACAAATGGGAATATATCAAATAATGATGATAGTTACAGAAAAAAAAGGTAAACCCAGGGTTCATCGCTATTTATTGTGCTTTATTAACCAGAAAGTATTATTGAAAAATTTCATCCTGCCCCTGCCAGTTCAGTAAGGTAGTAAAGTACCACTTACCTTATTTATTTCAGCATTGCTTTCTCTCTGCCCAGAGTTGTTTTTTTTAATATATATATTTTATTGCACTTTAGGTTCTGGGGTACATGTGCAGGACATGCAGGATTGTTGCATAGGTACATATGTGGCAACGTGGTTTGCTGCCTCCATCCCCATCACCTATATCTGGCATTTCTCCCCATGTTATCCCTCCCCAACTCCCTATTCCCTGCTGTTCCTCTCCTAGTCACCCCCAACAGACCTCAGTGTGTGATGCTCCCCTCCCTGTGTCCATGTGTTCTCATTCTTCAACACCCACTTACGAGTGAGAACATACAGTGTTTGGTTTTCTGTTCTTCTGTCAGTTTGCTGAGAATGATGGTTTCCAGATTCACCTATGTCCCTACAAAGGACACAAACTCATTGTTTTTATGGCTGCATGGTATTCCATGGTGTATACGTGCCACATTTTCCCTGTCCCGTCTATCATTGATGGACATTTGGGTTGGTTCCAGGTCTTTTCTATTGTAAACAGTGCCACAATGAACATATGTGTGCATGTGTCTTTATAACAGAATGATTTATAATTCTTTAGATATATACCTAGTAATGGGATTGCTGGATCAAATGGAATTTCTTTTTCTAGCTCCTTGAGGAATCACCACACTGTCTTCCACAATGGTTGAACTAAGTTACACTCCCACCAACAGTGTAAAAGTGTTCCTATGTCTCCACATCCTCTCCAGCATCTGGTGTCTCCAGATTTTTTAATGATCTCCATTCTAACTGGTTTGAGATGGTATGTCAACGTGGTTTTGATTTGCATTTCTCTAATGACCAGTTATGATGAGCATTTTTTCATGTTTCTTGGCCTCATACATGTCTGCTTTTGAAACGTGTCTGTTCATATCCTTCACCCACTTTTTGATGGGTTTGCTTGTATTTTTTTTTTTTTCTTGTAAATCTGTTTTAGTTCTTTGTAGATTCTGGATATTTGCCCTTTGTCAGATGGGTAGATTGCAAAATTTTTTTCCCATTCTGTTGGTTGCCAGTTCACTCTAATGATTGTTTCTTTTGCTATGCAGAGGCTCTGGAATTTAATTAGATGCCATTTGTCTATTTTGGCTTTTGTTGCCAATGCTTTTGGTGTTTTAGTCATGAAGTCCTTGCCTATGCCTATATCCTGAATGGTTTTGCCTTGATTTTCTTCTAGGGTTTTTATGGCGTTAGGTCTTATGTTTAAGTCTTTACTCCATTTGGAGCTACTTTTAGTGTAAAGTGTCAGGAAGGGCTCCAGCTTCTGCTTTCTGTACGTGGCTAGACAATTTTCCCAACACAATTTATTAAACAGGGAATCTTTTCCCCATTGCTTGTTTTTGTCAGGTTTGTCAAAAATCAGATGGTTGTACATGTGTGGGGTTGCCTCCAAGACCTCTGTTCTGTTCCATTGGTCTATATCTCTGTTATGGGACAAGTACCATGCTGTTTTTGATTACTGTAGCCTTGTAGTATAGTTTGAAGTCAGGTAGCATGATGCCTCCAGCTTTATTCTTTTTGCTTAGAATTTACTTAGCTATGTGGGCTCTCTTTTGGTTCCATATGAAGTTTAAGGTGTTTTTTTCCAGATCTGTGAAGAGGGTCATAGGTAGTTTGATGGGGATAGCATTGAATCGATAAATGACTTTGGGCAGTATGGCCATTTTCACAATATTGATTCTTCCTAACCATGAGCATAGAATGTTCTTCCATCTGTTTTTGTCCTCTCTTAGTTCCTTGAGCAGTGGTTTGTAGTCCTTTTTGAAGAGGCCCTTTACATCCTTTGTTAGTTGTATTCCTAGGTATTTTATCCTCTTTGTAGCAATTGTGAATGGCAGTTAGTTCTTGATTTGGCTCTCTTTAAGTCTGTTATCAGTGTCTAGAAATGCTTGTGATTTTGTATCCAGAGACATTGCTGAAGTTGCTTATCAGTTTCAGGAGATTTTGGGCTGAGAAGATGGGATCTTCTAAATATACAATCATGTCATCTGCAAATAGAGACAATTTGACTTCCTCCTTTCCTAATTGAATACGCTTTATATCTTGTTTTTGCCTGAGTGCTCTGGCTAGAACTTCCAATGCTATATTGAATAGGAGTGGTGAGAGAGGGCATCCTTGTCTAGTGCCAGATTTCAAAGGGGATGCTTCCAGTTTTTGCATAGTCAGTATGATATCGGCTGTTGGTTTGTCATAAATAACTTTTATTATTTTGAGATGCATTCCATTGACACCTGGTTTCTTGAGAGTTTTTAGCGTAAAGGGCTGTTGAATTTTGTTGAAGGCCTTCCCTGCATCTATTGAGATAATCATGTGGTTTTTGTCTTTGGTTCTGTTTATGTGGTGAATTATGTTTATAGACTTGCATATGTTGAACCAGGATGAAGCCTACTTGGTCATAATGGATAAGCTTTTTGATGTCCTGTTGCAGTCAGTTTGCCAGCATTTTATTGAAGATTTTTGCATCTATGTTCTTCATGGATATTGACCTGAAGTTTTCTTTTCTTGTTAAGTCTATGCCGGGTTTTGGTATCAGGATGATGTTGGTCTCATAAAATGATTTGGGAGGGATTCACTCTTTTTGGATTGTTTGGAATAGTTTCAGAAGGAGTGGTAACAGCTTCTCTTTGTATGTCTGGTAGAATTCAGCTATGAACCCATCGTGACCTGGGCTTTTTTTGATTGGTAGGCTATTAATTGCTGCCTCAACTTCAGCCCTTGTTATTGGTCTATTCAGGGTTTTAACTTCTTCCTGGTTTAGGCTTGGGAGGGTGTAAGTGTCCAGGAATTTATCCATTTCTTCCAGGTTTACTGGTTTATGTGCATAGAGTTTTTCATAGTAATCTCTGATGGTATTTTGTATTTCTGTGGAATCTGTGGTGATATCTACCTTTGTTTTTCATTGCATCTATTTGATTCTTCTCTCTTTTCTATTTTATTAATCTGGCTAGTGGTCTATTTGGTAATCTTTTCAAAAAAACAGCTCCTGGATTTACTGATTTTTTGAAGTGTTTTTTGGGTCTCTATCTCCTTCAGTTCTACTCTGATCTTCATTATTTCTTGTCTTCTGCTAGCTTTGAGTTTTTTTTTTTTTTTTTAACCTTGCTCCTCTAGCTCTTTCAATTTTGATGATAGGGTGTGGATTTTAGATCTTTCCTTGCTTCTCCTGTGGGCATTTATTGCTATAAATTTTACTCTAGACACTGCTTTAAATATGTCCCAGAGATTCTGATATGTTGTGTCTTCATTCTCTCTGATTTCAAAGAGCATCTTTATTTCTGCCTTCATTTCATTGTTTATCCAGTCAACATTCAAGAGCCAGTTGTTCATTTTCCATGAAGTTCTGCAGTTCTAAGTTAGTTTCTTAATTCTGAGTTCTAATTTGATTGCACTGTGGTTGAGAGACTGTTATGATTTCCATTCTTTTGCATTTGCTGAGGAGTGATTTACTTCCAATTATGTGGTCAGTTTTAGAGTAGGTGTGATGTGGTGCTGAGAAGAATGTATATTCTGTGGATTTGGAGTGGAGAGTTCTGTAAATGTCTATTGGGTTTGCTTGGTCCAGATCTGAGTTCAAGTCCTGAATATCCTTGCTAATTTTCTGTCTCATTGATCTAATATTGACAATGGAGTGTTAAAGTCTCCCCCTATTATTGTGTGGGAGTCTAAGTCTCTTTGTAGGTCATTAAGAACTTGCTTGATGTGTCTACATGCTCCTGTATTGGGTGCATATATATTTAGGATTGTTAGCTCTTCTTGTTGCATTGATCCTTTTACCATTATGTAATGCCCTTCTTTGTCTCTTGATTTTTGTTGGTTTAAAGTCGATTTTATCAGAGACTAGGATTGCAACTCCTGCTTTTTTTTTTTCTACTCTCCATTTGCTTGGTAAATCTTCCTCCATCTCTTTATTTTGAGCCTATGTGTATCCTTGCAGATGAGGCGAGTTTCCTGGATACAGCACACTGATGTGTTTTGACGATTTGCCAGTTGTGTCTTTTGATTAGGGCATTTAGCCCATTTACACTTAAGGTTAATATTGTTATGTAAGAATTTGATCCTGCCATTTTGATGCTAACTGGGTTTTTTTGCCCATTAATTGGTGCAGTTACTTCATTGTGTTGATGCTCTTTACCATTTGTACAGCTTTGGAGTGGCTGGTACTGGTTGTTCCTTTCTATGTTTAGTGCTTCTTTCAGGGACTCTCGTAAGGCAGGCCTGGTGGTGATGAAATCTCTGAGCAATTTCTTCGTAAAGGATTTTATTTCTCCTTCACTCTTGAAGCTTAGTTTGGCTGGATATGAAATTCTAGGTTGAAAGTTATTTTCTTTAAGGATGTTTAATATTGGCCTCCACTCTCTTCTGGCTTGTAGGGTTTCTGCAGAGAGATCCACTGTGAGTCTGATTGGCGTCCCTTTGTGGGTAACCTGACCTTTCTCTCTGGCTGCCCTTAGCATTTTTTCCTTCATTTCAACCCTGGTGAATCTGACAATTATGTGCCTTGGGGTTGCTCTTCTTGAGAAATATCTTTGTGGTATTCTCTGTATTTCCTGGACTTGAATGTTGGCCTGCCTTGCTAGGTTGGGGAAGTTCTCCTGGATAATATCCTGAAGAATGTTGTCCAGCTTGGATTCATTCTCTCCATCACATTCAGGTACACCTATCAAACATAGATTAGGTCTTTTCACATAATCCCATATTTCTTGGAGGCTTTGTTCATTTCTTTTCACTCTTTTTTCTCTAACCTTGCCTTCTCATTTTATTTCATTGAGTTGATCTTCGATCTCTGATATCCTTTCTTCTGTTTGGTCAATTCAGCTGTTGAAACTCGTGTATGCTTCATGAAGTTCTCATGTGTTTTTCAGCTCCATCAATTCATTTATATTCTTCTCTAAGCTGTTTATTCTACTTAGCATTTTGTCAAACCTTTTTTCAAGGTTCTTAGTTTCTTTGTATTGGGTTAGAACATGTTCTTTTAGCTCAGAGAAGTTTGTTATTATCCACTTTCTGAAGCCTGTTTCTGTCAATTCGTCAGGCTCATTCTCCACCCAGCCTTGTTCCCTTGCTGGTGAGGAATTGTGATCCCTTGGAGGAGGAGAGACATTCTGGTTTTGGTTGTTTTCGTCCTTTTTTTGCTGGTTTCTTCCCATTTTTGTGGATTTATCTATCTCTGATCTTTGTAGTTGATGACTTTCAGATGGGGTCTCTGAGTTGATGATGAAGTTATTTCTTTTCGTTGATTGATTCTTTTCGTTGATGATGAAGTTATTTCTTTCTGTTTTTTAGTTTTCCTTCTAATAGGCCCCTCTGCTGTAGGACTGCTGGATGTTTACTCCAGACCCTACTTGCCTGGGGATCACTTGTGGCAGCTGCAGAACAGTAAGGGTTGCTGCCAGTTTCTTCTTCTGTTATCTTCATCCCAGAAGGATACCTGCCAGATGTCAGCCTGAGCTCTCCTTTATGAGGTGTCTCTTTGGATATACAGGGGTCAGGAGCTGCTTGAGGAGAAAGTCTGTCCCTTATAGGAGCTCAAGTGCTGAGCTGTGAGCTCTGTTGTTCCATTCAGAGCTGCTGGGCAGGTATGTTTAAGTCTGCTGCAGCAGAACTCATAACCACCTTTTTTCCCCCTGGTTCTCTGTCCTGGGAAGGTGGGACTTTATTTATAAAAGTTCCTGATGTGCTGCTGCCTTTGTTCAGAGCTGCCCTGCCCAGCGAGGAGGTAGCCTAGTCACAGTCTGCCAGCAGAGGCATTGCTGAGCTGCCTTGGGCTCTGCCCAGCTGCTGTGTGAACTTCCTTGCGGTTTTGTTTATAGAGTTATAGTTAGAACTGCTTCAGTAATGGCAGTCTGCCTCAGTAATGGCAGACTGCCTTGGTAATGGCAGATTTCCTCGATAGTGGTAGACTGCCTCGGTAATCATGGACTGCCTCAGTAATGGCAGACAGCCTCAGTAGTGGTGGACTGCCTTGGTAATGGCAGATGCCCTTCCCCCCAACAGAGCTGGACTGTCCTGGGTCCAGCTGTGTTTGCTGTGAAACTCTCAATCCAGAGCATTTCAGATTGCTGGGCTTTGTAGGGGTGGGACCCACCAAGCCAGATCACCTAGCTCCCTGTTTTAACTCCCTTTTTGTCATTTGAGTGGGTGACTCTGTCTCCCAGGCACCAGTTGAAATGGCTGACCAGGTTTGTTTCAGTTTTTATGTGGAGACCTGCTGCGCTGGCTGAAACAGCCATGCTGGAGACTCATGGCACTTTTCCACCTGGGAATCTCCTGGTCTGTGGGAAGTAGAAACTTGTTTGGAAATGCAGTGATCACTCACCCTCTGCATTCTCACTGGGAACTTCACTCCAGAGCTGTTTCTATTCATTCATCTTGGATCCAGTAATTCATCTTTTAAGGATAGTTCCATGTGGCTGGGGAAGCCTCATCATAATCATGGTGGAAGACAAGGAGGAGAAAGTCATGTCTTACATGGATGTCAGCAGGCAGAGAGAGAGCCAGTGTTCTTGAATAAAATAAGCAAAGAGGTCAGGTGCAGTGACTCACACCTGTAATCCCAGCACTTTGAGAGGCCAGGGCAGGTAGATCTCTTGAGGGCAGGAGTTTAAGACCAGTCTGGCCAACACAGTGAAACCCTGTCTCTACCAAAAATGTAAAAAATTAGCTGGATGTGGTGGTGCATGCCTGTAATCCCAGCTACTCTGAAAACTGAGGCAAAAGAATTGCTTGAATCCAGGAGGTGGAGGTTGCTGTGAGCTGAGATCATGCCACCGCACTCCAGCTTGGGTGACAGAGTGAGACTCCATCTCAAAAAAAAAAAAAAAAAAAAAAAAAAAATGCAAACAATCATATAGATTAGTAGATAATAGTAGGTGGAGAAAAGTTAAGTAGGAGTAGGAGAAAAGGAATGATATGAGAGAACGATTTAAATGGGGTATTCCAGGAAGTCCCATTGAGAAATATTTGAGCAAGGCTCTGAAAGTCATGAGGAGTGAGCCACATGGAGAACCAGAAATAAAGCGTTACAGACAAAGGATATTCCTCTTTTTATTCTTTATGTTCTTTCTTCCATTATCATGGTTTACATATCACCTAAACACTGATACTTTAAAATATACATCTCCAGCCCTGACTTCTCTTCTGAGCTCCAGATCTACATCTCTGCCACCAACCTCCCATCTCAATTTGGATGTCCCTTTCTGTATTAGTGTCCTGTCATTTCCATAGCAAAATATCAAAAATGAGTGGCTTAAAGCAACAGAAACTTATTATCTCACCATTCTGGAAGCCAAAAGTCCAAAATTAAGAGTTTGGGAGGCTGCACACTCTCTGGAGCTCTAGCAGAAAATCCATTCTTTGCCTTTTCTAGTTTCTGGTAACTCCAGGTATTCATTGGTTTGTGTCCACATAAATTCATTGTCTGCCTCCATCTGCACATCACTTTCTCTTCTGTTTCTGTATCTTCTCCTCTTCTGTCCTTTTATAAGAACACTCGTCATTGGATTTAGGGCTTGTCAGGATAATCCAGCTTTATGGAGTCTCAGGTCCTGATGTCAACTACATCTGCAAAGACCCTTTCTCCAAATGAGGTCACAATCACAGATTCTAGGGATTAGGGTGTGGACGTATGTTTTGTGGGGCCACCATTCAACTCACAACACTCACATATACTTAAAATTTGCTACCATGTTTAAATATGAACACTCGATTGCCACCCTCAACCTCCCCTGCTCTCAATCTTCTCCTCCTCCAGTGCTCTTTCAGCAAATGGCTCTACAAAGTTCAGATGTTTGTGCTATCAGCCTGTCATCTATGATGTCTCTCTTTCCGTTACTGCTTCACTTCAAGTAACCTTTCACCCTCTCCCCTTCCCTTCTTCCCTCCTTCCCTCCCTTCACTGCTGCTATCCTATTCTAGATCACCATTTTCTCACAAAAGCATTCTATCTAGTCTTCTTGCTTCCAGCTTTGCTGCTATTCTGAATCATCCTCCACAGTTCCAAGCTGGAGAGATCCTGCTAATACATGACGGTGTTTTGCCTCTTTTGATGGCTTTTGCATGACACATTCCTTCAGGTGGCTTATGCGACCCCACTCCCACACCGTGCTTCCAGGGATCTGAAGACATCTACTTTCCCAGGCTTACTGCACAGCCCTCCCTTCCTCCCATGGCTTTCAAATCCTCAAACCTGCCATTCCTAATGTAACACCTTTGGCCCTTCATTTGTACCAGTCTCTCCAACAGAAACACTTTTCCCAGTCTTTTTTCCCAAATTACTTCCTGCTCATTTTTAGACTTCTCCTTCTGAAAAATTGATTATTTTCTATTCCACATTTAAGTGAAGCCATGCAGTATTTGTCTTTCTGCATCTGCTTTATTTTACTTAGCATAACGTCCCCCAGTCATTTATATATATGTGTGTGTGTATATATGTTTGTGTATATATATGTGTGTGTATATGTATGTGTATATATGTGTGTGTATATATATGTGTATATATATGTGTGTATATGTATGTGTATATATATGTGTGTATATATATGTGTATATATATGTGTGTGTATATGTATGTGTATATATATGTGTGTATATATATGTGTATATATATGTGTGTGTATATATGTGTGTGTATATATATGTGTGTGTATATATGTGTATATATATGTGTGTATATATATGTGTATATATATGTGTGTGTATATGTATGTGTATATATATATGTGTGTATATATATGTGTATATATATGTGTGTGTATATATATGTGTGTGTATATATATGTGTGTGTATATATGTGTATATATATATGCCCACATTTTTGTTTCCATAGCTTCGCTATTATGAATAATGCAATGAACATAGGAATGTAGATATTTCTTCAAGATCCTGATTTCATTTTCTTTGCATATATTCCCAAAATTGGAATTGCTACATCATAAAGTAGTTCTCGTTTTAACTTTTTGAGAAAGTTTCATGCTGTTTTCCATAAAAATTGTATAAATTTAAATTCCCATCAATAATGTACAAGGGTGTCCTTTTTCTGCACCCTTGCCAATACGTGGTATGTCTTTTTTTTTAATAATAGCCATCCTCACAGATATGAGGTGATATTTATGGTTATGATTTGCATTTTCCTGATGATTGGTGATGTTGAGCACCTTTTCATATGCCTGTTGGCCATTTGTATATCTTCTTTGGAAAAAATGTCTATTCAGATCTTTTACTCATTTTTTAATTGGGATTTTTTTTCTTTTTAAGTGCCTTATATATTTTGGATATTAACCTTTTATCTGATATTTGGTTTGCAAATACTGTCTTCTATTCTGCAGGTTGCCTTTTCACTGTATAGACTGTTACCTTTGCTGTGCTGAAGAGTTCTTGTTTGATGGAATCTCATTTGTCTACTTTTGCTTAGGTTGCCTGTGCTTTTGGTGTCATATTCTAAAAAACCACCGATCATTTGTTACCTAAATGCAATATCCTTGGAGTGTTGCAACTCTCCATACTTGTTCCAAATTTCATAAATTCAAATAAGTCTTTTCCTAGAAGCAATATTGACATTCAATTTTCAAGCACACAATCCTTTTTTGTTGCCATTAATGGAAGAGATCCAAATTGTGTCCCCTTTATGGGCTGTTAAAGCCAGAAAGGCCTGCAGACTAATAGGCCTACTGCCTTCTTTTTACAAACAACAAAGGCAGCTGAAAGGCAGAGTTACTTGCCACAGATCACAGAGTATTTTTCATTTCGGTACCTGAATAAGATCTCTTGACTCGCAATATAGTGGCCTCCCAGTCTGCCTAGCTGCTTCTCATTTGAGAATGTTCGGGAAAAAATAGCCTACCAAAGAATTAGCTTGCAAATTTTGTAACTATTTGTGGATCAGTATAGATTTTTCTCATAAAATATAAGCAGTAAGGAAAACTAATATTTAAAAAATAGAAAACTAGGATTTATTGAGCCCCTGCTAAATGTGTACAATCTTTCCAGGTGAATTTTGTGTACTCTTTCACTTAATTCTTACAAGAATCCTGTAAGTCAAATATTATTACTCCTGTATTACAGAAGAGAAACTAAGAATAGTAATTAAGAGAATAGATATAGTAACTTCTCAAAGTAATACACATTATAAATGGCATAATTTCTGTTAGAATCCAGCTCTGTCTCAAAGCAAAAAGTAATCCCATACCTCTGAACTAAAACAAAACAAAACAAAATTTTAATGTCCACAGTTACTAATAAACTCTTCTGCTGCACCACTTGTTACCAGCGGCAGATATCTGAGTTACTGGCAGGGTACCCGTACAGGTCTGCAGTAACCTCAATTCTTCCCTCCTCAGAAGAAAGAATTCAACTGAGGAGTCTAAGGCAGAAAAGGAGACTGAGGCAAGCTTCAGAGCAGGAGTGGGAGCTTATTAAAAAGGCTTTAGAACAAGAAAGAAAGGAAAGGATGCCTGGAAGAGATCCAAGTGGGTGACTTGGAGAACAAATGTGGTGTTTAACCATGATCCTAGGACTTCATAGGCTGCCATCTTATGCCCTTTTCCCATGATTCTTCCCTTTGAGTGGGCTACCCACATACGCAGTGCCCTCCTTACCCTTAGGAAGTGAGCACGTGCAATGTGTTTAGGAAGTTATATGCATGCCCATCTGAGGCTTTCTTCCCTCATCTGGCAGTGTGCCTCCGGAAGGACATACTCCACAATTTTGTCTCTTAACAGGCATGCCCAGCAAGTTGCTTCTCCTCTGTGCCCACATTCAATTAACACTTTAATGTTAACAGCTGTGGACCATAAGGAGATTGTCTCTCCCTAGCTCCCGCTACTGGAATTATCATTTTTAGAGAGACAATGTGGTAATTGTCAAACCATCACCTGACATTCGTACTGGGTGGGTGAAAAGCGCCCTCTTCTGTCTCGCTCTTGCTCTATGTGGGAGATAAAGAATTTTGTCCCAATAAGAGTCAAAAACAATTGGAAACCAAAAAAAAAAAAAAAAAAAAAAAAAAAATTCTATCACTTCAAACCTCCAAAATTATCATACTATCAGTCAGCCTTGTATTATAGATATCTTCCCACATGCATCTTAACTCCTCAACAAGGTTACATTCCCTGGAGGGCAGATCCCCTGCATGAAGTGTGCTGATGGATGTTCTCTTGTGTAATTGAGTGAAGAGTCTTGCATTTAGGAGATTTTCCATAAAAAGTAAGAAGGAAGATTGGAGCTACTCTTTGAGTATATCCTTTAGTCATACTCCATTAGATATGAAGATGATTTCCTTCATGATTGGTCCTTTGTTGGAAAATTGTTAGAATCAAAACACCATTATAGACTTTTAGATATGCTATGTGTTTGAACTATTTCTCTGATAATAACATCAGCCCTGGAAATTTAAGTATGGATTTATAAATAGTCTTCCAACACCAGAACTTAATAAGACTTCTTAAATGGCACAAGTCCAAAGTTAAAGGTTGCAGAGAAAATGAGAGTCTGACAGGTACTAATGCCTACGCAGGTGGACTAGCATTATAAGATGTTACCGCCTTTCACTATACCAAGAGAACACTTTGCCACTGATTGGCAGGAGTTCTTCCATTTCTGGGAATTGATTTAAGTCACTCGAGATCTTTATTTTAATGATGATTGACATCTAAAGTGCCTCTCTAGCAAAAATTTTCCTACTCTGACATTAAAAAATTTATGTCACAAGCTCCAAGAAAATCTGCCAGATGGTAAGGAGCCACAGAGAATTTAAGGCAGCTAAGCTCATCCCTCCCCTTATCAGGCGAGCATTCAAAATTTGGGAGGGAGGGAAACACCTGCCAGAGATCAACTCTGTTATTACATAAGAATAAGAAAAAACTCTTTGACTTTCTCTTATACTAAACACATTCATGTTTGATAAGGACAATCATGCTGAGAAATTGGGGAGGACCAAAGCTAGGTAATTGCTTCAGCTTTAAAAGAAAACAATGTACCGTGAAGGAAGACTAGATAACATTACCTCTCAAAATGCTATTTCACTTCATTCAGATATGTAGGGGGTCACTCATTCTTCCAAAGATTAATGTGGCCTTTATTTGCATCTATACTGGAAGGGGACAGTGACAGAAAATGTAAGAACATTGTATGGAAGAAATAATTCCTTTTGTACATACGAATTATGTTTCCAGATAAATTTTTGCTTATTACAAACATCTAGATTTTTTATTCATTCTACATGCACGAGCTATTACAATTGCCATTGAAGGAATTTCAATTTAATTTGATATGGTCATTCCTTAGTACATTAAGCACCATAGGAGACAGAGATGGGTAAGGGATATTTATTTGTCAAAGAGTTTATAATCAACAAGGAGGTGAGGAATGTTGAAGAGTCATTGTACTACAAGGTAGGCAGAGGAAAGTGTGTAGAGTCCAGTTTCCAAAGGTTCTCATTCCTGACCTGCAATTCACTAACCCTGTAAGGTTGGGTAGGTTACAGGATCTTGCAGTGTCTCCTTGTCTTCATCTGGAAATGGGACAAGATTTAGTAGAACACAGGTTTTGTCAAAGGATTAAATGAGTAAATACAGGCAAGTTTCTAATACAATGACTGGTACATGAGAAACAGTTCATGTTAGCTATTACTATAAATAGAGTTACTCAATTTATGCACTATGATGTTTCCTAGGAAAAGACATTGCATGAAATTTAGAAGATTAGGAAATGTTTGGGAAAAGAAAATGCAGCATTTGGAATTGGTCTCTTAAAAATGAGCATAATTGGTTGGGAAGCAAGGGGATGAAGAACATTAGAACAAATACCTCATGCATGAGGGGCTTAAAACCTAGATGATGGGGGTACTTCTGCCAAGATGGCAGAATAGGAACAGCTCTGGAGCACAGTTCCCAGGAGGAAAGTGATCTTCGCACTTCCAACCGAGGTACAAGGTTCATCTCAATGGGACTGATTGAACAGTAGGTGTAGCCCAAGGAAGGCAAACCAAGGCAGAGAGGGGCACTGCCTCACCTGGGAAGTATAATCGGCCAGAGGACTCCCCTCCTACTGAACAGAGGCCATCGGGGACTTTTCCTCTCCTGCACTCTGGTTCAGATACTGTGTTTCTCCCTAGGTCTTTTTTTTTTTTTTTTTTTTTTTTTTTGAGATGGAGTTTTGCTATTGTCACCCAGGCTGCAGTGCAATGGCACATTCTTGGCTCACTGCAACCTCCACCTTCTGGGTTCAAGTGATTCCCCTGTCTCAGCCTCTCAAGTATCTGGGATTACAGGCATGTGCCACCACATTTGGCTAGTTTTTTGTATTTTTAGTAGAGATAGGGTTTCACCATGTTGACTAGGATGGTCTTGATCTCTTGACCTTGTGATCCACTTGCCTCAGCCTCCAAAAGTGCTGGGATTACAGGGTTAGCCACCATGCCCGGCCTCTCCCTAGGCCTTTACGACCCACAGACCAGGAAATCCCCACCAGACTGACAAGCACAGATCTGAGTTACCAGCACATATCTGAGTGGCTGCTCCAGCTGGTGCTGTGGGCTGTCAGCACAAATCTGGGCAGATGTTTTGGCTGGTGCCTGGAGCACCTGTGAGACAGAACTTCCCACTCCCCAGAAAAAGAGGGAGCTGAAAGCAGGGAGCCAGGTGATATGGCTTGAGGGGTCCCACTCCCACAAAGACCAGCAAACTTAAACCCTCTGGCTTGAGAGTTTTGCAGCCAGCACATCAGTTTGAGTTCCACCCAGGACGATTGAGCTCTGTCGGGGGAAGGGCATCTGCCATTGCCAAGGCAGTTCTGATCTTACCTGAGTAAACAAAAGCCAGAGGATGCTCACACAACAGTTGGACTGAGCCTGTGGCAGCCCAGCAGCACCTCTGCAGACAGACTGTGAATAGGCTCCCTTCTTGCTGGGCAAGGCATATCTAAAAAAAAAAAAGGCGGCAGCACATCAGGGACTTATAAATAAAACCACACTTTCCTGGGACAGAGCACCTGGGAATGGTGCAATTGTGAGTTCTGCTGCAGCAGACTTAAATGTCCCTGCCCAGCAGGCACACTTAAGTGTCTCTGTTGCCCAAAGGGCGCAACAGAGCTCTCAATACAGCACTTGAGCTCCAATAAGGGACAGACTGCCTCTTCAAGTGGCTTCCTGACCCCCATATAACCAAAAAAATGTCTTATACCGGAGAGCTCTGGCTGAAATCTGGCAGGTACCCTCCTGGGATAAAGCTACCGGAGGAAACAAAAGGCAACAATCCTTTCTGTTCTGCAGCCCCCATGGCTGATTCCCAGGCAAGCAAGGTCTGGAGTGGACCTCCATCAGTCCTACAGCAAAGGAGTCTGACTATTAGAAGGAAAACTGAAAAACAAAAAGAAATAGCTTCAACATCAACAGAAAGGATGTCCACTCAGGGACCCTATCAGAAACCACCAACTTCAAAGACCAAAGGTAGATAATGCACAAAGATGGGAAGAAACCAGTGCAAAAAGGATGAAATCACCAAAGACAGAATGCCTTTCCTTATCCAAGGGATCATAACTCCTCACCAGCAAGGGAACAAAACAGAATGGAGAATGAGTTAGATGAATTGACAGAAGCAGGCTTCAGAAAGTGGTTAATAACAAACTTCTCTGAGCTAAAGGAATATGTTCTAACCCAATGCAAAGAAACTAAGAACCTTGAAATAAGGTTTGATAAAATGCTAACTAGAATAACCAGCTTACAGAAGAATGTAAATGACTGATTGAGCTGAAAAACATAGAATGAGAACTTGGTGAAGCATACACAAGTTCCAATAGTCAAATTGATCAAGCAGAAGAAAGGATATCAGATATTGAAGATTAACTCAATGAAATAAAACCAGAAGGGAAGATTAGAGGAAAAAGAGTGAAAAGAAATGAACAAAGCCTCTAAGAAATATGGGATTATGTGAAAAGACCTAATCTGTGTTTGATGGGCATACCTGAAAGTGACGGGGAGAATGAATCCAAGCTGGAAAACACTCTTCAGGACATTATCCAGGAGAACTTCCCCAAATTAGCAAGACAGGACAACAACATTCAAATCCAGGAAATACAGAGAACACCATAAAGATATCGCTCAAGAAGAGCAACCCCAAGGCACATAATTGTCAGATTCACCAGTGTTGAAGTGAAGGAAAAAATCCTGAGGGCAGCCAGAAAGAAAGATTGGATCACCACAAAAAGAAGCCCATCAGACTCAAAGTGTATCTCTTGGCAGAAACCCTGCAAGCAATAAGAGAGTGGGGGACAATATTTAACATTCTTAAAGAAAAGAACTTTCAACCCAGAATTTCATATCTAGCCAAACTAAGCTTCATCAGTGAAGGAGAAATAAAATCCTTTACAAACAAGCATTTGCTGAGAGATTTCATTACCACCAGAACTGCCTTCCAAGAGCTCCTGAAGTAAGCATTAAATATGGAAAGGAACAACCAGTCCCCGCCACTGCAAAAATGTACCAAATGGTAAAGACCAACAGCACAATGAAGAAACTGCATCAACTAATGGACAAAACAACTGGCTACTATCAAAATGGCAGGATCAAATTCACACATACCAATGTTAACGTTAAATGTAAACAGCCTAAATGCTTCAATCAAAAGACACAGACTGGCTAGTTGGATAAATAGTCAAGACTCACTGGTGTGCTGTATTCAGGAGACCCATCTCTTGTGCAAAGACACACATAGACTCAAAATAAAGGAAGGGAAGAATATTTACCAAGCAAATGGAGAGCAAAGAAAAAAGCAGGGGTTGCAATCCTAGTCTCTGATAAAATGGAATTTAAACAACAAAGATCAAGAGAGACAAAGAAGGGCATTACATAGTGGTAAAAGGATCAATGCAACAAGAAGGGCTAACTATCCTAAATATATATTCACCCAATATAGGAGGACCCAGAGACATAAAGCAAGTTCTTAATGAGCTACAAGGAGACTTAGACTCCCACACAATAATGGTGGAAGACTTTAACACTCCATGGTCAATATTAGACAGATCAACAAGACAGAAAATTAACAAGGATATCCAGGACTTGAATGCAGATCTGGACCAAATGGACCTAATAGACACATAGAACTCTCCAACCCAAATCCACAGAATATACATTCTTCTCAGCACCACATCACACCTACTCTAAAATTGACCACATAATTGGAAGTAAATCATTCCTCAGCAAATGCAAAAGAACAGAAATTATAACAAACAGTCTCTCAGACCACAGTAGAATCAAATTAGAACTCAGGATTAAGAAATTCACTCAAAACTGCACAACTACATGGCAACTGAACAACCTGCCACTGAATGATGACTGGATAAACAATGAAATGAAGGCAGAAATAAAGATGTTCTTTGAAACCAGTGAGAACAAAGGCACAACATACAAGAATCTCAGGGACACATTTAAAGCAATGTCTAGAGGGAAATTTATAGCAATAAGTGCCCACATGAGAAGTAAGGAAAGATACAAAATTGACACTCTATCATCAAAATTGAAAGAGCTAGAGGAGCAAGATCAAACAAACTCAAAAGCTAGCAGAAGACAAGAAGTAACTAACATCAGAGCAGAACTGAAGGAGATAGAGACACAAAAACTCTTCAGAAAATTATTAAATTCAGGAGCTGGTTTTTTTTGAAAAGATCAACAAAATGGACAGACTGTTAGCCAGACTACTAAAAAATAAAAGAGAGAAGAATCAAATAGATGCAATAAAAAACTATAAAAGGGATACCACCATGATTCCACAGAAATACAAACTACCATCAGAGATTACTACAAACAATTCTATGCATATAAACAAGTAAGTCTAGAAGAAATGGATAAATTCCTAGACACTTAGAACCTCCCAAGACTAAACCTGGAAGAAGCTGAATCCCTGAATAGACCAATAACAAGGTCTGAAGTTGAGGCAGCAATTAACTACCTGACAAATAAAAAAAAAAAAGCCCAGATCCAGATGCGTTCACAGCCAAATTCTAGCAGACATACAAAGAAGAGCTGGTACCATTACTTCTGAAACTATTCCAAACAATACAAAAAGAAGTCTCATTTTATGAGACCAACAACATCCTAATAACAAAACATAGCAGAGACACAACTAAAAAAAAAAGTCAGGCTAATATCCATGATGAACATAGATGCAAAAAATCTTCAATAAAATACTGGCAAAACTAATGCAATAGCACAACAAAAACCTTATCCACCATGATCAAGTAGGCTTCATCCTAGGGATGCAAGTCTGGTTCAACATAAATTTATATGCAAATCTATAAATGTAGTCCATCACATAAACAGAACCAAAGACAAAAAACACATGATCATCTCAACAGATGCAGAGAAGGCCTTTGACAAAATTCAACAGCCCTTTATGCTAAAAACTCTCAATAAACTAGGTATTGATGGAATGTATCTCAAAATAATAAAAGCTATTTACAACAAACTCACAGCCAATATCATACTGAACGGGCAAAAAATTGAAAGCATTCCCTTTGAAAACTGGCACTGAAAAAGGATGCCTTCTCTCACCATTCCTATTCAACATAGTATTGGAAGTTCTGGCCAGAGCGATCAGGTAAGAAAAAGAAATAAAGGGTATTCAATTAGGAAAAGAGGAAATCAGATTGTCTCTATCTGCAGACCACATGATTGTATATTTAGAAGACCACATCATCTTAGCCCAAAATCTCATTAAGATGATAAGAAACTTCAGCAAAGTCTCAGGATGCAAAATCAATGTGCAAAAATCACAAGCATTCCTATACACCAGTAACAGACAAACACAGAACCAAATCATGAGCGAATTCCCATTCACAATTGCCACAAAGTGAATAAAATACTAACAAAGGATGTGAAAGACCTCTTCAGGGACAACTACTAATCACTGCTCAAGGAAATAAGATAGGACACAAAAGATGGAAAAACATTTCATGTTCATGGATAGGAAGAATCAATATCATGAAAATGGCCATACTGCCCAAAGTACTTTATAGATTCAATGCTATCCCCATCAAGCTAACATTGACCTTCACAGAACTGGAAAAAACCACCTTAAACTTTATATGGAACCAAAAAAGAGCCTGCATAGCCAATACAATCCTAAGCAAAAGAAAAAAAAAAAAAAAGCTGGAGGCATCATGCTACCTGACTTCAAACTACACTACAAGTCTACATTAATCAAAACAGCATGGTACTGGTACCAAAACAGAGATACAGACCAATGGAACAGAAAAGAGGCCTCAGAAGTAACACCACACATCCACAACCATCTGATCATTGACAAACATAACAAAAACAAGTAATGGGGAAAGGAGTCCCCATTTAATAAATGGTGTTGGGAAAACTGGCTAGCCATGTGCAGAAAGCTTAAACTGGACCCCTTCTTTACATCTTACGCTAACCTTAACTCCAGATGGATTAAAGATTTAAACATAAGGTTTAAAACCATAAAAACCCTAGAAGAAAACCTAGGCAAAACCATTCAGGACATAGGCATAGGCAAGGACTTCATGACTAAAGCACCAAAAGCAATGATAACAAAAGCCAAAATAGAAAAATGGGATCTAATTAAACTCCAGAGCTTCTTCACAAAAAAATAAACAATGCTTAGAGTGAACCAGCAACCAACAGAATGGGAAAAATTTTTGCAAGCTACCCATCTGACAAAGAGTTAATATCGAGAATCTACAAAGAACTAAAATAGATTTACAAGAAAAAAGCAAACAACCCTATACAAAAGTGGGCAAAGGATATGAACAGACACTTTTCAAAAGAAGACATTTATGCAGCCAACAAACATGAAAAATGCTCATCATCACTGGTCATTAGAGAAATGCAAATCAAAACCAGAGTGAGATACTAGCTCACGTCAGTTAGAATGGCGATCATTAAAAAATCTGGAGACAACAGATGCTGAAGAGGATGGGGAGAAATGGGAGCACTTTTACACTGCTGGTGGGAGTGTAAATTAGTTCAACCATTGTGGAAAACAGTGTGGCAATTACTCAAGGATTAGAAACAGAAATTCCATTTGACCCAGCAATCCCATTACTGGGTATATATCCAAAAGATTATAAATTGTTCGATTATAAAGACACAAGCACACGTACATTCATTGCAGCACTGTTTGCAATAGCAAAAACCTGGAACCACCCAAGATACCCATCAATGATAGACTGGATAAAGAAAATGTGGCACATGTACACCATAGAATACTATGCAGCCATAAAAATGATAAGTGTATGTCCTTTGTAGGGACACGGATGAATCTGGAAACCATCATTCTCAGCAAATTGATACAAGAACAGAAAACCAAACACTACATGTTCTCACTCATAGATAGGTGTTGAACAATGAGAACGCATGGACACAGAGATGGGAATATTACACACTGGGGTCTGTTGGGGTGTGGGGGGTAGGGTAGGGATAGCGGGGGATGGGGAGGTTGGGGAGGGATAACATTGGAAGAAATGTCTGATATAGGTGATGGGGGGATGGAGGGAGCAAACCACCATGGCATGCATGTACCTATGCAACAATCCTGCAAGATCGTCACATGTACTCCAGAACTTAAAGTATAATTAAGAATATATATATATTGTTTATATGTGGTAGTAAACTTGGGTTTTCAAAAAAAAAGAAAATGATTTTGACTACAAAAGTTTTTGCAGAATTTACACAATTCCTATCAATAAAATCATACTGTGTGAATATGAAAAAAACATAGATGATGGGTTGATAGGTGCAGCAAACTACCATGGCACATGTATACCTATGTAACAAATCTGCACGTTCTGCACATGTATCCCAGAACTTGAAGTAAAGTAAAATAATTTTTTAATGGGGATAATTTTGAGCAGTGTGAAGGTAATGGCATAAAGAGCAATGTGGAAGTCTGAAATCTTACAGCATGGTATACAACAGCAGAGCAGTACTTACTCACAGGACTATGAAGTACTTGCTCTGGAGAAAGGAGAAATGAGTGTAAATTGTTGAAAGTGTTAATGGAAGAGTCCACATTTCAGATGGCAGGATTGTAACAGAAAGTCAGTTGAGAGAGTGGGTTATTTTCAGGGCATGTGAAGCACTGATATTAACAAGAAGTGAAAAGCCCAGCACATCTTCCAAAGAGAAGGCAATAATGACGCCCTAATCTAAATCTACATTTTGATGTCAGGAGAGTGTGTCTTGAGAGGTGAGAAAACTTGTACTCGAATGAGTGTGAGATGTCAGTAAGAGAGCCACAAAGGAAGTCAGAAATGTTCCAAGTTGACTCAAAACTGCTGACCTAAACACCAAATTGTAGTCAAAAAATTTCAATTTGTAGTCCTTGGTTTTACAACTTTTAGGAAACTAAAATGCTAAGTTATTAAATAACTCTCCCATAATTACATATTTCATCATTTGTAATAGTGAAATCATAATTTGTGATTGCTGATTCATTTTTTCATAAGACTTCAAAGATTTCCTTTATAAAAATAAAGTAAAAACTATTCACCAGTTTCTCCCCAAAATGGATTTCCTACTTGAATGTCACCACAGATGGGGTCCTTAGATACCTGAGTCATGCTCTCTCTTGTTAACTGATTATTCCATGATGCTTTTCACCTTTGAAGGGGTGCTATCCAAAACAGAGGATGACTATAGCTGATCTATTTGAGTTCTAATTCAGGTCTGTAATCCCCAGAATTACCACAGATGACAATAAGTATAAACCCTTTTTTTGTAAACAAAGAAATAAGTATAAAGAAAATAAATTGCCACGTAAGTCACACATCAAATTGATAGACAATGAGGCGGTGTGACTTTGTTTGAGCCACCAAAGCCAAAAGCACCATCATTTATTTATCTGAAAGGGAGAGGCAGGGATAAAAAGGATGTCTTCCCCATAGGGGAATTGTGAGGGTTAAATGAGATAATTCATATAAATGCTAAGTACAGTGCCCGGCCATAAATACGCCCTGCTATTTTGACCTGTTATTTTGGTTTGATGTCTCTATGCAGCTGAGTAGAACATATGTGACACATAAAATTGTCACCTGAAAGAAATACAAGCTAATTGTTAACACACTAAAAAGAAACAAAAATGAGTACAACCACTGCAGAAACCTAAGAAAATGTATATTCTAGTTCAGACATTGGTATGTTCTTACATTTGCATGTGCTGCATCATAATCAATCAAATCAAAATGAATTTTAAGAAAAATAATAGTATTTTATAAATTTAAAAAATCTCTTCCTGATCTAAGAGTTTCGTAAGGTTGAATGTTTCTGTGTTGAGTACATATTTGTGTACTATATTGTGACTAAAATGTACATAGGTTATTGTCCACCTTCTTCATTCAATTCACTCTATATTACTTTCATTTTGGAATAAATATAACTCTAGAACTACATTTTCCCCCATCTTAAAGCAGTCTCTTAGAAATAATCCTCAGTTTTGCATCCTTCAAATTTGTGTCTTAGCACTATTATAAATATACATTAAAGTAAGATTTTGTCACATACAATAACACTACTAGTGTCTTTGATCTATATAAAATGAAGAATAAAAATGACAGAGAATTATCCAACTGAAAGCACCTCTAATTTAGAAATAAGGCATAACGTGTTATTTAATCATGCTAGAGTTTAGTTGCAGATGAAATTATGTACATAAAGCTACTGTCTCTGCCAGAATCAATATTGTTAAATGCCTGAGTTTCCCATCCTGTATTTTCTCATACACATTGCTTTAACTGATGGCAACATTTAACGCAATTGTTCTCTCTATTTATAGCCAAAAAGTAAGGGACCATCTTCAAGCAACTCACTCTGCTTACTGATGTTTCCTCTTTCTTCACATTCTTCCAATATAATTAATTAAACATTTTATTTTGAGTTCATTTCTTACATAATTTGTAAGAAATAATACAGAGGCATTCCATATACCCTTTTCCAATTTTTCCCAACAATAACATCTTGCAAAATCATAGTACAATATCACAACTAGGATATTGACATTGACACATGAAGACTCAGAACATTTCTATCTCCACAGGGACCCCTCATGTTTTCTTTTATAATCACACCCACTTCTCTTCCACTCCTATCCTCTCCTTAAGCCCAATAGCTAACCATTTGTCCTCCATTTCTGTAATTTTGTCATTTCAAGAACATTATAAAAATAGAATCTTATAGTATGCGACTTTGGTGGTTGACTTTTTCTACTCAACAAAATTCCCTGGATATTCATCCAAGTTATTGTCTGCACCACCAATCTATTCCTTTTAAAAAAAAAAATTATTGAAACATAATAGTTGTACACATTTATGAGGCACATGTGATATTCTTATACATTCATACAATAAGTAATGATCAAATCAGGGTAACTAAGATATCCACCACCTCAAACATTAATCACTCTGTGTTGCAAACTTCCAAATCTTCTCTTCTAGATACTCTGAAATATACAATAATTATTAACTATAGTTACCATACCATGCTATTAAACACAAGAACTTATTTCATTTATCTAATTGTATTTTTGGACCCATTAGCAAACTTCTCTTTATTCCTCCAGGTTCTAGAGGACAGAATATTAAAGATGGAGTTCTTTTGTTGGTTTGAGGGATTCTGGAGTTGGCTACTTAACATGATTGGACTCAAAACCTTCTAATAGTATGGAGAACAATGATAGTCCTTGGCATGAACTCCTTAGAGAGTTATGCAAAATAAATGCATTTGACACTCCTAATTCACCACTCATGAGAGGCAAGGAGTTTAGTGACTCTATACATAATAAATTTGACCATACATGGAGAACTAAGGAACATAATGAAGCTGGCTAGTTGTTCCTAAGATCACTGAACAAAGCGATGAAAGAAAATAACTAACTCAGCAATACTATATCCCAGCTTAAGAAGTAGATACTAAGCCTCAGACCTGCTAAAACTGTCCGGAATGAGAATCTTATCTCCTATAAAGAAAATGCTGAAATTATGGAAAAACAGATACAAGCTGTTATCATATGAGTGAATGACCTGCAAAGAAAGGTACATGCACAGCCTCACCAGGTGTCTGCTGTTAAAGTGAGGGCATTGATTGGAAAAGAATGGAATCCTGCAACTTGGAATGTGGATGTGTGGGAGGATCCTGATGAAGTTGGGGACACTGAGTTTGTAAACTCTAATGAAACTTTTTTTGCCAGAAGAAACAGCTTCCTCAGCTGGAAATCATCATTCTCAGCAAACTGACACAAAAACGGAAAACTAAACATGGCATGTTCTCACTCATAAGTGGGTGTTGAACAATGAGAACACATGGACATAGGGAGGGGCACATCACACATTGGTGCCAGTTGGGGGGTGGGGGAGCTAAGGGAGGGATAGTAGGGGGTGAGGGAATTGGGGAGGGATAACATTAGAAGAAATACCTAAAGTAGATGACAGAGGGATGGATGCAGCAAACCACCGTGGCATGTGTATACCTATGTAAAAATCCTGCATGATCTGCACATGTATTCCAGAACTTAAATAATAATAATTTTAAAAAAGATAATATGAAATGCAAAAGACAGAAATTTAAAAAAAGATAAAAAGAAACAGCTTCCTCATCACCAGTAGTAGTGGCAATATCCCCTCCCATGCTTCCATCAGCCTTTCCATTTTTGTCTGAGAAGATAAATTCTGAGCTGCCTGAAGCAACAGTGATGGCCTCCCCTGAGGCAGTTGCCAGGCAAGATAATGTTGATTCTCCTCAGGAGCTATCCCCAACACCACTGTTTGTTTCTAGACCTAAATTAGACTAAACCCTAGAAGTGAGGTTGAGAGTGTGACCCATGAGGTGGTTCACTACACTCGAAAAGAACTGCTTGAGTTTTCTAATTTATATAAAAAGAAATCTGGAGAACAGGCATGGAAATGGATATTAAGGGTGTGAGATAATGGTGGAAGGAACATAGAGTTGGATCAGGCTGAACTTATTGATTTGGGCCCACTAAGCAGGGACTCTGCATTTAATGTTTTAGCTTGGAGAGTTAAAAAAAGGTTCTAATAGTTTATTTGCTTGGTTAGCTGAAATATGGATTAAAAGATGGCCCACAGTGAGAGAGCTGGAAATGCCTGATTTCCCTTGGTTTAATGTAGAGGAAGAGATTCTAAGGCTTAGGGGGATTGGAATGGTGGAGGGGATTAGTCACTTTGGACTTACTCATCCCAGCTGGGAGGGTCCAAAAGATATACCTTTGACCAATGCCTTGTAAAATAGGTTTGTGAGGGCAGCACCTGCATCTTTAAAGAGCCCTGCAATTGCTCTTCTCTGTATGTCAGATTTAACGGTGGGAGCCACAGTCACTCAACTACAAATTTTAATTACAATGGGAATAATTGTATCTGAGGTGGCAGGATCCAAGTGACGGCAGTCAACTGTCAAAGGCAAGGTGGGCATAACCATCATAATGGACAGCAGAGGCAAAGTGGTAATCAGAATAGTCTGACTCGTGTAGAGCTCTGGCACTGGCTAGTTAATCACAGTGTTTATAGAAGTGAAATTGATAGGAAGTCTACTGCATTCCTACTTAATTTATACAAGCAGAAAACTTCTAGGTTGAATGGACAAAAGACTAATTTGAATTATAGAAACAGAGAATCATGGCCCCTCAACCAATTTCCAGACTTGAGCCAGTTTATAGAACAAGAACTCCTCGCATAAACAGAGGCCAGATCCCCTTGAGGAAGGACCCCACTACATTACCAACATTTTATGCAGTGAATTTTCCATCCTTCTCCAAGGAGACCTTTGGCCTTTTACCAGGGTAACTGTATTGAGGAAAAGGAAATGGTCAGACATTTCAGGAACTACTGGACACTGGCTCAGAGCTGACATTGATTCCAGAAGACCCAAAATGTCACTTTTGGTCCTCTAGTTAAAGTAGGGGCTTATGGAGGTGAGCTAATTAATGGAGTTTTAGCTTTGGTCTCACTTACAGTGGATCTAGTGGGTCCCTGAACTCATCCTGTGGTCATTTCCCCAGTGCCAGAATGTATATTTAGCATAGACATACTTAGAAGCTGGCAGAACCCCCACATTGGCTCCCTGACTGGTAGGGTGAGGGCTACTATGGTGGGAAAGGCCAAATGGAAGGCATTTGAGCTACCTCTACCTAGAAAAATCATAAATCAAAAACAAGATCACATCCCTGGAGATATTGTGGAGATTAGTGCCACCATCAAGGACTTGAAAGATGCAGAGGTGGTGATTCCCACCACATCACCATTCAACTCTTCCATTTGGCCTATGAAGAAGACAGATGGATTTTGGAGAATGACACTGGATTACTGTAGGCTTAACCAAGTGGTGACTTCAATTGCAGCTGCTGTGCCAGATGTGATTTTATTGCTTGAGCAAATTAACACATCTCCTGACTTGGCAAATGCCTTTTTCTCTATTCTGGTCCACAAGGCCCATCAGAAGAAATTTGCCTTCAGCTGGCAAAGTCAGCAATATGCTTTTATTGTCTTACCTCATGGTATATCAACTCTCCAGCTTTGTGTCACAATCTTATTATAGAGACTTTGATTGCTTTTCACTTCTGCAAGATATCACACTGGCCCATTACATTGATGACATTATGCTGATTGGATCAAGTGAGCAAGAAGTAGCAAACACACTGGACTTATTCGTAAGACATTTGCATACCAGAGGATGGTAAGTAAATCTGACTAAAATTCAGGGACCTTCTACCTCAATAAAATTTCTAAGGGTTCAGTAGTGTGGGGCCTGTCATAATATTCATTCTAGGGTGAAGGATAGGTTGCTGCATTTTGCACCTCCTACAACCAAGAAAGAGGCACAATGCCTAGTGGGTCTATTTTGATTTTGGAGGCAACACATTACTCATTTGGTTGTGTTACTCTGGCCCATTTGTCAAGTAACCCAAAAGGCTGCCAGTTTTGAGTGGGATCCAGAACATGAGAAATTTCTGCAACAGTTCCAGACTGCTATGAAAGCTGCTCTGCCACTTGGGCCACTTGGGCCACATGGCCCAGAAGATCCAATGGTGCTTGAGGTGTCAGTGGCAAATAGGGATGCTATTTGGAGCCTTTGGCAGATCTTTATAGGTGAATCACAGCAGAGGCCTCTAGGATTTTGGAGCAAGGTCCTGCCATCTTCTGCAGATAACTACTCTCCTTTTGATGTCCAATTATATACTGGTTCATGGGCTGTAACCAATGATTTGGCTGGATGGTCAGGGACTTGAAAGAAGCACGATTGGAAAATTGGTGACAAAGAAATTTTGGGAAGAGGTAGGTGGATGGACTTCTCTGAGTGGTCAAAAATATCTGTGAAGATATTTGTGTCCCATGTAAGTGCTCACCAATGGCTGACCTTGGCAGAAGAGGAGTTTAATAATCAAGTGGAAAGGATGACCCCTTCTGTGGACACCACTCAGCCTCTTTCCCCAGCCATTCTTGTCATCAACCAATAGGCCCAAGAACAAAGTGGTCATGGCAGCAGGGATGGAAGTTATGCATGGGCTCTGCAACATGGACTTCCACTCACCAAGGCTGACCTGACTACAGCCACTGCTGAGTGCCCAATTTGCCAGCAGCAGAGACCAACACTGAGCCCTCAG
Source organism: Aotus nancymaae (assembly GCF_030222135.1). Lineage (NCBI taxonomy): Eukaryota > Metazoa > Chordata > Mammalia > Primates > Aotidae > Aotus > Aotus nancymaae. The sequence continues at coordinate 2,380,738 of NW_026988447.1, read as the reverse complement.
TATAACACCATTCCTTGGGGTGATCAGCCAGCTAGCTGGTAGCAGGTTGATTATATTTGACCTCTTCCATCATGGAAAGGGCAGATGACCCCACCATGGAAAGGGCAGAGGTTTATCCTCTTTGGAAGAGACAGTCCGGATATGGGTTTGCCTATCCTGCATGCAATGCTTCTTCCAAGACTACCAACCATGGACTCATGTAATGCCTCCACCATTGTGATATTCCACACAGCATTGCCTCTAAGGAGGCACTCACTTTATCGCTAAAGGAGTGCAGCAGTTGTCTCACACTCATGGAATTCACTGATCTTACTATGTTCCCCACCATCCTGAAGCAACTGGATTGATAGAAAGGTGGAATGGCCTTTTGAAGTCACAATTTAAAAAACCAATCTGGTGACAATACTTTGCAGGGCTGGGGCAAAGTTCTCCAGAATGCTGTGTATGCTCTGATTCAGCATCCAATATATGGTACCATTTTTCCCATAGCTAGGATTCTCAGGTCCAGGAATCAAGGACTGGAAGTTAAGTGGCATAGCAAAAGTTCTGCTTCCTGTTCCTGCGATATTATGATTTGCTGGCCTAGAGGTCTTTGTCCCAGAGGGAAGAATGCTGCCACCAGGAGACACAACAATGATTCCATTATACTGGAAGTTAAGATTGCCACCTGGACACATTGGGCTCCTCCTACCTTTAAGTCAATAGGCTAAGAAGAGAGTTAAAGTGTTGGCTGGGGTGATGGACCTGGACTATTAAGATTAAATCAGTCTACTATTTCACAATGGAGGTAAGAAAGAGTATGCATGAAATACAGGAGATCCATTAGGGCATCTCTTAGTATTACTATGCCTTGTGATTAAGGTCAATGGGAAACTACAACAGCCCAACCCAGGCAAGACTACAAATCACCCAGAACCCTCAGAAATGAAGGTTTGGGTCACTCCACCAGAAACAAACAAACAAACAAAACACAACTTGATACTTAGATTGATACCATATCTTGGCTACTGGGATGGGATGAATGGATAAAGAAAATGAGTATATAGATACTTAGGTTGATACCATATCTTGGCTATTGTAGTGCTGCAATAAAGAGTCTGTTCCTTTTTATTGCTGAGTAGTATTCTGTAATTCACATTTGTTTAACTTTTCACCTATTGAAGGACATCTTGGTTGTTTCTATTAATTTTAAACTCTAGGTTAATATTTATAATGTTTCTAGTATGCGATACTGATGCTTTGTCTGTTTCTACAGACTCCCAGAGCTTTAGATCATGTTCCACAAATGCAACATGTTTTAAACTTTACAAATGTGATTTTCCTCATTGAATATCGTCTCTCTTTGCCTACATTATATTGGATTGTCCATTTTATTCATCTGAGTGCCATTTGTATGTATCTCAAGGAGCAAGATCAAGAAAACTCAAAAGCTAGCAGAAGACAAGAAATAACTAAGATCAGAGCAGAACTGAAGGAGATAGAGATACAAAAACCCTTCAAAAAATTAATAAATCCAAGAGCTGCTTTTTTGAAAAGATCAACAAAATATACAAACTACTAGTCAGATTAATAAAAAAGAAAAGAGAGAAGACTCAAATAGATGCAATAAAAAACGATAAAAGAGATATCACCACTGATTCCACAGAAACACAAACCATCATCAGAGATTACTACAAACAGCTCTCTGCACATAAACCAGTAAACCTGAAAGAAACTGATACATTCCTGGACACTTGCACCCTCTCAAGGCTAAACCAGGAAGAAGCAGAAACCCTGAATAGACCAATAACAAGGGATGAAGTTGAGGCAGCAATTAATAACCTACCAACCAAAAAAAGCCCAGGTCCAGATGGTTTCACAGCCGAATTCTACCAGACATACAAAGAGGAGCTGGTACCATCCCTGCTGAAACTATTCCAAATAATCCAAAAAAAGGAAATCCTTCCCAAATCATTTTATGAGGCCAACATCATCCTGATACCAAAACCCAGCAGAGACTCAACAAGAAAAGAAAACTTCAGGCCAATATCCAAGAAGAACATAGATGCAAAAATCTTCAATAAAATACTGGCAAATCAATTGCAACAGCACATCAAAAAGCTTATCTGTCATGATCAAGTAGGATTCATCCCAAAGATGCAAGGCTGGTTCAACATATGCAAGTCTATAAATGTAATTCACCATATAAACAGAACCAAAGACAAAAACCACGTGATTATCTCAATAGATGCAGAGAAGGCCTTTAATAAAATTCAACAGCACTTTATGCTAAAAACCCCCCAATAAACTAGGTATTGATGGAATGTATCTCAAAATAATAAAAGTTATTTACAACAAGCCCACAGCCAATATCATACTTAATGGGCAAAAACTGGAAGCATTCCTTTTGAAATCCAGCACTAGACAAGGATGCCCTCTCTCACCATTCCTATTCCACATAGCCATGGAAGTTCTAGCCAGAGCAATCAGGCAAGAATAAGAAATAAACAGTATTCAATTAGGAAAGGAGGAAGTCAAATTGTCTCTATTTGCAGACGAAATGATTATATATTTAGAAGACCCCATCGTCTCAGCCCAAAATCTCCTGAAACTGATAAGCAACTTCAGCAAAGTCTCAGGATACAAAATCAATGTGCAGAAATCACAAGCATTCCTATACACCAATAACAGACTTAAAGAGAGCCAAATCAAGAACGAACTGCCATTCACAATTGCTACAAAGAGAATAAAATACCTAGGAATACAACTAACAAGGAACATAAAGGACCTCTTCAAGGAGAACTACAAACCACTGCTCAACGAAATAAGAGAGGACACAAACAGAAAAACATTCCATGCTCATGGTTAGGAAGAAACAATATTGTGAAAATGGCCATATTGCCCAAAGTCATTTATAGATTCAATGCTATATCCATCAAGCTACCTATGACCCTCTTCACAGAACTGGAAAAAACCACCTTAAACTTCATATAGAACCAAAAGAGAGCCCACATAGCCAAGTCAATTCTAAGCAAAAAGAACAAAGCTGGAGGCATCATGCTACCTGACTTCAAACTATACTACAAAGCTACAGTAATCAAAAACAGCATTGCACTGGTACCAAAACAGAGATATAGTCCAATGGAACAGAACAGAGGCCTCGGAGGCAAAGCCATACATCCACACCCATTTGATCTTTGACAAGCCTGACAAAAACAAGCAATGTTTTAAACAGGAAATGTAATTTAAACAGGAAAGGATTCCTTGTTTAATAAATAGTGTTGGAGAAACTGGCTAGCCATGTGCAGAAAGCAGAAACTGGACCTCTTCCTGACACCTTACACTAAAATTAACTCCAGGTGGATTAAAGACTTAAACCGTTCTACTATAAGGACACATGCACACGAATGTTCATTGCAGCACAGTTTACAATAGCAAAGACCTGGAACCAACCCAAATGCCCATCGATGATAGACTGGACAGGAAAAATGTGGCACATATACACCATGGAATATTATGCAGCCATTAAAAACGAGGAGTTCGCGTCCTTTGTAGGGACATGGATGAACCTGGAAACCATCATTCTCAGCAAACTGACACAAGAACACAAAATCAAACATCGCATGTTCTCACTCATAGGCGGGTGTTGAACAAGGAGAACACATGGACACAGGGAGGGGAGCACTATACACGGGGGTCTGTTGTGGGGGAGTGGGGGGGACAGCAGGGGGGTGGGGAGTTGGGGAGGGATAGCATGGGGAGAAATGCCAGATATGGGTGAAGGGGAGGAAGGCAGCAAATCACACTGCCACGTATGCACCTATGCAACAACCTTGCATGTTTTTCACATGTACCCCAAAACCTAAAATGCAATAAAAAAAAAAAAAGACTTAAACATAACACCTAACACCATAAAAGCCCTAGAAGAAAACCTAGGCAAAACCATTCAGGACATAGGTGTAGGCAAGGACTTCATGACCAAAACACCAAAAGCATTGGCAACAAAAGCCAAAATAGACAAATGGGACCTAATTAAACTCCAGAGCTTCTGCACAGCAAAAGAAGCAATCATTAGAGTGAACCGGCAACCAACAGAATGGGAAAAAATTTTTGCAATCTACCCATCTGACAAAGGGCTGATATCCAGAATCTACAAAGAACTAAAACAGATTTACAAGAACAAAAAACAAACAAACCCATTCAAAAGTGGTCTAAGGATATGAACAGACACTTTTCAAAGGAAGACATATATGAGGCCAACAAACATGAAAAAATGCTCATCATCGCTGGTCATTAGCAAAACACAAATCAAAACCATATTGAGATACCATCTCACGTCAGTTAGAATGGCGATCATTAAAAAATCTGGAGACAACAGATGCTGGAGAGGATGTAGAGAAATAGTGACACTTTTACACTGTTGGTGGGAGTGTAAATTAGTTTAAGCATTGTGGAAGACAGTGTGGTGATTCCTCAAGGACCTAGAAATAGAAATTCCATTTGACCCAGCAATCCCATTACTGGGTATATATCCAAAGGAAGATAAATCGTTCTATATAAAGACACATACACACGTATGTTCATTTTGGCATTGTTTACAATAGCAAAGACCTGGAACCAACACAAATGTCCATCTATGATAGACTGGACAGGGAAAATGTGGCACATATACACCATGGAATACTATGCAGCCATAAAAAACAATGAGTTTGTGTCCTTTGTAGGGATATGGATGAACCTGGAAACCATCATTCTCAGCAAACTGACACAAGAACAGAAAATCAAACACCGCATGTTCTCACTCATAGGCGGGTTTTGAACAATGAGAACACATGGACACAGGGAGGGGAGCACTATACACTGGGGTCTGTTGGGGGGTACTAGGGGAGGGACAGTGAGGGGTGGGTAGCAGGGGAGGGACAACATGGGGAGAAATGCCAGATATAGGTGATAGGGATGGAGGCAGCAAATCACATTGCCATGTATGTACCTATGCAACATTCCTGCATGTTTTTCACGTGTACCCCAGAACCTAACGTGCAATAAAATATATACATTTAAAAAAAAAAACATGATAGAATAAGCCACAAAGTGCACCATTAACTTCTAAACATCCTCCAGCATACGTAGACCAGCTCATCCCCAAGAATGGTGGTGACATTGTGATTCACAGCAAGACTTTTAATTCTTAAGTTAGAATTATTACAAGAGTCTTCCACCAGGTGCGGTGGCTCACGCCTGTAATCCCAGCACTTTGGGAGGCCAAGGTCAGGAGTTCAAGACCAGCCTAACCAATACAGTGAAGCCCCATCTCTACTAAAAAAATAAAAAAAATTAGTTGAGCGTGGTGGCCTGGGCCTATACTCCCACTACTCACGAGGGTTAGGCAGGAGAATTCATTGAACCCGGGAGGTGGAGTTGCAGTGAGCTGAGATCACACCACAGCACTCCAGCCTGCACAACAGAGGAGATTCCATCTCAAAAAAAAAAAAAGTCTTCCACTGGTAGCCCAGGTGGGACTGGAGCAAGCAGTCAGTCTGGAAGTGGGTTAGGAGGGATTTTCAGAGCATCCATATTCCAGCCCTCATCTTGAATTCCACTCCCTTAGCATGTGTCTGTGGTAGTACTGCTATATTAAAATCACTGTATCCAACAGAGCCTTTCCATGAATGATGGCTGACTGGAGCTATTCTCTTCAAACTAGTATTCAAGTTAAGGATAACATTAATTAAAGAACTATGAGCAAAGTTTAATGAGAAAGCCAAAGTTTCTGTCTGCACTGGTGCTAGGTAATGCTCAAGTTCCAAGCCAACCAGCTGGATTAAAAGCATTGCTCATGGGCTACCACCAACATTGTGCCATCTCTTCCTTTCTAATGCTCTGTCTCACCTTTGGCAGCATCCACAGAAGAATGAAATGTGCTTTTGACACTATTACCATTTGCAAGGTCATGGAATTGACCTAAGTGTCTGTCATTGGAAGACTGGATAAAGAAAATGTGGTATGTATACGCCATAGAATACCATGCAGTCATCGAGAAGAATGAAATTATGTCCTTCATAGCAGCATGGATGGAGCTGAAGGCCATAGTCTAAGTGAAATAATTTAGAAACCGAAAAACAAATACCACATGTTCCCACTTATAAGTGGAAGCTAAACAATGTGTACACATGAACATGAGACAGAGATAGACACTGGAAAATCCAAAACAGGAGAGTGAGGGAAGGGAGTGTACGTTGAAAAGCTACATACTGGGCGCTATGTTTACTATCCGGGTGATGTGCACATTAGAAGCCCAAACCTCATCATTATGCAATATATCCATGTAACAGACCTGCACATGTACTTCTGAACCTAAATTTTTTTTAATGTGTTTTGACTGTTTATTGCATTTATTGGTTAAAGGCATGTGTGTTTATGCTCCTTGATTTTAGAGCAGATGGTTAATGAATTTGTTAGTGTGTGTTTACATATGGGCTCAAATGGCTTTCCCTAAAAGTAAGCCAGCAACTGAATGGAATTATTTTATTTGTCTGTGGCTGTTGGTAGATAGCATTACTCATGTGCATCCACAGCTCTTGAAAGAAGTCTATGATCTCTCAGCTAATTTGTAATTTCTCTAATACTTTTAAATTCTACTTTTTATACTTGGCAAATATCACTTATATTGAACTATTATCCATTCTATGTGGCTTCTATAAAATGCCATCCAGCAAAGGAATGACACCTAGCATGCTCTCTTTTCTTCTTCCCATTCCTTTAGCTATCCATGGTCAACACTGCTTTCTAAAGATTTATTTGCGGGTGGGGGGGGACAGGAAAACAGCATGACCTGTGTACCTCGTTTCCCACCTGTATCTATTGGTATGAGTCAAATTTACTGTAGTATAATGCTTTTCTAGTTTTAGCATTGAGGACAGGGTTAATATCAACACAATAAACTATATTTTATCACTATATCCTCTAGAACGTAGTTCAGCCTGATATATTCCTGATCTCATGAGCTCCCAAACTTTTATTTGAAGTCCCCGCAAAAATTTGGGATAAAAATGTCACTGGAAAAAAAACAAGAACATCTTTGGTGACAATTAAAGGAGAAGAGTAATAAGTATTTATTTCACATTTAAATGTTTCAATGTAGTACGATAGAATGGTACTCTCTTCCCAAATATTAATTTACATTTAGGTATGCATACATTGTGGAATATATTTTGTTAGGCTTCAAAATTTTTTAAGATTATCACCAAGATGTGTGTGGGTGGGGAGAGAGAATATATAGAGTTAATCCATCATAGAAGATAGGATGAGTAAGTTGGTCTGAAAAGAAGCACTTACTTGAAAAGCAGCCTAGGAAGTATGTTTATGAGAGAGACTTCTCATCATCGTATCCCTGACCCAACCACTTCATTTCTTAATTTTAAAACTCATCACCTATACAGCAAACATTTTCTGTTGCATTTTCCTGTCCATATCCTTTCCTAGTAATCCACAACCTGTGAAGACTCTGTTCTTTTTATGTTGCTTTTCCGTAATTCATATTTTTATCTTGATAACCATTATCTGCAGTTTTTCAAAACCAATGGTGGGAAGCCACCCAGAAAGAAAACACAGTAAACATCAGTAAGACATCTCAGGAGCCAAGTACCCCTAAAATGCATAAGTTCAACCACTTAAGGTCACCACTGCTCCATTTAAGTGTGGAAGCATTTTTAAGTACCATTTTGAATGGGAAAATATGCAACATCAGCTCATTTGGCATCCACAAATGAAACAAATTTACAGCACGAAGTCATCCACCTCCTCAATTCATCAATTTACTGTTGTATCTCCCGAGATCGGTTCTTTCAATTATAGTAAATATCCATAAAAAATAGTATTACATATTGACAGCATTTCAAGTTAGCTGTCTTCACTTTGTAATGGACAAAGGTGAAATGACAAGAAGCTTGTCGACTCAATACAAGACATTTCACAATTACTTCAATCAGCTGAAAACCAGTTTATAATGCCCAAGATATGACATATATTTAAATGAAAATTATTTAGGAATGACCTTCTATTTTACTGTACTTTTAACTATTACTGGTCTTTGTAAACAAGAAATGGATTAATAACTTCATTATAAAGATAATGACAGGAGTTATGTCTTATTCATACTGATATCGCCAGCCTAGTCTAAGCCCTGGCATTCAATACTTCATTGAACAAAAGAATAAATTAATGAATATATGAATGAATGAATCAAGAACAAATGCACACAATCACCTGCAGAAAATTAAATAAGATACATTAATAGAAAACACTACATTTGCAATAATTTAACATATTAAAGTATTAAATTGCTCTTAACACTCTAGTAATATATTTATATCAAAAATCCCATCTATGGCTACAGATGGGGAGCCTTGCCTTAAAAATAATTTCACTTATATCATTCAACAAATGTGTCTTCAAAAAGACGATGGCAGAAACATCGCAAAATGTGGAAGTGTGCACAATACCACTGTCGCTGTATAATTAGTTAAGATATTTATCCAAGGCAAAAACAATTATCATTAGGGCAGAGAAATATTTATGTTTAGGTAATTGGCTAGAATAAGCTGAGTTATACTAAGTAACAACCCCCAAATCTCAATGGCTTAGAACAACAGAGGCTGATCTGTCACCTCTGTGCTGTATCTTTCCCAGAGTGGCTAAAGTTTCTGCTTCATATCCTCCCACTCTAGGACCTTGTTGATGGAGCAGCCACCATCTCCTATGTGTCCAGTCCTTGAGTCAAAGAGGAAAGACGGCTCAGAAGAATCTTGCACCAGCAATTAGATGCTGTGGTTCAGGAATGCCAGTCACCTGATCCACAGGAAGCCCAATCTTACAATGTGCCCAGAAGAAAAAAGAAGCTAAAATATTTCATAATGACTACCACATTTAGAAGGTAAATTCTTGCTGATTTCCATTCAAACTATAAAATCCTATATAATTCCTAGAAGAAAAATAAACTAAAAAGATGTATTTGAACATGGCCGACTTCATTTTCCTGGTTTGTAGGTAAGTGAAAGCAGCTTTACGGATCAGGATGGAATCAAGTGCCTTCTGATCTGCCTCCAAGGTGACAGATTAAGCCCAAGCAGGACCTCTGCCCCTACACAGGTGCAGCTCCCTGGCAATCTTGCAGTTGCTTGGAGAACACCTAAAAGGAACACAGAACTGCGGACACTGTACTTAGGATACACACTTTTTTCCAAGTTACAAGGAGCAGAGATACTAGAGGGCAAATATTTAAAAAGAATGCAGATGTCAACGTTTTCCAGACAGGAGAATGATTGTGTGTGTGTGTGTGTGTGTGTGTGTGTGTGTGTGTGTCTGCTCACACTTCACCTGGCTGCACTTCCCAAGAAACCAAGAGAAATTATGTGCAGCCCAGTAAAGAGAAAGAAGAATAAAATGGTCTTAGGTTGTAAATTTCAGAACTTCTGAAAGATTTAAATATTGAATATCTGATCTCTATGCAAGAACCAACCAAGATTGATGAAGGGAAAGTGTGAAGGGGACAGGATTTCTAATGGATTAATGTTCCGAGCCGACCCGCCCACCGCCATGAAGAGAACAAGGGGCCCCATTTACTGCTCTTCCCACCTCTGCCTTGGAGGAGATTCTGTCTCTGACAAACTAGTTCAAGATTCTTGCAAGCTGAAAAAGAAAATGGGCAGAAAACAATCGAACGTAAAAATGCAAAAGAAAAGAGAGGGATGCCTAAGGAGAATGGAAAAGTGAGTAGAAGAAAAAACAAAAGAGAGGTCAGTTAACAGAGAAAGAAAGAAACTGAGAGGAGAGAAGGAAGTACGCCGTGGGGTTCACAGTGAGAGAGGATTTACTTTGTGAGCTTCTGCTTGTGTGTTGAGGGTGGAGGGTCACACACAGATGAGAGGCTCCAACGAAAATGATATGAAAGGGAATTGAGAAGGAGAGGGAAAGGGAGCATGAGAAATATTCCCTGGGTTTATGAATTGCATTCCCTTTATTATTTTCCAGAGACTGAATGTTTTCATTACTTTTGGTTATTTGGATATGCTTAGATGAATAGACTCTGTAAGGTTTTCATTTATTTTTAAATACACAGATAAGAAGTTGCTGTAATTTATTTAGTAATGCAGGAATTAATATGTCATACTATGTTTAAGAAATATCAAAGAATGTTAGTCTTTGGTCAACAGAAAAAAATAAGATTTGATTGTCAGCATCCTTTTAAAGGTCCTCTTTTCATAAACTGAAAATAGCCCCAAGCCTGATTTGTGATGCTGTTATTGGTCTTCTTCACTGCTTTTGGACCCTGGGTCAGGTATCGATTTATTGTCATACTGGTCCAAACACACCCTTCAATACAGTACGTTGTAATCAACCACCAGTTCCTTTAAGCCTTTCTCCTTTAAAGTGAGCGTGATGTTCAACTGTGTCAGTAGAGGGCGCTGGAGGAAGATTCCAAGAGAAACAGGCGTCCGTGATTTTCAGCAGAGTTGAGTGTCAGCCGTGCTGGAGCCTGACCAAACCACAGGACCAGGACACAATCTCTCGCTAACCTTGCAGCCTTGGCCTGGTGATAACCTGTCCTCAGCCCGGAAAACGTTTTTCCAGGCCCCCTGCCCCAGTGTATCCCGTGCACTCTGAAGGTCTTTTTGTCCCGCTGCCACGTAGTGCTCACAGCACCCTCATTGCTCCAGTTGCTGGTCACTTGTTCCCAGCTGTACTCCCGAGGGTTGCCTAGTGTTTGCCCACAACTCCACACCAGCTAACTTCTCTGCCACTGACTGGCCAAAGCAAACCTCATCCAAGAGATCCAGATGTTTCCTTCCTTGGGTACTCTCCCTCAGCCCTAGGCTACTGCATGCAGTTTTCTTATATCTACGGTTACTTTTTTATTAGGGTTTGAAATTATTATACTAAACTCTCCCTGTTAAATCTACTATGTTGGTTTCTATATAGCCCAGATTGCTACAGACTCTTTGATGTAATACCAAACTCCACACCTAATACTCTTTCTTGTGCAAATGTGTAACTGCATCATTTACTTGGAAACATCCATTTTATGAATGCTAAAAAAGTGAGCAGATAAAATAACTTACATAGAGCCACAAGATTCTGCAGTAGATCCAAAATCAGATCTTCGATGACTAAAGAATTCCCTTCAGGCCAGGCTCGGTGGCTCAAGTCTGTAATCCCAGCACTTTAGGAGGCCAAGGCAGGAGAACCAGTTGAGGCCAGGAGTTCAAGACCAGCCTGGCCAACATGGTGAAACCACATCTGCACTAAAAATACAAAAATTAGCTGGGCATGGTGGCAGGTGCCTGTAGTCCCAGCTACTTGGGACGCTGAGGCAGGAGAATCACTTGAACTCAGGAGGTGGAGGTTGCAGTGAGCCTAGATTGCTCCACTGCACCCCAGCCTGGGCAACAGAGTAAGTGAGACTGTCTCAAAAAAAAAAAAAAGAAAGAAAGAAAGAAAAGAAAAAAAATTCCATTTAATCTACTGCTGAGTAAACAGTTTAAAAAAAAAAACAGTTATAGATCTATGAGGAAACATGTTTTGTGGGAGGCAAGACACGGAGATGAAATGACATATCCAAAAATGTAATTGAGGGTGAGCTTCAGTCTAGATCCTGTGACTTTTCACTCGCCCTGGGCCTAGGAAACACGAGCTACATCACATGTAGGTCTGTTATTAACATGCAGCACATTCTAAAGGAACACTCAGGATCTGTTTCTTCTCTAGACATCCTGCCCCACTGCTTCAGTGATTTAGTATTTCACTGTGAAAATTAACAGCTAAACAGTTAAAAGGGTTTTCCCTACCCACACATGACCACACACACACACACACACATACACACACACTCTCACACACACACAGAAAAGTTTTGGTATATCTGACTTCTGAGTTGCGTTTATTCCTACCTCCTATCATTTCATTTTTTTTCCTTATCTGTAAATGCCACCACCGCTTTGAAAAACCAGCCTATGGCCGGGTGCGGTGCCTCACACCTGTAATCCCATCACTTTGGGAGGCTGTGGCCAGCAGATCATGAGGTCAGGAGTTCAAGACCAGCCTGGCCAACATGGTGAAACCCCATCTCTGCTAAAAATGCACAAATTAGCTAGGCGTGGTGGCATGCGCCTGTAGTTTCAGCGACTCAGAAGGCTGAGGCAGGAGAATTGCTTGAACCTGGGAGGCAGAGGTTATGGTGAACTGAGAATGCACCACTGCAGTCAAGCCTGGATGACAGAGCAAGACTCCCTCTCAAAAAAAAAAAAAAAAAAAAAAAAACAGGTTATAATTTACTATATTTTTAGAATCTTATTTATGGATAGTGCAGCCTTCTCAATCCATATCTTGTGAGCAATTATTTGAGATTTTTTTCTGTTTTTCATGTAATATGCTTAAGAGTAGAATTTACATTAGTAATTCTCAAGCCCATGAGTCCCAAACTAAGAAAACAGAACTCACAGGTTACATGAGCTTTTTACAGATAAAATGACATCCTGCTGCAAATATCTTTAATTCAAATTTGTCATGCTCTGGAGGGCTCATCTCTTTCAAAAGTCCAGAACTCAGAAGGCCAAGAAATGGCAGTAGAAGGTGCGATCTTGAGTGTGAAGTATCTGTGCAATTACTGCATTAAATATTCATGCATTTTAGAGCAAATGAAATTTCTCTCATAATCAACTTGCAGTCACAAACTAGCATGTATCTTATTAATCTCTTAAGAGGAATGAGACCAAATATAAATTTGAACCATACTAGCAGTTATTGTCTGATCTGCTTTTTCTTAACTTATTAAAGAAAAAAAATTCATCATACAAGAAAAAATGATATGAGATTTTGTTAGAAGACACTGGCTGAGTCAAACCTTGGAAGATACTATCAATTGAAAATATCTGAATGCATTTTCAGCAAGACTTATGACATTACAAACCGACATCAAGTTACTTGAGATGCATCAGATGTAGAAGTTGAAAAGCCTATTGCTAAGAATGTCAAAAACTGAAAAATAATATTAAACAAAATGGAGCCATGCATAATTCCTATGTTAAGACATTTATCATCAGTCACCAGTTTCAGATCAACTGCAAATCTTCTATTGTTTCAAAGGTCTCTATGCTTCTGATTTTTTTTAACTTTCTGAAACTTTACTATTGTTAAGTTTCCACATAGCCTGTGGGTAGCCTGTTTTGAAGAAGTTTCTTTCTCTCTTTGGTATACTGACGTAATCTTTCTCCCCCAAAGCCTATTTCCTTACATGATTTTGAAGCAAAGATTTGGCATTCTTTCCAACTACCTTAAACTCCTCTTCAACTCCCGCCCCCAACATTGCTATTATCATGATCCTAATATAAGCTTTCATCTTCTTTTTGCTTTAATGATTCCAGTAGATTCTAGACCTGTCTTTCTGCTTCCCTTCTGATCTATTCTTTCATATTGCCTCTAAAGTATATATAAATATATATATACTTTATATATTTTATATATATAAATACTTCATTAGTAATTAGAAAATGGGAATTAAAATCATAAGGAGATTCTATCACACACCTACAGATTGGCAAAAATTAAAAGTCTGACAGTAACTAGTGCTAACAAGAATATGGAGCATCAGGAACACTCAAATACAACTTGTGTCGGGGTAAAATGGTTCCTGGCACTTTCAAAAATGATTTGGTCTCTTTCACTTAATTTGAAGATACGCTTATCTCATGACCCTTAAAACTTGTGTTTCTGGAGAAACTTGAGTTGTAATTGATACATGTACCAACAGCAAATTGTATAAATGAAATGGAAACCTACCTATCAATGAATATGAATGAACTACAGCTATGCAAAGCAAGTAAGACACAAAAGGACAAATACGGAAAGGCTTCATTTACATAAAGAAGCAAGACACAGAAGGACAGACATGGAATGACTTCATTTACATAAAGTTCAAAAACAGACAAAACTATAGTGTTTGGGGTACACACCTCTGCAGAGGTGGTAAAACAATAGAGCTAATGAAAGACTTGATCATCATAAGGTCAGAATTGTGGTTTGCATTGGGCTGAGAGGGGAGGGTATGATGAAGAAGGAACTTCTGGCATGCAGGCAACGTCCTGTCTCTGACCTGGCTGGTGGCTATATGGGTCTGTTTCATAATTTTTGAATAAATAGTACTTTTATTGTTTGTAAACTTTTCTCTATATGTGCTAGACTACAGTAGAGTGTAAACAAATTTTTAAAAAGTTTGTCTAGTAGACAAATGTGAATAAACTATATAAACTTGTCCAGGTGCAGTGGCTCATGCCTGTAATTCCAGCACTTTGGGAGGCTGAGGCAGGTGAATCACCTATGGTCAACAGTTCTAGACCAGCCTGGCCAACATGGTGAAACCCTGTCTCTACTAAACATCCAAAAATTACCCAGGAGTGGTGGTGGGTGCCCATAGTACCAGCTACTTGGGAGGCGAAGGCACAAGAATCACTTGAACATGGGAAGTACAAGTTGCAGTGAGCTGAGATCGCTCCACTGCAGTCCAGCCTGGGCACAGAGCGAGACACTGTCTCAAATATATATATAGACACACACACACACACACCCCCCTATATTTCACTTTTCATAGACCCAATTGGATCAAGTGTTTTTTCAGTTGAGGAAATATCTGTACCATTTTTAGTAATAATTCATAAATTATTTGCTAATTCATAAATCACATTTGCTAAAGTCATTGACCGTGTTTTTTGTGTTGTGAAGGCTTCTTCCATATCTCCAGAGTTGGCTCTCAAAAATTTTTTATTATGGACTCTATGACCATCCCCACTGAAATGATATTTAGATCAAATCCACATGTCCTGGGTATTTAAAAAAAAGATAGACGAAAGTCAAGTAAGGGAGAAAAGTGTGATCATTTGAACTTTCAAACTCAAAGAGAGAGAATGCAAATGGCAATATCTTTTTGATCATAGTGGGAAATCCCAGACAAGTGCAGGCTGCCTCCCTGGTTGGGATGAGAGCTTCAGAGAAACCACTGGTTCTGTCTCCCAGCTGTTACTAACCCAGGTGACTCAGATCACCTGCTCCATTTTGTTCTTTTCCATTTTCTCTGATACAGCTAATATATCAAAATGTTTAATGAGAAAATGAAATATCTTACTTGGGGAATTTTACATATTTGGCTCTTGTATTGCTGCAACTACTATTACCTTGTACTTGTAGAGATTATTATTATTCACTTGTTCAGTGTACAACATTGAGTTGCTAATGAGACATGGGCCCTGTGCTGGGCATGGCTCTATAAGAAGCCTTACCCAACACAAGCACAGCCACTGCATTCTTTCCTAGACTCTTCCAACATGTGATGGGAAGGCAATGGATAAGTTGTTATTTTTAGTATTATTAAAATTAGACTTTGTATCCATTGTCTTTTGCTCTAAACAATCTACCCCAAAACTTAGGGGCTTAACGCAGCATTTTTATTCAGCTCCAATTTTGTGAATTAGCTAAGCAGATTCCCCTGATCTGGTCTAGCTGTGCTCATATTGGCCAGGCTCTTCAGTGAGGCAGCTGGCACCTGGCTGACTCAGGATGGTCTTGATTATATGCCTGACCAGGATGATAGGGAAAATGGGTCACATGTGTCTCTCATCATACTGTAGGCTCACCTGGGCTTCTTCACCTGGCAGACTTCTGAGAGCAGCCAAAGGGCAAGCCAAACTGATAGAGACAGGAGGCAGAGAAATTCTGGGAGCACAGGTCCCTGGTGAGGGCCCCACCCTCAAGCTGAAAAGCCTTATACCATGACCCAACGTGAGAACTTACATTCCTGTTTTCCCTCTTGAATGTTGCCTTTTCCAAAACCATCCATTGCCCACCCCAGGGCCCATCCTGTGCTCATAAAAACACCAGGATTCACCAGCAGAGAGAGAAGAGAAGCATCCAGATTTTGGAGACTATGGCTGGATGTCAGAGAGAAGCGGTTTGACTTCAGAGGGACAGCTTGACAACATAGTTTCAGAGAGGAGTCTGGCTGGGGCTGGTCAGACTTCAGCAGAAGACAACCTTCCCATTCTATCCCCTTTTTAGCTCCCCTTCCTGCTGACAGCCACTTTCGCCGGCAATAAAATCCCCCACATTTACTGCCCTCAATTCATTTGTGTGACTTCATTCCTCCTGGCAGGACAAAAAGTTGGGCTCCATAAGTGTGGGTACAAAAGGCTGTCACATTGACCCTCCACTGAGCTGCTAACATTTAAGCCATCTGCAGATGGCAAAGCTAAAAGAGCATTGTAGCACTCCTTCTGGGGCTTCAGAGGTCACAGGCATCCCCCCACCCCTAGATGCTGCTACAAGGCCCACACAGAGTTTTGCTCCTGCTGGCACCCAAAAGTGCTCACCCTGGCTCCTGCACCCTCTCGCCTGTCCTCCCCCTCCTGCGAGGGGTGGAACACAGTGGGACAGAGCAAGTGAGTGGAGTCCAGCCCTGCCAGCACTGAAGTGGCCGGCTAGTTCTAGCACCCATGCACTTCAGTTCTCACCCACAGTGGTGTCAGGGAGATATCCTGCTTCAAAATGAGCAAGCACATTTGAAGGCTCTGCTTATGTCACATTTGCTAAAGTCCATTGGTTGAAGCAAAGTACATGACTCAGCCCAGAATCTGGGCAGCAGGGGACTACCAAGGAATGTGCCAGCAGAAGATGATGAATCCGTGGTCATCCTTGCAACCCATCACTGCCCTAGAGAAGCTTTACTAGGGTCACACAGTTAGTGTGTGGCATTGGGACCACAGCTTATGGCTCCTCACTTTCAGTTCAATGTTCTTTCCACCAGGGCAAATAAATGCAGGGAATAGGGAAGCAAATGGAGTGGGAGCTGGGGAGGATGTGCAGGGGAAAGGATTAGGAAGTTGCACAGACGGGTTCAGATTGCAAAATAATCTTTTTGATCTGAATTTTTTGGTTGATGTGCTTATCTTGTTGAAATTAACTGAATGCTTGCACATGTTTGACTGTTTTATACAATGCTAATCAATTTTAGAATACTCAAATCATCGACAGCATAAATGTGACCATAATAAGCACGCATCCCAGCTTCCTATATCCTTTCATCCTCTTCCCATCTCCCCAGGGTCAACATCTCAAGACTGCTTTTCAGAGCGTAGGCAGAAATCCGTTATTTCTTTTGTAAGTACACATAATATTTAGCTGGGTTTCACAAAGCGAATGTTCCTTAAGTTTGGTTGACTAAATGATCATTAGCATAAAGAACACATTAAAATATCAAACTATTTTCCCTGGGAATATTTACTTTATTATGAGTGTTGTTAATGCTACAGAGAGTGTTCAGTCCCCACAGTCCAGGGAGTGTCTTCACTTATATCTTAGGTTTTCTATCACTTACACGTCACATTCAAAACACTGCAGCTCTGCTCACAGGTCTGGAAAAGCCAACAGGCATAAATGGCTAAGAGCACCATGGAGCCGGATATCCCCACCGCACCCCACCACACTGGCGTGGCTCTCACTCTCACACTTCCTAGCTCTTCATCCGCAAGCCTGTTGTTAATGCTCCGAGACTAGGTGTTCACATCTGTAAAGTGAAGATCATGGTACCTACCTCAAAGGGTATGTGAAGGATTGAATAGTATCTGTTTGTAGCATGCAGCACAGAGCCAGAGCCTGGCTCATGGTGAATATTCTTCTAATGATCACCCCCATCATTATTAAAGTATTATCATTACAAGACAAATTATTTAATGAGGGTTTGGTTCACAAACTTACATTGCAGGAGAAACTGGAAGATCTCTCTCTAAGGAATTCTAAGATTCTTTTTTTTTTTTGCTTGTTTTCTAGAGTTCATTAAATCTCATTAAGAGCAAACCAGAGAAGCTATTTCCCAAGTCTTCTGATGTATTAATTAGTTCACCCAGTCCTTTCATCTCTCTATCTCCTTTTCACTATTCAGAGGACAGATGTTTTTGACCTACCTTCATGCACTGCCTCCCACCCAGAGTCACTCACCGCCTTTCCACATATATTCAAACACATCACAGACGTGGAAAAAATCAGACTGATAAAAATGCAGGCTAGTCATTTGTTCAAAAAAAAGTCACCTTTCTGAATAAAGATAAGAGATGTTACCACTAATATTCTTCTTGAATAAAAAATTATGTTTTCATTCATATATAAGAAAGAGAAGGCAAACGCTTTGCAAGGGGCAAGTCTTATCTTTCTTTGGGTTCCCATTGTTTCGTAAACAGTCATATGCATCTGCTAGGAGGAGAATATCTTGCTGAAACAATAAATGCTTCCTGAAGAACTCAAAGACCCCTGAGGAAAGTGTTATTAATTTTTCAATCACCACTTTAGCAATGTAAAATTTCAGATTCACAAAATTAAAATGTGATCCCCAGAGTCATAAGGCACTTGTATAGTGAAGAAGTCTCAGTGGACTGGTTTTCCAAAAATATCTTGGTTATTTCCATGTAGGGCTTTTTGAAAAATAAATACGAACAATACAAAAACATATATGTACACATACATATACACATACACACACACATATATAATAGAGGTAGTTGTGTCCCCTTAAGACACAAGCTGTAAGGACGGCCTACTTCAGAGACATAAATTAAAAGGCTACTCTGTGTAAAATTGTTTAAGATACACCAAAATGGGCTGGGCGTAGTGACTCAAGCCTGTAATCCCAGTACTTTGGGAGGCCAAGATGGGCAGATCGCTTAAGCCCAAGAATTCAAGACCAGCCTGGGCAACATGGCAAAACCTCGTTGTCACAAAACATACAAAACTTATCCAGGAGTGGTGGTGTGCACTTTTGGCCACAGCTATTTGGGAGGCTGAGATGGGAGGATTGCTTGAGTCCCGTAGGTCGAGGCTACAGTGAGCTGAGATTGCACCACTCCACCCCAGCCTGGGTGACAGAGTGAGACCCTGTCTCAAAAAATAAAATAAAATAAGATACACTAAAACCTATTTAAGTTAAAATTATTTTCTGTAACAATTGCTACTATGATTCTCATTTGTTTATGTTACTTTACCAACTCCTATAGTAGTAATTCTGGGAGCGGTAACATAATAAGTCACCATCTGTGGAATATGTCAGTGTGAATTAATTCATCCAAAGAAAATGAAACAGATTAGCTGTTTTTATGTCAAGGGAGGGAGATACAAAGATTCTGAACATATCTGACAGGACATCACCCTCATAAATCTGTTTTGTTTTTTGAGACAGAGCCTTGCTTTGTCACCCAGGCTAGAGCGCAGTGGCTCCATCTCAGCTCTGCAACCTCTGCCTCCTGGGTTTAAGCAATTCTCTTGTCTCAGCCTCCCAAGTAGCTGGGATTACAGGTGCATGTCACCACAGCTGGCTAATGTTTGTATTTTTAGTAGAGATAGGCTTTCACCATGTTGGCCAGGCTGGTCTCCAACTCCTGGCCTCAGATGATCTGCCCACCTCAGCCTCCCAAAGTGCTGGAATGACAGACATGAGCTACTGCGCCCGGCCCACCCTGGTAAATCTTAAGCACACAGGAGACGGGGTAGGAGGGCACGAACACAGACAATGTGATACAGCTCAGTTGGTAGTTAGGCAACTTTCGAGAAGCCTCAACTTCCTCCTTTGTAAAATAGGAATAAATATATTTTTTTATCTCACAGATTCACTATGAGAATTAAATTCAATAACATGGTTGAAAAACTTTAATGTTTTATTGAAGTGTAACAAGTTAAGAAAGGATCATAGAGGTGGGTGGCAGAGGGTCGTAAGTACAAAAAACTAACATGCATGAAGATGGGATGGGAGCATTGATATAAGTAAATGAATACATAAATACATAATATAAGAAATGTCAGTTACTGGAGTTCTGCTTGAAATTACTCCTGAAAAACAATATAGATACTGTATCAAGGACATATTATAAAATAAAGATGAAAATAAGACAAGCTGCTGCATTAAACAAAGTCCCTTTAACTCATTTCTGAAGAACCCTGGAGACATAAAAGTCAGTTTGTTTCCTTGATCTCGCCTTTAAAAAAAAAAAAGCAACCGCTAAAAAAGGAAAAATGGTTGATTTTTAAGGCCTGGCATGCACAGATGCCCATGAGATACGAAATGAGAAAGCTAACTGCTGAACCATATTCATATATAGATTCTATTATTGATATGTATGTTTGTAAATGCAGACAAAAAGATCTAGAAAGCAAACTAAACTATTAATAGTGGTTACTTCTAAGGGAAAGAGTAAGGCTGGGGAAAGGTAGGAAGGAGGACTTTCTTTACATGTTTATATTATTGAAAAATTTTGCAATTATATCCCTTATGATTTCAAAATTTTGTTTTCCTTTTTTTTTTTTTTGAGACAGAGTCTCACTCTATCATCCAGGCTGGAGTGCAGTGGCACGATCTCAGCTCACTGTAACCTCCACCTCCCAGGCTCAAGTGATTCTCATGCCTCAGCCTTCCAGGTAGCTAGGACTATAGGCGTGTGCCACCGCACCTGGCTAATTTTTGTATTTTTAGTAGAGCTGGGGTTTCACCATGTTGGTCAGGCTGGTCTCGAACCCCTGACCTCAAGTGACCTGCTCACCTCGCCCTCCAAAAGTGTGGGATAACAGGTATGAGCCACCATGCTTGGACTACAATTTCAAAAATGTACCGTAACGTATAGCCTTATAAATCATAGCCATAATTTTCTTACCATTGGTAAAGGATGGAAAGTAAAGCCTTGAAGACTAAATGGGAACTGATCAGAACACCTATATGGCAGAGGTGTTCAAGTTTCACACCTAGTGATGTAATCTGAATAGGAAAAACATCAAATGAACCCGAAGTTCTCACCATGGGATTCAGTATTAGTTAATTGCATGAGTATGAACCCCCTCAAATCCCTTCCCATTCCCGCCATGGTTCATAACCTGCATTTCAAGAAATATGAGCTTCAACTATATCTGTAGGCTAGATAAACCTTGAGAAGGCACAGGTTTAGATGAGGAAAAGCCCCAAAATAGAATCCTCACATTCAAGAGGTGAGCATAAAAAGAAAAGCTGACAAAGGATACTAGGACACCTCACCTGGTCTGAACTGAGAAGGAGACTCTGAAGGGGCAGGAGAAGAGCTCAGTGCAATTGCCGTTGAAACCAGGGGAGAAAAAAAGTTAGGAAGAGAAAGCACCAGTGAAGAATGAAGAATGAGGCCAGGCACTGTGGCCCACGCCTGAAATCCCAGCACTTAGGGAAGTCAAGGTGAGAGGCTTGCTTGAGTTCAGGAGTTGGAGACCAGCCTGGGCAGCATAGTGAGCCTTCATCTCTATATTAAAAAAAATTAATAACTACGTACCAGACCCTGCCTTCCAATTGACTCCAAATCCCAAGAAATGACATAAAATAACAACTTTGTAAAAGTATTATCAGAAGAACCATAATTTTAAGAAATTCCTGAGAGCAATCAGATAACATCAAACACATGGAGAAACAAAACCATGCCCCACGTGCGCACTGAAGATGGTTTAACAGACTTACCAAGGGTTAACAGATCAATCAATGTCAAATAGGGATTATTTCCAGGAAGCAAGCATAATAGATGGCTCCCCCTTTTCTTATTTACATTATCTCGATTCCATAATAAATAAGCAGCATTTTGTGATATTAAGAAATATTTTTTTTTTTGAGTTGGATTTTTCACTCTTCTTGCCCAGGCTGGAGTGCAATGGTGCAATCTCAGCTCACCACAACCTCTGCCCTCTGGGCTCAAGCGATTCTCCTGCCTCAGCCTCCTGAATAGCTGGGATTACAGGTGCCTGCCACCACTCCTGACTAACTTTTTGTATTTTTCAGTAGAGACGTAGTTTTACCATATTGGCCAGGCTGGTCTCGAACTCCTGACCTCAGGTGATCCACCCACCTCGGCCTCCCAAAGTGCTGGGATTACAAGCATGAGCCACCACACCCAGGATTAAACAATATTTTTAATTAAAGGAATGTGTTCATTATCTGTTGCATCCCTAAAATATAGTATATTAAAACAATACTTATTTATTATCTCATAATTTATGTAAGGCAGGAATCTGTTCATGACTTATCTGGGTCCGCTGACCCATGGTCTCTCACAGGCTATAATTAAAGTGTGGGCTCAGGGTCTGTGGTCTCATCTATAGTCTTGGATAGGGAAGGAGGTGCTTCCTGGTCACTCAGTCGATGTTGGCAGCATTCATCTCTTTGTAGGCTGCTGGACTGAAGGTTTTAATTCTTTACTAGTTCTTGTCTGGAGGCAGCTCTCAGTTCCTTGATTAAAGACCCCAACAACATAACAACATGTTTTATCAAAGTGTGAAAGCCAAGAAAGCAACAGAGAGCATCTGCTAGCAAGAAAAATAGTACCAATATTTTATAGCCTAATCATTGAGGGAAGTGACATTCCCTCAATGTTGCCATGAACAGCAGGAGGCAGGAATTATTGGCACTTGTCATAGAGACTGCCTACCACGAGGAATCCTTCTTGCCCAAATTATTACATTTAGATCTGATTGACTCTAAAACTATACCCAAGTGCTTCAGTTGACAGATGAGGAAACTGTGACTCAAGCGATTCTTTCAGTCACCCAAGATCAAGTCTAGAGTGAGAACCAAGATATCCTCAGCTCCATTTTAACTTTAATTACCCTATGTTGGAGCTGCTTTTAAATCCAAGCACAGGTCCTACATCCCAACAGCTTTAGGGTTTGCCTGTGGACAACCCTCCTTCTGAAGACCCACCAATAGCATGAGGTCTCTATGTCACTGACATGGTATTGAATCTCATAGTAACAGAGTGACTGTTTAAGAGTAGCTGTTTAAAGTAGCTGCCTTACCTCCCAAAAAAAGTACCTCCCAAGCAATAACAATATTTCATGCATCTTTATTTTTCCTTAAATCCTTGGAGCTTCCTACCCATAGAAAGAATTTAGTGAACAGTTTGCTGACTGATGAAAGTTTAAAACTTCAAGGAAGCATAAATGTTAGAGAAAGAAACACGGCATGCCTTGCTGCTGAGAGTCATATAATACCTTCAAATTGTCAAATAAAAATTTCCTTAAGTAATATTTTATGGGATAATATGGGGTCAATGAATTAATGAGAGCAAAGGTCAGCATTGCCCACCTAGTAAAGTTCAATATGAGGAAATATAAAGACCTCAGCTAATTCCCACCTCTCAGTCTCTGGCCCTGAGCTAGTTAGCATTTCTACTCCTTGGGTCCTTCATTTGCATGAGGAGGACTTTAGCTAAACTTTTAAAGAGTGTAAAAGATATATATAAATGACAGTGAGACATTTGGAATGTACAGACCAATGAAAATCTGTAGTAAACATTCAATGTTTGACAGTAATCACAATTATCTTTATTATTTTTCCAGTGCTTAATCCACTCCCTTTTCCTCCATACAAAATAAAATTGATCCCTAAATAAACTACAGAGGTGTAGGTTAAACTCATCCTTTTGTAACAAACCCACTTCCTCTGTAACGGCACTGATCCATTCATGAGGACAGAGCCCTTATAGCCTAATCACATCTTAAAAATCCCTCCCTGCAACATCGCTGTGTTGGGGCTCAAATTTCCCACATGTGAACTTTGGGAGATATATCAAACCATAGCACCTGGATATCTGTGTGGATAAGACAGGCATTTACAAACTTCTCCGTAAAAACAATAGCTGCACATTTTGTCCAAGGCGTTATGAATTCCTCCACCTTACAAACTTGCCTCCAAAAAAAATGAGAAGGTAGGTTGTAGGAAGACAAGCCATTTCATTTTTGTGACAGTCTAGAAAAAATATATAATTATAGCTTCCTCAACATTCAAAGATGAAGAAAACGTTCTAGCATATATTTAGTAATTGGTAGACCTGCTGTCCTAAGCATTGGTACAGCAAGCAATACTAAAACAACAGCTTGTTGCTGTTAAGACAGGTGACTTTAACACATGGGCAGGTGAGGACAGCAGTGTAGCAGTATATAAGCAACTAATTCTAACGATATTCCTGATAGAAAAGTCCAGGAACACATCAGTGATGTATCTGAAGTTTTTACAATGTTTATACTTTTATTTAAAAGATAGCTCTATTTCACATTTGTCTCTACAATCTTATCAAAGGGAGACTGGGTTTTTATTCAAACATGTGAACTACTTATTACGTGCTTTGCAAGATTTGAACAGACCAAGTTCTGATTTCCTACATTTGTATGTTCGTGATAAGCAAATGTGTGATTAGCTATTGGCAGCACAGAGACCAGACACGCCTTTCTTTACCTTGGGTTGACATTATGCTTTGATACATTTTTAACAGCTTGAATCCTTTATTTTTGGAAGGGCTCAAAGCAAATGACTAGGAAAATGCTATCAATGCCAGGCCTTTGTTCTCCCTCAGAAGATTTGTCTCTTTCCATTTCAATAAAGAAGATTCTAGTTTCCCTCACCAGCAGCCTTGTAGGTGCCTGAAGCACGGCTGACCCAAGACGGGAGAGAGACTGTGAACTCTAGGAATTTCTTCACATTGAAAAAACAGCGCATCAGGATTTAAGTACTCCTGCCTCAGCAAACACAGGTATCCAAGTGCTTTGGTTTAATATGTTTTCCAAAGTTCACATGTTGTAAATTTGATCCCCAACACAGCAATGTTAGGGGGTGGAAATTTTAAAAGGTGATTAGGTTATTAGGGTTCTGCCCACATGAAAGGATTAGTGTTGTTAGTGGGTTTGTTATAAAAGGATGAGTTCAACCTCCTCTTCTGCTCTCTCTCTCCTTCCCTCTCCCCCAGCCCCACATTATGCCTTCCACCATGTTATTAAGCAGCAAGAAGGTCCTCACAAGATGCCAACCCTTTAATTTTGGACTTCCTAGTCTCCAGAAATTGTGAGAAAATAAATTTATCTTCTTTATAAATTTCCCAGTCTCAGGTATTCTGTTACAGCAGCACAAAACAAAGACACCAAACATGATTTAGCTTACAAAAATTTTGCACTCAAATTGATGCCCTAGGGAAAAATCACTCAAACTAACAGATGCTCCATCATTTTAGTGAACTTTTAGAATATTGGAATTTAACAGCAGTTTATTATCATTACCAATAACAGCAAAAATAATGAGTTGCAAGTTCTAGTCTTTAAGACAAAATTATTCCTACTACATTATCCATAATACGAAATTGCAAAAAAAACTTATCAAGACTAAGTAAGAAATGTTTTCTAATAAAGGTAGCTATTGTGTTAAATGAGATTAATAGGGGTTCTGAATTTTAGAAACATTGAATTAAACAGCAGGTGATAAAAATAATTATCCTAATTAAGCAGAAAGGAAAAAATAAAATAAAAGCACACACAATGGTCTTCTTTATTCCTGAAATGCCCTGACGTGTAGCACTAAAATCCTCATGTGATTTCTATGCTACCTTCTGAAAAAGCAAGAACTCTGCTTAATTCTCTATATAACATTAAATAATAGTTTTTCCCTGGTTAGTCTCTTCAATTCTGTAACCAAAGAAAGATATAAGTGAAGATAAAATTCACTAATGATAAGAAGTGGACATTTAAGAAGAAAGATTGTATAAAGGCACATCAATTTTAGAGAAATCAAATATGTGGGCTTGGGAATGAATCTCTAACTCATAATAAAATCTCCTCAAAGACACACATTGGGTTGCAGGTTGACTAATAACTCTGGCAGTTTTTGAGTCAGAGATTCAAGGCTATTGTAAGGACTGGATGGCATGCATATACTCTAGCTTGCCTGGAGTGAGGTCCATGAAGGATCATGTAGATGAGTTTTTCCCTACCTCTTATTTCGTTCCCATCTGTAAAATAACTGAAACCCTTTCTCAGAACCTCAACAGAATCAGAATATTAGAAAAAGTGCTTTTGGGTAGATTTCCAAGGTAAAGATGTGTGACCATTAACTAGGCATGCTATATATTTTATTCTGATATCTAACCTTTGATTGTGGTTAATACATGTTAAATAGTCTTAGAAACATTTTTTTCTGAGAAGATAACTAAAGTTTTCTAGGTCTTGTCATCTCAGGTACTATGCTAAGTGCTTTTACATTTGACGTGTTATCCAATTTAGTCTTTGTAACCCTGTAGGGTGGGTGTTTCACTCTATTTTTACAGGTGGAAAACCCAAGCCTCCGAGAAGGGTGAAAAATAAAAGATTGATAATAATTTCTTAAGCTAGACTATGAATAAGGCATGAGTTGATTATCACCATCTATAAAGGAAGTTATTTCAAACATAATTAAAATGAAGATTTTTCATTTTTCACAAGATCATGACTAATAGAAAGTATCTTTTCTAAGCAGCAGGCTGTTCAGTTCAGAGTAAAGACTGTCACAGCTTTCAGCTTCCACTGACGACAGTTCCCATGGTTCAGCTACTCAGATCTCTCTATACTTCTTAGAAGGCAAAAGCTCCATGCCCTGGCTAGACTGTCTGGATTCGAATCCTATCTGTACATTGAGGGTAAATCCTAGTGATAGAATTACTGACTCAATTACCTTCGGAAAATTACTCAACATTGGAGCTTGTAGTTGGCCATTAAACGGGGAAGAGGATGGTATCCATGAGGGTAAATTTAAGTACAGCCTGACATCATTCCACAAAATGACAAGTGAGCACATGCATACAGCTGCTCATAAAAGGATTCTCGGGGACAAGATAGACCATTGTCACAGCTTCTTCACCCAGGAAGCGTATAGTACTTTCTCAGTGGCAGTCAGTGGTCTTCAGAACATTGGCTGTGTTTCCAGCATTGGCCAACCCTTTATGTGTGAAGTCTTGTGAAACTGACCTTGTGCTTTCTTCTCGCTTCTGGCCAGGGGTCAAGGAGAGGTAACACTGCTCTAGCATAAGTCTGTCTAGTCTCCTTTGGCTATTTCCATAGTGTAAATTCTGTTTGCTTCCTACATCCTTCAGTCCTTCTCTTTTGAAACTCAAAACTCTGTTTTGGAAATCAAGAAAATGAAACACAGACTCTTCTTTTAGTAATTTTTTTTTAAGAAACAGAGTCTCACTCTGTTGCCCAGACTAGAGTGCAGTGGCATGTTCATAGCTTTCTGTATGCTCAACCTCCTCTGCTCCAGCAATCCTCCCACCTCAGCCTCTTGAGTAATTGAGACTATAGGCACACACCACCATGACTGGCTTTTTTTTTTTTTTTTTTTTTTTGTAGGAACAAGGTCTCTTTATGTTGACCAGACTGGGTCTCCAACTCCTGGCCTCAGGCAATCCTCCTACCTCAGTCTCCCAAAGTTCTAAGATTACAGGCACAAGCCACTGTGTCCATCCTCTTCTTTTAGTTCCCTTTATGACATTTCCACTTCTCCTTGGAGCAGTAGGGATGTGTCAGATAGCCTGGGGGAAAAAACTGGGAGAAAGAAGGGCTTAACAAATAATGTCTCAAGATATCATCTCAGTTTGTAACTACATAAAATAGGCTGAAATGTAAGTATCTAAACCTAGAGTTACTTCTAATCTTATTTACATGGACAAGAAAAACAAAAATACCAGATTCGCTCAATTATATACATTTCACTTGTAGCTGCTCCCTTGTAGTTCCCTTTTTAAAAATATCTCTCCCATCATTTGCACACTCATGCACTCCAAAAGTGCTCTGAAATAAAGACTTTGGAATGTGCTCTGTGGTAGTAGAAATTCTAGCAATTGAAAGACAATATCACATCCTTTCCTCCACTCTGATCACAACACACACCACCACAGCCCAAAGTTTCTTCCACCTTCCACATCTGTATCAAATAACAATAGAAAATCTGCTTTATAAACCAAACAGAACCAAGTTCTGAATTTCAACAGATGAAATTGTCTCAAATAATTAAATTCACATTATACATGTGAAGAGGCTTCACATATATAATGGAGTGTTGGAAGTATGTCATAATGCATAAAATATTATTCACTCCTGTTGGGAATTACTCTACTGCTTACAAGGCATCTTCCTATGCAACACTTGGTTAAATGCTTTAGCTCAATATTTCATTCAAAAGAAGTGTTCCAATGGAAAAAACGTTTGTGGCTTGTACTTGTTAGGGAAAGCTGACCTTCTCTCTTCATATTGAGTACTCACAAGATCAAATACACCTGGCCTTTCACCTAGAAAATGAGCCACATGCCCAGCTCAGGAAAGTCAGCTGTGGGAAGTTTGCAGAAAAATGTAGCCAGTGCTTTACATGCAATCATGTCTCTGGACATTCCTTTTATCTAGCCTAAATGTTCCCATTATTTCTGTGATGTCAGTCAGCCAACTGGGCACATTAATTAATTTCAACAAAGTTTCCTTTTGAAGTTTTACCAGTGGAGCTGCCAAAATCAGTCTGCTCCTGTGTGTGACATAGAGTTTGGCACACTGAACATCAAGACCTACTCTTCCCATTTGCCAGCGATGGCAGGAATGTCCATCATACCTGCAAAAGCCAAGTAACACACAAGTAATTCGGGAGGGCCAGCAGTCACTTAGGCAGCGCCCACTTCTGCAGGCTTCCATAAAGCAAGACTTGTGAAAACTTTCCTGGAATCTTAAAAATCTGAATTAGTGAAGCAAATCATACTAAAGTAGAAAAAAAGCTGGTAAATATGTTTGTCAGAATGTGATGCCAACATGGAATTAAGCTTCAGGTCAAGCTAATGATTCACTGAACAATAGTTTACAGCACAAGTATGTGGATGATAAGCTACTACTTACTAGAGTATAAAAATATCTACATTATTTTTCCTTTGTCATTTCTGTAACACAGAAGAGATGCTGGAGTACATATTTCTACAGGCATCATCTTACTGAGCCCTAGAAGCCCCAGCAACATGAGATAGATGAGTAAAGTTTAACAGATAGCACAGTTTATGGACAGATCTTGGAGAATAAATGGTGATAGGCCATGGAATATTATGCAGCCATCAAAAACGATGAGTTTGCGTCCTTTGTAGGGACATGGATGAACCTGGAAACCATCATTCTCAGCAAACTGACACAAGAACATAAAATCAAACACCGCATGTTCTCACTCACAGATGGGTGTTGAACAATGGGAACACATGGACACAGGGAGGGGAGCACTATACACTGGGTTCTGTTGGGGGGAAATGGGGGAGGGACAGTGGGGGTGGGGAGTTGGGGAGAGATAGCATGGGGAGAAATGCCAGATATAGGTGATGGGGAGGAAGACAGCAAATCACACTGCCACGTGTGCACCTATGCAACAATCTTGCATGTTCTTCACATGTACCCCAAAACCTAAAATGCAATTTTAAAAAAACAATAAATAAATAAATAAATGGTGATAGGAATGGTAACTGGTGATTAAGATGACGAGGATATAAAGCAAAATGATAGCAAAGGAAAACACAGCATTTCTGTTCTTCTTCACTAAACCAGGCCCACTGGTTCCTTTAAAACTCACCTCAGACAAAATTCCTAAACCTAACCAACTTAGATTACTCTTTAATTGTTCATTGCCTCAGAATTCATGTACTCTACTTCTATTCCACCAATGGTACCAGCTATTTTACTTTATAATTTTTCTAAAATTACTGCAGATCTGCATATGTTGGTTTTCTGTCTCTTCGAACAGAAGCTGTGACTAATATTTTTATTGCAATCAATTAAACCTGGCTTAGAGCTCTGTACATCTTGGGTGCTGCTTAGTTATCAAATTCAACTTTATAAATCTATACACATGAGCACCTATTTGATGCAAATGACAACAGGCTGGAAAATGCAGATAAATAAGACATAATGCCTTGCCTTGCATTCCTGAAACTTAACATTTAGCAGTTAAGAGAGACTTGTGACCAGTTAACAATAATAGATGGTAGGATGCCGTAATTGCTCATTTAATTAGTTAATCTATGCACTCTTGCTAAAAAACAACAACAAAAAAAAAGGTGTTTGCTATGGTGATTACAGAAGAAGAGTAATTCATTTACACTTAAAAGAACAGGTAAAACTTTGAAGTGAACAAGGTGAAGTGTTTCAGGAGGACAAAATGGGAGGAGAATGCATCAGAACAAGCCTGAACAAACCCATGAAGTGCCAAGAGTGCAAATTTCCCTCAGGAAATATCAGGAAGTATGACTGCGCGCTATGCAAGTGCAGGAAAATGTCATACATGGCTGAAAGTTTAATTGACGTCATCATAAAAGATACTGGGAGTCATACTAAATAGTTGGACTTTATTCTGTTGGCCACTATTCCCTAAAGTATTTTCCAAGAAATTCTTGTTTCAAGAGATTATTTGTTATTTAACAGTTGTGTGGCGAGAAATTTTAGATAAATGAGCATGAGCATACTATGTTCCCTTCTTGAGAATGTTTAATGCACATTAGTACACTAACGTCTCTGAAAAGTCCAATGATAAAGTCATATATTTAACTCTGAATTTCTCAAGCTCTATGATTCCTGCAATTATTTTCTCCTTCTTTGATAACATCTTTAATGCCTTAAAGAGTTGGTCCTCAGGAGAATATTGACAAAGGAGAAATGAAGAAACCAGTCAGGCCGGCAGTTAGAGTGGGTCCTCAGTTGATTTTTTTCAAACAAAAGAACAACCTGAAAAATTAAGCTGCGTGCACAGATAAAGGAACTTTCACAGGTGAGCTTGCCTAACACATGCCCACAGCTGCACAGGTAAGAAAGGCTAAACGGCAGCTACTCAGGAGGCTGAGGCAGGAGAATTGCCTGAACCCAGGAGGCTGAGGTTGCGGTGAGCCGAGATCGCGCCATTGCACTCCAGCCTGGATAACAAGAGCGAAACTCCATCTCAAAAAAAAAAAAAGAAAGGCTAAACGGGTGACTTGCTCAGACATTCCCGCAATGGAAAATTCTGTCTCCTAACACATGCACAGAAAGGAGAACAAAGTAATAGTGGAGTAACTCAAGCTAAGGGTCTGCATGTGCACGAGGAGGACAGGGTGAAGCTGCACAGTTCACACCTTATGCAAATGAGATGCCCAGCCCTCATTGCTTTTTATAAAGCGCTTACATTCAACTGTAAAAATGACAACAGCAACCCTCTTCCAGGTCTCCTCTACACAGCAGAGAGCTTTCTTTCACTTATTAAACTTTCATTTCAACCTTACCCTTTGTATACAAGCTCCTTAATTCTCTTGGTCATGAGACAAAGAACTCTGGGTTCTCACAAGAGACTGCTGCATTGTGATGCATTGGCGAGACCGTGACAATGTGGCTTGTAAAATGTGGCTCTAGGCAAAAAGGATCAATAATTTACCTGGATGGGAGTAACAGAATCTGGCTCATGTTTAATAAATGTTTGTAGATTGTCCATTGAAAAGAATATAAAAGGAATTTTAAGCAACGTAGAATCATTAATGTGAGATCCCTGAAACCAAGCCACCAACAAATCATCCCTGCCAGGGGAAAGTAGGATAAGTTAGGACTACTCAATTTTTTATTGTGATAAAATATACATAAGATAATATTTCTCATTTTAACCATTTTTAAGAGTACAGTTTGGTGGCATTTAATAGACTGACATTTTTGTGCGACCATCACAACACTTCATCTTCAGAACTCATCATCCCAATCTGAAACTCTGAACCCATTAAACTGTAACTCTCCTTTCCTCCCTCCTCCAAGAACTGGCAACCACTATTCTACCTTCTCTCTCTATGAATTTGACAGACTTCAGAATTCTAAGTACTTCATATAAGTGGATTTATACACTGTTTGCACTTCTGTGTCTGGCTTATTTCACTTACCATACTACTTTCAGGACAACTCATTTTTAAAATAGGTGGTCCAAGGTCTACGAAAGAAAATAAACAGCCACATACTATAACAGGCCTTAGAATTGCTAGCAAAAAGCCAAACGATATAAATGTAAAGCACTGTGGATATAAAGGCATTAAGACTTTCCTTAAGAAGGAAATCCTAATTAGCTGGGCATGGTGGCGCGTGCCTGTAGTCCCAGCTACTCAGGAGGCTGAGGCAGGAGAATTGCCTGAACCCAGGAGGCAGAGGTTGCGGTGAGCCGAGATAGCGCCATTGCACTCCAGCCTGGGTAACAAGAGCGAAACTCCGTCTCAAAAAAAAAAAGAAGGAAATCCTCTCAAATAAAGGGCAGAAATGGAAAGAGCTGAAGATGTATCTCCCCCTGGTATGCAATTCACTCGGAGCTGGTGTCACACTTGTCATTTTCTGGAGACTAATCAACATCAGGCAAGGCCTTCAAAAGGCTTTGCTTATGTTTCCACATCTACAATATGGCAGACCTCAGCAAAGCCACTGAAGCTCCTGCAGAAGGTCCACCCTAAACAAGAACATAGACCGAGGATCATGCTTTCATTTGCTCCAAATGGCTACCTTTCAAATCACAGACAGCAGAATGCAGCCTGATTAGCACTCAAATATCAAAGGCAAAAATCTGACTGTTTTGTTGCTTTGCAAAACTCTCACAGGGAAAGGAACCAGAAAAAGTAAGTGTGACTGTTGTAAAGAAGGAAAGCTGAGAAAAGAGGACGGTATTAAGGTAATAACCTCCACCTCCCTGATTCAAGTGATTCTCCTGCCTCAGCCTCCCAAGTAACTGGGATTACAGGCACCCGCCACTACACCCGGCTGATTTTCTATTTCTAGTACAGACGGGGTTTCACGATGTTAGTCAGGCTGGTCCCGAACTCCTGACCTCAGTTGATCCGACTGCCTTGGCCTCCCAAAGTGCTGGGATTACAGGCGTGAGCCACTGTGCCCGGCAAGGTATACCTTTTTTAAATCTTCTCCATGTCTCCCAAAGTCATATTATCAAGTGCAAATCACTTCCCACTTAGACCAGTTGCAAGATCGGTCCTGGCTGACCTCCTACCCTGATCCTAAGACCCTAATTCTCATCACCTCGTTCTCCCTCACCAAACCATTCTTCACAGGAGTTGCCAAATAATCTTCCCATCTAAAGCATCACCATGGTAATTTCCTTCTCCAAAGTCTCTAAGCCTCTAATGAGTCCCCATTGTCTAACAGTTAAGATCAACATTCACAGTCCTCCATTATTCAACCTCTTTTGAGAGACAGCTCAAACAGCTGGGAATCAGTCACGCCTTCTCTGATTCTAGAAAACTCCTCTCGGTGTACATCGTAAGTTGCCATTTGTTGTAGACACTTTTATTTGTAGCCTTTTGAAAAAATAGCTGAGTTAGGAGAAAAGCTATAGAGTTTGCATGCTGAGATCATATTCTGCTTCGTACCTGTGTGACCCAGGGCTAGTTGTTTAATTCTCTGTGCCTCAGTTTTCTCACCGGAAAAATTAAAAAATAACAGTGTCTGTGTCTCTGGATGCACATATGGGTATGTGAGTTAATATGGATGAAATGCTTAGAACAGTGTGGACTGTGAGCAGCGCCTAACCTTGTCCTCTCTAGCACACAGTATCATACGGTAACTATGGACTACTCAACAATGTCTCTGGATGAAGGAACCCATTGAAATTAAGTAAATAATAATGTGGCCAAATGGAACGGTTCTTGTGTTGAACACAGGAAATTTTATTAACGTTGAAAATTTCCAATTTATTTAGGGATATCTATCATTGTTACTGATCAATCGTAGCAATAAAATTCTAATTGTCATTTTCTCAATTCTAATAATAAAATTCAGCCAAACAAAAGAAAAAAGAAAGAGATTGATGAGAAAGTTTAGTCATCAATAGATGTCTGTTTTGTTCCTTTGCCTCCTTATGCAAACACTACCCTGCCTCTTTACCAATCCTTCTATTACGGAATTATGAACAACACTCCTCCAAAGATCAATCATTCTGCTTCCTTACCATAGATAAAAGTCTTATTATTTCATGAGGACACAATGCCCTCCTCAAACTTTCCCAGCAAGAGTGAACATACCCAACGCATTAAACAATAAAATAGATCCATATACATGCTGATGCTGAAACACAGCCAAGCAATTACCTTCCTTTAGTCATTCCTGGCTTTTGCAATTGTCGCTGTTTAGTTTTAGGTTTGGATTTACATCAACATTTTCCGTTATGGTTTCTCTGTCCACTGACCTTCAGAACCCTCCCTCACCTTTTAGAATTTTACACTGGCTTTCTCCAACCCATTCCTTGCATTTTACCCTTGGGTCTTTATTAATATATTCAAAACTACCATTTGAACTGGGAAATACAGAAAAGTAATCTGCAGTAAGAAAAGAAGAGTAAAACAGATTCACTGAGGGGACTTCCTGCATCTCCACAGCACTCTAGTTTCTGATCGCCCTCTGGAGACTATAAAGAAACCCTGCTCTTAGTGCACCAGGAGACCTGTGTCCTTCCCTTTTAATTCAAGTTGGTCCAAATTAAGTTTCTATTCTAACAGAACAAATCTTCTCAGTTTTTTTTAAAGATTTGTCTAAAGTCAGAAAAAATCACAGCCCTCATGCTAATGTGGCCTTCATTCATGGCACGAAGTAAGTCTCTCACTGTCCCTGCCTCTATTTTTTTTACTTTAGCAGAATGAGAGACTACATTTCATTCCCTCCAGAGCCATGGGGAGAACACCTAATCAATCAGCATGCTGTGTCCTGAAGAAGTGTAGTGAGCATCCCCAACACGATGCGGCACAGTATTCTCCTATGCACACTAATGTGTACTGTAGCTAGAATGCTTCTCGGTAGCTCTCTAACCTAGGGGGACAACTCTCACTAGTACTGGATTCAAATTGGACTCTGTCTCTCCTCTAACTCTGTGGCAAGTATCCTAGGGGATTCATTGGTATCTGAGCAACTCAAGCTGACAACTTGGGTGACTGGACCTAAATTGGGATGTTGAGTATTAGAGACCCAAGTAATTACATATCCATAGGCTCAACTAACTTGGCAATTATGGTGCCAGCTAGAGTATATAGTCTCTTTTAAGTTCTTTCACCAATCACTTTCTTCTCTCTTACGATGTTGATGCATCTATTTTCTAATTTTGAACCATAAAGCCTTAATTCTTAATAAGTACGTATTTTTTGAAACATTTACAGATGGTCTGATTCTTAAATCCCTTCACTTCCTCTTAAAAGTAAGCTTTTGTAATGTTTCTATCCTGACTGTCTGAAAATAAAACTGGGGTACATCACAGCTAATGTTCCTTGCATGGTTTCTCTGAAAATTTGATTCAATGATAATCCAACCCCTTATAAAAATCCAAAGAATCACACACAAAAAATGAGACTCTGTTTCGACTTCGTCATCGGCCAATCAAAGTTAAGTTCCCTTTCTCTGATTTATCTTCCAAGGAGGATTTAGCAATCTTGGCAAAAGAGCCACAAACTTAAGTTGCAACTGATTTAAGAGTCTCCGTGTAGCTCCCAAGTGACAAAGATATACGATCTTTGGATATTCATTCCAAAAGGAAACAATACAATGTAAAAGAATTGGGAGCCATTTCCAGCAGTCAGCAGCGGCCTCAGCCATCAGACCTGTGCTTGCCACCGGAAGTGATAAACACTGTGTCTTGTGGTTCCTGGTGTTTGGACCTTGCCTGTCATGGTGCGAAAAGAAAATGTCATTGCTGAGCAATAACTGGGCCGCAGCCAGGGCTTCAATCTAGGGGCCAAATCCGATGATGCCTGTTCATCCCACGCAGATATTCCAGTCTTTGCAATGCATTAGAGGGTTGGTCTCACTGTAAGAAAAGCCCAGCTTATTTTTCTGATTCCGAATGCGTTGAAGGCTGTACAAAAGCTAAACAGAATAGTGAGAAGTCCCCTGAGCCAGTCAAACCTGAAGTCAAGACTACACAGAAGAAAGAACTAGTTGAATCGAAACCCCAATTTCAGGAGCACATCATTCAAGCCTCTAACCCAGCAGAATCAATAAAAAGGCCAAGTCCGGATAAACCAATGGCAAACTCGGAACTAAAAAGTGTCTGCCTGCCTTAAACAAGCATTTGATAAACTGTCATAAAGGAGTGAATAAGATGAGAAAGAAGACAATGAAGAAATCAAGATTGGGACCTCATGTGAAAATGGAGAGTATTCAAAGACATCTCAGTGTCCGCAGAATCTAGAGAAAGTCTGTATCTATCATTCTGGAGCACCCGTTTTCCATGAGGAGATGAAATTCTGGAACTACTGAAGAAAAAAAATAAACTTCTGATCATAGTATGTTCTTAGCCCAAGAGGGCTGTGCAACAAGGAAACACATGTAGACCAAAGGAAAAAAATACTGGGAACAAAGTTATTCCATGTAGACATGCCTGGCATCGGACAGGACAGTCACAACTTACATAGATGCTAAAAATTCACTTCCAGAACTTAGTTGAGTAGAAGCAAATAGTACATTATTAGATGTGTACATTGCATTTGCATGTGGCTCATTGCATGGTGGCTCACGCCTGCAATCTCAGCACTTTCAGAGGCCGAGGCCAGTGGATCACTTCAGCCAAGGAGTTCAAGTCCAGCCTGGCCAACATGACTAAAACTGTCTCTGCTGAAATACAAAATTAGCCAGGTGTAGTGGTGCATGCCTGTAATCCCAGCTATTTGGGAATCTGAGGCATGAGAATCACTTGAATCTGGGAAGCAGAGGTTGCAGTGACCTGAGATTGCATCACTGCACTCCAGCCTGGGCAACAAAGCAAGACTCTGTCTCAGTAACAACTACAACTTCAACAACAACAATAACAAAAACAACGTATTGTATTTGAAGGAGAGAAGAAATTTCATCAAAATGTAGAATTATGGATTGTTGTAAAGTGAAGTTATGTAGCTATGACTGCAACTCAGACTGAGAGCACAGGAAGAATAGTGGGTCCTATGCAATAGGCATGCTTTAAATTGCCTGCAATCCAAAAGCAAGAAAAACAAACAGAAGATACAACAGAATGAGTAGGGAGTGGAGGGAAGCTGTTGCCTATTTCAGAATTCTTAATATGTGGTGAAGTGGTATCTTGCTACTGTTAATCTTTTGTTTCGTTGTTGTGTTGTTGAATCTGGCATTTCAAGGTCAACATCAGGTTCTTAAAAGCCAAAGTCAGTTTATCTTTTTGTCAGTTCTTAAAAGCCAAAGTCAGTTTATCTTTACATCCTTCTCTTGTAAGATTGATTATTCATTTCTCCTTGCTGACAGAACCATAGTTGTGGCCTATACTTGGAAAAGCGGGAAAATAGCTCATCAACATAATTGCAGTATTTCTTAGTGTAATATTATGTTAAGCAGAAAAGCATAAAGGAACATTTGTTTTCGTCACATCTCTATTATCTTATAATTAGTAAAGCAAGATGAAATGTCAAATTTTAATCAATTTTTTCATAGATTTGTGTTCCTATAATATATTAAAATCTTTGAGGAAGAGGTGAAGCTCTCTGCATTATTTTTCCCATGCAGAAGGGTTCTTTTTTTATAGGTGGATTAATTCTGAAGTAGTATAGTAGGTGGTTAAAGGGAAATATATGTACTCGTTAACAAATCAGAATTTGTCTACAACTAATTGAATTCAAAAAATTAAATCAATACTTAAATTGCTTGCCAAGGAATGCAATATTATTTAAAAGTATAGGAAACCAATATGAGTACAAAGGTATCCATCGGGTTAAAATTTACCATTTTATAAGACTAAGCAATAATGTAGCAAAAAACCTCTTTCCTAATTAAGTGTCTCTGTGTGGTGTTATGGCAAAATTGTAACTGTTTACAGCCTAACCTCTCTTAAAGCCTTCAATTAGTTACATATTTAAAAAATTATCTACATCTGGCTTCTTGGATGAAAAACTATATTTATAAAATTGTAGACTTAAAGGTTTGTGGAAATACATTAAGGTATCAAAAAGTGAACTGTGTGAAATTTATGACAACTATCTATGATGTATTAAGTAAAATAACTTATAAAAAAAAAAAAAACTCAGAAACTCATGCCACTGCTAACTGATGAAGATCATAGTCCATAAAACCCTCCATCCCTTTTCTTATTGATAGATGGCTCCAAAAAACTTGCTCCCTCCAATTTCACTCATGTATTGTGTCCTCTGTGAGCAGCCGTATT
Organism: Aotus nancymaae; assembly: GCF_030222135.1. Classification (NCBI taxonomy): domain Eukaryota; kingdom Metazoa; phylum Chordata; class Mammalia; order Primates; family Aotidae; genus Aotus; species Aotus nancymaae. The sequence continues at coordinate 2,342,712 of NW_026988447.1, read as the reverse complement.
TGCTAAAGCTGAAATGTCATGATGATGGATCACAACCAGACACTCTATTCGGGGCTAGATGCCTGGGCCGATCTGTCATTATGTGCAAATCTTCTTCTGGCTGGATCTGGGAGAGACAAATAGGGAAGATGAAATTGCACATGGTTTTATATCGTGCTTTAACTAAACGAACACGTGGCCCTGTAAGAATGGGAGTCAGACATCATGGGACTCCATGTAGCCTGTGATTATGGAAGGGAGCCAGCTAAGGGCCCTCCCAGCCTGCTTCTGCTTTTCTCTGGATTTTTGGATGCACCATGATACCTAAAAAACACCGAACACCATCCGACTTAAACTCTATTTTATATTTGTTCACTTCATGCTTGAATCCTTAGCCTGGTCCTCATCTTTTCGAATTCACCCGCATCTAACTCCAAAGATGATTCCTTGAGTTCATTTCAGACAATGCCATTTTAGTCTCCAGCAGGAGCCCTGGGGAAACTCACTACATCTGCTTTATCTTCAGTGAATATCAAATCATGTTTCACCGCATAAAGGTTAGGATGACTTTATCAGTTTTATTAAAGCTGTAAATTTTGCTTTTAAAACCTGCCAAAGCCTGCGCTTCTAGAATCCTCTAACAACAAATTAATTTCTTTTTCCTTCTTTCTCTGCTTAGTCCTCTAGCCAGTCTGACCAAAGGATCCTCCACGTAAGGCATGTGTAAAAATTGTCCTGTAATTCAAGACAGCAGAGTGGTGTTTCTGTTTTTCTACCTGGATTCACATTTGGCACAGTGCTGTACCTCAGAAAGAAAAACTGCACATCTAAGAACCGCAGTTCCAGGCAAGGCTGTTAGAAGCTTTAGTCTTACAGACATATAATAACTGCTTTTAATCGTGTGGAGTTTTCTACTCGGGAACCCCAAACTTGTGCCTTCTCATCTCGCTCCTTGTTAAGACCTCCTTCTCCAGCCTCTGCTTATCATGATCGCAGCCCTCCTGAGCCTAGGTCTCCCCATTGCCTCACTCCCCACACTGCCCCCACTGCCCCCACTATGCCTTGCGGGAGCCTCTCCAGAGGACACTATTTCCTGAATGCAGAATGTACCTTCACATCTTTCAACTTTTGCTCTGAATATTCCATCCAACTACATTCTCTTTGTCTTCTTTTCCACCTGTTGAAACCCTACAGATCTTTTGGGGACCAGGCTGAATTCACAGGCTTCACTCTCCTCTCCAATGCGTCTAATCTCCTTTCCTCCTCCTCCATACTCTCTTAGCACTTTGCATCACTTTTCCCTGTCTACCTCTCTCTCTACTTCAAATGCTCATGATCATCCTGATTCTCCCAGCACCTGACTGTCTTTCCAATACTAGGCATATCAAACAAAGTGCCTGTAATCCCAGCACTTTGAGAGGCCGAGGCTGGTGGATCATCTGAGGTCAGGAATTCAAGACCAGCCTGACCAACATGGTGAGATCCCATCTCTACTAAATACAAAAAATTAGCCAGGCATGGTGGCGCATGCCTGTAACCCCAGCTACTTGGAAGGCTGAGGCAGGAGAATCGCTTGAACCTGGGATGCGGAGTTTGCAGTGAGCTGAGATTGCACCATTGCACTCTAGCCTGTGCAACAAGAGTGAAACTCCGACTCAAAAAAAAAAGTTCACATTAGAAACAAAAAGAAAGAGATGATGAGTTACAAGATGAGGCATAAAATTTCCATATGGCTTATAGAGCTGAAAAAGACATGGATGTTAAGAAGTTTGGTGCATGTTCTAGGAATAAACCAAATACCAGTGGCTGTATCACAATAATGTCCTAAGGCTTTTCCACCCAGACGACACTCAAAGACTTAATATTTTATTTATTCAATTAGCCAACCAGTATCGTTTGGCAAGTTGAGGCCATTTTAGAAAACCTGAACAATATGTTCTTCGAATCTTTGGCATTAGGAAATTATGTTTCTAAAAACAAAATAAAACCCAAAAGACTCACTCACACTTGCATTTTCCAACATTACTAAGAAAGTAAGAAGAAAAGATCAGGAGACTGGACCACGGATAATGATGGGAATGTTGGTCATGGAGAAAATTCCTTCTTCCTTCCCAGCCGTTAATGACAGCCCTGGGCACAAAGATCATGGGGTCTGTGTATTTACCTAGCACATAGAGTACTACCTGGGACATGATACGTAGAATAAATGTTTTAGGAGAAAAACTGATAAAATGTGGTTCTCAATTAAGCGTGGGTGGCAAGGCAGACAGAGAAGTGTAGAGAACCACCAGCTTGGAGCCGGAACAGCAGAGTGGGTGCTGGAGCTGTTGATTAGCGGCATTAATAGCAGAAAATGAGTGGGTTCTACAGGGAAGACTGTTGGTTTGGTTTTAGATATATGTTGAACTTACGAGAACTTGATCCCAATAGAGATGTCTATTAGCTAATTGATGACTCAGGTCAGGAGCTTAGGAGGGAGGTAGCACCCAGAAATTAAGGCATAATTCCATGGTCGCCGTCTGCTAGCTCACAGGTTTGTCTAGCCCGCACAATATTATTTAAATTTTTGTGTCAGTTGAAAACTTTAACCAGCAAGAAGTCTGCACATTAAAAATCCAGATTTTCAGCTTCTCTTTAAAAAGCTGAAGGTCTAGTAAAGTTATACCTACGTTCCCTCAAGTTAGCAAAGAGTGAGGGCCAAGAAGTGGCTTTCCTCTTACATGGGAATGCCCTCTCAGTCACCATAGAACCTTCATTCCACGTTGCTTTCCCACACCAAGGGTTCCAGGTACCATTGCCGTCCTGTTTGTGTGGTTATTCTTAGAGGAGAGCTAAGAAAAAAGAAATCTTGCTCCATCATATCTATTGAAAGTGGGAAAATTAAAACTACTAAGACTAGAAAAAAATTCTTATACTCATCCAGCATCTTTGTGTGTTTCCAGGCTAGCTTCTAAAGGCATTCGACATTGCGACCTCGACATAGTTTCAAAAACCATTTGAGTTACTGTCCTGATATTCAGCTTTGAGTTTCATTGGCCAGAACCTCAGCAGCAGATGGCTCTCTCTCAGAAGAATACAGGGGTCTTAGGGTTAAGTTCTGTTCTTCGTTCAGCATTTTCTTTGATGCCATTGCCAACCATTTTTACATCCTTGTTAAGCTGCTAGTTTATTCGTAATAAAATTATATATAGATGTTTTCCTGATGATACCAATGATGAAGGCAGGTTAAACTGTTACTTGCTGGGGTAAATAAGAGCTGTTGTGAGCTAAAATTAGGTCATGCTTATTTTAGTAACTATGGGACTTGTGAATCTGTAAGAAAGGCCACCTCTCTATGTAGCACAGACCTGTTTACAGAATTCGAAAACCCTTTAGATCAGTCTTTGTTGCCTACTCCCAACCTTGATTCTTAGACACTTAGATAATAATAATACCTTCTACTAGAATCCTAAAAAAAAATTCTTCTACCATTCCGGGAAAATAAATTGTAAAAGCCTCCTTGAGTTTAAGAATCTAGCACACACCTGGGCACGGTGGTTCATGCCTGTAATCCCAGCACTCTGGGAGCCTGAGACAGGCCGATCATCTGAGGTCAGGAGTTCGAGACCAGCCTGACCAACATGAAGAAACCCCGTCTCTACTAAAAATACAAAATTAGCCTGTAATTCCAGCTACTTGAGGGGCTGAGGCAGGAGAATTGCTTGAACCCGGGAGGCAGAGGTTGTGGTGAGCCGAGATCAAGCCATTGCACTCCAGCCTGGGCAACAAGAGGGAGACTCCATCTCAAAAAAAAAAAAAAAAAGAACCACATCTTGCGTAAAGGAGGAAGCACCAAATGGCTTTATTTAATAAAAATGAACAAACAAGCAGGTTACTCTACTTGGGTTCAAGACTGTAATTCTGCTGCAAACTTGCTGTCAGTCTTTGGATAAGCTAATTAACCTTTCTAAACCTTTTTATAAAATGGGGACTAAATAATAGCTGAATAATCTACCTCTGGGAGCTAATATATAAAGTACTTTATAAAAGCATATAAGATTTTTCAAATTTTGACTGTCATTTTGTTTTCTGGAGATAACAAATGACATATGTTGAATCTGCTTCCTGTTCAAGCCAACCTTTCATCAGCTTCCCTTTGGTTTATTAATACTACATTGATTGTTGAACTAAAACAGAGGCTTTTCATGGTTGTTGGATAAGAAAATATTACCAAGAAAATTGTTTTTACATTGAATCACTCTTTTAAATTGTCACTTTTTAAGCTTCCCTTTGGTATCCCTTAATACTGACTTTACATCTAGTATTTTGATCATTTTTCTAACAAGTCTGCCCTTCAGAGGCTGAGAGTTAGTGCAGCTTTAAAAAAGATTAAAAATAAGGAACATTGCAAATAAGTTATGCGCTGTCACCCAGGTGATAAGAGTTGCAATGCTGCCCCCTTGTGAGGATGTTGTGTCAATGCACCTCACAGATGAAGGGATGCAATGTGTTTTTAGAGGAGGATATTCTCACCACTAATTTGAGGTAGATGAATTCTATGGCTCTTTATAAATGTAAGAAGCTCTCAGGTATGATGACAGTCAATGACCACAATTCTCTTAACTTAGCCAACACTGTAATTAGAAGTGGGCTGTTATTATAGTATTTCTGGAGTTTTCTTTGTATTCAACTGTGTCTGAAATTGGTTGCCAGGAAACAGAAATTTTTTAAATTATACTTCAATTTGAATTTCAATTAAGTTTAATGAGTACATATATATGAATCCTCACTTGTCTACATTTTAGAGGGAATGATAGGCACTAATAACTATTATATGCCCACCAAGTGCAAAGCAATGGGCTTCATATAAGTTTTTAAAAATATAATTTGTTGCCTGGGCACAGTGGCTCATGCCTGTAATCCCAGCACTTTGGGAGGCCAAGGCAGGTGGATAAACTGAGGTCAGGAGTTTGAGACCAGCCTGACCAACACGGTGAAACCCTGCCTCTACTTAAAATACAAAATTAGCCAGGCGTGGCGGCTCATCCCGGTAATCCCAGCTACTCTGGAGGCTAAGGCAGGAGAATTGCTTGAACCCAGGAGGCAGAGGTTGCAGTGAGCCAAGATTGTGCCATTGTATTCCAGCCTGGGCAACAAGAGCAAAACCGTCTCAAAAATATATATATATAAAAAAAATAAATATATACACACACATATATACACATATACATATATATATAATTTGTTGCATCTATCAGATATTAACTTCTCATTTTACTTAAGAGGAAACTGAGATTCAGAGAGGTAATTATTCAAATTCGTGTAATAGTAAGCTGAAAATCAATAACTTTTTGAGTCCTGTTAATTAAAATGATTAATCATTTTAATTATATATATAATTTTTATATATAATTATTTTAACAGGACTCAAAGATTTATTGATTATATAAATATATATATATAAATGTGTGTATGTATACATACCATGTAGATAGTCCTCAAAAAAATTATCATCTAAACAGTGACAGTAAATAAAAAATTCCAGCACATTGTGTTAATTGATGTGTATAAGTTACTATGGAAGCACTTGACCCAGGCTGAGGAAACCAGGAATGACTTCTTAGTAGAGATGACAGCTGAGTTCAGCTATGAAGGACGAGGAGGAGTTCAGCAGGTAGAGTAGGAAGAAGGTAGGATGCTCCTTTCTCAGGCTAAAGCCAGATCTGTCCTGTTCTGTGATTAGTACGATGAGATGCAGGTCCATCTAATAAACCAAAATACGAGTCTTTTCTAAAGGATAAACATCTGTTTCTCTCTGACATGAGAGAAATCCAGTGGTGGGTAGTCTGTGGCTGTTCTGGCAGATCTGCGGTGTCGTTAGGAACCAGCCTCCTATCTGTCTATCCCACCATCCAAACTTATGACTTCAAGCCTAAGATGGGTCCTGAGAGTTACGGAGCTCCAGCCATCGCCTCCCCGGTGCAGCCCTAAGGAGGAAAGGGAAGAGGCACAGAAGGAGCAGCCCCCGCACTGCGTCCACACTCTTTTTGATGTATTTTCCCACGTTGCAAGCAGTACATCTATCGTCATATTGTTGGCCAAAGCGTAGAAGTGCGGCTATACCCAGTTGCAGGTGGCTAGAATGTCTTTTATTGTGGCTGCCATGTGTACAATTAAAAAGTAGAAAGAAGAAAAAAGGAAGAGAATAAATGAGTAGGCTAGCAGGTTTCCAGACTCCAGATCCCACGCTTCTACAAACTAATATGTCCCCGGTAAAGATTTGTAGGTAATTAATAAAAGAGAATAAATGTCAAATAAATGTCAAAGAGGCAGAAATATTTTTCAATGATCAAATAAAATATTACAACAAGAAAAACTTAGAATACGTTTATATTTGTTTCTCTCCCCAACAAGAAGAGCAACATTGAATACTTGGAATATATCTGCCTAAAAAATAATGTCTCAAACTTAGACATTCATTAGTAAACAAGAGACTCTTCATTATCCAATTTGAGAAAATATCTAAATAAATTATTAAAAATTTCTTAATGTGAGATTAGACTTTTGGTGGTAATCTCAAAAAAAAATGGCTTATGTCGATATAGCTGTTTTGGTTTTTAAAAAAATTACTTTCACATGGTTTTTCTTCTTCGGAGATTTTGCAGAATATGTTACCTAGCCACAACTTTTAAGCATTCTTTAAATCTTAAATACATGCTTGATAACATCTAATTGAAAAACGTAGACCTGCTGGAAATTTGTCCAAAATATATATATGTATTCATACTTCTAGAATAGAGATGCTTTTTGACATTGGAAGCTCTGTGCAATCTTGTGCCTGGCGTGAGGTCCTGCAACACGGCCTGGTTATTTACAGCTGGAGGAGGTATCTCTCCTCAGTTTATTCCTGCCTCCTGAGGGACAATGTGTTAGCTAGGCTGAGAGTCAAACTGCTGAAACATTTTTATTAGTGACTGATACTTTTAATAAGATAAAAATGGCTAAGCGTTTGCATTAGTTTTCTATTGCTGGGTAAAAATTACTAGAAACATAGAGGCTTAAAATAAAACTGATTTAGTGGCTCACATTAATGTGTTGGAATTTCATGACAACATGACTGGGCTCTCTAATCAGGGTATCTCGAGGCACAAATAAGGTATCAGCTGGACTGAGTTCTGATTTGGAAGCTCTGGGAGAAAATCCAATTCCAAATTGATTCCTGCTGCTGACAGAGTTCGGTTCCTTGCAGTTGTAGGACTGAGGTGCCCATTTCCTTGCTGGCTGTCAGCCGGGGGGCACTCAGCTCCTAGAGGTCACCCTCAGTTCTGTGCCACGTGATTCCCTCCATCTTTAAGCCAGCAATGAAGTGTCAAACCCTTCTCGCACTTCCAGTGTCTAACTGCCTTGCTGTGACGAGCTGGAGGAAACTGCTTTTAAGTGCTATGTGAGCAGGTCAGGCCAGCCCACTTGATATTCATCACCTAACCATGGGAGTAAAATCCATCCTATTCGCAGTCACAGGGATTATTCAGGATGTGTACACCAATGAGGGGTAAAGTCTTGGGGGCCATTGAGAATCTACCTGCATAGAGCTGCTCAGAACTTGGTTGCAGAGGGAATGCTAGGCTGAGAATGGCAAATCTCTCTTGGGATTTTAATTCTAACACTGATAGCAAAAGGTAAATCTTATTTTGCTAGATAAACCACTGCTGCAATGTCTCATTCCTGTGTTGGCAAGTATCCATTCTCTGCTTTTTCTGATTGCTCTGAATTAAATGAAGTTTAAAATACCCTAGAAGGACTGAAAGAGATTTGCTTGAGATTCTTTGTCACTTGGGGCTTGGGTCTAATAAAGCCAGAGATTGAGTTGTTTCCTACCAATTTCCAAATGGTATGTCGAAGAGCAGCTAAATATCTGATTATCTGATTATTGGATAAATTTCATCCCTAGGGTCCTCATGTGGCACCATTTGACAAGCCTGCAAAGCAGGTGAAATAAATACTTCTGTTTTAGGTTCCTTAAGGCACCCACCAGAGCCCTGAGACTAAGCTTCTACACCACGAGGACACTCCCTCAATGAGTCTGTTTCTGTTTCTGATTTTCATTCACTGATAATATTTCTGAACATGTATATCTACAAAGTTCTAAACTCAATAAATGCATAATAGACCGCTTTTAAAAAGCTACCAATTACATTTTAAAAGACAAAAATTAACTTTACCTGTGATAGTAAAATGACAATAAAATATTGACTCAGCTCAAAGAAGAAATCGGAATGGATATGGCAGTGAATAGATCATCTCTAAATTAGAGTATTCTGTATTTGGTTGTAATTTCTATTGTTCTGGCATATTAGATGTTACCTCTTTAATCTGTTGTATTTTTTCATGCAAAACTGCTTCGATATTATATTATAATAATTTGCTCAGTTTTCCCAAGGATTGAAATGAGTTCTGTGTTCTTCAACAGCATATGTTTTCTGGGAAAATATGTTATTCTTTTGCCTACTATTTGCATTGGTTAAAAAATAAACATAATTTTTTAAACAAAAATATTTTTAAAATATGTTGTTTAAATTAATTCAAACTTAAAAGAGGAACTACAGCTAAACAAAATATATAGAAACATTTTAAACCTTATTATTAATAAATAAAATTTGAAAACAAGAACATAGTACTGTGTTTTTTAATATAATAGCTTTACTGAGATGTAATTCGCAAGTTATACAATGCATCATTTAAAGCATATAATTCAATAGATTTTAGGATATTCACAAATTTGTACAACTACCACAATTTTAGAGTATTTTCATCACCCCAAAAAGAAACTCCATATTTCCCCACAAACCGCCCTGCCACAGGCTGCCACTCATCTGTTTTCTGTCTCTTTAGATTTGTCTCTTCTGGTCATTTCATCACACAGTAGATGGCTTTTGTGACTGGCTTCTTTTATTTATCAGCATTTTCAAGGCTCGTTCATGATGTAGCATATATCAGTATTTTCAATGGCACCTTTTTTTTTTTTTTTTTTGACACAGGGAGTCTTGCTGTATCACCAGGCCGGAGTGCAGTGGCACAATCTCAGCTCATTGCAACCTCCACCTCCTGGGTTCAAGCAATTCCTCTGCCTCAGCCTCCAAAGTAGCTGGAATTACAGGCGCATAGCCACCATGCCCAGATGATTTTCTGTATTTTAGTAGAGACAGGGTTCACCATGTTGGCCAGGATGGTCTTGATCTCCTGACCTTGTGATCTGCCTGCCTCGACCTCCCAAAGTGCTAGGATTACAGGCGTAAGCCACCGCGCCCAGCTGGTACCATTTTTATCTAATAGATTATTTTTGAAATTTCATGATGTGATGTTGGTGAAGTGGTCCTCTGTGTGTTATCAGTATCCTGGTTTTACAAAGGAACTTAGTAACATGTACTCAGTCTGAGAAGGACTTCCTCCTTAAGTGGATACTGGTCAGGCTCCTCAGCGCTCTTCTTGACCAGTCCTCATCTTTGGCCTACTAAGTCCAGTTTTAGCAAGAATCCTGAGAAACCAGTTTAGCAGGAACTCCCTCTATCATTGATCAAGTTCCTCATTTTCCCAACTGTTGATATCTAATCAATTTCCTCAGTAATTTTTCATTCACTGATCCCACCCTGCCTAATGGCCACCCATCCCAGGGTGCCCTGGCTGTGTTCAGAATCCAGTTTTGTACTGAAGTCTCTCTCCTGTACTGCAGTAACTTGACAGAAAAAAAAAATCTATCTTGCTATTTTTAACAAATGTCTGTTGTAATTTCTCTTTGGCAAGTCCAAAAAATACTAAATAAACTTTGACTAAAAATTTTTATCTCTGGGAATTTGTCTTAAGGAAATAATTTAGTGTCAAGTAAAAAGATGTATTTATGAATTTCATGGTAGTGAATAAAATAGCAAATGAATGGGAGCAGGTAATTCGTTCTTAAAATATTCAACACTAGGGAAATGAGTCAGCAAACCAACATGTAGCAACCCAATGATATATACTGTATTTATTAACAGACATAGTTATGAAGCTATAGCAATATAAAAATGTTGCTGAAGTGCTTGGCATAAATTTGTGGACACTATAGTTCAAAGCATTTGAGAAATATAAATATAATATTTTTATCTACAAAACAGTGGCATTTTTAAAAATTGAAGTTATTCAATACAAAAAGAGATGTAAGAGACATCATTATATACAAGTTAAACAAAATAAATTAAATAATATATTTGAGGAACAATAAAGGAATTTTGAATATGAACTGGTTATTACATTATGTAAATGTATTTTACATTCTATGTTACAAAAAAAAGTTCTTAACTTTTAGAAATGTAAAATGAAGTAAGAGCAAAATATCCTGTTATCTGAGATTTGTTTTAAAATTCTCCTGCAAAGAAAAAAATTAAACGAACAGTTAAAATAACCTGTTAGTAGTTGCTCAGTTTAGGTATTCCAGTTTTCTATTGCTTTTTAACAAATTATCCAAAAACAGGGTCTTAAGACAGTAATAGTCTTTATTTTGCTCGGTAATTTGGAAGTTGACTCAAATCAGTCAGGTCTCTCTCAGGGTCTCTCCTGCAGTACTGATGACAGTACTGGAACTGGGTCATTTTTTTTTTTTTTAAATTGCATTTTAGGTTTTGGGGTACATGTGAAAAACATGCATGATTGTTGCATAGGTGCATACGTGGCAGTGTGATTTGCTGCCTTCCTCCCCTTCACCTATATGTGGCATTTCTCCCCATGCTCTCTCTCCCCAACTCCCCACCCCCCACTGTCCCCCCACTCCCCCCAACAGACCCCAGTGTATAGTGCTCCCCTCCCTGTGTCCATGTGTTCTCATTGTTCAACACCAGTCTATGAGTGAGAACATGTGGTGTTTGATTTTGTGTTCTTGTGTCAGTTTGCTGAGAATGATGGTTTCCAGGTTCATCCATGTCCCTACAAAGGACGCGAACTCATTGTTTTTGATGGCTGCATAATATTCCATGGTGTATATGTGCCACATTTTCCCTGTCTAGTCTATCATCGATGGGCATTTGGGTTGGTTCCAGGTCTTTGCTATTGTAAACTGTGCTGCAATGAACATTTGTGTGCATGTGTCCTTATAGTAGAACGATTTATAATCCTTTGGATATATACCCAGTAATGGGATTGCTGGGTCAAATGGAATTCTATTTCTAGGTCCTTGAGGAATCGCCACACTGTCTTCAGCCATTCTTTACTCAAATAAACGGGAGCCAGAAGAGCTGAAACTCAAGTGTTTCCCTTCCCTCCCCCTCTTCTCCTGCCTTTTCTCTCACCCTCACTCCCAAGCGGTTTTTCCATTTGGTGGCCTCAGGGAAAACAACCTTCTTATATTGTAGCTGAGGAATCCCAGAGTAAGAGTCCCAAAATAAACCAGCAGAAATTATGTGTTATTTTTAAGCTATTTTTTGAAGTTATGTAGCGTCACTTCAGTTTTACTCCAGACACAAAGGTCCACCCAGGTCCGGTGGAGGGAACCACCTTTCGGTGGGGTCGTGGCAAGGTCGCATTGTAAGAATAGCGTGTGAGACCAGAGTTACTGTTTCAGCCGTCCTTGTTCTGTTGTGTTTTGCTTCGTGGTGACACAGAGCCTCCCCTTGTCACCCAGGCTGGAGTGCGGTAGCGCAGTCTCGGCTCACTGCAACCTCCGCCTCCCAAGTAGCTGGAATCGCAGCCACCACGCCAGGCTAATTTTTGTATTTTTGGTAGAGACGGGGTTTCACCATGTTGGCCAGGCTGGTCTCGAAATCCTGACCTGAAGTGATCCGCCCACCTCGGCCTCCCAAAGTGCTGGGATTACAGGCGTGAGCCACCACACCGATGCCAGACATCTTTGAAAAATATTGCCAAACCAGGTGATGAGTACTTGAAATTCGTTATAATATTCTTTTAAATATTTTGACATTTTTACTTTTGACTTGGGGGAAAAAAAGACTAAAATGAAATGTACCAAAATATGCACAGTAATTATATTAAATAATTGTCTACCCTCTTAAATTGGCTATAATATCATATTAATTCTGTTACTTAATAAAAATATATAATTTCAAAGAGTGGTTCTTTTAATTCCTTCCCAATAGCTAAAAGTAGCCAGGATATTTTAATCTAAAAATAAGCCACAACAAACATCATCACTAAATGCTACAAACATTTTCTTATTTATTTTACATCTTTTTCTTTTTCTATTCTAAATTTGGAGCTGAGAGAGCAAATATTTTTATCCCAGCTTGGATAAGAATCAAGTTTTACTTAAGCCAGGAGCCCAGGGTCGGTGGATTAGTTAATGAATATGTAAATCATCTAAAACGCTGTGCAAACCTTGGTGAACATGCATCAGTGCATCTTATAGAAGACAGGATCTAGAGTTTCTACCAAATTCTGAGATAAATACTTTAAGAATCACAATTACTATTGTTGTTGCAAAATAACATTTTTCCTAGCTCTGTGGATTCACTGAAAACAGATAGACCACGTTTCTACATCTCTGACCATTTATTTTCTCTTCATCACTCCCCACCTCATTCACATCCACAAATACAGATTATACTTGCCAGCTTCTCCCTAGAGTCACAGGGTAATATGTGAGCATAAGGCCCTAGCTGTCCTTTTAATAATACCCAATAAGTATTCATAAGTCCAGGACTCTGTGTCTTTAAATCTGGGTATTTGAGGAAGAATATTCCCGGATGCTATTTCCTTCTACCCAATGCTACATTATACTATATTTTGTTAACATTTGGTTCTTCTCAAAATCATCAAATAGCATTTTTGCCAGTTTTGTGTGTGTGTGTGTGTGTGTGTGTGTTCTTTTCCCAAAAGGTTTATGATCGTATTTTTAATCAGATTTTTCTCCAATTTTATCATGTTGTGTTCTTTTGTTTCTCTCGACTTTTCAGGGATGAATATTGAGTTGAAATTATTTGATTTATGTCCTACTACCTCTGACTCTAAGTTGGACAATATTTATATTGTTTTGCAAGAGAGAACTTCAGGAGTTTGTTTTAGCTATTAGTTTGCTCTTATTATACAAAAAAATAACCTCACGAGGAATTAAAAAAAAAAAAGATTGAGAAAAAAAAGACAAGCATGTGGTTTCTAAGAATGAATGTTCTCAGAAACCCAGCAAGAAACTCGTGTTGTTTCCCAGTCACCTCGCCTGCCTTCTTGGGCAGGTCCATTTGCGTCTGCACTTTAGCTACTATTGATGCACCATTAACCTCCTGGTCTGTATCCCCAGGACTCACACAGAAAGAAAGTGTGCTGGTCCGCAATCTCTTATTTGCAATTCCAAAATTCAAAAAGTGCTGAAATATGAATGCTTTTTCAAAACTCATTTTATGTTAAAAAATGAATGCATCTGAATTCATGAATGAATCTGAATTCACTTAGTAATAAAACCTGATCTGTATTGATGTAAGACAGCTTTAAATTACTATTTTTTCCTCTTAAGGAATCATAGGGTTAACTGTAGAACTGTTACTGTTTGATAACCAGGTGCTCTCCTAATCCTCCTTTGAAAGTTTTACATAATATAGGGTTATGTATCATTTAAACTGTCTAAAACAGAAATATCTGAATATAAAGCATACACCCATGTTTCCTATAAAGAATTGTATATCTTACCTGGGCAACATGGCAAAACCCCATTTCTATTAAAAATACCCAAAAAATTAGCCAGGCATGGCATACCTGTAGTCCCAGCTACTCAGGAGAATGAGGTGGGAGGATGGCTTGAGCCCAGGAGGTTGAGGCTGCAGTGAACCAAGATCATGCCACTGCACTCTAGCCTGGCAACAGAGCAAGACCCTGTCTAAAAAACAAACAAACAAACAAAAACTACACAATTGTAGATCTAAACTAACATTTCCTTTAATATATTTGATCTAAATAATTTCAGTCATTAAAGCACTCTAAAGACATTTTAACAAGTAATGAGATAGAAAAATATTAATTAACTTCTTAGAGGGAATGTTTTAATAAAATAACTATCTCAATAAGATTAGTTGTCTTTATTAAGATCTAAGAAAAATCTGAAAAAGAAGAGAAAGAACAGTAATAATCATAGCTAACATTTATTCAGCCCTGAGAAATTGCTAGACACTCTATTTACATTTACCTACATTATTTCATTAATTCCTCTAAACTGCAATGTGAAGTATGTATTTTCATTATAATTACTCTAAATGAGAAAACTGAGGCACAGAATAGTTAACTAACATACAAGGATACATTTACAAGTGGTTGAGATAAAATCTAACTCTAGGTAATCTGACTCCAGAGCCTGTACATCAAACCTATGTGGTATATTGGCTCAATAATAATAGGAAACCAGCCGTAAAATGTAAAAATACTACAGCAGTGAATAGTTCAGTGCTGGCACAAGAATAAACAGACATGCTAAAACTAGTGAGTAAGATTTTCATGAGTGTTCCAGTTGTCTACTACTGCACAACAAACAACCACAAAACTTGGTGGCTTAAAAATATATATTGTCTCCAATGGTTTTGTGACTTGACTGGGCTCAGCTGGGTAGGTCTTGTTTAGAGTTTTTCATGTGATTTCAGTCCAATGATGTCTGGAGCTAGAATCATCCGAAGGCTCATCTGGGATGGATGTCCAAGATGGCCCACTCACGTGGTTGGCAGTTGATGCTATTATTAGCTGTGATGGTAAACTGGAACACCCACACAAGGACTCTCCATGTGGCTTGTGGTTTTCATAGGATGACTGCTAGGTTCTGCATGGGAGCATTCCAAGAATGAGTGTCCTAAGAAACTCAGGCAAAAGCTACAAGACATTGTATGGCTTAGCTTCTGACGTTCCAGAACATCTCTTCTCTCCACCTTCTATTGGTCTAGCAGGTCACTAAGTCTAGCCCAGATTCAAGAAGAGGGTAATTTGACCCTACTTCTTGATACAAGATGCAGCATAGGCACACAGAGAGGAAAGCAATTGATGGACATCTTTGGATACTAGTTACTGAGGTTCACCTTCTGGTCACCTCAATTTACATTTTTCCCATTAGCAAAATAAACTTGTCACCATTTCCAAGACCCTTGTGATGATATCTTACTGTGTCATCAGCTCAAGGTTCAGGATCTACTTATTTAAATCAGACCCAGGTACAGATGCAGATGAAGTTCATTAGGTATAACTCTTCAATATGGCTCTTCTCAGTCTGAAGAACTGTGAACTAAGAGACCTGTTATCTTTCTGCCTACACACTACATGCAACGATAGTGCAGAAATATAATAAGCACAACAATTTTCTTCTAAAACAACAGGATGGTGGTGAAAGGACTGCTCGGAAGACACATAGCAGTCTCTGATTTACAGCAGTTCTTAAGTCCTAGCAGGCATATGTCACTAGTTTCTTCACAAGGGAGTGATTCCCCGTGGCTCCTGTTTCTACCCTCTTGACTTTCAGCTCTTCATTTTGAATCAATCTTCTTTCTTTTTAAGAGATGATTAATGTTTTACAACTTCATACTTTTCCCAAATTGCTTCCTAACTGAAGAAGTTTGGGAACTCTAAAGACTTTCTTCTTTCTGAACTGTTTCTGTACTTTCAGTCCAAGCACACTGTACTTCTAATGGTACAACCCTCTTAAACACTCAACAAGTACCTTACTAATCTTACTGGGTTCACTCCTTTATACAGAAGCCACACACAAAATCTCTTTAAGACAGGCCTTCTTCACTACCATGGCCCAAGAGTCACAGTGCTGTGGGGGAAATGCCCTTAGGACTTTTAGAAGCCCTACCGTTCACCTAAGAGAATCTACAAGGCACCCCCTAAGTCTTTCTGAAAACTCAATAGGTGGTTACAGATGCATGCTTAAGTCTATTTTCACCCTGACATCAGTGTTATCGGAGATAACCTAGATTTGATCTTTGCCCAGAAGTCCTTTCTTTCCTTCCTTCCCTCCTTCCTTCCTTCTTTCCTTCTTTCCTTCTTTCTTTTCTTCCTTCCTTTTTCTTTCTTTTTCTTCCTTTCTTTCTTTCTCTCTCTCTTTCTTTTTCTTACTTTCTTTTCTTTCTTTCTTCCTTCTTTCTTTTTTCCAAGATGGAGTGTTGCTCTTCACACAGGCTAGAGCGCAGTGGCGTGATCTCAGCTTACTGCAACCTACGCCTCCCAGGTTCAAGCAATTCTCCTGCCTCAGTCTTACAAGTAACTGGGATTACAGGTGCATGCCACCATGCCCAGCTAATTTTTCTATTTTTACTAGAGATGGAGTTTCACCATATTGGCCAGGCTGGTCTCAAACTCCTGACCTCAGGTGATCCTCCCGCCTCAGCCTCCCAAACTGCTGGGATTACAGGCGTGAGCCACCGCGCCCAGCCTGCCCTTTCTTATCTTAAAAAAATTTTACTCTCTGGAAAACAGTTCAAAACTTAACAGTACCAGTACCCCACTCCCCTTCTTTTTTTAAATTCATCTCCCTCTAGCCATCACTTTAGCACAGGAAGCTAAAAGAAAGAAGGTAGCACTTACAATATTCTATGTGAACACCTTCTTAGCCAAACCCATTAGTTTCTTTCTACTTCCCACATTTCTTCTGGTAACATTGTTACCAAACTTTCTAACACTGTATAACCAGGATCTGCTTTTCTCCAGTTTCCGCTGGCAATTCCTCACCTCCTTCAGGTTGTCACTAACAGTCTCCTCAAGGTCCTATTGCCCCTTGCCTGCTGCCTAGTCCCAAACCCAATGCCACAAGTTTTAAGTCATCACAGCAGCATCCCAGTTTCAATAACAGTTTTTATTACATGCATCTGATACTGTGTAACAAATCAACCCAAACTTAGATGTTTAAGGCAACAATTTATTATTACCTCTCACAGTCCCAGAGACATCATGTACAACGGATGGAATGAGGTGCCATATTGAGAAAAAGGCCACTCCAGTCCCTTTTCCCACCTACTCCAACCACCACGCCCGAGAATGATGCCAGCAAGACATCGGAGGCTTCCTATATGGGGAATCTGGAAATTGATGAGCTCAAGAATAAAGACCTCTCGACTGACATTTGGTAATCTCACAATCTTATGCCTAGGTTCCTCTCAAATACCCCTCCAGTAAAACCCAGTAGCTGATGAGCCCTGCCACCCTTGAAGTGCCTCCAGTCAACACTTAAATATGATTAGCCAGTTACAAATTACAAGACATCTGTAAACAGTCTCCAGCATGAAAGGAGAGACTAAAGTAAGTAAATTAAGAGAACTCAAAGAAAGCAGAGTCAACACATGATACCGTGAAAACAAAGATTGTTAAAAAAAAAAAAAAAAAAAAAAAAAACTATAGGTTGGTCAGGCGCGGCGGCTCAAGCCTGTAATCCCAGCACTTTGGGAGGCTGAGGTGGCAGGATCATGAGGTCAGGAGTTCAAGACCAGCCTGACCAACATGGTGAAACCCTGTCTCTACTAAAAATATTTTAAAAATTAGCTGGGCGTGGTGGCGCATGCCTGTAATCCCAGCTACTCAGGAGACCGAGGCAGGAAAATAGCTTGAACCCGGGAGGTGGAGGTTGCAGTGAGCTGAGATGGTGCCACCACACTCCAGCCTGGAGAAAAAGTTGCTACCAATAAAGAATATCCAGGGGTAGAGTGGCCAACCATCTCTGTTTGCCCAGTACTGTCTCAGTTGTAGCTCTGAGAGTCCCACATCCCAGGAAAACCCTCACTCCCAGGAAAGTCAGGAGATTTGGTGACCCTGCTGAGAAGTGGGAATGCTTTAATAAATTAAGGGCATGACAGCAAAAATAAAAAGCCATTTGAAGGGTTGACAAATAAAGTCGAGGATACAATGCAGGAGTAGAATGAAAAGACAGAGAAAAAAGTAAAAAGGGAAAACATGTTTTGAAAATAGAGACTCTATTTAGGAGGTAAATGATCTGGATAATAGGAATTATTGAAAGAGAAAATAGAATACAGAAGGGAAGAAGCTATCAAAGAACTAATAAAAGGACATTTTCTGGCCTGGAAGGACCTAAGTTTTCAGACTAACAGGGCTCACTGGAGGCCCAAAACAGTGTTTGGGGGAAAAGAATGGCACTGGGGACTCTCCTCAAGACTGTTAAGAGCCGTAGGGCTGAATAAACAATTCTCAAAGTGGAAAAGGAGAGGAGGGGTGTGAATACAAAGAGAACAGATCAAATCCAAAGGGTTTGAGTGGGATCAGAAATCCAAATGGCGTATTTAACCACTCAACAGCAACGCAGCAGCTTTAATCAATAGAAGATCATGCCTTTAAAGTTCTGAAAGAAGATAATGTCCAACAGAGACTTCCTTAGCCAGTGCACTGTAACAAATGTACAGAGATGGTTTCTACATTATTGTTTGTACAAGCAAAAACCCAGATTCAACCTAAATATCTACTGTTAGAGATCAAATACGTTACAGCACGTTTTATAACATTCAGATCATTTAAAATAATTTATTAACCAAATTTTATTGAAGAATGAAATCAATGTATATGCAGTGACATGGAAAGAACTCCATCATATATTAGGTTTTTAGAAAAACAAGTTTCAAAATAGCAATGTACATACAGTATTAGATCCTTTTTATAAAGAGCATACACACACACACACACACACACACACACACACACAGTGTAGATAAAATAAGTGGGAAGAGAAAAATATCAATTATTAGCTACTATTTTTGGGACACAGAGCTTGGAAGTCTAGCTTTTGTTTTTTTGCTTTATACAGTTCAATAGTAGTTGAATTTTTTTTTTCCTTAGATGGCCAGTTGTTTTTAGGGAAAAAAATAAAAAAAGCACGTATTTTATTTCTTTGGGATGATAGCACCATCTAGTGGTCTATGTTAACTTAAAAAAATTTTGCTTTACTTTAATATGATATTTAATAATATTTTCATATTAAAATAAAAGCAACCAACTCTAGCACAGGGAAAAACATCTTAATATGGCATTTGAAAGAACAAGCCCTCATAATTATTTAAAGCGTTTATGTATTAGAATAATCTCCAAGATGTATTAAATGCAAAAAACAAATATGAAAAATGTGGTAATCTACTATTTGTGCTAAAAAATACTTGGCTAAAAAAAACAGAATATTTTTACATATTAGATGATACAAGCATAAAATATCTCTGGAAGAGACATTTGTTATCTTTAGTAAGGATAACTGGATGGCTGAAAATAGGAATAACAACAGAATTTGAACCTTTAAAATTTGAAGTTATTAGTATAAAATTTAAATTAAAACAAAGTTCATATCTAAGAAAAATTTGCATCAGATACCTATGTTATAAACTCTTTGCTAATTCTTTATAGGTCTTATTTGTACCAGCTCTTAAAGTAAGTTTTTCTTGAAATAAAGCACAGACAGACACAGAACCAAATTTTTGTTCAGGATCCAGGTCCATAAACTGCCTTAAAGGAAACATCCTGAAAAAAACCAACTACAGAAAGCATTCTACTCTCAGAGAAAACAAAAAATCGCTACCCACCTTACAGCCTCAGCACCAAAGATTCCAGTTTCCCTAACTGAAGATGAGAGATAGCCATCCTCAGAGATTGATGACTATTAAAAGAAACATGTACAAACTTCTAAAATAGAAAGTTATGCTCACTAAGACCACAATGCATTATCAAGAACAACTGACATTCGGCCAACCTTATTTTTCTAGAGTAGATTTACGGTAATCAACAAAATAGCATAACTGGCTGTCAACGATTCCTTGACAGTGTCTTTATAACAATGTGTGATTACATAAAAATATTGAACGGATAGTAACGTCCACATGACAATTCATTATGAGTAACATAACCAGAGAATAGCAACTAGTACATTTAAATCAAATTGTAAGAGTCTATGCTGTCTTCCGTTTGTGTTTTTAACAGTATTACCAGTAACTTTGACAGAGTTATCAAGTCAATAGGCTTATCGAATGTATAAAAGACATAAAGCTTTGAGAGATATGAATCATATAACAGAGTTAGATGGACTTGATGTTGTACAGAAATGATTACAATAGAATTCAGGAGACAGAAATGTAAGGAACTACATTTATTTTCAAATAAAGCATCTTTACTACTACAGAATAGAGAAAACCTGGCTTACCTGCAACAGGTATAAAAAAGATGTGGAGACACTAATTCATTGTATAAAGAAATTATCATTTTAATTATATTTTATGATTAAATTACATGATATAGAATGTTAAAATTACATGTTATATTTTCTGTTTAAGGAAATAATGTTTTCTGTGATGCAGAGGCAATTTCCTGTTCTGCTGTGTGCTGAGCAGAAGCTTCACGGACACCGCACAAGCTTCTGGACACGACACTTCCCAGATGGACACTCAGCAAACTAGAAACATTCTAAATGAAAAGGAGGAGGGTGTCTAAGAGATGTGAGTTTCTGACATAATCAAAAGCAAGTAAAAGAACTAGCAGATTTATGTCTCACATGGATGGTGTGCCCTCAGATACCCCAGTTGTTCTTGAGGAAGTAGAAACGTTCTGTGTACCTCGGAGGGTGAAAATAAACTCTGCGAGTAGAAATTCCAGAGAAACAAAATTTGCTTTAATACAAGCTGATCTTTTCTAATAGTCATACCTCTAAACATACGGAAAGGACTACTTCAAGAAGTGATGTATTTCCCCAAACTAGAAAGCTCAAGCAGAAGGAAGAAACAGCTGTGTGGAAATGCTGTGAAGGGAACCCAAATTGCCCTGGTTACATTCTCCAGTATGCTTTGTGGGTATTATTGCATTAGGAGGAGAACTTTCAATATTCCACCTTTAAGGAAGGTGTGAGTTCTTGGTTTTTATTCCTTATGAGATTGAAGAAGATTCCTTCTCTTCCTAATTTGCTGGGGACTTTCAGCATGAAAGTCCTGCTGAGGAGGTTGATGTTAGAATCCCATAGAGCCCTATAGTGCTATGACTAGCACGCTCTGTGAGTTTCCCTATCTCAACCTCTCTTGCTTTTTCAGACACGAGTGTGCTATTTCCAATCCATGGCGAGAAATGAGTTTTATACATTCTAAATTTTATAAACTAGAGAACTTTAAAAAACTATGTAACTATACATTCAGTATGTATGTGAATTTTTAAAATACCACTTAAAATTTTTTTTTTACAGAAGACTGAATTTTTAAAATATCACTTAATTTTTTTTTTTTTTAACAGAAGACTGAAGGGGAGGAGACAATTGTTTCTCAGAGTTTAAAAAATGACAAAAATTGGCTGGGCACGGTAGCTCACACCTGTAATCCCAGCACTTTCGGAGGCCTAGGCGGGTAGATCACCTGAGGTCAGGAGTTCAAGACCAGCGTGGCCAACATGGTGAAACCCCATCTCCACTAACAATACAAAATTAGTCAGGCGTGGTGGCGTGCACCTGTAATCCCAGCTACTCAGAAGGCTGAGGCAGGAGAATAGCTTAGAACCTGGGAGGTGGAGGTTGCAATGACCTGAGATTGCGTCACTACACTCCAGCCTGGATGACAGTGAGACTCTGTCTCAAAAAAACAAAAAAAACTTAGACATCAGTGCTGCAACAACTGGTCAAGTGGTCTAAGTGAAATTCATCCTCAGCCCTCATCTGTACTATTACTGATAGTTCACCCCTTCCCTTTGTATTTTTCCCAGATGAACTAAAAGTAGAAACTAAATATAAAAATAATGAATAAGAATAAAACAAGGGACTAAGATCTCCTTACTGTAAACAGCAAAGGGCCACTTAATATACAACAATAAAAACCAAGACAAAAGCTGACGAGTAGCCGTAAAGTCCCAAGGTAAACTGTGGTTGAAAAGTTAATTGTTTACCACACTCTCATGTGTTGGGCCTGCCTGTTATCATCAAAGACCTTAAAGAATACTATAGAAGTTGACCTGTGTGCAGACACGTCACTCCTGTAAACCACCTGTTGAATGTCTTGTGTTTCAGCCAAAGTACAATCATTGCTCGCCCAGAGCTGCGTATAGTAGTGGTATTTACAGATGGTTGGGTGATAGAAAAAGTCAATAACTACATTTCATTATAGTTTCCTGTTTCCTTCTTGATCTTTCACAAGGGAAGTTTTCTTTTTTAGAGGTACAGATTCTCCTTGGTTAAGTCCTGATTAAAATTCCAGCTAAGAGATCAGCAAACCTTGGTTAAAGAAGTGGCATCAGGAAGTGCCTACGTCTTCATGGCCTGGTAGCGTTCGGTGAAAATGTTTATTAACAGACAAGGCCATTCAGCCCGACCCCAAGACACTGAAGACTCTGTCTGAATCGGACTCACAGGTTCCTTCCTAGCCACTCTCAGGGACAGGAATGCTGCTGGTAAGTTTTTATGAAATCCACATATTTTATTTATCTCAAAATAAAACTCTTTTTTGTTAATTCATATTGACTGGAAATATAATATTTAATGGCCACAGCTAAGAAATTTCACTTATTGTTCTTTCTTGAAGACTTTTTTTTTCTTTTTTTTTGCTGTAAAAAAGATGACTAAAAGGGGAAGGAAAAATTTCCATTTTGTAGAACAACTCCCCTCAGAATATTTTTCTTCTCTTTTGCTATGTTTGGTTTATTGCCCTAGTTTTTTTCCCCCAAAGCCAGAAGATATGTATTTTTATTTCATTCCAAGGTAGAATCAACCAAATTAAATTAAATCCTAAAATTTCACTCGGATCTTGTACTTTTCTACTGCTGAAAAGATGGTAACATATTTTGGTGAAAGCAAGAAATAATTTCAAAGGAAATAGTTTTAAGGGACTTAGTTAAATAATGATTTATTTTAAGTTAAAAGCAGATAAATGAGAGTATTTCTTCCTGAGCATTTCTAAAGCCTTTTAATAACATAAATCTGATGATAGAAATCTGTGGCCATGGCCATGCGTGGTGGCTCACGCCTGTAATCCCAATACTTTGGGAGGTCAACGAGGGCAGATCACTTGAGGTCAGGTGTTCAAAAGCAGTCTGGCCAATGTGGTGAAATGCTGTCTTTACAAAAAACACAAAAATTACCTGGGCATGATGGTGCATGCCCTGTAAGACCAGCTTCTTGGGAGGCTGAGGCAGGAGAATCATTTAAAACCGGAGGCAGAGGTTGCAGTGAGCCGAGATCGCACCACTGCACTCCAGTCTGGGCTATAGAGGAAGACTCTGTCTCAAAAAAAAAAAAAAAAGTAATCTGTGGCCAGCATTATTTTGTTCTAGATATTCAACCTGCGAATCTGAGCTGAAATGTTATGGGATATGCCTTGAAAATTGAAATTGAATTAAACTGATGTTACTGATTTGCCTTTTGTCCCATATAATAAAATATAGAAAACACACCCAGTCTCACACTAGTCTCTGGTGAGACAGAGAATAGCAATTATATCATCAACAATGAAAAAAATTATTTGAAATGCGGAAGTAGCAAAGCCTTTTAGTTCCCAACACTTTGTTATGAAAATTGTTCAAACATAGAGAAAAATTGAAATAATTATATCATGAACACCCAAATGTCTTCCATGTAGATTGTATAATTAACATTTTGCTATACATATTATCTAATATCCATCTGTCTGTACATCCACTGATTCATCCTCTTTATTTTTATGATACATTTTAAAGTTGAAGACCTTAGTAAACTTTACCCCTAAACATTTAGGAACGCATATCATTAACTGGAAGTCAATACTTGTTTAACTACTTACTTGAGATAAAATTCAGTTACAGTGAAATGCACAAATCTTTAGTGTTATGATTCAATGAATTTTGATAAATGTATACATCTATGTAATCCAAGTCCCCGTCAAGATATAGAAACATCTCTGCACATGTATCCCAGAAGTTAAATTTGTTATTATTATACTTTACATTCTGGGGTACATGTGCAGAACGTGAAGGTTTGTTACATAAATATACACGTGCCGTGGTGGTTTGCTGAACCCATCAACCCGTCATCTACATTAGGTATTTCTCCTAATGTTATCCCTCCCCTAGCCCCCAACCCCCCAACAATCCCCGGTGTGTGATGTTCCCCTCCCTGTATCCATGTGTTCTTATTATTCAACTCCCACTTATGAGTGAGAACATGCGGTGTTTGGTTTTCTGTTCCTGTGTTAGTTTGCTGAGAATGATGGTTTCCAGTTTCATCCATGTCCCTACAAAGGACGTGAACTCATCCTTTTTATAGCTGCAGAGTATTCCATGGTGTGTATGTGCCACCTTTTCTTTATCCAGTCTATAATTGATGGACATTTGTGTTGGTTCCAAGTCTTTGCTATTGTGAATAGTGCTGCAGTAAACATACATGTGCATATGTCTTTATAATAGAATGATTTATAATCCTTTGGGCACCTACCCAGTAATGGGATTGCTGGGTCAAATGGTATTTCTGGTTTTAGGTCCTTGAGGAATCGCCACACTGTCTTCCACAATGTTTGAACTGATTTACACTCCTACCAACAGTGTAAAAGCATTCCTATTTCTCCACATTCTCTCCAGGATCTGTTTTTTTCCTGATTTTTTAGTGACTGCCACTCTAACTACCATGAGATGGTATCTCATTGTGGTTTTGATTTGCATTTCTCTAATGACCAGTGATGATGACCTTTTTTTCATGTTTGTTGGCCAAATTAGTAACTTCTTTTGAGAACTGTCTGTTCATATCCTTCACCCACTTTTTGATGGGGTTGTTGTTTTCTTGTAAATTTGTTTAAGTTCCTTGTAGATTCTGGATATTAGCCCTTTGCCAGATGGACAGATTACAAAAATTTTCTCCCATTCTGTAGGTTACCTGTTCACTCTGATGATAGTTTCTTTTTCTGTGCAAAAGCTCTTTAGTTTAATTAGATCCCATTTGTCAATTTTGGTTTTTGCTTTCGGTGTTTTAGTCATGAAGTCTTTGCCTATGCCTATGTCCTGAATGGTATTGCCTAGGTTTTCTTCTAGGGTCTTTAACAGTTTTAGGTCTTATGTTTAAGTCTTTAATCCATCTAGTGTTAATTTTTGTATAAGGTGTCAGGGAACGATCCAGTTTCAGTTTTCTGCATATGGGTAGCCAGTTTTCCCAACACCGTTTATTAAATAGGGAATCCTTTCTCCATTACTTGCTTTTGTCAGGTTTGTCAAAGATCAGATGGTTGTAGCTGTGTGGCATTATTTCTGAGGCCTCTGTTCTGTTCTGTTGGTTTATATGTTTTAGTACAAGTACCATGCTGTTTTGGTTACTGTAGCCTTGTAGTATAGTTTGAAGTCAGGTAGCATGATGCCTCCAGCTTTGTTTGTTTTGCTTAGGATTTTCTTGGTTATACAGGCTATTTTTTTGGTTCCATATGAAATTTAAAGTGAGTTTTATAATTCTGTGAAGAAAGTCAATGGTAGCTTGATGGGAATAGCATTGAATCTATAAATTACTTTGGGCACTATGGCCATTTCTATGATATTGAGTCTTCCTATTCGTGAGCATGAAATGTTTTTCCACTTGTGTCCTCTCTTATTTCCTTGAGTAGTTCTCCTTGAAGATGTCCTTCACATCCCTTATGAGTTGTATTCCTATGTATTTTATTCTCTTTGTAGCAATTGTGAATGGGAATTCACTCATGATTTGGCTCTCTGTTTGTGTTTTATTGGTGTATAGGAATGCTTGTGATTTTTGCACATTGATTTTGTATCCTGAGACTTCGCTGAAGTTGCTTACCACCCTAAGGAGATTTTGGGCTGAGGTTTTCTAAATATACAATCATTTCATCTGCAAATAGAGACAATTTGACTTCCTCTCTTCCTATTTGAATATCCTTTATTTCTTTTTGTTGCCTGATTGCCCTGACCAGAACTTCCAGTACTATATCGAATAGGAGTGGTGAGAGAGGGCATCCTTGTTTTGTGCCTGTTTTCAAAGGGAATGCTTCCAGCTGTTGACCATTCAGTATGATATTGGCTGTGGGTTTCTCATAAATAGCTCTTGTTATTTTGAGAAACTTTCCATCAATACCTAGTTTATTGAAAGTTTTTAGCATGAAGGGGTGTTGAATTTTATCGAAGGCCTTTTCTGCATTTATTGAGATAATCATGTGACTTTTGTCACTGGTTCTGTTTATGTAATGGATTACATTTATTGATTTGCATATGCCGAACCAGCCTTGCATCCCAGGGATGAAGTCAACTTGATGGTGATGGATAAGCTTTTTGATGTGCTGCTGGATTCAGGTTGCCAGTATTTTATTGAGGATTTTTACATCAATGCTCGTCAGGAAGACTGGCCTGAAATTGTGTTGTTGTTGTTGTCTCTGCTAGGTTTTGGTATCAGGATGATTCTAGCACCATAAAATGAGTTAGGGAGGAGTTCCTCTTCTTTTATTGTTTGGAATAGTTTCAGAAAGAATGGGATCATCTCCTCTTTGTACCTCCGGTAGAATTTAGCTGTGAATCTCTCTGGTTCTGGGCTTTTTTTGGTAGGTAGGCTATTAATTACTGCCTTAATTTCAGAACTTGCTATTGGTCTATTCACGGATTTGACTTCTTCCTGGTTTAGTCTTAGGAGGGTGTGTGTGTCCAGGAATTTGTCTATTTCTTCTAGATTTTCTAGTTTATTTGTGTAGAGGTGTTTATAGTATTCTCTCATGCTACTTTGTATTTCTGTGGGATCAGTGGTGATATCCCCTTTATCATTTATTATGATGTCTATTTGATTATTCTCTATTTTCTTCTTTATTAGTCTGGCTAGCAGTCTATCTATTTTGTTAATCTTTTCAAAAAACCAGCTTCTGGATTCATTGTGTTTTTTTTTGTTTGTTTGTTTGTTTGTTTGTTTGTTTGGAAGAGTTTTTCATGTCTCTCGCTCCTTTAGTTCTGCTCTGATATTAGTTATTTCTTGTCTTCTGCTAGCTTTTGAATTTGTTTGCTTTTGCTTCTCTAGTTCTTCTAATTGTGACATTAGGGTGTCGATTTTAGATCTTTTCCACTTTCTTCTGTGGATATTTAGTGCTATAAATTTCCCTATACACACTGCTTTAACTGTGTCTTAGAGATTCTGGTACGTTGTCTCTTTGTTCTCATTGGTTTCAAAGAACTTTATTTCTGCCTTAATTTTGTTATTTACCCAGTAGTCATTCAGGAGCAGATTGTTCAGTTTCCATGTAGTGGTGTGGTTTTGAGTGAGTTTCTTAATCCTGAGTTCTAATTTGATTGTACTGGGGTCTGAGAGACTGTTATGATTTTCATTCTTTTGGATTTGCTGAGAAGTGTTTTGCTTCCAGTTATGTAGTTGATTTTAGAATAAGTGTGACGTGGTGCTGAAAAGTGTATATATTCTGTTGATTTGTGGTGGAGAGCTCTGTAGATGTTCATTAGGTTCCCTGGGTCCAGAGCTGAGTTCAAGTCTTGAATATCCTTGCTAATTTTCTGTGTCATTGATCTGTCTAATATTGACCGTGGGGTGTTAAAGTCTTTCACTATTATGGTGTGGGAGTCTAAGTCTCTCTGTAGGTCTCTAAGAACTTGCCTTATGAATCTGGGTGCTCCTGTATTGGGTGAATACATATTTAGGATAGTTAGCTCTTCTTGTTGCATTGATCCCTTTACCATTATGTAATACCCTTCTTTGTTTCTTTTGATCTTTGTTGGTTTAAAGTGTGTTTTATCAGAGACTAGGATTGCAACCCCTGCTTTTTTTTTTCTTTCCATTTACTTGGTAAGTATTCCTCTATCCCTTTATTTTGAGCCTATGTGTGTCCTTGCACATGAGATGGATTTCCTGAATACAGCACAGCAAGGCATCTTGACTCCTTATCTAATTTGCCAGTCTGTGTCTTTAATTGGGGCATTTAGCCTGTTTACATTTAAGGTTAATATTGTTTCTGTGAATTTGATCCTGTCATTATGATGCTAGCTGGTTATTTTGCCCATTCATTGATATGGTTTCTTCATGGTGTTGATGGTCGTTACCATTTGGTACGTTTTTGGAGTGGCTGGTACTGGTTGTTCCTTTCCACATTTAGTGCTTCCTTCAGGAGCGCTTATAAGGTGGCCCTGGTGGTGACAAAATCTCTCAGCATTTGCTTGTCTATAAAGGATTTTATTTCTCCTTCACTTATGAAGCTTAGTTTGGCTGGATATGAAATTCTGGGTTGAAAATTCTTTTCCTTAAGAATATTGAATATTGGCCCCCACTCTCTTCTGGCTTATAGGGTTTCTGCAGAGAGATCTGCTGTTAATCTGATGAGCTTCCCTTTGTGGTTACCTGACCTTTCTCTCTGGCTGCCCTTAACATTTTTTCCTTCATTTCAACCTTGGTGAATCTGACGATTATGTGCCTTGGGGCTGCTCTTCTCAAGGAGTATCTTTGTGGTGTTCTCTGTATTTCCTGAATTTGAATGTTGGCCTGTCTTGCTAGGTTATTGTTCCACCACTGTTTTCAAAAAGACATTTTCTTTTCATTACTGGTTTGCTTTGGAGTCTTTGTAGGAAATCAAATGTCATAAAGGGTGGATCTTAATTCTAAACTCTTTATCTAGTACCACTACTGTCACCACTCCATCTGTCACGACTTATGCAAATATTACACTCTTTTGATTACTATACGTTTACAGTAAGTCTTGAAGTCAGGTAGTGTGAGTTCTCCTACGTTGTTTTTTCTCAAAAGTTTGGGTGTGATCTTTGCATTTCCTTAGAAAGTTTAGAATCAGCTTGTCACTTTCTACAAAAGAGCATGGTAAGATTACATCTACAATTGCCCTGGATTTATAGGTTAATCTAGCAAGCTTAACAATATTGAGTCTTCTAATACATAAACATAGTATATCTCTCCATTTATTTAGATCATATTTTATTTCTCTCAGTAGTGTTTTGTAGTTTTAAGCGTATATATCTTCAGCATTTTTTGTTAATTTATTTCTAAATTATTGAATTCTATTTAAAATAAAATTTTTCTTTCTTATTTTGCAATTGTTGAAGCCAATATATAGAAATGCAATTGGGTTTCGAATATTGACCTTGTATCCTAAGATGTTACTAAATTCTAATAGTTACCTTATAAAATTCTTAGGATTTTTTTATATAAACAATCATATCATCTAAAAATAGAGTTCATTTTATTTATTAGGTTGTAATCTTTAGGCTTTTAAATTTTTATTTCTAACTTTATTGCATTGGTTAATGCTTTCAGTATAAGTTGAATATATATGATTGAAGTAAATATTGTTGTTTGGGGCAAAGGATTCAATAGTTCACCTTAAGCATAGTGTTAGCTCTAGATTTTTCACAGATGCCCTTTATCAGATTGAGGAAGATCATGCTTATCCCTAGTTGGGTATTTTTTAGCATGAAGAGTTTTCATTTTTTTCAAATGCCTTGTCAGTATTTATGGAAATGATCATATAGGTAGTTTTTCTTCTTTATTCTGTTAATAGGGAACATTACGGTGATTGAATTCCAAATGTTAAGCCGACCTTAAGATAAACCCTACTTACTCATGATAGTATCCTTTTATGCATATTGCTGGATTTCATTTGCTATCATCTTATTAGGATTTTTGTGTTTATGTACATTAAGAATATTAGTCTGCAATTTATTTTTGTGATTGTTTTTGTAATGTCTGCCAGGTTTGGATAGCAGAACTAATGAAGGCCTCATAAAATTATTAGGAATTATTTCCTCTGCCTCTCTTTTCTGATTTTATGTAAGTTTTTTTTTTTTCTTAAGTGTTTAATAGAATGTGCTCATCTTGTGAGAGCTCCTCATAATCTTTCCATGGAAGAGGAGACTCCTAATAAAACTAGCTATCATTTTTTGAGGTCCTACAATGTATCAGTTACTATATTTGGTATGTTACATATGTTAATTAATTTAATCTTCACAACAACCCTGAGAATAGATATTAATATTCTTATGTCAAAAATACAAAAACTGTATCTGTAAGTGCCAGGAGCTAGAGTCAGGTTTGATTCTAATGGGTAAGCTTTTTTCATTCAACTAAACTCCCTGTCAAATTTAGTTTTATAGTGACCTATAGTTATCCCTATCAATGAGAAATCATTCCACCAGGCAAATCTATATCCACTTCATTAGATCTTCATTCATTCTCCATTCATTCGTTCATTCATTCACTGAATCATATTCATTCACTGAATACTAACTGACCTCCTAGCACTAGCCAGGTACTATTCCAAGCACCATTCTAGGCTCAGTAAACAAAACACACAAAAATCCTCGTCCTCATGAAGCTTAAATTCTATTATACTAAACAATAAATATAATAAATAAGTAAAGATTTGAAGGCGCCAATTGCTTTGCAAAAATATAACAAAGCAGGCTAACGAGACTGGGGGAGTTCCAACTTTAAATATGATGGTGAGAGTAGACCACACTGAGAAAGTAACACATCCGAGCAAAGGCTTGAAGGAGGTAAGAGATAAGCCATTCAGGTCTCCAGAGGAAGAGCGTTCCAGGCAAAGAGAATAGCCGGCACAGAGGCCCTCTGGTGGAAATATGCCTGGAGTGAAGGAGCAAAAGTCGGGAGGATAGCGTACCTACAGTAGAGCTGGTGACGGGGAGGAAAGTAGGAGAGAAAGTCAGAGACAAAGTGCGGACCAGATAATTTAGGGTCTTCCATCAGGCCATTTACAAAGATGCTGGCTTTTAACCTGAGTGAAATAGGTGCCATAATAGAGTGTTGACCAGATAGGTGATGTAGTATGCCTTACAATCTTAAAGTCCTATCTTAAGAATAGACAAGAAAAGCAAGGGCACATTGAGAGGTTGAGTCAGGTGGATCACTTGAGGTCAGGGCTTCAAGACCAGCCTGGCCAACATGATGAAGTCCTAACTCTACTAAAAAAAAAAAAAAAAATACAAACATTAGCCAGACATGGTGATTGGTGCCTGTAATCCCATCTATTCAGGAGGCTGAGATGGGAGTATCGCTTGAACCTAGGAGGCAGAGGTTGCAGTGAGCCAAGATCGCGCCACTACACTCCAGCCTGAGTAACAGAGTGAGACTCTGCCTCAAAAAAAAAAAAAAAAAGATAAAGCCAATAGGATTTCTTGATAGAAGAGGATATGAACTGTGAAAGAAAGGAGTCAAGGATGACTTCAACTGCTGTCAAATGAAAATGGAAATAAAGGGGTGAGATAAAGAAGGAATTATGTTTTAAACACATTAAATTTGAGAAATAGTATGCACAAGTCTAAGGATGCATGATTTCTTTGTCCAGTGAAATCTCTTACGCTTCTTGAAGTTTAGGAATGTTACACACTTTCTCAAAACCGACTGCCCATCTATGATAAATTTTTTACTGGGCCGGGCGCAGTGGCTCACGCCTGTAATCCCAGCACTTTGGGAGGCCGAGGCGGGTGGATCACAAGGTCAAGAGAGCGAGACCATCCTGGTCAACATGGTGAAACCCCATCTCTACTGAAAATACAAAAAATTAGCTGGGCATGTTGGCGCGTGCCTGTAATCCCAGCTACTCAGGAGGCTGAGGCAGGAGAATTGCCTGAACCCAGGAGGCGGAGGTTGCCATTCTAGGCCAAAGGATTAAATGCCTTGGTTATTCTTCCTATTTTGAAACCAACCATATTTTCAAATACAGTAGTATTTGAGTATCAAATTTACATTTAAAAGAAAATCACAGGATTTACTAATAATTTATCTTTATGCTGTAGCTTAACTTTATCAGAGAAATATTCTTTCTACTATGAAGAAGTAAATCAACAGTTTCATTTAAGAGTTCTAGGAAACAAATAGAGCAATTTTCTTGAATTGATTTCTATTCTTTGCATAATTATCTTAACTCTATCACCGGGCTATCATATTATCGTAAAAAAAATCATAAATCACCTTTGAACCTTGGCAGGGTAGTTAGTTTCTGCTCTTTGAAACCTAGCAAGGTAGAAATTACAACACTGATTCACACTATAAAAGAAGCCACCGTCAATTCCTCATGCCTACAATAGAATCTGTAGTTGCAAAGAGTTGGGTCAATCCTACTGCCCAGCAGTCCAGTAGCTAATTGTCATAGTTATACCTGGCTTGCGACAGGTAATCTCCACCCTGTTCATAAGGCTCACTTTAATAAGGTCTCTTATGCTTTGTTGGCTCCCACTTCCAGAGCTCCTGCTAGCTCAGCCAGTGTCAGCAGGAGGGAGGAGAAATGTGAGAGAGCCACCCCACCCCTCCACATGCCACCACCCCCAAGGCTCACACGGAGCTCACTCTGCAGGGTCTAGTGGTTGTGAAATGGGAAACTCCTTGCAACTTTAAATAGGAACTTTGGGATGTGAAGCTTATAACTGAAAGGGGACTACAACTATATCTTCCTTTAAATGGATAACAAGTATGGGCAAAAACAGAATAATCCCTGCAAAATTTTAGGGATTTCAAAGACTGGAGATATACCTAAGATCAACGGAAAGTCAAGGAATTGGGAATGAGGTATAATATCCTAAGTAAAGCCTTCTTCTATTTTAACAAATATCTAATTCAACCAAAATGATTGAATAAATGTTTAATTCAATCAAATGATTGAAAGTATTCAACATCTGGCCAGGCGTGGTGGCTCACACCTGTAATCCCAGCACTTTGGGAGGCCAAAGCAGGCAGATTACTTGAGGTTAGGAGTTCAAGACTAGCCTGGCCAACATGGCAAAACCTTGTCTGTACTAAAAATACAAAAAAATAAAAATAAAAATTAGCAGGGTGCCATGGCACATGCCTGTGATCCCAGCTACTTGGGAGGCTGAGGCAGGAGAATTGCTTGAACCCAGGAAGCAGAGGTTGTGGTGAACCAAGATCGTACCAATGCACTCCAGCCTGGGCAAGAGAGTAAGTCTCCGTCTCAAAAAAAAAAAAAAAAAAAGTACTTAATACTTAATACCTAATCAGAGCCCACAATGTTGCTATAAAACAATGCATAGAACATTTGCTTATATTTAGTGCACACTTCAGCTATCAGACTGAGAGCATCAGAGCTACTCAGTTGTGGGTGAGTTTATGTGATTCCACTCTGCCTAGAAGCATGAAACACTTTGAAGAATGCAAAGAGGAAAACCTGAAGATACCTGAATTCATGCTCTACTTGGGCAAAAACAAAGCTCTAATTACTCCAACTTAAAATGACTTTGGAGATCTAATATTTTCCAAGCACAAAAGAATTCTAATTGTTTTGCTTAGGGGATGAATATCTAGCTAAAGACAAAAGGCATAAAGAAATAAATGAAAGTTATCATTCACAACATGAACGTGAGTTAAATACAGTGTATATGCCCTTATGAAGGGGAAAGGAACTTTAGTAAATCTATACCTTAGAGACTTGCAAACTTGGCAATGCTTTTTTCAACCTTTTAAATGCCCACTGCCTAAATAATTCAATTCATTCAATGAGAATATCAAAATAAAAACACAAACCCTTGCATGATTTTATTTCCTTTTTTAAATTCTCTTTAGTTTCTAAAATTCTTCAACACATGTTATATTATTTGTAATCACAAAAAATAGTAACTAGAATTTTTGAATCATCCTTTTGAAACTCAGAAAGCGTTACTAAATAAACTGAAAACTTGGCCAGGCACAGTGGCTCACACCGGTAATCCTTGTAATGCTCTGGGAGGCCAAAGTGGGTGGATCACAAGGTCAGGAGTTTAAGACCAACCAGGCCAATATGGTGAAACCACATCTCTAACTAAAGATTCCAAAAATTAGCCGGGTGTGGTGGTGCGCACCTGTAATCCCAGCTACTCTGGAGGCTGAGGCAGGAGAATCACTTGAACCTGGCAGGCGGAGATTGCAGTAAGCTGAGATCACGCCATTGCACTCCAGCCTGGGCAACAAAGTGAGACTCCATCTGAAAATAAATAAATAATAAATAAATAAATAATAAACTGAAAACTAAAGTGTACATCAGGAAGGATGAGAACAACATTTTTTAAAAGACATTTTAAATCTCAGAATTTTTACAAATGAACCAAATAGAAATTTAGGCTAAAACTAAAAGACTTTTTAAAGAATAAATCTGCAACAGTGAATAAACGTAAGAATTTCTAGTAGACACAGAAAGGGGGATGAATCTCAATGACTGTATGACTGAGCATTCACCAAATGCCAGGCTCTGTTCAAAGTTCTGTATTGCATTGTGATCCTCCCTAGAACTCTAAATACCAGTCTCCTAAGCCTACCGGTTAAGCAAATTCAACAATCACAGTATATTTAGCTTGTTCTTATGAAAGAGATAGCCTTGTTTCAGGCAATGTTTCTACCAAAGATTTAAAAGAAGGCATAGAACACCTGCTTGTTAGCCTTGTGGGGGTGTGTTTATATGAAAACATCAAGTTACGCACCCTAACTGTATACAATTTTTATTTGCCAATTATACCTCAATAAATTGGGGGAAAATACATTTTGTGGGTGACATCAAGCCAAAGGAATCTTCAAACATTCTGTGAGATGATAAGAAAAATAAGAGATTTAGTAGACAGAAAGTACTATATATATATATATATATATACACACACACACATATATTTCTTTAATTTCCAAAATTCTTCAACATATATTATTTATAATTACAAAAATTAATAACTAATTTTTAAATCATTCTTTAGAAACTCAGAAAGTGATATTAAATAAATTGAAAACTAACAATTATTGAATTTTCCCCAAATTGTTTTGGTCGAATAGATGCCCAGCCTGAATTCCTATAGTAACAAGGAACTCACTATCAGTGTAGGAAATTCATGACCCCAGTAATAGTGAATTCCTCATCACTAGAGAAATTTTATATATGTAAATATATATATATTTTAATGAAGACTGACTGGCAACCAGACCATTGACAGACCATTGAGTTAAAATGTGGTGGGTGTGGCCGGGCACGGTGGCTCACACCTGTAATCCCAGCACTTTGGGAAGCTGAGGCAGGAGGATCACCTGAGGTCAGGAGTTTGAGATCAGCCTGACCAACATGGTAAAACTCCATCACTACTAAAAATACAAAAATTAGCTGGGTGTGGTGGCACATGCCTGCAGTCCCAGCTACTCGGGAGGCTGAGGGAGGAGAATCTCTTGAACCCGGGAGGTGAAGTTTGCAGTGAGCTGAGATTGCACCACTGGACTCCAACCCAGAGACAGAGCAAGACTCTATATCAAAAAAAAAAAAAAAACTGTGATGTTGCCTTATTGGAATCTAGTCAACCTAATTCAAAATATTGCCTTTGGCTTGGTTACTCTACTTTAGAGAGATTTAGAAGTAAAGGAGAGAAATCAAAAGGGACAAAGGACACAGAATTATGTCATAAAAAAAAATTTGTCTAGGCAAATGAAAGAAAACCCAGACAACCAGGCAACATGACAAATTCCTGGTCTTCAAATATTTGAGGACCCCTCTCATAAAAGAACTTTTTAGTTCTGCATTTAGCAACCACATGGTAATGGTTATAAGGAACCAGATTTTAGCTCAATTGGAGTTTTCTAAAGAGCAGGACTATCCAGAGATTAAATAGATTACCACCAACGATAGTGAGTTCCTCTTCACTAAAGGAATTCAGCCTGGGCATCTATTTGACCAAAACAGTTTAGGGAAAATTCAATAATGGTATGGTGTCTGGACAACGTGATATTTGACTTTCTTTCCAAACCTGAAAATTTATTTGGAGGAAAGTTCTCAGGGACAAGATGGCTTCTTTGTCAGTTTGAACAGAAGAAGGCTTGAAACATGGGGGTTTGCCCTAAGAAACAGAGGAAGGCAATATGACAGGGGATCCATCCAAAAGAAAGATTGAGAAAATCAATCAAAGAGACATGGAGCCGGTTAAAATGTCAAGTAGGCACAACAGTGACAGGAGACGGGACACATCATTTGTCAAAGGGCGATTTGCAAGTACTTGGCATCGGGGGTAAATAAGAAAAACGGTTTTCTGCCTATATAAGTGTTCATACGTAATTCAGAAACCATATGCAGATACTAATGAGCATTGCCGGTATATCACCGATAGAGGGCGTAGTTCAGGGCTTTGTTTTGTAGACAATATTTGCTCCATGACAGAATCACTTGTATAGCCATCCACCCTCCTACAGACAAAACAGAAAAAAAGTGCCACTGGTTTCAGATTATTTAAATTAGATAAGCATTCAATGCAGCAGGTGAGTCTTCTTCAGAATTTTCTAAGGAGGAAGGGATACTTTGTCTCAGAATAATAAAAAAAAAAAAAAAAGGCAGATAAATCCAGCAAGCAACAGAAATGGCACGCGCGTTCGTTAGTAGCCTTCAGACTTTTTCCACCAAGTCTTTGAAGGCAAGCAGGGGGTGGGCACTGTGGTATCTCACAGAATTTTTTTCAGCCTGTAGTTTTCTGATGTAGCAGGCTGTAAGAATTCAAAACACTAAATTCCCACGGCTCAGAAAAGTATATTTACTTTCTGTAAATAAACCCTTTATTTTTCACCCTGGCAGATTTTTCTTTCGATGAAGGCAGTCATTTTATCCAGTCCCTTCGGCCCTTGGTGCATGCAGACGGCATCTGCATTAGGAAGGAGACTCAGGCCAGGCGCGGTGGCTCACGCCTGTAATCCCAGCACTTTGGGAGGCCGAGGCGGGTGGATCACGAGGTCAAGAGATCGAGACCATCCGGGTCAACATGGGGAAACCCCGTCTCTACTAAAAATACAAAAAATTAGCTGGGCATGGTGGCGCGTGCCTGTAATCCCAGCTACTCAGGAGGCTGAGGTAGGAGAATTGCCTGAACCCAGGAGGAGGAGGTTGCGGTGAGCCGAGATCACGCCATTGCACTCCAGCCTGGGTAACGAGAGCGAAACTCCGTATAAAAAAAAATAATAATAATAAAATAAAAAGGAAGGAGACTCAATAAGGAATGCTTGTTCCATGCCGTCCCCAAGCAATCCTCACAGCACTCAAGGGGGCCACAAGAGAATGAATGGATGGCACACAGGGGGCAGTAAGCACGGTCACCAACCATTAGACAGAAAAATAAAGCAACAAAGGAAAGGAAACACATCCCCGCCCCCGGCCCCGTGAGACCAATAACAGCAGCAAGAAAAACATGAGTCCCAACCACAGATTTTATGGCCACCTTAAGGCCATTTTCAAAATATACATCTCATCCTCTGGGTGGGATTTTCTCCAGTAATAGAGTACTTGATGCCGCTGAGATTTCCGAGTATGTCTTCAATCCAGAGTTTCCATTCACAACTATGAAATTCACATTTTTGCATCAACTTGCCTGCTTCTGTGCTGCTTTCATCCACTTGTTTATTTGTTTATGGTCACTCAGCGAATACTTACGGGAAAACGTACTATATGCCAGTCATTTTTCTAAGCCTACAGGCACAGAGGTAGACAAAGCGGCCTGCGTTCATAGAACTTCATTTCATGGGGAAAGACAGACAAAGGAGCAACAGCAACAAAATATAACGGAGAATAATAACTGTGATGAAAATAGAACAGTGCTGAGAACCTGGTTTAGATTAGAAGTCAAAGGTCTCTGTGGTAAGGTGGTGCTTGAACTGAAAAGAAAACACAGAGAAAGTAGACAAATGAGAATGTGGAGGAGATTCTCAGGCAAGAGGAAGAGAGGATGAGCTTAGCAGGGGCAGGAACACGAGCAGGGTCAGCGCGGGAGCATGCAAAGTGTGACACGTGCTACCATTAGAGAGAATGTGGGGCAGGTGATGCGGGCCTAACAGGGAAGAACTGGGAGTGTGAATTGTATTCCAAGGTAAGTCATTTGTAAGTTAAGTGGAAGAGGAGTGTGATCTGATTTACATTTATAAACATAATTTTCTTCTCAATGCTGAAGGATAGTAGGAATACAGAA
The DNA here is from genome assembly GCF_030222135.1 of Aotus nancymaae. Taxonomy (NCBI): domain Eukaryota; kingdom Metazoa; phylum Chordata; class Mammalia; order Primates; family Aotidae; genus Aotus; species Aotus nancymaae. Next base: position 2,304,927 of record NW_026988447.1, on the reverse strand, counting down.
TGGTGAGGTTGGGATAGTCTAATGACCCATTTCCCTCCTTAAATAGAGAGGATAATGTCTAAATTTAATCTGTTTCCTAGAATTATCTAAGAAATAATGACATATCAAGATAACCATGCTTTAGTCACTAGTAAATGACTGTGACTTAACTAAGCTTAACTAAGCTTAAATGTGATAGGGTATATGATATCATAAAAGGAGTAAGATCAGTTTTTTATCAAGCAAAAATGAATATAATTTATCTACAATCTGCTACTAAATAATAATTGCAGTTGGTCCTAACCCTTAGAGAAGCTGTGGGGAACAAGTAACATATTTTTGCACCAAGTTAGCTTAGATGGAGAAAGTGTTCCAGAGAACAGACTACAGATACACAACCCAGAAAGAAATGCAGGTTATACAACCAATTGTTCTTCAGATGCACTCACAAAGACACGCAAGAATGGGCACAGTGTAGGCACCAGGAGCATCATCTTTGCATTTAGAAAACAACTTCTGGCTGTTTTGATTATGTAGGAATCACCTCTTCCGGAATTAAGGGCACAGTGGTGGCGAGCACCTTGTCAAGGGCTCTTTGCCCTCAGCACTCGATGAGGAGGTAGTCGGGTTCCGAGTTCCATAGTCCTAGATGTCTGACAATATCTAATTATCTCACTATGTCTTTTTCCCCAACTTTCAACATCTACTGAAAATCCAAAGACCATCAGTTTGCATTTATTATGCCTAGAATGACAGCATGTAAGATGGTGAGCTAGAAATAACTCATCAGGAGGCCAGAAGCAGTGGCTATGCCTGTAATCCCAGCACTTTCGGAGGCGAGGTGGGTGGATCACTTGAGCCCAGGAGTTTGAGACCAGCTTGGGCAACATAATGAGACCTTGTCTCTACCAAAAAAAAAAAAAAAAAAAAAAAAATCAAAAAATTAGCTGGGCATAGTGGCGCGTACCTGTAGCCTCAGCTACTCTGGAGGCTGAAATGGGAGGATTGCTTGAGCCCAAAAGGCCTAGTCTGCAGTCAACTGTGATCATGCCATTTTTCTCCAGACTGGGCAACAGAGCAGAACTTTGTCTCAAAAAAAATAAAACAAAATAAGGCAGGAAGGAAGAAAGGAAGGCAGGAAGGCAGGAAGGCAGGAAAGAAGAAAGGAAGGGAGGGAGGAAGGGAGGGAGGGAAGAAACACTCACCACATATGAGCTGTGTGTACAGAAAACATTAACAGCTGCCTCCTCTCAGAAACAGCTACCTTAAAATCCGTTGATACTCTAGGCATAGGACAAAACTGGATAATATGGGAAACAGTTTTGCATGAATGAGCACAGGGTACCACATATGTATAATGAAACATCTTTAGAGAGTTTGGGCAATTCATCTTTCTTTCTTTCTCCAACCCATAGCACTTAGAAACCACTAGATGGCACAATCTATTTTTTCTTTTCCGTTTTTATTTTTATTTTTTCTTCAGGAAACAGTCCTCACAGAAAACTGGCAGTAAAAATAACCTTATTCTCTGTGCTGCTTTAGGAAAGTTGATATTCTTTGTATTCTCTAAAGAAGCATAAGCAAGACCAATTCATTTTCCAAATATTGACGAATGACTGAATATGTGAGAGTGCATCTGCATTTCTTTTTTTTTATTTTTATTTTAAGACTTTATTCTATGGAAATAAAGTATACACCCAACGAAGACTTAATTACAAGGAATGTTCCTGGCTACATTAAAAAATATAATAAGGAACCAGTCATGGTGACTCATGCCTGTAATCCCAGTACTTCTGAAGGCTGAGGTGAGAGGATCACTTGAGCCTAGGTGTGGGAGACCAGCCTGCAACATGGTGAAACCCCAGTGCATCTGCATTTCTACTAACCACAAGGAAGTTTGAGGAATTAGTATTCCTACCTCTGATTTTACACGTGATTCCGTGGGCCTCTTTTTCCCAGTGATCTTTGTCTCCCCTCTTCCTCCCTTCATTTTAATTAATGTTGGAGCACCCTCTGCATCCCATATAGCCAACCAGCTGCCAAGATCCATCTGCTCTTCCATCAAATCAGCTCTGAGCTTTATCCCTCCCTCTTCGTCCTTGCTGCTAAAATCCTAACACAGAGCTAAAACTTTCACTCTTAGTTTTTCCCAATTACCATTCTCTTCCTTCATTCTCTCCTGTAACATGGAGATGCAACCAATATTCTCAAAATACTGCTTCATCATGTCTTCGTGCTACTAAAGACCTTATATTCATCTCATATCAATGGAAAAAAGAACAAGCTCTCATCTTGACATTAAATTCTTTCCTTTTTTTTTTTTTTTTTTTTTTTGCCTCACCCACTGTATCTTCTCCTACTACCTAACACAAAAACTCCTCTCTGATCAACCCACATCACACTTTTACAAAACATGATTCTAACCATTGCAGTGGGTTTGGGATTGGTTGGCTGGCTGGTTGGTTGGTTGGTTAGTTAGTTAGTAGAGTGTTAGTACAGTATCTTGATTAAGAGTGAGGATTCTGTATCCAGATTCCCAGAGTTGTTATTTTACCTCTGCCATATACTAGATTTATAACTTAAGGTAAGTTACATCTTAATGCTTCAGTTTCTTCATTTATGGAATGGAGACAATGCTGGTACCTCACTTACAGAGTTATTATGAGGATTAAAGGAGGTAATAGCTCAAGCTCTTTCAAATGCCTGGTCCCTGTTAAATGCTCATTGTATGTTATCATCCCTTACCTTTTTTCCCAGAGTTGTATCAAAAAACTCACAAAGCTGCATAAACGTAAATTGACTCTGCCATTCAGACTTCTAGGTTCTCTTTCAATCTACACAGTGAAATTATGTGCTAAATTTCAAAACAGTGAGAACACATTTCACTTTGGCCTGTGCCAAATACATTGTTCCAGGTACACAGAAGTATTTTAACAAGCTTTAGTAAATCTCACACGTGTTTAATTCTAAAATGAATTATTGCTGAGCCAGCTTTCTCTGGATTAGAGTATGCTGACCCCGTGTTTTATTTCTATTGTAGGAGAAGAAATTTTTGGCGGCAGCTCATGGAGTTTCCCTTTACCAACCTGGAAATGGCATTCATTTTATTGGCTTTTGTCATCTTTTCCTTATTTACACTGGCTTCCATCTACACTACTCCGGATGACAGTAATCAAGGTAAAAGAAGAAAAAAAAGCAAGCTCTTTGTGGCTACTGTGTACTTTTCCGTCCCTATCATCTTGCTGTGTGTTCAAATTTGGTTTGGTTTCTATCCTGTGTGTGAGGATAACTTCGTTTTTTGTTCTGTGGTTTGTGTGTCCGTATGTGTGTTCATTCAACTAAACATACGAAGAAAAGAGATTAGAATTTTTTAATAAGTTCTTGGTAAAGCCCAAACATTTTAAAATATATATGTAGAAGTATTTTAAAAACCCAATATCACATTTTTTACTCATTGCCAGTAATAATATTGTTAATAAGAGAAATATATAATTTAAATGATTCTGCTGATTAGCTCAGAACTCACCACATTTCAGACAAAATTGATGACAATGGGGGAAATGATACATTTGGGGACCAAAATTTTATATTATGTGTGTGTATGTGTGTGTAAATATATGATAAGGAAATTATATATATTCATAAAGAATAAGATAAAATCATAAAAAGTAAATTTTATTTGTGCTTCCTAGCTTATCCCCAACCCCATCATTCTTGACTATAAAATAAGTGCTGTCTATGAATTAAAAGTCTATTCTCTGTCCTACAGACATACAACACTATCATAACCAGGAACAAAAAGCCACAGTAAATGGACATTCCAGGTCATGCTGACTCGCAAATTGGGAAACATAATTGGAATCCATAAAACCTTTTTCCTGTTCACAATTGTTTCCACTGTGTTAGTTTAAAATGGGTTTGGCTGTAAGAAAGAGTATAACCAAAATAGCAGTTACTATAACTACATAATGATGTATTTCTCTCACCAGGACAGGTAGTCTGGAGGTAGTGAGTTCACAGTTGGCCTGGCACTTCATAACACCTTGGAACTAGGTTACTTCTACTTTGGTTCTTTTCATCTTCAACCTAAATTTTTGTTTATTTGTTTTTTGAGACATAGTCTTGCTCTGTCGCCCAGGCTGGAGTGCGGTGATGCGATCTCGGCTCACTGCAACCTCCGCCTCTCAGGTTCAAGCAGTTCTCTGCCTCAGCCTCCCAAGCAGCGGGGATTACAGGCGCCTGCCCCACGCCTGGCTAATTTTTGTATTTTTAGTAGAGACGGGGTTCCACCATGATGGCCAGGCTTGTCTTGAACTCCTGACCTCGTGATCCACCCGCCTCGGCCTCCCAAAGTGGTGGGATTACAGACTACAGACATGAGCCACTGCACCCGACCTCTTCAACCTAAATTTTAAGAATTCACTCAACCTGGAAAAAAAATGGTTGTCTCATTTAGGTGACTTGAAAAATGACAAAAATGAAATTATTTAGCAGTAGTGGAAATTAGAATGAAGCAGGGATGACTTCTCCAGTTTAGTACGCTGTTTGCTGTCTATCTTATTTGCCTGTAAGCACAAAGCTAATGGAAATGTGTATTAGGAGCTATATTAGTTCATTCCTGCACTGCTCTAAAGAAATACCTGATAGTGGGTAATGTATAAAGAAAATAGTTTTAATTTGCTTATAGTTCTGCAGGCTGTATAGGAAGCACAGTGGCTTCCGCTTCTGTGGAAGCCTCAGAAAACCTCCAAACATGGTGGAAGGCAAAGGGGTAGTGAGTCATCTCACATGGTCAAAGCAGGAGGAGGAGAGAGAAGGGGGAGGGGAGGTGCTATACACTTTTAAACAACCAGATCTCATGAGAAGTCACTGTCATGACGATAGCACCAAGAAACATGGTGTTAAATCATGAGGTGCTGCCCCCATGACACAATCACCTCTCACAAAGCCCCACCTTCAACACTGGGAATTTCATTTCAACGTGAGATCCGGGAGGGGGCACAGATCCAAACCGTATCAGGAGCCTTCCATGAAAAAGGCACAACACGAAGCATTTCAGATGAGTAATAATAACTTCACTATTTCACAAGTAAGAATAATGGAGTTTTCAACTTTACCATAGATCACTCAGCTAATAAGACAGAGAGCCAGAAGTTGATCTCCAGCTTATAGGACTCCAGAACCTGAAGTGTGCCTAACTAGCACACTTTTGCTTCAGATAACCTTGAAAAAGATACTTGGCTTTAAAAAAAAATGCATATATACTTCTCTTTCTTTCTGTGAAGGGCTTAAATTGGCTAAAAACAATACAACAAGATATAACTTACTTTCTAATAAGTAGATAAGGACATCCAGGCCAAAAAAAAATTAAAGTAGAAAAAAATGGGTGAACTTGATATGGAGAAGGAGGCCGGCATGCCATTTCAGCACAGAGGACAAATTTGTGATTAGTCACTCCTGGATTCATGTCCTGGCTCTGCCATTTGGGTAATTCTGCCTTTGGGAAGATCATACAAATTCTCAAAGCCTCTGTGTTAGTCTGTTCTTATGCTTCTAATAAGGACATATCCAAGACTGGGTAATTTATAAAGGAAAGAGATTGAATTGACTCACAGTTCAGCATGGCTGGGGAAGCCTCAGGAAACTTACAATTGTGGTGGAAGGGGAAGCAAACATGTCCTGCTTCACTTGGTGGCTGGAGAATAAGAATGGGTGAAGTTGGGGAAAGCCCCTTATAAAACCATCAGATCTCGTGAGAACTAACTCACTATCAGGAGAACAGAATGGAAGTAAATGCCCCCATGATTCAATTACCTACCCCTTGTCCCTCCCTCAACATGTGGGGATTAGGGCACTGCAATTCAAGATGAGATTTGGGGGACACAGCCAAAGCATGTCAGCCTCCATTCCCTCATCTGTGCATTGGGATAATAATAGTACCTTCCCTGCAGAGTTGAAGTGAAAATTCAATAAAATAAGGGATATGAAATGCAGAAGGGTGACTATTACTGGAGTCTTCCTGGGAGTCTTCATGATTAGGAATTTAGATAGAGCAATAAGTGTCATCATCATGAAAAATATTTATTACAAAACCAATACAATTTGTATTCACTTAATCTACACACTAGGTCAATGTATTTATTTTAAATGTCTAGTAATACAATCCATTCCACACAAATCAATTACAGGGTGACATCACATAAATCACAAAAGATAAAAATCTGATGTAAGGGAAGGTAAAATTAGGGTCACTGGAATCCCTCAGGCAAAGCCACTGACAAATGGGTGTTTAGTAGAATTAGACTATCTATCCAATAAAGAAGAGATGGGTCCATAAGTACCCCAAAATAGTGTGAAGTGAATGCTAAAGAAGTGAAAGACATCTCAGAAAATTGAAGATGCCTTGAGTATTTTTTGCTAGTGCTATCCTCTATAGAATTGTGCTATGAAAATCACAAGTAACAAGAAGAGTATTGTATGGAGTTATGATGTCAATGTGTCAGAAAAGCGATGCTCCCCAACCCACCCAAATCAACATCCCATCCAGTCTTTGTCTAAAATTAACTTATAGTTGCAATTACAAACTGCATTTTTGTTGAATGAATAATATAATTTTATTTCCATTATTTTTAGTTTCAAGTTTCAATATAAAATTTCATTCAAAGTTTTTTTTTAAATTTTTCTATTAAATTTTGCCCTGGCTCAAGTAAATTCACTTTAAATGATCTACTCCAGTGCCATTTATTCTCTGATTAAAAAGAAATTTCCTGTTACAGAATTATACCCTCAGAAGTGTTAGTCAACATCAGTTATCATCCAAGGATATGGCTGAAGACATGCTCGTAAGTCTCTTCATTTGCAGGAAAAGGGCCAGACATTTAGTTCTTTTCTTTCTTTAAAGCCAGCTCAGAGGAGAAAACTGAAAACACTGAACTTTATCTGAATTCTGTGCTTCTAGAAAGCAGCTATAGTCAAGAAATTCCTCCAACTTTTTATTTTCTGAAATCTCCATACTCTTGTTTTCCAGGAAATGGCTTAAGGAAAAGAACTACCCTCCTCTTATGACATAGATAAGACTCACTGTCCACTCTCTCTTGACATCCCTAAGACCCATGAAGACTCCCTTGTTTACCTGAGACTTGGACAAATACAGACCTTTCCTTTTTTGTCTGAAGCTGCAGATAAGAACAGACACAGACCTTTCAACTCCTTGTTCTTTGTCTCACAAATGATTTAGCTGAGATTTGAACTGTTTGTACTTCTGAAACTAGCCAGATAGAGCTAAACATTAGCCTTACAGCTATTTGACTGAGACTTCTCCTGATTGCAAAACAATTCCACCTGTAAATCATCTCAACTATAATTTTTCTACTCCTCTCTATAAAAGTCTAAAGTAAAACTACCCTGCCAAGCTACTGTGATCTCTGGATTTGAGGTGTTCTCCCTATAATAGCTTGAATAAAATCAATCTGCTTATTTGTGTGCACCTGCACGTATGGGGGTGTGTGTGTGTGTGTCTGTGTGTGTGTGTGTGTTTGACAAAACACAATCTGCTCCCTGTATATGATAATCTGGCGTGGATATGATAAAAAAAAGATTGTAGTTGCTTAGTAGGATTACAGCTATCCCGGCACAGAGAAAAGAGACAATGGCTCACTAGAAAAGAATCACGTTAGGGGCTCTAGCTCAGGGATGTTGGAACTTTCTCAGTAAAACCCACTTCCAGATCTGCTCCCTCAGCTACAATACATTTACCCATGTGTGTGCAGCTGAAATGAAAGTTTCATAAACTCAGCCTCCCTACAGGTCATGTAATCATACTTTGTATTCTGTTTTGTTCTTCTTTGCAAGGCTGGTGGCAACTCACAAAACTACATGTCAATCTCCCAAGCAAACACCTTCCCTAATTGGCCATTGCCTGCAGAATAAAATGAAAATTTCCAAGGCTCTTGAGCATTTTTGTTCCTCCAAGTAGAAAATGTTGATCTGTCCGCCAATAATCCCCTCCTCCCCCTCTACCTGTATCTTACTTATTCTTCAAATAAGTCATTTTCTTTCTTCTTTAATATCAGTCTAACCCAAAATGAACCCCGTCTGTGTGGGACTTTTATAGTGCATTTTAATAGATCACTAATTTCATGCTCATCTTCATCACTCTGTACTATTGGTTATCTTTATACGAGTAGGAAAAGAGACCAGAAAATAATGAAATAGAGTTCCGCGATTTGTTACTTGACTTGGTTGACCATTCAGCAAGTATACTTTTTACATGCTGTTCGCAAGAAGGCACTGTAGAGGCATGGGCACAGATGAAAAATTCGCCAATTGCCAGTCTTTCCCTTAAAGTTCATTGATGTTGCCTTCCATCTTTTTTGCTAATGGGATCCTCTATAGAATCACAAGTAACAAGAAGAGTATTTATTGTATGGAGCTTAAAGTTTACAGTCTCAGGAGAGGTGACACAGGTGGAGAAGTACGAGATGGTAATTCCTATTCATGTAAAAATAAAATTCTTCATCTCTGTGTGAAGCCTCTTCTTGAATGGCCAAAAATAAAATAGCAAACTAATAAAAGCATGTTTCAAAGATAGTAAGACATCACACTTAGCATGTCATCTAGAAAATAAGCCCCATAATGCAGATATTTAATCACTGCTCATCCCAGCACCCAGAACACTATTTGGGACATAGGTGGTTTTTAGTAACTCATTACTGAATACATTAATAAATACCTACAGCTTATGTTGTTAGCGAAGCTCAACATATGAGTTTCACATTTCATGAGTATTATACATCATCTTTCTTATTCATTCCATAGCTCTTCCTACCACTTTTTACTCAGTAATATTCATGTTGCTTTATCTATATTAATCATTTAATCCTAAGATTAAACCTATGAGGCAGGTATTGTAATACTACACTAAATCTAAAATCCTCAGAAATACTCATTAGGAGCTCATGAACTTGTATATGAGCAGAATCACAGGCTGATTTGTGTGCAAAGATAATATATGGGCTGTTCATAAACCTCCTTGAAAACCTCAGTGACATAAAGCGCAAATTAATTCAGAAAAACACAAATCCACGTAGACAGGTTTTTCATGATGGTCGTCAATGTATATTTGATCACCTTTCTGTAATGTTCAGGTTAGATATATTCATGAATTGAAAATGTATTTTAATATCTGTCAAACAAAACATAACCAGGATAGGCATGCCCTCCGGGCAGAAGAAACTGTATGATACATGCCAAGCTCAAATATAAATGGCGTGGTCTATTTCCATTTTTTTGTGTTACCTAGACCACTGCTTCCCTGTATTTTCTTAAATTATAAAGAATCCTTTTCCTCCTATTTCGTTGTTGTTTAGTTTTAAAGTTTACCGCTGTGAAGCTGCAGTGTCAGTTTAGAAGAGATTGGTGTAACAGCCTCTTTGTCTCTCTGGAGGCAGCACGCGGTGACGCAGCAGCAGCGGCTGTTTCCTGCCTGGATTATATTGCTGCCCACCTGCACACTAGTCCCTGCCTTTGAAAGTTGTGTGGTGTAATGGCCAGTAGGAAGCGATAAAATGTAAGTGATCCATCAGGGAATTAAAGGATATTCTGGGAAGGTAATGATCCTTCATCAAAGGTGTGTCCAGCCGCTTGACAAACAGTAGCCATCCAGCATCCCCATGCCAGACACGCCCTTCCAGGATGGCTGTAACTGCCAGGTGAAGTCTTGGCGACTTTGTTCATGATGCACAGAGCTTTAGAGAAAGTAAGTCCAAGGCCGACAGACCCCCCCCCATCCGGGATTAGAATAAACATTAAACTATCTTAGAAAGTCTTAGGTTTCAAAACTGGATGTCTGTTAAGAATTCATCTAGATATGACAGATACCGCTATTGTCCAACTATGTCAAGGTGGCCAAAAGGTCCTACAGCACTTTCTACCTGAGGAGAGTATGCAGAGAGGTCACTAGAAAACAATAATAAGAATACATGTGGGTCAGGTGCGGTGGCTCACGCCTGTAATCCCAGCACTTTGGGAGGCCAAGGCAGGAGAATCATTAGAGGTCAGGGATTTGAGACCAGCTTGGCCAACATGGTGAAACCCCATCTCTACAAAAAATACAAAAATTAGCCAGGCGTGGTGGCGGGCACCTGTAATCTCAGCTATTCGGGAGGCTGAGGCAGGAGAATTGCTTGAACACGGGAGGCAGAGGTTGCAATGAGTTGAGACCACACCACTGCACTCCAGCCTGAGTGACAGAGTAAGACTTCATCTTAAAAAAATAAATAAATAAAATAGAAATTCCTCCAACATTCCAGAAGGAAAGGTTTTATCCTACTTTAACCATATGACATTACTCCTTCCACTTAGCATGCCATCTCATGAACGGCACCATGAAGTGGGTGTATACTCACATGTGGCAAAGTAAATTTTTACACGTTGATCAACATTTGGCAGTACTCTGAGCAGTACACTATGGCCCACCCGTCACCAATCATTAATTTAGATTGTATAAATTATATAATTTATAAATAAGAAACAACTAGCTCTTTCCCATCTTGCAAGATGGCGGGTGAAAAAGTTGAGAAGCTGGATAATAAAGAGAAGAAACCTGAAGCCAAGAAGGCTGATGCTGGTAGCAAAGTGCAAAAGGGTAACCTCAAGGCTAAAAAGCACAGGAAGGGGAAGCCCCATTGCAGCCGCAATCCTGTTCTTGTCAGAGGAATTGGCAGGTATTCCCGATCTGCCATGTATTCCAGAAAGGCCATGTACAAGAGGAAGTACTCAGCGGCTAAATCCAAGGTTGAAAAGAAAAAGAAGGAGAAGGTTCTTGCAACTGTTACAAAACCAGTTGGTGGTGACAAAAATGGCGGTACCCGGGTGGTTAAACTTCGCAAAATGCCCGGGTATTATCCTACTGAAGATGTGCCTCGAAAGCTGCTGAGCCACGGCAAAAAACCCTTTAGTCAGCACGTGAGAAAACTGCGAGCCAACATCACCCCCGGGACCATTCTGATCATCCTCACTGGACGCCACAGGGGCAAGAAGGTGGTTTTCCTGAAGCAGCTGGCTAGTGGCTTGTTACTTGTGACTGGACCTCTGGTCCTCAATCGAGTTCCTCTGCGAAGAACCCACCAGAAATTTGTCATTGCCACCTCAACCAAAATTGATATCAGCAATGTAAAAATCCCAAAACATCTTACTGATGCTTACTTCAAGAAGAAGCAGCTGCGGAAGCCCAGACACCAGGAAGGTGAGATCTTCGACACAGAAAAAGAGAAATACGAGATTACAGAGCAGCGCAAGATTGATCAGAAAGCTGTGGACTCACAAACTTTACCAAAAATCAAAGCCATTCCTCAGCTCCAGGGCTACCTGCGATCTGTGTTTGCCCTGACAAATGGAATTTATCCTCACAAATTGATGTTTTAAATGTCCTAATAATCTAATTAAATAACTGATTACCTTTAAAAAAAAAAAAAAGAAACAAACAAACAAACAACTAAATAAATCTTACAAAGCATCTATATCTGCATTCATTTCTGGTTAGTGAGGTGAGCACTGTTAACAACTCAATAAACACCTGTTCTTAAAAAACAGGGAAAAAATTGATGGCATCAAAAAATTTGTGAGAAAATTTACGGCATCCAAAAATTTGTGTGTGAAATAGCATATACAGACTTGTGGGTGCAGGAAGCATTTTCGCTGTGTTATGAAGGAAGAAAAAATAGAAAATCATAAAGGGAATGTTAAAAGAACATGTCTAAACAGGGCACTTAAAAGGGGATAAAAAGAAGGAAAGTCACATGCAGTGAACAGGCCAGCTTTGCCACAGCAGAAACGCTGCACCAGAGACAGTTCTGAAACTGCCGTGAAACTAGAAGTATTAGTATTATTATAAAGTCAACTTTACTCTAGCACTGCTTTCTAAGTCTCCAACCTTTTGCCACATGCATGAGATGGAAGCAGAGAATGTTGAAATCGGAAATGATTTTAAGGAGAGAAGATAAGAAATCAAATTAAGCAAAGATGTTCAGTCAAGCACTGTTTGCAGTGGTAAAAATGGAAAGACACTACATGTTAATCAATGCAGAAATGATAAAATAAACCATAGCAGATGCACGCAATGGACACCATGCAGCAGGTGAAGGCATTCTATATGCTCTGTCACTAAAAATGCCCAAGATACACTAAGTGGACAAGCGTGCTGCTGAATAACATTAGGATCTGAGTTGTGGTTTTAGGTTTACATTTGTATTTGTGAGTGTATACACACATATACGGACATACGTTTGTGTGGATGTATACACAGATCAGTCAATCTATAGATAATGTTTAGGAGAAGAACACACAGAAACTGATGACAGTGGGTAACTCTGGGGAGAGGAATTGGGAGACGGACATTTATAGTTTTCTGAACTTATTGACTCTTACTACTTTACCACCAACATGTTATAAATTGTTCCACAGTTAAATAAAAATACATATACAGCCTTTTAGAGTTTACAGAGTACTTTCACATTTGTCACTGGATTCTCATAAACCTTTGACATTGGTTGGGGAAGTAGGGTGATCCCTGTTTCCTTTCTCATCTAGGAAATGGAGTTAAGTAATTTTCCAAAGTTACATAGCCAGCAAGCATCAGAACGATACATAGTGATTACAAATGCAATGCCTCCTACACTCCATAAATAGGCAAAATTTGAAAAACTCTCCACTCAAAAAGCTGTGGTGTGCTGCTCGAGCACGCCAATAGTCCATTCCATCATCTCTCTAGGCTTTCATCGTCTGATATGGGCCTCTCACTGTGATTCACTACAAGTCACTCCACATAAAAGCTCCCCTTTGCTTTCTGATACTGATTATTCCTCCTCCTCCTCCTCCTTCTTCTTCTTTCTTTCTTTTTTTTTTTTTTTTGAGTCAAAATCTCACTCTGTCAGCCTGACTGGAGTGCACTGGTGCAATATAGCCTCACTGCATCCTCTGCCTCCCAGGTTCAAGCAATTCTCTGCCTCAGCCTCCTGAATAGTTGGGATTTCAGGCATCTGCCACCATGCCTGGCTAATTTTTGTATTTTTAGTAGAGACAGGTTTTCACTATCTTGACCAGGCTGGTCTTGAACTCCTGACCTTGTGATCCACCTGCCTCAGGCTTCCAAAGTGCTGAGATTACAGGCATGAGCCACAGCACCTGGCCCGATACTGATTATCTCTTTAAACAAGTATTGATGGAGCATCTGCCATATTCTAGACACTGGCAATACAGTACTGAACACGTCATTCAATCATGTACTTGACAAATACTTATTGAAAGCTTAGCCTGCCTTTGCCGTGGCAGATGGTGACTATTCTTTGTTGAATAAAATTGCCCTCATAAAGCGTACAGACATAATGTTGGAGACATTGACTGTCTAACCACATGACTATTTTATTACAACTATTAAAAGTGCTAGGAAGAAATGCAAAGCACCAAGAAATCTCCATCAAGGGGATTCGACTACACGTAAGAGACCAAGAAAAATGTCTCCGATCAAACGACATTTAGGCTGGTGAGCACTGATAGCGGTGAGGGTAAGGCAAGGGAGGACGGGGAAGACAGAGAGCTGGCATTTCCTCTGTGGGAAGAACAAACAGGAAGGCCATTGCATGGAAGGGGCATGAGGAACTTGAAAGGATACCAACCGTGCTTTGATCACAGAGGGGCAGGCAGGGTGACTAGGAAAAAGGAGGTAACGGGGCCAGAGGCAAGGTCAGGATTTCTGACTTTTTCTCAGGAGCAAGGGACAACAGTTACTGATTTTAAGCAGGGGAGAGACATGGTTATATATATATGCATCTGTAAAGATCCTTCAAACTATAGCGGAAGTCGATGGTGGATGGGGCAAAGGAGACAGGAACAGTGGATGTGTTTCCACTCAGCACAACTGGAATTTTGAAAGAAATTTCATTAAAAATTAATTTTTTTAAAAAAAAAGTCTTAATTTCAAAAACTATGAAATGATATGTAAAGTGAATAAATTTCTTATCTTTATAATTTTTATGGGACTGCCAATCATGAAGTTTTAAGTTTAAGATTTAGAGATATATATTTATAAAGAAAAATTGCCAGTGCTGCGATTCTGTATTAATCAGACAGCAAGAAGCACGCTTGCTATTTAAGAAGATCCCTCCCATTTTTTTTCAAAGCTGGCCTCACAAACCAGAGTCAAAGTCATAAACCTGGCCGCATGCAGTGGCTCACGCCTGTAATCCCAGCACTTTGGGAGGCCAAGGCAGGAGGATAGCTTGAGCCAGAAGTTTGAGATCAGCCTGGGCAACATAGTGAGATGTTGTCTCTATTTTAACATAAATAAATGAATAAATAAATAAAACATAAACCCAATAGTGAGGCAAAATCAAGTAGGGAAGGTACAAATTTTATGCATGCAAATAGATTTTAATTTTTTTTTTTTTGCATTGCCACTTCACCCCGCTCCAAAATCAACATGTAACACAAAATGAAAGTTTAATATACACCTCTAATAATATGCAAAATAATTTGATAGTACCAGCACACATTTAGGGAGTTATATGTGATGACTCGACGAAAAAGTTCTTCCCTTGGTACACAATTTGGGTTGTCTGCCAAATAAGAACTGATTATATCTATAGCACAAAAATAGTATTTTGAATGTTCACTGTATGCCAAGCACTTAACATATTTAAGCCTCCTTTCATCCCTATGACCACATTGTAAAGCAGGGAAGTAATGCTATGTCTACTTTGGAGATAAGGAAAATGAAACTCCCAAAAGCAATGTGCCCAAGGAGAGGAAGAGGCAGGAAGAGCTCAGTGAGCACGACCATGGCCCGTGCTCTCCATCCCATGTCTGAGTCAGGGGTGAGTGTGAAAATAGGAACTGACTCAGAATTAACCGTGTGACCGTAGTCAAGTTGCCAAGTTAGCTCTCATTTCTAAATTCAGCTACCCTTGAACAAACATAGACCAATACAGACAATCCACCATTGTTTACTATAACAATAAACTCTTTGTGAATTAAAACATAGCCTCTCACCCTGGAAAAAGCGTAAAATGGAACTCACCAAACAGGAAAAAAACAAAAAAAAAAAAACAATCAATTGAGGGTTTCTTTAACTACCTTAAAGTTGTGTTTGTAATTAACTAGGTGTGATTGAACATCAATCACATGTCTTTTTGTCACAGAGAAGTTCAACATTTGAATATGTATGCCTAAAACAGTGTGGTCTTAGAGAATGTGGATGCGGACTTTGTTCATTTCTAATTCTTCACGAATTAGAGGCGGGTTTACGTTTCGGTCACCCCAGCTATTTCCGTAGTGTGCGGGTAAACTACTGGGCGTGCTGAGCTAATACTTCACAACATAATTCTGTGGGTGCCAAAGCCAAAGGCACCAAGGTTTCCAGTTAAATTGTTCGGGAAAAAATGCCAAAATGTCCGGATCATGAATTGGAAGCTTCTGCTTTTGCTTCATAAAAATGAGGAAAGCCTCTATTAGCAAAAGACCAAACTGAGATTAGTTGCCAATCTGTAGATTTTCTATTATTTCACATAGTTTTAAAACTGTTTTTTCTGCAAATGTTTCTTCATGGAAAAAAATGTCAGCACACTTTTTTGCAATTTTTCTGTTCTCTATGAACACAATGAATTTTCTGCCTTTATAAACCAAATTATCCAAAATTAAGAAGGCATGGCCATAAGTAGGAAGACTGAGGTCTTCCTACATAAGTTTTACCTCACCTGAAAGCCACGAACTTGCCTGGAATGAGACTGTTCATTAGCTGCTAGGGCAAATTTCAGGTTTGTATTAAAAGAAATAAAAATTCCTCTCTGTATCAATGCTCCTGACACACCTACTTAGGGATATAGAGGAATCAATAAAGTTATGCTTTAAAGGAAGGATTATTAATCTATTTAATATGGATTGTTAGAGGTGGAAACAGCAAATTTCGAGAGCAGGCAACAAATTGGGTTATTTGTATTTATTAGAAGTAATTGCAGCTGCCAGCCAGTAGAGGGCAATATTTGACAAACACCTGAATCCAAGAAAAATAATAATTGCTCTTGCGTTCCGGCGCTGCCTGTGTAGAACTAATTTCACACCAGCCAGCATGCTAAACACTGGGAATGCCAAAGCTTTGTCTTTTTCCCCAGTGAACCGTGAGCAATGCATGCAGCTATTCCAGGTAATCCCTTAATCATATTTAAAAATACGAATAGCGGCAGGGCGAAGTGGCTCACGCCTGTAATCCAGCACCTTCAGAGGCCGAGGCAGGCGGATCACGAGGTCAGGAGATCGAGACCATCCTGGACAACATGATGAAACCCCCCCGTCTCTTAAAAAAAAAAAAAAAATTTAGACGGGCGTGGTGGCGAGCGCGCGTAGTCCCAGCTACTCCGGAGGCTGAGGCAGGAGAATCGTTTGAACTCGGGAGGTGGAGGTTGCAGTGAGCCGAGATTGCGCCACTGCACTCCAGCCTAGGTGAGAGTGAGACTCCGTCTCAAAAAACAAAACAAAAAACAAAAAGAATAGATTCTTCTCTTTTTCTCAAAATCTATTTAGCAGGCAAGGGCCTAGGCCAGGTATATCCCGAAGGCCTTTTTAGGTCAATGAATCCTAATGCCCATAAATTGGATTCTCTTAAAATAGAAGCTATAAAAGGATCGGTAGCTCTACAGTGAAGAAGAACAGAATGAATGTCCACAAAGGCATTAATAACTGTGTGTATTATTAAACACTGTTTTTATACTATTTTTGAAATCTCAGAAAATGTGCATTAAATTCTAAAATCCTAAAAATTTTAGAAACAGACAAATCTAAAACCGTAATGAGATACTACTACACATCTCTCAGAATGACTAAAATTTAAATACATATACTACTTTTTTTTCTTTTTCTTTTTCTTAGATACAGGGTCTTGCTCTGTCACCCAGGCTGGGGTAAAGTGGCACAATCATAACTCACTGAAGCCTCAAAGTCCTGGGCTAAACCAGCCCTCTTATTTCCACCTACAAAAAGTTACTAGAGGCAAGTAGGACTAGAGGAACGTGCCACAGCACGAGGCTATTTTTTCATTTTTGTAGAGAGAGGGGTCTTGCTATGTTGCCCAGGCTGGTCTCAAACTCCTGGTCTCAAGCAATTGTCCCGCCTCCAGGTGTGAGCCCCCATTCCTGACCCTACATATACTAAATTTGCACACACACACACACACACACAACACCAAATACTGCTGAAGATGAAGACCTACTGGAATTCTTGTATGTTGCTTGTGGGAATGCAAAATGGTACAGTCAGTTTGGAAAGCAGTTTGGAATTTCTTATAAAGATAAAACATATACTTACTGGCCGGGCGCAGTGGCTCACGCCTGTAATCCCAGCACTTTGGGAGGCCGAGGCAGGTGGATCACGAGGTCAAGAGATCGAGACCATCCTGGTCAACATGGTGAAACCCCGTCTCTACTAAAAATACAAAAAATTAGCTGGGCATGGTGGCGCGTGCCTATAGTCCCAGCTACTCAGGAGGCTGAGGCAGGAGAATTGCCTGAACCCAGGAGGCGGAGGTTGCGGTGAACCGAAATCGCGCCATTGCACTCCAGCCTGGGTAACAAGAGCAAAACTCCGTCTCAAAAAAAAATATATATATATATATATACTTACCAAACGGCCAAACAATCCTACTCCCAGCACTTACCCTCACTCAAGAACATATACACAAATGTTTATACCATTATTCGCAATTACCAAAAAAAAATGAGAACAGCCCAAATGTCCTTTAGCAGGTAAATGAATAAACAGACTATAATACATTTATGAAACAGAATATTATTAAGCAATAAAAAAGGAAAGGAACCAACTGTTTGATACATGCAACAATACGAGTGAATCTCAAATGTGTTTTGCTAAGTTAGTGTTTCTCAACCTCATAACTGTTTTAGGCCAGATCGTTCTTTGTTGTAGGAGGTATCCTGCGCACGGGAGGATGTTTAGCCGCCTCCCTGCCTCTTCCCACTAGATCCGTGCTGCACTTTCCCAATCCCCCTCGTTGTGGCAACCAGCAACGCCTCCAGAGATTGCCAGATGTCCCCTGGAGAGGCCAAGGTTGTTTCCAGGTGAGAGCCACTGTGCCAAGCAAAAGGAGTCAAGTTCAGAAGGTGGTTCCACCTGTATAACATTCTGGAAAAGGCAAAACCGCAGAAACAGAAAACAGCACAGGGGCTGCCAGCCATTCAGGCCAGGGAGAAGATTCGACTACAAAGGAGGAGCACGGGGGATTGCGCGTGTGAGAGCGTTGTTCCACATCCTGATGGTGGTGATGCATTTGTCTGCATTTGTCAAAACTCATGGGCCTGTCTGCCTTAGTAAGCACCCTACATACATTTAAAAAATGAATCTCGTTTTTTTCTTTTTCTTTTTTTTTGAGACGGAGTCTCCGCTGTGTCACCCAGGCTGGAGTGCTGTGGCATGATCCTGGCTCACTGCAACATCCACCTCCCTGGTTCAAGCGATTCTTCCGCCTCAGCCTCTCAAGTAACTGGGACTACAGGCATGCACCATCACGCCCATCTGATTTTTGTGTCTGTTTAGTAGAAATGGAGTTTCACCATATTAGCCAGGCTGGTCTCGAACTCCTGACCTCTTGATCCACCCACCTCAGCCTCCGGAAGTGCTAGGATTACAGGCATGAGCCACCCTGCCCGGTTAAACAATGAATCTTTACAAACCTATAAAATACTACTTTATCTCTTAAGGGAGATAAACATCATAGGAGAGATTCCTAAACTTAAAGAGAATGCTACCTAATTCAGCACTGAATAACAAAGTTCTGAATTTTCAGGTCAAATGTCAAATAAATTAATATAGAAACAATAATAAAACATGTAAACAGTACTGCACGGTTTAACAAAAGTTCTCTATGAATAAATGTGGATATCTGTTTCTACAGGATAGTTTTTTAAGACTTTATAATAGTTTACTTATAGTAATTATTTTAATAAAATGAATTTATTAGATCTCTTAATTTCTAAATAAAAATGGAATTCCTGGCTGGGTGCAGTGGCTCATGCCTATAATCCCAGCACTTAGGGAGGCTGAGGAGGGTGAATCACTTGAGGTCAGGAGTTCCAGACCAGCCTGGCCAACATGATGAAACTCCATCTCTACTAAAAACACAAAAATTTGCCAGACATGGTGGCAGGCACCTGTAATCTCAGCCATTTGGGAGGCTGAGGCAAGAGAATTGTTGAAAGCCAGGAGGCGGAGGTTGCAGTGAGCCAAGATCTCGCCACTGCACTCTAGCCTGGGTGCCAGAGCAAGACTCTGTCTCAAAAAACGTAAAGGAATTTCCATTCCATTTCTCAGTGGAAATGAAATTTCTAAATGTCTGCCAATATAAAAAACAATGTTTTCTTCATATTTCTTAGAAAAACATGTGATCCATAAACTGGGATCAAGCCTGTAATTCCAGCTACTTATCAGGCCAAGGTAGGATTACTTGAGGCCAGGAGTTCAACATCAGCCTAAACAACATAGTGAGACAGCAACCCTCACCTCCATCTCTGAAAAAATAAATACATACACACATAAAAAGAAAAATATATGACATATATTGCTAAAATAAAATAATTAATTTTTTACCTGTACTGACATTTTCACTTCATTTGTAAGAATTTCCCTGTAGCTAATTATACAGAAAAAACACAGAAAATGTGAAATAAAGAAGCAGTTTTCTTTTTTTTTGTTTTTTTTTTGTTTTTTTTTTTGTTATTTAGTAGTTTTCTTTATGACATAAAATTTTAAAAATTAATTCTCAAAGTACTGCTTTAGTAACTTGGAAATGACAAGAATTCCAGGCATTAGTTTCCCTCGCCAGAGCATAATAAATCCCCCTGCTCACACATCATTTGCTGGAAGTAAGAATGGTGGCCCTAAAAATAAAAATTAAAAGTACAGCTAACTATGAAGAAAGTTGGGGGCAAGGCCCCAGCTGGGAGTTGAGACTGATACTGGCAGAGTTGTAACTGCACATCAAGACTTTCTCACCACTCCCTAGGGAGATGCAAAATATATAATTAGGGGATAAAAGGCGTTCCAAGCTTGACTCCCAAGACTGCTGGCCTTGAGTTATTATAGACTAATAACCACAGCATAGCTAGCTCTCTAACTGAACTCTGAAACAAAAAGGAATTTTATTTGTGGTGGGTAAATGCCATTGGTTCTTGATAGTATGATATGTCACGTTTCGGATAAACTTTTTTTCTAATACAGAAAAAGCCATTTGATGAGTATAAGAAAACTTTTTGAAAAGATGCCAAAACAACCACAAACAGGTAGACTCAGATAGTATATAATGAATTTCATATGAAAGGAAAGTCAGCCCTAAGGCCAAATTGAAGAATATGGTTTGTTGATTCCTGTTTAAGGGACTACAAAGATGCTGGGAGAACTAAGATTTGCTAACAGTTTACCTCCTACACTGTTGAGATGGAAATAAGAAAGGCTTAGTTTGGGAATCCTGAATCCTACTTATGAGCCTGAGAATCACACGAATCAATACAGAATCATCTCAAGGAGTTGTTCCATAGCTGGCTCATTGGAATAATTATATAAATAGGGTGCTTTTGAGGTGCTGTGTGTTTGGAAAAGAAGCAATTGGCAGCCACACACAAAATCAAATGATTTTTGGTCTCATCAGCCATTCCCCGAGGTTTGTTTGTTTATTTGTTTGGGTTTTTTTTTTTAATCCCTTGAGTTGTACAAATAATCTTGTAACATTTACTCAAAGAAGAATGATTTCTTCATGACAAGAGCAATTCCAAACACTCCCAAATGGGTTTCTTCAATCATTTTTTAAGTTTCTTTGTTTACACTCTGTTTTTCAAAATTTTATTAACTAACTCCAAAGTTGAAAGTCCATCATCAAACAAAGACTCAATCTCCTGCTCTTTATAATGGAGACAACACCACATATCAAGGTTTTTGTGAAAATCAGATGAGATGGAAACTAAAACAGCAACCATATTCAAGGAATTACTTATGTAGGTACCAAATATATTTTCTTTGTTATTGAAATGAAGTTGAAACACAGATCCAATGTTCAGCTATGCAATGCATATATTTACATCATCTTGAAACTTACTGAGTGTGTGTGTGTATGTGTATATATACATATATATCTTTAAGCGTCATCTTAATCAGTGTTCAGCTATGCAGTTCATATATTTACATAATCTTTAAGCTTCTTATGTGTGTATGCATATATATATACACACACACACACATATACATATATCTTTAACAAAAAGAAACCTACCGTTTGAGAATTTTAAGAATCAAGTAGTTTCTTATAATAGTAGATGTAGAATATCATTTGGAATAGATTATTAAAAGTCATGGCTACAAATAGCCCAGATTCTCCAGGCTCCCTAAATCCCATCCTGAACATCAATTTGTAGCTAGTAAAAATCACATACTATGAGGGATAGTGGTTGTCCCTAAAGACCACATAAACTGTGGTCAAGACATCCAGCACTTTTAAGAAAACATACAAAAATAAACCATTATCGAATTTAAATCTAAATATTATAACCCTAAGGAAAAATCAACTTCACAGATTTGAGAAAAATAATAGAACTTATTTTTGTGACACAGGTTCCCAGGAACTGAATCTTGGTTGAAGGATGTTTGCTAAAGATGAATGTTAAACTATTTGCTCAGTGAAACAATTCCCAGCCAGCAGTTACAGCACTGTGGCTCCAGTTTTATGTAATGGGTTATATTTAAACCATCCTAGCAGCTGCTCAAAATGCCATTCAGGAACTACCTGAAAACTGTTCCCAGGGCCTAGTCCGTGTTCCAGGTGAAAGAGTCTATCAAAGACTTCTTTCCAGAAATGTTGGTTACTACATTTCCTTAGGGGCAGTTAAAATTCTGTTACAGATAATCTAAATTATTGCCAGAAACCCTAGGATTTATGCATAACAAAAAAAAAAGAGAGAGAGATTAATATTTTCTGACTTTTGAAATCGTATTTTTGCTTTTATGTATATTTTTTGCTAGAATTCTAGTGCCTTCTTCTACCATTCTTGAGTCAGAAACTAGTTACCCAGAAAATGTATTCATACTTCAGCTACTAAAATTCCTCTTTTTTGTGTGCCTAAATGCCTAAATGCTAGTGGCAAGGCTTTCTAGGTGTAGAATCCAAGCCAATAAAGTCCGATTCAATCTTCCCTGATCCCAAAGGCCGTCGTCACTGTCCTGTTTGAACATTTGGACACTTCACATTGGGTCAAAAGCCTTACAGCCTACTTGACTTCATCCAGATGGACCATTTAATCATAAATGAGTAGGCATAGGACACAAAAACATTTAATTAAAAAATTGTTTGAGCTTAGATAAACACACATAAACCAATAGGAATCATAGCTCCACCTTTGTTCTTGGAATTGCTAGTGGCACCAACAAATGAAAGGACATTTCCCAGAAATGTTTAAGGACAGCAACTTAAGGGAGGGAAGTGACGTTAAGTCGGGTCAGGGACAGACAGTCGTATGTTAATCATTTTCCATCTTCTTTGTTTATATCTCTGAGTTTTTATTAAATAATTCTTAAAACCACTTAACAATGGGATATTGGCACTTGTGGTAAATTGGGATTAATTACTATCTCCTGGACAGCACTAGGAGCGATACTAAATGGTGCGCCAAGATTTTTTAAACTACTGTTAAGATGTTTAGAGAAAGAAACAGTGCTCGCTTTGGCAGCACGTACACTAAAATTGGAACAATACGGAGATTAGCATTGTCCCTATCTAAGGATGACATGAAAGTTTGTGGAGTGTTCAATTAAAAAAAAAAGAAATGCCTATTTTCTAGAGGATAAACACTGTTGCTCTTATATTTTGATTTATTTCTTTCTTTTCTTTTTTTTTTTCTTTCTTTCTCCCTCTTTTCCCCTCTATTCTTGTTGTTCAAAGTTAAAAATAAGCATTTGGGCTTTTTTTTTTTAAACTAAAACTAGTGAATACAGTCAGAGTAGGCCCAGTGTTCTCTGTCTTCTCTCTTCCGTGACAGTCGAATCTCAAATGTCATGAACTAGAACTCACTTTACTTGGATAATGGATATTCCAGATCTTTTAATCCTTACTTCCAAATCTCTATCCCTTTAAAATATATATTTCATGTAAACGTATGCCCAACGGATATAGGTCTATTTTTCAACCTGTTCTCTTTGAGTCTTTTTAGTGCTTTACGTCAGCTATTTAAGAGAAAGTCTTTGAACATAGCGTCACTTTCTGATTTAGGCAGGTATTTGTTCTTTTGACATCTTTGGCAATCTACTTGTATATAGATGTACTGCTACCTTGGGGCATATATTATCATCAATTTTCTAGAATTATAATGTCATTTCCCGCCTAGATTCTACACCCAGCTCCTGGGTTCAGTGCTTCAAAGATTCTTCCCACCACCCTCAGTTTTACATTATATATATTAGGAAGATTGCAGAAATGTTTCTCAGGTGTATTTTCAATAACTTGCTTTTATTGGAAAATAAATATTGTCAGCAATCCATTGAACCCACTGATCCTTGTTTGAATGTTTCTAATGCTATGTAATGATTATGTTTCAGAAAAATAGAGAGCTGAGTATAATTGCTTTCTCTAACTCTTGAGACTCGCTAGAGTCAATTCTTCTGATCAATAACACTATTTACAGAGTTATATACACTTTGTTGTCCTATGTGGTAAAACTGTGAGAGATATTAGAATTTTCTTTTTATAAAGGGAGAAACAGAATCACCAAACTTAATGATCTAGGGGTAGTACTGATGGAAAAATATTTCAAGTAAGCTACTCATGGCCAATCTGAATCTATTACATTTCTTCTAATTTATAAGAGCACTTTTTGAACTAGATTTAAAAATGTGCTATATTTTAGATCTCTTCTTTGGAAATATTAAACATTTTCAAATAGCATTCTTTGGTATTCTATATGCTGTTTCAGTACAAAATTTATCATTTCAGAAAGAAAAACGGGTTTGATTTTATGTTTTAACAGGAAAATTGGAGAGTTCTGAATCCTCAGTGGAACTTGAGATTTAAGAAGTAATAAAAACAAGAAACTGACTTGTGTGCAAGGCTGATGCTCTTACTTGAAAGTTGTTTGTGATCTGGAAAAAAAAAAATCTCAAAAGTGACTATTCCCGGATATTTTTCCTTATACACATAACAAGAATTAAAGTATAATTTAATTATTATATGGAAGTTCTCAGTTTCAACACTGGCCTCTGAATGTTTGCAGATTCCAGAGATCTGCAAATAATTAGCTGACAATGCTGGAATGCAGAAACAGGTCTGTCAGCAGCATTAGTGCTAAGCACTGAGGGAGAATCCAAGGCCAGCAGAGGTACGAATGAGCCCACTCAGGCAGACCTCAGTGTCTCCTTTATCCACACTCCATACATAATGTCAAAAAAGCTTCTCAAATATCTATATGGATGGGATTAAGGAATAACTTAAGAATCTTGTACTTATATAAAAGTCATCTTGCCATTGAACCTGAACATTTTAAATGACTGCACTTTCATGACTACCAAAATATTTGTCCACTCTAAAAGAAACTTGACTGGGTAGAGGCATGATATTCTCAATGTATAATTTTTAGTAATTTAGCTTTTGGAATCTTGCTCCCACCTATATAAAAGATTTATAAGTGGAAAAGGAATTCAAATGAATTTTACCCCGTAGTTATTACAGTGATGTAAGGCTTTAGCTAAATTGTATTAATCCGATGCTTTGTCACAAATGTGTTTGCATTACCACAGCACATTTCTGCAACTCGAGATAAGCAATGTTGGAAGATGGTACTTGTTCTTGAGAATAAGTTCCGTTTCATCTTTTCTCCTTCTCTGACAAAAACTGAAGTTAGTGTTTCTCTCTCTGATTCCCTATTCTCTGAGATCTCTTAGTTATTTCCATGATACATCAAACAAGCCTAAAACTGTTACGTGGAATGTCTGTTTATATGTAACAAAAGACTAGAAATCTAGTTATGCATAGAAGAGGACTTAAGACCCCACAATACACATTTACCCATTTGGAGACTTCAACTTTCTTTTCTTCAGGTTACGCCTACTTTTATCTCACAATACCTTAAAGGAAACTGGTACAGTAGGTTTTATTCTCTTTGCTTGTAGGCAGCCTCAATATTGCTGCTTGCTTGCATGATTTTTCTTAGTGTAAATGCAGGGAGAAAGAGCAAGATCTCTGGTGTCTCACCTTATAAGGACACTAATTCTATTGCACCAGAGCCCCATCCTTATGAACTCATTGAACCCCAATGACTTCCTTAGAGCTTCCATCTCCAAACACACACACTGGGAGTTGGGGCTTCAGCATATGAATTTGGGAATAAGGGGGACAGCAACATTCAGTCTACAACACACCCTATACATAAATTAACTCAAAATGGTTAAAGATCTAGATGTAAGACTCAAAAATATAAAACTCCTGGAATAAGTATTGCCGGATAAGCAATGAACACATGATTCACTAGTTTTTTTTATAGGCTGCACACAGCATCAGAATTCTTCTAGGCACATTTTACTAAGCAAAATCCTTACTCTAAAAATATATATATGAAATGCTATGATGACTAAAACACCTAAATGGGAAATTTGAAAACTTACAAGCTAAATAATTACTTCACCTGTTATCACTCATTTGAATGATACTGTGTTTTTTTAATTCTTTTAATTGAATTTGTATTCAAATATTAAAACAAGCTCTGAAAACTAAATTATTTGCATATGTTACTGATTACAAAATCACTAGTAAGGTTATCTAATAAATTTCAACATACAAGTAATTCACTTTAAGTAACATCATGACACTTACAAATTCCTTTTTTTATTATTCCAGTGAAACAGTGGGAGTGGGTATAAATTCTTATGATTACAAATAAAGTAAATTAGCCTTAGTTTTGACTCTCATGCTTCCAGTAACCATGGCTTCTGAAAAATAAAACAGAAAACCTCAAAGTGACTAAATTTGACACAAAAAATAAAATAAAGTTTTCTGTTTTTACTTTACGGAACCCTTACAGTATTCAAGGTTAATATTTTTCAGTCAAATAATAGACACTTTTCACTAGTAAAAATTATACATTTTGGGTATATTTATCTATTGATCTAGTTTTACCTCTAGATTTTATGGTGAAAAGAATGTGTAATTATATAACTTTAATGCAAGAAACAAATGCTGCAGAGGTTATCTTAAGAAATCAAAATAAAAGACCGTAATAATTTTTAGAAAAATATACATTTAAAGAAAAATACAGATGGGCAATCAACCAATAGCAGATTATATGTTAATTAATCATATATAACTTCTATCCTCTTTTATTATTAATTTATAGCTACTTCTAACGTTATCTTGGACTGTTTTTTCTTATTCTCAATAAATTTATTACAATCAATAGATTAATGTTTTCTTAATTATCATTAAAATATTTAAATCTGTTAGACATACCAATTTATTTGCCTACTATAAAAGAAGACATGACATAATCGCTATGTTTTAAAAATTATAATACATTTGGTAGTTTTAGTCATCTATTTTTTATTTTTTGAGACAGGGTCTGGCTCTGTTGTGTAGGTTGGGCTGCAGTGGTGCAATCTCAGCTTACTGCAAATTCTGCTTGCCAGGCTCAAGCCATCTTCTCATCTCAGCCTCCTGAGTAGCTGGGGCTACTGGCACACACCACCACACCCAGCTGATTTTTGTAATTTCTTGGTGGAGATGGGATTTCCACTGTTGCCCAGGCTGATCTCAAACTCCTAGGCTCAAGCAATCCATCTGTCTTGGCCTCCCAAAAGTTTAGTCATTCGTAACAAGCTAATTGTAATGTCTACAGTAATCATCTATAGTAATGGGTTTCAGACATTTTGTTGTCACTATTATTATTATTATTATTATTTAAGTTTATTTCAATAGATTTAGGGTACAAGTGATTTTTGGTTACTTGAATGAATTGTGTAGTGGTGAGCTCTGGGCATTAAGTGTACCCATTACCTGAATGGTGTACATAGTACCCAGTAGGTGATTTTTTATCCCCTTCACCCCCTCCCACGTTCCCCACTTCTGAGTCTCCAATGTGTATTTATACCACTCTGTATGCCTTTGCATATCTACAGCTCAGCTCCCACTTATAAGTGAGAACATGTGGTATTTGGTTTTCTGTTCAATATTATTGTCAGCTACCCAAGATTTTCCGGGTGAGGCAGGGGAAGCTGATGCTTTAGATCCGTGCTACACAAAGTTCCACAGAATTCGCTATGCATTAATCCTTCTCACAACTTTAATGTGCATTTGATTCCTTAAAGATCTTGTTAAAATGCAAATTCTAATTTAGTAGATCTGAATTCTATATTGTTTAAGAATGCTCTCAAGTGATTTCATGATGCTGGCCCACAGACTATACTTTAAGTAGCAAAATTTTAGATTATCATCAATCTTTTTCAAAGCAGTTTCTTGAAAGCTGTCTAAAAATGGGGAGATAATTGAAAATATATTTTTTAAAGATGTGTAAGAACTCATTGACCCAAAAAATAGGAGTATTCTGAAGTAATATAATATTTAGGCAACATTTTGGCAAATTTCTCCACCTTTTGGGTAACTTAGTGTGTCTTGATGTAAATTTTGCCAATAAATTATTAGCAATAATTATTTTTTCACAGTTTATTTAATTAAGGTTTTCTATATGAGAATTGAGGAAAGGAACAACATGAAGATAAATGTCTATAATTCCTAAAAGAAATTTGATAGCATTTCCAAGTACCGAATTTTTTTAAAAGGTTTTTTCTTTTTTCTTTTTCGTTTAGCATTATTAATTAGTGAATTCAGCATCTGAACTGTGACTAATACTAAGGAAGGTCACTTCAGTACACATAAAAATCCAAAGACTATTCAAAGTTTTCTACAGATTTAACGAAGTTGCTATCAATATTCAATAACTCTTTTTGCAGAAATAAAAAAATTCATCATAAAATTCATATGGAATCCCAAGGTACTCTAGTCAAAACAATTTTGAAAAATAAGAGCAAAGTTGGAAGACTCATACTTCCTGATTTCAAAACATTACAAAGCCACAGTAACTAATACAGTGTAGCAATGGCATAAAAACAGAAAAACAGACCAATGGACTAGAATAGAGCTCACGCATTTGCAGAAAGGCCTTCTCTTCAACAACAGGTGTTGAGAAAACTGAATATCGTGGAATACTATGCAGCCATAAAAAAAACAAAATTATGTTTTTTTGCAGCAATATGGCTGATGCTGGAGATTATTATCTAAAGCAAATTAACACAGGAGCAGGAAATAAAATGTCACATGTTCTCTCCTATAAGCAAAAGCTAACTTTTGGGTACTCGTGAACATAAACATGGACAGCAATAGACACTAGGGACTAATGGAGTGAGGAAGGAGGAAGGGAGGGTTGAAAAACTAACCCTGGAGTACTAAGCTCACTATCTGGGAGACAGGATCACTTGTATTCCAAACCTCAACATCCCACAATGTACCTCCTGAATCTAAAATAAAAGTTGAAATTATAAAACAAAAAAACTAGATAACCACATACAAAAGAATGAAGTTGGACCTTCATCTTACACTAGATATTAGTCTGCTAGGGCTGCTATAACAAAATACCATAGACTGGATGGCTTATAAAACAAAAAAAAATATTTTTTACGGTTCTGGAGGCTGGGAAGGCTAAGATCAAGGTACTGGTAAAGTAGGTTTTATTCTGAAGCCTCTTGTCTTGGCTTGTAAGCATCTGCTATATTGCTGTTTGCTTACCTGATTTCTCTCACCTTATAAGGACACTAATTCTATTGGGCCAGAGCCCCATCCTTATGACCTCATTGAACCTCAATGACTTCCTTAGAGCTTCCATCTCCAAACACACACATTGGGAGTTAAGGCTTTAGCATATGAATTTGGGGCTAAGGGGGACAGCAACATTCAGTCTATAACACACTGTATACATAAATTAACTCAAAATGGTTAAAGATCTAAAT
Organism: Aotus nancymaae; assembly: GCF_030222135.1. Lineage (NCBI taxonomy): Eukaryota > Metazoa > Chordata > Mammalia > Primates > Aotidae > Aotus > Aotus nancymaae. The sequence goes on along the minus strand of NW_026988447.1, from coordinate 2,275,866 downwards.
GTAAGATTCAAAAATATAAACTCCTGGAAAAAAACATAAGAAAAGCATTATAACATTGGACTTGGCAATGACTTCTTCACATGCAACCAACAGTAAGAATAAACAATAGTAAATACGAATACCTATAAATAAATGACATAAACTATATCAGACTTAAAGACGTATGCATCAAAAGCCACAATCGACAGATTGAAAAGGCAACCTGCTGGGTGCAGTGGCTCACGTCTGAAATCTCAGCATTTTGGGAGGCCAAGGCAGGTGGATCATTTGAGCCCAGGATTTCCAGACCAGCCTGGGCAACAGAAGGAAACTCTGTCTCTACAAAAAATTTTAAAATGAGTTGGTAGCAGTGGCGCACACCTGTAGTTCCAGCTATTTAGGAGGCTGAAGTGGGAGGATCACTTGAGCCCAGGAGGCAGAGGCTGCAGTGAGCCATTAATGATCAAACCACTGCACTCCATCTGGGTGCCAGAGTGAGACCCTGTTTCAAGAAAGACAGAGGAGGAGGAGAAAAGGAGGAGGAGGAGAAAAAGTAGACATATATCTGGGGAAATTTCCACAATCTTTAGTGTAAAAAAAACAACATATAGAAAAACACTTTTAGTAAAGTCACATTTTTGTTTGAAAACTAACAATAAGGCAGGGCATGGTGGCTCACGCCTGTAATCCCAGCACTTTGGGAGGCTGAGGTGGGCAGATCACGAGTCAAGAGATCAAGACCATCCTGGCCAACATGGTGAAACCCTGTCTCTACTAAAACTACAAAAAAATTAGCTGGGCGTGGTAGCATGTACCTGCAGTCTCAGCTACAGGGGAGGCTGAGGCAGGAGAATCACTTGAACCTGGGAGGCGGAGGTTGCGGTGAGCCAAGATTGTGTCACTGCCCTCCAGCCAGTTGACAAAGGGACTCCATCTCAAAAAAAAAAAAAAAAATCTAACAATAAAAACTAAAATAAATGAATATATGTTATAGAGATACTAAACAGTGGAAGAGAAACAAAGTATAAAAATATCTTTTAAAATCTGGAAATATATACGATGAACTATTACCTCTTTTTTTTTTTTTTAGATGAAGTCTCACTCTGTTGCCCAGGCTGGAGTGCAGTGGTGGGTCTTAGCTCACTACAACCTCCACTTCCCGGGTTCAAGCGATTCTCCTGTCTCAGCCTCCCGAGTAGTGCCTGCCACCACACCAGGCTAATATTTTACATTTTTAGTAGAGACGGCGGTTTCACCATGTTGGCCAGACTGGCCTCGAACTTCTGACCTCGTGATCCACTCACCTAGGCCTCCCAAAGTGCTGAGATTACAGTCATGAGCCACTGCACCCAGCCATGAACTATTTATTACCTCTTAACATAAACTCTAGTGAGTTGAAATAGAAAAGAATAACTTTCACTTCTTACTTTACATACTTTGCAATGAGAAAATAAAATTGTACTCTCACTCAATTGTACTCTCAAAACAAATAAATCTCTATTTTTATACTGCAAGTTCTAAATTCTGCTACATAATTGTCCAAAATTTAATTTTAATGAAGGCAACATAGTATCATGACTTTCAATCCGAAAGTTCTGCATTCAAATCTCAAATTTGCTTCTGACTCCTTGGATAAATGAGCTTAATCTCATTGACCCTCAGTTTTTTCCACCTATAACAAGGGGTTAATAAGATCTACTTTGTAGGGTCTGAGCACAGTGGCTCACACCTGTAATTCCAGCACTTTGGGAAGCTGAGGCGGGTGGGTCACCTGAGGTCAGGAGTTTGAGACCAGCCTGGCCAAAACGGTGAAACCCCATCTCTACTAAAAATGCAAAAATCAGCCAGGTGTGGTGGTGGGTGCCTGTAATCCCAACTATTCTGGAGGCTGAGACAGGAGAATTGCTTGAACCTGGAAGATCGAGGTTGCAATGAGCCGAGATCATGCCACTGCATCCCAACCTGGGTGACAGAGTGAGACTCCATCTCAAAAAAAAAAAAAAAAAGAAGGAGCCTAATTTTTAGAGTAAGATAATTGAATACAAATGAATATAAGATAATTGAATATAACCCTACTTCACAGGGTTGTTGGGAAGTGCGAATGCTTAATAAATGAATTCAGATTGTATATTTTAGTCATCGTTATATTCCTAAGGCCTGGCATGTTACAAGCAATCAAGTATTACTTATAATCAGTTAGTAATGCATTTAATAACTGTTTACTACTGCTTAAAATATGCCAGGGTTACATGGCATAAAGGTGACTAAAACACAGCCTCTACCTTCCAAGAAAGCACAGTCTAGTGACTGCAAAACATCTCAATTCCCCCCATTTGGCTTCTCATCATGGGCTACCAGACATCGCAGAGAAACCCCACCTTCACTCCTTGGTGACATCCTCAAAAGACTCTGAGAGGGTAGCAATGTTATTGTAAATTTATACAAGTACCCAGCTTATGGGCTAATTCTCAATGGGCTTAGAACTACTTTAATGCCTGAATTTGCTTACCCAAAATATAAGCAAACTTGAATCATTTCCTCTGAAAAATCCTCAACCAGCCCATCAGTAGATGCACTATTTCTATTATTGGGCTGTGTTCAAGCCACCACGTGTAAAATAAATTCTGCAGCATCACTTCTCATTCTGTTCTTTTCCTTCAGTTTGCAAACTTGATTTATTCACAATTGCTGAAAATGTTAATGTGGTGATGATTTTAAATCTGCATTCCTTCAATAATGAGAAATATGTAGATATACATCTCTTGGTTCCCCCTCTACCTCCCCTATCAGTCCTTGTGTGTCTCCTTTGTAGGTTCCGCCTAATCCTGGAGTGCCTGGGATTCAGCCCTTTGACCTCTTCTCTATCTGCACACACTCCCTTGGTGATCGCTTTTACTTTGTTTGTTTGGCTTTGAACAACATCTGTAAGCTGATGAGTCACAAATTTATATCTCTAGCCAAGATCTCTTTTGTGATCAGCATCCCTACTTCAAAGTCAAAACCCAAACTTAATGCCTGATCTTGCTTCCAAAACCTCATCCACCCACTGCCTTCCCTTCAAAGTTGTTGGCAACTCCAGCTTTCCAGTAACTCAAGACAAATCTCTTTTTGTCATGACCCACGTCCAAACTGTCAGCAAATCTTGTTGGCTGGAGCTTCAAAATACACTCAGAATTTGATCACATCCCTTAAACTTCCACTGCCACCACCTTGATCCCAAACACCGTCATCTCTTACCCAGAGTGCTGCAGTAATTGATCACACCATTCATTGGCTCAAAACCTTGTAATGACTTTGTATTTCATATACAGTAACAGCCAAAACTCCTACAATGGCTAATGGAGCCAAACGTCTTTGCCCCAGCCTCTTGATCTTCTTTCTTGTATCCCTCTCTAAGACCTCTGACCACACCATTCTTCCAGCTGTTTCTGGAATACACAGATGGGTTCCTGCCCTAGGTCATTCTACTGGCTGTTCTCACTGCCTGGACGACTCTTTTTCATCTCCCTCAAGTACTCACTCAACGTCGCCTTCTTAATAACGTTTAGGCTTACCGCATCATTTAAATTTCAATCTTCTTTTTAACTTAGCATTCCTGATCCTCCTTACCAAGAAACTTTTTTATATAGTTCATGCTAATATGCCATTAATGTTCTTATTTATTATATTTTGTTATTTATTACCTATTTCTGTTTCCAAGAAGGTAAACTTGGGGAGTGTGGGAAGATGTCAACATTGTACCCAATAGGTAATTTTTCGTCCCTAACTACTCTCCCACTCTCCCACGTGTTATTGTCTCTGATGTCTATTACTCCACTCTGAATATTCATTTGTACCCATTGTTTAGCTCTCACCTGTAACTGAGAACCCGGAGCATTCATTTGTCTTTCTGTTTCTGAGTTAGTTCACTTAGGATAATGGCCTCCAGTTCCATCTGTATTGCTGCAAAGACATGACTTCATTCTTTTGTATGGGCTAAGTGGTCCATGGTGTATACATACCACATTTTCTTTATCCAGTCATCCAATGATGGATGCTTAGGTTTAATTCCCTATCTTTGCTATTGTGATCAGTGCTGAAATAAACATGAGTAGAGGTATCTTTGTGATAGAATTATTTTTAAAGGAGATTTATTATGAGAAATTGACTTACGGGATTACAGAGATTGAGAAATACCATGATCTACTTTCTGCAAGCTGGAGATCCAGGAAAGCTGATGGTATAATTCCATTAAGTCTGAAGACCTGAGAACCGGAGAGTCAGTGACGTAAACCCCAGTCTGAGGGCATGATATTGTTTAGATGTTGTTCCCTCTAAACCTCATGTTGAATTGTAATCCCAATGTTGGAGGTGGGGTCTGATGGGGGCAGTGATTGGATCATGGGGGTGAATTTCTCATAAGTGGTTTAGCACCCACCCTCTTGGTGCCATCCTAGTAATAGTGAGTGGGTTCTCATGAGGGCTGGCTGTTTAAAAGTGTGTGGCATCTTCCCCCTTGCTCTCTTGCTCCTGCTTTCACTGTGTGAAGTGTCTGCTCCCACTTCACCTTCTGCTGTGAGTAAAAGCTCCCAGAGGCCTCCCCAGAAGCTGAGCAGATGCTGGTGCCATGCTTGGCCAGCCTGCAGAACCCTGAGCTAATTAAACCGTTTTTCTTTATAAATTACCGAGTCTCTGGTCATGGTGGCTCATGTCTGTAATCCCAGCACTTTAGGAAGTCAAAGAGGGCGGATCTCTTGAGCTCAGGAGTTCGAGACCAGCCTAGACAACATGACAAAATCCCATCTCTACAAAAATACAAAAATTAGTTGGGTGTGGTGGCACACGCCTGTAATCCCAGCTACTCAGGAGGCTGAGGTGGGAGGATCACTTGAGTCCAGGAGTTCAAGGCTGCTGTGAGCCAAGATCGTACCACTGCAGTCCAGCCCAGGCAAGAGAGCAAGCCCTTATCTCAAAAATAAATGAATAAATAATATTAATTAATTAATTAATTATAAACATAAATTAGCCAGTCTCAGGGATGTTTTAATACCAATGGCAAGAACAGCCTAACACAAGGCAGAAGAATGTGAGACGAGATCTCCACCTCAAGCAGTGAAGCAGGATAAAAGGGAGGAATTCCTCCTTCTTAGCCTTTTGTTCTTTTCAGGCCCTCAGCAAGTTGAATGATACCCACCCACATGGGGGAGGCTATCTGCTTACTGAGTCCCTCAATTCAAATGCTAATCTCACCCAGAAACACTCTGGCAATGCACCCAGAAAATGTTTCATCTGGGCACCCATGGCCCACTCAAGCTGACAAAAAATTAACCATCACAAGAAGGCAGTAATCTTTGTCCGTTTTATTCACTGATGTATCCCAAGCATCTAATACATAGTCTGAAGCATGGGGTGTGCTCCATAAGAATTGATAAATGAATGAGCAAATGAAGGATTGAAGATAAATGGTGCTAATTGACATCGGGACTAATAATATAGATGGACAGTATGTGCAATCAAAGGAGATAGAAGTAAAATTTCAAAGCCATAAGGTGCTTTAAGGCTTACCCAACACAACCCCTTTAAAACATTTAGAAAACCGAACCAGAGAAATAAAATGATTTATGAGGCATCATTCTGCAAATTGGTGGCTAAGAGTATCTGAGCCTTTTAGTTGAGTAGTTTTCCTCAGCTAGTTCTCTTGACTAGGGGATGCTTTAGCCTCTATTTCATGAAGTTCCAGAGGACAGTCACAATTACATTTAAAGGGTATTTAACTGTTTTTAGGGGTTTTCTTTGACAAAGTCTCTCTGTCACCGAGGCTGGAGTGCAGTGGCGCAATCTCAGCTCACTGCAATCTCTGCCTCCCAGTTTCAAGCAATTCTCCTGTCTCAGTCTCCTAAATAGCTGGGATTACAGACGCGCCAACAAGCCTGGCTGATTTTTGTATTTTTAGTAGAAACTGGATTTTGTTATGTTGGCCAGGCTGGTTTTAACAGGCTGTTCTGGTTCTGGCCATCTGACCCCAGAACAGATGGAGATGGGTTACCAGAACAAGTGACAGTACCCCTCAGGCTTCCAGTCTGTGGAGAGTGGGCTCCCAAAATCTATCACCAGTTGTCTTAAGCACCCAGCCCTCTACAGCTTTCTCTGTCTTTCTGTGTGACATGTTTCTCCCGTGCCATTTATTTTGACATCAATCTTAGTGTTCTTACTATTTATAATCTTAGTGCTTCTTAGTTCAGAGGCAGTTCACACCTTACAAAAGATGTCTTTAGCCTTTGTGATATTTAACCAAAACGTTACCTAGGAAGAAACAAGTGTTTGCTAGTCTCTTCTCAGTGGGCAGATGTCCTCTCGTCCTTGCTCTGTCCCCTTTCCCTGGGTCCAATCCCTTTCCTAGCCAATAGGAAAAGCTACATTAGTGAGCACCCAAGTCTCCTTGTAATCAAAGTTAATTTCTACTTTTTCCAAATGGTGAATTTACATTCTTTTTTCTAAATTTATTTTTATTGTAGAGGAAGAACACGAAATAAAGGAAAAGAAAAGGAAGAAGTCTAAAAAGAAGAAAAATTGCTCAGAAGAGCATAGAATTGAAGCTGTTTAGCTATGATCTCATAGCCACAGATATTTCTTGCTAAGAAGACAGAGGAATCAATCCATGGGAACTACTTATCCACAGTAAACAAGAGGAGGGGATAATCAAGAAAGTTAAAATCACTTTCTGATTAAACATGATGATAATAACCATTAATAAAATCAATACTCAGGAAATGGCTTCACCACATTTCTGTGACTCCGCATTATCCAAAATATCTGTTATGAGCTATACAGTATTCTAGCTGCAATGGATTATACAAAAAGAAAATAATAAATGGCCAAAGTGGTTATAATAGTAAAATAGAACACAGAGAAAGAAGAAAACTACATGTGTTACAATTTGGTAAGGTAAAAAACCAATAAATTTTAATCACTTTTTTTGGTCTTGTGACGCACATGATAATTTATGTCTTAATTCTCCTAACAAACGATAATGAAAAGCTGTAATTAACTGTGTTATTGTTTCTGTATAAGTGAAGGAGGAAAAATCACTATATATTTGTACAGATTTGTAGCAGAAATTTTGAAATGTTTACATCAAAGGGAAATATTAGCATTGCCTCAGTAAGCTTTAAAACACAAATGTCTACATTCTCTGAAGCGACATAGTCTACAAAGACAGGAGTTTTTGTAAGTCTTTGGTCCCAATACTATGTAAATCCTTGATGTGTAAGCATCCAGGAAAAATTGTCATTCTGTGCCCTTTATTCATCCTAAAGGTTGAAAGTTTTCTATTTTATATATATATATATATATATACACACACACGCACACACATATACATGTGTGTATATGTGTATTTTTTTTTTTTTTTTTTTTTTTTTTTTTTTGAGACGGAGTTTCGCACTTGTTACCCAGGCTGGAGTGCAATGGCGCGATCTCGGCTCACCGCAGTCTCCGCCTCCTGGGTTCAGGCAATTCTCCTGCCTCAGCCTCCCGAGTAGCTGGGACTACAGGCGCACACCACCATGCCCAGCTAACTTTTTGTATTTTTAGTAGAGACGGGGTTTCACCACGTTGACCAGGATGGTCTCGATCTCTTGACCTCGTGATCCACCCGCCTCAGCCTCCCAAAGTGCTGGGATTACAGGCGTGAGCCACCGCGCCCGGCCCGTGTATTTTTTTTTTAATTTGAGAGACACAGAGAGGGTCTTGCTTTGTCATGGAGGCTGGAGTGCAGTGGTGTGCTTATAGCTCATTGTAACCTTGAGTACCTCGGCTCAGGCGATTCTCCTGCTTCAGCCTCATGAGTAGCTGTGACTACAAGCAGGTGTCATCACACCCAGCTAATTTTTAAAATTTTTTTGTAGAACCAAGATCTCTATATGTTGCCTAGGCTGGTCTCCAACTCCTGGACTCAAGGGATCCTCTGCCTCAGCCTCCCAAATCACTGGCGTTATAGGCATGAGCCATCATGCCTGGCCTGTTATTTATAAATCTTATAGACATTAAACCATCACACTCAATGGTAGCAGCATTACAGTAAAAGGAAGGAATCCACAATACAGCCAGAGATACTAACTGAATCTCATAAGAACCATAGCTTAGGTCTCCATTGCCACTGAGTTTCAGTCACATGAGAGACTCGCTTTGTCTGCTCTTACCCTTGCCCTATACTGCTCACTTTCAAGAAAGATTCAATAGAGATGTTTTTTGGCCGGGCGCTGTGGCTCAAGCCTGTAATCTCAGCACTTTGAGAGACCAAGGCAGATGGATCACTAGGTCAGAAGTTCAAGATCAGCCTGACCAAGATGGTGAAACCCCGTCTCTACTAAAAATACAAAAAATCAGCCTGGTGTGGTGACAGGCGCCTGTAGTCCCAGCTACTCAGGAGGCTGAGGCAGGAGAATCACTTGAACCCAGGGGGCAGACTACAGTGAGCTGAGATCGCAGTATTGCACTCCAGCCTGGGTGACAGTAAGACTCCATCTCAAGAAAAAAAAAAAGATGTTTTTCTACCATAAAGAGATAGGCATACTAGTGTAAACAGAATGTTTACAAAGTTAATCAAGTAGTCACCCAGGTCAGAGTACTAAAAATTTTAAAGGCTTACTAAGTTAGAGAGAACAGAGAATGGACTTTGCGTCTACTCCAACCTTTCCTTATTATATGACCTCGGGCAAATTACTTAATTTCCCTGAGCCTTGGTGTTCTCCCTGAACAAAACTGGGAATTTTAGAAAATCTTTGCTGGGTCGATGAATGGATGAGACGTAGCATAAGTAAAATGTGTGACCCCATGCCTAGGATCATTGCTGAATAAGGCTAGCTATTATTACTGCAAAGCATTTTGGGAGCCTTGGACTTTTAAGTTTACTGATATGGTTTTTCAGAAAAGCAGAAAATTCTACAACATGGTTCCAAATACTTGGATAAGGCCCCATCGACTCTCTTAGCCCATCTTACCTGTACTACTCCATTGATTGGAAATGGGAAGCACTTCACAATTAGGAATATTGTCAGGTGAGCCAGGTGCTGTGGGTGTGCTTATAGTCCAAGCTACTCACAAGGCTGAGGCAAGAGGATCGCTTGAGCCCGGGAGTTTGAGGCTGCAGTGAGTTCCAGCCTGGGTGACAGAGCAAGACCCCATCTCAAAAAATTAAAAATTTAAAGACCCTGTGAAACTAGATAGTAAAGAGGACATGTAAAATAAAATCTCCCTGACATGTTTATGAAATAACTGCCAAAGGCCAGGAGCGGTGGCTCACGCCTATAATCCCAGCAGTTTGGGAAGCCAAGGTGGCTGGATCACCTGAGGTCAAGAGTTAGAGACCAGCCCGGCCAACATGATGAAACGCCGTCTCTATTAAAAATATAAAAATTAGCTGGGTCTGGTCCCGCACACCTGTAATCCCAGCTACTCAGGAGACTGAGGCAGGAGAATTGCTTGAACTCGGGAGGCGGAGGTTGCAGTGAGCTGAGATCGTGCCACCGCACTCCAGTCTGGGCAACAAGAGCAAAACTCCATATCAAAAACAAGCAAAAAAAAAAAAACAAGAAGAAAAGAAATAACTGCCAAAACCCCAGGCTATTATTTTGTTACCCAAAGCGTAACCAATCTACCAAGGCAAGCCCACATCCTTCAGAAGGCCGGGTGTAGTGGCTCACATCAGCACTTTGGGAGGTCAAGACAGGTGGATCACTTGAGGCCAGGAGTTCAAGACAGACTAGCCTGGCCAACATGGCGAAACCCTGTCTCTAAAAACACAAAAATTAGCTGGGTGTGGTGGTCCATGGCTGTAGTTTCAGCTACTCTGGAGACTGAGGTATAAGAATTGCTTGAACCTAGGAGGCAGAGGTTGCAGTGAGCAGAGATTGTGCCACTGCACTGAAGCCTGGGCAACAGAGGAGGCTGTCTCAAAAAAATAGTGCTTCAAAAGTAACTGTATTTCTCATCATTACTGTATAACAGTGATATTACACTGAACATAAGATTTCTGCCATTCATATTTGCCTATAAGGGTAGACAAACTATTTCAGATAAATAACTGAGATATTTATTCAGTGATATTCTCATCAAGCATAAAATATTTTTTCAACATAGTAACAAATTTACCATCTTTTACCTAAAGTGTCCTATCATTTTTGATTTGTAGCCAGAGCAGTAGTAAATTGAGTGAGAAAGTTCTGAGTTTTCCAGAAACTTGAAGGTGTAGGAATTTTCTTAAGAAATTCTGTTCTCATAGTAACCCATCCTGATTTCTCGATGAAGGAGTTTGAATAAGTATATGAAGTTGGAGGGTTTATTACAAATCTTAGACCTTTTGAAATTTACCCATCACAAATGCCTTCTGTTTTTGTGTGTGCAGTTAATATAGGTTTAAATAAATACTTGCCTTCTGAATTTTATTATAAATATAGACACCTTATGTTTTTTTCAATAGAAGGATGTAAGAAATAAACGTTTTCTTTGATTGCTAATCACACTTAACAAAATAGTTCTCTGGATCTAATAGCAACTTTCTGGCAACCACATACTAAACAAAGAAACCCAGAATCTCTCCGTAGCTTCCTCAGGCATCTCCCAGAGAATCAGCTGTTTTTATTCAAAAGGGGTTTCCATTTTGTGAAGTATTTAAAGGGCAGTAAAGGAGAGTTAATAATTGGAGAAATATGATGGATAAAATGGCATGTCAGACTTCTACTCTTGACACAGTCAGAACCCAACGCTGGAGCTAATGGGTCACTCTGCTGTTCACTCAGAGAATAAGAGTCAAACAAACAAGCAGAAAAGTTTGCTCAGATAAGAGAAAGAGTCTGTCAAGGAAAGCAAGAAGATAGGGGAGAAAGAGAGACTGAAAGAAAGGTATAGTGTTCCCAACAAGTAAACATTTTATTTTTCCTTACAATAGCCAGGAAAACAGTCTATTCTTCGTTATTTTCCATCTGTCAGTATTTTAACTGATAAAAGACTGAAGTACTTTATTTCTCTTTGCTCTGATTTGGGAAGAAAAGACAGGACTTCAGAAGCACTTATTTTTAAGAAAATCTTTATATTTTGGGCACTCATAAAAGTGATGAAATACACAGATGGATTCAAAATGTTACCTCTGCATTTATCAGTCCAAATAAAATGATCATTATCTAATGAATGGAAAAGAAATATACATTTTTCTAAAAGTAAAACCAACAATCAGTTATTTGTGCTCCCTGGAAATAGAAAAAGAATAAATAAGGTTCACAAATGATACAAGAGATGACTTCATTCTGTGGTTTCAGGCTTCTCTCAAGTTTAATCTGTTATTTGAAGAGTTTACCAGAATCTAAACCAACAAGCTTAAGTTTTAACTTTTTCTTCTTTCATCTCTAAGTCCCCATGGAAAAGATATTAAAGTACGAGGAAAAGACCTAAGTCTCACAGGAAGTAAAAACATAGATAGAAAAATGTGGAGAGACAAGTGAACTGTGTTTTTCCCCAATCTCAGAATTAATCCCACCTTATATAACCCAGAAGTGACTCTGAAGGCCCCATCTGTGTGTGTAGCCTGGACCCTACATGCTTTGCTACTGAGCTTGAGTCATTAATCTTCTGACCACTGATTTTTCTCTCAGAAATTACATGAGTTCCCCTCATCAATAAATATCTTTAGTGGTCTAGCCATTAGTTTCCCATCCACTGAACAAAGATTACAACAACTATTCATGAGGTTAGGCTTGTTTAAAAATACAGTTAACATTAATTAAGTGTGGCACATTAGGGAATTAGAAGGAGAACAGAGGAGGCAGCAGTGTGTGCTTTCAACCCAACTTCAGAGGCTGAGACACGGTGAAATTGCAGAGGTCACAAACTGAAGATACTAAATAGGAATTAAAGGAGTATCACAGCCTACCATTTCCGGAGACACATCTCTCAGATTCCAAAGGGATCAGTTGACATCAATTGCAAGATGGTTTTCTAGATCCCACAGCCTTTCTCAACAACAGTTTGCACGAGAATTCGCCATACAGAAAATGATTTCCCTGGCTATTTTTTCATTTCTCCCAAGGGTTGTACATAACTAGTCTATTCTAACTGCACAAGAGAGAAATTAACTCATGACATTAATGCCTTAGGGTCAGTGTTGACAAACTAAGAACAGCTGCCCACCCATTTCTGTAAATATGGGTTTTTTTTATTTTAATTTTTATTTATCTATTTATTTATTTTGAGTGGAGTCTTGCTCTGTTGCCCAGGCTGGAGTGCAGTGGCACAATCTCGGTTGGCTGCAACCTCTGCCTCATGGGTTCAAGGGATCCTCCCACCTCAGCCTCTCAAGTAGCTGGGATTACAAGCATTTGCCACAATGCCCAGCTAATTTTTGTATTTTTAGTAGATACTGAGTTTCACCATGTTGGCCAGGCTGGTCTGGAACTTGTGACCTCAAGTAATCCAGCTGCCTTGGCCTCCCAAAGTGCTGGGATTAAAGGCGTGAGCCACCATGCCCGGCCCAGTTTTTGTAAATATGGTATTGTGGTAATATAACCGGGTTTTGCGGGTGCTGGGGAGGCACAGCTCCCTAGAGAGAATGTTGTAGGTTCTTGGTCTCCGCCCTCTCAAGAATGAGAGAGGGGACCACAGCAGGTGTGCTGTATGCTCATAAAAGTAAATACTGGACCTCAAACAGAGTTTTTGCAGGAAGTTATTTTATTCAGGTAGAGAAAAGAGAAAAAAAGGAGAAGAGAGAAAACTTCCACGAGGAGTGTGGAAGGGGACTCCAGAGGGGAAATCCACTCGAGAGAAAGACATCTTCCATGAAAGGAGTGTTCATGGAAGGGGACCCAAACATGGAGTCCAAAGGGGTGTGGAAGAAGGGGACTTTTAACCTAGGAGGAACCCCCGCCTTGTTTAAGACCCCTGTCCAATGAAAGGAGTTCCCTAGAACTTCCGCTGGAGTGATTGACTTTTGATTCTTCCCGTGCCCTCGAAAATTAAAACAGAGACCGTTAAATATCCGGGATGGAGAGAGATGGAAGCAGGACATGGCGCTGGAAAGTTCTTGCCCTTAAAACCACGCCCTCTTGTGGACCCGGAAACTGAACACATTCCCTCAGTAACACAGTGGTGCTCATTCATTTTTTATTGACTACGGCTGCTTTGAAGCTATAATGGCAGAACTGAGTAGATATAGATACATCGTTGCTTACATTTGCATATCAACTTTGGAAGAGTAAACAAGAAATTGGTAGCATTATTTGTTCCTAATGAGAACTAAGAGTTTGGGAACAAGTATTGAAAGGAGATTTTTCCACATATAGCCTTTAGGCATAAGCCACCATGCCCAACCACAGGTGTCTTCATAGAGGAAAATGTTAATACTTTGTCTCAGTTGAATGTATGTTGAATGGAACCAAATTGATTCCTTTAAAAACTTATAGCCGGCGCCTGTAATCCCAGCACTTTGGGAGGCCGAGGCGGGTGGATCACGAGGTCAAGAGATCGAGACCATCCTGGTCAACATGGTGAAACCCCGTCTCTACTAAAAATACAAAAAATTAGCTGGGCATGGTGGCGCGTGCCTGTAATCCCAGCTACTCAGGAGGCTGAGGCAGGAGAATTGCCTGAACCCAGGAGGCGGAGGTTGCGGTGAGCCGAGGTCGCGCCATTGCACTCCAGCCTGGGTAACAAGAGTGAAACTCCGTCTCAAAAAAAAAAACTTATAGCCGGGAGCAGTGGCTCACGCCCATAGGCCAGGCACTTTGGGAAGCTAAGACGAGTGGATCACTTGAGTCCAGGAGACCAGCTTGGGCAGCCTGGAGAAACTCTGTCTCTATGGAAAATAAAAAAGTTAGCTGGTTGTGGTGATGCGCTCCTGTGGTCCCAGCTGCTAGTGGGTAGGTGAGGGCCGTGTTGAGGTGGGAAGATCGCTTTGGCCTAGAAGGTGGAGACTGCAGCGAGCCGTGATCTTGCTCCACTGCACTCCAGCCTGGGTAACTGAGCGAGATCCTTCTAAAAAAACAAAACAAAATAAAATAAAAATTATAAACAAGGAAAAATCTTAGTTCATAGGTTAAATGATTAGACTTTTTTCTCCGGAGTAATAGAAATCGGTCCTTTTTAAATGAGAACCAGCACCTTTGCAGCCTTAAACCTGAAGCTTAGTTGGCATGAGAAGGCGTTAAGAAAACTACCTGCTTCATTACTGAGAAGCAAATTCCAGAGGTTCATCTGCCAGGACTAAGTTGGATCTGAGGGGTAGATACCTTCGCTCAAAAATGCAAATCTTCAGAGCTCATGGGAATGGAAGAATAACTAACTACTCACGCAAAGAAAATGGCATCTCTGTCTCCGCAAACTTCATCTAGCAGGCCGGGATTTTTCAGGGTCAGCCTGTTTGAAGCTCTACAGAAATATTCAGCCTCAGAGGTTTGAGGTTTGTGTGCTTGGACAAACCTCAGCGTGGATACCACACACTTGGGGACAAAGACTTTCCTTTTATGTTGGGGGACTTTGGAATTTCCCTTCCTGGGATGTGTGTTGTTTTCTCTTCGTGTTGGGATGAGTCCTATTCGGTTTTCTTTTGCTAGAATTCTTTAGATCTTTCCGTGAGGCTCCTATACCCTATGTAGATGTCTTTGGTTAGATTTTTGAAATACCACTATTATCTTCATTTGATACTGGAAGAACTACATTGGCCTCCTGTCTTTGCATTTGGGTAGGTTTTACTCCTAAGTGTTTATTGTGAGCAAGATTCCTGCTAAGTGCTTGCCTTACATGGCCTCATGGAGTTCTCACGACGCCATCATCCTGGAGACTCCGTAGTCGCCTCTACTTCATAGTTAAGGAAACTGGGGCACAGAGTGTTTAAGGAATTTGCCCCGTGTCTTGGTACCTCAGTTTGGCATTTTTTGGAATACCCATTCATTAAATCTGTTTTGTGCATGTAAAATATATAGATATATATACACATATATAGTATCTTTTGAACTTCAAACGTGATATAATAAACAATTCAAAAAATTAATTTTAATTAAATTTAAATTAAATCCTCAAAATTTAAAAAAGCAAAATATGTTATATGATTGGTACGAATTACATCTCTATTAACTATCATTATTTAAATAATTAAAGGGAAAAAATCAGATTAACCCCCCCAAAGTGTCTGTTGGTAGTTCTTTTTTCAAGTTCATACTCTTCTAATATATATGAATCCAATTTCAGTTATCAACGATAACCTTTTATTCCCTTGGAATTTCCCCCTTGCTTTCTCTTGGAATTTTCTTGAAATCTTTGGTAGTTTTTTTTTTTTTTTTTTTGTAGAAGGGAGTGAAGATAAGGTAATTAAGTAATGGACAGATACGAATTAAATGTCAGTCTTCCTTGAAAAACAAATTAAATAAAACCCAAGGTTTATTTTGATGATTCCCTTAAATGAAGACACCAGTTCACAACCCCTGATTCAAAATCCTTACAGACAAGTATTTTGAATTAAAAATATTTTTTTTTATGAGATAAAGAAAGAAAGAGAAAGAAAAAGGGGGAGAGAGAACAGGATTCTTGCTCTATTGCCCGGGCTGGAATGCAATCTAAAAATAGGAATTAAAAATCTCTTTTATGCCAATAATTGTGCTTAACAACGGAGACAGGAAGGAATAAGGGAAGAAAATAACAACCAATCAACCAATATTTCATTTAAGTCTGTGAAATGCTATGCAAATGCTGAAGAATGATTTACTTCCAATTTTCCAATTATGTGGTCATTTTCAAAATAGGTGTAACGTGATACTGAGAAAAATGTATGTTCTGTGGACCTGGGGTAGAGAATTCGATAAATATTCACTAAGTTTACTTATTCCAGGTCTAAGTTCAAATCATAGATGTCCCTATTAATTTTCTATGTTGTTGATCCGTCGAATATTAACAATGTGGTGTCAAAATCTCCCGCTATTATTGTGTGAGAGTCCAGGTCTCTTTATAAGTCATTAAGAACTTGTCTTATGTATCTGGGTGCTCCTGTATTGGGTTCATATATATTTATAATCATTAACTCCTGTTGTTGCATTGATCCTTTTACCATTATGTAATGTCCTTCTTTCTTTTAGTCTTTGTTACTATTAAAGTCTACTTTGTGACAGACGAAAGCTACAACTCCTGTTTTTTTTTTTTTTTTTTTTTTTTTGGCTCTCCATTTAATTGGTGAATCTTCCTCCATCCCTTTGTTTTGAGTCTTTGTATGTCGTTGCTTGTGAAATAGATCTGGATACAGCGTACTGATGGTTTTTTACTTTTTATTCAATTTACCTGTCTGTGTCTTTGATTGGGGCATTTAATCCATTTAAATTTAGAATTAATATTAATATTTGTGAGTTCAATATTGTCATTTAATGCTAGCTGGCTATTTTGCCTATTAGTTGATGTAGATTCTTCATTATAGAGATACTCTTTATGTTTTGATAAGTTTTTGGGATGACTGATACTGGTTGTTCCTTTCTGTTTGTAGTGCTTCTTTCAGAAGCTCTTGTAAAGCAGGCCTGGTGGTGATGAAATCGCTGAGTGCTTGCTTGTTCGTGAAAAATTTTACTTTTCCTTCGCTTATAAAGCTTCGTTTGGCAGGATATGAGATTCTGGGTTGAAAATTCTTTTCTTTGAGGTTATTGAATATTGACCCCCATTCTCTTCTAGTTTGTAGGGTTTCTGGTGAGAGGTCTGCTGTGAGTCTGATAGGCTTCCCTTTATGGGTAATGTGACCTTTCTCTCTAGCTGCCCTTAGAATTTTCTCCTTTATTTCAACCCTAGTGAATCTAGAGATTATGTGTCTTGGAGTTGCTCTACTTGAGGAATATCTTTGTGGTGTTCTCTGGATTAGCTGGAGTTGAGTATTGTCCTGCCTTACTAGATTAGGAAAGTTTTCCTGAATAATATCCTGAAGAATATTTTCCAACTTGGATTCATTCTCTTCATGACATTCAGGTATACCTATCAATCGTAAATTAGGTCTTTTCACATAGTCCCATATTTCTTGGAGACTTTGCTCATTCCTTTTTACTCTTTCTTCTCTAATCTTGTCTTCTCATTTCATTTCATTAAGTTGGTCTTCGACCTCTGATATCCTTTCTTCTACTTGATCAATTCGACTGTTAAAACCTGTGCATACTTCACAGAGTTCTTGTATTGTATTCTTCAGTTCCATTAATTCACTTATATTCCTCTCTAAATTGTCTATTCTCATTAGAATTTCGTCAAACCTTTTTTCAAGGTTCTTAGTTTCTTAACATTGGGCTAGAACATGTTCTTTTAGTTCACTAAAGTTCCTTATTATCCACTTTCTGAAGCCTAAATCTGTTAATGGAACGCACTCATTCTCCATCAGGACTTTGTCTCTTGTTGGTGAGGAACTGTGATCACATGTAGAAGGAGAGGCATTCTGATCTTGGGTATTCTCAGCCTTTTTACGCTGGTTTCTTCCCTTCATTGTGAGTTCATCCACCTGTTGTCTTTGTAATTGCCTACTTTCAAATTAGGTCTCTGAGTGGACATCCATCTTGTTGATTCCCAGCACTGAAATCTAAGCAACCCACTGTGCCGGCCAAAACAGCAGCATCAAGATTCGTGGTGCTTTTCTGCCCGGGAATCTCCAGTCTGGCTTCCCTCTTGAGTCCCTTCTTCAATCAGGTAAATGTGGGCAACTCTGCCTTCCCAGAGCTCCAAACATTGATCAGTCCCGTTTACTCTGCACCAAGAACCGCCGAGCCGGGGGAGCCGGCAAAACCACAACGCTGGCCACAAGAGTCACCCTGGTGACCCGTGGGGCTCCTCTGCTGGGAATCTTCCGGTCCGTGGGTAACAAAAATTTGTCTGAAAGTGTGGCGTCCTCTCGTTCTGTGCATTTTCTCTGGGAGCTACAATCCCGAGCTGCTAGTGATCAGCCATCTTGGATCTCTCTCCAAATCTTTGGTAGTTTTAAGTCTACTTTTGTATAATTTATCTTTTCTTTTAACTACTTACATTTTTCACTTAACATTCAGTAAGTCAGAAAGTCCTTAACAAAACATGGAAAATAATGTATACAGCCAATTTTACAAAGATTAATAAAGATATTAAAGTTTGAGAAAATATTATTTCAACCTGAGAGTGTTTCAGAGTATATGAAAATGCTGAGTAATATGAGTACAATACCTGCTTATCCTTAGCACACAGGCTGAACTGGGAATTGGTCAGGGGAACCTATGCTATACTGTTTTAACAAAAGTTTAAAAAAGAGGAGAAAAGGAAAAATCTCAGTACCTGAGAGCATGTATTATTTCTCATGTTGAAGATGGTTGACAATTGGTTTTGTGGGTGTGTTACTTACGTCCAAATGGGGACTTAGAGACAAAGACTACTTCCATTGTGATGTTGCCACTTCAACACATCACTCATAAGAAGAAAGGGAGATAACTGTGAGTGAGAGACTTTTATGAACCAGATATGAAAATACATACATGGCTGCCACCAATAGCCCACTGGCCAGAATTAATGATATGATATCCCACCTACCTGCAAGGAAACCGGAAAACGCATCTTCCAGTGTGCTCAGGACAAAGATAAAATGGTTTGATAAACATATAGCATTGTCTTTGTCCAGTTGAGAAATCAAGAAAACACACAACAAATACATTTTGATAACAATTTTCCTCAACACTGCCAAATTCAAAATGATCTTCCATAGACTATTACTGCCATCAGAATACCCAGATGATCTTACTGGAAATTAATGCAGATAAGTAATTTTAACTCACATCGTTCACTAAGAATTTTTTTTTAAAAAAAGAAACATTTAACTTGTATGGATTCTCAAATACCTCTCAGGTTGATTCCTGAGCCTACACTTTTACATTTATAGCAGACAAATATGGACTCAAGAAACAGGTAAGCAAGTATAAACTGTTTTAAAATTTAGTAAAATTTGTTTCAATTTGGTAAAATATAACTATGAAAAAAAGTGCATATTGGCTGAGTGTGGTGGCTCTTGCCTGTAATCCCAGCACTTTGGAAGGCCGACGCAGGTGGATCACGAGGTCAGGGGTTTGAGACCATCCTGGCCAACATAATGAAACCCCGTCTCTAACTAAAAAAATACAAAAAATTATCTGGGTGTGGTGGCAGGCGCCTGTAATCCCAGCTACTTGGGAGGCTGAGGCAGATAAATCACTTGAACCCAGGAGGTGGAGGTTGCAGTGAGCCGAGATTGTACCACTGCACTTCAGCCTGGGCGACAGTAGGAGACTCCTTCTCAAAAAAAGAAAAAAGTGCATAATTTTCAGTCATACGCAAACCCTCATATGTTATTCTGAGTTGTTAACTTTGTGTATGTGTGCCTTATTTTTTAAATAAAATTGTGAATGTCTTGCAAAAAAACATAATGCTTGCTTTTTTCCTGCAACAGTGCTTTGCATAGTATCAGTGTTGCTAGGATTAACCAAGGTATTATTTAATTTCCTCAAGAGACCTCAGGTTGCATTTCAACATTTGTTTTTAGCACATAAATTACTAATGAAATTAAATTATATTTGTTTCAGTTATGCACTGATTTAGTAAACAAATATTTATTGTGCACCCACAATGTGCCAGATACTGTAATGATAGCAACACAACTAAGAAACAGCTGTGGTCCTACCATGAAACTTATAGTCTTTAACGGTAATAGACATATAGATATTCACATTTATTCACAATATTGTGATAAATGTGTGTGACGTCAACAGTATTGTGAATCTGGAAGTACCTGAAAGAGGATATAAAAGAAAGAGGTCAGGCATGGTGGCTCATGCCTATAATCCCAGCACTTTGAGAGGCCAAGGCAGGAGTAGCACTTGAGTCTAGGAGTTCAAGACCAGCTTGGGCAACATGGTGAAAACCTGTCTCTACTAAAAATACAAAAAAATTAGCCAAGTGTGGTGGCGCACGCTTATAGTCTCAGCTACTCGGGAGTCTGAGGTGGGAGAGTCACCTGAGCCTGGGAAGTCGAGGCCATAGTGGACAGTGATGTGCCACTGCACTACCACCTGGGCAATGGGAGTGAAAGCCTGTCTAAAAAAAAGGAAGAAACAAAGAAGAGGAGGAAGAGGAAAAGGAGGAGGGAGAGGAAAAGGAGGAGGAAGAGGAAGAGGAGGAGAAGGAGAAGAAGAAGAAGGAGAAGAAGGAGAAGGAGAAGGAGATCGAGATCCTGCAAAAGTTTTGCTTGAAATAATTAACAACATCCTACACGTGATGTTGAGTTGAATTAGGTCTCAGGTCATTATTATTACAAAGCCAATCCCATTTCTTTTCAAGGAACCTAACATCATTATTAAGAAATATATTTAGTCTTCTCTTACCTTCCAGGGAAACTGTAAACCCTGCTGACAAAATGAGCACTTTTGTATGTATCTATTTGTTTGTAGCTTATGATATGTTTTATGTTGTTCAGCTGAATCAAGAATAGGATTACTGTATTCATTTTAAATCTAGTAATCAATGAACTTGAATGCTAAGAACTTTATATAGTTATGCCTTTAATATGTGACTGTCTGAATTATGCAAGCACCTTTAAGCTTATATGGTTAATCATTAAAAATAGATTTGCTGATCTAAGATCAAAACGAGTTTTGGGCTGGGTGTGGTAACTCATGCCTGGAATCCCAGCACTTTGGGAGGCCGAAGTGAGTGGATCACTTGAGGTCAGGGGTTTAAGACCAGCCTGGCCAATGTGGTGAAATCCTATCCTATTAAAAAATACAAAAATTAGCTGGGTGTGGTGGCTTACACCTGTAGTCCCAGATACTCAGGAGGCTGAGGCAGGAGGATTGCTTGAACCCGGGAGGTGGAGCTTGCAGTGAGCCAAGATCGCACCTCTGCACTCCAGCCTGGGTGATAAAGCAAGACTCTGCCTAAAAAAAAAAAAGTGTTTTGATCTTATAGGCTTCCATGCATGTTTTTAAAATGTTTAATCCCATTCTATCATAACTAAATACCTGCGAACTGAATATGGGGAATGGATTTAATCTGGTAGTTAGATTTTTAAAAATTTATTAAAATTAACACTCTGGAAGCCACCAAAATGAAGATCTGTATTTGCTGTTATACGACCCTTCTTAATGGCAAAATATGTCCTAAAATTGTTTCACATCCAAATATAGAGGTTTTCTTTTTTTTATTTTATGTTATTTTTTTGAGACAGAGTCTTGCTCTGTCACCCAGGCTGGAGTGCAATGGCATAATCTCAGCTCACTACAACCTCCACCTCCCGGGTTCAAGCAATTCTCCTGCCTCAGCCTCCCGAGTAACTGGGATTACAGGTGTACGCAACCATGCGCAGCTAATTTTTTTTTGTATTTTTGGTAGAGATGGGGTTTTGCCTTGTGGGCCCAGCTGGTCTCGAACTCCTGACCTCAGATGAATCCCTTTCCTCGTCCTCCCAAAGTGCTGGGATTACAGGTGTGAGCCATTGTGCCCGGCCCAGATACAGAGGTTTTCTAAGTAAATTAACTCTGTCCAAGAAAATGCTTAGAGAGCTTTTAAAGGCAGTCTGTAAATGAGTCCATGGTTACATCAGAATCACTTGGGAAGCCTTTTTAAAACATAAACTCTAGAGTCTTGCTCCCCAGTAGTATGATTCAGGAGTCATTGCTTTATACTACGTTCCCTCCTTGAAACATCAATGCAAGACGACATTTGTAGGAGCGCAACATTGCTCATGCAAGACTTCAAAAAGGAGAAGCAAGTTAGGGCTCAGTTTACAAAAGACTTTAAAAATTAAATCACAAATCAAACATTTAAAAAATTGACGTTTATTAGTAAAGTAATCAAATCATTCAGGTTGAAGTAAGAAAAGCTTTTCTACCCACATCTAAGATTTCAAATTACCTCTCAGTGATAGAAAGACATTCTTCAAAAAGAGAGATAGGAACAAGCTCAGAACATCATAAATGAGATAAATTTATAGGTGTGGATTTCAGTCTGCAGATCTCAGACCGCAAATTTGTGTTTACGAGAGAGGCACTGAAAATTTTAACCTCAGGGGTCCAGCTTTGGGAATTCTCTGCCTCCTCCCCACTTCACTGGAAATGTTCCATGAGTGACCTTAGGACCTTATGCAGTTGCAAGGTTTTCTGAGGGGTCTGGAAACTTGAATATCACATAATAATATCCAGGCTCAATGAAAGAATTAATAATTCATCTAACAAATGGCACAAGAGATTCAAACTACTCCTTGGGGTCACAGGCAAAGCAGGGGGCCCTGTACATACAGACCCCAGGGTGGCAGTGGTGAAGAATAAACCAACATCTTTTCGTAAAAAGGACTCAAGATTGCCCCTGTCATTTGTCTTACAGTGACTTGTAAGACTCAGACTTGTGTGATTTTCTGCAAAAAACAGGGAGAGAAGAGGGAATAAAATTACATGCCTTCCAGGCCAGTGTGGTGGCTCATGCCTATAATCCCATCACTTTGGGAGGCTGAGGCATGAGGATTGCTTGAGCCCAGAAGCTCAAGACCAGCCTGGGCAACAGGGTAAAACCTCATCTCTATATTTTTTTTTAAAAAGTGTGCATTCCAAAATAACAAAACATTACAAAATTACAAAAAAAGATTACATTTTGAACAGATATATTTCAAATAAAGGTCTGGAAAAGACAGAATGACCTTGGAGTTTTCTAGAAATTCCATTTGACCCAGCAATCCCACTATTGGGTATATACCCAAAGAACTATAAATCGTTCTGCTGTAAAGACACATGCATACATATGTTCATTGCAGCCCTGTGTACAATAGCAAAGACCTGGAACCAACCCAAATGCCCATCAATGATAGACTGGACAAAGAAAATGTGGTACATATACACCACGGAATACTACTCAGCCATAAAAAACGATGAGTTCGTGTCCTTTGTAGGGACTTGGATGAATCTGGAAACCATCATTCTCAGCAAACTGACCCAAGAACAGAAAACCAAGCACCTTATGTTCTCACTTATAGGCGGGTGTTGAACAACAAGACCACGTGAACTCAGGGAGAGGAGCATCACACACAGGGGACAGTTGTGGGGGGTAGGGGAGAGACAATGGGGGGTGGGGAGGGAGGGGAGGGTGGGGAGGGATAACATGGGGAGAAATGCCAGATATAGTATGCACTTAAAGTAAAATAAATAAATTATAAAAAAATAATAATAATAATGTGTGTTTTGCAGGGCTGCATTGTGCATGGAAAAGCATTGTGGAGGTTTACTTTGGTTTTTAAACGTTAATAATAAATTTACTAAAGTTACAAACTTCAAAATAATAATAATAATAATAATATAATTCTAAATAGTTTAGACCATATGGTAGATCAAATTATACAGGCTTCTCAGCTTTGAGCTTTCATTAGTTCTATGGGTCAACTAGGAGCAATTTCACCAATTACATCATAGCATCATCATGCAAGGAAAGAATTTAGGGAAAAAAAATCTGTAATTTTGATTAAGTATCCAATTAAATCTCTTGCTGTACATACCAAACCATATCTTCCCTGACCTAATCACTGAAGAAATTTAAAATCAACTGTCTAAAAAGAAAGTCTTCATTCATCTTCATTTTACAGTATATGTTGTTGGATATTAAATGATTTCAGTTGAATTTTTTTTCAGTTTTCCTAAAATGCATTATAACATCTTACCCATTGTACATTAGAGATTAGAAACTTCATATTAAAAGCTGGGCTTGGTTCCATATACCAAAAGAAAGCATCAATATTCCCACTTTATCTTTGGTATTTCCTCCATTACTCATTAAATTCCTTTCCTTTGTCTTTTCACGAAACTGTTTGCAGAGAACCCTGGAGCCCTGAAGCATCGAAGTGTCTTCCGTCTACCACCACCACTTGAGCCCCGGCTACAATCATCACTCATCAAGATGTGGGAAGGGGCCTCCCGCCCTCACTAGCTCTCTTCCACATGTTCTCCACCATTGAGCTAGAGTGTACTGTTCAAAAATCTGCTCATTATTCATGGGACTTACAGTCATCCCATCTACCTCTCAACCTTTCTATCCCACAATAGACACACCCTAACACTCTCCAGTGTCTTCCCACTGTGGTCATGATAAAGTTAAAACTTTCCAATTTCTCCAGCAAGGCCATGCAAAATCTGGTGTCTGTGAGGGCTCCTGCCCGCATCTCGGACTGTTCTTGCCTTCCCTCCCAATCTTGGTCCTGTTGATCGTCGCTATTAAGTTCCTGGCATTCTCTAGGCACTTTCACCTTTCTGCCTATATTTCTTTGTGCCTAAAATGCTCTTTCCTCCCTCCATCAGGCTAACTCATCTT
Organism: Aotus nancymaae; assembly: GCF_030222135.1. Lineage (NCBI taxonomy): Eukaryota > Metazoa > Chordata > Mammalia > Primates > Aotidae > Aotus > Aotus nancymaae. Next base: position 2,251,575 of record NW_026988447.1, on the reverse strand, counting down.
TTGTGGCACTCTTCCACAGATGCCAATGCTCTGTGTTTTGAATAAATCTCCAGTGGATTCTATTTCGATGCCCTCTTGATAGGCTTGTCTTAATGAACCTTTCACTTCTGTTCCACCAACTAAAATGGCACTTTTGTTTTGGTATGAAACACAATCACATTCAAAATACTTTTTTAAAAAATTCTAATTTTGAAGGAATGAGATGAGATTCCCTTTGGATAAAAGTAAAAGTAAAGCTAGTGTTCACATGCTGCATGTTTTTAACTTGCGATGCACCTGAACCTCTGTGTTCTATAAAGGAGCAGAAACATGAATGCAAAGTGAGACTCAGGTGGGGAAAAAACTACCACTCATATTCTGGAATGAAAAAATGTGAATAACCAGCAAATGTGTCAAGGCTTATCTGAGCAGTCTTGTGAAATCTGTCATTTCCCTTCACCACAGTTAAATGTACCCCAATTAGGAAATGGGCCCAATTAGGAAATGTATCTTATGCTGTTTTATCTCTTGAATTGGAAGTCCATCTAAAGAAAGTAAGTCCACCATTAACCTGAATTTTGGAAGTCAGGTGTGCTCATCAATATCACAGTGAAAGAAGTTCTTTCTCTTCTACTGAATCTGAAGAATGAGGTCCTGAAGCATTTCCAAGAGCTAACACATTTGTAAAAGGCCCTCCGAGGACTTATCAGTGTTTGCCTGTTTTTGTTGGTTAATGATGGTGGCAGGGGACAGTAGTTAGATAAACTCCGTAACATTGTTTTAGTGTCTCTTAGGTGAGTGGCAAAGGGCCTGGGAATGTAGATCAACAGAATCTACATTTTTTCTCAGTGATTTAAGAAAGACTGTTCAAAATGTCTACACAGACCAGAAGTAAGTTGATGAGTAAGTTTGTTGAGTAATTCTGAGCATGTTTTGGGATCATATCTTGAATGAATAGATCAAATCATGAAACTGGTAGTGACATTTTTACATTCATTTGTTTGACTCGTATGGAAGAACGATGATGATTTATTTCCTTCTTCCAAAGCATAATGACAAATATAACCTAAATAAAACGTTAAAACCTGGGTGTATCCGGACTTAGGAACACATTCTGTTTTAACTTGAGCACAAAATCAAAGGTTTATTCTGTCAGGATCAGAAGAAGCACAGTAAATGTCACCAGATTATACACATAATTTAGTAACACACAAAGCTAGGATATCACACAGCTAAGAAAAATCTAAATTTCCTTTTAATTTTCAGGCTTTGATGATTTACCAAATAAACCATTGTGCTCTCTTTTAATATGACAAATGTTCGTTTTAAAGTAGATTTGTGCAAATTCATGAGCAAAAATAAAAGGCTTTAAAGTTGTTTGATAGGTGATATCCCAATAACTAAAATCAACAACTCCTTCTATAAAATGTCGCATAGTTAATGAAAATAATAGCATAGCACTTAGACATAAAAAATGAACTACACATGCAGTTAGGTCTTAAACTGAGCTACATATAGCTTGGCTCAGCTTGTAACCATTTGAAATTTTTTTTTTTTCTTTTTTTGAGATGAAGTCTCACTCTGTCACCCAGGCTGGAGTGCAGTGGTGCAATCTCGGCTCACTGCAATCTCTGCCTCCCGGGTTCAAGCAATTCTCCTGCCTCACCCTTCCTAGTAGCTGGGATTACAGGCATGCACCTCCACACAGGCTACTTTTTGTGTTTTTAGTAGAGACTGGGTTTCACCATGTTGAATAGGCTGGTCTCAAACTCCTGACCTCAAGTGATCCACCTGTTTTGGCCTCTCAAAGTTCTGTGATTACAGGTGTGAGCCACTGTACCCAGCTTGAGTTTTCAGTAACATAAAGGAAAGATCTATTAAAATGTGGTCATTAATATTATGTACTGCAATCACCAAGTAATTCCAAAGACTTTTTTTTTTTTTTGAGACAGAGTTTCACCCTTGTTACCCAGGCTGGAGTGCAATGGCACGATCTCGGCTCACCACAACCTCCACATCCAGGGTTCAAGCAATTCTCCTGCCTCAGCCTCCCGAGTAGCTGGGATTACGGGCATGCGCCACCATGTCCAGCTAATTTTTTGTATTTTTAGTAGAGACGGGGTTTCACCATGTTGACCAGGATGGTCTCGATCTCTTGACCTCGTGATCCACCCGCCTCGCCCTCCTATTCCAAAGACATTTTTATAATGACTTTGGGATACAGATAAATTAAAATTGTTTCTAGTATCAACAAATTAATAATTTCTAATAAGTCCAGCATGAACTATTTTACCTACCATTCAGGTTACCATATGCTAAACCATACTTTCATTTTACTATTTAATTTTGTAAGGCCTTAAAGTGAGAGACAGGAAAACATCACATGTGTGATGTGGAATTGTGTCATAGCTCAGTGAAGGGAGAAGAACTCATATTACTTATATATGATGCCTTCTGGGAAAAGTAAAAAATTAAAATATTCTCTATATTTTATTTGGCTGTGTAGTAATTTTTATTAAATAAAAATATATAATTTTTAAATATATTAATCATAAAGTAATAGATGATACATACATGCATGTAACTTAATCCGTATATCAATTGCCAAAGTATTTTCTGGTTTGGTACTTTAAAAACTTCTATTGGCTGAGTAGAGTGGCTCACATCGATAATCCCAACACTTTGGGAGGCCAAAGTGAGCTATGATCATGCCACTTGCACCATAACCTGATCAATAAAGCGAGACCCTGTCTCCAAGAAATAGATAAATAAAATAATTATAAATATTACTTTTATTTATTCAATGAAAAACAAATGAACACATATAAACATCAACCAGGAAGAGCTGTGTCCATAGGTAACATACAAACAAGCCATAATGCCTGATTTCCAGTGTGGTATTTTTGAGACAGAGGCTCACTCTGTTGCCCAGGCTGGAGTGCAGCAGTACCATCTCAGCTCACTGCAGCCCCTGCCTCCTGAGTTCAAGCAATTCTCCTGCCTCAGCCTGCCAAGTAGCTGGGATGACAGACATGCTCTACCATGCCTGACTAATTTTTGTATTTTTAGTAGAGATGGAGTTTCACCATGTTGGTCAGACTAGTCTCGAACTCCTTCCTTCAAGTGATCCGCCTGCCTCAGCCTCCCAAAGTGCTGGGATTACAGGCATGAGCCACCGCACTCAGCTCCAGTGTGTTCCAATAGAGCTAATCATTTTCCAGTCACTTTATTCTGTCTCACGACAGATGCCTAATATCAAGTAACCACTGCATATATCATCTTATATTGTGCTTTAAGCTCATAAAGGACATGGTTCATGCTTGAAACCTACATAGCAACAATTCTGACATGGATTCAGTGCACATTCACGAACATGAGTTAAAAATCTGTAATTTCCCAATATTTGTACAGACTGCATGAAATGTACTAAAAGATCCCTCAGTTTTTCTCTGCTATTTCTCCAATATATGAGTAAACCTGTTTGAGTTACGTTTGGAGAGAGGAGTTACGGTAGTGATATGCCAAATCTAGTAAAAGTAATTTTAAATATAAATTAGGCTGAATATTTTCAAAAGAGGAAATACTGTTTTTCAGGCAGAATTGGCTCTAGAGTAGTGTTAAAATGAATTTTGGAAGACGATTTACTGATTAATATATATGAAACTTCAAACTGTCCCCTCAAAAGTGAGAGCATAAGAAAGAACCTGATATATTTAACAGCTTTATTTTTCATCAAGGAAAGACTTCTATAGATGATTTACTGCAAATATAAAACACTGCTTATGTAAAAGGGGCTACTTTTCCAAATATGAGGTTGCACATGGGGCTTCAGAGACTGCCCTTTTCTTTCTGGGAAAGCATGCTCCTTTCCAAAATGGTAACATTCTCAAAACCATCTTTTTAGTACTGTATTTTAAAGACTAAGTTCAGGTTCACATCCCTTATCATAATTCCAAAATCTAAAAAACCTGAACATCAAAAGTTTCCTCTGAGTTCATAAGGCATGAAAACCTTGCCAAATTTGATAATAAAATCTCATTTGAACTAAGAAAGCTATTTATAATCTTTTTTCCTGTGATATTTTATATTGTAAGCATCAAAGGAGATTGACAGTATAATACATGGTTAAGCATCTTGAGTCAGTCCTAGCTCTGTTACTGTCTTTAAGACCATGGACTAGTTATTCAGCATCTCCCAGCCTGTCTTTGTTTCATCACGGGAAAGGTAATGGTCTTAATTCACAGCTAGCTCCTCCTACTCCTACTATTACTGTTGGAAAGTTTAAAAGTTATGGTGTATATAAAAGAACTCTCAGTTTTTCTCTGCTAGTTCTCCAATGTATGAGTAAATCTGTTTGAGCTAGGTTTGGGGAGAGGGGTTACATTAATGAGGTGCCAAATCCAGTAAAAGTAACTGAAGGGTAAGGTAAAATAAAGAACAGTGACCGGCCCATAAGAAAAAATCAGTAAATGGCAGCCATTAGCAGTATCCATCCTGTAAAATATCTTGATAGCTTTTCTATACCACATTGTTTAAATTTTGTCTCCAAAGCAATTTTGTTTGTGTTACTTAAATTTTGTACTATTTCTATACAACAAAAACCAGGAAAAAAAAAATTCTTGTTGTATTATAATTCTCCAATTTATGATTGATTTTTCTTCTTTGAAACTGTTTTTCATTTCAGTATTGAACAAATTACTGAAAAATTTTCAGTATTTTGAAAATTAATAATTTTCAAAAATTTCAATTTAACAAAATTTCAGTTCTTCCAATTATGCCTTTACCCATTTTTATGTGTAGTAAATACACAAAAGGGCTTCTGAGGATAATTCAAATTGCCAGAGAATTTGAACTCCTTTTCCCATTCCCAGACATTGTGAGCAGTGAGTAAAGCTTTTATTTTACCTTTTAGTAAGTAATATTACTACTAAGACTGGGAAATACAAAAACAGCTGAGAAACGTGTGGAAATGAACCATGCAGGCAACAGCCCTGAGCACCAGTATTAATCTCAACCACATTCAATTCTGTTCAGTGGGCAAGAAAACCAGGCAGAAGAGCTGACATAGAGCTGCACCTTATTTGGAACAAGATAATACTATTCCAAGGACTAGGGTGCTCAGTGCCTTTTAGACAGCTATATTGTAGATTACATGACAGAAGAGAAAGGGACAATGTGCCTGGGTTTAGCCTGGGAAGTTTGCAAACTTCCCAGGCTAAACCCTAGGAATGTGTTTTTATGGAAGCTGTGATCATTCTGCAGGAGATGGCCACAGCTATATTTACTTTTGGCTGTTTTCATGCCTTCCCAACAGTTTTTCTGTCATCATGAATAGTGGCTGTTATTCATATTAAAAATAAGTGTGCCTCAAAGTCAGAGAAAACTATGCCAAAGGGGTTTAGAAGAAAATGAAAATAAAAAAAAAGTACCTACGACGCACGTTAGCCAGAAACCAGATGAAGCAGTCTTTTTTTAAAAGAAGTACATACAAATTACATGAGGTAACCGTTCTAAAATATAAGACCATTGAGAACATTCAGGAATTTTCACTGTCACAGGCTGATGATGGAAAACTTAGTGACATTGAATGAAATCAGTTTATCTCATTTGGCTTTCTACAATTACTTTTGGCATCATGCTTTGTTTTTTTAAAAAATGGAAGGGAAGGAGGCTTTGATGTTGTAAAAATTTCCTTTATCCCCAAATCTACCCATCAAGTTATTAGTATGGCCCCACCCAAACAAGCTATAGCCAATCATTGGGTTGATGAACCAATGAACCCTTTTATATTTACTTAGTACGGGGATAAGTGATAATATGTAACTTCAAACAGAAAACTACAGCCCTCAGCCCTGTAAATGTTCTCTCTGAATTCCCTCCTGCTTAATTAAATGTTAATCATGCCTGAGTTTTGTTGGAGGTCACTCAGCTTGATAAAGGGTCATGGGGATAAGACTTCATGGACTGGAACCAAAAGATAAATTTGAAAATTTACAAGGGGAAACAAAAAGTACTTTAGTTATATTCAAGTTTCCTTCAAATTATTTGTAAGTAGCATTTTAGGTCCACCTTTTTTTCCACAAAAAATTGTTACAGAGTCAAGTCATAATTAACATTCCCTAAAGATAAATACAATTTAATGTTTACAAATTTTCCAATTTCTTTAAACTTTCTAGCAATTTCCTTTTATCAACATGTGCTAGCCCAAAGCAAATACACTATTTTATTCTCAAAACAATTAGAAACAATAATCATAAATTTTTAGTAGTCTGTGGTTTCTGCTTTTTGAGAATAAAAATCACACTGGTTGCTCTAATATTTACTTAGAAGAATATGTTGTATACATATGGCCACTTTGACATTTTTGTTCTCTAAAACTTGAATTTTTGTGTGAAATTTCACTATAAACAAAATGTATAACTATGTTCATATTAGGACTGCTGCTGTGCACTTTAGATTGTAGCCAAATGAGCTGTACCATGCAGCTGTGGTGTGCAAATGACGTTTCAATGTCTTCTGTTTTGCCTGCCCCCCGCTTAATCTTCAGACTATAGCCTAGATTCTGGCTTTTTTTCCTTCCTTCTTTTTACCCCTAAGTGACAACTCTATCTAAAACTGTCAAATAAATTATCTGGGTTTTTTCAAAATAAGTAGGGCAAGTATGAATAGCACAAAACCTTTCAGCACAGACTAGCTATTTGTTTCTTATTCAGTTCTATACTGCTTTACAATACCTTCCTGGATGGCGGTGAAAGAATGGGAGGAAAAACGGCAATGAACACAGAGGATTCGCTCACTTTCTTTATGTTCATCTTTTATGGGCCCGCCTGATGTTTCCTTGTTAGATCTTCTCTATTGTATATCTCTATGTACCTCTAAAAACCAATCTGCGTTTTACAAGCCCACTCCTTGTTCAGAAAATAAGTAAAAAGAAAGTTTTTTTGTGTGATGTGACAGCAACTTTCTCATTGTAATGAGAATAGGGGTGGAATCTACTTAGGGGTCAAATTTACAACTCCTTTCACCTTCTCTGTGATCCATCTACTTCAAGGAAAAAAAAAGATACATCTGGAAAAACATCTCTTTACCTCCAGTGACCATCTGATAGTTACTGCTAAAGCCAAAAGATTTCAATCAAACTTTTTTGTGCACACAGGACCTTATATTAATTGAAAGCAGTGACAATATTAATGCCAAGTCACTGTAATTCCTTGAAACAAGGACCAGCATTGATGAGATCTAGCAAGGGAAGGGAAAGATACCCTGCACAGAAGTCAGACAACTTTCCTTCACTTTCAGGTTCATTGCCAGGATAGGGGAAGGAAGGAAGTACTATAGGGAGCAAATTGAGTTTTATGTGAGTTTTCTGTTGTTTTGTTTCTTCTTTTTACTTTGAGGATATTGCTTTGGACAAACCCTCACTAATGTGCAAACATATATGTTTCAGAACAATAGTTATATGTCCACATCGAAAAAAGAAAACTACACAATAGCATTGACAAAGAGTCTCTCCCGGGCCAAACTCTACTCAAGCTCTTCTGAGCTCTTTTTAACTAGGGCCCGATTTTGGGGTTTCTGTGTTTGTGAAGCAGGTTCACGGTGCACTGGTTGCCAACTTGTCTGAGTCCAGTAAAACAGAACACCCTCACACGCCACAGTTATATGAACTGGATATATTACTTACACATAGGCAGCAAGAAAATACAGAAGGCTCTGAGTCCTCCAAGGCTGTGGAAAGCTCCCTTGGGCAGATGGAGTCTTTTCTGTGTCTACCCCGCTTCTACCATGGCTGAAACTCTGCAAAGCCACCAACCCTGGGTTTTATATCCCAGGGTCTCTTGACATACTAGGCTAACTCATTAAAGGACATCTTGCTCTGGAGGACCTGGGACAGAGCCTGGGCTGTTCTAGTCACCTCCTTCTTATCTCAGGATGTTGCACTCTCAGCACATTCTGCAGTATGCTTGAGAATTTGAGAACCTAGTGAAAACCGGGTCAGTCTTAAGCAACCCAGAGAATGACCCTGCAGTGTTGGTCTCTTCATTGTCCAATTTTAGCAGAAATTCTCATACGTCAGTTCAACCAGAACTTCCCACCTTCCATATCTGATCACTCTATACACCTGGTTAGGTTTCCTAGACTCCACTAGCCCCCAGGTGATGTCTGATTACCCAGGCCTGTCTTCAGCAAGAACCCTATTACGTTGGTTTAGCCAGAATCCCCTTACCCTTGATGTTTTTGCTTAGTTTTCACCCACTGAATCCCACCCAGCTCCTTGATTATAAATTCTCACTTTTTCCTGTTGTATTAATAGTTGAGCTCAATCTTTCACCCCACTGCAACACTCCAGAAGAACTCTGTACACCTATCTCGATAGTGTCCCCTTGAATAAAGTCTTACTGCCTTCAACAAGTGTCACAGATAATTTTTTCCATTCAAAGAAAAGCTAATACCAATCCTCCTGAAACTATTCCAAAAAAACTGAAAAGAATTCTCCCTGACACATTGTATGAGGTCAACGTTACCCTGATATCAAAACCAGACAAGGACGCGACAACAACAAAAAGAAAGCTATAGGTCAGTCATATTCCTGATGCAAAGTCAGATAGACGCAAAAATCCTTCAATTAAAAAAAAAAAAAAGATGCAAAAATCCTTAAATTAAAAAAAAAAAAGATGCAAAAATCTTTAAGAAAATTCCAGGAAGCCAAATCAACAGGACATCAAAAAGATAATGTACCACAATCAGGTGGGATTTATACCAGGATTGCAAGAATGGTTCAATATACACAAATCCATAAATGTGACACATCACATCAACAGAATGAAGGACAAAAATGATATGATCATCTCAACAGACATAGAAAAAGCGTTCTATAAAATAATTTCTTAGGCTGGGTATGGTTTGTTCATGCCTGCAATTCCAATACTTTGGGATGGTGAAGTGGGAGGATCACTTGAGACCCGGAGTTTGACACCAGCCTGAGTAATTATGCACTGGAAAATGGTGTATGTGAGGGTGGTGACTGTAGGGAAGGAAACACCTTTCCTTCTACCCATCTTAGTTTCATTAGGTGAACAAAAGACAGAATAACAATAGGAAAGCACAGAAATTTATTTAATATTACGTTTTCTGTGGTACAGGAGCCTTCATTAGGCAATGAAGACCCAAATAAGCAGGTAAGCCTGAGTATTTTTATGCTTGGTTTGGTGAAGAGTAGAGTCATGGAGGAATGCGATAGGACAAAAAAAGTCCTAAGTGTAAAACCAACCAGATCTCTTTACTCAGATTCCCCTTGGTGTTACTGTGTTTTCAGAGATAAGGATATTCCTTTTCTTTGAGTATAGGGAAGACTCCTCTCAGGAGGAGTCTTACAACCTGCTTCAGGAAAAGATCATAAAATCCTGTGCATGCTATTTCTCAAATTCCATCAGCTTAAAATACTAAATACACTAAGATGCTATACTTTGGGGTAGTATGTCCTCCCCTGATCTAGCATTTGCCAATTTCCATGGTGTAAATACTACTACTAGCTGATCTCAAGCTACTCATGTGGCGTCATCTAATTATGTGAAGAGGTATGACAATCAGCTCTTATGAGGGGTACAAACAACTTCCAGCATACCATTGAGGTGACACTCAATGTTTATCAGATGAGCATTATTTAAATAAACTAAGATACATTTACGTAATATTACAATACTACCTGCAATATTGTGTGGCCATTTAAAAATGTAATTGAAATTAACAATTACATTTATGTAATATGAAAAAAGCTTCAAGGCATATATTATTAAGTAAAAATACAATTCTGTGTTATTCCCACGTCACTAAATCGATATGTAATATGTGTTATAGAGACATAAAAATGGCTAACTTTAAATGAAAACTTAATATTATGACGTGTATGGAGCAATTTTTTTTTTTTTTGGAGACAGAGTCTCACTGTGGCCCAGGCTGGAATGCAGTGGCCCGATCTTGGCTCACTGCAACTTCTGCTTCCCAGGTTCAAGCAATTCTTCAGCCTCCCAAGTAGCTGGGATTACAAGCACCCCGCCACCACGCCTGGCTAATTTTTTTATTTTTTTAGTAGAGATGGGGTTTCATCATATTGGCCAGGTTGGTCTTGTACTCCTGACCTTGTGATCTGCTCGCCTCGCCTCCCAAAGTGCTGAGCCACTGTGCCCATCCTGGAGCATTTTATATGTTATGTCACTGAATAGTTACAACATCTTGATCAGGTAGGTACATCATCATCACTTTAAAAATGAGGAAACTGCATTGACTAGTGAGTGGCAGAGTCAGAATTTAAGACAATCAGACTTCAAAGCCCAAGCTCTGAATAAGCCCTCTTCCTCTGGGTGTTTCTACATATAAATACATGAGAGGTGGGGGAAATCTATCAATTACGTTTACCAATTATTTACATTCATATATGAAGAGGAGAGAGATTACAGAAAAGTCCATGTTCTAAGTCAACATTTCTGTAACACTAGGTTTGTGCAAAAGTACTTGTGGTTTTTGCTATTGTTTTTATATATATATTTTTTTTAATGACAAAAACAGCAATTACTTTTGCACCAACCTAATATTTGACCATTTACCACATGCTATTTATTTAATCAGAAAAAAATTAATATCTTTTTAAAATCAACTACATCATTGCCTCTTGTCAGATAAAAGCAGAGTAATATACTGGTTAGTGAAATCAGTGGGATAAACACAAGTACTTGGTCTATTAAAAGATAAACTACTAACAAATACAATTGCAGGATACACCGACACGCATATATTATGGGACCAAATATTCACAATGATCCTGACAGAATTCATATCCAAGGCAAAAGCCTCATTTTCTGATTTTGACATTACACATAAAAAGGTGCAGGAACGAACTAGGACCCCCTCAGGGTGGCAAAGGATAAAATATACAATTGTCACATAAAGATTTCTTGAGGAAACTAGAGACATACGCTCAGAAGAGAAAGCTCAGAGAGAGGCATGAAGTTTCTTTTCAAATGCTGAAAGGTATTTTTGGCTAGGTTTGATGACTCATGCCTGTAACCCCGGCATTTTGGTTTGCCAAGGTGGGAGGTTCACTTGATCCTGGGAGTTTGAGACCAGCCTAGGCAACACAGTGAGACCCCCCACCTCCCCAGCTCCATGAAAAATTTTAAAAAAACAAAACAAAAAACAGATCAGGAGTGGTACTGCACCCTGTGGTCCCAGGTACTTGGGAGGCTGAGCTGGGGTGAAAGGATGGCTTGAGCATGGGAAGTCAAGGCTATAATGAGTGGCGATTACACCACTGCATTCCAGCCTGGATGACAGAGCAAGACACTGTCAGAAAAAATGAATAAAAGAAAGAAAGAGAGAAGGAGACAAGGGAAGGAAGGAAGGAAGGAGGGAAAGAAGGAAGAAAGGAAAGAAAGGAGGGAGGGAGGGAGGCAGGAAGATGGATATTTTTCTTAAAATATTATTTTAAAAGAGTAACTAGGGACCAGTACAGTGGTTGACATCTGTAATTCCAGTGCTCAAAGAGGCTGACGCAGGAGGATTACTCGAGATCAGGTGTTGGAAACCAACTTGGGCAACATAATGAGACCCCCAACTCTACCAAAAAAAAAAAAAATTGAAACTTACATTATATCCTGAATTAAATACATTAATTCAAAGCAATTTTGTGAGACGGAATCCAGACCCATAAATTCTTACCTCCCTTATGATAAAATTTAATAGTAAACAAATCGGCTGTCTCATTTTTAAAATGTTACTTGGGCATCCAAATTGCAGTGATAGAAGTAAAAAGCAGACTTACTGTTAACTGATACGTTTTTAAGTTTCTATTATCATTCAAACTATGCTAATCAATGTCAAGCCTAATTTGGCATTCTCCGTTTCAAGAGCATTTCTCTAAAAGCTGATAAAAATGGTTGTATAAACTCTGGACAAAATTTCATTTATTAGGCTTCTCTTGAAAATATTGAGTAGAGAACCAAAGATAGAGGTAATGCTGAGGCCCCTTTACACAATTTCAGAATCAAGGATTTTTTGAGAGTTTGTTAGATGAATGAACAGTCTCCACAATGACTGTTTATTTCCTCAAAAATAGAAATGCATGTCTCTCTTTAAGTATTTTTGACACATAAAACATGCTGGCCTTGGATCTTCTGAATGATATCTAGCTTCCTTTACATGAGTGAAATTAGTTTCAGGGTTTTTGTTCATTTTTGCTTAGAAAGAAATGTTCTTTAGACACAGGAATTGGTTATGTATACCACAGGCTTTTGGGGGAGTGTGGGGTTTTTTTTTGTTGTTTTTTTTTTGGTGAAAAGTTCTTTGTTCTTTGCTCTCCCTTTCTTTTTCTTTTCTTTTCTTTTTTTCTTTGTTGTTGTTTAATTTTTTTAACATTTTGTGGGTACATAGTAGGTGTGGTCTTCCTTTCTATTTGATCTTTATCATATTAGAGACCAGGGTTTTATTAGAAGGCACTATTGATATTTTCTCAAACCTTTAGCCATTTTCTGAGCTAGACTATGTAGACTATAAAGGATCTTAAATATAGACCCTACGAATAAAATAAATTATGGCTAATGAGGTTAATTTGAAAAATTGGATTGAAGATTTTATTCCTAAACTAGCTCATTCTATTGAGCTCTCAGTTTTTGCTTCTGATAATCTATTTCCGTCAAGGTCGAGTATACACGTTGAGTAAAGTGCTGGTCAGGTTCCATGACCCACCGTTATTAGATGGAAAATCTGAGGCTGCTTATAAATGAAGCTTCTACTCTATTAGACTTGTATGGTCTTAAAGAAAACCTCTAACTCATGCTCATCACCCAGGCACCACAGAGTCTTTTTGGTAAACGGCACGACATTTGAAGAATCACAGCATTTTCACATCTGTTTTTTTAATTTTCTCCATGACCAACTGTTACCTGTAAGAACACTTCTTTTGCCAGCTGGCTAGTATCCTGTGGACTAAATGCTTTAGTTTTTAAAAAATACTGCTTTGTAGCTTTAAAAATATGCATTACTCGAAATCCCACTTCTAATACAGAAATTTATCCTGAAGAAATACAACACACGTGCATACAGATCTTTAAAAGGATGATACGCACGTAACATTTCTGAAAGTTAAAATTGGAAACACAAATGCACAAATAGAGAAGATGATTTGCAACACAAAAGTGATGGAATGCTAAAGAGCTCTACAAAATGGCTATTTGGATTTGCAACATTGAACATTAAAAGATACTTTGGGAGGCCAAGGTGGGAGGATCTCTTCAGCCCAGGAGTTTGAGAACAGCCTGAGCAAAATAGAAAGACTCCCATCTCTACAAAAAATTTTAAAAATTAGTGAGGTGGGGTAGTACACATCTGTGGATCCACTTACTTGGGAGACGGAGGCAGGAAGATTACTTGAGCCTTAAGCCCGGAGGTTGAGGCTGCAGAGAACAATGTTAGTGCCACTACTTTGGGAGGCTGAGGTAGGCAGATCACCTGAGGTCAGGAGTTTGAGAACAGCCTGACCAACATGGTGAAACCCCATCTCTACTAAAATTACAAAACTTAACTGGGCACAGTGGCAGGTGACTGTAGTCCCAGCTACTCAGAAGGCTGAAGCAGGAGAATCTCTTGAACCCAGGAAGCAGAGGTTGCAGTGAGCCAAGATAGCACCACTGTATTCCAGCCTGGGTGATAGAACAAGACTCTGTCTCAAAAAAAAAAAAAAAAGGTATAAACACTAAAATGTGGACAATGATTATCTCTAAGTGACAGAATTTCTGTGTTTTCTATTTTTAATAATATGTATATTTTCAATCCAAATTATTGCTTTACAGAACACTATATATGTGTGCATTTTATTCCACCAAGTAAATGATAAGAAGGTCATTTTTAACTTTGACAAGAATAGTTTGGTGGGGTGATGAGTCTGAAATTTTGTTTAAATGTGTTCATATACCTGTGATTGACTTTGAAATAAGCTGGTAGAGGCTAATTGATGGGTTTTGGAGTATTCATTTTACAATTGTCTCTCTCTTTTTTGTTTTTTGGTTGTTTAAATTTTTCTATAATAAACAATAAAAAATTGAGTGGGCTCAAGAAAAAATGAGAGGGGTAAAATTGGAGACAAATCATAAAAACGTATAGGTAGCTCATTAAAAAGATTAATTTATTTTTTTTTAAGGAGAGAAGTGGTATGATAGCTGAAGACTATCCAGAGAGAATTTGTTTTTTAAGGTGGGAGAAAGTACAGCATTTGCAAATGATCCAGGAAAGAATTTAAGGAAAAATGCAGAAGTGATGAGTTTACATGGATAAGTGGGAAGATAATTTATTGTACAGGTGGAATGGCAACAAAAAAGAGGGGAGAAGTCCAGGCCAATATAACAGAGACTTTAAATCCCTCTCTAGAGAAACTGGATTTACTCAGCAGATTACTGGAAACCTTCAAAGAATTTTAAGCAGACGAGTGGCATGGTAGATTTGTGTTTTGGTTGAATGACAGCGTATTCAAAATGGGATTTAAGTTAGACTGAGAATTTCCATCTATTATTTATTTATTTATTTATTTATTAGAAATGTGATTTCAGTATGTTGCCCAGGCTGACCTCAATCTCCCGGGTTCAAGCAATCCTTCCACCTGGCCCTCCTGAGTGGCCAGGACCACAGGTGTGCACCACTGCACCTGACCTGGTATTTGTTTATTGTATCAAAACTTTCAGTATTCAAGTGAATTATCTTGAATGGCATTTTACATCTTTTTTGGAAATCCTTTGAGTGTCAAAAAATAAACTTTGTCTCAGAAAAGAATACCAACATTCATGATGTCACTATATAACAGCCAATATTAGAAAGTGTAATCTTTGGCCAGGTTTGGTGGCTCACATCTGTAATCCCAGCACTTTGGGAGGCCAAGGCAGGAGGATCACTTGAGCCCCAGGAGTTAGAGACCAGCCTAGGCAACATGGTGAAACCCTGTCTTAAAAAAGAAAGTGCAATCTCCTATTCTTTGTAATTCAATATATAAAAAGAGGTATCTCATCACGGTTTTAAGTTGCTTTTATTTAACATCCAATGAGGGTAAACACTTTCATACGTGTATTCATTTTCAGTATTTCTTTATCACTGGACTGTCAGTAAACTTCACTGGTGAAGTTTCTAAGGGGAAGTTGTCGTACAATGTGTGTTAGTAACTGAGGAAGTCTCCGTTAAGTCTAAAAAGAAACTGTATCTAGCTGTTTCTATTATCAGCCCAGAACTCCCTTCTCAAAAGAACTTTAAGCTTTTAAATCCATGTGAAATATTTAGTTTTAACTTTCTAGGCATTGAGTGTAAGAAGCTGGAGTTACAGTAACCACAAAGAAACACATCCATTGTAGACAACACAGTCACATCCATGGCAAGGCTGTTCTTTGCTGTCTCTTTACAAATTACTTCAATGCATACCTTCTGTTGGTATGCTGCAGAAAGCTTTTTATGTCTGACAGATGGATGCAAATGTCACTTGTAAGCTTTAATTTATCGGGGAAAGGAATACACAGACGTTATACATAGTATTAATGAAGAAGAGAAAGTAAAAATAAATCTAAGGCCAGGCGTGGTTGCTCATGCCTGTTATCCTAGCACTTTGGGATGCCAAAGCAGGCAGATCACGAGGTCAGGAGATCGAGACCATCCTGGCTAACACAGTGAAACCTTGTCTCTGCTAAAACTACAAAAAATTAGCCGGACATGGTGGCAGGCGCCTGTAGTCCCAGCTACGTGGGAGGCTGAGGCAGGAGAATCGCTTGAACCTGGGAGGCAGAGGTTGCAGTGAGCTGAGATCATGCCACTGCACTCCAGCCTGGGCGACAGAGCAACTCGTCTCAAAACAACAACAATAACAACAACAAAAATAGGTAAAAATAAATCTAGACTAATTTTGGGTTACTTGCAATTTAGGGATAAACCTTTGGATTACTCCTTAAAGATATTGAAATCACTGGTTCCTATTAAATGTCTCTTAATGTTCCTATCTAAATGTCTCTTAAGCATTGGGAGTGAGAGGGAAGTACAGTATGGTATTCATTGCTGTAATTCAGGCGTGAGTAAACTTTTTCGGCAAAGGGCTAGAATATATATATATATATACATATATTTAATATATATATATATAAATTTTTTTTAAGACAGGCTCACTTTGTCACCCAGGCTGGAGTGGGAGTGCAGTGACAAGATCTCGGCTCACTGCAACCTCTACCTCTTGTGTTCAAGTGATTCTCCCACCTCAGCCTCCTGAGTAGCCGGGACCACAGTCACGTGCCACCACACCCAGCTAACTTTTGCATTTCTTTTTCTTTTTTTTTGAGATGAAGTCTTACTCTGTTGCCCAGGCTGGAGTGCAGTGGCGCAATCTCAGCTCACTGCAACCTCCGCCTCCCGGGTTCAAGGGATGCTTTTGCCTCAGCCTCCCGAGTAGCTGGAACTACAGGTGCCTGCCACCACGCCCGGCTAATTTTTGTATTCTTAGTAGAGACAGGGTTTTGCCATGTTGGCCAGGCTGGTCTCGAATTCCCGGCCTCAAATGATCAGCCCGCCTTAGCCTCCCAAAGTGCAGGGATTACAGGTGTGAGCCAGCGCACCACCATGATAAATATTTTAAGCTTTGAGTGCCATATAATTTACTCTGCACCTATTTCACTTTGCTGTGGTACTCAGAAGGCAGCCATAGACAATACTTAAAACAGATGCACATGGCTGTGTTCTGATAAAACTGTAACAATAGATGCTAAAATTTGCATTTCATATTGTTTTCACATGTCAGAAAATACTATTCTTCTTTTCATTTTTAACTATCCAAAAACATAAAAATCATTCTTAGCTCACGAATTGCAGAAAAATAAGTATCAGGCCAGATCTGGCCTGTCGTCTATGGTTTGCCCACTGCTGCTGCCACAGATTAATCAAGTGTTTCTTTTTGAAATGAATCAGCATTTCTGAAGCACTTCCAAGGAAAACAACTTATCTAATTTCCCAAATGAAGACATTTTCATAAATACTGCAGAGATGACAAGTTGCAAAGAGAAGATGACCATGTGAACCTGGAAGTTAAAGACTGTATTAAATTCAGATGCAAACAATTCACAACTCACAAAAACCCATGTATTAACAACAACAAAAAGCGCTTGCCTACATATTCAAATACTTGGCAACAAGATGAATGTTAATGGATGAAGCCATGGAAGGGAGTTCACAGCTTTGATAAGAGCTGCAACTGTATGATATGAGGTCAAATCACTTAAACTTTCTTAACTTTTAGTTACCTCATCTATGAAATAAGGCCATTAGGTTAGATTATACCTAAACTTCCTTCCAGATGTGAGTTTTCATCACGTCTATTGAGTTACAGCATAAAATAATTCATCTTGCCTATATCTTAGAATTTATGAGCCCTGAATATCCAGACCATTACTAAACCGTGTTTGTCTTTGTTCACCATTGAATCCAACCCCAGAATCTATCCAAATGCCATAGTAAAAACATAATAAATGGGTTGAATAAATTTAAAAAATACAAATTTCTTCCCTTTATAAGACAGTGTATAAAAAGTGATTGAAATAAGATGCTTTTTTTTTTGAGACGGAGTCTTGCTTTGTAACCCAGGCTGGAGTGCAACGGCACCATCTCAGCTCACTGCAACCTCCGCCTCTGGGATTCAAGTGATTCTCCTGCCTCAGCCTCCAGAGTAGCTGGGATTACAGGCGCCTACCACCACCTCCAGTTAATTTTTTGTATTATTAGTAAAGACGGGGTTTCACCATTTTAACCAGGATGGTCTTGATCTCCTGGCCTCATGGGCCGCCCTCCTCGGCCTTCCAAAGTGGTGGGATTACAGGCATGAGTCACCGTGCCCGGTCTGAAATAAATCGATATATTTATTCATTTAGCAAATATTTTCTGAACAACAACTGTGTGTCAGGCACAGAAACTGGACAGACACCAAGATTAGTAAGACAAGGAGGCTGGGCGTGGTGGCTCATGCCTGTAATTTCAGCACTTTGGGAGGCTGAGATTGGCAGGTCACTGGGTCAGGAGTTTGAGACCAGCCTGGCCAACATGGCGAAACTCCATCTCTCTACTAAAAATACAAAAGTTAACTGGGCGTGGTGGCCCGCACTTGTTCAGGAGGCTGAGACAGAAGAATTGCTTGAAATCAGGAGCGAGCCAAGCTCACACCACTGCACTCCAGTCTGGGCAACAGAGCAAGACTCCATCTCAAAAAATAATTATAATAATAATAATAAGACAAAGTGCCAGGGAATTTTACAGTCTAGTGGATGGACCTAAGGACAGAATGGGGTCAAGGTACAAAGAATGATGGGAAAATTTATTTATTTATGCCAATGTTCCCTTCAATTTCCTTTTATAATTATAATATAAACATTTAGTAGAAAGAGTGAAATCTGAGATAAAAGTTGGTTTCTATGTCTCTGTCCCAATCTTTGGAAATGAATAAACATTGGCCTGACCCAGTGGCTCACGCCTGTAATCCCAGCATGTTGGGAGGTGGAGGCAGGTGGATTGCTTGAGCCCAGGAGTCGGAGACCCTCCTGGACAACATGGCAAACCCCGTCTCTACCAAAAAAGAAATACAAAAATTAGCCAGGCATGGTGGCGTGCACCTGTAGTCTCAGCTACTTGGCAGGCTGAGGTGGGAGGATCTCTTGAACCGGGAGGCGGAGGTTGCAGTGAGCTGAGATTGTGCCACTACAGTTCAGCCCGGGTGATAGAGTGAGACACTGTCTCATAAAACAAACAAACAAACAAACACAAAACAAAATTAACTTTTTTAAAATTAAAAAAATAATAAAAATAAAATAATTTTAAAATGAATAAAGATTTTCTGTCATTTGCTCTTTCCCTAGCAAAATCTCTTTTTCACACATATATACACAAACACACATACGCTCTTGATTCTTCCAACTCATAACCTTTTATGTCATCTCTAAAAAATGTTAATATTATGAAGATATGTTAAAAAATGATGATCATTACATAAATGAATAAAAAAGGAACAGTAGGCAAACACGGAAAGTGTTAGCTCTCGATTCGGAAGACTATCCTTGCATGAACACAATAATAAACAGCACCAGACTGACAGGTGGGAGCACAGCAACAGGCCAGGAGCATCAGAGAAGCACAGTCTACAAGGACTGAGTGGACGGTGAAGAGACGTGGCAGATTTTCTGTGAGTGCTCCCATTTTAATCAGTGAAATAGTAAAGAAGCAAAGTCAAAACGGAGAACAATTAAGAGAAAGGGAAGAAGGTGTTGAAAGCTTAAGGCAAAAGCAATAATGAAATAATCACCCAGGACATTTAAAAAAAGTAGTTGGGCATCATAGCACATGCCTGTAGTCCCAGCTACTTGGGAGGCTGAGGTGGGAGGATTACCAGAGCATGGGAAGTCGAGGCTACAGTGGGCCATGATCATGCCACTGCACTCCAGCCTAGGCAACAGGAATGAGACCCTGTCTTTAAACAAATAGCTTTATGTATTTTTATGTTTGGCTATCTTTTATTAATCATTCTATTATTCTTTGCAAAAACAACTGGTATTTAAGTCAGATTGTTTTCTGGTCATAAGGCTTATAAGATTTTTGGGTTTTTTGTTTGTTTGTTTGTTTTTTGTAGACAGAGTCTTGCTCTGTCACCCAGGCTGAAGTGCAGTGGTGCAATCTCGGCTTACTGCAACCTTCACCTCCTGGGTTCGAGCAATTCTCCTGCCTCAGCCTCCTAAGTAGCTGGGACTACAGGCACCTGCCATCACGCCCAGATAATTTTTTGTTTTTTGTATTTTTAGTAGAGACGGAGTTTCACCATATTGGCCAGGCTGGTCTCAAAATCCTGACTTGTGATCCGCTCACCTCAGCCTCCCAAAGTACTGGGATTACAGGTGTGAGCTACTGCACCTGGCCAAGTATTTTTTTTAAAAAACTATTTTTCTATATTGAGTTTCCTAATTATCATCAGTACACAATGAATAAAAACAACATAAAATTTGAAGAAGAAAAAACAGGAAAAGGGAACTCTCAATCTTCTTGCAGAGGAACGTTCTGAAGCAGACAGATTTTAGGAAAGTTATGTATATATATGTGTGTGTGCATATATATGTTTATATAGGTATGTGTGCATATATATATGTTTATATATGTGTGTGTACATATACATATATTCATATAAAATATGGAAATTGTGAATAGGAAAACTGATTACCTTAAAATCACTCAAGCTTCCAAGTCTTAATGGATGGCGGTTTGAAACCATTGGTCTTCAGAGTAGGAGAGTGAATGGACCAGGTTAGTAAATCTCAAAGTGTGATCCCTAGACCAACTGCATCAGCATCCCCCTGGAAACTTGCTAAAAAATGCAAGTTCTCAGTCCCCACCTTAGGCAATTGTGGTGGTCATCCTCTAAGATGGCCCCCAATGGTCCCTGCCTCCTGGTAGTGTAGTCTCATCCTGCCCTTGGTAGACCCTGCCCCCAATGGTCCCTGCCTCCTGGTAGTGTAGTCTCATCCTGCCCTTGGTAGACCCTGCCCCCAATGGTCCCTGCCTCCTGGTATTCACGCCCTTGTGTATTCTCATCCTGCCCTTGGTAGACCCTGCCCCCAAAGGTCCCTGCCTCCTGGTAGTGTAGTCTACCCCCGCCCTTGTGTAGTCTCATCCTGCATTGTACCAGGATTGGTCTACGCAACCAACAGAGTAAGACAGAGGTTTAAAAGCTTGCAGCCTCTGCCTTTTTTAAAAGCTTGCAGCCTCTGCCTTTACACCTCTCTCTCTCTGTATGTTTCTCTCTCTTATCACTTGTTCTCTACAAAACCAGCTGGCCTAGAGAGGCCCATGTGGCAAAGCCCACATGGCTTTGGCCAACAGCCATTCCTGTAAGTCTGAGAGTGCATCCCCAGGCCTTTTGATGACTACAGCCCAGCCAACCTCTTCACTGCTACTTCACCAAGTATCCTAAGCCACAACTACTAAGCGGAGTTTCTTCCAGATTCCTGACCCTCAGAAATGGCGAGATTGTACTTTTTAAAGTTCATTGTAAACTGCTAAGTTTTTAGTTAATTTATTATACAGTACTAGATAGCCAACATGCCTACTGAATCAGAAACTCATGGTAGGGTCCAGCAATCTGTATAAAACACATGTGGTTCTGATGCATGTTAGACAACCACTGGCTAGGGAGACATAGTAGGATCGCAGAGCAGTACGAAGGGCAAGTGAGACCATGCAGCAAGGCTGTGTGTTAGTCTCCAATGACAGGCAGGTGCATGAGTAGATGAGAGGCTTTAACCAGAGTTAGCGTTTTGCCAGGGCTATGTGTCAAAGCAAGAGACGCAATGGACTGTGTGCAAAGGCGCTATTAAAGTGATAAATCATGGAATTTGCTGCATAAGAAGGAAAGTAAAGAAATGATGGGTGACAGTCTAGGAAAACTATCATGGAGGCTAAAGGATTGACAGCAAAATCCCAGAAACATATTCCATCCAGAACCCTAGAGTGATTCTGAAAATGGAAATAAATAACTTTGAGAAAGTTGAAAATGTTTTCTAATGGAAATGGACTCTATATATGAACAAAACAGACTATGGCTATCTATACCATTTGTTTTCCAAGTTTTATGACAGAGATTCACACTAAGAAATACATTTCACATTGTGTTGTATGAAAGGAGAGAAGGTTAGAAATACATTTCACATTATGGCTATTGCAAATACATGTCTATAATTGAAACAAGCTTTTTCTTTTTTTTGGTGGAAATGGGGTCTTGCTATATTGACCAGGTTGGTCTAAAAGTCCAGGGTTAAAGCTATCCTCCTGCCTCTGCCTCCCTACGTATTGGGATTACAGGCAGGAGCCACCATGCCCAACCACTGAAACAAGTTTCACCAAACAGAGTTTACCTTACTACACATGATACACTCAATCTTCTTTTCTAGTCCATTCTGTTCTGTTCTAATCCATCCGGTTTAAAAAATATATATTTTTTTGAGACAGAGTCTTGCTCTGTCACCAGGCCGGAGTTCACTGGTGCAATCTTGGCTCACTGCAACCTCTACCTCCCGGGTTCAAGCAATTCTCCTGCCTCAGCCTCCTGAGTAGCTGGGACTACAGGTGTGTGCCACCATGCCCAACTAATTTTTGTATTTTTAGTAGTGACAGAGTTTCACCATGTTGGCCAGGATGGTCTCCATCTCTTGAACTGGTGATCTGCCCGCCGCAGCCTCTCAAAGTGCTGGGATTACAGGCCTGAGTCACGGTGCCTGGCTGGTTTAAAAATTTTTTAAATCTCTGATTGTGGCACATTGTATTGATTTTGGATTTCCTAGTAGGTCCCAACCCACAGTTTAAAAAGCAGCAGTCTACGCCACTGCTGCCCAATAGAAATATAATGCAAACCACATGTGCAATTTAAAATTGTCTAGAATCAGCATTAAAAAAATTAAAAAAAGGTAAAATTAATTTTAATAATATATTTTATTCATGTAATATATTTAAGCATTATCTTTCAACATATAATCAAATTGAAAAATTGTCTATTAATAAATATATTTTACATTCATTTTAAAATACACAATCTTCAAATTTTAGCATGTATTTTATATTTATGGCATATCACAATTGGAGGTAGCCATGTTTCGAGTGCTAAACAGGCAGATGTGGCTAGTGCCTGTTGTCTGGCTAAGATAGTGCAGGTCTACACAACATTATATTACAGTGTCTAAGCAAGAGTCAGAAAGATCTGCTTTCTAAACTCATCTTTGCCACTGATTTGACTTCATTCAAGTTAAATTTAAACTTTCTGAATCATTTTTATCTTCATCTCTAATATGTGGGTGAAACAGTATCTAGTCTTACAGAAGTGAGGGTTATATAAGATTACGTATATAAAGTGTTTCCAGTAGAATTGGCGTATAGCTGTTGTTACACACTACCCAATTCAGATTAGTCAAATCTCTTGAGCAAACAAAGTCAGATTAAATTTGTGGCCTAGGGTATCCACTCCTCAAATGCTGACAGAACTCCTAATAGTAAAACACCTTCCTCCTATAATGGAATATTCAATTTAAGGAATTTTTTTTTTTTTTTTTTTTTGACAGTCTCACTCCACGGCCAGGCCGGAGTGCAATGGCGCGATGATCCCGGCTCACTGCAACTTCCGTTTTTCGGTTTCAGGCAATTCTCCTGCCTCAGCCTCCCAAGTAGCTGGGACTACAGGCACGCACCACCACGACCGGCTGATATTTTTGTATTTTTCAGTAGAGACGGGGTTCCACCATGTTGGTCAGGGTTGTCTCGATCTCCTGACCTCACGATCTGCCTGCCTCGGCCTCCCAAAGTGCTGGGATTACAGGCGTGAGCCACCGTGCCCGGCCCAGAAATAAATTTTTAAAATACAAATTATAGTTCAACCATAGTAAGTGTAAAAACAAGGGTATTGCTGAGCACAGCGGCTCACACATGTAATCCCAGTACTTTGCAAGGTCAAGGCAGGAGGATTGCTTGAGGCCAGGAGTTGGAGACCAGCCTTGGCAACATAGCAAGACTTGTCTCTATAAAAAATAAAAATAACAAAGTAGCAGAGTGAGGCCGCACACACTTGAAGTCCTAGCTAATCAGGAGGCTGAGGCAAAAGGATCAGTGAGCCTGGGAGTTTGAGGCTGCAATGAGCTGTCATCACAACACTCCTCCCCAGCCTAGGCAACAAGGTAGCAAAGTAAGACCCTGTCTCTGAAAAAAACAAAAAACTATGGGTATTAATAACATGTCATAGACTCGTATTACCCAAGGATACACAGGAAAGCCTAGTAGAACAACTGACATTTGAGCTGCAAATCAAACTTTGAGGTAGGCTGGAGGAGAGAAGTCTGGAGGCAAAGCTTGTGCTCAAGTACAAAGAAATACATAAAATAAATGCAACGGTGAACGCGTGTTATGGGCCTACTGTGTGCTCTGTACCAGCAACTTACTAGAATTATTTTAGCACACGACACTTTCAGGAAAGAGCAAAGGACTAGACTTTCAAAAGCACTTCTTGATGACAGCTGTGGAGCTAGATATGAGGAAATGTTTTCATCATAAGTTCAAAAACAAGAACAATGGGCCGGGCACGGTGGCTCACACCTATAATCCCAGCACTTTGGGAGGCCAAGGCGGGAGGATCACAAGTTCAGGAGATCGAGACCAGCCTGGCCAACATGGTGAAACTCCATCTCTACTAAAACACAAAAATTAGCTGGGTGTGGTGGCATGCACCTGTAGTCCCAGCTACTCAGGAGGCTGAGGCAGGAGAACTGCTCCAACCCAGGAGGCGGAGGTGGCAGTGAGCTAAGATTACACCACTGCACTCCAGCCTGGCAACAGAGTAAGACTCCATCTCACAAAAGGAAAAGAAAAAGAAGATAAGAGTAATGTAGGAATTTTTTTTGAGGCAAGATCTCGCTCTGCCACCCAGCACCCAGGCTGGAGTAGAGTGGTGCAATCTTGGCTCACTGAAACCTCCACCCCCAGGCTTAAGCAATCCTCCTGCCTCAACCTCCCATGTAGCTGGGACCACAGGCATGCACCACCACACCTGGCTATTTTTTTTGTATTTTGTGTAGAGATGGGGTCTCACTATGTTGCCCAGGCTGGCCTTGAACTCCTGAGCTCCAGTGATCTGCTGCCTTTGCTTCCTCAAGTGCTGGGATCACAGGCGTGAGCCATTGTGCTGGACCAGAATTTTTTAATGAAGTTAATTTGACTCCATTTTTTAAATGTTCTTTATTGTGCAATCGTGATCTTCCTATGTTTGGTATTATAATATCACTTCTTTTATTAAATAAATGTGATAGCAACGGTGTTATGGATTGACTTATTTATTAGTTTTTAATATCCTAGCCTAGCACTTTTACTCAGAAAATATTCAGTGAGCTTCTGCTTTTTTTTTTACCAAATTCAGTGCTAAGCGCTGGAGATATATCAGTGAATAAGAGTTGGAAAAAGAAAAAAAAAATCTCCTTCTCTTCACAGAGCTACATTCCAGTTCAACAAAGATTATAAACAAGTAAACTAACAAACCCATAACCAAGATAAATAAAGATTAACATTTAAGCAATGATGTATAGGAAAACTCTATCTGAAGGAATAAAATTTAAATTAAGAAAGTACATTCTGGGCAAAACATGCCTGGCACAGAAGCTCTAATAATCAATGACTATCATGCTTGTTAGTTCACTCATCTCTAGAGACTTTATTGTCAATTAAATTGGGCAATAGATTCCACATTGCAAAGCACTAAGCTGTTGAGGTCTGATTACATTTTGCCTTTAGGAAGACCTATTTGTCAGCAGCAAACAGATGACACTGGATGAAGTAGATGAGCACAGGAAAAAAAGAGTTGACTACTAGAATACATCAAGAAATAAATGATGAAAACCTGAAAAAACTCAAAGATTGAAGTGATAAGATATGGTGACACCAAAGTTGAGGGAATTAAGAAAGGTAAAACCAATAGGGCTTTCTGGCTTAAATGTAAGAAATGGATATGAGAAGTATCAAGGATTACTATGAAGTCACTAACTTTTGAAAGGCAAGATTTTGATGCTATTAACCAAAATGCAGCATCTGAAGATAACATTGCTAGAATCATTAACAACCTACTGCATGTCAGGTACATGCAATTGTACAACCTTCAGGATACCCAAATGCTGGATTTGTTTCTGTGACTATGGAGTAAAAGGCAACTTACTGCCTTTATGACCATGGACAATTTTACTATAAATAAGATTTTAAGGGAGGATCCAAGATGGCCAAATAGGAACAGCTCTGGAGTAAAGTTCCCAGCGAGAACAGAGCAGAGGGTGAGTGCTCACCGTATTTCCAAACAAGTTTTCACTGCCCACAGACCAGGAGATTCCCGGGCCAAAAAGAGCCACAGGTTTTGAGCGTGGCAGTTTCAGCCAGTGCCTAGTTGGCACACGGAAACTGACACAAGTCTGGGTGGCCATTTGGACTGGCGCCTGGAATGCCTGGGAGACAGAGCCGCCTATTCAACTGAAAGGGAGGGGGCTGAGAGAGGGAGCCAGGCAATGCAAAAAAACTAAGAACCTAGAAAAAAGGTTAGATGAGATGCTAACTAAAATAAACAGCTTATAGAAGAATATAAATGACTTGATGGAGCTGAAAAACACAGCACAAGAACTTTGTGAAGCATATACAAGTTTCAATAGCCGAATTGACCAAGCAGAAGAAAGGATATCACACACTGAAGATCAACTCAATGAAATAGAGCGAGAAGGCAAGATTAGAGAAAAGAGTGAAAAGAAATGAACAAAGCCTCCAAGAAATATGGGATTATGTAAAAAGACCTAATCTACATTTGATAGATGTACCTGAATGTGACGGAGAGAATGAATGCAAGCTGGAAAACACGCTTCAGGATATTATCCAGGAGAACTTCCCTAACCTATCAAGGCAGACCAACATTCAAGTCCAGGAAATACAGAGAACACCACAAAGATATTCCTCAAGAAGAGCAACCCCAAGGCACATAATTGTCAGATTCACCAGGGTTGAAATGAAGGAGAAAATGCTAAGGGCAGCCAGAGAGAAAGATTGGGTTATCCATAAAGGGAAGCCCATCAGACTCACAGCAGATCTCTCGGCAGAAACCCTACAAGCAAGAAGAGAATGGGGACCAACATTCAACATCCTTAAAGAAAAGAACTTTCAATCTAGAATTTCATATCCAGCCAAACTAAACTTCATAAGTGAAGGAGAAAGAAAATTCTTTATGGACAAGCAATTGCTGATAGATTTCATCACCACCAGTCCTGCCTTATGAGAGCTCCTGAAAGAAGTACTAAACAAGGAAAGGAACAACCAGTACCAGCCACTCCAAAAACATACCAAATGGTAAAGACCATTGACACAATGAAGAAAATGTGTCAACTAATGGGCAAAACATCCAGCTAGCATCAAAATGGCAGGATCAGATTCACACATCACAATATTAACCTTAAATGTAAATGGACTAAATGCCCCATTCAAAAGACACGGACTGGCAAATTGGATAAAAAGCCCAAACCCTTCAGTGTGCTGTATTCAGGAAACCCATCTCACATGCAAGAACACACATAGGCTAAAAATAAAGGGATAGAAGAAGATTTATCAAGCAAATGGAGATCCAGAAAAAAAGCAGGAGTTGCAATCCTAGTCTCTGAGAAAATGGACTCTAAACCAACAAAGATCAAAAAGACAAAGAAGGGCATTACATAATGGTAAAAGGATCAATGCATCAAGAAGAACTAACGATCCTAAATATATACACACCAAATACAGGAGCACCCAGGTACATAAAGCAAATTCTTAATGACCTACAAAGAGACTTAGACTCCCACACAATAATAGTGGGAGACTTTAACACTCTGCTGTCAATATTAGACAGATCGATGAGACAGGAAATTAACAAGGATATCCTGAACTTGAACTCAGATCTGGACCAAGCAGACCTAATAGACACCTACAGAAATCTCCACCCCAAATCCACAGAATATACATTCTTCTCAACACTGCATGGCACCTACTCTAAAATTGACCACATAACTGGAAGTAAATCACTCCTCAGCAAATGCTGAGGAAATCATAACAAACAGTCTCTCAGACCACAGCGCAATGAAATTAGAACTCAGAATTAAGAAACTAACTCAGAACTGCACAACTTGATGGAAACAATACAACTGGCTCCTGAGTGACAACTGGATAAACAAGGAAATGAAGGCAGAAATAAAGATGTTCTTTGAAACCAAGGAGAACAAAGACACAACGTACCAGAATCTCTGGGATACATTTAAAGCAGCGTCTAGAGGAAAATTTATAGCAATAAATGTCCACATGAGAAGCGAGGAAAGATCTAAAATCCACACCCTATCATCAAAATTGAAAGAGCGAGAGGAGCAAGATAAAAAAAAAAAAACTCAAAACCTAGCAGAAGACAAGAAATAACTAAGATCAGAGCAGAACTAAAGGACATAGAGACACAAAAAATCCTTCAAAAAATCAATACACCCAGGAGCTGGTTTTTTGAAAAGATCAACAAAATAGACAGACCACTGGCCAGATTAATAAAAAAGAGAAGAGAGAAGAATCAAATAGATGCAATAAAAAACAATAAAGGGGATATCACCGCAGACTCCACAGAAATACAAATTACAATCAGAGATTACTACAAACAACTCTATGCACATATACCCAGTAAACCTGGAAGAAATGGATAAATTCCTGGACATAACACCCTCCCAAGCCTAAACCAGGAAGAAGTTGAAACCTTGAACAGACAAATAACAAGGGCTGAAGTTGAGGCAGTAATTAATAGCCTACCAACCAAAAAAAGTCCAGGCCCAGATGGGTTAACAGATGAATTCTACCAGATATACAAAGAGGAGCTGGTATCATTCCTTCTAAAAATATTCCATACAATCCAAAAACAGGGAATCCTTCCCAAATCATTTTATGAGACTAACGTCATCCTGATACCAAAATCCTCCAGAGACTCAACAAGAAAAGAAAACTTCAGGCCAATATCCATGATGAACATAGATGCAAAAATCTTCAATAAAATACTGACAAACCGATTGCAACAGCACATCAAAAAGCTTATCCATCACGATCAAGTCAGCTTCATACCACTGATGCAAGACTGGTTCAACATAAGCAAGTCTATAAATGTAATCGACCACATAAACAGAACCAAAGACAAAAACCACATGATTATCTCAATAGATGCAGAGAAGGCCTTTGACAAAATTCAACAGCTCTTTATGCTAAAAACTGTCAATAAACTAGGTATCAAAGGAACATATCTCAAAATAAGAAAAGCTATTTATGACAAACCTACAGCCAATATCATACTGAATAGGCAAAACCTGGAAGCATTCCCTTTGAAATCTGGCACTAGACAAGGATGCCCTCTGTCACCACTCCTATTCAGTATAGTATTGGAAGTTCTAGCCAGAGCAATTAGGCGAGAAAAAGAAATAAAGAGTATTCAGTTAGAAAAGGAGGAAGTCAAATTGTCCCTATTTGCAGATCACATGATTGTGTATTTAGAAGACTCCATCATCTCAGCCCAAAGTCTCCTTAAAACTGATAAGCAACTTCAGCAAAGTCTCAGGATACAAAATCAATGTACGGAAATCACAAGCATTTCTATACACCAATTACAGATTCGCAGATAGCCAAATCATGAGCAAACACCCATTCACAATTGCTACAAAGAGAATAAAATACCTAGGAGTACAACTAACAAAGGATGTGAAGGAGCTCTTCAAGGAGAACTACAAACCACTGCTCAAGGAAATATGAGAGGACACAAACAAACAAAGAAACATTCCATGCTCGTGGTTAGGAAGAATCAATATTATGAAAATGGCCATACTGTCCAAAGTAATTTATAGATTCGATGCTATCCCCATCAAGCTACCAATGACCTTCTTCACAGAACTGGAAAAAACCATCTTAAACTTCATATGGAAGCAAAAGAGAGCCCGCATAGCCAAGACAATCCTCAACAAAAAGAACAAAGTCAGAGGCATCATGCTACCTGATTTCAAACTATACTACAAGGCTACAGTAATCAAAACAGCATGGTACTGGTACCAAAACAGAGATATAGACCAATGGAATGGAACAGAGGCCTCGGAGGCAATGCCACATATCTACAACCATCTGATCTTTGACAAACATGACAAAAACAAACAATGGGGAAAGGATTCCCTGTTTAATAAATGGCGTTGGGAAAACTGGCTAGCAGTGTGCAGAAAGCAGAAACCGGACCCCTTCCTGACACCTTACACTAAAATTGACTCCAGATGGATTAAAGACTTAAACATAAGACCTAACACCATAAAAACCCTAGAAGAAAACCTAGGTAAAACCATTCAGGACATAGGCATAGGCAAGAACTTCATGACTGAAACACCAAAAGCATTGGCAACAAAAGCCAAAATAGACAAATGGAATCTAATCAAACTCCAGAGCTTCTGTACATCAAAAGAAGCAGTCATTAGTGTGAACCAGCAACCAACAGAATGGGAAAACATTTTTGCAATCTACTCATCTGACAAAGGTCTAATATCCAGAATCTACAAAGAACTAAAACAGATTTACAAGAAAAAAACAAACAAACCCATCCAAAAGTGGGAGAAGGATATGAACAGACACTTTTCAAAAGAAGACATATATGAGGCCAACAAACAGACGAAAAAATGCTCATCATCACTGGTCATTAGAGAAATACAAATCAAAATCATAATGAGATAGAACTTCACATCAGTCAGAATGGTGATTATTAAAATGTCAACAAACAACAAATGCTGGTGAGGCTGTAGAGAAATAGAAACGCTTTTACACTGTTGGGAGTGTAAATTCTTTCAACCATTGTGGAAGACAGTGTGGCAATTCCTCAAGGATCTAGAACCAGAAATACCATTTGACCCAGCAATCCCACTACTGGGTATACACCCAAAGGATTATAAATCATTCTATTATAAAGACATACGCACACATATGTTCATTGCAGCACTGTTTACAATAGTAAAGACCTGGAACCAACCCAAATGCCCATCGACGAAAGACTGAACAAGGAAAATGTGGCACATATACACCATGGAATACTATGCAGCCATAAAAAACGATGAGTTCCTGTCCTTTGTTGGTACATGGATGAATCTGGAAACCATCATTGTCAGCAAACTGACACAAGAACACAAAATCAAACACCGCATGTTCTCTCTCGTAGGTGGGTGTTGAACAATCAGAACACATGGACACAGGGAGGGGAGCATCACATACTGGTGTCTGTTGGGAGGTGCCAAGGGAGGGACAGCAGGGGTTAGTTGGGGAGGTCGGGGAGGGATAACAAGGGGAGAAATGCCAGATGTAGGTGACGGGGGGGATTGAGGCAGCAAACCACATTGCCATGTATGTACCTATGCAACAATCCTGCACGATCTGCACATGTATCCCAGAACCTAAAGTACAATTAAAAAATAATAATAATTTTAAGGCTGGGAATGGTGGCTCACACTTTGGGAGGCCGAGGAAGGTGGATCACCCAAGGTCAGGAGTTCAAGACTAGCTTGGCAACATGGCAAGATCCCATCTCTACTAAAAATACAAAAAAATTATCTGGGGCATAGTGGCATATGCCTTTACTCCAAGTTACTTGGGAGGCTGAGGCAAGAGAATCACTTGAACCTGGGAGGCAAGGTTTGCAGTTAGCCAAGATTATGACACTTCACTCCAGCCTGGGTGACAGAGTAGGACTCCATCTCAAAAAAACAAACAAACAAAAAAAAACTGGCCAGGTGCAGTGGCTCACGTCTATAATCCCAGCACTTTGGGAGGCCAAGGCGGGTAGATCATGAAATCAGGAGATGGAGACCATCCTGGTCAACATGGTAAAACCCCATCTCTATTAAAAACACAAAAAGTAGCCGGGTGTGGTGGCACATGCCTGTAGTCTCAGCTACTCGGGAGGCTGAGGCAGGAGAATTGCTTGAACCAGGGAGTCGGAGGTTGCAGTGAGGCGAGATCTCACCCCATTACACTCTGGCTTAGTGACAGAGTGAGACTCCATCTCAAAAAAAGAAAAAAAGGAAAGAAAAATAATTTTTAAATAACAAATGCAAATTTCTAGGACCTGCCTAGAGTCTTGAAAGAGACTTGTGCAAGTGAAGAAACCTGAAGCTTAAGCTTCATCAGCTTCCTGGTGAATCCTCGTTTACAGAGCTTATAGGATAATGAGTTTGAGTTTCTTGCAAGACACGGAAGGAGAAGGTAATATGGAGAGTTGATGTGAGTCTGTGGATTGTGAAAGATAGTCCTGGGAATCATTGGTCATGGTTGAAACCTTGAGGGAAGGTGAAATCTCCAAGTGAGAAAATATAAAGAAAGGAGATCCTGGTCAACATGGTGAAACTCCGTCTCTACTAATACAAAAAATTAGCTGGGCATGGTGGCGCATGCCTATAATCCCAGCTACTCAGGAGGCTGAGGCAGGAGAATCACTTGAACCTGTGAGGCAGAGGCTACAGTGAGCCGAGATCACATCACTGCACTCCAGCCTGAGCAACAGAGTAAGACTTCATCTGAAAAATAAATAAATAATAATAAATAAAAATAATAAATATGTATTATCTTACTGTTCTGTAGGTCAGAAGTCCAAAATGAGCATTAGTGGGCTAAAGTCAAGGTATGGAAAGAGCCTGTTCCTTCTGGAGGTTTTGAAGAGATAGTCATTTCTTTGTCCTTTCCAGCTTCTAGTGGCCATACCTATATTACTTAGTTTGAGGCCTCACCTTCAACTTCAAAGCACCTACTCCCATGTCTGCGTATGCTGTCACATTGCCTTCTCCTGCTCTAGCTCTGACTACTGCTGCAGCCCCTTATAAAGACCACTGTGACTGCAACTTGTCTAATGGTTAATCCAAAATAATCTCCCCTTCTGAGGATCGTTAATCTTATCTGCAAAGTTTCTTTTGTCATAGAAAGTAACATTCACAGGTTCTGGGGATTAGGACGTGAATATACCTGAGGGTCATTATCAGCTCACCACACAGGGCAACGAAGGAAACTGAAGTGGAGGGTAATAAATGAGAAGCAGAAAAAAAATGATAGATGCCATGGAAGGGAAAAGCTCAAGGATGTCTTACTCAACTACGTCAGATGACTGAGTTAAAAAGAGATATAAGTGGAAAAGCCAGAAAAAGCCATTCGATTTGTTTATAAGAGAGCTTTGCCAGGTTGATTTCGGACAGTAATGATATTGCAGGAAATTGAAGAGCAAACAGGAGAAAAGGATCTAAAGCTGGTAAGAGCTGACTTAATTATTTTCAGAAGAAAAGGTAAAAGATTTGTTGAAGGAGAAAACAGAATCCAGAGAAGATTTTTGCTAGGGTTTTTCTGTTTGTTTGGTTTCAGTTTTATTAAGGGAAAAAAGACTTCAGCGTACATCTATAATCTCAAGTTTATTTATTTATGTATTTATTTGTGAGACAGAGTCTTGCTCTATTGCCCAGGCTGGAGTGCCACCATAAAATCACAAATCACTGTAACCTCCACCTCCTGGGATCAAACAATTCTCCTGCCTCAGCCTCCTGAGTAGTTAGGATTACAGACATGTGCCACCACAACCAGCTATTTTTTGTATTTTTAGTAGAGATGGGGTTTCGCCATGTTGCCCAGGCTGGTCTCAACCTCCTGACCTGAAATGATCCACCTGCTTCAGCCTCCCAAAGTGCTGGGATTACAGGCATGAGCCACCACATCTGGCCTATTTTAAAGTTTTTATTATAAAAATGTACAAATACAGGAAAGTTTAAAGAAAAGTACATGGAGCACACACTTACTGAACAATTAGATTTAACAATATTTTAACAATTTATCCTATTTCCTTTATCTCTGTATTTTTGGCTGGAACTTTTCAAAATAAGTTTTAGACATCGTGGCACTCAACACACATCTCCTAAGGATCAAAACATTCTCATATATATCTCCAAAATCACCTGCTCAAATATCATCTACACCAAATGTAGAGAAGTTTTTAGTTGTCTCAATAAAAACTTTGTACCATCTAAAGCATTTAGATGGGCAAAAACATACAGCTAGATAGAAGAAATATGTTCTAGTATTTGATAGCAGAATAGGGTGACTATAATTAACAACAATTTGTTAGAAGTAAGAAGCAAGGACTTGCAATTTTCTCAACACGTAGAAATGATACATGCTCATGGTGATGGATAGGCTGAGTGCCCTGGCTTGATCTTTACACATTCTACGTATGTAATAAAAGTTTTACATGTACCCCACAAATATGTACAAATATTATGTGCCAATAAAAAAACCATTAAAATGAACTTAAAGTAAATCTGTTAGTATCCAAAATCAAAGAAGACGGCTTTCAGTGACTCAGCTCTTCCTTTAAATTTTCTAGCAAGCCTGTTACAATAGAAATCATTAAAAAAATAATTTACTTTTGCCACTGGCAGTCTTATTCTCTCACTTCACACCACAGCTGCAGCGAAGAACAGTAGAACCAGGGAATTCTCCCTAGGTGGTGAGAAGCTCGAATCACCCTTGATCATCCCGTCTCTCTCTGTTCTAAATATTCCTCATAAAGTAATTCAAATGAACCCAACAGCTAAACAGGAGACACCTGGGAACAACTGCCTGAAAGGCTGTAGTGGAAGTTGTTAGCCTCATATAAACATGAGTAAACAGACCAAATAACAGCTTGAAATATTTAGTTTAACCCTCCATGAATCTACCGGATGTGCGAGTCATTTGTCTTGTAATTACCTCCCATCTCCTAGGCACAAATGTATCTACTTCAAACATTTCCCAGCAGAGCAGCTTTGCTTTTGATACATCTTGGTGTGGTAAAAACAGAAAAAAAAGAAAAAAAAAATGGTGTTCTCAGAACTGTGCAACCAAATGTGTAATACAGACAAATCTGTAATTTTTTCCAACCTTTTATCTCCACGCATTATTCCATCGGAAGATAATTTTGTCTTTCAAATCCAAACCAAATGATGTGAAATAGAGGTTGCAAAATGTGTGCTCATCTAAACCTTTCACTAGTGTGACTATTGAAATTTGGGAGAAACTCTAATATTTTATTTTTAAGTGTGACTTAGCACAGACTAGACTGGAAAACATTAAAAACTCTGCAGAGCTCAACACCTGTTCAGCAACATTTAATGAAAAGCAGAAAGTTCTCTCTTGGGGCGTGAATTCAAACAATTCGAAATTATTACCAGTAATGGGCCTGAAACCCATTATAAAAAGTGTGAGTTTTTGTGCCCTGGAATTTATATCATCAGCAAGTTGCTGGAACCAGGAGGTTTGATTGTAACAGCAGAGAGAGAGGCAGGAGTCCACAATTGCCTTGCATTCAATGAGGCATTCAAGACAGCCTAATCCAGCCAGCCAGGCATGTTAAAATACAATAGGAGGTGTAGGTGCGTGTGTTCTCTTACATTCAACCACACTCTTTCCTTGCATTTAAGACCTCTCCACATCTTACTGATTCATCAAAAGAGTAGGCTGGATGCAGTGGCTCATGCCTCTAATCCCAGCCTTTTGGGAGGCTGAGGCGGGTGGATTGCTAAAGGCCAGGAGTTCATAGACGAGCCTGGGCAACATAGCAAGACTCCATCTGTACAAAAAAAGTAAAACTTAGATGGATGTGGTAGCATGCAGCTGTAATCCTAGCTACTCAAGAGGCTGAAGTGGGAGGATCGCTTGAGCCCAGGAGCTCAAGGCAACAGTAAGCTATGATGGTGTCATTGCACTCTAGTCTGGGTGATAGACTAGAGTTTCCAAAATATAATTTTTTAACTTAAAAAAGTAAAAAGATAAATGTAGGAACTAAGATGCTGCTTGCTGTTGCAAAGTCAAATGCCTGCTAAATGGTGAAGGTAGACATTAAAGGCCATGACTCGATGATAGACTGGACAGGGAAAATGTGGCACATATATACCATGGAATACTATGCAGCCATAAAAAACAATGAGTTCGTGTCCTTTGTAGGGACATGGATGAAGCTGGAAGCCATCATTCTCAGAAAAACTGACACAAAAACAGAAAATCAAACACCGCATGTTCTCACTCATAGGTGGGTGTTGAACATTGAGAACACATGGACACAGGGAGGGGAGCACCACACACTGGGGTCTGTCAGGGGAAATAGGGGAGGAACAGCGGGGGGTGGGGAGTCGGGGAGGGATAGCATGGGGAGAAATGCCAGATATAGGTACGGGGAGGAAGGCAGCACATCACACTGCCATGTGTGTACCTATGCAACAATCTTGCATGTTCTTCACATGTACCCCAAAACCTAAAATGCAATTAAAAAAAAAAAAAGCCTTGACTGTGGGAAGCAGCAAGAGAACCTGAGTGTTTGCAATAACAAGATTGAGGAAACAGAAGTCACACTACTGAGTTTCAGAGAGGTTTCACTATTCTCTAACACACTGCATTTCTGGCACAGGACTGAAGTCAGTTCTCTCAAAGTTAATCATTAATATATACAGTCAAAGTGCTAAGACTGTTAAGGACCCCGTAAATCGTGGAATGCTTAAAGGCATCCAATTCGATGTGTGATGCCATGCCTCTGTAACTTCTGCCACCAAATGAAAATTCCCGTGTTTTGTTCCCTTTTCTTATCGTCAAATCTGTTCTTCCCTACGCATCCTACACCAGGACAGGTGAAGCAGGCAGCAGGAAATGAGACTAATGAGCCATGTTACCAATAATAAAGAAACTGGATACACTGCAAGATTGCACTCCACTGAGTATGTCATTCACCAGCTACCTGAATGCCATTCTGAGTGCAATAGGGCTGCCACTGATAATCAAAGCAGTGTTTAGCTCACAGGCCCAGCACCGAGTGCTTTACAAGCATTATCACTCATTCCTCGCCCTTCTCCAATCAGACTTCATTCTCAGTTTCTGAGAAGAAATTAAAGGATGCAGTCAATAGGCAGCAGAGCTAAAATTTGCACTTAGATCTTTCTGATTCCAGAATACAGCGCTCTTAACTACTACATTATACTCTCTTTATTGAAGTAAAATGAGAGGCCTAAAAATTAAAAAAAATGAAAAGAGAGGGAAATCAAGAAGGAAAGAAATGCATAAGGCGATGTTCTCCGAATTCCTTCAAAAAGGCAAATTCCGTTCCCATGTGAAACATGCGGATGATGATTCCTGTGACACACTCAAAATGTCACTGTAAATAACATCAATAAAGCGTTTTCTATACTGCGTGCATGCCATGCAGTTGGCTAAATGGGGTGTCTGCCTGGGACCAGCTACCACAGATAGTTTGGAGAGGATAGGGTCTTTAGTGCTCTCCTCTGACCTGATATCCATGGTAAAATAAATATCTGTCGTGTCACTGCAAATCTCAATGTTTTAATTCTTCTTGATTTAGTGGCAGGAGTTAAAATATGTAATGTACATAGAAGGAATAAAGAGGTTCAGGCTTCGTCCTCTTGGGAGAAAATCAGTGTATATTATTAGCCACATTCCAGAGTTCAAAAGTGCTACTCTTTGAAGAATATTTATGGGGCATAAGAATCTTCCTTGGCAAAAATAATTTGATTCCATGACAGAGAGAGAAAGAGAAGGCCTTATTGTCTGCAAAACCAAAAGTGGTTTTACATCTAATCTTTAGTTTGACCGCTACCATTGTGTAATTAGCTACTTCTAGATTCATTGATTGCCCATTTAATCAAATGGAAAAGTTTTGGAAATAAAATCACAGATGGATGGCTAAATCTGTTTGGATTATTCTGAGTCATGAAATGCTAATGCTTTTAGAAGAGTTGAGCTTCTTGAAAGCATCTGATGACAAAACGGTGTTGGTGGCCTTAATAAGCATTTTTGTAATTAAGAGATATATAAAGTGATTTGTTGAATTATTTTTAAAGTCAGTATGTTTGTTGGCTACTCTGTGACAATAGCTAAGTCTATTTCAAATGCTTTACTCAGTTTAGCTAAAAGAGCCTTTTAAAAGAGAAATTAGTTCGGGTGTGGTGGCTCACGCCTGTAATCCCAGCACTTTGGGAGGCCGAGGTGGGTGGAAAGCTTGAGGTCAGGAGTTTGAGACCAGCTTGGGTCAACATGGCAAAACCCTGTCTCTACTAAAAATATAAAAATTAGCTGGGTGTGGTGGTGTGCATCTGTAATCCCAGCTAGTCGGAAGGCCGAGGCAGGAGAATTGCTTGAACCCGGGAGACAGACATTGCAATGAGCCGAAATCACATCACTGCACTCCAGCCTGGCAGACAGAGTAAGACTCTGTCTCAAAAAAAAAAAAAAGAGAGAAAAATTATAAGTCTGTAAGTTTAAGTACAACCCATGAAAACACTGAAAAAGTCATAAGAACATCAATATGAAAACACCTTTAAAGACAGATCTTTGCTTGATATGTAATTTTAACATTCTCTTGGGTGAATGACAAGGGAAATAAACTTCTCTTCTCAATAAAGGCCTTGACTACATCTCCTTCCCATAGTGATCCAAGCGGTGATGGGGGAACCGTTTCATCTCATTGTCATTGCCTTGTCCGTTAAAATACAGAAGTGATATTGGTTCTTCTTCTTACATCTCTAGAAATCTGTATTAGTCCTAAAAAACAAGTACCTTATTATTTTTAAATTATCTAAATTATAAATTAACTCAATATTTCATATGTGAATTCCATATAGGGAAATGACTAAGGACGTGATGGTCAAAGAAAGAGGCCTACAATTCAGTGAATCTGAATTTTCCCCCTCCCATACCCATTTACAGCACACAGACACACACACACTCTCACATGCACACTCACACAAACTTACTCGTATGCACACACTCGCACACACACATACATTGCCTAAGCCCACTTGATGTCCATTCTCACTGGATAGTCAATGTATTCTGATAAGATCAGGGTCAAAATTTTTCTTTTAATAGGGATGAAACTAACACCAACAACACTGAAAGGCCCTTACATTTATCTTAGGATATGATAGGACAAATAAAAATAGCAACGGCTTTGCAATTGAGCAAGATGTGGAGCTAAATAAGGCAAATCTTGTAGACTCTTGTTCCATAATTGAAAGTTTCATTCACAACTTCTGTTTTAATTTTTATTTTTTGATATGGAGTCTTGCTCTGTCACCCGAGCTGGAGTGCAGTGGCGCAATCTCAGCTCACTACAACCTCCGCCTCCCGGGTTCTAGCAATTCTTCTGTCTCAGCCTCCAGAGCAGCTGGGATTACAGGGTCATACTACCATGCCAGGATAATTTTTGCATTTTTAGTAGAGACAGGTTTTACCATGTTGGCCAGGATGGTCTCAGACTCTTGACTTCAGGTGATCCGCCCACCTCAGCCTCCCAAAGTGCTGGGATTATAGGCATGAGCCACCGCACCCAACTGCAACTTCCATTTTTATACACAAGTGAAAATTGGTAAAAAGTTGAACAGAGGCAGAGCGTGGTGGCTCATGCCTGTAATTCCAGCATTTTGGGAGGCCAAGGCAGGTAGATTACCTGTCAGGAGTTCAAGACCAGCCTGGCTGACATGGTGAAACTCTGCCTCTACTAAAAATGCAAAAAAAATAGCCAGACCTGGTGGCATGGGCCTGTAACTCCAGCTACTCAGGAGGCTGGGGCAGGGGAATTACTTGAAGCAGGGAGTTGGTGGTTGCAGTAAGCTGAGAATGTCCCACTGCACTCCAGCCTGTGAGAACGAGTAAGACTGCATCTCAAAAAAAAAAAAAGAAGTTGAACACTGGTCCTCTATAATAAGTCTAAGTGCCACTTTTGATTAGCTGGAAACCATTAAATGTCTTTTCCTAATTCCTTTATCATGTAGTGTGCACAAAACCTGGATTACTTCCCAAAGCAAGTCCATTAATTAGGGAGAATACTTTTAGCTTTCCCAAGTTTGTATGTCTCTCTCTAGAGAGAAACATGACATGTTGCCCTAATATGGAGTATAAAATTTCATAGAAGAATATTTACTTTCTAAATTACTTCTGACTGATGATTTAAAAAAAGAGAAGCTTCCAAAAACTAGGCACAATTTTTTAAGGCTGTTTACTATAGGACAAAAGTTAGCCATACTAGCATCCTCATATCCGACACCATTCTAATGCATAAAATGATGGATTAACACATCAAATATGAAGTATGTAGACAGGTATTTTATTAGAAGAGAAAGAGCAACATGAGGATGAGAAGAATAGGAGAAATTTTTTTTTTTTTTTTGAGATGGAGTTTCTCTCTTGTTACCGAGGCTGGAGTGCAATGGCGCGATCTCGGCTCACCGGAACCTCCGCCTCCTGGGTTCAGGCAATTCTCCTGCCTCAGCCTCCTGAGTAGCTGGGATTACAGGCACGCGCCACCACACCCAGCTAATTTTTTGTATTTTTAGTAGAGACAGGGTTTCACCATGTTGACCAGGATGGTCTCGATCTCTTGACCTCGTGATCCACCCGCCTCGGCCTCCCAAAGTGCTGAGATTACAGGCGTGAGCCACCGCGCCCGGCTGGAGAAAATATTTTTAAAGAAGAGAAGGGATAGTCAAAAAATATAGTGGCTGGCTGTAAGTGGTGGGATTATGAGTCACTTTTTCTTCTTCCTCATACTTCTACATTCTATGGGACTTAAATTTGGAGTGGGTGCAGAAAGATCTATGCTTGGCTGGGTGTGGTGACTCACGCCTGTAATCCCAGCACTTTAGAAGGTCAGGGCGGGTGAATCACTTGAGCCCAGGAGTTCAGGACCAGCCTGGGAAACATAATGAAACCCCATATCTATAAAAAAAAAAAAAAAAAATTGTTGGACATGGTGGTGCACACCTGTAGTTCCAGCTATTTGGGAGGCTCAGATGGGAGGATCACTTGAGCCTGGGAGACAGAAGTTGCAGTGAGGCAAGATAACATCACTGCACCCCAGCCTGGGCAACAGAGTGAGAACCTATCTTCAAAAAATGGAAGGGAGGAAGGAAGGAAGGAAGGAAAGAAGGAAGGAAGGAGGGAGGGAGGGAGGGAAGGAGGGAGGGAGGGAAGGAAGGAGGGAGGGAGGGAAGGAAGGAGGGAGGGATGGAAGGAAGGAGAGAAGGAGGGAAGGATCAATCTATGGTTTAAAATTTCCAAATCTAAAAGAAGACTCAAACGATCTTGGTTGAGTGTGGTAGAGCCAAACTATCGAGGTAAATAACTGTCATACATCACGTATTTGATTATTCTTTTGGTTCTGGCAACTTTCATGGAAGCTAATATAGGCAGTTTTGCCAACATGACAAAATCATACAGTTGTCCCTTGGTATCCATGGGGAATCAGTTCCAGGACGCCCACGGATACCAAAATCTGTGGAACCTCAAGTTTCCTGTATAAAATGAGGTAGTATACTGGGCATGGTGGGTGAGGCCTATAGTTCCAGCTATTTGGAATGCTGGGAAGGCTGAGGAGAGAGGATTGCTGAGCCCAAGAGTTCAAGTCCAACCTGGGCAATATAGAAAAAATGACGTAGTGTTTTTATATAACCTATGCACATTCCCCTGTATGCTTTACATTATCTCTAGATTATTTATAATGCCTAATACAATGTAAATTCTATGTAAATTATTGTTACATTGTAATTTTATTAGTATTATTTTAACTGTTATTTTGTAATTTTTTTTCAAATGTTTTCATTGGTTGAACTAGGGATTGAAACCCAGGGATTCTAAGGGCCAACTGTAATTGAATTAAAAGACTTCCTCCTGTTTAAGACTTCAAAGAAAATAAAAATAATGTGTAAGAGCTGGCCTTTTCAATATCCCTTCTATGAGTCTCTTATCTTGAAAACCTAGATACAGTTTTTAAATCAAAGTAATAATTGATGTCTTCAGACTGAGGTGTTTTAATTTCTCAGGGTTTACAAAATCTCCAAAATAGATACTATTAATCTAATTTGTAAAGCACATAGATTGAAGCTTAACATTTGCATAAATTAAATCTACCAGTTATTAATCCAGAGGTGATCTTTGCCAGTTGGTGGTTGTTTTCTGATTCTCTGGACACAAAGGGAGCAGACGAGGCATTTGAATGGCTCCCTCTGTGTGACATTTTGTAACCCACCGGACAGGTCTTACCTACCAGTCAGCCCTGGGCTGCATTTTCTGTTCTATGTGAACAGTGACAGTACACTGTTGGAATGTAACTGTTAACTTTGTCTGGAGGCCGTGCAAATTAGATGATTTCATAAAATAAGAAAAATAACTTCCCAACTGCATTACAATATAAACACCCTTGAACTTAATGTAGTTGAGCCATAAAAATGGTTTGTAGCAGCTGGGCACAGTGGCTCATGCCTCTAATCCCAGCACTTTGGGAGGCCGAGGTGGATGGATCACAAGGTCAGGAGATCAAGACCATCTGGTCATGGTGAAACTCTGTCTCTACTAAAATACAAACAATTAGCCAGGTATGGTGGCAGGCGCCTGTAGTTCCAGCTACTCAGGAGGCTGAGACAGGGGAATCGTTTGAACCCGGGAGATGAAGGTTGCAGTGAGCTGAGATTGTGCCACTGCACTCTAGCCTGGCGACACAGCAAGACTGCATCTCAAAAAAAAAAAAAATGGTTTATAGCATGGGTGGTCAAAATATAGAAGCATGTACATGTCAGATTGAAGTTATTCTGGAAAACATCATTTTCTAGTTTGGTAAAGGCTTCCAAACATTAGTTGTTTTTGCAGAAATGTTAAATTATCTTCCATTTGTTCTTTATCCTTCAACATTTCTTTGCCTTATCACTACTAAAAGTTAATTAGTGCCTTCATATGCATCTATAACTTCTTTATATTTTGTTATTTAGAGTTAGGCTTTTTGAACTTACAAAGGTATTTATGAGCAAAAAGTAAAGTATTATCATTCAATATTACAGCAAAATTAGAAGGGTTTCCTGCAGTGATAGCTAAGTCTTCAAAACCCATTTCTTCACACCCAGATGCATTTTGAAATCCTTGAGCTCATGCAGAGACTATCTTTACATTCATTCAATTATTCATCAAATATTTCTTGACTGCTTGGTATGTATCAGGCACTATTCTAGAGTCTATGGATAGAGTGACGAGCACAAGAGACAACATCTTCACTTTCTTGTTGAGATACAGTCCCACTTTTGTCACCCAGGCTGGAGTGCAATGTGGTGTAATCTTGGCTCACTGCAACCTCTGCCTCCCAGGTTCAAGGGATTCTCCTGCCTCAGCCTCCCGAGCAGCTGGAATTACAGGTGTCCAACACCATGTCCGGCTAATTTTTGTATTTTTAGTAGAGACAGGGTTTCACCATATTGGTCAGGCTAGTCTCGAACTCTTGATCTCAGGTGATCCACTTGCCTCGGCCTCCCAAAGTGCTGGGATCACAGGCGTGAGACACTGCACCCAGTTTCCACTAAAGTTTAAGTCACAAAAACAATACCTGCTGTCTGCAGGTAATACAAAAATCTCAAAGAAGAAATGGCACTTACAATTCTACTGTATAGAGATAACCACTGCTACTACAATAAAATGGTACATCTCCTTCCAATTTTTAAGAATACATAGGTAGGCCGGGCGTGGTAGCTCACTCCTGTAATCCCTGCACTTTGGAAGGGAGGTGGGTGGATCACCTGAGGTCGGAAGTTCGAGACCAGCCTGACCAACATGGAGAAACCCCTATCTCTACTAAAAATACAAAATTAGCCGGGTGTGGTGGCACATGCCTGTAATCCCAGCTACTCAGGAGGCTGAGGAAGGAGAATCTCTTGAACCTGGGAGGTGGAGGTTATGGTGAGCCGAGATCGCGTTATTGCACTCCAGCCTGGGCAACAAGAACAAAACTCCGTCTCAAAAAAAATAAAAAATAAAAAAAGAATATATAGGCCCAGGTGATGTGACTCTGTGTAGAAACGACAACAAAAAGAATATATATATATATATATATATATATATATATATATATATATAAACAAACACATAGAGTTTTTCTCTGTTTCTTGTTTTTGTTACCAAATTGAGTTCATGCTGTATGTGCCATTTTTTCACTTTGCTTAGGCAATATTTAAGCCATTTTGTTCTTTATCCTTCCACCTCCCGAGGAATTCCCCATTTGATCTGAGCCCATGACAGATTTATTTTGAAACTTTGATGTATCTAATGTTTATTATTTGTGCATGGCTAGCATAGTAGAAGTGTGCTGAGAATAATGATCGTGTGGTAAGTCACGACATCGTTG
Organism: Aotus nancymaae; assembly: GCF_030222135.1. Lineage (NCBI taxonomy): Eukaryota > Metazoa > Chordata > Mammalia > Primates > Aotidae > Aotus > Aotus nancymaae. Next base: position 2,207,756 of record NW_026988447.1, on the reverse strand, counting down.
GGAACTGCAGGCTAGTAGAGTGGGTGGCAATGAGGAATCCAGGTTCTAATTCTGACTCTGACTCTCATCCCTATGAGCACAGCCAAGTTATTAACCTTTCTGTGGCTCAGTTGCACTTTTCCTCCAGTAAAATAGAGCAACAGTAGTTTCTGCCTCCGAATGTGGTGGATATTGTAGAAGAATGCATGCCCTCACGGTGCCCTCACATACCACGGACGTGGTAAATGGTCGCCCTGTTTTAAATTAAAATGTTTGTTGCTGATGAAATATATTTTCCCTCTAAATAATATCTGGGACATTAATTAAACTGCCCAAAAAGCTGTGGCATCTTTGATAAATCATTGTCTTAGAATCGTATAGTTAGTGAAGCACATTTGCTTGTTAAGCCCTCGGTTGCTGTCAGTCCATGATGTCATATTTGCATTCTTATTTATCAATCAATATATCCTATGAAATACCCCACTTGAAGAGCAGCATTTACTAATAGTACATTGATGTTGAAAATAGTAGGTCTTACTCGGCATTCAAGAGGGACTACTTGGTATTTGATCAATTCTCACTCCCAGACGGGGTATGGAAAGACCATTGGTATGAAGATAAAAAAGTTATCACCTTTCATTCATCAACAGTTGTGGGCATTTCAGAGCAGGAAGAATCCTGCTAACATCGACCTATATGAGAACTTGGGAAATAGTCATCTGGGCTGCACCTAGCAATCATCTGAGCTTCACTCCTAACCTGAGACAATGCCCTGTTCTTGGCACATTGCTAATTATATTAGCACAAGTCCACTTAAATATATTTAGGGAAGGAATGCAGAAGGGTGATTTTTGCAAAATGTGTTAGTAGTGGAAGTAGTCAGGAAACAGTTATTCATAAACTACTTAGTAGCTTTTTTCCCTTCCTACTTGATGGTGCAGGGGTCGACAGCAGTTCTTGCGCAAACTGGTTATCCTTGAGCTACTCTTTAAAACAAATACTTAAACTAGGCTGGGAGAGGTGGCTTATACCTGGAATCCCAACACTTTGGGAGGTGGAAACAGGTGGATCACATGAGGTCAGAAGTTCAAGACGAGTCTGGCGAACATGGTGATACCATGTCTCTACTAAAAACACACAAAAAATTAGCCAGGTTTGGTGTCAGGCTCTGGTAATCTCACCTACTTGGGAGGCTGAGGCAGGAGAATTGCTGGAACCCTGAAGACAGAGCTTGCAGTGGGCTGAGACTGTGCCACTGCACTCCAGCCTGGGGAACAGAGTGAGACACTGTCTCAAAAAAAATAAATAAATAAATAGATAAACTAAATTTATTAATAGAAGTCTTTACAGAAATTTTAAAATCATCAGTATGAAAGTATTATCTCTGTTCATTGGCTAAATATTGACTAAATCAGAAACTGAAATTCTGATAGACTGATAGAAATTAAATTTGCTTTTAAATAATGTGTTAATTTAAATGTAATTAGAGTTATAATTGTAATAAAACATTCAGTATTCATGATTCATTTAAGATCATGTTTTAGCTTTGTAAAAATCGTAAATAAAAAAAGTATTTAGGCCAGGTACGGTGGCTCACGCTTGTAATCCCAGCACTTTGGGAGGCCAAGGCGGGCAGATCACAAGGTCAGGAGATTGAGACCATCGTGGCCAAAATGGTGAAATCCCATCTCTAGCTGGGACTATAAGCACAAGGCACAACACCTGGCTATTATTTTTAAATTTTTTGCAGAGATGAGGTCTTTCTCCCTCCTTCTCTCTCTTTGTTTTTAATCTTATTTTAATCTAAATAGAGATGAAGTCTCAACATGTTGCCTAGGCTGGTCTCGACCTGTTGAACTCAAGTGATTCTCCCATCTCGACCTCCCAAAGTGTGAGATTACAGGCATGAGTGACTGCACCTGGTCAAAATTCTGTAGAGGCCAAAGGGGTGTTAAATGGAACATCAAGAACTATGTCTGGGCTGGGGATGGTGGCTCATGCCTGCAATTCCAGCACTTTGGGAGGCCGAGGCGGGTGGATCACTTGAGGTCAGTTGTTCAAGACCAGCCTGGCCAACGTGGTGAAACCGTCTCTACTGAAAATACAAGAATTAGTGAGGCATGGTGGCGGGTACTTCTCATCACAGCTACTCGAGAGACTGAGGCAGAACAATTGCTTGAATTCTGGAGATGGAGGTTGCAGTGAGCCAAGTTCATGCCACTGCACTTCAGCCTGGGCAACAGGCTGTCTCCATCTCAAAAAAAACCAACGATGTCTGACCCATGCCAAAAAAGAGATTAAGTTAGAAATACACTATGTGTGCCGTACATTTAAATTTTTTAAGGTAATAAAAGGTGAACACCTAGAATAAAAATGCCACCTTAGTGAATAACTTGGAAACAAATCAGCTCTTTCACGCTCATCGGAAGGGTAAGTCATTCATGGCCGGTCCTTAGCAAGCACTTTATTCTCCTAGTATCACTTGCCCACGATTTAGGAAGAGATATTTTTTCCGTAACAATGATAGACATAAAATCTTAAGTTCAGGTAGACATGCAAATTTAGATACAGAAATAAAATATTCATCAAATGATGATGTAATTAAAATGGATTTATAAATTTGTCATCTTGGCTCAAGAGCCAGGATGGGCTCAAGCTACCCAAATCACAGGTTCTGTTTACTAGAACTGTTATGAGGGTGAATACATTTCACAGGAAGCAGTCAAGTGCTGAAAAGAAGCTTATGACTGTGGAAAGGATTTTATGCTTGAATTTTAAATATGTGTAATAGAACTACTTCTGTTAAATGCGGACTCTGCTTACTAGACTTGCCTCTATAAAAATAGATTGTCCTATTCCTGTAATCAAATGCATCCATTATGCTGTAGAACTTCCTGTAAGAATATATACAAACTTAGCACTTCTGGGTTGTAGACAATCTGTGGGGATCATGTTACGATGTTGCAGGTTTCATCTATAAAATTCTAGCGCTTGTTTAACTTGTAAAAGTGCTCCTCAGAGAGTATAAGGATGTGGTTCCCTCTGATCTTATTCTAGAGTACACATTCTTTTTCTCAGTTTGGGCACCTCCTCTCTGATTACAATTATGTTGTTATAGAGTTTGATTGCTAATTTAACCTTCAACCTGTAGATAGCATTGAAAACTCATCAAAAATAAAGGAATATTGTCTCCAAAAGGGTAGAGAATACAGCCATGTCCTTAGTAGCTTTGAGTTGAAGTTTTTCTTCCATTCTATTTTCTAATATAAATTATGTTACATCAGATGAAAAAAATAAGTGAGACTAAAAAATAATCAGAAAGAGAGCAGAGATTCAATAGTAAACGTCAAGGGAAGAGGTTGACGTCCTTTGTCAACTTTAAGGTGAGATTTAAAGAAAAATAACTCTCCATTGTCCTTTGCTGTAATCATGAGGAAACGCTGATACGTTAACCACCTTCTTTGACTCTCATGCTGAGGTGTGATGAAATGACTAGCAAAGTATTTTCAAAATTTCAATTGTTCCCATGAGATTGTCATTCTAGCATCACAACTTCCTGAAATGCATTTAAATTGGTATTACTTTAAGGCTCCATTTTACCAGAAGCAATTCTGTTGTGTGGGAATTAAACTTGCAAAACAGATCTTCCTAAAAGTAAACAAATAAAAGAAGTCATTGAAATTCCTTCACACCCAAGCTCCCTCTTTATAGCTTTTCCCTTTGTCTTGCTCCCTCCACTTTTCATTTTCTTTCCACATCTTCTCATTTTTCCTTTTTTACTTCCCACTCTATTCTTTTCCTTTTCAAATGAGTTGATTACCATAGACATTTTTCTTCACACACAACACACACACACACACACACACACACACACACCATGCACCATGCACCACTCACCCCACTGCATCTGCTACTGATTGGCTTCTTCCAAAAGGACAAAGGGTCAGTTAGAGGATGAGAAGTAACTGTCATTAGAACTCTGAAGAAAATTAAGTAATTGGATCCATATGTGCTGGTTTACACACTTTTATAAAGGAAGTAACTTCAAAGGGTAGCTCTGATTTTAGTAAGGAAGGGTGCGGAAGTAAAAGCACACACCTACAATTATTTGTCTGATTTACTTCTCGGCAAGTTAGTACACCACTTTTTCCACTTTTTTTTTTTTTTTTTTTTTTTTTTTCAGTTTTTTCCTGGTAACTAGTTGGTATAGAAGTACACCAATCTTTAATGGAGATTTTGTATCCATAGATTTTTGTACTTTTGTTATAGAGTAATTGCATGTTTCGAAGCTATTTACAAGAAAATAGTATTCTAACCTGGATAATTTTTGTTTAGTATATACATACATATTTTATAACTCTATAACTACCATACTTCTGCAAAAAAGGATTTGACTAGGAGTTCAGCCGAGTGAGAAATCCAATGTGATGTGTATGTTTAAAGACAAAACTACGAACACAACCTAAAACGTAAATGTAGCTTCAATAAAAATATAAAATAATTTTCACTATAAATATTAAAGGAATCAACACCAGGTTTAACGTATAATAAGGATTGTTGTATATCTACAGCAGTGAAGAGGTAACAAGCAACTAACAGCGAGAACTCAAGGGTCTCACCGGTTTCAAATCCTAGCTCTGTTGTTTCCTAAATAGGGAAATTTAGAAAAATCTCTCTTCTTTCTATACTCCAGCTTCCTAATTTGCAAAGCAGACATGAGAGGATGTTATGAGCATTAAATGAGTTAATGCAAATAAAGTTCCCACAACAATTCCTGGTACATAATAGGTGATATAGAGATGATCTTTCATATTAAGGCTGCTTCTAACAAAATCCATTACTGGGGCACATTTTGCTCTATTACTGACTTGCTTTGGACTTCAACGAGTCACTTAATGCCAATTTTCTCATTTGTAAAAAGGAAGCAGATTGAACTTCCTCTTTTTTTTTTTTTTTTTGAAACAGTCTTGCTCTGTTTCCCAGGCTGGAGTACAGTGGCGTGATCTATGCTCACTGCAACCTCCACCTCCTGGGGTCAAGCTATTCTCCTGCCTCAGCCTCCCAAGTAGCTGGGATTACAGGCATCCACCACCATGCCCAACTAACTTTTTTGTATTTTTAGTAGAGACGGGGTTTCACCATGTTAGCCAGGCTGGTTTCTAACTCCTGACCTCAAGTGCTTCACCTGCCTCGGTCTCCCAAAGTGCTAGGATTACAAGCGTGGGCCATTAGGCCCTGGACTTTATTTTTAGCATTCCTCCGAGAGAGAGAGAGAAAGAGAGAGAGAGAATACATGTGTAATATATACTATACACACATATATACATACATAATATATACATATATAAAATATACATACGTATAATACACATTTTCTATGACCTTACTGGACTTCAGAAGTACATAAAATAGTTTAAATATTGTTGTGGGCCAGGCACGGCGGCTCATGCCTGTAATCCCAGCACTTTGGGAGGCTGAGGCGGGTGGATCATGAGGTCAGGATTTCAAGACCAGCCTGGCCAAGATAGTGAAACCCCATCTCTACTAAAAATACAAAAAAATTAGCCAGGCGTGGTAGTGGGTGCCAGTAATCCCAGCTACTTGGGAGGCTGAGGCAGAGAATTGCTTGCACCTGGGAGGCAGAGGTTGCAGTGAGTCAAGATTGCCCCATTGCACTCCAGCTTGGGCAACAGAGAGAGACTCCATCTCAAAAAAAAAAAAAAAAAATTGTTCTCTGTGGTATGGGCTCAACAAACCTAAAATCCTCATAGTCATTGAGTAACTGATCACAAACATTTCTTGTTCAGGTGGCAAGTTTGGGGAATGCAGAGGTAATAGTATAATGAATAGTAATGAAGTACACCTTCTAGCCAGGTCAGGAGGAAGAGCGGAGAACTGTAACCGATGTTCTTATAAAATAGCCTGTGTGGGTACTCACTGTAAGAAAAGGAGAGAGTTGTGGCTGGGCGTGGTGGCTCACACCTGTAAATTCCAGCACTTTGGGAGCTAGAGGCAGGCGGATCACAAGGTCAGGAGTTCAAGACCAGCCTGACCAACATGCTGAAACCCTGGCTCTACTAAAAATACAAAAAGATTAGCCAGGTATGGTGGCACATGCTTGTAATCCCAGCTACTCAGGCTGAGGCAGAAAAATCTCTTGGACCTGGTAGGCGGAGGTTGCAGTGAGCTGAGATCGTGCCATTGCACTCCAGCCTGGGTGACAGAGCAAGACTCCATCTCAAAAAACAAAGGAGAGAGTTGACAATTGTTCTTGACTAATTATCGGGATGAAAGTCAAGCAAAGCATGGCAGTGCCTGACAACCAGGCTGAGTATATTGGGATAACATTAATTGGACTAGATTCTCTGGAAAAGAGAAATGATATTTTTGCAGAATGCCACTAGAGAGTGAAATTAGGATCCAAAAACAAAGAACGAAAGTCTTGAATATTGATCAACGAGGTTTTCTGTACTTTGTTAGCCATACATTAATTGGTATGCTATTACCCTCATGTGTTTGGGACATAATATTTTGGTATTATATTTTTCTTTCTCATAAAGTACAATAAAATAGCTGCAGATACTATTTACCCATCTCATTTTGATTAAATGCATTTATGAGCCCTCTTAGTCAGCCAAAGAAACTCTAAGTAGACCCCAAAGTTAGAGTTTCATAGAACTTTAGAATCTGTAAAGTTGGCTGGGCATGGTGGCTCATGCTTGTAATCCCAGCACTTTGGGAGGCTAAGGTGAGCAGATAACTTGAGGTCAAAAGTTTGAGACCAGCCTGGCCAATGTGGTGAAAACCAGTCTCTACTAAAAATACAAAATTAGGCATAGTAGTGGGCGCCTGTAATCCCAGCTACTCAGGAGACTAAAGCAGGAGAATTGCTTGAACCTGGGAGGCAGAGGATGCAGTGAACGGAGACCGCACCACTGCACTCCAGCCTGGGCAACAGAGTCCATCTCAAAAAAAAAAAAAGAAAAAAGAAAAAAAGTCTGTGAAGTTAAAGCCTAAATACCTCACTTTTTAAATGAAAAATCTGATAAAATAATTTGACCAAAGCCAAATGATTTAGTGACAGAAGCCAGGACTAAACACTCAAGTTGCCTGTCCTGGACCTATAAGTTCATGCTATTTCCATTACACTAAACTACCTTCACTTTTGTTCATGAACAAAATCATCAAATACGAAATTTCTGATTTATTTGTTTAATGCTAAACACTAGGCTATTCAAGAAGTGTAGTTCAAAAAAGATTCAAATTTTCTGGTATTTCAAAGTCTTAAATATGCACTTAAAGAATTCCAGCCCAGAGTTTACTAGCAGTTTTATATTTTATAGAATTTATCCAATAAACAATAATTAATGCTTAGGAGTCACTTGGGTTTATTATGAAAATTCCTGAGACTGTTTTTGATGAAATAAGCATGTAAACAAGGTTAAAAGTAGGGATGCAGAGGATAAATCCAAATGCGTCTCACATTTTTGATTTAAAGAAAACTATTACTAAATAGGATCTCTTTTATTCGATTGAATTATTTATATCTAGTTTTTTCTTCATTAGAAAACCATCTAAAGATCACCATTATCCGTTTTAATTTATCACAATAACTGAAGATCTTCTTCATACCATTTGGTCAATCACTTTTTCAAGTAGCCTGGGTAAGAATCACCACTGTGTAGGGGATGTCTGAATGTTCCACATATGTTGCTACCTCTGTTATTTTTGTGCATAATACAGAGAATCTATTATTCCTATTCCTGTGTTGTTTTTTTCAGGTTTGCCAGACATATGAGGGTTAGGAAGGTATTCACACTCTCAAAAGTGTATGCCTTTTTTGGACTTATGGGTTCTTGCAAAAATATATGTTTTGGCTCAGATATTAGGCTGATGCAGCATTTATGATCAGTAATGTTTTTTCAACCAGCACATGTGCCCAAGAAGATCCTGGGAAAATTTTTGAATGAGCATTGTACTGAATAAATGTTTTACCATACTCAATATTCAAATTTTATACATTTGATATCTCCAACACCTATAATTCATCATTTCCTCTAAGCAAGGAGAATGCAGATTTTGTTCATACAAGTTTTCAAAACTAACAATTTTTTGATTTACTATGATTCTACTTTCTATAACTTTGACTGTTAGCTTTCCACTTGGTGCTAGTTGGGACCCAAGAATGGCAGTAGATTAGGTAGGCCTAGGAGAATTAAGTAAGAATTAATTAGATAATAAGTTAATTAAGTAAATTATTAGTTAATTAATTGGAGAATTAAGGTAGGCCTAAAAGAAGTAATGTAGGGGAGGCCTGGCTTGATGGCTTATGCCTGTAACCCCAGCACTTTGGGAGGCCAAAGTGGGTGGATGGCCTGGAGGTCAGGAGTCTGAGACCAGGTTGACCACCGTGGGGAAAATCCGTCTCTACTAAAAATACAAAAAATTAACTGTATGTGGTGGTGTAATCCCAGCTCCTTGGGAGGTGGAGGCAGAAGAATTGCCTGATCCCGAGAGGCAGAGGTTGCAGTGAGCCAAAATCCTGCCATTGCACTCCAGCCTGGGCAACAGAGCGAGACTCTGTCTCAAAAAGAAAAAAAAGAACTAATGTAGGGAATGAAAAGTAAAAAGCATTATATGGTCTATATCAGGAAATGATCAAAATGGAACAAAGGATCAAAAGAAAATTGCATGCCAAACCCAGGTCAATCCAGCAAGAGTCAGAAAGCAGAGAAATGGAAGAAATGGGAAGCCCAAAAGAAAGAAGGCCACAGGCAGATACCTGAGGTTAAAACAAGGTATTGGGAAGGGGTCAGGAACACCCTCCAAACGATCAGGAATCAAATAGGAAGCGCACTTGAGAAGATACACTCTACATTGAGCCACATTCTGTCTCCACCAGGATTAGTTTTAAATGCTTCCATCTGTGGGCAGGAGCTAATCTGACCACAAATAGAGACAGGTATGCTAACCAGGAATCATGAGCGGATCCTGGTAAGATTAAGATCTCTACTACGCTGGTGTAGTTAGCATGGAATTTTACTGATTTATCAAGTAGAATATTGAAAATAAACAGTGAAGAAAGCAGTTAAAACTTCCTACCCTCATGAAGTGTACATTCTGTAGTGTTACATAAATCCCAGGTTAGAGAGTGTAAAGAACACAGCTTTTCAGACTTGAAAGGTAATCTAGTTTCTACCCTTAACTTAGACCAAGTTCCATAAACTCCTGTCTTAGTACTTACAGTAATTAATTCCTGAATTCATCTCTTTTTTTTTCTTTTTCACTTTTTCCAGGTAAATATTTTTCACATATTCCTTTTCTTTATTACAATTTTCATTTCTGGAGTCATACTGGTTTTAAGTTCTCACCCATGCAGTCTTTTTAATATCTCATGATTTTCATACTCAATTGAATATGATTCAGTATTTCTGGATTCTGGAGAAGACAACAAAAGGGGAAGAACAAGTCTCTTCATTCATGGAGTTTATATTTCTGCAGGATTCCAAAGAAACTGTCAGACCAGAATGAATGCATTATGGCCCACAAGGGAGGCATTAAACCCTATGGCGATGAAAAGGCTATGATAACAGGGAAATTTCCAGATCCCTGAAACATAACTAAAATCTCTTCAGTTGGTAGGAATCACGAAATGCTTATAGAGAAAATTCAATTAAATTTATAAGAAAATATAATTAATTAAATTTAATGAATAAGCATTATATTCAAGAGCAGTCTGCTTCCTGATTTTTATCCCTAGTATGCACAACAAAGCCTGGGACACAGAAGTAGTTTAAGTACTCAACAAATATTTGTTGAACTGTTCTTGAATGACTGATTAAACCCTGAAGAACTAGTGGGACTTCAACTAAGGAAAACTGAGACAAACACAGCAGATGTTCTTCTAAAGAAAGGAAACACAAGGCCGGCGTGGTGGTTCACATCTGTAATCCCAGCACTTTGGGAGACTGAGGCAGGCAGATCACCTGAGGTCAGGTGGTTTCACCATGTGAAACCCTGTCTTTACTAAAAATACAAAAATTAGCTTGGCATGGTGGCACATGCCTCTAATCCCAGCTACTTGGGAGGCTGAGGCAGGAGAATTGCTTGAACCCAGGAGGCGGAGGTTGCCGTGAGCCAAGATTGTGCCCCTGCACTCCTGCCTGGGTGACAGAGCAAGACTCTGTCTCAAAAAAAAAAAAAAAAAAAGAAAACAAGAAAAGAAACACTAAGCATGACAAAAAGAAGAAAAGAGAAAAATGTGAGCAGAGAGTAACCTAATTTGGATGCTATGAAGTGTCCAGAGAAAAAGCCATATTTGAAAGTTTAGGCCAGGGGCGGTGGCTCACGCCTATAATCTTAGCACTTTGGGAGACCAAGGCAGGTGGATCGCCTAAGGTCAGGGGGTGGAGACCAGCCTAGCCAACATGACGAAACCCCATCTCTACTAAAAATACTAAAATTAGCCAGGCGCCTATAGTCTCAGCTACTCAGCCGGCTGAGGCAGGAGAATCACTTGAACCTGGAGCAGGGTGTGGAGGTGCAGTGAGCCGAGACTGTGCCACTTCACTCCAGCCTGGGCGAAAGAGTGAAACTCTGAGACATACTAATTTTAGTACAGTGGGGAAAGCTAGAGTCCAATATCACGGAGAAGCTGGTGGGGGAGTAGGACAATCAGGGTGGACTCCATTTCAGACATCTAGCTGAATGATAATGGGCAGAAGGAGAGAAATTATAGGTTGGAAAGAGTATTTTTACAGGGAGAGAGGGATGCAGTAAACAAGGAAAGACTGAAGATGAAAGCGGCAAAGATGACATCAATTGGGAAGAATCTCCTAGGAAAAGTTAGGGCACAAGATCCAAATCAAAGGGATAAGAGGCCCAGGCCTGAGAGATGCAGGCCTCATATTGACTTTGCCGTGAGCTATTTTATTTGGGGCAAATCACTTAATCCTCTGAGTTTATTGCCTTATCTGTAAAATGGAGATAGAACTTACATCATAAGATTATGATGTGTAAACAAAATAACATTGGTTAAGTACCTGGCATATATAGTATACTACTATAAAAATAAGTATATTTTTATTGGATTGCACAGAGAATATTTATATCCTTATAGAATATATGTAGGTACAGAAATGTATTGATTTCCTAGGGCTGCTATAACAAAGTGCCACAAACTGGGTGGCTTAAAAGAACATAAGTTTATTCTTCCAAATTCAGAAGGCCAGAAGTCCAAAATCAAGGTGTCAGTAGAGGTGATTCTTTCTTGGAGACTCAAAGGATGATTTTGTTCCATGCCTCTTCCCTAACTTCTGGTGGTTGCTGGTGATCCTTGGCATTGGCTCCTTGACCCAAGGCAACATAACTCTCATCCTTGCCTCTGTCATCACAGGGCTCCTCCCCACCTATCCGTCTGTGTGTCTCTGTCTCTTCTTCCTCTTCTGTGTGTCTCTGTCTCTTCTTCCTCTTCTTTTTTTAGACAGAGTCTCACTTTGTCACCAGGTGCCAGGCTGGAGCGCAGTGGCACAATCTCGGCTCACTGCAACCTCCGCCTCCCCGGTTCAAGCAATTCTCCTGCCTCAGCCTCCCTAGTAGCTGGGACTACAGGCAAGCACCACCAACGCGCAGCTAATTTTTGTATTTTTAGTAGAGACAGGGTTTCACCATGTTGGCCAGGATGGTCTCGATCTCTTGACGTGATCCACCCGCCTTGGCCTCCCAAAGTTCTGAGATTACAAGTGTGAGCCACCGCGCCCGGCCCTCTTCTTTTTCCTTTAAGGACAGCAGCTACCATATTGGATTTAGAACCCACTCTACTCCAGTATGATCTCAATCTTAACTGATTACATTTGCAGTGACCCTATTTCTTTTTTCTTTCTTTTTTTTTTTTCTTTTTGGAGACGGACTTTCACTCTTGTTGCCCAGGTTGGAGTGCAATTGCAAAACCTCGGTTTACCGCAACCTCTGTCTCCCGGGTTCAAGGGAATCTCCTGCCTCAGCCTCCCGAGTGGCTGGGATTACAGGCATGCCCGGCTAATTTTGTATTTTCAGCAGAGACAGGGTTTCTCCATGTTGGTCAGGTTGGTCTTGAACTCCCGACCTCAGGTGATCCACCCACCTCAGCCTCCCAAAGTGTTGTAATTACACGCGTGAGTCACTGTGCCCCATGCAATGACCGTATTTAAAAATAAGACCTCATCTTGAGTTCCAGATGGACATAAATTTTAGGGGGCACAGTATTCAACCTCGTACAAGAAATGTGTTTCTAAAGGCCGGGCGCAGTGGCTCACGCCTGTAATCCCAGCACTCGGGAGGCCGAGGTGGGTGGATCACCTGAGGTCAGAGTATGAGACCAGCCTGACCAACACCGTGAAAACCCATCTCTACTAAAAAAAAAAAATACAAAAATTAGCCAGGCATGGTGGTGGGCGCCTGTAATTTCAGCTACTGGGGAGGCTGAGGCAGGAGAATCACTTGAACGCCAGAGGCAGAGGTTACAGTGAGCAGAGAGAGATTGCGCCAGTGCACTCCAACCTGGAGGACAGAGCGAGACTCCATCTCCAAACAAAACAAAACAAAGAAAACAAAACAAAAAAGAAATACATCGCTAACTTATCTTTTGTTTTATAATAGCTACAATAGGCTTTTTTTTTTTTTTTTTTTTTTTTTTTTTTTTAGTAAGAACTAGGATTTGGGACTTAAAAGGGCGGATAGCAAAATGGCTTAAAGCTGAGATTATGGAATTTGGATCTGATCTATTCTTCCAGCCCTTGGAGGCTACACCTCTTTAGCTGTCGGTTTTCTCATCTGGTAAACAGGGAGGCATACTTCAGAGTGTTTTGGGGAGGATTATGCGAAGTAATGAATGCGACACACTTAACATAGGATTTGGCCCAGAGGCACAGTGCTTGCCTCTCTCACAAAGGCTGTCACTTGGGTGGAAGTCTAGGTTTGTGTTCATGTAAACAAAGAAGATTCCTTGTTCTCCTATAGTTGCAGGCTGAAAGTGCTGTTTGCAGAGCCAGTGGCATTGTTCTGACACTTTCCTACCAAGATTTCTCCACATCTAGTTATGCAGTACTAAGATGAATAATTTATTGCTATTTTTTACTCCATTCCACAGAAATGCTGCATTACTTGTCATTGTCCCTCCTGTCTAGCGTTTCAGTTTGCTCATTAACTGTATAATCACTTTATTACTATACTCCAGAGGTCAACTATTTAAACACCTTTTTCTTTTTTTTTGAAACAATAATTTTAAAATATGTAAATAAATCATGTCTAAATTTTCATGAGTTTAATACATAAGTACTCTTTCAGGTAGAAAACCAAGTATTTTATCACTTTTTTTTTTTTGATGAGAAAAAGTATGTCCTATGTGGTTACATAACTTAAACATAACAGTTTGCTCAGTCCTGATCAGTGGAGACATGTATCTTCCACAGCACTGGTGTATATTAGCAATATTCCAGGAATTCATTGTTGACTACCTGGTAATGAAATATAAAAATTTTAGTCAATATTTGCTGTCTGTGGTAGGTCTCTATCTAATCTATAAAGATTCACTACTATAAGAAGAATAGACTTAAAACTTGGCACGAAGTTTTAGTGTCAAAATCTATATTGATCTCATTGATTTAACATTCAACTCTGTTAGAATGCAACTCTTTGCCATTCATAAGTCACTTTTATATCACGAGTTCAAACTCTATTGTATCCCACTGATTTTATGCAGCGATGTACAGCATGGTAAAGTAATATCCTTTAACACTATGCTTCAAGTCCCCAAATAGGTCAATATATTCTCAATACTTCAATAGTATTAAGAATTCCTGTATGCCATTGCCTGTTACAAACTGCATGCCTAACTAGACAGGTAGGGATATTTACAGATTGACTTATTGTACATCAAGACAAATTGGGCATTAAATTCAAACCTCAGGAAGCCCAAGGTTATGGACCAACTTCCTGAGTCTAAAGAAACCAAATACAATAAAAATTCCTAACAATTCAAAACAAATTCCATATGCTTTAGAGTGAGTATCTTAGCTGTACTTCTGTTTCAGGGTATATCTACACTATTCTTTTGGTATTTTGCATTTTACCTAAAATATGTTAGATATAGCTGTCATAAATGGAATTTATTATACGTACATAATAAGTATAATCGTTTCCATTGATGACAGCTATATCTGACATATAAGGGAGCACTTGAAACAAAAAGAGATCTTGGTGTATGTGTGAGAAGGCCAAGACCAGACCGTTTTTGTGTCTTCTGAATTCATTAGGAGATTAATTAAGATGTTTTTTCTCCATCTCCAATTTCTGTGACTGTGGTGTGTTAGCCTGGTATTCCACCACGTGTAAATTTTTAACACAACATAGATTTCATGAGTTTGTGGCTTGCCTGAACTTCCTTTTTTAAAATCCTAGACATTTGCAGATGAAAATAATCTTCGTTAACTTTTAAAATTGCATTTTAAGCCAAATACTAAAAGAAATGTAAATGTTTTGCAGATTTATTTCAAAACATTCTAAATTTCCAAAATCTTTATCAATACAAACCCACATGAGTTAGGTAATTTGGAGAGTTAGTGCAAACAGGCACCTCTTTGTAGTAAGCTTGGTGAAGATAAAGCATTTCGGCATATGTTCTGCCACAAAGCATTTGGGGGTCTTATGTTAGAGCTTCAGAATTCCTTCTGAAAAGGACAAAAGAGAGACTTCCTGTCATTTCCACTGGTTTCTGCATGTGGGACCAACATGAGCAACGTTTAAACAGATGCAAATGGTAAGGGGAGGAGGCAGTGTCACGTATTGTTTTACATATTTCTTCGTATCCAGATTGAACTTAAGTCAGTCTCTTTTTGGAGCTTTCAGAGTATACTTCCACTGAAATTACAGCATGCTTGAATGGTTTATTTCACCAATATTTGCTTATGGAAATAAAGGGGAGTGCCAGAGGAGAAAGGAGGAGAGGAGTGGAGGAGGGGTTTGAGGTTGAGGGAGGCTCTGACCACAGCACAGAGCACGGCAACCTTGTCTGATGTGATCATTAACCTTCCTGGAAAACGCAGCTGGCAGTTCTCTGAGGTTTGTCATTAGAATGTGAAGACAGCCACACAGATATTGCACAGACTATTTACAGATCGTTTGGTTTACATTGAGAGCCATTGCTCCACTTGTGCGGTAGGAAAATGAGATTTCAGAAATTCCTTTTTGCGTTTTTTATTTTTATTATGAGTCTTCTCCTTATCAGCGGACAGAGACCAGGTAGGCCTTTGATAACATTTGTACAAGCAACTTGTTTTGCCCGTTTGCATCCCTGGGTCTCTGAGCATGATTGTGTTTATCTGAAATCCACTTAGGTGTGCTTGCGTTTAGTAGTATTGGGGATGAATGTGTAGGACTTTGAAAGTATGCTATCTATCCTGTTGGGTCTATTATTTCAATATTTTAAAAATAGCTGGACTTTGAAATGATAAGTATTTTACCACTTTTTCTCTAAATGCAAAGAAAATAGATCTCTAAGCTATTGTAGATATGTTGTCTTTACAAGTAAAATGAATCAGAAATGTTGGTCTATTCATTATAGAGGTAAAGAAATCTATAAATTTTTAGGTAAAATGGAAACTCCAAAGAATTTTATTTGTAAGTACGTTGCTGGCCAGTGTAGGGACTGAATTAACATACAAAAAGTATAATGTGACAAAATGCAGATGAAATCTTAAAACAAGTCAATAGCTGTTATTTCTAGTTATGTAACTAGGCATGTCACTTAAAGCAATTAAGTGCAGTTATTATTATTATGCTTATAGAGCCAAAAAGTGTCAAAAATATGCATGGTTAAGATATATAATATTAATTTACTTGGCACTTTTCAAAGATGATATCAACTATACTGTATTTAACAGAAATTTAGTACACAAAATTATTCTAATGTACTTTTATTTCAAAACAAAATAGCTAAGATTTCAAAGAACCGGTAAGTTAAAAAAAAGAAAGAACAAAAAAAAGGAAAATAAATTAGAAAGTTAAAAGTTTACTGATTCAGGAAAATCACAAACTCAACTTTAAATAAAAAGGTGGCAATATTTACATCCAAATATGTTAGATTATTCACTTAATATATTTCTCCAACTAGAATAGAAAATGATGCGTTACTTGTTAAAAATTCAGACTTTGCTTTTTAGTTAATTAGAAGTTTGACCACTGTGAGTTTATCTTAAATGACGTCCCCGGTCTGTTCTTTTACATAAATTAAAAAAAAGTTCCAAGTCAGCAACTTTGAGAAAGCAGCTTGATCCCTTCTTATTGTTTACAGCAGTCACTATTCAAACGGTTTATACTTTTCGGAAACACGGAATAGCTTGGGCAATATTCTCACAAAATATTTGTGATTAATTTACTACATAAAATAAAGGGTCTAGGAGCATTAGGAAAAAATCATGTATAAGGAGGAGGATATTACTCTTTAGACCTTGGTATGTTGCTTAACGATAGGGATTAAATAAATAAATGTAAAAGAAGATCTCACTATTAACATGAACTGTTAGGAACACCCCTTGTGTATACGCATCACATCGATTCTTAATTTCAGAATCACATCTGAACGAATAGCAAATAACCACAGTCTAGTTTGGTTCCAAAATATATGTTTACATTGTCTAGATTAAACAATAATTAAACCCCTGAAAATTGCTCCTAATGCTTCTCTCTTTTTCCTTCAGTTAATTTGGCCATGAGAAGAAAATTGCGCAAACACAATTGCCTTCAGAGGAGATGTATGCCTCTCCATTCACGAGTACCCTTCCCCTGAGGTATTTCTGACAGAAAATAGTTTTGCTACGTTTATGCAATGTTCCAAGATAGAGATGCCAGAGAATGTTTATTCACAGTTTATAATATGTGATAATGGCTTGTGGTGATGTCAAGGCTTACGAGACACATACCAATAAATGAAAGGGTGAAATGAATGACGTGACTTTTGGGAATTGCTTTAACAGTTAAGGAAGAAAATTAGACATATGAGGTCAATGTAGGAAAATCTTGATAATGTTGAATCTGAGTAACAGCTATATGGGGGTAATATTATGGTGGATGTTATGCCAAGCTAGCTGATTTCCCATTAAGACCACCGTGCATGAAAGCATTTGGATGTATTCCCCCAACACCACACCAATGATGAACTACCATCAATACTTCAGGGTTTCTTTTTCTCTCTTCTCCTGTCATCTCCTCTCCTCTCCTTTCTTCTCCTCTCCTCTCCCTCTCCTCTTTTCTACTCTTTATTTTGAGACAGGATCTTGCTTTGTCACCCAGGCTGGAGTACAGAGATGTGATCTCAGCTCATTGCAGCTTGAACCTCCCAGGCTCAAGCGATCCTCCCACCTCAGCCTCCCAAGTAGTTGGGCCTACTGGCGTGTGCCACCACTTGGGTAATTTTTGTATTTTTTGTAGAGATGAGGGTTCCCCGTGTGGCGCAGTCTGATCTCGAACTCCTGGCCTCAAGTGATCCACCTGCCTTGGCCTCGCAGGTGCTGGGATTTCAGACGAGAGCCACCACATCCGGCCCTCAGGATTTATTTTTTTCCAAAAATATTTCTTTTAATAGAAAAGGTACACTTAATATTAATGAAATGGCAGCTTTCCAGCCTCATCAATAGTAGTGATCTTGATAGTCGCATCTTAAGGATAAATTCTGGTAGAGTTTTGCTCCTTCCTTTTTTGTTCTTACATATGCTAAATAATTTTACACTATCACGATTACCAGTAAAACTGCTTGAATCAGTTAACTTCAAACACTGTCCAAGTTTAAGTCACTTCATACTAAAAAATGCACATTTAAGATACATCTTCCTTAAAAAATGCCACAGAAATATTCCTCTTCTGGTTAACATACACAGGCAGTGGCTAAATTCGCTTATTCAGTTGGCCTGTAGAGTAACCTTTATGGTTCCATTCATTCAGTGGAAAGAATGGTTGCTATGCGTATTGTTTAATGTATGCTTTTCAAACCTGGTGAAAGCCCTGTAGTAGAAAATTAAATGAAGGAAGAGCAATTCAGTAATAAGCATTTATCAAAAGGCCTGAGACAAAAAAGTCAAGTTCTCTTCTCCTATATCTATAACTAATTAATTTTTGTTATCAAAACATGAAAAACAACTTTGGTGAAGGAATCCAGAAACATACAGTAAGAAGTTTCTGAGAAGCCAATTCATGGTGATTGAAACATACTTTAAAAAGGTTTTCTATGTTAAAGTATCTCTTGGTGTGTGTTAATAATGCTTCCAGCAGAGCTTTTTAGTCTCACGCATAAAATAATGGTAAAAATATGTGCTTAAGAGGACTGGAGACACCCCAGATTTTTCCAGCACTCCTTCATAAATAACAAAGAGGAGAGGACAGATTTCACAATAACAAGAGAATTCCTGCATATACAAAGAAAGGTACCTTGCAAAATATAAACACAAGTCTTTAGATAGCCACAGATTATCCTCCAATCACATACCATGGAAACCAGTGTCAGAAGTAAACAAGAGTAGTGAAATTTGAATTTTTAAAGTTGAGGGAAATTTTGACCTATAAATCAAGTTTGTAAACCAAAGGGAAATTTACATAAAAACTATGCAAACTACTTAATAATAGCAACCCTTTACAAAAGTTGGCTGATAGTTTATAAAACTGCTTGGGTTACAGCATCCATCTTCTCAGTTTTAGGCTAGTTCTAACATTCCAGCTACAATTCTTTGATAAGTGTTTTTAAAAGTCACCTGTTGGAATATACTGTAAGAGCTAATGTAAAATAAACATTACGATAACTTTCCAAGACCTTGCTCAACCAGCACTATAATAACAAATGCTACCTTCAGATCTGATAACAGAATTCTCACTGTGCCAAATACTTTCACGTTTTTTATATGTTTGGCAACAAAGGCACTTTGATAATTGGGTAAATGTACTGTAAAGCTAGGTAGTGGACTCAACACTCCTTTCATTTCTCTTCCTCTATTTTTTCGGATGCTTCAGATAAAATCACATGGGGTTATCTGATTCAGTTAGGACCAAGTAAGACTTTGTAAAGGGATAGGCAAGGTAAACCATCGACTCTGGAAGCTTTCCAGATTAACCTTCTAGAGTGTTTAGACCTTTAGCTCATTTAATAGGAATGTCATATTATCTTTACTCTGTCAATTTTTCCACCTCCTAGGGTTAATGTGAGGACCCTAGAGTAGGAAATGAGGTAGGGACTTAAGACTGGAAGGACTTCTCGTTTCCAATAGTAAAATCTCACCACATCAGTGCTTTATTTATAAGAATGTACTCTAAGGCCAGGTGCAGTGGCTCATGCCTGTAATCTCAGCACTTTAGGAGGCGGAGGTAGGTGGATCGCTTGAGTACAAGAATTCAAGACCAGCCTGGGCAACATGATGAAACCTTGTCTCTACAAAAAAAAAAAAAAAAAAAAAAGTTAGCCAGGCATGGTGGCGTGTGCCTGTAGTCGTAGTTATTCGGGAGATGGAGGCCTCCAGAGAGGATCATTTGAGCTCAGGAGTTTGAGGCTGCAGTGAGCTATGATTGTGCCACTGCACGCCGGCCTGGGTGACAAAGCAATACCCTGTCTCTAAAGTGCTTAATTAATATGTACTCTAGTTAACTGCATACCCTGTCAATAGATACTCTAGCTAGCTTTTAATAACAATTGTAATACTTGTTCATGGCATAGAACGTATTTCTAACAGTACAGAAGAATGAAAAGTCAAAAGTAATAGTTCCCCACTCTATCCTATTGCCCATTTTCATGTTCCGAGGTAATGACTGTGAAAAGATTTTTGTAAAAAGTATCTTTTAATACATTATTTTTAATTGAGTCCAGCTCATACCCTTTTGTCATCCTCACTTGCTATTCAAACAGTGCTTCTAGTTTCCTGCTTTTCACTTTATTCTCACCCCCTTGCAGTCATTGGCATCGGACCCCCTTAACCAAAGCTGCGCTGCTTCCCAACTTTTCCTGCAGTTGTCCTAGCGTCTTGATCCTTCTCACTCTATTCTCTCTACCTCTTGGGAAAACATAAATCCTCTTACGTTGTGGTGAAAAAGGAGGTCATTGGCTGGGCACGATGGCTCACGTCCGTCATCCCAGCACTTTGGGAAGTCAAGGCGAGTGGCTCACAAGGTCAGGAGTTCAAGACCAGCCTGGGCAATACGGTGAAACCCCATCTCTACTAAAATATGTAGCCAGACATGGTGGCGGGTGCCTGTAGTCCCAGCTCCTTGGGAGGCTGAGGCAGGAGCATTTCTTGAACTCAGGAGGTGGAGGTTGTAGTGAGCCAAGATCACGCCATTGCACTCCAGCCTGGGCAACACAGCAAGACTCCATCTCAAAAAAATAAAAATAAAATAAAAAATAAAGGAAGTTATTAAGCCTCAAAATCCAACCTTGCCCTCAAACTACAGACATCTACATCTACAATGCTTATTTTATGTTCCCTTCTAGTCTTTCTTTCTCTCTCTCTCTCTGCCTTTTTTTTTTTTTTTTTGAGACAGGATCTCATTCTGTCACCCAGGCTGGGTGCCATGGCGTGATCACAGCTCACTGTAGCCTCAAAGTCTTGTGCTCAAGTTATCCTCCTGCCTCAGCCTTCCAAGTATCTGAAACTACAGGTGTGTGCCACCATGCTTGGCTAATTTTAAGATTTTTGTAGAGACAGGGTCTAACTTTGTTGCCTTGCTGGTCTTGACCTTCTGGGCTGAAGCAATCCTCCTACCTTGGCCTCCCAAAGGCTGAGATTACAGGCATGAGCTGCTGTGTGTGGCCCCTAGTCTTTCAATAAAAGGCATGTCTCTCAGGCATGGGTAATCTCCCTACACCTCCAGGACATTGATCCAGCAATTATACTCCCTTACTTCCCCAGAATGTTCAATATGTCAACACTGACCTATTTCATCTAAAATAAAAAAATAAAAATAAAAAGATGGAAAAACAAAAGAGAGAAAGAAAGAAAGAAAAAAAGAAGACAGAGAAAAAGAAAAAAGAGAAGGGAAGAAAAAAGGAGAGAGAAACAAGGAAAGAAGGAAAGAAAGAGAAAGAGAAAGAAGAAAGAAAAAAGAAAAGAGGGAGGAAGAGAAGAAAGACGAGTTCCACGTTTGGCCCCACAGTGCTCTCTAGTGACCAGCCCGTGTTCTCTTCATCTCTTCGCAGACACACTTTTTGAAAAGGCAGCATTTTATTTTTTCTCCCAACTATTTTCAACACATGACTCCCCTTTTCATTCTGGGGAAGGTTCATTATGACTTCCTTCTTCTGAATCCCGTGAATGTATTTCCGTCCTGATCTCAGTTCTTTTGCTGTAGATCAAATGATACACAAAATAATAATAATTTCACAAACACCACCTTACAACATGTGCCTTTCCAGTCTCATCTGTTACCTCATTCTTTTCCCCTTGCCTGTCCCAGAGGGGATAAAAGTGAAGTCTGTGTTTGGACCAACTGGATTCAAGCTCTGGCCACACAGCTCACTCTCTGGTGATCATTGCTGAGCCATTTATTCTCTCTAAGCTTCCCTCCACTGCCAGATCTGTAAGATGAAACTTGTTACGGCACTTACGGTATCATAACAATACCTTGCACATAGTAAGTGCTAAATAAATAGTAGTTAGCCTCATTATTACTTTAAAATCAGTCCATTCTTTGCCTCTTAACTGTTCTTCAAGCTACCCTTTTACCTCAAATGTATATTTGTTCACCTTTTTGCTCATTATCATTCATCCTATAAGAAACCTTCCCTGATTTTAAAACCCCTATCAATTACAAGAGATAGATATGCCCACTTTTGCTCTCAGATCACTATTTACACACTTCTGTTGAAGTCCTTAACCCCAGGCATTAGAATGTGTTAACTGACTGTAGTTCTCCCGTCTTCCCTCTACATGCTGTAAATTCCCTGAAGCCTGAGAGTGGGTCTTATTCATCTTTGTATCTTCTGTCAAAAAAACTGTCTGCAATACAGCAGGCACTTCATTAGTCATTTTGTTTGTTTGTTTGTTTGTTTTGACAGAGTCTTGCTTTGTTGCCCAGGCTGGAGTGCAGTGGTGCAATCTCGGCTCTCTGCAACCTCTGCTTTGGGGCTGAAGCGATTCTCCTGCCTCACCCTCCCAAATAGCTGGCATTAGTTAGGTGCACCACCACACCTAACTAATTATTGTATTTTTAGTAGACACAGGGTTTGACTATGTTGGCCAGGTTAGTTTCGAACTCCTAACTTCAGGTGATCTGCCTGCCTCTGCCTCCCAGACTGCTGGGATTACAGGCATGTGCCATCATGCCCAGCCTCATAAATGTTGCTAAAAGAAATGAAATGGGCTTGGTGCAGTGGCTCACGCCTGTAATCCCAGCAATTTGGTAGGATGAGGCAGGTGGATTGCTTGAGATCAGGAGTTTGAGACCAGCCTGACCAACATGGTGCAACCCAGTCTCTACTAAAAATACAAAAATTAGCTGGGTGTGGTGGCAGACACCTGTAACCCCAGCTACTCAGGAGTCTAAGGCAGGAGAATCACTTGAACCCGGGAGGGGGAGGTTGCAGTGAGCTGAGATCACACCACTGCACTCCAGCCTGGGTGACAGAGTGAGACACTGTCTCAAAAAAAAAAAAAAAAAAATGAAAAAAGAAAAAAAGAAAGAAATGAAATGAAGCTTTTACTTATTATCTTTTAATTTAAGATAATAAATTTAAGCCTTATTCTCACTAGACAGAAACATGCATTTTCAGATTTATTTTCTAATATTTCTAGAATGGAACTCTGATTTTCTATCTCTGTGGTGGAGATATTTCCTCTTCTAGGAATTCCTTCTCTCATCAAGTCCAAAGTCTCTCCCTCCCCAAGAGTCATTGTAAAGCTCATTTTCCTCCTGAGGCCCACCCTATTCAGTTAGTTTACAATAACCTTCATCCTTGTAACAATCACAGCCCTTTTATTAGTAGGCTTTTAAAGCCATTTATCCCATTCTACTTTGTTTTTTTAGATTTTTATCAGTGTTAAGATGTGAGCTCCTTGAAGACAAGATTTAGCCCCTAAAGCTTAGGGTACAAGCCTTTGCTTAATGTGAATGGCCCGAGAACAGCCTTAAATATGGGCATTCCTGTGTGGACTGAAATATCTGCAGGACGTATTGCATAAAACTAAATTAAATACAGAAAATTACTGTTTTCTAAATTAATCACAGTCCAGTGTCCAAAGGTCATGCTTGGAGGAAATCCCTAATGTCCCCAATTTACTGATGAAATAAAACTTTTCTGTAAAGATTAGGATGCCAGCTGGCCACCGTGGCTCACACTTGTTAACCCAGCACTTTGGGAGGCTGAGGTGGGAGGATCACTTAAGACCAGGAGTTTGAGACCAGCCTGGGCAACATAGCAAGACACTGTCTATACGAAAAATACATTAGCTGGCATGGTGGTGCACACCTGTAGTTCCAGCTGCTCAGGAGGCTGAGGTGGGAGGACTGCTTGAGCCCAGGGGGTTGAGGCTGCAGTGATCTGTGATCACACCACTGCCCTCCAGCCTGAGAGACAGAGTGAGATTCCATCTAAAAAAAAAAAAGAAAAAGATTGTAATGCCTTAACAATAAATATATTTACTTATATACTTATATATCAAATACATAAATATAGTGATGTTTATATAATAAACATGTATTATAATAATTGTATATTCCCATAAACATGTATACAGTGTTCTAAAGTTTCAAAGTTTTCTTTTTTTTTTGAGACAGAGTTTCACTCTTGTTGCCTGGGTTAGAGTGCACTGCAGTAGCACAATCTCAGCTCACTGTAACCTCCACTCCCGGGTTCAAGCAATTCTCCTGCCTTGGCCTCCCTAGTACCTAAGATTACAGGCTCATGCCACCACACCTACCTAATTTTTTTGTATTTTTAGTAAAGACAGGTTTTCACCATGTTTCCCAGGTTGGTCTCAAACTCCTGTCCTCTGGTGATCCGGCCTCCTGGGCCTCCTCAACTGCTGGGATTACAGGCGTGAGCCACCACGCCTGGCCAGTTTTCTTTGTTTTAAAAACTCATTTCTCCTTACAAAATGTGTAACAATTCTTCCCATAGATAGCTACACTAGCTGCTCTCTACCATGATGTTCAGGAATCTAAAATTTATTTTAGCATAAATGCCATCTAATCCATTTCCCCACCTTATCCACCGTGGAAGGCGTGGTGGTTCCTTCGTTGTGCTGTGGGTCCCCTTCTCTCCCTAAGGTTTCTTAGGAATTTCAAGCTGCCACTTATGCCTTTACTTCATCTTCCCTCTCTGGATCATCAGGTCAACCTGGAGGTTTAAATGATGATAAGCCTATATGCTAAAACAAACAATACACACATATACATCCACATACCACTTAGTCAATGCTCTCATGATTTTTCTGTATTCACTGTCCCCGATTCATTATTTTGCATTCACATCTAAATCCAAGTTAATCTGTCTTACACCTCTTTTAGAATGATCCTTATCTTTGTAAAAAAAACTTTTTTTTTGAGATGGAGTTTTGCTCTTGTCACCCAGGCTGCTGTGCAGTGGTGCCATCTCGGCTCACTGCAACCTCCACCTCCCAGGTTCAAGAGATTCTCCTGCCTCAGCCTCCCAGTAGCCGGGATTACAGGCATGTACCACCATACCCAGCTAATTTTTGTACTTTTAGTAGAGACAGGGTTTCACCATATTGGCCAGGCTGGTCTCCAACGCCTGACCTCAGGTGATCCATCCGGCTTGGCCTCCCACAGTACTGGGATTGCAGGCCTGAGCAACTGCACCTGGTCTGATCTGTCTAAATCAATTCACAAATTTTCATCTTCTCCCTGATTTCACAACAGAAATTAGCAACTGGGTACTCAGCCTGTAAAATTCCCTTCCCTTCAATTCCAGGGCACCATACTTACTTATTTCCACTAAATTCTCACCTGACCCTCTGCCTCCCAGGCAGCCTGTTCTACCTTGCAAGGTGTAATAGAATGCATCTCTGCTCTCTCCTGCCCTGTTTCATCCTATCCTGTAGCCTCAATTACTTCGTTACACTTAATTATCATACTCCTGAGAAAAAAGAAAAAGAAGATGACCACTCAGATGAGATCAAGCCAGGGCTATTTATTCAGAGTTTACATAGCAAGGGAGTCAGCCAGCATCACTTGGGTTTGACAGAGGACCAAGACAGGCAGAGAAGCAGGAAAGCTTCCTTGTGAGAAAAACGGAAGACTTTAGGTATGATGTGACTAAGGAGATCGTTGGCATGGGAAAGCTGAAACCAGGCTATCTAGAAGCAGGATATCCCATTCAATTTGCGGAATATAGGTGGTTTTCTCCAGTTAGTCCTAAGTTAGAAGCCAGGGAGAAGGGATGAAAAGGAAGCTGGTGGTTATTGATGGAATCTTGACCATCTGGGACCAGCTGCTGCAGAGGTTGTGATCCGGCTTCCTGGGCTGGTAGCTGCAGATTGTGGCTCAAAGCATTAATATGGGATCTGCCCATTGTACACTTGTACACGTTCAGTCTCCCAGTTCCCAGTTTCTCACCAGTTCACGTCACACGAGCTCAACTACTGTTTACCCTGCAGCCACCTCCTCACATCCTCTTCTGCTTCTCTTTTATCCATTCTTCGTATTACGGCTTCTGTACTGCTTCAGATCCTTTAGTGATTGCTCATTACTTTACAGTTGAAATAAAATTCTGACTGTAAACCGCAAAAGTGATTCCTTGTGAGTTGTCAAATATGTCATGTTCCTTACCACTTCGGGGTTTTTACACATTATTTTCTCTGCCTACAGATGCTTTTTTTCCTACTCTTCACCTTTTTCCTACACAATCAAAATTTTGATTGAATGTCACTTCACTTGAGTGTTTGTATGAGTGTGTATACCATATATAACTTCTTTTTTTTTTGAGACAGAGTTTCTATCTTGGTGCCCAGGCTTGAGTGCGATGTCACAATCTCAGCTCACTGGAACCTCCACCTCCTGAGCTATCCTCCTGCCTCAGTCTCCTGAGTAGCTGGGATTACAGGCACTTACCGCCATGTCTAACTAATTTTGTGTTTTCAGTAGAAACAGGGTTTCACCATTTTGATCAGGCTGGTCTTGAACTCCTGATCTCAGGTGATGATCCACCAGCCTCAGACTCCCAAAGTGCTGGGATTAAAGGTGTGAGCCACCACGCTCAGCCAGAGTTTTGCTCTTGTTGCCCAGGCTGGAGTGCAATGACACGATCTTGGCTCACTGCAACCTCTGCCTCCTGGGTTCAAGTGATTCTCTTGCCTCAGTCTCCCAATAACATTTTTTATTACACTGGCCAAAGTAGCCTTGCTGAGGTGGGATGGGAGTGGGGGTGAGGTGGGGGATATGGAGGGGTTAGAGTTCTTTAGGTATCACATTTCACTTATATCAAAATTGTGCTGGAGTTTAGTTCAATTTTTTACTCAGTCTTCATGTTTTTTTCTAATGACAACATTTTTATATACACAAAATTATGTGTGTACAAATATGACATATATACACATTATTTAAGCACATATGAAATCCATGTACTGCTTTATCTTTTATTTAGATATATTTATTTGTACATATGGAGACAGTGAGTTAGTTTTATTTTTATTTTACTTTAAGTTCCAGGATACACATGTAGAACACACAAGTTTGTTACATAAATGTGCCATGGTGGTTTGCTACACCTATCAACATGTCATCTGGGTATTAAGTGTCAATCATTTTGAATGACACTGTAGTCCAGTCGGCTGTCCATTTTCATGGGTTTTTCATTAATTCAGCCAATGGCAGATTGCAAATATTTGGGGGGGAAAGAATGGTAGTATCTGTACTGAACAAGTTCAAACTGTTTTCCTTGTCCTTATTCCCTAAACAACACAGTATAACAACTATTTA
Source organism: Aotus nancymaae (assembly GCF_030222135.1). Lineage (NCBI taxonomy): Eukaryota > Metazoa > Chordata > Mammalia > Primates > Aotidae > Aotus > Aotus nancymaae. The sequence continues at coordinate 2,180,834 of NW_026988447.1, read as the reverse complement.
CCTATTGTTTATATTGCATTAGGTATTATAAGAATTCTGGAAACAATGTAAAGTACATGGAAAGCTGGGTGTAATTTATATGCAAATACTACACCATTTTGTATAAGGGACTTCAGCATCCATGAATTTTTTTATCCAAGGGAAGTCTTAGTTCCCATGGATACTGAGGGATGAGTGCATTTCACCGTATGGATAGCCTTAATTTATTTACCTTGACTTTCTTGATCAATATGTATGTTTTATAGTATTTATGCTGTTTTGAACAATGTTACAGTGAACAGGCATGCATAAATATTTGAACATATGCACACTTATTTTCTTACAAAATATTCCTAGAAGTGGAATTGTGAGAATATGCATATTTAATTTTTTCCAGATATCATATATACACCAGAAAATTTACCCATTTAAGGTGTACAATTTAATGGCTTTTACTGTACTCCTAAGTTGTGCAACCATCACCATGATCAATTTTAGAACATTTCATCATCCCGTAAAGAAACCCCATACTCATTAGCAGGCACTCCCCATTTCTCCTCAGCTCTCCAGTTATAGACAACCACTGACCTACTTTCTGTCCCTATAGATTTCCCTATGCTGGATATTCCATATAAATGAAATCCTGTGATATGTGGTCTCTAGGATTAGCTTCTTTCACTTAATGTTTTCAGGGCCCATCCATGTAGTAGCCTGCATCAGTACTCCACTCCAATTCATGGCTGAATACAATTCCATGATATGGAAAAATCACATTTTGTTTTTTCAGTCTTCTACTGATGAATATTTGGGTTATTTCCACTCTTTGGCAAATACGAATAATTCTGTTGTGAATATTAGTGTATAAGTTTTTGTTGGAACATATGTTTTCAGTTCTCTGGGAATAAAAGAGAACTGTTGGGTCATATGAGGAACTGCCAAGCTGTTTTCCATGGCAGTGGCATCATTTCACATTCCCGCCAGCAGTAGATATGGGCTCTAATTTCTCCACATACTTGCCAACACTTGTTATTATAGCTATCCCAGAGGGTGTGAAGGACAACTTATTGTGGTTTTGATTTGCATTTCCATAATGACTAAAAATGCTGAGTGTCTTTTCCTGTGCTTATGGGATATTTGTGTCTCTTTGAAGAAATGGCTATTTAAATCCTTTGCCTGTTTTGCAGTAGGATTATTTGTCTTTATATTGTTGAGCTGTTTTATATATATATATATATATATATATATATATATATATATATATATTCTGAATACAAGGCCCTTATCTGAAATGTAATATGCAAATATTTTCTTCCAGGATGTCTTTTCCTGGTGTTGTCCTTGGAGCAAAAAATGTTTTTAATTTTATTGAAGTCAAATTAGTCTATGTTTTCTTTGGTAGCTTGTTCTTTAGGTATTATATATTTTTTCAAAAGAAATTAATTGAAGGTCACAAAGATTTACATCTACTTTTCTCTTCCTTTTTTCTTTTTTTTGAGATGGAGTCTCACTCTGTCACCCAGGCTGGAGTGTAATGTTGTGGTCTCGGCTCACTGCAACCTCTGCCCCCCCGAGGTTCAAGTAATTCTCCCACCTCAGCCTCCCGAGTAGCTGGGACTACAGGCGTTTTTGTGTCCACACCTGGCTAATTTTTGTATTTTTAGTAGAGAAGGGTTTTTACCATGTTGGCCAGGCTGTTCTCAAACTCCTGACCTCATGATCCGCTTGCCTTGGCCTCCCAAAGTGCTGGAATTACAGGCGTGAGCCACTGTGCCCAGCATTTTTTCTTGTTATAAATCTATTTCCGATTTTTAGTTCTTCTCGAGCCAGTTTTGGTAATTTGTGTCTTTCTAGGAATTTGTCTATTTTATCTAAGTTTTCAAATTTATTGGCACACAGTTGTTTATAGTATTTTCTTATAATTATTTTTTGCTGTAAGGTTAGTAGCGATGTCCCCTCTTTCATCTCGGAGTAGTAGTTTGAGTCTTTTCTCTTTTATTCTTGGTCAGCCTAAATAAAGTTCATCAATGTTGTTGCTATTTCCAAAGGGACAACTTTGGTTTTGTTGATTTTTGCTATGGATTTTCCACTCTCCAGTTAATTCATTTCTGCTGTAATCATTATTATTTCCTTGCTTCTGCTTGATTTAGGTTTTGCTTGCTCTTCTATTTTTAGTGTCATAAGTGAAATGTTAGGTATTCAACTGGGATCTTTCTTCTCTTTTACTGTAGATGTTGATAGGTATAAATTTCTCTCCAAGTGCTGCTTTAGCTGTATTCCCTAAGTATTCATTGTCGATTATCTCCAAGTACTGTCTTTTTCCCTTGTGAGTCCTTTAGGAGTTGTTTAGGAGTGTGCTGTTAATTTCCATATATTAGAGAAGTTCTCAAATTTCTTTTGTTATTGATTTCTAATTTGATTCCATTGTTGAATCATCTATTTTTCCTTTCAATTCTGCCAGATTTTGCTTCATGTGTTTTAGGGCTCTGTTTTTTGGTATATATATCTTCATAATTGTTCTGTCTTCCTCAATTGACCCTTTTAGCATTATAAATGTCCTTCATTGTCTCTGGTAAACATTTTTGTCTTAATGTTAAAGAATCTCCCATTATCAGCATATCCACTTCAGCTCTCTTACGGTTACTGCTTACGTGATATCTTTTTCCATCCTTTGACTTTCAATCTATTTTTAGCTTTGAATCAGAAATATGCCTTTGCAAAGAACATATGATTAGATCGTGTTTGCTTGTTTGTTTCCTCCAGTCTGACACTATCTGCCTTTTGAATGGATTATTTCCTAAGTTCATGTTTAATTTTATTATTTATGAGGTTGAACTTACGTATGCAATTTTTCTTCTTCTTTTCTATATGTCTCGTGTCTTTTTTTGTTCTTCTCTTTCTCCTCTACTTCTTTCTTTGCATTAAATGAATATTTTCTTGGGTCTGTTGTTTGGTCACTGAAAAAAAAAAGAAACGGAAAGGAAGAAAGAAAAAGAATATTTTGCAATGTAACATTTTAATTTATTTAACAATCTTTTCAGCTGGAAGTGGTGGTTCATGCCTATAAGCCCAGAACTTTGGGAGGCTGAGGCAGGTGGATCACTTCAAATCAGGAGTTCAAGACTAGTCTGTCTAACATGGCAAAACCCCATCTCTACTAAAAGTACAAAAAAATCAGCTGGGTGCCATGGAGCATGCCTGTAATGCTAGCTACTCAGGAGGCTGAGGCAGGAGAATAGCTTGAAGCCAGGAAGAGGAGGTCGTGGTGAGCCAGGATTGTGCCACTGCACTCCAGCCTGGGAGACAAATATGTATGTATTGCAAGTTTGATAAGCAAAAAACTCCATCTTATTTTCATTTATTTATTTATTTTTTACAGAACATACACACATACATATTTTTCTTTCATTTTCTCTTTTCTTTTCTTTCTTCCTCTTTTTTTTTTTTTTAATTGAGACAGAGTCTTTTTCTGTCACCCCGGCTGGAGTCAGTGCAGTGGCATGACCTGGGGTCACTGCAACCTCTTTCTCCCGGGTTCAAGCAATTCTCGTGCCTCAACCTCCTGAGTAGCTGGGAATACAGGCGTGCACCACCATGCCCGGCTAAATTTTATGTTTTTGTTAAAGACAGCGTTTCACTTTGTTGGCTAGGCCGGTCTCGACCTACTGGGCTCAAGCAATCCACCCGCCTCAGCCTCCCAGAGTCCTGGGATTACCGGCGTAAGCCCCCATGCCCAGGCACACATACACGTTTTTTCAAGATGAGTTCCTGCCATGTTTTCCAGGCTGGTCTTACTTAAACTTCTGTGCTGAAGCCTTCCTCTCACCTCAGCCTGCTCAGTATGTACAAGCCATCATGCCCAGCCCCATTTCATTTTTATGTTCCAATTTAGGCAGTCTGAGTTGAGAGAGATAATTTCAGAAGAGGCGTCTGTGTATTTGCATTGCTAAATTAATCATAGTTAACACCCCACCATGACTGTGAGATGTGAAGTGAAAGTGAAATGTGAAGGAGGTGAAAGCTTCCAGAAATGAAGCAAGAAGCTGCCTTCATGTCTTCAGGAGGAGGCCAAAGAAAACTACCTAAGGAAGGACACCAGTAATTCTCCCCACAGAAAGATCCCTTTTACTCTTATTTCATTATTTTATATTTTTATTTTTATTAAAAAAAAAAAAACCTTTTTTAGAGACAAGGTCCCACTATATGTTGCCCAGACTGGACTCAAACTCCTGGGCTCAAGTGATCCTCCTGCCTTGTCCTTCCAAAGTGCTGGGATTACAGGTGTAAGCCACCACACCCGGCCACCTTTTACTCTTTTTTCTTTCCTTTTCTTTTTTTTGAGATGAAGTCTTGCTCATCACCCAGGCTGGAGTGCAGTGGTGCAATCGCAGCTCACTGCAACCTCTGCCTCTCAGGTTCAAGCAATTCTCATGTCTCAGCCTCCCGAGTAGCTAGGACTACAGGCATGTACCACCATACCCTGCTAATTTTTGTATTTTTAGTAGAGACGGGGTTTCACCTTGTTGGTCAGGCTGATCTCAAATTCTGACCTCAGGTGATCTGCCAACCTTGGCCTCCCAGAGTGCTGGGATTACAGGTGTGAACCACCGCACCCGTCCTACCTTTTACTTTTTTTTTTCTAACTACCTTTTACTCTTAAATGAAAATTAGGTAATTATATTTTGCCACTAATATATATTTAAAACGTTCTGCTAAACACTAATTATTAAACAGTCTAACAGAATTAAAAGGTACCTAGGGAACATTTATCTCTTTAATTAAATACTCAAAATTAATATTTTGGTTCTGATATCTCTTTGTTGGTGTGGTTTATGTAACTTTTTTAGTTTGTACAAATATCAAGAATAAAAATCCCGAATATTAAGAGAAATGGTTCAGATTGCTAATGTGGGTCACTGAGCAAATAAAGATTATTAGGTTAAAAATAATTTAATGTAAAAAATCTCTTTAAAAGCTTAAATTCAGGCTGGGAGCCATGGTTCATGCCTGTAATCCGAGCACCTTGGGAGGTTGAGGCAGGATAATTGCTTGAACCTGGGAGACAGAGGTGTGACTCTGTCTCACAATAAATAAATAAATAAAATAAGATTAAAAAAAAGCTTAAAAGCAGCCTTTTGAAGACACATAGGTGGTGTATTTCTATTGAAAGGTAAGAATATATAATGTTGCTTTCAGCACTGAAAAACACTGATAAGCTTCCATGACTTACTATTTAAAAAACTTAAGCGTGTGTTAATTGTTGTTCTGGATAGTATTTCTTTGATGTATGTTTCTCCCTTGCCTCCCAAATATAGATCTCTCTAGCTAACTTTACTGGATCTATCAGAAGAAGAAGAGGAATGAAGGGAAGATACCCAACCACACAAAAGAACTTCATGATGGCAACAGTATGATTGCTTAGAAGTTCTTATATAAACAAAGATGATTTGAAGGTATCTGGGATGGTTTATTAGTTTCACAGAATTTTATTCTTCTTGGTTTCTCTTGAGAGGGAAAATAACATAAATTCAAAATGATTCCACTCTGAAGCCCAAATTATTGGCCTACCTAACAAAAATATCTCATCTTTTCCTGCACATTATTATTCTTTTATGGGTTAAAAAGAAAAACACCTTTTAGTGTTCTTAGAACTCTTTCATGATAAAAAATGCAAGAATTTAAAATGTTCCTTTCATATTCCCAAAGTATTTACTTTGTGTACTTTTCAGTGATTTTCTAAAAACTGCTTAATCTGAAATTAATTTCATTGACCATTTGACTTTGCACAATAAGGAGATAATAGCTGGTTCATTTATTGTGTGTAGAGAAAGAATAAGAACAACTAGTAATTGTAAGGCCGGCTGCCTCGCTGAAGAGCCAAATGGACACACTTATCTCTCTGTGCTGGCTCCCCACACCTGCTCCTATCTGGTTTCTCCATGCAGGCTCCACACGCCCACTCCTGCATTCCTCACTCAACCCTTTCAAAATTTAAAAAGCCCGCGGAAGATTTGTCCAATGGCAGTTTAACATTAACCTCCCCAGCCAGTCAGCCTACCAATGAAACTGTCTGCTCTTTGTTTCCCTAACAATCAATCAAATCTCCTTACCAATGAAATTGTCTGCTCTTTGTTTCCCAATGACCAATCAACTACCTCCACTTCTTATAAAACCCCACGCCCTGAGAAGCCCATTGCGACTTCTCTGGCCCCTTCCTGGACCACAGAACCTCGCCCGGGAGCTGAATAAATTGGATTCTCATTTTTTCCTCACTGGCCTCAGTTTCCTCATTTTAACTCGGCAATATACCTTACAGTAATTGCTACTAATTTTATGATAGGCTTTAATGTTTACGAAAGTATGATTCTTTGATTTAATGAGTAATGATGTTCATTAGAAGTTAAAAGAAAGCATAAAATCTTAATGGTAGTTCATTTTACGTTAAAATGGAACCATTTTTTGTTTTTGTTTCTGTCTGAGACACAGTTTCACTCTGTTGCCCAGACTAGAGTGAAGTGACACGCTCTTGGCTCACTGTAACCTCCACCTCCCGGGTTCAAGAGATTCTTGTGTATCAACCTCCCAAATACAGGCTGGGATTGCAAGTGTGTGCCACCACACCTCGCTAATTTTTGTATTTTTTGTAGAGATGGGGTTTCACCCTGTTGCCCAGGCTGGTCTTGAACTCATACTGGAACCTTACATATTTGAATGTTTCTCATATAATTATAAAAAGCCAGTGTTTGATTTTATTTGAAGTTTTTTTGTGTCCTTTATTATTTTGTATAGATAATTCCTTAAAAAGGCTTACTTAAAGTTGATATCTAAAATACAGTTATGCCAATGAAGTCCAATTCAGGGTGATATCTGTATCTAAAGGATGAGAGCTTGTCGTCCTAATGGGCTTTGTCTTCATGCTGTTCATCCTCAGATGCTGAGACATGGAAATACAAAATCAGAAGGAATTTAGGGATATAGTTACTCAAAAAGGAAACGATCCTGTCTAAATTTGATTTTCATTGATCACTAGGTGTTCCCAGATGTAAAGCAAGCTCTTAGTTCATATTTATTGAAGGATTTTTTTTTAAGATAAAATCTGACTCTATTGCCCAGGCTAAAGGGTAGTGGCACATTCTAGTCTCAGTGCAACCTCCACCTCCCTGGCTAAATCGATCCTTCCAACTCAGCCTCCCATGTACCTAGGACTACAGGCACTCACAACCACACCTGGCTAATTTTTGTATTTTTTGTAGAGATGGGGTTTCGTCATGTTGACCAGGCTGGTCTCGAACTCTCAGGCTGGTGAGCTCAAGTGATCTGCTTCCTTGGCCTCCCACAATGTTGGGATTACAGGCATGTGCCACTATGCTGGTCCACAAGTTTATCTCTTGAGTAGAAGTTTTACTTTGTAAACATTATAGAGTAGAAGAAACCGTAAACCATTAACCTTTATTTTTCTAAAATGCAAGGTTGGGGTTAATACAGATGTAATTTTAAATAGAAAACCTGACGACACTGTGGAGTTTGTCTCCCTTTCAAAGCTTATTAAAAGCATCTTTGTGGATGAATGGTACTTTCCACAAGTGCATTTGACTAGAAACATGGGCTATTCTCAGTTATATTTATGTTTAAAACATGTACTTGTTTGTATATTTTTTACTAAATAAAACCACTTTATATGGTGAAGATACATCTTCTTTAATAGAAGTGTAAACTCTTTCAAGTGCAAATTTGCACATTCACATAAAATTTACAAATCAGTTTTACCATTGTAAAGAAATTAAATGGTTATACATTTCTTAATTGTGCAATAAAATACTCAGTGATTTGAATGTCTAGTTGTCCTTACTTTGTATAAGAAATGTTCGGTGTTGAGTATAGCATGGTAGAAACGTTCCTGATACCTGTCTCTGTTTCCAGTGTTTATTGCTATTAATTGAGGCATTTAAGACCGAACAGCCTTGATACATCCCTTACCACTGCAGATCTTTTACACAATTCAACATTATCAGAGCAAGAGCAAAGATTCTCTCGAAGCCTCGCAAACTCAGTAACCAGCGCACATATGCTTGTTGACATACCAGAACAGATCCTTGACATAGAGCTAACTTGTATTCACTGAGAGGTGAATGAGACCAGAGGGTACCAAACCAAATCTGTGTTCTTTAAACATAACACTTTCTGAGTTGGTATTCATTGAATTATTTTAATTTTCTTTCTTTTTTTTTTTTTTTTTTTTTTGAAATCGAATCTCACTCTGTCATCCAGGCTGGAGTGCAGTGGTGTGCTTCCAGCTCACTGCAACCTCCACCTCCTGGGTTCATGTGATTCTGGTGCTTCAGCCTCTCCAGTAGCTGTGAATACAGGTGCCTGCCACCACGCCCAGCTAACTTTTGTATTTTTAGTAGAGATGTGGTTTCACCACGTTGGCCAGTCCAGTCTCAAACTCCCAACCTCAGGTTGTCTACCTGCCTCAGCTTTCCAAAATGCTAGGATTACATGTGTGAGCCACAACACCCAGCCTAATTATTTTCTATTAAAAGTCTAACATTTTCAGAACACAAAGGAAGATACTTTTTACATAGCTTGGTCAAGATAGTTAAGGGGATCAGTAGTAATGACGCCACCCCAATTTGGATCCCAGAGGTGTCAGTGAGCAGACCAGCTGGAGGGTGGTGGACCAAAGAAAATTGTAAAGGCTGGGCCCTTCTTTCATATTTTGACCTTATTTTATGTTTTTCTTATTTGAGATGGAGTCTTCCTCTATCGCCATGCTGGATGCAGTGCTGCGATCCCGGCTGACTGCAACTTCAGTTTTCCTGTTTCAAAAATTCTCCTGCCTCATCCTCCTGAGTAGCTGGGCCTACAGGCACACATCACTATGTCCGGCTAATTTTTTTACTTTTATTAGAGATGGGGTTTGACCATGTTGGCCAGAATGGTCTCGATCTCTTCCCCTCATGGTTTGCTCGCCTCGGTCTCACAACGTGCTGGGATTATAGGTGTGATCCACTGCGCCCGTCCATTTTGCCCTTCTTACAGCTTCCTTTGAATATCGGAAATTGTTGTTTGCTGTACATTTGATCAGAAGGAAAAGGAAGTGAAGTCTTTGGTCCCATCCTGAATCATTTTTTCCCTCTTTCTCAGGGACAGGACTAGAACAAGTGAGCACAAAACTGAAAAGTGTGCCCAAAATCTCAGCAACCCAGATAACATTTTAACTCCATTTTTGAAAACAATAAAAATTAACACCCACGAAAAATACATGATGAATAAAATACCAAAATTATAAAGACAGGATGTCAACAGTGAGCGTGGTGGCTCAAAACCAGTAATTCCAGCACTTTGGTAATCTAAGGCAAAAGGATTGCTTAAAGCTAGTAATCGGAGCCCAGCCTCTGCAACATAGCAAGTCTTCATCTCTAAATCAAAGAAATTATCCCGGCATGGTGGTGCATACCTGTAGTCTAAACTACTGGGGAGGCTGAAGTGGGAGAATCACTGGATCCTAGGAGTTGAAGGCTGCAGTCAGTTATGATCACCACTGCATTCTAGCCTGGGTAACAGAAAGACCCTGCTGAAAGGAAGAGAGAGAGCCAGGCACGCTGGCTCATTCCTGTAATCCCAACAATTTGGGAGGCCGAGGCGGGTAGATTACTTGAGGTCAGGAGTTCAAGACCAGCCTGGCCAATATTGTAAAACCCCATTTCTACTAAAAATACAAAAATTAGCCAGGTATAGTGGTCCATGCCTGCAGTCTCAGCTACTCAGGAGGCTGAGGCAGGAGAATCTGTTGAGCCCAGGAGGATGAGGTTGCAGTAAGGTGAGATCTGACCTGGGCAACAGAGCAAGACTGTCTCCAAAAAAAAAAAAAAAAGAGAAAGGAATGAAGAGAAAGGAAAGGAGAGGAGAGGAAAGGAGGGGAGGGGAGGGGAGGGGAGAGGGGAAGAAATAAAGGAAATCAGTTAAACTATGTTAGAGCCTTTGGCAAAAGGAAAAATCACTAATTCAAATCCCATCAGTAACAAGGGCCTCGTCTAGGCATATTGGGGCATGAGCTTCAGCCCTCTGTTTCCTCCCTTCATTCTCACTTCCCAAAATGACCTCACTTCCTTACTCCACATCTGTAGCTAGTTTTCCATTCTTGGCTTCCACTTGCCAAATTGTTCATGGAAAGAACACCAGATTCTAGCCTTAGCTTCTTTTACATCTAAGCTCTAAATTCACTATAAACCATATTACTGGATTCCAAGGGGTAAGACGGGTCAAGTGAGGTTGATGATTTGAGGCTCTGGCCCCTGTCAACTGCTCTGCAGAAAAGTGCTATTAACACCATCTAGAAGTCAGCCATCTGCTTGTACAATAAGAATTCACAAGGAATATCTACACCATCTCCTGATTCTGAACACTTTTGGAATTACTACAACTCTCGATATTTTTGTAACTGTTCTCTTAATACCTCATGCCAACTTGGTTTTGTGGCACTTGCCATGTAAGTGACTTTATAGTAGTCTTCAGGCTGTGTGCAGTGGCTCATGCCTGTAATCCAGCGCTTCGGGAGTCTGAGACAGAAAGATCATTGAGTCCAGGGTTTGAGACAAGTTTGGGCAACAAAGCAAGAATGTGTCTCTACAAAAAAATAGAAAAAACTAGCCTGGTTAAAAAAAAATCACACACACAAAAAAAAAGAAATAAAGAAAAAGAAGAATCAATAAAGCAATTGGCAAATCTTCAATTTGAGGTAGTCTAATACAAAGGTGGAGGCAGGGAACATTATTCTAGAATGAAAAAGATTTAAAAGAACTAATAAACAAATACAATTCATGGCTCTTCTTTGGATCCAGATTCCCATCCATCTAGCAGAAAAGTCCTTTGGCCAAGAATGGCACATATTGGCTACCATATGCATGGCTTATTTATTTATTTATTTATTTATTTATTTATTTATTTATTTATTTATTTATTTGAGACAGAGTTTTGCTCTTGTCACCCAGGCTAGGGTGCAATGGCATGATCTTGGCTCACTGCAACCTCCACCTCCCAGGTTCAAGTGATTCTCCTGCCTCAGCCTCCCAAGTAGCTGAGAGTACAGGCATGTGCCGCCATGCCAGACTAATTTTGTATTTTTAGTAGAGGTAGGATTTCTCCATGTTAGTCAGGTTGGGTTAGGTGTCTTGTAAATTTTGATGGAGGAATTTTACTTGCTTAAAATCGGGTACCTGTGGGTGTCTTGAAAGCAAGCCAGGAAGTTTTGGTCCCTTACTTTTATTTTGAAAGTGTCAAACTTACAGAAAGATTGAAAGGGTATGCATCCTTATACTTTTTCCCTGGATTCATCCCATTGTTAACTTTTTGTCACATTCAGGTTTTCTCTGTTTATACTTTTTTTTTTTTTTTTGAGACAAAGTCTTGCTCTGTCACCCAGGCTGGAGTGCAATGGCAAAATTTTGGCTCACTGCAACCCCCACCTCCCAGGTTCAAGCAATTCTCCTGCCCCAGCCTTCCAAGTAGCTGGGATTACAGGCATGCACCACCATGCCCGGTGAATTTTGTATTTTTAGTAGAGATGGGGTTTCTGTATGCTAGTGAGGCTGGTCTCAAACTCTTGATCTCAGGTGCTCTGCCCACCTTGTCCTCCCAAAGTGTTGAGATTAAAGATGTGAACCACCATGGCTGGCTATATATTTTTTTAAATTGTTGACACTTCTGAAAGCTTCGGACTTCCAGATGGCTTCCCCCTGTGTATTAATATGTATCTACTAACAACGATGGCATTTTACTTCTTACTATAATTTTATTGTGCCCAATTTATCACTGGTGCAACTTATGTGATATAGAGTCCATACTAAGATTCTCACATTTATTTGCTCCGAATTCTTTTTTTATTACTTTGGAGATAGAGTTTTGCTCTGTTGCCCGGGGTATAGTGCTGTGCTGTAATCTCGGCTCACTGCAACCTCTGCTTTCTGGGGTCCAGAGAACTGATTCTCTTGCCTCAGTCTCCCAAGCAGCTGGGATTACAAGTGCATGCCACCTTATCCAGCTATTTTTTTCTATTTTTAATAAAGATGGGGTTTCACCACATTGGTTAGGCTGGTCTTGAGCTTCTGGACTGAAGGAAACCACTTTCCTTGGCCCCCAAAATGTTGGGATTACAGGTGTGAGCCACCATACCTGACTTACTCCCAGCATTTTATGGTTTAGATTTCTTTTTTTCTTAATTTCAAAATCTCAGATCCTGTGAGGTATCACATGTTGTATTTGTCATGTTTCTTTCCTCTCCTTAAATCTAGAAATCTTTTTTTTATGCTTGGTTTTTTGACATAGACATTTTGGAAGAACCCATACCAGTTGTCTTGTAGGAATGCTCCACGATCTGGGTTAGAGTAATTTTCTCGGGGTTAGCCTGAAAATCAGTATTTTTGGAAAGAGTATTATATAGGCAATGCTGTATATTTGCTATTTTATCCTGTCAGGAAGTATGTGAGTTTGTCTCACTTCATTTTTTTTTATAAGTAATGTATGGAGTAAATCTCTGCAATGTGAATATCTTGTTTTTCCAAGAACTTTCAACCAGTGATTTTAGCATTCATTGCTGATTCTTGTGTGAATGGTAAATACATTAGTGATTTTGGAATCAGATTTGTGACATGGTGTCTTTTCTAACTCATAGGAAGCATTCCTTATTTTGGACCTGAGGCTGATTTCTTGAAGAAAACATGACTTTATTTCATTAAGTGAGAAGAGCAGCAGCCCAGCTAATAAGTTGTAATATGGAATAGGCTGCAGGCTGTGAAGTGCTCATGACCGTACACTCTGAAGCCAAGGAGCTGAGGGCTTAACAAGTTTCTAGAAGCTGCCATCAACATGTCAAGTCAGTAAAACTGAAAGCTGGTCAGATGTCAAGGTCTCAGGGAAAATATCTACCTCTTACTAGGTCTTGAGCTCTAGAGAGCTAGGCCTTGCTAAAAGAATTACTTTATCTATCATCTTTGTTCAGGGCTCAATGGAATTTGTGATAGGCTTGGATGTCCTCCGAGCAGTGGCTAGCTGTAACATCTGTCTGGATTACTTGGAAGACCCAGTGACCATCAGTTGTGGGCATAACTTCTGTCTCTCCTGCATCATTATATCCTGGAAGGATCTAGATGATAGTTTTCCCTGCCCTTTTTGCCATTTTTGCTGTCCAGAAAGGAAATTGACAAGCAATCCTCAACTGGGTCGTTTGATTGGAATTGCTAAGCACCTCCAGATAAGAAGCAAGAGAAAGCGGCAGGAAGAGAAGCATGTATGTAAGAAGCATAATCAGGTTTTGACCTTTTTCTGTCAGGAAGACCTAGAGCTTTTATGTCCAAGGTGCAGTTTCTCCACTGATCACCGGCTTCACTGTGTTTGGCCCATAAAGAAGGCTGCGTCCTGTCACAGGAAAAAACTGGAGCAGTACAATGTACCATGGAAGGAGGGAGTGGAACTAACTGAAAAAATCATAACTATACAAACCAGAAAATCATTAGAACTGAAGAAAAAGGTAAAACATAGGGAAGAAGAAGTCAGGTCTGAATTTGAGCAACTCAGGTTATTTCTCCAAAATGAGCAGAGACTGTTCTTGGGCAGTTACAAGATGAAGAGATGGATATTTTCACACAACTAAATGAAAGCCTAACAAAATTTTCAGATTATACCTCCTCATTAAAATATCTACTAAAGGAGATACAGAGCATATATGTGAAGTCAGGACTGGAATTACTGGCAAGTGTTAAGGACATCATCACGGATATAAAAATTTAAAATTTCCTGAACATTTTTCATTCAATTAAAAGAATATGGTTACCATCTGCCTCTACAATATTCCCTAAAGAAAATTATCAAGTGATTTCAAGTAGATGTAATTCTAGATCCTGAAACAGCACATCGTAAACTTAAATTCTCATCAGATAGAAAAACTGTGCGATATGGAAATACGGGGTGAAACTTACCTCCAAACCCAAGAAGATTTTATCGCCTCCCAGCTGTTGTGGGTTCTAAGGGCTACAGTTGTGGCTGGCAGTACTGGGACATAGAAGTGAAAGACAAGCCTGAATGGATCCTTGGTGTCTGTAATGACTCTTCCCAGAAGGAGGAAGCGTCCACCAACTTTAGTACAGGGTGGATTGTGGGGAATTCGGTGATTTGGTCAGGATAGTTATATTGTATTAGGTCATAAGCAAATTGATCTGCTGCCAAAAGTGTCACCTAGTAAGATTGGCATGTTTTTAGATTGTGAAATGAGTGAGGGTTCCTTTTATAATTTGAATGACAGATCTCTACTCTATACTTTTAATGATGATTTTACAGGATCACTTTGGCCTTATTTTTATACTGGAATGGATTCAAAACTTCTTACAATTTCTAATGTAACAAATTCTGAATGAGTAACTATCAGAAGACTGTCATTTTCTTTTACGTAGTAGACATAATTGAGCCAGTGAATCTAGTTTTGATATAACAGTTTCCTGTAGTTAATAGTTATACCATTTTCAGTATGTTTTGTTTTCATTTCAAATTTTAAAGATTGTATATAAGACAGCTTGATTCCTGCATCTTCTCAATGGTTTTCTTCCTTGTATTTGCTCTTTTCTATTCCTACTTGGTGAGTTTTGGCTTCCTGTTCAAGGATCTTTTTGTGGTCTCTGCCCAGTTTTAGCCTAGGAATAACTACCTTGCTGGGTGAATGCCTACATGGACAGTTGCGCCATTAGCCTTTCCCACTGCACCTGTTCAGTGTAGATGACATATTTCTTCCTGTAAACCTGGACTACTTTGCCAAGTTGCTGACCTTCATAGTGTCCTTGTACAACCTGAACTTCATCACTCTTTTCGATGGGCATGGATCGAACCTTGTACTTCTGTCTCAGCTCTTTGGAAAGAGAAGAACTTATAATCTTCCTGCAAATGTGGGAAGGTGCATTGAAATGCCTTTTGTGGTTCCTGCTTCAGTCAGAAGTCACAAAGGGATTGAACTTTGTTTTGGCCATTCCCACTTCAGTGATGTTGGCAAAAGGAAAGGGCTTCGTGTTCTTATTCTTCATTCATTCCAAAACTGTCCCCTGCAGTTGTCTAATTTCCTGAATTCATTAGCTTTCTAATAAAGTAGAGGAGAAATAAAGCTTTTGAGACCTTTGAATCTGAAAATGTATTTGATCTATGCTGATATTTAACCAGAAGTTTTTTAGGGCCTGGAATTATAGTTTTAAAATATCTTACTCTTACATATTTTTAACCTTTTAAATTGGGAAATATATTGTTATGATATCTACAATGTATTATGAAATATATCAGCATAAACAAATGTGCTGGAAGCATGAGATTTAATCTACATTGCACAAATTTGGTCATGATCTCACACCCAAGGTCAGCTGGCATTATGATGGATAAATTTAAGCTCCAGGTACTATTGCAATGCTTCAGTTATTTTTATTATTTTGAGATGGAGTCTAGCTCTGTGACCCAGGCTGGAGTGCAGTGGCGTGATCTCTGCTAACGGCAGCCCCTCTCTCCTGGTTTCAAGCAATTCTCTCACCTCTGCCTCCTGACTAGCTGGAATTAAAGACGTGTGCCACCACACCCAGTCAATTTTTATATTTTTAGTAGAGACAGGGTATTGCCATGTTGGTCAGGCTGGTCTTGAACTCCTGACCTCAAGTGATCCACCTGCCTCAGTCTCCTAAAGTGATGGAATTACAGGCATGAGCCACCTCACCTGGCCAGTTATCTTAATCTTACAGCAATCCAGAGCAAAGTACACATCTCCTGGTTTAATTACAATAATGAATTATAGGAGACATCAAAAATCGATGACATTGGTGAAATAAGTGTTATTAGAGATACGTGGATTGACTGAAATATTTGAGGATCTGTAAACTCAATGACTCCCTTGTACAAGAAAAAATCATAATTTAAAGACAGAATCATTTCTGTATCTGATAAGTTTCATAAATGAAAAATATAGTTGTGTATTTCCAGTATCTCTACTCTGCACTCCCCTTGCCAGTTTCCGGCTACTTAATATTCCATCACCAACCTTATGTCCCAAGAAATCACTCCCCTCCCCCTACAGAGTCAGTCTTCTTCCTAATTGTTCTATCTCTTATTCATTGCCAAAACTAAAGCACTGAGGTAGTGGAAAGGGCCGACATTTGAAATTCCATTCCAGGTTGGGCTGTTTGTGGCCATTATCAATTTATTGCCTCTATTTTTACTTTTTCAAAGATTCAGCTTTGGTTTTGTTGATTTTCTGCCTTGTTTCCAATTTTAGTTTTATTGATTTCTGCTCTAATTTTTGTTCTGCATGTTTCATAATTAAAAGCTTTATACTTGATTTTTTTTTTTTGCTCTAGTTTATTAAGGTAAATGATTAATTTACTGATTTTCTATTTTTTAATAATGTATGTTATAAATTTTATGCTATAAATTTTCCTGTAAACACTGCTTTAGCTATGCTACACAAACATCGAAATATTGAATTTTTATTTTGCTCAAAATATTTAATTTCCCTGAGACTTACTCTTTGATCCAAGGGTTATTTAGAAGTGTACTAATTTTCACCAGGTGCAGTGGCTCACACCTGTAATCTCAACACTTTGGAAGCCAAGGCAGGCGGATCATCTGAGGTCAGGAGTTTGAAGCCAGCCTGACCAACATGGAGAAATTCCATTTATATTAAAAATACAAAATTAGCTGGGCATGGTGGCTCATGCCTGTAATCCCAGCTGCTTGGGAGTCTGAGGCAGGAAAATCACTGGAACCCAGGAGGCGGAGGATGCAGTGAGCCCATATCAAGCCACTGAACTCCAGCTTGGGCTACAAGAGTGTAACTCCGTCTCAAAAAAAAAAAAAAGTGTTCTAATTTTCACATGTTTGTGAATTGCTCAGATAGTTTTTATAGTATCAATTTCAATTTTGTATGGTCTGATGATGTAATTTGTGAGATTTCTATTCTTTAAATGTGTGAAGTCACGTTTCATAGCCCATCATGTGGTTTATCTTGGTGAGTGTCCCATAGAAACTTGAAAAGAATGCTTATTTTGACTTCTCTGTTTGTTGTTTTTATTGGAGACAAGATCTCACTAATGTTGCCCAGGTTAGTCTCCAACTCCTGGCCCCAATTTGTCAGCCCACCTTGGACTTCAAAAGTGCTGGGATTAAGACAGGGTCTGAGTATATTGCCCAGGCTGATTTTCAATAGCTATTCACAGGCACATTCACAACCCACTGCAGCCCCAAACTCCTGGGCTCAAGAGATCCTCCTGCCTCACCCTTCAGAAAAGCTGAGACTACAGGTACAAACCACCATGCCTGGCTTCTCTGAGTTTAATCAAGCATGTTTTATGATTACATTTTAATCTCTCCTGTTAAGTTTTTTTTTTTTTTTTTTTTGAGATGGAGTGTTTGTCACCAGGCTGGAGTGCAGTTGCCTGGTCTCACCTCATTGCAACCTCTGCCTCCTGAGTTTAAGCAATTCTCCTGCCTCAGCCTCCCTAGTAGCAGGGACTACAGGTATGCACCACCACACTCAGCTAATTTTTGTATTTTTAATAGAGACTGGGTTTCACTGTGTTGGCCAGGATGGTCTCGATCTCCTGATCTTGTGATCTACCCATTTTAGCCTCCCAAAGTGCTGGTACCGAGCCTGGCCTTCTTACTTTATGCATCTTTAAAAACATATTTAATGGTTCTCCCAAGGGTTTATAATATATATTTTAAAATAATTTGAGATCTCCTTTAAATGAAATCATACTGTTTCCCTTTCAACGTAAGAACATTGTAACTGTATTTCCAATTCTCACTGATCCTTTTTGGTCTTATAATCTTACACTACTTTTACATATGCTGGAAAAACAGTATATATTATCATTATTGTTTTAAACCACTAGCCATCTTTTAGAAAAATTACCTTTATTTTTATGTACTTTATTTCTTGGTGTAAACACAAGTTTCTGACATATGTAACATTCATTTGATCTGAAGTACTTTTATTAACATTCCTTGCAGTGTCCGCTTGATGGCAAGGAAATTCCTCCATTTTATTTTTTCTAAGTATTTCTCCATTGCTTTTTATAAATATGCTAATTGGTTATAGAATTGTGAGTTGGCATGGGTTTTTTATTTACAGAAGTAACCATTGACTCTTTGATTTCACATTTTCTGATGAGAGGTGTGTTGTAATTCTTATCCTCCCTCCTTTGTCAGTAGTCATGCACTGACTAACCGAGTTTCAGCCACTGACCACATACATGACAGTGGTCCTATAAGATTATAAAACTATCTATGGAACTTGTTCTATGCTTAGATATGCTTAGATACACAGATACTTGCCATTGTGTTACAAGTTGTCTGTAGTATTCAGTACAGTACCTTGCTGTACAGGTTCATAGCCTAGGAGCATTAGGCTATGCCATACAGCTTACAGGCATAATAAACTACACAATTGCAAGGTTTGTGTAAGCATACTCTATGATGTTCACAGAATGATGGAATCGTCCCATGATGCACTTCTCAGAGCGTATTCTCATAGTTAATATATGCATGGCAGTAATACATTTTTTTACTTGGGCTGCCTTCAAAATTGTGTTTTTGATGTTAATTTTCAGCACTTTGAATTTGATTGATACATCTATGTTTGGAGATGTGCTGTCATTTTTTTCTTGTTTGGGTTTCTTTGTTCTTTTCTGGGGTTGTCTTTTGATATTCATCATGCTAGGTGTTCTCTGGGCTTTTTGGTTCTAGAGTTTGGGTGTCCTTAACTAAATTTTTGACCATCATTTTTTTAAAAATTTCTTCCATTTTTTTTTTCTTTCTGAGATTGCAAGTATCCACAAACAACACTGTCTGATACTGTCCCACAGTTTTTAGATTCTCTGTTTTTTACTCTTTTCACTTTATATTTCAGTTTGGGTAGTCAGTTTGTGTGCCTTCATGCTCACTGATTATTTCCTTAAGTGTGTCGAGGGTACTAATGAGCCCATTGAAGGCATCTTCATCTCTTTTCTGTGGTTTTTATTGCTAGCATTTTGACTTGATTTTTTTTTTTTTTTTGGAGTCTCACTTTGTCACCCAGGCTGGAGTGCAGTGGCACAATCTTGGCTCACTGCAGCCTCTGCCTCCTGGGTTCAAGCAATTCTGCTGCCTCAGTCTCCCAAGGAGCTGGAATTACAGGTGCCCACCACCAAGCCAGGTTAATTTTTTTTTTTTCTTATTTTAAGTAGAGGTAGGATTTCACTATGTTGACCAGCCTGGTTTCAACTCCTGACCTCAAGTGATCCACCCGCCTCAGCCTCCCAAAGTGCTATGATTAGGGTCCTGAGCCACCATGCCCAGCTTTTCCATTTGATTTTACAGTTTCCAACTCTCTGATAAGATTAGCTATTTCATTCTGCATATTGTCTTTATTTTCCACTAAAGCCTTTAACGTATCAATTACAATAATTTTTCATTTTTTGCCTGAGAATTCCTACATTTGTATTATAGCTTAGTATAGTTCTGATTTTCATTTTCCCTCTTCGGAGTGTGGTTTATTTTTCTTCTTCTTCTTTTTTTTATCTCTGTAATTCTTTATTAAAAATACTGCTGCACACATAGAGATGGAAAATAGGATTAAAGATGAATAACACAAATTGGGTCATGACATTAGAACTTAACATACCGGTGCTTTTTAGGGAAGTTGTTGACATTCAAATCACAGAACCAAGGTCAAAAGCAAAATACAAAGGTACCCTCAAAAATATTTAAAATGAAGTAAATACACTAACAGAATTTAAAACAGGTACAAAAAATTGAAATGACCAACGTTACATGATTTCAAGGGTTGTCCTTTCTGTGCTTTTATCTGTCACAACAGGAAGGTATGGAAAGTTTGTATTCTTAATTTGACTACTCCCAGATGTTAAAATCTTCCTATGAATTAAAAAGACTTTTAGACAACCTCTTAAATGGAATTACACTATGGAAAACAGAGTTCCCCCAAAAACACCTAGGCAGAACTGAGAGTTCTTTGAAAACCATTCCCAATAAAAACTAAATGAAAAATAAATATAAAACAAAGCTTAAAAAAATATGCATTACCTGACACCAACTTTTTCTGGCTGACAATATTTACTCATTAAAACATATCAGCTGTCTACCTTTTATATGCAAACCAAGTCCTGAGGTTAACTAGGGGCTGAAGCAAACTAGCATTTAGGATGCAAACATTCTTGGATTTGTGATGTAAACTTGCCCTGCAGAGGGAAGTTTGCTGGTCTATACGGAATGAGAAATTCAAACCCTATTTTAACCCCTGCCCTCTTTAGCTTTCACAAAACATTGGTCCACAAATTAAATTTTCAAAAAGTTCCCAGACCCCAAAACTAAAATAGATGATCCCCTTTCATTTTCAAAGAAAACAATATTGGAAAAAATCTCCAGCCCGCTTATAAATTAAGCATTTCATATTTCTTCTAGAATACAAGTAGTTCTTTTTTGTACAAAAGAATTACAATACGATTTGTCAAAAAACATATAAAAAGACAGCTGCTCTTCCTCAAATACATGAGCTAATGATAAAAGACTTTTGCATGTTAATGTCTCCAAGTTCTTGTTCCTTTTACATAAAAAAGAACATTATGGTGGCAAATGTTAATTATCCTTTTAATATTAAACATTATGTTCTTTTAAAATCCATCCAGATCAAATGCAATAATTTTCTTTTTAACTCAACAACTGATACTACCGAACGTGGATTCAATACACTTGTTAAAATGTGTCAAGCGTGTCTCTAGTCTTCAAAGCTTTCAGGCGAAGAGAGGTGCTTTTTCTTGATGCAAATCTCAAGGCAGAGAAAATCATTTTAAAGCTTATAAAAAGTGGACAGAGAAATATTAAAAACTTCTCTGAAATATGCAAATATGTTTAATTATTCAAATTGAAGACAGTAACATCAGTTGCAAGTGCTTGGGAGTCTGTCCTGACCTTTTGAGTTTCCACATTTTCTTCATAGTTGCATGGTGAGCACTCAGTGCTAGTAAAACATTCAGTGCTGGGAAAGGAGATATAGTCTTCATTACTGTTTTTTAAGAAAGAAAATTCCTATGTATTTGGCAGTCTTCAGTATCAAAGTATAGGTATTTCATTTACTAGAAATTCCATGAATACCCAAGTTTGGTGACAGCTGCATGTCCAAATATTAAGAAAGTTAAGAGGAGGAAAATTCCAAACTTTTGAGATGGACTCATTCAGGAATATCGCACAGAGTTATCATCAAAAGTACTATTACTTTGGGCTAAGCAGTGACTGCAAAAGCACAGCAGATCGTTATCCCTCCAAATTCAGGCTGTAAAACATCAGAAAGCTCTTGATACCAGACCACTGCTGAGTTTAGTTCATCTTGTCAACAGTGTCTCTGTCTGTCTCCAGTGTAAAGGACCATAATAAAGCTGTAGTTCAAAGAACAGACCTTCATACAAAAAAACAAAACAAAACAACAACAACAACAACAACAAAAAGCAAACTGGAAAGAACCTAAAGTAATGTACTCCTGAACTTTAGGCCTTTAACACAATTTCTTAAATTTTTTTCTATTTAAAAAAATTGCATAAATGTAAATGTATCTGACTAGCAGGCAAATGTCTTTTTTAAAAGGCTCTAGTTGAATTTGAAGGAAAGAGCTATACATGCTCCTTCTGTTACTGTTCGTCTGATCTTTATTCAGAAGGGATTTAAATCAACTAACAGGGGAATTCATATCCAACAATTCACTGGTATTTTCTTGGTGTGTTCTTAAGAACAAAACAAAACAAAAATCTCAATTTGAACTAACAGTGGGTGGCATACAGAGAGCTTGCATATGATAATACTCTTACAAGAATTACGTACTATACTGAATTTCTATGAAAGTATTTACCTGGTCCATAATGTTATTCAGGGCAACCCATCCCAAAAAGAGCAAATTCTGCAACCCTCAATGGCAAAAATGCTGCCCAGCATTGCTTCCCAAAAATGTCCTTGCAAATAGTTTCCCTTAATAAGTATACAATGTGGCAAAAGTTCAAAGATCAGAAAAAGTCTTTAAAAAATTAAAATTAGTGCATATACAAGTGGAAAAAACAAAAGCAGGAACATCATTCACTTGATGGTGCTCCTAAATCTAAAATAAATTCTTCACAGATATAGCCTCCAATGGCAGCCATAGCTCTTGGATAAGTGAAACATTCTTCCTTTCAAGTAACAGTGTACCTGACTAAAGTGCAAGCAGCTTTGCTCATCTCCTGTTCATTTCCCAAATGTGAATGAGATGATGAAAAGTTCAGCTGTAGCAATTTGCTATTGGTTAACTTCCTTAGCCGTGTCCTGCGTGCTTTTTTAGCAAATACTACAACTGACCATTTGCAGCTGCAATCAGTTCTTGAAAAGTATTTTCAAAGCAGCGCTTTAAGTCACTGTAGGTCACCACGAGTACACTCTTCTCATCTCTAGAAATCAGGCTTATTTTTTCTGGCACACCAGCATCTAGCTTGTTAAGACAAGAAATGATATGACTGAGGTCAAACCAGGGAGCACCCGCTTCTGTCACCTGATGAAAAAGATGATCCCTAAAGAGTTTCAACAGATAACGGTCTCCAGTCTCTGACCAAGTGGGATCCTTCTGAAACTCTGGCCTCTCATTGATTGTTCCCAATTTTGCTAGGAGCCTAGACAGTCTTCCATTTTGAACCTCCTTTGCAAGGTCTTCCTCAATGACATCATTTCTCATTTGAGCAGCATCCAATTGAGTATAAAATTGAGCACCAATCATGGGCATGATGTCATTTACACTTCGCATCCTGTTTTGGTCAGTCAATAAATACAAAATCAGATTCTTCAGGTCAGAGGAATAGTTGATTGTCACCAGTTCCATGGCTTTCTGTAAATTCTCTTGTTGAATTCCTGCCAAAGAGTTGCAAGCCAAAGCCAACACAACTTTTCCTAATGATATCAGATCTGCTTGCTGGTACTGGGCCATTAATGCCAATGGATTATTATTTTGACTGTTATCAAATGTTAAAACATCAAAAACTCCAACACAATTTACTCCCAACCTTTTTTTGCCAGTTATCAGAATCTTTGTTGGATCCATAACTCGACATGCCAAACCTGCTATATGAATGGTACGCAACGCAGAACTTAGTTGGACAATATATGCCCAAATAAGAGATTCTGGCAATAATCCAGCATGCTGTCTGGGCAGTGGTCCATCATGCTGACCCCACTTTCTCTTGGTGAAATAGGCATCAGCATTAGGGTCATTAAAGTGTCTGCTCATCGTAGTTTCTCCTCCAGCATGGAAATCATATGCAAACAAAAGAGAGGGCTCGGCAAATGCTTTAGTGGTAAATACTTCACGCAAAGTTACGATATTTGAGTGTTGTATTTTCTTCCCCATGTCGACCAACACCATGCACTTTGTGTTAACAAGACGGAAACCATGTATCCTCCGAAGGCAATATGGCAGATCATCTTTGCTATTTACAGCTTTGTAGCAAGATGTAATATACCCAAAATTACTTGATTTCTGTATCCGGTTGGGAGGTGGCAGTGGTTCTAGAGGGAATAGGCTATGGTAGCTGTCAACCTCTGTAGGAACTGGCATATCTGCTTGATCAATTTGAGCCATTGTTATTAAATGTCTGTTGATCAGCTCCTGTCGGAGTTCATCAGCCATGAAGAAGGAAGGTGCATTTGCTTTCGGTTGCATATAAGCAACATGAGGTGCGGTTGGAGGATAAATATGATAGCTTGGAAACACCATTCCAGTTAAAGGTGCCGGAGTTGTGTCTGTATAGAAGTAAGTCGTCCCACCAACAGTTTCTTTTTGGATCACCTGACCAGAAGATGGAGTCTGAGAAACAGGATTATTGACAGATGTAGAGGCACTAGAAGGCACCATGTAACTTGCTGGATTTGGAGTATGACTTCTTCTTCTGGGAGCAGGAGAGGTATGTGGAGTCATCTTGGGGGAAGGAAGAGGGGAAGACCCAGCAGACAACCACATTCCTGGCGCTAATCCAGCAGTGGCAGAGCTTCCCATGGATGGGTGAGAGAAAACTTGAGAGAAGGCAGACATATTTGACTGGGACACGTTACTCAGCCTGGAGGTTGATCCTGCTTTAGGAATAAACTCGCTTGCAGTAGGATTTGGTGTCTTTCGTCTCTGAGAGATGTTGAGGGCACCAAAGTCATTAAACAAAGATGAAGCAGGTGAAGTTAGAGGCTCGTGGCCTGCATATGGCTTGGCACTGTCATTTAGAAGGCTTGGGGAGCTGCTACTATTAGTCATTCTCTGCATCAGGGGATATTTTTTTTCTACAGGGCTTCCAAATCCATTGACTCCAATAAAGCTTGTGCTAAAATAGGAATCTGTGAGACTCGTATCAGTTAAAGCACCTCCATCCATTCCTGGAATTGCCAGCAGCGGTCCATCGAGTCCCCCGCTGCTGCCTCCTCCTCCTGCTGCGGCTCCTGCCGCCGGGTCCCCCAGGTCCGGCTTCTTGGGCCCGGGGGGCGGCCCAGCTCCCCCGCCAGGGACGGCTCCGGGCGGAAAGCCGGCCACGGGTGCACCTGCCAGAGCCAGGGGGGACGCTGTTGCTATGGAGGCCGAGGCCCAGGACAGCACCGGCGGCCGGGTCCTCATGCAGGAACTGACACTCCTCCCCGTAGAAGCAAGTCTTATCCTTGGCGTAGTAGCGGCAGTAGGTCAGCTTCACTCCTGCCGCCGCCCCGCCGGGGACACCCCCGACCCCCGGCGGAGCCGCCACCGCCACTGCCGCCGCCAGCGAGGAGGAGGAAGGGGAGGCGGCGGCCGAGGGGGGCGGGAGGCCGCCGCCACTGTTGATGGCAACGCCGCAGCCTCGTCTTCCGCCGCCGCCACCATAGACGGGGGAGGGCTACTTTTCTTTTACATTGTTTACTTTTACAAATACTTTTGCCTCGTATTTTTTTTGTTTGTTTGTTTTTGTTTTTGGTGAAAACCAGACATGTATAGAAAAATATACACTGAGGTAAATAATTACATACTTGTAGATTACATTAGTTTTGGAGGGAATACCCTAACAAAGTATCATAAACGGGATGGTTTACGTAACAGAAAATTTATTATCTCACAGTTCTGGAGTCTGAGTCCAAAATATGGGTGTTGGCAGGAATGGCTTGTTTTGAGTGCTGTGATGAATTTCTTCCATGGCTCCAGGTTCTGGTGAGTTGGAGCCAATCTATGGCTTTCGTTGTTGGCTAGCAGATGCATCGCTCCAATGGCATTTCCCTGTGTTTCTGCACATAACATTGTCTGTACATAGTTTTATGCCAAAATTTCATCTTTTTATAAGGAAAACAGTCATATTGGATTAAGGTGGACCCTAATAACCTCATTTTAACTGATTACTTTTTTTTTTTTTTTGAGACACAGTTTTCACTCTTGTCACCCATGCTGGAGTGCACTGGCACCATCTCAGCTCACTGTAATCTTCACCTCCCAGGTTCAAGAGATTCTCCTGCCTCAGCCTCTAGAGTAGCTAGGATTACAGGTGCCCACCACCACAGCCAGCTAATTTTTGTATTTTTTCTAGAAATGGGGTTTCACCATCTTGGCCAGGCTGGTCTTGAACTCCTGACCTTAGATAATCCACTCACCTTGGCCTCCCAAAATGTTTGGATTACAGGCATGAGCCACCATGCCAGGCCTTAATCTATTACCTTTGTAAAAACCTAATTTCCAAATGAGGTCACATCTGAAGTACTGGGTTAGCACTTCGATATAAGTTTTTGGGAGAACACAGTTCAACCAATAGCAGAGACAAACTTGTTTCCCTTCTGCTAGGCCTGTAGTGAGGGTGTGTTTCTATTAATCGAGCCAGGAGTCAGGCAGAGTTTGAAGTTTGTTATTGCTATGGTTGCCCTTAGTGCATTAAAGGCTTCACACTCCCCTGGTGATATGTCTCTTTCATTCCTCAAACTGGATTCTACTGTTATTTTTACTCAACTCTTGTTAGTGTGGTATTGGGAGCTGGGGAAACCAGTGTTTTCCATGTTCTGATTGAGCATGAGTCATGAGTAGGGACTCTGAACTTTGGTCTCAGGCATGTGTGGCCTTCACAAATGTTCTTGACCCTCCTCCAGGTGTAATGCAGGGCCTAGCACACATTCCCACATCTCACAGCACAAAGGGAAATGACTGGCACGTCTTCCAAGTCCTCCTTTTCAGGGAATTACCTGGTGATATGCTCACCAAAAGAAGGGAAGAAAACTAAGAAGGAAAACAAGGGACTCAGACAACAACAGACTTAAAACCTCTGGACACAGACAGAAGAGAAAAGATAATTCTTAGGGTAATGGAAACATGAAAGGCCTCGGATGACAGCTGTGCATCATATCACCGAACTTCAGTTCATGCTAAGAGGAGTGAGGGCTTCAGGAGAGGACACTACAAAGAAAATGAATGGAATGAACAAATTACGCGTTGAGTTTACTTTTATTGAGAGGAATTTTAGAGATTAGCAGATATGGGGCTGAAAGAGATAAACAGAAAATGCAGCAATAAGAAATCGGGCAATTTTAATCACAGTAAAACAAAATTTGTGTATCATAGAAATTATAATTATATTACCTAACTGGCTCAGCTGTGAACAATTATATAGTCGTATGAACATATTAATTAAATTACATTAATATATGTGGATATTTGTGGGAAAAAACAGAGTATGTGCCTGGGTGGTGTGATAGACCTAAATTCTCAGTTGACCTAATACAACATTAATTTGAAATGGCTAACATCAGACATATTACAGTCATGGAGAAATAGCAAGGTCACTAGAATAAATCATGCCTCTGTTTACCAGTAATTTGGCAGAGGATGGCATGACCCAGGAAATTTTTGTTTTTATGTAAGCCTGTTTTGTTGCTGGACTGAGCTAATAACTACATAATTTGGATAAAATTCATAATGTGGAAAGCATTTAAATATTGACTAGGTACACTATCTTTCATCTTAGACTATCAAAAGTACTTTAAAATTTATTCCTATTACGTCTCTGAAGAGTAGGCCTTTTTAAATAATGTTTCGTTAATAGTTGCTAAAATAATGAAATAAAAAGCCCTCTTCATATAAATCACACCCGGTGGGAAACACAGACTAAACAGATTCATAAAAATATATCACTTGAAGAAAAGATATGAGACCTGGCATTCAAGTTATAAGATTAAACCTCACCCACTTCATTGTCCAGAAAAATCCTAATATTATTGGGTTTTATTTTTAGCAGAAAAACTCTTGCCACTCTACCCACTGCAATGACTTTGGTAAAATTATTACGTTACTGTAGCTGAATACTAAAGAATGAATCTTATCATGATGGTGTCTTTTTCCATCTCCTGGGAAGACAATTCTTACAAACAACACTGTTAGGTCTATCCCATTTAATTTTGTTCTCTTTCTCTTCCTTCTAGGAATACCAGCATTAGTCTTCTTTGGATCATGAGTCTTTGGGGTGTCTTTCCAAATTTCACTGTATTCTATCTTCAGAGATACAAGATTATGACTTGCTGTTTCAGGATCTAAAGTCAGATCTATTTAAAATGAATTAAGAATGTTTTGTCAACTATAATGTTGTGGCAGAAGTCTAGAATCATCATTCCTTAGTTAAAATGAAAAAGCTCATTAACTTTTTATTTATTTATTATCTTGTAATTTTTGATGGAATGTTGCTCTGTCGCCCAGGCTAGATTGTAGTGGCATGATCTTGGCTCACTGCAACCTCTGCCTCCCAGGTTCCAGCAATTCTCCTGCCTCAGCTTCCCCAGTAGCTGAGATTACAGGTGCCTGCCACCACACTGAGCTAATTTTTGTATTTTTAGTAGAGACGGATTTTCACCATGTTGGCCAGGCTGGTCTGCAGCTCCTGACTTCATGATTTACTCGCCAGCCTCCCAAAGTACTGGGATTACAGGCTTGAGCCACCACACCTTATCTGTTAATGATCGGTAGGCTGACATGGGTGGATCACATGAGCTCTGGAGTTTGAGGACAGCTAGGCCAACATGGTGAAACCCAGTCTCTACCAAATATTCAAAAACTAGCTGGGCATGGTGGCCCACCCCTGTAGTCTCAGCTACTCCAGAGGCTTAGGTGGGAGAATGGCTTGAACCTGTGGACCAGAGGTTGCAACCCCAGCCTCGATGACAGAAGAAGACCCTGTCTCAAAAAATATTAAATAAACAAAAGTTTCCTTTCAGAAGGCTAATCAGTTTTCAGTATATCAATGCTTCATTCCAGGCAAGCTAATTTCACTTAGGTTTTTTTTTTTTTTAATGTACTAAAATTTAATCATCCATAAAAGCTGTAATTTAATCTGACAGTAAAACACAAGAAGCAATATTAGAGTTGGTTTAGTATATTATATATTTTAGCTTTGAAAGCCATAGAAATCAGTTATTCCAGTTTTTTTCTTCTATAGAAAAATAGACCCATTTTTTTCTAAAGCATTATGCATAATTTTAATTAGAATATAATGACAGATGATATTCCATTTTTTTTAAATATAAAATGAAGTCAATGACTCAAGAATGTTAACTGCTGCAATGAGGTTGAGGGGACATTTCATAATATCATTACAGATATAAAGTAGAATGGTTCAACTTTTTAATGCTTAATAGGGAGGAATCATGATAAAAAGGTCAATATGAAATCATTTGATTATAGTAGCAATATCTAACATTTGAAATGCATCCATGCTCTTTTGTATAATCATATGAGAGTCAAGTATATTTTCACACCTGTTTAACTGCTATTGCAAAGGAGAAACACTATTGTCTTATTTTCCAATAGATATACATACACAGAGCAACTTTTTTCTCCAGGGAACTTGTGCAAACTAACATAAGATCTAAATTCTTCACATAATATATACAGCATGAGAAGCCTCTTCAGAATTATTTTGTGAAATCTGAAATGCTGGCACTTTCCAATCAGGCAACAGTTCTTCATTCCTGTAATCTGGCTCAGAGCTGCTGTTGACTACAGACTTAGAGCAGCAGACTTGATTTCTTTTTAGGATTGTTCTTTTCCACTGGTGTTTTTCTATTTATCTGTCTGACCAGGTCATAAAATATCTCATTAACATTGATCTTTGATTTTGCAGACGTTTCTACAAAGGCGCAGTTACGCCACTGTCTTGCTAAATTCCGGCCCTGTTCTTTGCCAACTACTCACTCATCTTCCAGGTCACATTTATTGCCAACCAAAATCATTGGAACATCATCTGTGCCCTTGACCCATAAAATCTGTTCCCTCAGGTCCTGTAAGTCATTAAATGTGGATTGAGCTATAAAAGAATATACTAGTGTAAAACCTTGACCATTCTTCATATACAAATCACCCATCACCGTAGATTGCTCTGTCCCTGCAGTATCCAGGATTTCGAGCATACACCCTTGGCAATTAGATTCAACTTGCTTTCTGTAGGAAACTTCCATCATTGTGTCATATTTTTCAAAAAAATTTCCCTGAACAAACTGAACTATCAGAGCAGATGTCCCAATACCTCCTGAACTAAGGACCACTAGCTTGTACTCACACAGGATGTGGTCTGTTTAAATACTGATGATCCCTCCTTTTCTTTGAGCTGAGGCTCCCCTTTCAATCCATCTCAGGGCTCTCAGGCCCTGTCTCTTTTTTCTCTTCTCCCTCACAATTGTCCCAAATCTTAATGAACTTTCCTTCCTCTACCAATCATCTCTCCTTTCCTGTTACCACTCTTTTTAATCTCATAAATCTTCCAGATTAATTTAAATAGGGATTGAGGAAAGAGGAAGGCCAGGCATTGTGATTCCATCTGGGTGTGTGTCCTGTGTGTGGATCCCAGGCCTGCTCTCAGATTACCTGAGTCATCTAGGGCTGGTTCCTTGATTCCCTGCTTCACCCTTTCATGGTCACATGAAAACAAGAAAAATCAACCTCAATTTCTCTTTAAGGTTTGTGTAAAGATAAACACCAATAGCCCGCCCCGCGGCCCGAGCCTCAAGCCACCGCGGGGCAGCAGGCTGGACGCCCAGGGCGTCGCGGGCAGGAGGAAGCGCGCCCGGCCGCGGCCCGGGAACTTCCCAGACGCCGAGTCGGGAGCGCCAGCCGCGGGGTCCGCTCGCGCCCCTGTTCCGCAGGTGTGCGAGGCTTGCGCCCAGCCCCGGCCGCCGCGCGTTTCCGCCCCGCCCGGAGGCCCCGGGCCGCTCTCCTCGCCGGGCTCCGGCAAGGCCGCGCCCCCTCCACGCCCCCCGCGCGCCACGGCCGCCGCCAGCGCGTATCGTAAGCCCGTTGCCCGCGCCCAGGGCTGCCGAGGAAGTTGGGGAGAGGCGGGCCGGGGATGCGCCATGGCCTTGGCCCCGCTGGGCTCGTGGCTCGGGGAGGTGCAGTGGCTCGCGCTGGTGTCGCTCTTCGTCGCGGCCCTGGCCACGGTGGGCCTGTACCTGGCGCAGTGGGCTCTGGCCAGGGCGCGACCCCAGCCCCGGCGGCGGGCGCTGGAGCCTGGCGGGGGGCCGCGCCCTGGGTCCGACGCGCTGCTCTCCTGGATCCTGACGCTGTGCAGCTGGAGGAGCCAGTGGTAGGCGGCCTGGGTGACCGCCCTGAACTAGGAGGCCGAGAGGAAAGGGGGCCCGCCTTTCCTGTCCTTCGAGGAGGACCCGCGGCAGCAGCCCCTGGAGCTGGCGGTGGAGGCGGTCTCCAGTGTGCTCAGCTGGAGTTCCACCTGAAAGAGAAGCGAGAGAACATCCAGATTAGCTGGTCCTTCATGAGTGTGCCAGAAATGGCCGTTACTATCCAGCCCAAAGCACTGGGGGAGGACCGGGTGGCCGAGACGCGCACGGTGTCAGACACTCTGAAGGAGCTCTTGAAGCACGTGGTTGGTTCTGCCTCTCCATCAGTGCTTCTGATCACCAAGCCCACGAATGTACAGGAAGCTCAGAACTTAAGAGTGTGCTCCGTCTACTGCTCAGGAATCCTGTCCTCCCAAACCTCCGAGGGCTCCCGAGCTAAAGCTGCTGGTGAGGAGTATCCGCGCCTTCCTGCTGAGCCAGCCCGATGCTTCAGGCCACGTTAACACAGTGTGCGTCGTGCAGCTGAACGATGCTCTTCAGAGGTTCTCCAGCACCCTGACGAAAAATACTACGGACCTCACGTGGGAAGAGGAATTCACCTTCGAGTTGAATGCCAAGTCGAAGGAGTTACACCTGCAGATTTCAGACGCTGGACGATCCTCAGAAGGTCTGCTGGCGACCGCACAGTTCCTTTGGATTTATTTAAGAAGCAGCCTTCTGGACCACAGAGTTTCATGCTGACCAGCGGGTCTGCCTGCGGCTGCTCGGTGCTGGGCTACGCCACGGCAG
The DNA here is from genome assembly GCF_030222135.1 of Aotus nancymaae. NCBI lineage: Eukaryota > Metazoa > Chordata > Mammalia > Primates > Aotidae > Aotus > Aotus nancymaae. Next base: position 2,149,442 of record NW_026988447.1, on the reverse strand, counting down.
AGTCTACTTATGCGGAAACTGGTGAATTGAAGTCCTCACCCATCCCTCCCTCTGTATTCTCACATGGTTTTTACATTTTTCACTATCGTGTTAAAAGCTCTAATAATACTAGTGGAGCAGTTGACAGCCAGGTTTTTTTCCTGCCTGTTATACTTGCTAAACAAGAGCACAGCAGGCCTGTCGAATGAAGTCGGGAGCCATACGTGACTGCTCATAGAACATGGTAACCAAACATAGACATGGATTTTGCCAAATGCTGCCAGTAGGCAAAACAAAAAGTCCTTTTAGGGCAGTAGAGGAAATTATTTTGTGTCTCAGGTGTCAGTCTTAGGAATGGAAGTTTAAATGGGCCAAACTTGCAGGAAATTCCTTCTATGAGCACTTCAGAATTTCGCTGTCAACAGTACTCTTGGACACAGTTTGGGGTGCCCTTGTTTGGGTTTGTTTTGGTGGAAAACGTGATGAACCTGGCACACCGTTTTAATATCCCTAGGTATCATTCCAGTCGCTTTCCTCATCAGCTGCCTTTCTACTTCAGTTCATTCACAGTTTTCACTTTGGTCTGCTCCTTCTGAATGTGCCACTTCCAGTAGACGTGCTGGTGAACGAGCAGTCATCATTGGGGTGAAGTGTTTTTGACAGTTTAATGTGATTCAGTTTTCTCCAAAGAGATGTAAAAGGCTGTTATGAACACTTGACTTCACTCCTGGAGATGGAGATGGGCGAGCTTCCTTCCAGAGGAGTTCTTTAATCCTTAAACATTAAATATTTCAGAGGTCACAGAGCCGCTGGTGAGTAGAAACCTATATAAAGACCAAAATTACAGGATTTTTTCCTTGTTTTTTAGGGGGAGAGATTAGAACACTACATTAGGAATTTCACTTTAAGATGCACGTTACATACTTCTTAAGTGTTCCAAGAATTACCGAGTGACTTTAAAATGACTTTTACAACCTGCTTTGTTTTTAAAAATTATATTCCAATTTTAATCATTGTTTTTAAAAAAAGCACTTGGAGTTGCAAAATATATGAATACTACCCAGTTTCTGTCCCCAGAGTCAGGCACCACAGCTAGTCTTTCGGGGCAGATGTTCACTTGAACGTTTTACTTGAGGTTTTACTGCTCTTGGCCATATGGTAAAAAGAGCCTGAGACATAGAAGAATTCCAAGAGGACATTATGTGATTATGTGTCAGAATTTCAGACACGGATGAGAAGTTTTTAATTGTTCTTTTTGTTTGATTTTGGAATTCAGGTGCACTCTACTCAAATGTGAGGATATCAGAAGCTTTTTTTATTTTAAAAAAATTATTTTTGGAGATGGGGTTTCACTCTGTTGCCCAGGCTTGAGTGCAATGGTGGCTCACTGAAACCTCCCAGGTTTAAGCGATTCTCCTGCCTCAGCCTCCCAAGTAGCTGGGATTACAGGCCTGCACCACCACACCTGGCTAATTTATTTGTATTTAGTAGAGATGGAGTTTCACCAAGTTGGTTAGGCTGGTCTTGAACTCCTGACCTCAGGTGATCTACCCACCTTGGCCTCCAAAAGTGCTGGGATTATAGGCATGAGCCACTGTGCCAGGCCCAGAATTTTAGATAAAGGCTTCTTGCTCCTCCTCAAAACAGTTTTTAACCATCCCATTTCCAGATGAATCCCATGAGCACTGCTTACTGTTGAATACCTAGGTCTGGGGCTCTGCTTCCCATAGACACGCTCACGTGGTCTCCATCCAGTGGCCTTTTCTGAAGTCACAGGAAACACCAACGTAGCAGGCAGTTGATGAAGCAATGGCCAAGGAAACACGTAGGCTGGCTTCAGGGTAGTACCGTGAGAAAACGGGCTCTGTTGATACTGTGAATGTTTCTTTTCCAAGCTATTTTATACAGGTTTGTTTTTCCATGGTGTAGGGTATTTATGATAAAGAAATGTTGTGAAGGTTAAAGATCAATTAAGATGAGCCACCAAATACTAAAAATGCTGATGTGTAAATCACCTTTATCGCTTCACCTCTTCTACAAGCTTCTGTGGCTTGAGGGCTTTTGTTTTTGGCGTTTGTCTGGATGAAAGTTTTGTTGAGTGGGGTTTTAAAAGCGATTCCTTGTGAATACTAAGATTAATTGTGTCTGTATCCCTGGAACTGGGAGCTCATGTTGGTTTTAATGAGCTAGCAACCCTTCCCAGTTTGCTTTGTTTAAGGAGATGTCTCTGTTCTTTGTGGAGGAATGATATGGAGCTTTAAGTGTGTGTGTGGTGTGTGTGTCTGCACACACGTGTGTGTTATTGTAGCAATAACAAAATTAGCCATCTCCTTGTTCCAGTTGAAAACTTGCTGTGAGAGTTTTGACAGAGCACTTCATTTTAACCAAGTTTCAAGTCTGAGTTCAAAACCAGCCCTGATCCCTTATGACAGCTACTCTACCAGCTGCCACTCAATGACAAATTGGTGCCATTTAGATTTTTTCCTGGGTTTTACTGGCCACATCTATAGATGAGAGTTGCAAAGTTTCTCTGAGCAGAGAGGGAAAGATCCATTTACATTGGCGGCCACCAAAGGTGGGTGTTTCCTGGGTAATAGACTCACTACTCTTAATCTGGAAACTTCTGAGTACAAATTGGTGGACGGTGGAAATCAGGACATTTATCTCTGTCAGATGGAAACAGACCCCTGGACTGGCATAAACCCTGCTGCCAGGTCCTCTCCCCACTGCCCCAAACTGACCCAGACACGATGACCAAAGCATTCCTGTACAGGGCAAGGCCTCTGTGGAATCCTGCAGGGCAAACTCAGGTTACCTTGGGCCCGTGACCATTTGCATTGGAAACACAGTCCACTGCCCTGTTCCCCCAGCCAGCAGCTGGGCAGTAACACACCACTCATCATTGAGGCTTCTGGTTTGTTGTTTACTCTAACAATGTTATGTCAAAACTGCATTTTAAAAAGAAGAAAATGGCAGGTTTTCCCGGTCCTCGGAAAGGATTGGCCTGACGCTGGAGTGCAGTGATGAACTTTCGTGACAGTGATTGTATTCCTCAGTAGCACTTTAAACGCTGAAGACAGCCCTACACCTCGCCTGTGCACAGGCTGGGTGGGTTCCTTTGGAGAAGATGTGGCTGGAACACAAACAATCTTTGAAATAAATAAATGTGCACATGGGAAAAAAAAGATAAACACCAATAAACACAGATCTTCTGGAAAACTATTTTATTTTCTTTGAGACTGAGTCTCACTCTGTGACCCAGGCTGGAGTACAGTGGAGAGATCATAGTTCACTGTAGTCTCAATCTCCTGACCTCAAGCAATTTTCCTGCCTGGACCTTCCACACTGCTGGGATTGCAGTCTTGAGCCACAGAGCTCAGCCTGGAAAACCTTTTTTAAAATATAGAATTTGGTGTGGCACAGAACTCAAGATATTCCAAGAATGGTTTGTGTTTCTCATACTTCTGTTTACTGTTTAATGGTAGATACGCTGATTATGCAGAACACCTCAGACATAATTAGATGTAATTAGGGCAAAACCAGTGTGAACCCCCTTATGAGAAGTCCAAATCTGTGATTCTCATACAACATACAAAAGAACTTTCTCATGTAAGATGTCAGAGTAAAGAGTGAACCACATGTATACATATAAATATGTGTGTACATATATATATATGCATATATATGTATATATATGGTTCCCACTTCTTGTTCACCAATATGATGACCTCAGAACAATTCAGTCTTATACCCTGTAGGGAGTTTTCTTTCTTTATACAATCAGCATAAGGGAAGTGACACGTCTCAGAGGACAATTGTATCTTGTTCTCTGATTGATTCTCCAGGGTCCGGTTTGGTGGAGGGGACAGGGGTAGGGACTTAAAGATTAGTCATGATGGGGTGAGAGCTGCAGAAGTAACCCATCATCCACTGAGTGGAGCATGAGGGCAAGTGCTGGGTTTTTAAATTTTTTTTGGTGGGGGGCACAGGATGTTGCTCTGTCACCCTGTAGTACAGTGGTGCAATCATGATTCACTGTAATCTGGAAGTCCTGGGCTCAAGAGATCCTCCAGCCTCAACCTTCCAAATATCTAGGACTGCAGACACACATTCCCAGGCCCAGCTAATTTTTAAAAATTATTCTTTTTGTAGAAATGTTGTCTCACTATGTAGGCCAGGCTGGTTTGGAACTCCTGGTCTTATCCTCCTTCTTTGACCTCTCAAAGTGCTGAGATGACAGCCATGGCTCCCAGCCAGTCATTTTTTATTTATAATGAGCCCCTTTGGATCCACTGGACTTATGTTAAGGAGGTGGGTTGAGTTGGGGCCCTGGAGGATAGGGCTGCTCAGCAGAAGACCAAGTGATTAGTACTTTCAGCAGAATGGTGGGGGGAGGGGGCTGGAAAATAAACTATATACAAACTCTTGAAGAATCTCATAGGAGGAGTGGAGATTCATGAACACTCTGAAGTGCCAGGAGGGCGGGCCACCCAGAGAGGGAATGCACCTATATTTATATATTTAAGGTGATACTTACACTGTACTCATACTTTTAAATGGTTCCTTTAGTGATTTATTTTAAGATATAGATACAGTGATAAGATGTATGATTACTGCATTAAAATGATTTGGGGAAAGTAGAAAGAGCATGATCTTGATAAAATAAAACTGACCATAATAATTATTGAAACTGTGTAATGAATCTATGGGGGTTGCAGGAAACAGAGATCATACAGCATCCTATGTATTATTGTGTCAATCCTGCATGGGAAAAATTGAACACTGATCAAATTTAGTCCAGATATAAACACTGATGATGCCGCACACCCCCCACACACTAGAGTGATAGAAACAGGTGTGTTTCTCACATGCTGGAGTGTTACAGGAGAGCACAGAGGCCTGTCTGTGGTCTGGAAATGGACTATGAGAGCAGAGAAAGAAGACAGGCTAGGTGTTTTCTTGAGGTTAAGGTGTGATCAGGGTGAAGGATCACTTGCTCAGGATGAAACTTCTGTGGTTTGAATCTCTTTCCTGCACTGAAGGAGGGAGTACCTGGGCTTTCTTAGCAGATTGCCCAGATGTGCAGCCAAAGAAAAGAATGAAGGTGTGAGAATTAAAAGTCATCAAGAGTGAAAAACTATACAAATAGATTTCAGCTACTTTTTTTAGGATCCTCCCACCCCAATGTTTAACTGTTGATTAGATGCACCATGTTTTATTTTCTTAAATTTGAACTTGTTTGAGTAAGCCTTTATGGTGCTCAATGAAGCTGACAGCTTAATCTAGTAAGGGAAGTATAGTTCCATTGAATGCTTTCCCTAGGAACCCAGCATTGCATATTCTGGGAAGTGAAATGAGTCCTTGGTCCCTCTCAATAATGGCTGGAACTACAAAGGAGTTCCAAATCCTGCTGTGGCTTTGTATTGTGGCTTTACTGTATATAGAGAAATGTATGACCTTGAGTTAGATTTTGGATATTTGTGAGGCAAGAATTACGTACTCTGAAGCAGGTAACTCTGAGCATGGCCCCATAGTTAGTAAAACTGTGCATATTGGTCAGACTGTTGGTCAGGGGCTCCAGTTCTGAGAAGTTTCATCCATTGACTGACCCTGGAGTCCTGTTGCTTATTAAGAATGTCCTGATTAATCAATAAAAAGTAGTAAATCCCTACTGAGCTCATCATACATGACAATAGTTTTGTCATCCTTACAGTGTATAATGCTCCTCTGCTGTTTCTCATTGGATCCTGGGGTGAGGGGTAGGAAGGAGGTTCTCTCGGTAGCTTATGGGCCTATGAGGGCAGTGATCTCCCAAACCCATGGCATAAAGCAGAGACTAAGAACAAGGTAGGCAGGCTGACCCTTCCTGCAGAACAAATACGCAGAGGGACTGCGTCTGACTCTATGATGTAACAAGGATTCCTCCTCTACCTGTGCTGAGCTAGTGGGGTGCTGCTTCTAGAATCCAAGGCATGCTGAGCAACTGAGTACAGACAGCTACAAGCTCAGTGCCTGTGAGAGCCTAATGTACTGCAATTTAGAGTCTGTAAGCCTTTTGTGGGGTGGCACCACTGAAGATGGGTGGATTTGGAACTAACAGCATAAATGACCTTAAGCAAAATCTATACATGATGAATATGTTTCCTCCAAAATCCAAAAAGGGTTAAAGGTTTTGGCTTGTTTTCATATTGCAGGTATTGAGAGGTTTAATAACTGTTTCTCCACAGTGTCAGACATGGAGTTGCTTTTGTTTACAAAATAATTTTCAGGCATTTAATCAAATAAAGGGCTTGCACTGTATGGGGGTAATGACCCATTCCCTTTGTATAAACTACTTTGTGTTTTCATGGCCTGCCTGAATGAGTGTTTCAAATGGATTACCATGGAGGAGAATGTCATCAGTGTAAATCATACCTGCAGTTCTGGAAGAAGTTGAATGAAGTTGAGATCTTCCCTGCAAAGTTTGTGTGCAAAGGCAAGACTGCTGAGGTGCCCATCATTGGTGGGTTGATGTGCATAAAATTCCTTTGAGGTAAAGGGAAAAGATGGCCAGCAAGCTGTTGAAATAAGCTGGAAAAAATGTAGCCAAATCTGTAGTAGCCTGATATTTACCATTTGCTGATTGGATGGAGTAGCCATGTCAGTAACAATGCGAGAGATCACCCCATTAAAGCTGTCATCAATTCACTCTGTGATGTCATACTTCTTTCAAAGTGGAAGAGCACAGAATATTGGGGTTGAACCCAGAAACAGTGGGATAATCACTCCTAGGTCTTGCATCATGGGTTTCAATATTTGAGTATTCTATTTTAACTAATATTTAGTCATATTATCTTTTTTCACTGGGGTCAGGAACATCCATTGAATCCCATTTTGTAAAGCTATTGAAAAATGCAAAAGACTTAATTTAATTGCATATTACTGATTGTATCTCTATATTCTCTCCTTATATATCATTCCAGTGTGTGCTCTCATCTTGGAAACTTTAAGGAAACCAGTGACTCTCATGATTAAGACAAAGGACACCTCTTTTGCCTCCATTTTATGTTTAGTAATGTCATTAAGGTAATAGAGGATTCGTCATTTATTTTTCTTTTTATTTATTTTTGTAATGGAGTTTCTCTCTTGTTGCCCAGGCTGGAGTGCAATGGCGTGTTCTCAGCTCACAGTAACTCTGCCTCCTGGGTTCAAGGGATTATCTTGCTTCAACCTCCCAAGTACATGGGTCTACAGGCATGTGCCACCAGGCCCAGCTAATTTTGTATTTTTAGTAGACATGGGGTTTCCCCATGTTGGTCATGTTGGTCTCAAACTCCTGACCTCAGGTGATCTGTCTGTCTCAGCCTCCCAAAATGATGAGATGGAGAAACCCCATCTCTACTAAACATACAAAATTAGCCGGGCATGAGCTACTGTACCTGGCCAGATTCGTCATTTAAAATCAGATGGATCTTTGGTTAACTCATTAAAGGCAAAAGATTAAATATATGAAAGTTTTCCAATTGATGCATTTTAACAGATGCTCATTTTCAATCATCACCCAAGTTACAGAGAAAGAAAAGTCAACCATTACCTTTTAATCTTTTGTGTAGATTCTTTTGGTAAATTTTGTATTTTCAACTGGAAGTTACAAATTAGGAACTTCTCTTACAGGTTTTATTGTTTGTTTTTTGTCCTCTCTTTGTACCTCAAATTTGGTTGCATTTTTCTTTCTTTTTATTCTTTGTTTATCTGACTTTCCTGTCCACTATTTTTTTTCTTTTTGTTTTTTGTTTTCAGACATTCAGTTCACTTTACAGGTTATTTCTTCTAAGGTGACTGTGCTTTGTCAAGACATAGTAGTCATTTAATGTAATTATTGTCTGTGACAATACTAGTTGTAGCAGGTTGTGAAAAAGGTTCAGTAGAGAAATAAGGCATGCATTTCTGTAAAGGTGTCAGTGAAACTATACCCACAGGATGTGTTTTTTAAATTATAAAAGACATAGCGATATGTCTGGACTGAAATGCATGACTCAGGGAGACATTAAAAGGGACCTGAGTGCATATTCTTGTTCTTAAATACCAAAATATTTCTAAATTACTAAGGTCATATAAATCTCTGAAAGAGCCTCAGCTGAACTCAGTAAAAGCAGCACAAAGCAGCAGAGCTGAAAGTGCAGGCTTGTCATGGGGCGCAGAGCCAGTGAGCAATGCAAAGCAGGAACAGCAATTCCCTGACAGTGGCAGCCAACAGCTGGATAACCCTGCTCACAATGGCCTCTCTAGGGGTCAGTTTGCATAGATTATGTGGACTTTCCCTGACAATTTGTTTTAGTGTTCAGACTGCTAATGCCACACACTCCAAGATTGTGAGAAATGGACTCTTCTCCCTGTAAGGAGGTTTATGGGGAGAGCAGCGTATCTACAGAGTTGATCCAAAAATGACTTGAGAGAGCAGGGAAAGGAGACCAGTTTGGGGCTGCGATGGTGGTCATGGGTGGGGCTGCTGAAAGGGTTCTGCAATACCTGGGGCTGAACCTCTCACCTGCAGCAACAGAGGATGCACCAGGCTTTCTCATCAGCTTCTCCAAGTGAGCAGAAGGGAAGAGAGAAGAGTGAGTCCCCACAAAATATCAACAGTCAAACATAAATGTGGAATCAGAGGCTTTATTACAAATGCCCTCCAAGAGCACAAGAAGAAAAGATAGCCACATGCAAAGGGCTCTCTAAGGAGCCCATCATTGGTCTATGACAATACTGATTGTGACAGCTTGGGAAGAAGAGTCAACAGAGAAATAAGGCATAAGCTTTTCTGTAAACTTATCAGTGAAAGTGTGCACATGTGATCTGGTTTTTAAATTATAAAATGAAACATCTCCCAACTCATAGTCCAGAAAAATGCCCATTTGCTGGACTTCTGTATTCCTTGTACTGCATGAACTACAGAATGGCTGAATTTCCCAGCACCCCATCTGTGGGGTTGGCAATCTCAGACCATCTCTGGGAAATGTTTCCTTACAAACACCAAGGGACCATGCACCTGTGCCTCTCACTTCTACGTGCCAAAAGTGTCTCCCAGCATCAAAGCCCTCACAGCTCCGGACAGATGGGTAAAAATGAAATGACTGAGGATTGTCAATAAAGCCTGGATTCATCCTACTAAATATCACACTTTTTCTGTCTCTTGAGATAATAAGACTAGGGTGGGCTGTTTCCGGGTCTAGTGTCAAATCTTCCTGAAATGTGCTCATCATTCTTTGCAGGCCAAAATAATGTGGAGGGAGCCCCAAACTCTTCTTCTTGAATTCATGTGAGAAGACTGCAGGGGCTTTCAGGTTTTCATATGTGTTGTAGATGTTCTCAATCCCTGTCAGCACATCCAGGTCTCCCTGAAAACACTTCTCGGTTACTTCATTTAACAGATTTTGTAGTACAAATGAATGGGCTGAAATTTGTCTTTGGTTTTCAGCGAGTTTTTCTATAGCATGGTGCTCTTCAACAAGTAAAGAGGCACAAATTGCAGCTTGTTCCTTTACCAAGGAAATCTTAATTTCTTCAAATTCAGACTGTAATTCTTTCTTCCATGTTTCCATCTTTATTTTCACATTAAAAGATTTCAAAATTGTCGCTTCACGTCGCATCTTGGCATCTTCAATTTTCTCCTTTAGTGGCTGAATGTAGCTTTTGAGCTTTCTCCTTTTCCTGGCTGCTGCTTGCTCAATGGGCAGCAGGGGGTGATGCTGGTGGTCAGAGGAGACCCTGCACTCAGGACACAACAGCTCCAGGTCCTTCTCACAGAACAGGGCCAGACGCTGACAGTGCTTCCCACACAGCGGCTCCTCCTCCTGCCTTTTCCTCTTCCTCCTCGTGGCCAGAAGCTGCTGAACCATATCGGTCATGTGGCGAAATTGGGTGTTGCTCCTGAGGTTCTCTTCAGGGCAGTGGTGGAGGCAGACGGGACAGGGGAAGATGTCCTGTAGGTCTTCCCAGCACTGGTGGATGCAGGAGCGACAGAAGTTGTGCCCACAATGAGTGGTGACTGGGTCCTTCAGGTAATCCAGGCAGATGGGGCAGCTGGCCTGTGCTTGGAGCTCAGCCAGGGATGCTGCGAGGGCCATGGTGCAGGGAGGGATCTGTGTGGGGAGACTCCCTTCAGAAGGTGTGATCCTCCAGGAAGGAGGGAAGGTGAGAAGCTGGCGCCTCCTCTGTGTTCTCTCCTGCAAGCACTTCACAGGCCTGAGTCTGTTTCTTTCCCTTTGGCTCTAGAAGCAGCTCCAGCGGGGAGGGCCCAGGGCACCGGCTGATCCCTTGGTACCAGATCCTCCTTTACTCAAATTCAAGCTGGGCTCTTTCGTGGTCTTTCTCAGAAAAAGCCACAGTTACAAGAGGCAATGGAAAATAACGACCACGTAAAATACCCCACAGGGTGAGACTTTGAACAGAACACGAAGGCAGTTGTCCTCAACTACGAAAGGAGAAAAAAGAATAAGACCTATTAAAGCAATAAAGAACATGTATATCAATGAAAATATCTACCTAATAATTTTCCTTACTTCTTCATAAACCCTTCTAAAAACAAAGTGCATTGGGATAGAGGAAATCTCATAAGTATTCACAAGCTGTGATTTCTGATAATGATATTATGAGCTGAATATTTGAAAGATACTCTATATTTCAGACATTCATAGTGCAGCATTTACCCACAAGATTATACGTGATCCTGGGTTTGCCACACAGTATTACAAAGTACAGGAATTGGGATATGAATTGTAAGTGGATACACGGTGTTTGTTGTAGTAATTTTGCTACTACATTATATACTTTAGATGCTCTCCAGTAGAAAACATTATTGAAAAGGCTGACAGCCCTGACAACACGGTGACACTGCATTCTATCAAAAAAATACAAAGATGAGCCAGGCTTAGTGGCGCACACCTGTAGTTCAAGCTACTAGGAAGGTCAGGTATGAGGATCAATTGAGCCTGTGAGGTGAGGCTGCAGTGAGCGGTCATTGTGTCACTGGAATCTAGTCTAGGGACAGAGCATGATCCTGTCTCAAATAAAATAAAATCAAAGCTGAGCCTTATTGTCTCTGTGTCACTGTCTCCAAGCCAGACCAGCTCCTCTCTTCCTCTCTTTTATGAGCCTCACCTTTCACTTCTGCTACATCCCGGAGTTCTAAAATCTCTTGTTGCTGGGCACAGTGGCTCACACCTGTAATCCCCCTTTTGCAGACTGAGGTGGGTGGATCACCTGAGGTCAGAAGTTTGAGACCAGCCTGGTTAACATACAGATGAGGTTTCATCCCATCTATACTAAAAATACAAAAAATAGCTGGATGTGTTGGTGGATGCCAGTAATCCCAGCACTTGGGAGTCTGAGGCAGGAGGATCACTTGAACCCAGGAAGCGGAGGTTGCAGTGAGCTCAACAGCACCATTCCACTCCAGCCTGGGCAACAAGAGTGAAACTCTGTCTCAAAAGCAAAAATAAAAATACATAAATATCCCCGTGTCTTCCTCTCTTCTTCACACTTGACGCAAATCTCTCCACATTCTCTTTTTACTCCAACTTCATCTGGCTTCCAGGTCTGACTCCTCTATGGCCACTCAAATCTCCCAAGTTCAGATGAACTAAATTAGTGGCAAGAACAAGGCCAGGCATTACGGATTTGTGTTCTCATATTTTGGGGTCGGTGAGCTGAAGCACAACTGGCCCTCCCCCCTCACTGCCAACTACTGCATTCTCCTCTCACCTCACCTACATTATCTGCTCCACTGGGCAGGTGTCTGCAAAGTGAATTTCCTAAGCACTTCCTCAATGCAGTGTCCTTTTACACGCTGGTTAGGGGAGTTTTTTCATTTCCATCCTCACATGGACTGAGCAGAAGCCCTCGCAGAATTGTTCCATGCACAGGCTGAGCGTCCGAGATCTCCCCTAACCCCTAACCCTGCCTAAGGCGCCTCCTCCTTCCCTGAGTTCCCACTCACTTGCGCTTGTGGTCTGAAGGGCGCTCTCCTGATGCAAATCTCCACAAGTGGAGATTTAGAGTGCATTCTCATCCACAGGCTCTGTGAATATTCTGGAGCTGCCCTTAAATTTTCAGATGTGGGGGTGGTTCCCTCAGCACCACTGCCTACTAAGAATGGCTGCTTATGTCTTTCTTTTTCTAGCTCAGAACAGGCAACACAGCACAACCTCTCTGTTCACCTGAGAGTTCTGAATCTGGTGCCTTCAGAGTTTATAAGCCTGTGGAAAGCTTCCTTTCTGTTTCCTTACTGGACAGACTCCAGATGTAATTAGCATCTGGCCAATGACAGGCTCTGATGAACGTTTCCCACCTTCTTCTCTGATTGCATTTTCTGTCTAGGATGGGGGCTGGGTGGGGAGAATATGAAGACATTAAAAGTGGAAAAAAAAAAGTGGAAAAAAAAAAGTGGAAAATTGGATTTCGCTGTCTCAACAGTCCATTGAAACACCTCTAAACTAATCAAGGATTTTGTTCTGAGTTAATTGAAGATTGGGAATATTTTCATCCTGTTTTTCTCAGGAAGGTACATTTAGAATTTTTTGGCTAGTGTTGGCCTGCTTCTTCTCAGGCAGTTTTAATTCTTTTTGACCCTTCATGGAAGTGTTTCCAGAGTCAGCCCTTGACTGTTTTCTGGATTCTCAAACTCATTGCAGAGTTTTTAGCCTCCACAAACCAGTGATCTCTGTGTCAATGTCTCCAGCCAGACCAGCTTCTCTCTTACCACCCTCTTTTTTTTTTTTTTTTTTTTTTTTTGAGACAGAGTCTTGCTCTGTTGCCCAGGCTGGAGTGCAGTGGCACAATCTTGGCTCACTGTAACTTCCACCTCCCAGGTTAAAGCGATTCTCCTGCCTCAGCCTCCCAAGTAGCTGGGACTATCAGCACATACCACCACGCCAGGCTATTTTTTTTTTTTTTTTTTTTTTTTTGTATTTCTAGTAGAGATGGGGTTTCACTATGTTGGCAAGGGCTTTTGACCAGCCTGACCTTGTGATCAGCCTGCTTCACTTACCCTCTCTTTGAGCCTCATCTCTCACTTCAGCTACATCGCAAAGCTCTAAAATCCCCTCTGCCTTCCTCTCCCTTCTTCACAGCTCACACAAATCTCTCTACATTCTTTTTCTACTCCAACTCCATCTGGCTTCCATGCCTGACTCCTCTAGGGTCACACAAATCTCCCAAGTTCAGACAAACCAAATTAATGTTGCAAGAGCAAGGCCAGGCATTATGGTTTCAAGCGCTCCTATTTTGGGGTCACTGACCACAAGCACAGTTGCCCCTTCTCCCTTGCTCCCATCTGCTCCATCCTCCTCTGACCTTGCCTGCATTATCCACTCCACTGGCCAGGTGTTTGCAAAGGGAATTTCCTAAGCGATTCCTCAAAGTAGCCTCCTACTTCACACTGGTTAGGGGAGTTTTTTAATTTTCGTCCTCATGGACTGTGAGCAGAAGCCCTCACGGGGCCGCTCCATTTGCAGCCTGAGCCTCCGAGGTCTCCCCCAACCCCTAAATCCACCCAAGGAGCCTGCTCCTTCCCTCAGTCCCTGCTCACCTGCACTTGTGGTCCAAGGGGCGCTCTCCTGACGCCTAATCTCCACTTGGGTCCAGGCTCTGTGAGTATTCCGGAGCTGCCCTTACATTTCTAGATGCGAGGTGTGGTTCCCTCAGCAGCACTGCCGACTAAGAATGGCTGCTTCTGCCTTAGCAGGTCAGTCGCGTCCTTCTTGGTCCAGGTGAGAACAGGCAACACAGCACAGCCTCTCTGTTCACCTGAGAGTTCTGAATCTGACACCTTCAGGACTTATAAGCCTGTGGAGAGTTTCCTTTCTGTTTCCCTATTGGACAGACTGCAGATGCAATTAGCGTCTGGCCAATGACAGGCTCCGATGAACATTTTCCACCTTCTTCTCTGATTGCATTTTAAGCCTGGGAGGTGGGGTGGGTGGGGCGAGCAGGAGATTAAAGGTGGATGATTGGATTTCTCTCACTAGTCCACTCAAACTCCTCTAACTTAATCAGTGATTTGTTCCTGGGTTAATTGAAGTTTGAGAATATTTTCATCGTGTTTTTCTCAGGCAGGCGGATGTAGGACTTTTTGGCTAGTGTTGGCCTCCTCCTTCTCTGGCAGTTTTAGTTCATTTTGTCCCTTAATGGAAGTGTTTCCAGAGTCAGTCCTCGCCTGTTTTCTGAATTCCCAAACTCGTTCCAGAGTTTTCAGGCGCCAAAAGCCAGTGGTCTCTGTGTCAGTGTCTCCAAGCCAGACCAGCTTCTCTCTTACTTTTTTTTTTGAGCCTCATCTTTCACTTCTGCTGCAATTCAAAGCTCTAAAATCCCTCTTGCCATTGTCTCCCATCACAGTTCACAAAAATCTCCTCACATTTTTTTTGCATTCCAATTGTGAATTTATTCAACACAATTCTTCCACTCTACACAACAAAGTACAAACACAATGCCATCTAAAATGCTGCAAAGTTATAAAATTCTAACAGAGATTTTATTGTACTAACTATGCAATAAATGAAAAAAAAGGACAAAGAAATCAGTGTACATGTTGCGAAGGTATCCTGAAAGACCACCATGAAGGGCAGGCAGAACCGGGGCTGCGTGATGACCACACCGAGCTGACTCTCAGCTCACTGGCCAGTTTCTGAGTAGGGTGGTGGGGTGGCGTGTGTGCATGGCTGCACGGACAGACAGAACCATGCATAGCAACTGCCATTGGTGAGAGGCTCTTAGGGGATGTCTGACCCTTGAAATCGGAAGAGGCTTCAAGAAGCCGGGCCTAACAGGGTTGGAAGTTGCTTTAAAGTCTGGGATGCTCCTTTTCCAAAAGGACACTGCACAGCAACAGCAAGGGCATGGCCTGGCCACCATCCCAGGTCACCAGGGAAGGGAAAAACATGCTTCCACACAGGCAGGGTCACATCACCCCCAGAGCCTCACTCATCCCTGTTGGCTCTGCCACTGCACTGACTCTTAGAAACTAGAAATGGTCAAGCTTTCTAGACAGAAAACTGGAGGACATCTTGACAGATACAACCCAAACCCACAGCACTTCTGCAACCAGACCAGACCCCGACCAGTAGAGGGGTGCTGACCGCTGCCTACAATGTCTGCCTGAGTGAGGGGTTTGCTTTCCTTCTGATCTCCCTTCGGCTAGAAAAGTGACAAAACTGAGCTGGGTGGAGTACAAGTTACAGGGGTGAGAGCTTCGGTGGTCTGCTTATCTATTGGGAGGAGGTGGAGCTGGAGCGGCTCCTGTGGCGGTGTCGGCCTGGGGATAGTGATCACCAGCGCAGAGGGGACCTGGGCCTCGGGGAGCATGACCTTCTCCTCATCTGTGGGGGGCCTGTGCATTCTCCTGGGAGGGCAGAATCACCTTGGGAGTGGCTTAGACCCGGGGGCCAGCACAGCCGTAGCAGTGATCTCTCCTGGCCATCTATTTGTCCCCTGTCCATCTATTTGTCCCCTGTCCACATGCTCCAGAGCCTTCTGAGCTTCATCTAGATTCTCAAACTGTACGTATGCAGGGCCTTTGGACAGATGGGGATGTATGCTATCCACAGGCATGCCAATCATTTTAATTTTCCCATAGATGGAAAATATCTTCCTGATGTGATTCTTGGTCACATTCCTGGTGAGTCCCCCATGTGCACTTTGGTGGGTTTAGGGAACGGGCTCCACCTTTTCCTCTCCTTTCATCTCTTTGAGGTGGTTTGGACTTGGAGTGGGAGTGCCTCCTGTTGTTGTGTCTGTGTCAAGAAGAACCTGGAGAGCAGGATGAGCTGCTGGAGCTGTGGGATGCTGGAGCTTCCTGAGCGGCTGGAGGCCGAGGAATTGCTGGAGTCAGTGCTGGAGCCTGGGCTGGACCGAGACCCGGTACTGCTGCTACCACTGGCCTACCAGTAATTTGCAAACATTGTCCATTTTTGCATGGCACAGACTAGCATCAGTGACCATGACTTGGGAACCTAGTACAGATTTTGTCACCAATTTGCCCCCTTGTTTATGTGGATTTGTGCAGTAAACCACCTGCAAAACCACATATGATGTCTTGAGCTCTGGGGAGAACTTCATTCTTAGAGATAAGTAAGTTCATATGTAATAGGCTGTCCAGATCTCCAAAGCAACTGATTGTGGCTCACCTTGTCCATGCAGAGAATATGTTCTGTGGGTGAAGGGCAGGCTATAACCCTCAGTTTTAGTCTGTGCCCATCTACAAGAGGTGGATAAAATTAAATAGAAGTGGAGTTATTCTTTAGGGACTCTAAATACTTTATCAACTTTGAAAAGGGATTCATAAAATTATTTGCTGCCAGAAGACACACCTCAGTGTAACTCGCCATTTCCATTTTCTAGAAAACGTTTCCATCTATGTCATTTTAATTGATCCTACCATTCCTCTTTCCTGAACTGTACAGTCACTTGTTTATAAGGTGCTGTCCTATGCAGGCTTTGAAGAGAATGCTGGTGACAGTATTACACACTTATGCTTTAAGCATAGGAATACAAAAGTCCCTAATCACCACCCACCCAGTTGCACAGGTGTTAGATTTATATACAAAGGTCATTTACAAAATTTACAAAAGAAAATTTACAAAATTAGAAAAAAAATGTATAAAGAAAGTAAATCACATTTAAAAAAACTCTTACAGATGGTCTTTGAATTACGGTTCGTCTTAACAATTTTTCAACTTTGTGACAGCTTTATCAGGACATAACCACAATAAAAGTCAAGGAGCTTCTTAAGACTTCTGATGGGGTTACGGTTTCTACTGAATTCATATGCCTTTCCACCATTGTAAAGTCAAAAAATTATAACTTGAAGCTTATAATTCAGGGACCATATGCTGTGTTGTCATGCATTTTTGACTTAAAAATTTTCCATTGACCAGGCCCGGTGACTCACACCTCTCATCCCAGCACTTTGGAAGGCTGAAGGGGTAGATCACAAGGTCAGGAGTTCTCAACCAGTCTGACCAACATGGTGAAACCCCATCTCTACCAAAAATACAAAAATTAGCTGCACGTGGTGGTGCATATCTGTAATCTCAGCTACTCAGGAGGCTGAGGCAGTAGAATTGCTTGAACCTGGGAGGTGGAGGTTGTAGTGAGCTGTGATTGTGTCACACCACTTCAGTCTGGGTGACAGAATGAGACTCTGTCTCAAAAAAAAAAAATTCCACTATACTATAGGTTTATTTAAATAAAACCTCATTGTAACTTGAGAATCACCTGTAATAAATGAAATAATGAGTAACATTTGATCTGTTATTCTCTCACACTTTAAAGAAACACCTCAACATAGATCTGTATGCATATATTTTGTTCTACTTCTATACATTGAGTTGTCTCTTCTTTTGGGTTTTTTTTTTTTTTTTGAGATGAAGTTTCGCTCTCGTTACCCAGGCTGAAGTGCAATGGCGCGATCTCGGCTCCCCGCAACCTCAGCCTCCTGGGTTCAGGCAATTCTCCTGCCTCAGCCTCCTGAGTAGCTGGGATTACAGGCACGCGCCACCATGCCCAGCTAATTTTTTGTATTTTTAGTAGAGACGGGGTTTCACCATGTTGACCAGGATGGTCTCGATCTCTTGACCTCGTGATCCACCCACCTCGGCCTCCCAAAGTGCTGGGATTACAGGCTTGAGCCACCGCGCCCAGCTTCTTTTGGGTTTTGTGTGTGTATTCATTTTGCTTTTCTATTTCGTATCTCTTTAATTGAGCAAAATACCATAAAAAGTGCTTTTTAGTGAAATTTAACTATCCTACACTGCTGTTGCAAGTAAACTCTGACGTCTCAATGGCTTTAGTAACACAAAATTTATGCTATTTTCTTTCCATTTCCCATATTGCATCTTCAGCTCTATTGAATGACTCTGAGACCCATGTACCGTGACCTTGTGACACACCATCACAGGCTTTGTAGCAGAGGTAGAGAGAGCACTGTGATATGCTCCCAAAGAGTTTAGTAACTTGCTCCTTGCAAACATTCCCTTAGTTAGGTTATCAAGGTTCATGTCAACAGCAATATGCCATGCTGATAGCAGGTACCCTTAATGTGATGTGATCAGGATAACACTGCCCCTCTGGAGTCTTCTTTCCTTTGTTGGTAACCTTAGTCTAACCATGACGATAGCATGACAAACAAAATGAAGGTACATTTTACAAAAATGCCTCCTCTGTGTTCCTCAAAGCTGTTAGGATCATCAAAATAGAAGTCTGAGAAACTGACACAGACAGAGGAAGCTAAGGCTACACGATGACTAAATGCAATGTGGTATTGTAGATGGCATCCTGGAACAGGACGAGTACCTTAGGGAAACATTAATATTATCTGAATGGAAAGTGCAGTTTAGTTAATAATGTACCAATATGGGATAACTGGTTGTGACAAATGTACCAAAGTCATGTAAGATGCTAACAATAGAAAACCCTGGGTACAGGATGCATGGGAACTCTGTAGTACTGTTGCAACTTTGCTGTAAATCTAAAACTATGCAAAAATAAAGAGATATGGAAATGTATGGAAGAAAGTGAGAGAACTTTGTGTTGATCTGGTCCAACATGCCAAGCAGGAAATAATACACATGGTGTCTGCATTTATTTTGTTGCTAGAACTGGTAACATGGCTTCAACTATTTTTGAGTTAGCTCTGATCTTTGGGGCTTTCTTGGCAACACGTTATCATAAACTGCAAAGAAAATGAAAGAGAGAGAAACAGGAAAGCAGAAAAAATGAATAGAAGAAGGCAGCCTGTGGAGAGTCCCACGTATGGAGGACCTGAAGTCTCCAAGACCAAATTCCAGCCTGTGAGCGAGCCACCTTGGAAGTGAATCTTCCAGCCCCAGCCAGCCTTTAGATAACTGCAGCCCCAGCCAACATGTTGATGGCAGCCTTATAAGAGAACCTGAGCCAGAATGGGCCAGCTAAGCCACCCTTGAACATCTGACTCGTGACGTGGTCGCTGGGCTCCCCCAGAGTAATCCATCCAGTAGAAAGTAAAGTGGGAGCTGCAGCGACTGTCTTGGAAGTTCTACACTGTCATACCGGCAATGTCTCAGTGTTTTCAGAAATGAGCCCTATTCAGTGAAGGTGCTGCCCGGTTGCTTCTTGTTACTTAAAGGAAAATGGGAGCAGGGCCAGAGGGGCTAATGAAGTCAGGACTTGCTGATTTTGCAAGTTCTTAGCATTTTCAGACTGCAAATGACTCTAAAGTTAAAACAGCTTCTAGGCAAATCTCAGTATCAGGGCACTGCCAGGTAAGTATGAGCTAAAAATCAAGTTGAGGGCCTGGCTCTAAAATCTTTTGTCTCATTCTCAGAAAAATCTCAGAACATGTCTCAGAGAATGGCTCGATTAAACAATCAGGCATACAAGATGCTTAAGTAGTTGAAAATATACATATATATATATATTTTGAGGCTCAGTCTGGCTCTGTCACTCAGGGTGGGGTTCAGTGGTACCATCTTGGTTCACTGCAACCTCTGTTTCTCAGATTGAAGTGATTCTCCTGCCTCAGCTTCCAGAGTACCTGGGATTACAGGCACCTGCCACCACACCTGGCTAATTTTTGTATTTTTAATAGAAACCGGGTTTCACCATGTTGTCTAGGTTGGTCTCGAATTCCTGACCTCAGGTGATCTACCCATTTTGGCCTCCCAAAGTGCTCGGATTACAGGCATGAGCCACCACACCTGGCCAAAAAAAAAATTCTAAAGTAGAGAAGAGCTTGTCTTGCAGAGACTTGTAAATGTGGCTTTTGTTTAATGCCAATAGATCTTATATTTAATCCCAATACATTTTATGTGCCAGCTCAGCAACACTGGAAAACCTACATCCTTGAATACTGGTTTCATGTATAGCACGAGCAATAACAACATTTAACTAAGAATGCAAGTAAACTGCTTCCCAAACACACAAACATTTGTTAGTATTATTAGGTGGGTGCAAAGGTAATTACAGTTTCTGCCATTACCTTAATGACAAAAACCGTGATTACTTTTGCACCAAAATAATATTATAAATTTTTTTGTTACATGACCATTAGGCAGACACTTTAAAATATATAAATTACTCATGAATAAAATTAAATCATTCATAATTCCCTCATCCAGAGTTATTTTTGTGTCTATACATGTGTGATTAGCATAAATTACATATAGCTCGTTCTTTCAAAAAAAAAAAAAACCACATAAATGGATACTTTTATATCTTAGGGTCTTTTTCCCCCAAATGTTCATGTCTCTTTCTTACACTAATGCACACTGGTTTAAATATATATATATATACGTTTCTACATATATAATATTTTCTCTATATATAGATATTTATAGTTTCTATATATATTTATGGTGTATATATATATGGAGACAGAAAGAGAGAGAGAGAGATGGAGTTTTTCTCTTGTTGCACAGATTGAAGTGCAATGGGGCAATCTCGGCTCACCACTGCCACTGCCTCTCGAGGTCAAGTGATTCTCCTGCCTCAGCCTCCTGAGTAACTGGGAATACAGGCAAGTGCCACTACACTCAGCTAAGTTTTATATTTTTAGTAGAGACAGGGTTTTATCATGTTGATCAGACTGGTCTTGAACTCCTGATCTTGTGATCTGCCCACCTCAGCCTCCCAAAGTGCTAGGATTACAGGCATGAGCCACCGTACCCTGCAGATATATTTTCAAATTGAGAACTGTGTTGAAGTAGAAAGTGAAACAATCCTGCCTCTACCCTCTAGGACATCCACAGTCACTAACTTGATCTATGCATTTTCAGCATATCATACTGAACACAACACACACTAAATATATTTACATGCACATATATATATATATATATATACACACAAATACAGTTGGAGTACAAATATTTCACATTTCAGTCAAATGCCAACTGGCCGATTGTTATAGTTAACATTTGGCTGAAGCTGAAGACAAAGCCAAATATTAACATAATAGAATGAATTCCTGTGATGCAAGAATAAATCATAAATTTTATCCAAAAAAATTATAAATAAACTTTTATTTTGAAAAAATATATAAAAATGAAATCATCAGATTTTGCAAGGATGACATGCTACTGCAGGAACACCATCATCTGCTAGACACCTCCTGTGGTCACTCTGTTACCTACAATATATTAAAGTAGATGCTCGCTCTCACCCTAGATTGGTGGAGAAGCAGGACTTTCTGTGTTTCATTGCCTTGGGTTCAGCCAGGGTTTAAACAGAAAAGCACATTCAAATATGGTGATTTCAGTATCATTTAATAAAGGGACTATTTGCAAAACTAGGCAGACTTTAGGGTAACCCAATGTGGAGCTAAGGTTCCCTCTGAGACCCTGTTCCTATAAGGAGCCTTTTCCAGCCCCAACCCCTATGGCATTACTACTGATTAAAACCACAACCATTGGGCCAGGCACAGTGGCTCATGCCTGTCATCCCAGTACTTTGGGAGATCGAGGCGGGTGGATCACCTGAGGTCAGGAATTCGAGACCAGCCTGGCCAACATGGTGAAACCCCTTCTCTACTAAAAATACAAAAATTAGCCAGCCACCATGGCCAGTCACCTGTAATCCCAGCTACTCAGGAGGCTGAGGATGGAGAATCACTTGAACCTGGGAGGCAGAGGTTGAAGTGAGCTGAGATTGCACCTTTGCACTCCACCCTGGGCAACAAGAGTGAAACTCCATCTCAAACATATTGAAGACATAGATGGAGATGGGGCATTCTGGGAGCCTGGGGAAAAAGAATGTGGCTCTGAACCTCAGACATGTTTCTTAACAATTCACAGTCCAGATGGTTGACTCATGACCGTAATCTCAACACTTTGGCTGTATAATAAAGAAAATAAAGATTTTAAATTTTAGAAAAAGAGCAATTCACAGCCTGTTTTCCTGTTTGCATACTGGGGACAATAATTGCCGTTTCAAGGGGTGGTTATAATTTAATAAATGTTTGCATGAAGCACGTATCTTAGTGTCCATAATGTGGAAAAGTAAGAGCAGCTGGCAGTAGCAGGCCAAGCACTTAACAAATTAGTCCACTTTACATATTGTAAAGTAAGAACCTTATTCCCGCTTTGTAGATAATAAACCCAACATTGCATATATAGCAAAAGGAACAACTGACACTCAAACCCAGTCAGGCTCCTAAGAATATTTCCAATCACTTTTTTGTACTCAAGTATTTGTGACCACTATTATCTAAGAAAATAAGGAGGTAACAGTTTTCAGAATCCAATTCCAGAAAGATAATACATAGTTGAATCTTTGAAATTGGGTCCTAAAAATTTTATCCAGAATTTTTAATGTTTATTTATTTACTTATGTATTTATTTATTTTTTGAGACCGAGTCTTGCTCTGCTGCCCATGTTGTAGTGCAGTGGTGACATCTGGGCTCAACTCAACCTCCACAGAGGATCATGAGGTCAAAAGATCAAGAACATCCTGGCCAATAAGGTGAAATACCATCTCTACTAAAAATAAAATTTAGCTGGGCACGGTGGCACACGCCTGTAGTCCCAGCTACTCGGAGGCTGATGAAAGAGAATCGCTTGAACCCAGGAGGTGGAGGTTGCAGTGAGCTAAGATCATGCCATTGCATTCCAGCCTTACAACAGAGCAAGACTCCATCTCAATAAATAAATAAATAAGAATAAATATCTCTACCAGCAGTCTGTCTTCAATGTCTGAGCCTGTGGATGCTGAAAACTCTGGAATGAGTTTGGGAATCCAGAAAACAAAGGCAAGGACCGATTCTGGAAGCACAACCTTCAAGGGACAAAAAAACTAAAACTGCCTGGGAAGGAAAAAGTCAACGCTAGCCAACAAATATTTCCAATATTTAATTCACCCAGGACCTAATGACTGATTAAGTTAGAGGAGTTTCAGTGGACTAGTGAGAGACAGATAAATCCAATCTTCCACATTTACTGTCCTCATGTTCTCCCCACCCACCCCACCTCCCAGGCTTAAAATGCAATCAGAGAAGAAGGTGGAAAATGTTCATTGGAGCCTGTCATTGGCCAAAGGCTAATTTCATCTGCATTCTGTCCAATAGGAAAACAGAAAGGAAACTCCACAGGCTTATAAGCCCTGAAGGTGTCAGATTCAGAACTCTCAGGTGAACAGAGAGGCTGTGCTGTGTTGCCTGTTCTCACCTGGACCAAGAAGGACACGACTGACCTGCGAAGGCAGGAGAAGCCATTCTTACCACCTCGGCAGTGCTGCTGAGGGAACCACCCCTCGCATCTGGAAATTTAAGGGCAACAGATCCTGGACCCAAGTGGAGATTTGGTGTCAAGAGAGCACCCCTCGGACCACAAGTGCAGGTGAGCAGGGACTAAGGGAAGGAGCAGGCTCCTTGGGTGGATTTCGGGGTTGGGGGAGACCTCAGAGGCTCAGGCTGCAAATGGAGTGATCCTGGGAGGACTTCCGCTCACAGTCCATGAGGATGAAAATGGGAGAACTCCCCTAACTGGGGTGGAAAAGGACACTGCGTTGAGGAAGTGCCTAGGAAATCTACTTTGCAGACACCTGCCCAGTGGAGCGGATCATAAGGGTGAGGTGAGAGGAGAATGCAGTAGTTGGCAGTGAGGGGGAAGGGCCAGTTGTGCTTCTGATCAGTGACCCCAAAATATGAGAACACAAAACCATAATGCCTGGCCTTGCTCTTGCCACTAATATATTTTATCTGAACTTGAGAGATTTGTGTGGCCCTAGAGAAGTCAGACCTGGAAGTCAGATGGAATTAGAGTAGAAAAAGACTGTGGAGAGACTTGTGTGAAGTATGAAGAAGGGAGAGGAAGACACAAGGGATTTTTATTTTTTTATTTATTTTTATTTTTTTGAGACAGAGTCTCACTCTGCTGCTTTGCTGAGTACAGTGGCACAATCTCAGCTCACTGCAGCCTCCCTCTCTCAAGCTTAAGCGATTCTCCTGTCTCAGCCTCCCAAATAGCTGGGACTATAGGCACCCACCACAACACCCAGCTAACTTTTGTATATTTAATAGACACTGTGTTTCACCATGTTGACCAAGGTGGTCTCGATCTCTTGACCTTGTTATCTGCCCGCATCTGCCTCCAAAAGTGTTGGAATTACAGGAGTGAGCCACTGCACCCAGCCACAATTTATTTATTTTTGTTTATTTATTTTTTATTGAGATAGAGTTTCGTTCTTGTTGCCAGAGCTGGAATGCAATGGCGCTCTCTCAGCTCATTGCAACCTCTGCTTCCTGGATTCAAGTGATCCTCCTGCCTCAGCCTTCCAAGTAGCTGGGATTACAGGTGCCTGCCACCACTCCCGATGAAGTTTTGTATTTTTAGTAGAGAGGGGGTTTCACCATGTAGGCCAGGCTGGTCTCAAACTTCTGACCTCAGGTGATCTGCCTACCTCTGCTTGCCAATGTGATAGGATTACAGGTGTGAGCCACCATGCCCAACTCACAAGGGATTTTAGAGCTTTGAGATGTAGCAGAAGTGAAAGATGGGGCTCAAAAAAGAGAGTAAGAGAGAAGCTGGCCTGGCTTGGAGACAGTGGCACAGAGACAATAAGGCTCAGCTTTTCATTTAATTTTCTTTTATCTAAGACAGAATCTTGCTCCATTGCCTAGGCTCAAGTCTAGTGGCACACTGAGCCTCACTGCAACCTCAGCCTCACAGGCTCAATTGATCCTCTTATCTGAGCCTCCCTAGAAGCTTGGACTGCAGGTGTGGGCCACTAGACCGGGCTAACTTTTGTATTTTTTTCATAGAATGCAGTGTGGTCATGTTGTCCAGACTGTCAGCCTTTTCAATAATGTTTTCTACTGGAGAGCATCTAAAGTATATAATGTAGTAGCAAAGTTACTACAACAAACACCGTGTATCCACTTACAATTCATATCCCAATTCCTATACTTTGCAATACTGTGTGGCAAACCCAGGATCACGTATAATCTTGTGGGTAAATGCTGCACTATGAATGTCAAAAATATAGAGACTCTTTTAAATATTAAGATCGTAATATCATTATCAGAAATCATAGCTAGTGAATACATATGAGATTTCCTCTATCTCAATAGACTTTATTGTTAGAAGGGTTTATATAGAAATAAGAAAAATTATTTAGGTAGATATTTTCATTGATATACATGTTCTTTATTGCTTTAATAGGTCTTATTCTTTTTTCTCCTTTCGTAGTTGAGGACAACTGCCTTCGTGTTCTGTTCAAAGTCTCACACTCTGGAGTATTTTACGTGGTCATTATTTTCCATTGCCTCTTGTAACTGTGGCTTTCTCTGAGAAAGACCACGAAAGAGCCCAGCTTGAATTTGAGTAAAGGAGGATCTGGTGCCAAGGGATCAGCCGGTGCCCTGGGCCCTCCCTCCCACTGGAGCTGCTTCTAGAGCCAAAGGGAAAGAAACAGACGCAGGCCTGTGAAGTGCTTGCAGGAGAGAACACAGAGGAGGCGCCAGCTTCTCACCTTCCCTCCTTCCTGGAGGATCACACCTTCTGAAGGGAGTCTCCCCACACAGATCCCTCCCTGCACCATGGCCCTCGCAGCATCCCTGGCTGAGCTCCAAGCACAGGCCAGCTGCCCCATCTGCCTGGGTTACCTGAAGGACCCAGTCACCACTCATTGTGGGCACAACTTCTGTCGCTCCTGCATCCACCAGTGCTGGGAAGACCTACAGGACATCTTCCCCTGTCCCGTCTGCCTCCACCACTGCCCTGAAGAGAACCTCAGGAGCAACACCCAATTTCGCCACATGACCGATATGGTTCAGCAGCTTCTGGCCACGAGGAGGAAGAGGAAAAGGCAGGAGGAGGAGCCGCTGTGTGGGAAGCACTGTCAGCGTCTGGCCCTGTTCTGTGAGAAGGACCTGGAGCTGTTGTGTCCTGAGTGCAGGGTCTCCTCTGACCACCAGCATCACCCCCTGCTGCCCATTGAGCAAGCAGCAGCCAGAAACAGGAGAAGGCTCAAAAGCTACATTCAGCCACTAAAGGAGAAAATTGAAGATGCCAAGATGCGACGTGAAGCGACAATTTTGAAATCTTTTAATGTGAAAATAAAGATGGAAACATGGAAGAAAGAATTACAGTCTGAATTTGAAGAAATTAAGATTTCCTTGGTAAAGGAACAAGCTGCAATTTGTGCCTCTTTACTTGTTGAAGAGCACCATGCTATAGAAAAGCTCGCTGAAAACCAAAGACAAATTTCAGCCCATTTATTTGTTCTACAAAATCTGTTAAATGAAGTAACCGAGAAGTGTTTTCAGGGAGACCTGGATGTGCTGACAGGGATTGAGAACATCTACAACACATATGAAAACCTGAAAGCCCCTGCAGTCTTCTCACATGAATTCAAGAAGGAGAGTCTGGGGCTCCCTCCACATTATTTTGGCCTGCAAAGAATGATGAGCACATTTCAGGAAGATTTGACACTAGACCCGGAAACAGCCCACCCTAGTCTTATTATCTCAAGAGACAGAAAAAGTGTGATATTTAGTAGGCTGAATCCAGGCTTTATTGACAATCCTCAGTCATTTCGTTTTTACCCATCTGTCCGGAGCTGTGAGGGCTTTGATGCTGGGAGACACTTTTGGCACGTAGAAGTGAGAGGCACAGGTGCATGGTCCCTTGGTGTTTGTAATGAAACGTTTCCCAGAGATGGTCTGACATCCCCAACCCCACAGACGGGGTGCTGGGAAATTCAGCCATTCTGTAGTCCATGCATTACAAGGAATACAGAAGTCCTACAAATGGGCATTTTTCTGGACTATGAGTTGGGAGAGATTTCATTTTATAATTTAAAAACCAGATCACATGTGTACACTTTCACTGATAAGTTTACAGAAAAGCTTATGCCTTATTTCTCTGTTGACCCTTCTTCCCAAGTTATCACAATCAGTATTGTCATAGACCAATGATGGGCTCTTAGAGAGCCCTTTACATGTGGCTATCTTTTCTTCCTGTGTTGTTGGAGGGCATTTGTAATAAAGCCTCTGATTCCATGTTTATGTATGACTCGATAATTTGGGGGGACACACTCTTCTCATCCTTTCTGTGCATCTGGAGAAGCTGATGAGAAAGCCTGGGTGATCCCTCTGTTGCTGCAGGTGGGAGTTTCAGCCCCAGGTAGTGGAGGACCCTTTCAGCAGCCCCACCCATGACCACCATCGCAGCCCCAAACTAGTCTCCTTTCCCTGCTCTCTCGAGTCACTTTTGTACCAACTGTGTAGACACCCTGCTTCCCCCATAAACCTTATTACATGATTAAGAATCCAACTCACACAGTCTTGGAGTATGTGGCATCAGCAGTCTGAACACTGAACCAAATTGTCAGGGAGGGTCCACCATATCTATGCAAACTGACCCCTACATAGGCCATTGTGAGCAGGATTATCCAGCTGTTGGCTGCCACTGTCAGGGAATTGCTGTTCCTGCTCTGCTCTGTTCACTGGCTCTGCACCCCATGACAAGCCTGCACTTTCAGCTCTGCTGCTTTGTGCTGCTTTTACTGAGTTCAGCTGAGGCTCTTTCAGAGATTTCTCTGACCAAACTCAGTAATTTAGAAATATTTTGGTATTTAAGAACAGAAATATACACTCACATCCCTTTTAATGTCTCCCTGAGTCATGCATTTCAGTCCAGACATATCACTATGTCTTTTATAATTTAAAAAACAAATGCTGTGGGTATACTTTCACTGACACCTTCAGGGAAAAGTGTGCCTTATTTCTCTATTAAACCTTCTTCACAAGCTGTTAAAATTAGTATTGTCATAGACAATAATTACATTAAATAACTACTATGTCTTGACAAAGCATAGTCACCTTAGAAGAAACAACCTGTGAAGTGTATTCAATGTCTATAAAAAATAAAAAGATAAAAAATAATGAACATGAAGGTCAGATAGAGGAGAATAAAGAGAAAGAAAAATAAAACCAAATTACAGATACACAGAGAGGGAAAAAAACAAACAAAAACCTCTAACAGAAGTTCCTAATTTGCAATTTCCAGTTAAAAATGCAAAATTTACCAGAAGAATCTACACAACACAAAAGATTCAAAAGTGCTCATTGACTTTTCTGCCCCGGTAACCTGGATGATTGAACCTCGGTTCGTTAAAATGCATCAGTTGAAAAACCTTCACAGACTTAATCCTTTTTCTCCAATTAGCTAACCAGGGATCCCTCTAAGTTTAAATGAAGAGTCCTCTATTACCTTGGCGAGGTTGCTGACATCAAGTAAAGGTAAAAGAGGTATCCTTTATCCTAACTATGAGAATCACTGGCTTTCCTACATTTTCCATGGCGGGTTTCTAGATTCTAAGAGAAGGTGTGACTGATATAAGTTCAGGGGGAAGACTCTAATCTGACCAATTGGTTGTGTGTCTCAACTCCAAATAGGTGCCTGTCCTATAGAGCACTTAGGGGAAAGATTGTACCCTGTGCCAAACATGGGCTCATTTGGTGGTCACAGTGTGAAGCAAGAACATTCACTCATCTGTAATCCCAGCACGTTGGTGAGGCAGGCAGAACACCTGAGGTCAGGAGTTTCAGACCACACTGGCCAATGTGGTGAAACTCCATCTCTACTAAAAATACAAAAATTAGCCAGGTGTGGTGGTGAGCACCTGTAATCCCAGCTACATGGGAGGCTGAGGCAAGATAATTGCTTGAACCCGAGAGGCGGAGGTTGCAATGATCCAAGGTTGCACCATTAAACTCCAGTCTGAGTGACAGAGTGGAATGGAGACAGAGACATTTTAAAAAAGAGAAAGATAGAAGGAAGGAAGGAAGGAAGGAAGGAAGGAAGGAAAGATGATCTAGGTTACACAAGAAGTACAGATGTCTTTACTTGCTCATGACACGATTATCTATGCAGAAAATCCAATGGAATCTACATAAGAGCTCCTAGAAATGAGTTTAACAAGCTTATGGGAAATAAGATTAACACACAAAAATCAATTATTTATATATTCTAGTAATAAACAATTAGAATTGAAATAATTGACATAAAAATATCAAATACTTAAGGACAAATTTGACAAAAGATGTTAAACACATGTACACTAAAAATTACAAATTTTAGACAATTACATAAAAATTCATGGAATAGACTAGATTTAGATTCGCTCTCAGTTATGTCTACTAGCTGACATGTTAAGATGCTAATTTTCTCCATACTAATATAAAAAGATACAACACATAATCCCATCAAAATCACACCAGTCTTTTTTGTTAACACGTTTTTCCAAAAGTTACATATTTTTCATCTATTGAAAGATACTAATCCCTGAATTAATCAAATAAACCTAAGGAGGAAAATATGGAACTAAGTTAATGCAGATTCTGAGCCTAGAGCTCGGTTCCCAAAGAGAAGTGAAGGACAGTAGCTGACTACACTAGAGGGTACTCTGTGCAGTGGGAACAGAAGGAGAACAGATGTTTTACTGACTGTGTGTGTACAGTATGCAAGTGTGTGTGCGGCAGAGGACGATGTAAGAGTGCCATCTCTTTTTTTTTTCAGACGGAGTTTCACTCTTGTTTCCCAGGCTGGATTTCAATGGCACAATTCAGCTCACTGCAATCTCCGCCTTCTGGGTTCAAGCAATTCTCCTACCTCAGCCTAATGAATAGCTGGGATTACAGGCATGTGCCACTATGCACGGCTAATGTGTTTGTATTTTTAGTAGAGATGGGGTTTCACCATTTTGGCCAGGGGTTCAACTTCCTGATCTCAGGTGATCTGCCCACTTCAGCCTCCCAAAGTGCTAGGATTAAAGGCATGAACTACCATCTCATTTTCTATAAAACTAAGGTAGTCCTGACAAAGACACACTGAATAAAAAATTAAGTTACTTAGAAATATTGAGGTAGACAGATGAAAGGGAAAAGTGGCATTGGGCATGGAGGTTCATGCCGTTAATCCCAGTGCTTTAGGAGGCTAAGGCAGGAGAAATGCTTGAGGTCACACATTCAAGACCAGCCTAGGCAAAATAGAAATTTAAAAAATTAATTAAAAAAAAAAAGTTGGCCAGGCACAGTGGCTCACACCTCTAATCCCAGCACTTTGGGAGGCTGAGGCAGGCATATCACAATGTCAGGAATTTAAGACCAGCCTGATCAACATGGTGAAACACCGACCCTACCAAAATACAAAAATTAGCCAGGTGTGGTGGTGCGTGCCTGTAATCCCAGCTACTCAGAAGGCTGACGCAGGAGAATCGCTGGAACCCAGGAGGCAGAGGTTGCAGTGAGCTGAGATTGCGTCATTGCACTACAGCATGGATGACACAGTGATTAATGAAGACTTAATCTTTCTTAAAGGAAAAATACATAGGCAATACTGAAAAAACATTATTGGGCTTCTATTGGCAATAACTGGAGTAATAATTTTTTTTTACATAATACATTACTTTATAGTAGTATATATTTCTAGTATTTTATTTTAGGATTTTTTTTTAATTTACTTTTTTCTTTTTTTTTTTTTAAAGATGGGGTTTTGCTATGTTGGTCAGGCTGGTCTTGAACTCCCTACCTCAGGTTATCCGACCGCCTTGGCCTCCAAAGCCCTTGGATTACAGGTGTGAGCCACTATGCCTGGCCTTATTTTAGGATTTCTAAAGTAGTTTGTCTTTGACCCTGTAATTTGTTATAAGGTAGGTCCTATAATCACATTTTTTAGTGCTGAAACTGAGATATAAACAATTCTGGGATTTTTTTGTGGGAAAAATAGGACAAAATACAGAATTATCAAAACTAGATTCACTGGCTCTATTATGTTTGCTAGGTGTCAGAAAATGACAGTTTTCTAATAGTTATTTATTCACAATCTGTTACTCTAGAAATTTTAAGAGGTTTTGATCCATTCCAGTATAAAAATAAGGCCAAAGTCATCCTGTAAAATCATCATTAAGAGTATAGAGTAGAGATCTATCATTCAAATCGTAAAAGGAAACCTCATTCATTTCATAATCTAAAAAAATGCCAATCTTACTAGGAGTTTCTTTTGGCAGCAGATTAATTTCCTCATGACCAAATACAATGTAATTATCCTGACCAGATCGCTGAATTCCCCACAATCCATCCTGTACTAAAGTTGGTCAACTCTTCCTCCTTCTGGAAAGAGTCATTACAGACACCAAGGATCCATTCAGGCTTGTCTTTCACTTCTACTTCCCAGTACTGCCAGCCACAACTGTAGCCCTTTAGCCCTTAGAACCCACAACAGCTGGGAGGCGATAAAATCTTCTTGGGTTTGGAGGTAAGTTTTGCACTGTATTTCCATATCGCACAGCTTTTCTATCTGCTGAGACTATAAGTTTATGATGTGCTGTTTCAGGATCTAGAATTACATCCACTTGAAATTACTTGATATGTATAGGCCAGAATATTGTGGAGGCAGACGGTAACCATATTCTTTTGATCTGAATGAAAAAGGTTCAGGGAATTTGAAATTTTTGTATCTGTGATAGATGTCCTTAACATTTGCCAGTAATTCCAGTCCTGACTTCACATATGTGTGCTCTATCTCCTTTAGTAGATATTTTAATGAGGAGGTATAATCTGAGAATTTTCTTAGGCTTTCATTCAGTTGTGCTAAAATATCCATCTCTTCATCTTGTAACTGCCCAAGAACAGTCTCTTGCTCATTTTGGAGAAATAATCTCAGTTGTTCAAATTCAGACCTGACTTCTTCTTCCCTATGTTTTACCTTTTTCTTCAGTTCTAATGATTTTCTGGTTTGTATAGTTATGATTTTTTCAGTTAGTTCCACTCCCTCCTTCCATGGTACATTGTACTGCTCCAGTTTTTTCCTGTGACAGGACGCAGCCTTCTTTATGGGCCAAACACAGTGAAGCCGGTGATCAGTGGAGAAACTGCACCTTGGACATAAAAGCTCTAGGTCTTCCTGACAGAAAAAGGTCAAAACCTGATTATGCTTCTTACATACATGCTTCTCTTCCTGCCGCTTTCTCTTGCTTCTTACCTGGAGGTGCTTAGCAATTCCAGTCAAACGACCCAGTTGAGGATTGCTTGTCAATTTCCTTTCTGGACAGCAAAAGTGGCAAAAAGGGCAGGAAAAACTATCATCCAGATCCTTCCAGGATTTAATGATGCAGGAGAGACAGAAGTTATGCCCACAACTGATGGTCACTGGGTCTTTCAAGTAGTCCAGACAGATGGGACAGCTAGCCACTGCTTGGAGGTCAGCCACTGAGCCTTGAACAAAGATGGTAGGTAAAGTAATTATTTTAATAAGGCCGAGCTCTCTAGACCTCAAGTCCCAGTAAGCAGTAGATATCTTCCCCCAGACCTTGAAATTTGAATTGGCTTTCAGTTTTACTGCTTTGGCATGTTGATGGCAGCTTCTAGAAACTTCTCAGCTCCTTAGCTTCAGAGTCTACGGCCATGAATACTTCACAGACTGCAGCCTATTGTACATTTCAACATATTAGCTGGGCTGCTGTTCTTCCCACTTAATGAAATAAAGTCAAGTTTTCTTCAAGAAAGTAAACTCAGGTCCAAGGTAAGGAATCCTTCCTATGAGTGAGAAAAGACACCACGTTACAAATCTGATTACATAATCACAAATGTACTAAACATTCACACAGGAATCATCAAAGAATGCTGAAATCACTGGGTGGATGTTCTTGGAAAAACAAGATATTCATGTTGCAGAGATTCACAATGTACATTACTTACACACACACACACACACACACACACACATCTTTAAAATGTGGAACAAATTTATGTGCTTCCTGATACAATGCAATGGCAAGTTTATAGCATTGCTCATATCATATTCTTTCCAAAAACAATTGACTTTCAAGCTAACCATGAGAAAATTACTCTAACTCAGATTGTGGAGCACTCCTACTAGACAACTGGTATGTATTCTTCAAAACTGTCAATTATAGGAAGAACAAGCATTAAAAAAAGATTTCCAGATTTAAGGAGAGGAAAGAAACATGAAAAATACAACATATGATACCTGGTTGGATCTGAAATCTTGAAATTTAACAACAACAACAACAAAAAACTAAAAAATGCTGGAAACAGGCCAGGTATGGTGGCTCACACCTGTAATCACAACACTGAGGGGCCAAGCCTCGTGACTCCCTTGCAGCCAGGGGTTCAAGACCAGCCTGATCAACAAGGTGCAACCCTATCTCTACTAAAAATACAAAACATTAGCTGGGCAAGGTGGCATGTGCATGTAATCCCAGCTGCTTGAGAGGCTGAGGCAGGAGAATCACTTCGCTGGACCCCGGGAGGTAGAGGTTGCAGTGAGCCGAGACTGTAGGACAGCACTACACCATGGACATCAGAGTAAACTCTATCTGAAAAAAAGAAGAATTGGAACAAATAAATGTGAGAATCTTAGTATGGACTCTATCTCACATGATGTTCTACCAGTGTTAAATTGGGTACAATAAAATTATAGTAAAAAATAAATGGCTTCATTGTTAGGAGATACATATTGATACACAGTGGGAAGCCATCTGGAAATCTGAAACTTTCAGATATTTCCACAATTTAACAAAATATATAGCCAAGCATGATAGCTCACACCTTTAATCCTAGCACTTTTTGAGGCCAAGGTGGGCAGATCACCTGAGGTCGGGTGTCTGAGACCAGCCTGACAAACACAGAGATACCCTGTCTCTACTAAAAGTATAAAATTACCCGGGTGTGGTGGTGCATACCTGTAATTCCAGCTACTCAGGAGGCTGAGGCAGGAGAATTGCTTGAACCTGGGAGGTGGAGGTTGCAGTGAGTTGAGATGACACCACTGCACTCCAGCCTGGGTGACACAGCGAGACTGTGTCTCAAACAAACAAAAACATATATAAACAGAGAAAACATGAATGTAACAAAAAGTTAACAATGGGGAGAATCCAGGGAAAGAGTATATAAGGATACCCGCCCTTTCAAACTTTCTGTTGGTCTGACACTTTCAAAATAAAAGTAAGGGATCAAAACTTCCTGGCTTGCTTTCAAGACACTTACAGGTACCTGATTTTAAGCAAGTCAGATTCCTCCATCAAACCTTGCAAGCTACCTAACCCAGCCTGACTAACATGGAGAAACTCCATATCCACTAAAAATACAAAATTAGCTCGGTGTGGTGGTGCATGCGTGTAATCCCAGCTACCCGAGACGCTGAGGCAGGAGAGTCGCTTGAACCTAGGAGTCAGAGGTTTCAGTGAACTAAGATCATGCCATTGCACTCTAGGCTGGGCAACAAGGGCGAAACTCTGTCTTTACGTATATATATGATGTAAGTGGCAGCCAATATGTGCCATTCTTCTTGGCCAAAGGAACTTTCTGCTGGATATCCTGTAATCTGAAACCAAACAAGAGCCATGAATTGCATTTGCTTATTAGTTCTTTTAAATCTTTTTCAATCTAGAAGAATGTTCCCTGCCCCCACCTGTGTCCTAGACTACCCTGAATTCAAGATTTGCCAATTGCTCTACTGGTTCTTCTTTTCTTTTCATCAGGCAGAGTCTTGCTCTGTTGCCCAGGCTGGAGTGCAGTGGTACGATCTTGGTTCATTGCAGTCTCCACCCCCTGGGTTCAAGTGATTCTCCTGCTTCAGCCTCCTGAGTAGATGGGACAACAGGTATACGTCACCACACCCAGTTAAATTTTGTATATTATGTGGAGATGGGTTTTCACCATGTTGTTCAGGCTGGTCTTGAACTCTGGACCTCAGGTGATCTGCCTGCCTCGGCCTCCTAAAGTGCTGGGATTACAGGCAAGAGCCACCGCTCCGGACATGCCTATTGCTTGTTGACCTCATTTAATTTGTACCACAGGCCTTCACTTTTTCACCCTGAGCTCACCATTCAGAGCCCTCCGTATTTCATAGGTATCTTGCTTTCCCTCTTCTGCACAAACCACTTTCTGCTTAGATTACCCTACTCTCACTTCTTTCCTAGGATTGTTTTGCAACTAGAGGCTCAGCAAAAGAGACATGTTCTCAAGGATAATTTATTATATGTCAGGCACTATGTTAAGGATCTTCCATATAGTCACAGGTTCAACCAAAGCATCAGAACAACTCCATCAGTTAGGAGCTATTATCCTCACTTAGAGCTGTAAAAGCCGAGTCCACAAGACTTTGAACACGCTTATCCAGCATTACGCTGATTGGCATAGCCACTGGCATGACAATCACTAAGTTGTAGCGCTCCTTCCTTAGACTCCCACAGCAGCCTATGCATCTCTCTGTATGAAACCACCTTACGTCTTTCATATTTGATATGCTCAGTTGTTCATACTTAATAATGTCTCCAAATATTTTAACAGGGAATAATGCACTTACTGGTCCAACACTACAATGGTGAAAACAGGTAACATACAAATCGAGAGCTAACAATACCCAACAGAACTGGGTTTTCATCCAACTCTAACACTTTGCTCCCTACATGTACTTGGTCAAGTTAATTTCTGAGTTTCACTTTTCAGAAAGTAGGAAATAACACTATCTCAGGTTTTAAGCATAAATGAATAAATTACATAAGACATTTGTCACAGTCCTTGGCATTTAACACATGCTTAATAAAAAGTGTTATAAGACTATCTCAGAAAATCTCTCAAGAGGTCACACAAATTTAGCTGAATCCACATATTTCTATTACAGGCATGAGCCAACTTACCCAGCGTACTTTATTTATTACATGTAATACATGCATATATAGAGATATCTCTATTTACTTACATATAAAGCACATTGCCAGGGTAGATCACACCTGTAATCCTAGCAATTTGGGAGGCCAAGGTAGGCAGACCACGAGGTCAGGAGTTCGAGACCTGCCTGACCAACACGAGGAAACCCTGTGTCTTCAAAAAATACTAAAACATTCCATATGAAAGTCTTAACTACAGTGGAAAAAAAAAATATGAAAACATTAACAGGGCATGGTGGTGCACACCTGCAAGCCTAGCTACTCAGGATACTGAGGAAGGAGAATCATTTCAACCCAGAAGGTGGAGGTTGCAGTGAGCCATGATCGCACCACTGTACTCCAGCCTGGGTGACAGAGAGAGATGCTCTCTCAAAAAGACAAACACACAAAGCATATTGGGCCAGGTGTGGTGGCTCAAACCTGTAATCCCAGCACTTTGGGAGGGAAAGGCAGTGGATCACTTGAGGTCAGGAGTTCGAGACCTGCACGGTCAACATGGTAAAACCCCATCTCTCCTGAAAATAAAGAAATTAGCTGGCATAGGCCAGGCATGATGGCTCAGGTCTGTAATTCTAACACTTTGGGAGGCCGAAGTGTGTGGAACACCTGAGGTCAAGAGTTCCAGACCAGCCTGAGCAACATGGTGAAACCTTGTCTCCACTAAAAATACAAATATTAGCCATGCCTGGTGGTGGGCATTTGTAACCCCAGCTACTAGGGAAGATGAGGCAGGAGAACTGCCTGAACCTGGGAGGCAGAGGTTGCAGTGAGCCACAATCGTGCCATTGCACTCCAGCCTGGGCAACAGAGGAAAAAAAAATCTCCATCTCAAAAAAAAAGAAGAAGGAAACATTTTAGGCTGGGCGCAGTGGCTCACACCTGTCATCCCGCACTTTGGGAGGCTGAGGCAGGCAGATCCTGGCCAACATAGTGAAACCCCTTCTCTAAAAAAAATAAGAAAAAAATTAGCTGGCAATGGTGGCGTATGCCTGTATTTCCAGCTATTTGGAAGGCCGTGGCAGAAAAATCACTTGAACTTGGAAGACAGAGGTTGCAGTGAGTGGAGATCTTGCCACTGCACTCCAGCCTGGGCAACAGAGCAAGGCTCCGTCTCAATAAAAAAACACATTGACATTTCAACCTAAAACCTGTTATTTCTTATAAGGTTGTTAATCCTCAAATGATTAGTAAGGGTAGTAGCTTCCAAAGGCTCACTGCAGTAATGGTGTGCTTCAGAAAATTTTCCCATACTAATTGTGGAATAAAACAGAAGTTTCCAAATTTTAAAATACATCCCTTACTTTAAATAGCCCTCCGTATCTACAAGCTCAGCATCCACTAATGCAATCAACTTTGGAAAGAATTGAAAATACATATTCCTGGGATGCAGAATCTCCATCCACTGGTCATGAGCATTCATATGGACTCATGGCCAGGAATGGTGTCTCAGGCCTGTAATCCCAGAACATTGGGAGGCCAAGGTGGGCAGATTGCTTGAGCCCAGGAGTTCAAGACCAGCCGGAGCAACATGGAAAAATCTCA
Organism: Aotus nancymaae; assembly: GCF_030222135.1. Classification (NCBI taxonomy): domain Eukaryota; kingdom Metazoa; phylum Chordata; class Mammalia; order Primates; family Aotidae; genus Aotus; species Aotus nancymaae. The sequence goes on along the minus strand of NW_026988447.1, from coordinate 2,112,223 downwards.
TCTCTACAAAGTCCCATTTCTACCAAAGAAAAGAAAACAAATATAAAGAATGCTGTCTCTTACAAATCGCTCTTCCCATCTGCCCACACTAAGTGTGGCTATGGTGACTCCCAATACTTGCCTAATACTTTCAAATGGGTACTTTCGAGCAGAACAAGAAAGTTCGAACATGCACGGTAATGGGGTGAGGTTGCATAGGGCGCTCAGAGATTGGAAAATTTGAGGCTTTAGAAGTTTTAAGAATCCTTCATGTCCAGGTGTGGTGGCTAATACTTGTAATCCCAGCACTTTCCGAGGCCATGGCAGAGGGATTACCTGAGGTCAGGTGTTCAAGACGAGCCAAGACAGTATGGCGAAACCCTGTCTCTACTAAAAATACTAAAATTAGCCAGGCATGGTGGCATGCCTGTAGTCCCTGGTACTTGGGAGGCTGAGGCAGGAGAATCACGGAAACCTGGGAGGAGGAGGTCCCAGTGCACTGAGATTGTACCATTGTACTCCAGCCTGGGTGACAAAAGCGAAACTTTACAATCTTGCATGTTCTTCAAATGTACCCCAAAACCTAAAATGCAATTACAAAAATTAAAAAAATAAAATAAAATAAATCACAAAAAATTCAAAAAAATATATGAGCATACTGTAATCCAGATATATATATATATATATCTGTAATCCCATAACTTTGGGAGGCAGAGGTGGGTGGATCGTGAAGTCAGTAGGATCAGCCTGGCCAAGATGGTGAATCCCTGTCTCTACTGAAAATACAAAAATTAGCTGGGTATGGTGGCGGGCGTCAGTATTCCCAAGTACTTGGGAGACTAAGGCAGGAGAATCGCTTGAGCCCGGGCTGCAGAGATTGCAGTGAGCCGAGATCCCGCCACTGCACTCTAGCCTGGGCGACCGGGCAAGACTCTTTCTAAAAAAAAAAAAAAAAAAAAAAAAAAAAACTTGCCCACACATAGTAAACTGCAAAGCATCATTGGAAAAAATTATAAAATCAAAAGAAAATATATAGTTTTGAAAAAACGGCCGGGGAGCAATAGCTCACTCCTGTAATCCCAGCATTTAGAGAGGCCGAGGTGGGCGGATCACCTGAGGTTAGGAGCTCAAGACCCACCTGGATAACATGGTGAGACCCCTTTTCTTTTCTTTCTTGCTTGCTTGCTTCTTTTTTTTTGAGACACAGTCGTGCTCTGTCGCCAGTCAATCTCAGCTCACTGCAACCTCTAAGTCTCGGATTCAAACAATTCTCCTTCCACAGCCTACGAAGTAGCTGGGACTACAGGCGCGTGCCACCACACCCTGATAATTTTTGTATTTTTAGTAGAGACGCGGTTTCACCATGTTGGCCAAGATGGTTTCCATCTTCTGACCTCGTGATCCACCCACCTTGACCTCCCAAAGTACTGGCATTAGAGGCGTGAGCAATCGTGCCCGTCTGGTGAAACCCCATTTCTATTAAAAACAGAAAAAAATTAGCCGGGCGTGGTGGCTGTAATCCCAGCTACTCCCAAGGCTGAGGCAGGAGAATCTCTTGAACTGGGGAGGTGGAGGTTGCAGTGAGCAGAGATCGCGCCATTGCACTCCAGCTTGGGCAACAAGAGCAAAACTCTGTCTCAAAAAAAAAAAAAAAGAAAAGAAAAGAAAGAAAGAAAAGAACAAAAAAGGAAGAAAAGGAAACATACACAAAAAAAAGGACTCTCGCACAGTGCAAAGGACAGAAGTACTCACTCCAGGTATCGTTGTGCCCCTCTTCCCCCAAGCACACACACAAAGCAGTCTTCGCTACTATTTAAAATCAGGACATTAAACAGCTCTGTAGGCAGGATCACCACCCTAGTTTAAGCCGCCTAGGTCTCTTTCCTACATACACAATGGTGCCTCCAACTTCCTAATTCTGTAGCTAAATTGATCTTTTCAAATACAAATATAATTCTTTCATCTTGCAACTGAAAACATTCCACTGGTCTTTTATTACTTTATGGAAGCAGTTGGCAAACCTTATCTTGGCATTATAATCACCTGGAGGTGCTGGTAAAAGATTGTCTGGGCCACTTCCCCAGTTTCTGATTCAGTAAATCTGGTTTTTTCCCCAAGTTTCCAGATGATGCTGCTGGCTGGCAGACTGTACTTTGTGAAGGAAAACAAAGCAAAAAGATCCATTAAGATCTAGTCCAAGTTTTTTGCCTAGCTCACCATCTCGTCACATATCACAATTATAATGTGATTTTACAGCTACTCTGCAATTCTTTACCTAACGTGCAAAAATCCGTCACTAGGCAGCAAGCTTCTTGGTGGGAATATGTATCTAGCTTGTCTGAGGAATCAAAACCTGTGGTGGATTCCAAGATCTCAGTTTCAACCATCGTCATACTGGATGATTCTTAACATGCCTGCACCTAAAGCGCCTCATCTGCAATGGTGAAATGATAATTCGTACCTGTGTGACCCTCGTGAGGATTAAAGGATGCTTCCATAGGTCAGGGGTGCAGGTGATGGAGGCCGGTAGGTTCTCAACTGGCAGCTACCACTTCACTCCTTTAACTCCCCATCCCCACACCCAAACATTAGTTCTTTGAAGATAACATGGCCACTTCATAAACCCTAATTCAGATCATAACATTTAAAGCTTAATTGACACAGGCCCACCACCCCCTTTCTAACTCTACAATCCTGAAATTTTCGCAAGACCTTCTCTGGAGACTAAGGCGATCCAGTTGTTGGCAGGCTGCCACTCAGAGGTTTAGGCACAGGGAATGTTCAGGAAGCCCCTAACCAGGTAAGCCTCATACGGAGGGCCCTCCTGGACCTTTCCTGTGGCCCTCCCAGCTCACCTGGAGCAGACGGATCAGTGACCCTGCCCAAGGGTTTCGCAGGACTCACCAAGCACCGGCGAGGAAGGACTCGGACCCCAACCCACCAAGTGCTCGGTTTCCTGCCTGGGGCTCAGCCTGTGCGGGGGTTGGCGAGTCCTCCGGAAGTGGGAGGGGAGGACCTGCGCATGCTCTGTGACCCTGGGTGCAGGGACAGTGTGAAGCTTATGAGAGCTGGGGCGACCTTCTCCATGATCAGGGCCTAGTTGGCCCCAACTGGCATTTAATTCCCCTGGCTATCTTTTCAGATTCTTACCATTTTTTATTTATATGAGCAAACTTGAGGGTCCAAGTGAGGCTGCAAATTGGTTAAAAACTTCACCAGCACAGCGTCCCCTCCCAGATGGTGAGGGAGGGGAGCGCTTTGCAGGGTCAAGTGCTTCCCATACCCTGGGGTCCTTGTTTATATGTTACTCATAACCAATTTATGTAGGCACCCTGTAAGTCCTTTCTCCTTTGCAGCTTTTCCGAACAACAGGGGTTTCACTGTGTTGGCCACGCTGATCTCAAACTCCTGGGCTCAAGTGATCCACCTGCCTCAGGCTCCCAAAGTGCTGGGATTACTTACAGGAGTAAGTCACCATGCCCAGCCTTTATATTATGTATTTTAAATTGAAACTATGCAGCTGGGTATGGTGGTTTCTTTCTCTGTCACAGTACGTGGCATTAAAAATTACATAAGATACCCAAATGATTATAAACCTTTCTAATATAAAGACACATATATATGTATATCTAATGCAGCACTATTGACAAGAGCAAAGACTTGGAACCAACCCAAATGCCCATCAGTGATAGACTGGAAGAAGAAAATGTGGAACATTTACACCATGGAATAGTATGCAGTCATAAAAAAGAATGAGATCATGTCATTTGCAGGGACACGGAAGAAGCTGAGAATCATCATTCTCAGTAAACTAATACAGGACAGAAAACCAAACACTGCATGTTCTCATTCATATAAGTGGAAGTTGAACAATGAGAATACATGGACACAGGGAGGAGCAACACACACGAGGGCCTGTTGGGGTTTGGGCAGGAGGGGATGGAAAGCATTAGGACAAATACTGAATGCATGAGGGGATTATAACCTAGACGATGGGTTGACAGGTGTAGCAAAACACCATGGCACATAGATACCTATGTAACAGATTTGCACATTCTGCACATGTATCCCAGAAAAAAAAATACTTAAGAGACCAGGCACGGTGACCGATGCCTGTAGTCCCAGCACTTTGGGAGGCCGAGGTGGGTGATCTCTTGAGGTCCCAAGTAGATAGATAGATAGATAAATAAATAAATACTTAATATAAGAACCCCATCAATATGAAACTGAATCCTGCAAGGCTGACTATACCTCACTGGGTACAGGATAATTTAACAGGATAGGGTCCACCTGCTAGATGCTAATTAACCTGAAAAGATATAATTTAATTCTTCTTCTTTTTTTTTTTAAGATGGGGTTTCACCCTGATGGTCAGGCTTGTCTTGAACTCCTGACCTCAGGTGATCCACCCACCTCGGCCTCCAAAAGTGCTAGGATTACAGGCGTGAGCCACCACGCCCGGCCCGTAATTTAATTATTCTTCTGGACCAGTTGCTCTTAAGAATTTTCTTCTTCCCTATAAGAAGAGTTCAGAAGCAAATCTGGCTTTCACCCTTACTCCTCCACTGAGACTGTGCCAAGTTTATCAATCATCAGCCAAGGAATATTTTCATGCCTGTCACATTCTAAGATGCTTTGTAGCCATGCTCTGTGTCTGTTCCATCTGGATATAGCAGATTACTCTCCTTCTTTCTGTCCATATATATGTGTGTGTGTGTGTGTGTGTATATATATGTGTGTATATATACGTGTGTGTGTGTGTGTGTGTATATATATATGTAAAGGTCTGCAAGGACACATGACAGACTTTTTGCAGGTAGTTTGAAATATGTATGTATGTGTATATGTGTGTGTGTAAACATATGTGTGCCTGTGTAATTCTGCAGATTGAAGGAAGAAAGTAAAGAATGGTGGTGAAGGCTTCACTTTAGAACCAGGCTTCCAGGAGTTCAAATCCATGCTCTGTCCTCTTCCATCTGTGTGACCTTAGCCGTTACCTTTTCTGCCTTTCTCATCCAGTTAAATAAAAAGGAAGGATGGGGCAATAATAGTTCCACTTACTTTTTGGATTTAGGAGGACTAAATGAGTTTTCATGAGTTAAAGCACTTTGAATAGGGTCACATATGGTAAATATAGTGTAAAAAATATATAAAACATACATTTTGTAAATATAAATACATGCCAATTATCTATACATTCGTTTGAAAAAGTTTTTTTTTCTTTTTCTCCTGTTTCTCTCTGAAGACAGAAGTAAGATTATACAGGGAAGTGGTCAGGTGAGGTGCTCATGCGTATAATCCCAGCAATTTGGGAGGCCAAGTTGGACAGATCACCTGAGGTCAGGAGTTTCGGACCAGCCTGGCCAACATGGCAAAACTCTATCTCTTCTAAAAATACAAACATCAGCCAGGTGTGGTGGCAGGTGCCTGTAATCACAGGTACTTGGGAGGCTGAGGCTGGAGAATCACTTCAGCCCAGGAGGTGGAGGTTGCATTGAACCGAGATTAGGCCACTGCACTGTAGCCTGGGCAACAAGAACAAAATTCTATCTCAAAAAATTTATTAATAATAATAATTTTCAACTGTTATTTTAATTTTTATCTCTTCTATTTTGTCAGTGTTCATAAATTTTGATTTTTTTTTTTTGAGACAGTTTCATTCTTGTTGCCCAGGCTGGGGAGCAACGGTATGATCTCATCTGACTGCAACCTCTACCTCCTGGGTTCAAGAGATTCTCCTGCCTTGCCTTAGCCTCCTAAGTAGCTGGAATTACAGGTTCCCACCACCACACCTAGTCAATTTTTGTATTTTTAGTATAGATGGAATTTCTCCATGTTGGTCAGGCTGGTCTTGAACTCCTGACCTCGTGATCTACCCAACTTGGCCTCCCAAAGGGCTAGGATTAGAGGTGTGAGCGACTGCACCCAGCTGGATCATTTGTTATTTGATATGCAAATGCCTTTTAGATGTAACATCTGTTTTGTCTGATGACCACTGCTCTCTTTTGGCTTCTGTTTCCATGAAATACCTTTTTCACTCATTCACTTTCATCCTGTTTATGTCTTTGGATTCAAAGTGAATTTCCCTTAGACCATATACATGTGGATCATTTTAGACTTAATTCTGCCAATCTGCCTATGAATAAAGAATTTAAGTCATTTACATTTAAAATAATAACTGATAAGAAGGGATTTACTTTTGTCATTTTACTATTTGTTTTCTAAAAGCTGCGTAGCATTTTTGTTTCTCATTATTTCCATGCATAGCTGATGCTAAAATAAAGGCTAAAATTGACTGACATTAATGGCAATTTATCCTCCAAGACTTCCCCTGGAATCTGCAAGCCTTAAAGACTGCAGAGGCCAGGTGCGGAGGCTCATGCCTGTAATCCCAGCACTTTGGGAGGCCGAAGCCTGAGGATCACAAGGTCAGTCATTCAAGACCAGCCTGTCGAATATGGTGAAACCATGTTTCTACTAAAAATACAAAACAAAAATTAGCCAGGTGTGTTGGTGCATGCATGTAATACCAGCTACTCGGCAGGCTGAGGCAGGAGAACTGCTTGAACCTGGTAAGAAGGGGTAGCAATGAGCCGAGATAGCGCCACTGCACTCAATCTGGGTGATGACAGAGGGAGACCTTGTCTCAAAAAAAAAAAAAACACCACTCCCGAGTTCAAAACAGTTTTATCGGTGAGATTTTGTTAGTGCACTTTATGTTTAAGTAGGGAAAAAGGTTCTTGGTTTTCTTACTTCTCTTTCTTCCAAGAATTCTTCCCTGTTGCTTATTTCAATGTGTAAAACCGTACTTATGAGTTGTTATGGTGAAAACCCATCTCTACTAAAAATACAAAAATTATCCGGGCATGATGACAGGCACTGAATGTGTGTGCTGCCCCAAAATTAATATATTTTTGAAAATTCATGTTTAAACCCTAATTCTTAGGGCTCACATTCTTACATTCAAAATAATTTTTTAATTCAATATATTCTTAAATTCAAATTTTCTTTACATTCTTAAATTCAAAATTCATATGTTTAAGTCCTAATCTGAACTTAATGACTTCCCAAAAGTGTCACCTTTATATTTTGCACAGTGAAAAAATATAAAGATGGCGCCTTTGTGGAGGTCATTAGGTTTAGATGAGTTCATGAGGGTGGGGCTCCCATGATGGGATTAGTGGCTTTATCAGAAGAGGAAGAGAGACCTGAGCTCTTTCTGTGAACACAAGTAAGAGAGAAAAGGCATCAGAATGAAACCTATCATGCTGGCACTTTGATCTTGGACTTCCTAGTGTCCATAATATGGAGAAATAAATTTCTAGTTTTTAGGCCACCCAATGATGGTGTCTTGTTATGGTAGCCAAAACAGTCTAAATCATGATAAATCAGGTTTGCTGAATTTTGTAAGCTTTTATCGTGAATTATTGAACCTGAAGGTAGTCTTTAGGACCTCCTGAACTTGTAGTGGTGATTAGCAAGATTTTTTTCAGCTGGATGTGGTGGCTCAGGTCTATAATTCCAGTACTTTGGGAAGTCAAGGCAGGTGGATCACCTGACGGCAGGAGTTTGAGAGCAGCCTGACCAACATGGTGAGACCCTGTCTCTAATAAAAATACAAAAATTAGCCATTTATGGTGGCAAGTGCCTGTAATTCCAGCTACTCAAGAGGCTGACGTGAGAGAATTGCTTGAACCTGAGAGGCAGAGATTGCAGTGAGCCAAGATCACACCACTTCACTCCAGCCAGGGCAACAGAGCGAGACTCCATCTCAAAAAAAAGAAAGAAAGAAAGAAAGACAGACAGACAGATTTTGTTTTCTGCAATGCTAGTCTGAGAGTGTGCAGAAGAGATTATACAGTTTGCATAATATTCTAAGTGTGGGTGTACAGTGAATTACTTCAATTGTTGGATTGTTAAAAAAATTACAGGTTTTTTACCATTGTATGTAATATTATGGTGAAATCTGACACATATGTATTTTTAAATTACATTTTTCATAACACATCATGAGACCTACCCATTCAACTAGGCTTCAAGTGTATAATATCCTATACTTGGTCATAGGTACAATGTTGTACAGAAGGTCTGTAGAGCTTATTTATCTTGTTTATCTAAAATGGAATGCTTGTTGATTAGTAACTTTCCATTTCTACTACTCCCAACCCTTGGCAAACACCATTCCCCTCAGATTTTGTGAATTTAACTCTTTTAGATATCCCATACAAGTGGAAACATGCAGTATTTCTTTTTTCTGTGACTGGCTTTATTGCCCTATTCTAATGACCTTAAGATTCCTCCATGTTCTCACATATTACACAGTTTTCTTCTATTTTAAGGCTGAATACTATTCCATTATATGTATCTGTCATATTTTCTTTATCCACTCATCTTCAACGGAAAATTAGATTGTTCATACATCTTAGATACTGTGCTGTGTTGCAATAAACATGAAAGTCCTAATATCTCTTCAAGATCCTAATTTTACTTCTTTTGTATAAATATTCAGAAGCGAGATTGCTGGATTATATGGTAGTTGATAGCAGCTGCACAATTTTTCTTTCCCATTGAAAGTGTGCAAGGGTTAAAATGTTTCCATGTTATTACCAACACTTGTTGTTTTTTGTTTTTTATTTGATAGTAGCCATCCTGACAGGTGTGAGGTATTATCTTAGATTGTTTTGATTCGAATATTCCTGATGATTAGTGATTTGTGGCTTCTTTCATATGCCTATTGGCCATGTGTATATTTCCTTTGGGCACAATGTCTATTAAAGTCTTTTGTCCATTTGAAATTGAGATTTTAGATTTTTTTTTGAACTACCTAGTTGTAGAAGTTTGTTAATATGTATTTTGGATATTACACACTTTTTGAGACATACGGTTTGCAAGTATTTTCTTTGAATTCATAGATGGGATTTTCGCTCTGCTCTTTTTTCCTTTGTTGTGTAGAAACGATTTAGTTTGAGGTAGTCCCACTTGTTTATTTTTGTTTTCATTGCCTGTGTTTTTATCCTTAAAATCATTGTCAAGACCAATATCATGAAGCTTTTCACCATTGTTTTCTTTGGTAGGAGTTTTACAGTCTTGGGTCTTATATTTAAAGTGTTTAATCCATTTTGAGTAAATGTGTATGTGGTAGAAGACAAGGGCTCAATTTCAAGCTTTTGCATGTGGATATCCTGTTTTCTCAACACCGTTTATTGAAGACACAAACCTTTTCCAATTACGTAGTCCTCACACCCTTGTCAAAAATCAGTTGAATATATGTGCATGAACTTATTTCTTCTAGGCTTACTATCCTGTTTTATTGGTCAACATGTCTGCCTGTATTCCAGTCCCATAATATTTTGATTACTGTGGTTTTGTCATATATTGTCATATCTGGAATTGTGATACCTCCAGCTTTGTTTTTCTGTCTCAAGACTGACTTGGTTATTTACGTTTTTTGTGGTTAGTTCCATGTAAATTTTGAGGTTTTTTTTCTATTTTTGTAAAACTGTTATTAGGATTTTGATAGAAATTGTACTGAATCTGTAGATTACTTTGGGTAGTATGGACATTTTAACAAGAGTAATTCTTCCACTCCATGAACATGAAATATATTTCCACTTTTTTGTGATCCTTGTGTAAATTTTTTTTAAATAATATAAAATGGGAGTCTTCACGAATTTGCATGTCATCCTTGTGCAGCCGCCATGCTAATCTTCTCTGTATCATTCCAGTTTTAGTATATATGCTGCTGAAGTGAGCACTACTTGTGTAAATTTTTTAATCAATATTTTGTAGTTTTCATTTTACAAATGTTTCACCTCCTTAAGTTTACTTCTAAATATTTTATTTGTTATGATAGTAATATAAATGGAATTGTTTTTCTAATTTACTTTTCACATAGTTAGTATACAGAAATGCAACTGATTTTTGTATGTTGATATTGTGTCCTCAACATGATTAAATTTATTTATTAGTTCTAATAGACTTCTTAAAATATCTTCAGAGTTCTTTAATATATAATATAACCTTCAAACAAGGACAATTTTTCTGCTTTCTTTCTGATTTGCATGCCTTTTGTTACTTTTGTCTTGCTTAATTGCACTGATTAGACCTTCCAGTACTATACTGAACAGCAGTGGTGAGTGGGCATTCTTGTCTTCTTCTGAATCTTAGAGAAAAGCTTTCAATTTCCCACCATTGAGTATGATGTATATTTTTTCTATATATAGGTCTTTTAGAGTTGCTATCATAAAATGTGTATTGAATTTTGTCAGATGTTTCTGCATCAATTGAGATGACCTTTTTTTTTTTAGTCTATGAAAGCAGTGTATCACGTGATTTGTCATATGTTGAATCACTTTGAGAATAAATCCCACTTAATCATAGCAGATGATCCTTTTAATATAGTGTTAGATTTGGTTCCATAGTAGTTTGTTGAGGATTTTTGCATCTGTGTTTTTCAGGAATATTGGCCTGTAGTTCTTTTTTTTTTATTTTTTTTTTTTTGATGCCTTTGTCTTGATTTGTTATAAGTGCAGCACTGGCCTCGTAAAAGGAGTTAGAATATTGCCCTCTCTTCCAATTTTTTTTTTTTTTTTTTTTTTTTTTTTTTTTTTTTTTTTTTGTGATGGAGTCTGGCTCTGTCACCCAGGCTGGAGTGCTAAGGTGCAATCTTGGCTCACTGTAACCTCTGTGCCCCGGGTTCAAGCAATTCTCCTGCCTAAGCCTCCCGAGTAGCTGGGAGTACAGGCAGCTGACACCACACCTGGCCATTTTTTTTTAAATTTTTAGTAGAGACTCATGTTATCATACTGGCCAGACTGGTCTTAAACTCCTGACCTCGTGAACCACACGCCTCGGCCTCCCAAAGTGCTGGCATTAGAGGCGTGAGACACCGCGCCTGGCTTCTCTTCAATTTTTTAAAAGACTGAGAAGGTTCCTGCTGACAAGTGGTGGTTTAAAAAAAAAGTTTAAAAAATAAGAATAAAAAAAGATTGAGAAAGTTTGCAATGAATTGTTCTTTAAATATTAGGCAAAATTAATCAATGAAGACTTGTTTCTGGGTTTTTCTTTGTGGGGAGGTAATTTTGAGTACTGATTTCGTTTCCATCCTAGTTTCAAATCTGTTCAGACTTTCTATTTCCTTATGATTTTGTCTCAATAAGGTGTATGTTTGCAGGACCGTACCTATTTCCTCTTGCTTCTCCAGTCTGTTTGCAGTATAATTTTATACGAGTTTCTTATAACCCATTTTATTTATATGACATCAGCTGTAATATCATCTATTATTTCTTATTATATTTATTTGCATGCTTTCTTTTTTCTTCGTTAGTCAGCCTGTTTATCAATTTTATCTTTTTAAAAATGCAAATCTTTGTTTGTTTTTTTCTCTATTGCTTTTCCATTTCCTATTTTATTTGTTTCTCTTGTAATCCGATATTTTCTCCCTTCTGTTAACTTTGAGCTTAGCTGGTCTTTTTTTCTAGTTCTTTACCATGCAAAGTTGCTTACTGAAGATCTTTGTTTTTGTTTTGTCGTTGCTGTTTTTAATGTAGATATTATCGCTGTCAACATCCCTCTTAAAATGCAGGTCATCTGTGAGGAGCAATCCCAGGCCCCTGCGGCGAACTCAAAGGCAGATTCTTGGCCACCGCGACCCTGACTACGTTCCCGTTTTCCTGGATACTCCTTGGACTCCATCCCGAGACCGTGGGGAGGCGCCTTCGCCAGGTTCCCCCAATCCGAGCCGCGGCTGGTGCTGTCGCCTTTTGGAGTCCACCCGCGCTCCCTTCTCCCCGGCGCTCGCTGGCTTCGCTGGGCTCCAGGAAGCTCTGCTCCCGGAGGGGAGCGGCGCTCCTGTCTGCGTGGCAGGGGCGCTGCGCCGGGACAGGTGGCTCCTGGGGCGGACAGCCCCTCCCTTCCCTGGGAGCAGATGCGTTTTCTCAGCCATCTCAGAAGACCGGACACACCCAACTTCCCAGTTCACTCTTTGGGTCCCTACCTGGCCAGAGTCACCTTCAAACCCTGTAGGGAGTTTCCCTTTCAGCTGTCAGCTAGGTGTTAACAGCTGCTGAATCTTGACCTTCAGCCCTGATCTTCTGGGATCTTTTCATTAATAAATCCAATCACCGGCTGGGCGCAGTGGCTCCTGCCTGTAATCACAGCACTTTGGGAGGCGGAGGCAGTGGGGATCACCTGAGATCAGGAATTTGAGACCAGCTTAACTAACCAACATGAAGAAACCTCGTCTCTACTAAAAATATAAAAATTAACTGGACGTGTTGACTTGTTTTGTTTCATTTTTTGTTTTTGATTTTAGAGACAAGGTCTTACTCTGCTACTTAGGCTGGAGTGCAGTGGGGTGATCTACACTCTGCAGCATTGACCTGCTGGGATCAAGTGATCTTCTCACCCCAGCATCCCAAGTAGCGAGGACTATAGGACCGTAACCCCAAATCTGGCCTTTTTTTTTTTTTTTTTTTTTTTTTACTAGAGACAGGGTCTTGCTACACTGACCAGGCTTGTCCAAGAAATCTTGGTATAGTGATTGCTACATAATAGTTACTCTATAAATAACATTATTCATAGTCCAAAAATAAGCAAATAAAATTAGGGGATGAGACTACAATCTTCAGAGTAACAAGCGAGTGCAGGAATTATGTACTTTAGAAACCTGCCGTCTAACTAAAAACTCATAATACTAATCTATTTGCTATGTCATTTATACTAAAACAAAGCAGTGATTAGAAAACATGTTTTGTATTACCTGGATTATAGTCATGCTATAGTGTAACCTTTAAGCGCACAAATTTTAGATAAGTCTTGTTCATAATTTAAAAATCTCTGTGCAAATGTGTGCTACAGAAGTAATACAATAAAACAGTAATAATTGCATATAATATGGCAACGTGTAATGTAAAAAAGCATCAGTAACAAATTAACAGCCGAGTGTGATGGTGTGCACATCTGAAGACCCAGCTACTCAGGAGGCTTAGGTGGAAAGATCTCTTGAGAACCAGAGTTCGAAGCTTCAGTAAGCCATGGTTCCATCATTGTACTCTAGCCTGAGTGACAAACCCTGTCTCAAAAAAAAAAAAAAAAAAAAAAAAAAAATGAAGAAGAAGAAACAGAAGCCACAGCATTCAGCATTCATATATCTTGCCACTCACTTTTCACCTACCCCATCAGCTACTTCCCCAAAGTAAACTGTTGGAAATGTGCTTTGTATTCATCTGGATTTCTTTTCCATAGTACCCTGCCATCTAGATTCAATTACTCACTCAAAAAATACATGGATTTACTTTTTGCTGTTATGTATCATGTTAAAGAATTTTTTTTTTTTTTCTGAGACAGGGTCTTGTTCTGTTACCCAGACTAGAGTGCAGTGGCATGATCATAGCTCACAGCAACCTCAAGCTGCTGAGTTCAAGTGAATCTGTGGCCTCAACCTTTCTAGTAGCTAGGAATACAAGCTTCTGTGACCACAGCTGGCTAAGCTAAGAAAAAAAAATTGTAGGCCAGACATGGTGGCTCACACCTGTAATCCTAGCATTTTGGGAGGCCAAGGGGGGCACCTCATGAGGTCAGGAGTTTGAGACCATCCTGGCAAATAACCTGTCTCTATTTAAAAAATACAAAATATTAGCTGGGCATGGTGGCAGGTGCCTATAATCCCAACTACCTGAAAGGCTGAGGCAGAAGAATTGCTTGAACCCAAGAGGCAGAGGTACAGTACACATGGGAGCCACCCCACCTGATCTGTCTCTTTGTTATTTTGCAAACCTATAGAGAAAATGTGTAAATTATTTCATAAAAAAATAAAATGGAAAAATGCATAAAAATGAAAGTCTTGGGAGGCCAAGGCGGGTGGATCACAAGGTCAAGAGATCAAGACCATCCTGGTCAAGAGATCGAGACCATCCTGGTCAACATGGTGAAACCCCGTCTCTACTAAAAATATAAAAAAAAATTAGCCGGCCATGGTGGCGCGTGTCTGCAATCCCAGCTACTCAGGAGGCTGAGGCAGGAGAATTGCCTGAACCCAGGAGGCGGAGGTTGCGGTGAGCCGAGATCGCGCCATTGCACTCCAGCCTGGGTAACAAGAGTGAAACTCCGTTTAAAAAAAAAAAAAAATGAAAGTCAAGCTCAAGAAAACTTGTGGTGCGGCTCAGTGGAAGCTGACTCCTAATCTCACTGCACATACAGAACAGCCAGCATGGAGGTGGAGAAGCTGGGATTTCTCAACTGCTGGTCTGTGATTTCATGGAAAGTTTGTGATGACATTTGGAAGTTTTTCTCTTTTTAAAAGGTGGGAGACAATCATAACTTTCTAGTTCTCTTAAAAGCAAATTGCTGGATAAAATAATTATGTAGTCTCTTTCTCCTTCTCTAAAAAACTAGAATGGGAATTTAGAACTATGCTCTGTGATGAGGGACGGCCCAGTCAGTCTACACAAGACATGGGCTGTCACCTAAACAACCACCTGAACTCCACTAGTAACAGTTGTGGTTTCAATCACTAGTAATGACGTAGGGGTTGGGGCTAGGAAAGGCCCCATATGGGAACAGGGCCTCAGAGGGAACCTTAGCTCCTTACTGGGATTCCCTGAAGTCTACCTATAGTTTTGCAAACAGTCCCTTTATTAAACTTTCCTTAAATCCATATTTTACTGTGCTTTTCTGTTTGGACCCTGGCTCAGCTCAATACAATGAATCACAGAAAGTCCTGTTGTTTCACCAATTTAGGGTTAGAGTGAGGATCTGCTTTAATATTTTATAAATAATCGAGTGACAACAGGAGGAGTCTAGCAGATGACGGTGCTGTGAAAGTATTGTTCCTGCAGTAGCACATTATTCACATAAAATCTGATGACTATTTTTTAAAAAGTTATTATTTATAATCAATTTTTTGTTAAAATCTGAGATTTATTCTTGGAGCACACAAGTTTCTTCTATTATGTTGATAGTTGGCTTTGTCCTCAACTTCAGCCAAACATTAACTGTAAAATTCAACCAATTGGCATTTGACTGAAATGCAAATTACATATACACCCTATTTACTTATATATAGAGATATGCACGTAAATATATTTAGTATGTGTTATGTTCAGTATGCTATGGTGAAAAAGCATAGATCAAGTTATTAACTGTGGTTGTTCTAAAGAGTAGAGGTGAGATCCTTTCAGTATCGACCTCAACACAGTTCTCAATTTTAAAATATAACTAAGCCAGTGTGCACTATTATAAGAGAAACAAGCATTTGGGAGAAATTATGATTTTTTTAAAGAGTGTGTAAATGGGTAATTTACATCTTATTGCAGATTTGTAGTGAGTTTTGAAATTGGAAACTGTGAGTCTTCCTATTTTGTTTTTCTTTTTCCATAGTGTTTGTTTATTAAGGATCTAATGTCATTCCATATATATTTTAAGATAAGCTTCTCTATTTATTAAGAAAAAATAAGCCAGTAGGGTGTTAGTAAGGACTGCACTGAACCTGTAGGTTGTTTTGTGTATTGCTGTCATCTTGACAGTAGCTTCTAATGTATAAAGGCAGAATATATTTTTCTGTAGTTAAGTCTGATATTTATTTTACCGATGTTATGTGGTTTTTCAACGTGCCTCCTCGGTTAAATTTGTTTCTAAATATTTCATTATTGTTAGTGCTATTGTAACTGGAATCATTTTCTGAATTTCTTCTTAGGATTCTTTATTGCTAGTATATAAAAAATACAAATGGCAGGGCACAGTCGTGCGTGCCTGTCATCCCAGCTACTTGGGAGGCTGAGGTGGGAGGATCGCTTGAGCCCAGGAGTTCTGGGCTGTAGTGCGCTATGCCGATCAGGTGTCTGCACTAAGTTCAGCATCAATATGGTGACCTCACAGGAGCAGGGTACCACTAGGTTGCCTAAGGAGCGGGGAACCAGTCTTGGTTGGAAACGGAGAAGGTCAAAACTCCGGTGCCGATCAGTAGTGGGATTGTGCATGTGAATAGCCACTGCATTCCAGCCTGGGCAGCATAGAGACCCTGTCTCTAAAAATAAGTTAATTAATTAACTTGTAAAAAATACAAATAATTCTTGAATTTGGTTCTTGCCTCCTAAAATTTTGCTGAATTCACTTATAACTTGAGTATGTGTGTGTGCTTGTGTGTGTGTTTGTGTGTGTGTGTGTGTGTATCCTTTAGGAGTTTTTACATTCAGGATCATCTGAATACTCATCTGTTGACAGAGATGGTTTTATATATTTCTTTCCAATTTGGGATTTCTTTTGTTTTTCTTGCCCAGTTTCTCTGTCAAAAACTTCCACTATATTGTTGAACAGTAGGGTCAAAAGCAGGCATTTTTGTTTTATTGTTCTTCATCTTAGGAAAAAATCTTTAATTCTTTGACCATTGAAAATTATGTTAACAGTCAGTGTTTCATAAATGGCCGTGTATTCCAACTTCATTGAGTATCTTTTAAATTTTTGTTGATTTAATTTTTATTAATTAAGGCTAGTCACATGAACCAGCTGGATTGGAGAAGATGGAAGACATTCTATAACTGGTGGTGATCAATTGATTATAAGCAATACTGCACTTGGACAAGCCTGCTGAATGTTTTTACGATAAAATGATATTGGATTTTGTCAGCTACTTTTTTGTGTCAATTAAGATGGTCGTGTTTTTCTCCTTCAATTTGCTAATGTGGTATTTTACAAAGAATGATTTTTGTGTGATGAACTATTCTTGCACTCCTGGAATAAATACCATTTTGTCCTGGTGTATAAGTCCTTAACATGTTGTTGGGTTCAGTTTACTAGACTCTTATGAGAATGTTCCCATCTGTATCCATAAGGAGTGTTAGTCTCTAGGTGTCTTTTCCTGTAGTTCATTGGTCTGGCTTTCGTATCAGGGTGATTTAGGCTCATAGAATGAGTTAGAAAGTGTTTCCTCCTCTTCTGTTTTGTAAGAGTTTGAGATGAATTGATTTCAATTCATTCAATGTCAGGTGTAATCCACTAGGAAAGCAATCTGTTTGTTCTTTTTTCAATGGGATTTTTAAAAATTAGTGAGTAAACCTCTGTGCTTGTATATTAGTCATGGTTTTCCAGAGAATCAGAACCAATAATAGCATATGCATTTTATATATTATCTATATATATACTCATGTATATATATATATATACATATATATATATAGAGAGAGAGAGAGAGAGAAATTGAGATAGGAAGAGTGAGAGAGAGTGATTTTGTTTCTTTTTTTGAGACAGAGTCTTGCTGTGTCACCTATGCTGGAGTGCAGTAGCATGATCTCAGCTCACCTCAACCTCTGCCTTATGGGTTTAAGCAATTCCCCTCCGTCAGCCTCCCGAGTAGCTGGGATTACAGGTGCACCCTATCACACCCAGCTGATTTCTATATTTTTTTAGTACAGATGGGGTGTCACCATCTTGGCCAGGCTGGTTTCTAACTCCTGACCTCAAGTGATCCACCCACCTCAGCCACCCAAAGTGCTGGGATTACAGTCATGATCAATGCTGTCCGGCCAAGAGAGTGATTTCCTATAAGGAATTGGCTCACATGATTATGGAGGCTGACAAGTCCCTAGATCTTCATGGTGAGTCAACAAGTTGAAAACCCAGGAGAACTGAAGGTGTGCTGCTCCTTTCAGTCTGAAGACCTGAGAAGCCTGAGAGCTGAGGTTTGGTTCTAGTTCAAAGACTAGCAGGCTTGAGATTCAGGAAGAGCTGAACTTTCAGAGTGCAAACTCAAGAAACACTCAGTCATCCCGGTTGAAGGCAGTCGGACAGGAATAGTTCTTTCTTATGCAAAGACAGGTTAATGCTTTTGTTCCATTCAGGCTTTTGACTGATTCGATTAGGCCCACCCACAATAGGCAGTGCAATCTACTTTATGTGGTCTGCCTATTTACATATTAATTTTATCCAAAAACACCCCAGCAGAAACACCCATAATACTTCTTGTCCAGATATCTGGGAGTCCTGTGGCCCAGTCAAGGTGACACATAAAATTCACCTTCTATTGACATTGTCTACTCTTCTTGAGTCAGTTTTGTTAGTTTGCATAATTTTAGTATCTAATTTGTTGGCATACGATTGTTAGGAATCATTTCCTATAACTCTTTTTATTTCTGTAAGGTCAGTAGTAACATGCAAACTTCTTTTTCTGATTTTACCAAATTGGGTCTTGTCTATGGATTGTTATGGGGGGGATTGATTTTTATCTTTTTCCTCAGTTGACCTCAAGCTTTCTCAATTTTGTTGATCTCAAAAACCATCTTTTGATATCATTGATTCTCTTATTATTTTTCTATTCTCTATTTCATTTATCTCTGTTCTAATCTTCATTATCTCATTATTCTGCTTACTTTGATTAGAGTTTGCTCTTCTTTCCCTAATGCATCAAGATTTAAATTTAGGCTATTAATTTGATTTTTTTTTAAGGTACAGCCATAAATTTCTCTCTTAGCAGATTTCACTGCATCCCATAAATTTAGGAATGTTGTGATTTGGTTTTCATTTATACTAATGTAGTTTCTAATATCTCTTGTGATTTCTACTTTGATCAACTTGTTGAATAAGAATTTGTTGTTTAAGCGGTCTATAGTTTAGAATATGCCAAAATTCCTTCTCTTACTGATTTTTATTTGTCTTCTATTATGATCACAGAAGCTGAAGTGCACTAATTTAATGCTTTAAAATTTACTGACACTCGTTTGTATCCTAAGATGTTTTGTATTTTGAAGAATGCTCCACGTGCACTTGAACAGATTGAGTGTCTGCCTGTTGCTGAGTGAACTGTATGTGTATGTCTATTAGTTCTAGCTATTTTCCATGTTGTTCATGTGTTCTGTTTTCTTGCTCTCGTAATGTTCTATCCATTCCTAAAAGTAGGCTAGTGAGACCTCAAACCTTAATTTTTGAACTGCCTATTCTCCTTTTACTTCTGTCAGTTTCTGCGGCATGTATTTTAGGGCTCTGTGATTACATACATATACACCTATATTTTAGGTCTTTTTGATGCTTAGATCTTTTTATCAGTAATATAATGCTCTTCTTTGTCTCTTATAACTTTCTTTCTTTTATTTGTGTTTACAGTATATACTTCATAGGGCATTTCCCCTTTATCCTATTCATATTTATAAGCTAACCCCTTCACTGTGCCAGGAAGTACTTGAGTGTTTTTTCCTGTAACCCTGAGGTTCAGAGTGACAAAGGCACAGGCACCAGCAGCAGGAGATGCAGGCATTGTGTATGGTCCTAGTGAGGCATCTGTATTTAGGAGTGTGGACCTCAGTAACTCAAATCTTCAAATACTGATGACACTTTAAAAAGTGAGTAGTCTTGCTGCATACAAGTCACCTCCCAATGGGCCCACATATGAAACAGGCATGATCACTTCCCTGAGTAATGTATAGTATAGGGGCTAATGTCTGTTTCAGACACACAGTCACTTGGTCACAGGTTAAAATCTTTCTCGTGAACTTCTAGCAGTCTCATTGTATGTAAAAATCTAAACACAGAATTCATTCTAAGAAATAGAGATAGGTCTGGATTCAGACGCACGACCCAGAGCCACAATAAGAGGTACCAAAATGCATGTTCCTGTCCGCAAATACCAGTAATTATAAAGGTTTCTGACACAGGTTAGTTCACTCTCTAATACATGCCCAGAACTCAGCAAATGCAGCACAAAATCGCAGAGCTGGAAGTGCACGCTTATAATCGAGAGCAGAGCCAGTGAGCAAAGCATAAAAAGAAATTTCCTCATGGTCATAACCGCCACCATGACAACCCTGCTCACAATGCCAATAGTAGGGGCGAATGTCCACAGACAGTGTAGAGCCTCCACACTTAATAATATTTGGTTCAGTATTGAGATTGCTGATGCCATGCACACACCAAGGAATTACCAAATGGATGACTATTTACATAACGAAGTTTATGGGGAGAGGAGGTACCTACAAAGTAGGTCCAAAAATTACTTCCACCAGCAGGGAAAGAAGACCAGATTGAGGTTGTCATGGTGGTTTCAGAGCGAGGCTGACTGTGCTTCCCACACGGGGGCTCCTCTTCTTGCCCTTTCCTGGCATTCCTCGTGGTGGGAAGCTGCTGAACAGTATCAGTCACGTGGTGTAATTGGGCGTTGCTCTTGAGGTTCTTGTCAGGGCAGTAGTGGAGGCAGATGAGACGGGGAAGTCGTCCTGTACGTCTTCCCAGCACTGGTGGATGCAGAAGGGACAGAAGCTGTGGCCATAGTCAGTGGCGACTGAGTCTGTCAGGTAATCCAGGCAGATGGGGCAGCTGGCCTCTGCTTGGAGCTCAGCAAGGGCAGTGTCAAAGGACATGCTGCAGGGAGGGTGTGTCTGGGGACATGTCTTTCAATAGGTGTGATTCTCCAGGAATGATGGAAAGTGAGAATCTGGTGCCTCCTCAGAGTTCTCCTTCCCACCAGCAGCCTGCGGGCTTCCCAGGGTCCTCAGAAAGCTGTCACCACACAAGCCTGTGTCTGTTTCCTTCTTCTCAGCTCTAGAAGCAGCTCCAGAGGGAGGGATGGTCCCAGGGCACCTGCTGGTCCCTTAGCACTGAATCTTCCTTTACTCAGTCTTCTTTCTTAGGAAGGGTCATGACATCAAGAAGCTGTGAAATTAATGACCACATAAAATATTTCAGGCCATGGAACATTAACAGGACAGTAAACCAGTTTTCTTCAACATAAAAAAAAAAAGAAAATCATAACAATATACAGTTGACACTTAAACAATGTGGGGATTACAGTGACAAACCCCACACTGTGTACAATCTTTGACTCCTCAAAAACTGGACCAATAATAGCATACTGTTGACGGAAGGCTTCCTGATAACATCAACGGCTGAGTAACACGCATCTCATGTTCTGTGTATTATGTACTGTATTCTCACAATAAAGTAAGCTTAAGAAAGGCAAACTTTATTACGAAAATCACAAGGAATAAAAATATATCTACTCTTTATTAATTTAAGTGATCGTCATAAAGGTGTTCATCCTCATTCTCTTCACACAGAGCAGGTGGAGGAGCAGGAGGAGGAGGAGGAGGAGGTGGGGTTGTTCTTGCTGTCTCAGGGTTGGTAGAGGCAGAAGAAACTCTGCAAAACGTGGACTTGCGTAGTTTAAACTCATGTTTTTCAAGGGACAACTGTATATTAAAGCAATGAAGAGAATGTATATCAATCAAAAGGATTTACCTAATTTCTTTCTTTCTATTTTCCTTCCTGCCTTCCTTTCTTCCTCCATTCTTTCCTTCCTCCCTCCTTTCCTGCCTCCCTTTCTTTTCTATCTATTTTTTTTGTTGTTGTTTATGGCAGGGTCTCGTTCTAGGGTATTGCACTCCAGACAGGAGTGCAATGGTGTGATCACAGCTCACTGCAACCTCCACCTCCCAGGATCAAGCCATCCTCTCACCTAAGCCTCCCTACTAGTTGGGACAACAAATGTGTGACACCATGCCCGGCTGATTTTTGTGTTCTTTGTAGAAACTACCTTTTCCATGTTGCCCAGTCTGGTCTCAATCTCCTGGGCTCAGCTGATTGAACTGCCCTGGGCTCCCAAAGTGCTGGGATTACAGGCATGAGCCACCACGCCCAGCTGCTTCTCTCTTAATCTCCTTTTTGAACCTCATCTTTCACTTTCACTGCATTGTGAAGGTCTAAAATTCCTCCTGTCTTTCTCTCTTCATTTTCACAATTGACACAAATTTCTCCCCATTCTCTGGCCACTCCAACTCCATTTTCTCCTTGCCCTGCTTCTTCAAAGGCCAGAGAAATCTCCAAATTGAGATGAAAGAAGTCTGTGGCAAGAGGAAGGCCAGGCATCAGGGCTCAGCGTTCTAAAGTTATGTGGTCTCTGTCCTCAGACAAAGCTGTCCCGCCTGCCTCCCTCACATGGACTGCATCTTCCTCTTATGAGCCTTCATCATCCAGTATCCGCTCTGCCGGCCAGTCCACTTCAAAATGAATCTAAACGGCACTTCCTCCAACCTGCATCCCAAACCACCCCAATGTCATCCTCATGGATTGTTGTGAGTCACCCTCACAGGATCATCCCACGGGCTGACTGGTCCAGTGAGGTCACCTCCCACCCCCCCAAACCTCACCCAAGGTTCCTGCCCCTTTACTGAGTCCAGGCCCACCTGCCCTCCAGGGGCCCTCGGCATTGGTGAGCCAGCCCTACATTCCTGTGCGTTTCACTCTCCGAAACTCTATCATGTTCTCACAGTGAATATCAGAGAAAAATCCTTTACACTTTTGCAGAGGCAAGAAGTACGCTTTTCACTTTTTCTTTTATTTTTATGTTTTATTTTCAAAATAAGCTTTACATTCACAGCAGGATTGGACAGAAGGTACAGAGATGTGCCACATATGCCCTGCCTCTAAATAAGCACAGCCTCTGCCACTATCAGCATCCCATCCAGAGTGGTACGTTAGTTACAATTGATGAACCTCCATTGACACAATAGCATCACTTGAGTCCACAGTTTACACCAGGGTTCACTCTTGGTGATGTGCAGTCTATTGGTGATGACAAATGCATAATGACATGTATCTGCCACCATAGCACCACACAGAGTGGCTCCCGGAACTGAACATATCTCTGTGCTCCGCCTACTCATCCCTCCCTCTCCCCAACCCCTGGACACCACTGACTCTTTTGCTGTCTTCCGAGTTTCCCCTTTTACAGAATGTCATATGGTTGGAATCATACAATAGTAGCCTTTTCAAACCATGTTCCCACAAGAACCTCTTTGAATACATAGTCCGGAGCAATCAGCGCCTTGCTCTCAGCACATGCAGAAATGGGGGTGACCTTTAGAGAACTGTCTCCACAGTCACGTCTCCTCTGCCACTGCTACCTGCCATTTGTAATGTACATGAAAGAGTTACAGGAGGAGATATAGACAAGATGGAAATGTACACAAAATCTATCAGACTTCTGAGATTACAATTTCATAAACTCCAAATTCCAAATTCCAGAAACACTTTACAGTTAATCCCCACAACTGTTAGTTCCTACATCCCTTGAAATTGAAACAACATAATTTTTTTAGACAAGGTCTCACTCTGTCACCCTTCCCCCCAGGCTGGAGTGCAGTGGTGCAATCTGGGCTCACTGTAATCTCAAACTCCTGGGTTCGAGTGATTCTCCTGCCTCAGCCTCTGGAGTAGCTGGGATTAAAGGCATGTGCCACCACACCCCACTAATTTTTGTATTTTTAGTAGAGACAGGGTTTCACCATGTTGGCCAGGTTGGTCTCAAACACCTCACCTCAGATGATTCACCTGCCTCAACTCCCAAAGTGCTAGAATTACAGGTGTGACCTACTGCGCCCGGCTGAAACAGCATAATTTTTGAAAAGAAAAAAGAAAACTAAACCTATAAAAGTATTTTATAAAACGTGTGGGTGCTACATTCACTAATGGTTGTATAAAACTCACCCTTTGTTCATAGGACAGATGGAAGAAAATGAAGCATTGTCACAGTTCATTCATCGTAATCAGTCGCTGGGCAGATTCTAAGAGGTTTTGAATCATGCCCCATACAGAAATAAGGCTTTAGTACTTCTGAAAATGTATCAGTGAAGGAATGGATGTGAGACCTGTCATTCAAATTGTAAAAGGAGATCTCACCCAACTCATAGTCCAGATAAACGCCAATTCCTCTGGGCTTCTCCTTCAGGGGAAGGTAGACAGTGGCAGCACCTCGGGCCACATACTCACCCTTCCGCAGCAGGATAGCCCAGCGCATGCTCTGTCCTGACAGGGGCCACTCTCCCTTCTTCTTCCTGGGCAGGGAGTCCTTACACACCCCCACAGCCCACGTGGGCTTGTCATCCACTTGCACCTCCCAGTAATGCCGGCCACAGGTGAACCCCTCAGAACCCAGGACCACGGGATGGCACAAAAATCTCTTTGGATTCCAGCGAACTCTCTGACTTTTCTTAACAAATGTCACACATTTCTTATCCTCAGAGACACGCAGATGAGGATGTGCAGTTTCGGGATCCAGAGTAACGTCTTCTCTAAACTTCTGTATGATTTTCTGAAAAGCCGAGTACAGTGGGGGAAGCCTGAATTCTTCCTTCCGAGGCTGCACGGGGTGGACAGCCGGGGACTGCAGGCCGTCACACCTGGGCAGGACGCTCCTGACATCCACCAGCAGGTTCATGTCTGCCATCACGCTCGTCTCTGCCACCTGCGTGAGTAGACTTTCCACGGTGGAAATGTGTTCTGAAAATGCCCTCATGTTTGCATGGAGTTTCTTCTCAATATCCTCTTCTTCTTCATCTAACCTGGAGAGGGCGGCCTGTTGCTGACGGTCTACAAACTTTATCAAGAGATTCAATTCTGAGGATAATTCCTGCCTTTGACTTTCCATCTTCTCTCTCAGCTCCAGCAATTTTCTGCCCTGGGTGGCTCGCAGCTTCCTAACTTCAGCCACCCGCCTCTTCAGGGGCTGGATGTAACTGCGGAGCCTTTGTCTGTGATGAGAGGCAGCCTCCTCTATAGGCCTCACGTGGTGGCCCTGGTGGTCAGGGGGCTGAGTGCACAGGGGACACAGCACCACCAGGTCCTCCTCGCAGAAAACGCTCAGGGGCTGGTTGTGCTTCTCGCACAGGGGCGTCTCTGCCTGCCCGCCTTCACTGGCCCTGGCTCTCTGGAGTAGCTTGGCAATGTCCATCATCCGTCCCATCTGGGTGTTGTTCCTGAAGTGCCTCTCTGGGCATCGGTGACGACAGAGAGGGCAAGGGAACAATTCCTGCAGATCCATCCAGGACTGCTGGATGCAGGAACGACAGAAGTTGTGCCCACATTCGATGGTGATGGGATTGCTGAGGCCGTCCAAACAGATGGAGCACTTGGCCTCTTCCTGGAGTCTTGCCAGGGCTGCTGCCTCCGCCATTGGGCTGTGGATGAAGATCTGGACAGAGAAGCTGCTCTGCTTTCAGATCTCCCTGACCTTTCTGTCCTAAAGGTGTTTCTGTCAGTTGAAGATTGTCCTTGATGTCCTCTGGGGCCACCAGCCTCAGCAGCTGAGAGCAGCTTTGTGGCAGGTCACAGAGTAGTGGGGCGAGTAGCTGTGAAGGAGAGAGAATTTGAAGCCGAGCTCAGCAATTGTCTTGGTCAGAAAGACGACACGACTCTAAAGTGCCTGTGAGGTCCTGGGGACAAGAAGGAATTCCTTCATTTAGAAAAGGCTGACATTTTCCTGGTACCCACAGAGCCCATCCTGCTGCGGGAAGCCCACCTTGGAGCAGACCTTCCTTCCTCCAATACCCTGCTCACTCCCACGTTTGAGGCAATCAATGATTCTTCTTTCCGCCCCCAGCCCCCACATCCAAATCAACCACATGGAGCTCTATGGTTCTGTGGAAAGGGCAAGGTCTTTGGGACCAGATGCTCTGTGTCTGAGATTGATTCCAGACCTAGTCACACGCTCTGTGTGGGATCTGAGGAAAGTTACTTAACCTACTGGACTCTAGGAGAATCAACTACAGAAGAATAAAAATGGAAACTTCAATCATTGCAATTCTGTGAAAAACCTACAATAGCATCTGGCACTTTTAGGGTTAAACCACAGATATTTCTGATGGTGCTGGATTCATAGTAACCCGATGTGTACTGGTGTTCTGAGCCTCTCACCTGCTGCACGTGCCAACTGTGCACATAGATGGCTGGAGGTTTAATGAGATTTGATTGACCATAAAGACCCTGTCAAGTAAGAAAACTGAGTTTTCCCATGATGCTCAGAATGAAATTGGAGATTAGGATTCCAGTGTGGAATGAAGCTGGGAAACACACACTTACAGACACACAACTCGTCTTTGAAGTCATCTGGGAGCTACCATCTAGTAAAGGATTTGTAGGAGCAAGATTTTGAGTAGGACTGCAGCTTACTGTTAGAAACAGGTACTGATTCTGAAATGGAAGATGAAAGGCCGAGAGGCTGACAGAGCTTTCAGTGGCCTTTCAAGTGTGGGGAAAATTCAGAGCACTCTACAGAGGGTGTGTCATGGTTGCAACTCTGATGTTTAAATTAGGATGGGTGAACAGCTACCCACTAGAAGGGAGAATAAATCAAAATGATGCCAGCCCTTAAAGAGTCTGATGATTCAATTATCTCAATGTCCTTGGGGGCATAAGACATCCTGGGTTTGATGATTAGAGGCCAAAAGCTGACATTGCAAGTGTTAAAATGTAAAGAGTGCTGGTGATCAGTAGTGTCACAGAAAGTGTCATACATAGGTGCTGAGAATGTAAATTCTAGAAACCAGTAGACAATCAGGAAAGCAAAGCAGATCATTTACGCAATGCAGACACATCGGAGTGGAGAACAGCAGAAACGATTCTTTGTGCCTCACCTGACGGGCAAGGTTAAAGTGATTGAAGACACAGGGCAGGGAAGCAGGAACGAGAGGAAGCCTGATGGGTTGAGAGCAGGGGCTGAGCTTGGCTTCCTGGGCCAAAATCCTGGCTCCTCTGTTTATGGCCTGGTGACACATGACCAGCCAGGAAGGACTAATTCAAGAGATGTTCCTAGCAGCAGGAAGATACTCAGTGGTGTGTAATATCATACCCCAGGCTATCCACACTTGGAATCCCATTGTCATGGGGCCCACCATTGGTCATCCCCAATATCATCCTTCACAAACTACCAGCTTGTCCCTCAGGGTCCCTGCCCCTGCCCCTGACTGCCCACCCCACCAGCCCCCACTGTGGCCACCTCTGATCCCTGTCAGGCTCGAGGCTCTGCTCATGCCCCTCGCCCACAGGCCTCCTGCTCCCATCTGAGGGCAGTGTGCCCGCAGCCAGGTCTCCTGGCCCCAGCTCTCTGCAGCTCCCACCTTCCCTCACATTCTCCCAGCACCTTTGTACAAGCAGATCCCTTAGTGCTCTCCTGTGCTACCGCCAGCTCTCAGCTCATGTGTCACCTCCTCCTGACCAAGCGTCCCCTGGCCTCCATGAGGACTCACCTCCCTGACACAGTGTCACAGAGGAGAAAGGACAGTACCATGAGCTCTCCTAACCCTACGACTGTTGTAAATCTGCCCATTTGGATATCCGCAGTCCCAGTAACTGTGACCTCTATCTTCCACCCACCACGATTCTGTCTGGGCAGTCCCTGGGAACCATAATAAATGGCATGTGTTTTAAAATAAGCAGATGCTGGCTGGGCGCGGTGACTCAGGCCTGTAATCCC
The DNA here is from genome assembly GCF_030222135.1 of Aotus nancymaae. Taxonomy (NCBI): domain Eukaryota; kingdom Metazoa; phylum Chordata; class Mammalia; order Primates; family Aotidae; genus Aotus; species Aotus nancymaae. The sequence goes on along the minus strand of NW_026988447.1, from coordinate 2,085,015 downwards.
AGCACTTTGGGAGGCCGAGGCGGGTGGATCACTTGAGGTCAAGAGTTCGAGACCAACCTGGCCAACATAGTGAAACCCCGTCTCTACTAAAAATACAAAAAATTATCTGGGCATGGTGGCGCATGCCTGTAATCCCAGCTACTCAGGAGGCGGAGGCAGGAGAATTGCCTGAACCCAGGAGGCGGAGGTTGCGGTGAGCCGAGATCGCACCACTGCACTCCAGCCTGGGTAACAAGAGCGAAACTCCGTCTCAAAAAAAAAAATACAAAAATACAAAAATTAGCCAGGCGTGGTGCCACATGCCTGTAATCCCAGCTACTGGGGAGGCTGAGGCGGAGAATCACTTGAACCGGGGAGGTAGAGGTTGCAGTGAGCCAAGATCGTGCCACTGCAACCCTGGACGTCAGAGAGTCTCCGTCTCAAAAAAATATAAAAAAATAAAATAACTGGATCCGGAGTTTGGATTCCTTCTAGAGGTGCCGGCTCCAGTCAGGCAGAGCAGATGCCCAGGAGGCCAAGGGTTTCCCTATGCTCCAGCCTCCTGCAGTCACAGGGTTCCACTTTCCACTTACCTGGAGTAGGTAATTCAGAAGTTCTTGCAGACGGGTACCTGCGGGCGTCCTGAGAGCCACTTCCGCACCAGACTGAGAGGTAGCTGCTGAGACCAGGGCTTATATACACCAGCAGGAGGGCGGGGCTAAGGGTCCCACCCACACAGGAGCGCGGCTCCAATCCCGAGTTGCCTGGGCAGGGCCAGGCTGTGGGCGAGACGGTGTTCAGAGGTCCTAAGGGGGAGGAGGAGCTTCGCATGATTCAATTACAACAGCTGGTCGGGCAACATAAATATAGATAACCTAATTTACATCTTGTTAATCCTCCTTGATTTTCTGAAAGCACTTTAATCCCATCTTTGCAGATGAGGACACAGGAGCTCTGAAAGTCTCCACGGGGCCTCTTCAGGTCTCGCCCAGCTGTGTGTGTTCTGGAGCCCATCAGTTTCAGCCTCTCTCCCAGTGAAACTTGCTTTCTTTTCTTTCCTTCCTTCCCTTCTTTCTTCTCTTTCTTTCTTTCAAGACGGAGTTTTGCTCTTGTTGCCCAGGCTGGAGTGCAATGGCGAAATCTTGACTCACGCAACCTCCGCCTCCCAGGTTCAAGGGATTCTCTCACCCCAGCCTCCGGAGTAGCTGAGATTACAGGAATGTGCCACCCCACTCAACTAATTCTGTATTTTTAGTAGAGACAGGGTTTCTCCTTGTTGGTCAGGCTGGTTTCGAATTCCTGACCTCACGTGATCTGCCCGCCTTGGACTCTCAAAGTGCTGGGATTACAGGAGTGAGCCATCTCACCGACCAGCCCCGATGCAAATTTCTAGCACTGCAGGAAAACGGTGGACTTTACCCTTCGGTTGTGGAGGCCTGGATGGAGTCCACCTCCTGCTCCCTGCCCCTCACAACAAGTTGAACCTATTTCAGTGGCTGCAGAATTCCCCACCAGCAGATTGAGGTTGGTAGAGAACAACTCTGGGCCAGCCCGAACCCAGGAAGAAAAACTGAAAAGTCTAAAGGCAAGGAGAAGTTGTGCAGCTGTTTGACGGTTCACGTTCCAGGAATCATTGTCTCCAAGAGATGATCTGGACACAAAGAAGCCTTGGGAGGAAAAGAGAACCCGGGACACCCGCAGTGAAACAGGAAGCCCCAAGGCCAGGAGGCAGAAGGGCCCAATGGGGGGTCCTGGCCTCTGAGCACCTGCTGACGCCTTTTCCTGTTTAAACCCCACAGGGTAGGCCCAGCAGCCATTGGAATGAACCCCTCTTTCTCCCATGCTTCAGCCCACCCCCACCCTGAGGCAGATCCCAGGTCCTACCTGAGTGGATTTTCCACGTGATGGTCTCCACCCGCCTGCACCTCATGACCCCTTCAGTGATTTGCTCCACTTCACTCTACCTCACGCCTTTACACTCTCTGCATGTGATCTTTTTCCAAATTGCAATTTTAATCATGGAGCCACTTTTACAACTCTTGAAAAGAAGCAACCTCCTTTCATGTTCCCAAAGGGCCTGACAGTCTAGTCCCCACCTAATTTCCATCTCATTCTTCACCTCTATCTCCACACTCAGCACAGGGAATCCCTTTGATAAGGAACCTTTGCAAAGATGGCTTTTGTCAATGGGGATTTTCATGCTGTAAACACATTGTGTACTTCCTGATTTTTAAACACTCTTTCTTCAGATGTCTGCCTAATCTTACTTTCTCTAGAAAGCATCGTCTGAACTCTGAAATTCTGTGACACGTTATATGTATTCCTAGCAGATTTTCTTTAAGTGAGTTTGAATTCATAAATGGTGGCATTTGCAATGATTTAGTAATCATTCATGCACCTTCGTAAAAAAGAATATTTCATTGTATGCCGCAAATCTATCAAACAGATTATTCAGCAGGGCATGATGGCTCATGTCTGTAATCCCAGAATTTTGGGATGCCAAAGTGGGCGGCTCATTTGAGACCATGAGTTCGGAACCAGCCTGGCAAACATGGTACAACCTGTCTCTACAAAAAGTACAAAAATTACCCTGGTGTGGTGGCGGGTGCCTGTATTCCCAACTACTTTTGAGGCTGAGCCAGGAGAATTGCTTGAACCTGCAAAGAATTGGGCTGCGCTTAATAAAACTTTTGCAGCTTTGCTATTTGTGTGTGTCACATCCAATTCTTTGTTTGCAATACCAAGAACCTGGGACTTCACAACATCAGCCAGTGACAACCTGAAATACCTACATTTATATTTTATAAGAATAATCTGGTTCTCGTTTGTTTTTTATTTCATTTAGTTTTCTGATACTGAGGAAAGATTAGAGTGACAAGTGACAGCTCACCCAGGTCCACAGGGTTGCAATGTCACAACTCTGTGATGCTTCAACATCCTATCTCTTTCAAATACTCCCCTCAAAAATCCTCATGGAAAAGGAAATTATGATTTATAATATTTCTATGCAAGCTATATTTGTCAAATTGAAAAATTAGAAACAAGCCATCCACAAGGAAAACAGACTGAGCTTGAGCTGAGCTGTGTGACCTCAGCTTTATAATTTGCTAGCTGGATGTCTTAGAAGTTACTTGATTTCTATTAAAATGAATCCATTTTCTCTGTTGCAAAATAATCATAACACAAAAGTCACAATGTTTAACTTGCTGTTAAAAGTAAATGAGGACATACTGTAAAGGCTCAGGGAAATCACTGTGTAACCACTGCATCTCGTGAAGCTCTTAAAAACAGTCATACAGGCTGCATGCAGTGGCTCATGCCTGTAATCCCAGCACTTTGGGAGGCCAAGGTGAGCAGATTGCTTGAAGTCAGGAGTTTGAGACCAGCCTGGACAACATGGTGAAACCCCATCTCTACTAAAAATATAAAAATTAGCTGGGCATGGTGGCACATGCCTGTGATCCCAGCTACTTGGGAGGCTGAGGCAGGAGAATTGCCTGAACCTCAGAGGCGGAGGTTGCAGTGATTTGAGAGCCCCCCACTGCACTCTAGCTTGGGTGACAAAGTGAGACTCTATCTTAAAAAAAAAAAAAAAAAAAAGAATCGTAGGGGTTGTTAAAATACAACAATGCTGTTGTGCATGAAATGATGATAATACGGAAGGATATTAGATTAAAATAAGAAGAATAAGATTAAATCAAGTGTCTCACTCAAGGTTCCCAATCATGTTACGGTTGTAATTTCATCCTACATAATTCTGTCTTATTTCAGAAATTCCTGTGAGACATCCTGCACTATGACTTAATCAATCTCCTGTTACTAAATAATTATGCAGCTCTTTCTGTAATAATTTTGTAGGTCCCAGAAACAGAATTACTGAGTCAAATGTGCTTGTGGTTTCTTTTGAGAAACCCTGACACATTGCTGTATTAAAAGGCAATGTCATGTTGCATATCGATAGTAATTTTCCTAATCCCTGCATATTCTGAGTAAAAAAAACAAACAAACTGTATTTCCCTTGCTCTCACCCCAAAACAATCAACACAGAAGACTTCCTTAACAAAAACGTGTGGAGTTTGTCCCCTCACTCACCAAGTGAGAAATCAGTTCTGGCCTGGACACATTTGTGTGCCCTTGAATTTAATTCCTAAATGATCTACCTGGAGATAGTGTCAGATCCCACAGATTGAGGCCGCATTCCAACAAGGTTGCCCCCACTTCCTATGCCAAACTCAAGCCTTCAGTAATTTTATTTGTCCTTACGATTTCTGACAGAGTGCAAATCAAGGTTCTCAGGACCCCCTCTTTTTGTTGGATTAATTTCCTAGAGTAGTGCACAGAACTCAGGAAAACACTTATGCTTACTAGTTTATGTTAAGAATACTACAAAGGGCTGGGTGCAGTGGCTCATGCCTGTAATTCCAGCACTTTGAGAGGCCGAGGTGAGCAGATCACCTGAGGGCAGGAGTTCCAGATCATCCTGGCCAACATGATGAAACACCATCTCTACTAAAAATACAAAACTTAGCTTGGCATGGTGGCGTATGCCTGTAATCCCAGCTACTCAGGAGGCTGAGGCAGGAGAATTATTTGAACCTGGGAGGCAGAGGTTGTAGTGAGTCGCAACACTGCACTCCAGCCTGCGCAACAGAGCAAGACCCCGTCTCAAAAAAAAAACTACAAAGGATACAGATGAAGAAATGTATGGGACGAGGTAAAAGGGAAGGGACGTGGTGCTGACATACCCTCCCTGGGTGCACCCTCCAGGAACTGTCACATGTTCAGCTGTGGGGAAACTCTCCAAACTCTTTCCTGTTGGATTTTATGGGCCCTTCATTATGTAGGCCTGATTGATTAAACCATTGACCATTGATGATCAGCTTAACTTTCAGCCCCTCTGACCCCACAAAGGTTTCAGAGTGGGGCTGATGTCCCCAACTGATAACTCTGTCTTGGTCTTTTCAGTGACCAGCCTCCATCCTGAAGCTACCTAAGGGCAGGAGGCAGCCCATCACCTCATGAGCATACAAAGGACATCACTTTTGAAATTCTAGAGCCTTTAGGAGTTACATGCCAGTAAAAGAAATCAAAGGCCAAATAAGTATTTTGCAATATTACACATATTTTTACTTTAATTTTGAAAAAGTGTGAAAAAGAAAGTGTGAATCTACTAACATTTCCGGTGACAGTGTGTCACTTTCCTCTCAATTATTGAAAGCTGGACCTTAAGTGTCTTTTTACTTTTTATCTATCTGATGGAGGAAATATTTATTTGATTGATCCATTTCCTCTGATTACTACTGAGTTTCAGTATTTGTCCATTTGCACTTGTCTTACAAGTTGTCTGGATGGCGTTCTTATCCTGTTCATGTTTCTCACTTGCTGACATCATTTCTCCTTAGCACTATTTAAGACACCTTAGAATAATTATTCAAAATGTTTCTGCAGCATGGCTTATTTCCTGACCCCCAGTTTTCTGTGTGTGACTGTCTGCTGAAGGCTTCCCCTTGCATTTCTAGCTGGCATCTCCACATTCATTGGACACAAACAGGAGCCGTGGTTTCTCTCCAGCTCTGAAGGCAGGAACCTGCTTCTCCTCCAGTCTCCTCTACCTCTATCAATGGAACCTCCATTAGCCTAATATCCAAAGCAGAAAATCAAAAAGACATCTCTGATTTCCCTCATTCCTTTGCTCTCCATCAATCCACCATCAAGCTCTGGTGTCCCACCCTATACCATGTCTCTGGGTTCTGCTATACCCTACTCAGGGACACCTGGGAACCCCAGCCTGGTTACCTGACTCTGTACATCCTCTTTCATCCCCCACCCCTCAGAATCACAGTGCTGTCACCTGGGACAATAATTTAGGGAGTATATTTGGTTTCAAGTGGGTCCTGTGAAGGCAGGAGACAGATAGATAACATAGATGGATATACCACTATGTCCATTCATAGGAAATATAAAATTATCCATTCACAATTATTCATAATGGAAATTAATCTATGAATGGATAATTATGTATTTTCATTCATAATGGAAATTAACTTGTGAATAGTTTGGTTTGTTTGTAATATTTGACATTTATGAATAATGCTGCTATGAAGATTTATGCGATAGAGTTTGTGTGAACATATGTTTTCAATTTTCTTCATTATATTCATAGTAGTAGAATTGCTGGATCATATAAAATCTGATTATGTTTTAGAGGAGCTGCCAAACTGCCACATTTGCTGTTCTATTGTACATTTGGTGGAATAGTTTTGAAATTAAAATTTAAATATACCTTCAATTAGGTCCTTGGTTCTCTACATTTGTTTGTTGTTGTTGTTGTTGTTTAGAGACAGAGTCTCTCTCTGTTGCCCACGCTGGAATGTAGTGACATGATCTTGGCACACTGCAGCCTCCACCTCCCAGGTTCAAGCGATTCTTGTGCCTCAGCCTCCCAAGTAGCTGAAGCGTGTGCTACCACACCTGCCTAATTTTTCTACTTTTAGTACAGACAGGGTTTCACTATGTTGGCCAGGCTGGTCTCGAACTCCTGGCCTCAAGTGATCTGCCCGCTTTGACCTCCCAAAGTGCTGGGATTACAGGTGTGAACCACTGCGCCAGCTACATCTGTTTTCTCATGTTCAAATGCCATGTGTTGGCTGTGCGCGGTGGCTCACGCCTGTAATTCCAGCACTTCGCGTGGCTGAGGCGGGCAGATCACCTGAGCTGCCCGAGTGAGTTTGAGAATCCAGATAACACAGTTGAGGACGACTCTGGAAACAAGCTTTTTAGGGGACAAACTGTATTACAACCTCAGAAGGAGCCGCACCAGACTCCTCAGCAAAGTTACAGTTGGAAAAAAAAGAAAAAAGAAAAGGACTTTTCAAAGTATTCAATGGAACTAGAAAGCAGAACCCTGATGCAATTAGACCAAGCTTTTCCATGCAGGGATAGAAGACGGAAAGTGAGGGCTATGAGTCAAATCTTCCAGGCCCCAGTACAGAAGATACACTCAGAAAAGAAAATGGGAGAGCGGCGCGTCTCTCAACCTGACGGGGAAGTGGCCCAGGCGGCGGCTGACTACCCCAAAGCGGAGGGACAGACGACGGAGGCAGGAGCCGGAGCCGAGCCGGGAGCCGAGCCCAGTGACCTAGACAGCGAGCGCTCAGGCCCAGCGTCTGCCACTCTGTGGTTCCACTGGATGAAGTGTCTGCCCGACTGAGCCCGGCGCCTGGCGCTTTCCCTGCAAGATGGACGGTTTCGCCGGCAGCCTCGATGATAATATTTCTGCTGCAAGTACTTCTGATGTTCAAGATCTCCTGTCAGCTCTTGAGTCAGGAGTTCAGCAACAAGAAGATGAAATTACTGTGCTAAAGGCAGCTTTGGCTGATGTTTTGAGGCGTGTTGCAATCTCTGACGATCATGTGGCCTCAGTGAAAAAATCAGTCTCCAGTAACGGCCAGCAAAGCCCTCGAGCAGCTATTCCCATGTCCTGTATGACCAATGGAAGTTGTGCAAACAGAAAACCAAGTTACACCAGTGCTGTCTCAATTGCAGGAAAAGAAACTCTTTCATCTGCTGCTAAAAGCATGAAACGACCATCACCAGCTGAAAATTCACATAATTCATGGGAAAATTCAGATAATAGCTGTAATAAATAGTCGAAAATACCTTCAACACCCAAATTAATACCAAAAGTTACCAAAAATGCAGATAAGCATAAAGATGTCATCATCAACCAGGAGGGAGAATATATTAAAATGTTTATGCGAGGTTGGCCAATTACCATGTTCACTCCTTCTGATGTTGACAACTATGATGACATTAGAACAGAACTGCCTCCTGAGAAGCTCAAACTGAACTGGGCATATAGTTATGAGAAAAGGACTGTAGGGCTAATGTTTACCTTCTTCCAAACAGGGAAATAGTTATTTCATTGCATCAATCGTAGTACTATTTAATTATCAGGAGAGAACTCAGCAACACTACCTGAGTCATACGGACTGTGAAATGCCTTGCTATCCATCCTGACAAAATCAGGATTGCAACTGGACAGATAGCTCGCATGGATAAAGACAGAATGCCTCTACAACGCCATGTCAGAGTGTGGGATTCTGTTACTTATCCACACTGCAGATTAATGGACTTGGCACTTTTGAGCATGGAGTAGGATGCCTGGATTTTTCAAAAGCAGATTCACGTGTTCATTTATGCGTTATTGATGACTCCAATGAGTATATGCTTACTGTATGGGACTAGCAGAAAAAAGCAAAAGGAGCAGAAATAAAGACAACAAATGAAGTTGTTTTGGCTGTAGAGTTTCACCCAACAGATGGGAATACCATAATAACACGCGGTAAATCTCCTATTTTCTTCTGGACCTGGAGTGGCAATTCACTAACAAGAAAACAAGGAATTTTGGGGAAATATGAAAAGCCAAAATTTGTGCAGTGTTTAGCATTCTTGGGGAATAGAGATGTTCTTACTGGAGACCCGGGTGGAGTCATGATTATATGGAACAAAACTACTTTAGAGCCCACACCTGGGAGAGGTCCTAAAGGTGTATATCAAATCAGCAAACAAATCAAAGCTACAATGGCCATGTGTTCACACTTTATCAGCTGAGAAATGGGATGTTATTAACTGGAGGAGCGAAAGACAGAAAAATAATTCTGTGGGATCATGATCTGAATCTGAAAGAGAAATAGAGGTTCCTGATCAGTGTGGTACAGAGATGTAGCAGGAGAGGCAGATCGATTTTTAGTAGGCACATCAAGAAACTTTATTTTAAGGGGGATATTTAATGATGGCTTCCAAATAGAAGTACAAGCTCATACAGATGAGCTTTGGGGTCTTGCCACACATCTCTTCAAAGATTTGCTCTTGGCATGTGCTCAGGACAGACAGATCTGCCTTTGGAACTCAATGGGACACAGGCTGGAATGGACCAGGCTGGTAGATGAGCCAGGACATCGTGTAGATTTTCATCCCAGCGGCACAGTGGTGGCCATAGGAACACACTCAGGCAGTTGGTTTGTTCTGGATGCAGAAACTAGAGATCTAGTTTCTATCCACACAGACCGGAATGAACACCTCTCCGTAATGCGCTACTCAATAAATGGTACCTTCCTGGCTGTAGGATCTCATGACAACTTTATTTACCTCTATATAGTCCCAGAAAATGGAAAAAAATAGAGCAGATATGGAAGGTGCACTGGACATTCCAGCTACATCACACACCTTGACAGGTCCCAGACAACAAGTATATAATGTCTAACTCTAGAGACTATGAAATATTGTACTGGGACATTCCAAATGGCTGCAAACGAATCAGAAATTGGTTAGATTGTAAGGACATGGATTGGATGACATACACCTGTGTGCTAGGATTTCAAGCCTTTGGCGTCTGGCCAGAAGGATCTGATGGGACAGATATCAATGCACTCGTGTGATCACACAATAGAAAGGTGATAGCTGTTGCCGATGACTTTTGTAAAGTCCAACTGTTTCAGTATCCCTGCTCCAAAGCAGAGGCTGCCAGTCACAAGTACGGTGCCCACAGCAGCCATGTCACCAATGCCAGTTTTACTCACAATGACAGTCACCTGATATCAACTGGTGAAAAGACATGAGCATCATTCAGTGGAAACTTGTGGAAAAGTTATCTTTGCCTCAGAATGAGACTGTAGCAGATACTACTCTAACCAAAACCCGCGTCTCTTCCACTGAAAGTGCCATCCAATTTAATACTCCCACACCACCTCCTTCTCAGCCCTTAAATAAGACAGCTGAAGAGGAAAGTTGAATAAGCAGTTCTCCCACACTTCTGGAGAACAGCCTGGAACAAACGGTGGAGCCAAGTAAAGACCACAGTGAGGAGGAGAGTGAAGGGGGCAGTGAGCCTCTTTATGAAGAGCCATCCAATGAGATAAGCAAGGAGCAGGGTGAAGCCACCCTTGTCCTTGTTAGGACAGGACACTGCACCCTTGTCCTACCACTCTTAAGATTCTCTTTTCCTTCAGCTGCATATGATTTTGTGATAAAGTTCAGATAACAGGATGGGCAGTGATGGAGAATCACTGTGGATTGAGATTTTGGTTTCCTTTTTTTTTTTTTTTTTTTTTTGAGACAGAGTTTTACTCTGTCGCAAGGCGCCAGACTGGAGTGCAGTGGCACAATCTCAGCTCACTGCAACCTCCGCCTCCCAGGTTCAAGCAATTCTCCTGCCACAGCCTCCAGAGTAGCTGGGACTACAGGCACACGCCACCACGCCCAGATACATTTTGTATTTTTAGTAGAGACGAGGTTTCACCATGTTGGCCAGGATGGTCTCGATCTCTTGACCTTGTGATCTGCCAGCCTCGGCCTCCCAAAGTGCTGGGATTACAGGCGTGAGTCACCGTGCTCGGCGAGATTTTGGTTTCCAATCAAAACTGTGATTTTTCTTCAACAGTCTTATTTTCAGTCTCTCAAGTACAGCCAACTTAAAGGTTTAGTTTGGTGTTTATTGAAAATTAACCAAACTGAATACTGGAAGACTAAATCATTAATGATGTCTCAGGAGTTACTGTGTGTGTACGTGGTGTGTTAGAAGTACTGGAAACAAGAACAGCGGTGGCATTGATCTGGAGAATCAACCCCCTTGTTACCTGAACACGTGTTCTTCAGGAACAGCCAGAGGCATCACAAACACTGTTATCATCTACTGGCTCAGACTGTACTACTTTTTTTTTTTCCAGAAAAAGAAACCAGAAAAAAAAGTACTCTTTTTGAGATATCCTCTCACCCCAAATGTGTAATGCACACTTCTTAATTAAGAAAAACTTCAGTTTTGCCAATGGTGATGCCTTCTTAAAACATTATGCCGTTTTCTTTTTTTTTTTGAGACGAAGTTTCGCTCTTGTTACCCAGGCTGGAGTGCAATGGCGCGATCTCGGCTCACCGCAACCTCCGCCTCCTGGGTTCAGGCAATTCTCCTGCCTCAGCCTCCTGAGTAGCTGGGATTACAGGCACGCGCCACCATGCCCAGCTAATTTTTTGTATTTTTAGTAGAGACGGGGTTTCACCATGTTGACCAGGATGGTCTCGATCTCTTGACCTCGTGATCCACCCGCCTCGGCCTCCCAAAGTGCTGGGATTACAGGCGTGAGCCACCGCGCCCGGCCCTATGATGCCATTTTCTTACACTCCCGGTAGATGCCCGGATGTGCTCTTAGTTTATCATAGAAGTGCTGCCTTTCCAAGTCATCATAAGGAACAGTCCCTTAATTTCTTGTGTGCAAATCTGGTTTATCCTAGAACTAAGAGAGCATTGGTTTGTTAAAGAGCTTTCAATGTATAATAAAACCTTCAATACTCAGAAATGATAGATTCCTCTGAGGAGTCCGTAACTAGCCTAAGCATTCTCAAATCTTTGAGATTGAAGTGAATGGAAGGAAAAAAAAACCACATGCCTTTAAAACTAAACTGTAATAATCACCTGGCTAATTTCAGCTAAGCCTTCATCATAATTTGTTTCCTCAGTAATAGGAGAAATATAGATACAGTAAGTTTAGATGATTGAATTAGTGCCTGAAATTTATTGGTTTTGTTGCAATTTTTATACAAATTATATAAGGGATAAGATATTCAGCAAATTGCAAATTCCTTTTTCACAGAAGTGTGGATAACAGTCACAGCATTTTTTTTATTAACAGCATACTTAACAGACTTGCTATGTAGCAATTTTTTTTCTGGTGGAGTTGCTATAAGTCTTGTAAGTCTAATGTGGCTATCCCACTATTTGGGCAATGCATGTATTATTATGAATTGGAAAGGCTTTTTTTCCTTTGAAGTTCTGTTGGCTAGCTATGGTTTTAAGTACATGTTTCCTACTTTAAGAGTAATTACTGACAAATATGTATTTCCTGTATGTATTTGTTTATACTTTGATTATAAAAAAGTATTTTGTTCTGATTTCTTTACCTTGCATTATTTTGATACTTTTTTTTTTTTTGGTCAAATCATGTTTAGAAACTTCGGATGAGTTAAGAAGTCTTAAGTATGCAGGAGTTTACGTGATTGTGCCATTCCAAAGTGCATCAGAACTGTCATTCCCTTCTAATATCTTCTCAGGGGTAATACAAATCAGGTATTTCATCATCATTTGGTAATATGAAAACTCCAGTGAACTCTCAAGGACATTTGCAAGATTTATATGCACACACTGTATGGAAGGGTGTGGGTGTGTGTGAATGGGGTGAGTGGAGACACTGTGTATATCTCTAGATAAGAAGATACGCACCACATGGAAAATATTCAGTGTAGATCTCTATGTGTATAGGTATCTGTGTATATCTTTCCTTTTGTTTACAACTGTTAAAAAACATCAAAATAATTCTCTTCAAAATAAGAGAGATTCCAACCAACCCATCTTTTTTCAGTATGTTCCATGGTTATCAGAGCATGCCAGTAAGTATCAGGCATATATATTTGCCTATCAGCAGTGATGATTAAATCATCAAATCACCATGTGCCACTCCCTGCAAGAAATATGCTGAGATTAATAAGCAGTTCTTGGAGAAGAAAGAACATTTCTTTAAGTACATGGGGAATACAGCTCTCGGTGATCAGCAGGGAGTTTGAGGACATCAGTCACCTTTGGCGTTGCCACATACATTGAGATTTATAATCACGATACTCTTGGGTGGTAGTTTCAAAAGACACTACTAATACTCAGAAAGCGATCCAGCTAGTTAATGCTGGCAACTGCTGTTTCATGGCCAGTTAAATCTGTGATAATGGTTGGAAGTGGGTGGGGTTATGAAATTGTAGATTTGTTTTGTTTTGTTTTGTTTTGTTTTGTTTTAGAGACAGGGTTTCACCATGTTGGTCAGGCTGCTCTTGAACTCCCGACCTCAGGTGACCTGCCTGCCTCAGCCTCCCAAAGTGCTGGGATTACAGGCATGAGCCACCGCGCCTGGCTAATTGTAGATGTTTTAAAAAAATCTTGTGAATGAAAATGAATCCAATTGTTTCATGTGAAGATGTTGAGCCACTGCTATCATGCATTCCTGTCTCATGGCAGAAAATTATGAAGATTAAAAAATAATCAAAATATTTCCTCTTTCTAAAAAAAAAAAGAAAGAAAGGAAATGGGAACTGCATTACTGCATTCAGGGGCCGGTCATTCCCCCCATGCTGACTGCATAAAGGAAAGGAAACTCCCTAAAGGGTTATAAGCCTGAATGGGGACTGATGTCACCATATTGATAAACAAGAAGTGGGGACTGTGTTGTGTCTCTCAGCTAGATCCAGGGAGAAACATCAGCTCTGCAAAGATGGGAGGAGCTTAGAGTCCTGAGTGAACCCCTGGCAGGTAGACACAAGGCAGCTCCCCACCCCACACCAAGCCTTTTTCCTCAGAGCAGAATATCTGAGTGAGGATTACACCAAGAGCCACAGGCGAATGAGATTCAGTAAAAGGCCCGGAGTCTTTGCCTGAACCTAAGCTGCGAAAAGTAGCCACGTCAGAAGGAAAATTGAGGAGCTCATGTTTTTTATTTTTCATTATTAATTTTCTTTATTAGAAAGATAAATATTCTAGCCAGGCTTGGGGACTCACACCTGTAATCCCAGCACTTTAGTAGGTTGAGGCGGACAAATCATGAGGTCAGAAGTTCGAGACCAGCCTGACCAATATGGTGAAGCCCCATCTCTACTAAAAATAACAACAACAACAACAAAAATTAGCCAGGCATGGTGGCGCAAACCTGTAATCCCAGCTACTCAGGAGGCTATCAGGAGAATCACTTGAACCAGGGAGGCAGGGGTTGCAGTGAGCCGAGTTTGTGCCACTGCACTCCAGCCTGGGCAACAGAGAGAGACTCCATCTCAAAAAAAAAAAAAAGATAAATATTTTAATATACATCTAAAATTATCTATATATTTAATTATACTTAAATATTTTCTTATTGTATTAATAAGCATACAAATATACATTATAGCAAGATGCATATATAATTACATATCTTATATATTTAATTAAAATTTTATTATGGTATTATGATATTACCATATACATATCCCATACATGGTTGTTGCCAGGGCTGTAATCCCAGCACTTTAGGAGGTCAAGGTAGGAGATCGTTTGAGGTCAGGAGTTCCAGACCAGCCTGTCTAACATAGTGAGACCACCATCTCTACAAAAAATATTATGTATTGTTTATATTTAATTAAAATTTTATTATGTTATTATATTCGCGTATACATACCCTACACACACACACGTGTGTGTGTGTGTGTGTGTATGTATATATATATATGGTTCACTCTTTACTCTGACATCTTATATGAGAAAGTTCTTTTGTATATTGTATGAGAATTACAGATTTGGACATTTCGTAAGGGGCCTCATGAGGGATTGCCCTAATCCCAACTCATTTTGTCCAAGGTGCTCTGCATAATCAGCATATGTATCATTAGACAGTCAAAAGAAGTATGAGAAACACAAACCATCCTTGGAATATCTTGAGTTCCGTGACACACCAAATCCTATTATTTTAAAAATGTTTTCCGGGCTGTGCTCCAATAGCTCAAGCCTGTAAACCCAGTACCGTGGGGAGGCCCAGGTGGGAGGATCACTGGAGTCCAGGAGTTCAATACCAGCCTGAGCAATATAGTGAGACCTTGTCTCTACAACAAATTTTTAAAATTAGCCAGACATGGTGGCATGCACCTGTAGTCTCAGCTGCTCAGATAGCTGAGGTGGGACAATCACTTGAGCCTGAGGCAACAAGACTGCAGTGAGTCATGATCTTGCCACTACACTACAGCCTGAGCGACACAGTGAGACTGTCTCAAAAAATAAAAGAATAAAAAAGATTTCCAGAAGATGCGTCTTTATTGGTGTTTATTGTTACGCAAAATGTAAAGGGAAATAGAGGTCAGTTTTCCTCGTTTTCATGTGATAATGAAAGGGTGAAGAGGGGATCAGAGAACCAGCCCCAGAAGACTCAGGTAATCTGAGAGCAGGCCTGGGATCCACACACAGGACACACACCCAGATGGAACCACAATGCCTGGCCTCACACTTTCCTAAATCCCAGTTTACGTTAATTTGGCAAAGTTTTATGAGATTAAAAAGAGTGGGGATGAGAAAGGAAATGGGACTGGTAGTGGAAGGAGAATACAGTAAGATTAAGGACAATTTTGAGGGAAAAGAGAAAAGGAGACAGAAAGAATCTGAGTGCCTTGGAATGAAGTGAAAGGGGAGAAGAGGCTCGAAGAAAGGAGTAGGAGAAATGAACTTGCCTCGAAGCAGGAACTGATGGGCTGAAACATGGTCAGCCTTTTGAAAGGGAACTTAATTGTAGAGAATTTCATGCATTTATAGTGCTAGGAAGAAGATTGTGAAGAACCTGCATGTAACAAAAAAACAACCTCTATAATTTAAATTATCTGACAATCTTTATAACCCCACCAATTTCTCCTGCCAATTCTTTTGGAGCAAATCACCAGACATCTTATGATTTCATCTGAAAATATTTTATCATTGATTTCCTAGAAGATAATATTTCAATTATTAAAGTGTTATTATAACTTATAATAATTAGCGATACTTTTATATAATTATCAGATATCTACATGTGCAAATCAAATTGTAATAGTAGAAAAAATTAGTGTGTGAAATTGGAACCAAATCAAGGTCAATGCATCACAGTATAACTTTTAACTCTACCATCATCTCTAGGTTCTTTCTCCACGGTTTTTTTGTTTTTTTGTTTGTTTGTTTGTTTTTATTTTCTTGGTTGAAAAAACATGGTAGATTTTCCTATGGCTTCCATGAGTTTCGGATTTTCCAGCTGCATAATGACGTTGTCCTTACCGTGTTTCCCTGTTCCTGTAAATCTTATGAGTAGGTAGCTGGACTTAGAAACTTAATTAGATCTAATTTCAGGATTTGGGTTTTTTCTTTTGCTTTTTTGGTGAAACTGCTTGTCAGTGGTGTGCTCTCTTCAGGAATCCTAAAATGTCTGTTGTTCTTACGTTTTGTGATGTTCGTAGACACGGCGATCTGCCTACATCTGTAAATAAATTTGGATTTGCGAAATTGTCATGTTCTACTTTTCTAACTCTTTCTATTGAAATTGCGGTGGAACATATCTTTAGTAGAACAACTTGTGCCATTTGAACAACCTAAGGTACTGCTCAGGAAGGAAGAATACATGCCTGATTGAACATCCTTTTAAAACGAGAATCATCTTTTCCACATAAGCAGTAGAGGACTTTCAGTGGTGATTCTCTCCTGAGCAAGAGGACTCACAGCAGACCTTCAGTTCCTGGGGACCAGTGAATACAGTGGGGCACAGAAAGGTCACTAATTGGCCACAGAGGGGCTCTTCTTAGAAGCTGTCTCTGGAACTGAAGGAAAGGAGGCAGAAGAACCCTTCAGAAGGTCCAGCTTCATAGGTACTAACTTCCAGAAAGGGGAGAGAAAGCTGAGTTTTCAGTTTCTCAAGTTTCTTACATCAAGAAAACAAGGCTTTTCTTAAGAAAGAAACCTCAGACAGATCCCTCCCTGCACGGCGCTCTCTGCAGCGTCCTGGGGCCAACTCCAAGCCCAGTCAGCTGCTGCATCTGCCTGGATTACCTGACAGACACAGGGACCACTCTGTGGGCACAACTTCTGTCGCTCCTGCATCCACAGTGCTGGGAGGACCTACAAGACACCTTCCCCTGTCCTGTTTGCCCCCACTAGTGCCCTGATGAGAACCTCAGGAGCAACACTCAATTGTGCCACATGACTGATACTGTTCAGCAGCTTCAACCCCCATGAGGAGCAAGAGGGAAGGGCGGGAAGAGGAGCCCCTGTGTGGGAAGCGCAGTCAGCATCTGGTCCTGTTCTGTGAGAAGGACCTGGAGTTGTGGTGTCCGCCGGGCACGGTCTGCTCTGGCTATGGAGACTACTTTCCCTGCCCACTGAGCAAGTGGCAGCCAGGCACCGGAGGAAGCTCGAAAGTTATATTCATCCCAGAAGAAGTAAGTTGAAGGTGCTAAAATGGGGTGTGAAATGCAGGAAAAATGAAGGAAGGATGTATTCTCTGAATTTGAACAATTGAAGTGTTTCTTGTAAAAGAAACAAGTTGCAATTCGTGCCAGTTCAATTCTTATTGAAGAGGAGGATGTTGAAGAGAAATTAAAAACAAAAGCCAAATTTCAGACCGTATTTTCTCATGAAAAGGTATGCTTTATGAAAAAACTGAGAAGTGTTTATTTTTATTTTTATTTTAAGTTCCAGGGTACATGTGCAGGATGTGCAGGTTGGTTACATAGGTAAACGTGTGGCGTGGCGGTTTGCTGCACCTATCAGCCCATCACCTAGGTATTGAGCCCAGCATGCGTTAGCTATTTTTCCTAATGCGATCCCTTCCCCTACCCGACCCGCTACCAGGCCCCAGAGTGTATTGTTCTCCTCCCTGTGTCCACGTGTTTTCATCGTCAGCTCCCGCTTAGAAGTGAGAATATGAGGTGCATGATTTTGTGTTCCGACATTAGGCTGCTGAGAATAACGGCTTCCAGCTCCATCCATGTCCCTGCAAAGAACATGATCTTGTTCCTTTATTTTCTTATTTTTTTATTTTATTTTTTTACTGAAACAGGGTTTTACCTTGATGGTCAGGGTGGTTTCAAACTCTTGACCTCACATGATCCATCCACCTTGGCCTCCCAAAATGCTGGGATTACAGGTGTGAGCCACCATGCCTGGCCGATCTTGTTCCTTTTTATGGCTGCAGAGTGTTCCATGGTGTATATGTACCACATTTTCTTCATCCAGGCTATCACCGACGGGCATTTGGGTTGATTCCATGTGTTTGCTCTTATGAATAACGCTGCTGTGAACATACACGTGCATGTATCTTTGTAGAGATAAGGTTTTGTCACATTGTCCAGGTTAGTCTCAAACTCCTGGCCTCAAGTGTTCCTCCTGCCTCAGCCTCTCAAAGTGCTGGGACTACCTGCATGAGCCACCATGTCCAGCCCACCCGAAATTTATTATCCTTGAAAATAGAGAAAGTGTGACATCTGCAGCAAGGAATCTTAACTGTACTAATAATTTCAAAGCCATTTACTCTCCACAGTCTTGGGTTTGAGAGATTTAATACTGGCAGAAATTTTGGCAGGTAGAATAAAGAGGCACAGCTATATGATCTTTTGGTGTGTGTAAAGAATCTTTACCCAGGTCAAGCACGGTGGCTCACGCCTGTAATCCCAGCACTTTGGGAGGCTGAGGCAGGTGGATCACAAGATCAGGAGTTCAAGACCAGCCTGTCCAACATGGTGAAACCCTGTCTCTACTAAAAAATACAAAAGTTAGCCAGGCATGGTGCTACATGCCTGTAATCCCAGCTACTTGGGAGGCTGAAGCAGAAGAATCACTTGAACCTGGGAGGCAGAGGTTGCAATGAGCTGAGATCACGCCACTGCACTCCAACCTGGGTGACAGAGTGAGACTCCGTCTCAAAAAAAAAAAAGAATCTTTACTCAGAGAGGCTTGCACAGCACCATCACCAAGAATGGGTGTTGGCACCAGGCACAGTGGCTCACACCTGTGAAACCAGCACTGTGGGAGGCCAAGGCAGGTGGATCACTTTGAGGTCAGAGGTTTGAGACCAGCGTGGCCAACATGGTAAAATCCCATCTCTACCAAAAGTACAAAAATTAGCCGAGCGTGGTGGTGTGTGCCTGTAGTCCTAGCTACTTGGGAGGCTGAGGCAGGAGAATGGCTTGAACCTGGGAGGCAGAGGTTGCAGTGAGCCGAGATCACACCATTGCACTCCAGCCTTGGCAACAAGAGCAAAACTCCATCTCAAAAAAAACAAAAAAAAAACAAACAAAAAGAATGGATGTTGGCAATTCCAGCAACTCACTGATACATGCAGTATAGGGGATCTAGCCCCAGGTGAACAGACTGGACTTTTTCTGACCGATGAGCTGGGAGAGGGTTCATTTCGTAGTTTATTTTCTAATTTGAATAATGGATCATACTGACTGACATGTTTACAGAAAAATGTATGCCTTATTTCTGCTTTGAACATTTTTCAACTCTCTTACAATCAAAATCATCAAAGAATAATGGTATCCTACCTGAAAGACTGTGCTATATGATATATTCTCTTGCTATATTCTTGGCAGGTGCTTCTAATAAAGAGTGTCACTCCATTTTTGATGTTTGATTACTGACATCTGTTAACCCTCACCCCCTTCTCTTCTTCTGCTGCTGCTCCACGTCCAGGCTGGCTGATAAGCCAGGATTCCTCCCTCCTCTGGCACAGGAGAAAAGTAAAATAAAATGCAGAACACTGAATATAGCTTGCTCCCATTGGTGTGAAAACAAACTAAAAAGGGTTTCTTTGCTTGTATGCTGATATGCATAAGGTTTTCTTGGAATGATGTGGAAGAAACTTATGAATGACAACTCTGCAGAGAAGCCTGGGTGTGGGGTAAGAGGACAATTTGATTTTTAACAGTATCCTATGGTGACACTGTGAATTTTACCAAGTTCATCTATATCATAATTTTTAAAATATACTTTATGTTCTGGGGTACATGTGGAGAATGTGCAGGTTTGTTACATAGGTATACACGTGCCATGGTGGTTTGCTGCACCCATCAACCCTTCATTTACATTAGGTATTTCTCCTAATGCTATCCCTCCCCTAGCTCCCACCTTCCAACAGGCCCCAGTATGTGATGTTCGCCTCCCTGTGTCCATGTGTTCTCGTTGTTCAGCTCCCACTTATGAGTGAAAATACGCAGTGTTTGGTTTTCTGTTCTTGTGTTAGTTTGCTGAGAATGATGGTTTCCAGCTTTATCCATGTCCCTGCAAAGGACACGAACTCATCCTTTTTTATGATGTCATAATATTCCATCCTGTATATGTGCCCCATTTTCTTTATCAAGTCTGTCACTGATGGGCATTTGGGTTGGTTTCAAGTCTTGGCTATTGTGAACAGTGCCGCAGTAAACATACATGTGCATGTGTCTTTGTAGTAGAATGATTTATAATCCTGTGGGTATATTTTTTAGTTTCTCAACAAAGACATTTCTATAAGTCAGATAAAGAATCCCAGGAGGGCTCAGAGGTTCATGCCTGTAATCCCAGAAGTTTGGGAGGCCAAGGAAGGTGGATCACCTGAGGTCAGGAGTTCGAGACCAGCCTGGCCAACATGGTGAAAACCTGTCACTACTAAAAATAGAAAAACTAGCCAGGCATGGTGGCACATGCCTGTAGTCCCAGCTACTTGGGAGACGGAGGCAGGAGAATCACTTGAACCCAGGAGGTGGAGGATGCAGTGAGCCGAGATCACACCACTGCACTCCAGCCTGGGCAACAGAGCAAGACTCAGTCTCAAAAAAAAAAAAAAAAAGAATCTGAATATATCCTATGATGTGTGACTGCTGCCAGATTTTTCTTTGTTTCAAGACAGAATCTCACTCTGTTACCTGGGCTGGAGTGCAGTGGCACAATCTCGCCTCACTGCAACTTCTATCTCCCGGGTTCAAGTTATTCTCCTCACTCAGCCTCCTGAGTAGCTCGGATTACAGGTGCTGTTACTGCACCCAGCTAATTTTTTTTTTTTTTAGTAGAGACAGGGTTTTACTACATTGGCCAGGCTGCTCTCAAACTCCTGACATTGTGATTCGCCTGCCTCAGCCTCCCAAAGTGCTGGAATTACAGGCGTGAGCCACTGTGCCTCCCAGCTTTTAAATTTTACCATTCTTCATCTTTATCTTTCTGCCCCACATCTGGGCACCATTGTAGGAAAACCCAGGTGCTCTCTCTTGGTGCAGGTGAGAAATTCACCACACAACCCCCTTCACACACATGGAAACACTCAGTTTCACTACCATCCTGTAAACTAAATAAAAACCAGCAGCTAGTTTCTCTGCTCACAAGCCATTTCAAGCCAGTTAGAGAAACCTGTCCTACTTCTCCCTAAAAGCCTAATCAGACAATTAGATTTTTTTACATAATCTTTTGGTGTGTGTGTAGCATCACCAGTCTCAATATCTGAACCGAATTTTGGATGGGGATCCATTCTATTTCTTTTTTTTTTCTTGTTGAGATGGAGTCTTGCTCTGTCACCCAGGCTGGAGTGCAGTGGTGCGATCTTGGCTCACCGCAACCTCTGCCTCCCAGGTTCAAGCGATTCTCCTGTCTCAGCCTCCGTAGTAGCTGGGACTACAGGTGAGCGTCACTAGGCCTGGCTAATTTTTTTGTATTTTTAGTAAAGACGGGGTTTCACCATGTTGATCAGGCTGGTCTCAAACTCCTGACCTCGTGATCCACCCACCTCGGCCTCCCAAAGTGCTGGGATTACAGGCATGAGCCACTGTGCTTGGCCTCATTCTACTTCTATAAGATGACAGTCATTAGAACCCCTAATTTTAGTGTTGTTTACCAGATGAAAACCTTTTTCCTACTCCCTGACAGAACAGATATAACACCTGTAATTAGTTGAAGAAACATAGTTTGTTACCTCTCTATTTTCTGGACTGAAAAAGAAATTTTTCTTTCTTTTCCCTGTTTTTTTTCTTTGAGACGAGGTCTTGATCTGTCACCCACGCTGGAGTGCAGTAGCACCATCTCTGCTCACTGCAGCCTCCACCTCCTGGGCCCAAGTGATCCTCCCATCTCAGTTTCCCAAGTAGCTGAGACTGCAGGCATGCAGGGCCACACCCAGCTAATTTTTTTAATTTTTGGTAGAAATGGGGTCTCACCATGTTGCCCAGGTCAGTCTCAAATTCCTGGGTTCAAGTGATCCTCCTACCTCAGCCTCCCAAAAGTGCTGGGATTACAGGCATAAGCCACTGCAGCCGGGTGCAGTTTTCTGATAACTGGGACTCTAAACCCATGGGAAAGCCCAAATGAGTTTCCCCCAGCAGAGGCTCCCTTGAATATCAATGCAGTGTTACGAAGAGTGAACTGTCTGGTGGACCCGGTTCTCCCTGGGAGACTTAGGACGAAGAGCCACTGATATCACCTGAAAAATGAGCCAGAGAAAGAAACCTGGGAATCACCCCCATCTAAGGGTGCTGAATGGAGGAAAAGGAGTAATATATTAAACACACTGACGAGGTACAGTCTGAGACCAGTCAGCAATATCAAGTTGCTGAGAGATCAAGAAAACTACATTTAGACAAACTGTTTCAATGCCTTTGGACACCAGATCATTATAAAAGTAGAAAGTTGTTTTAGGTCAGTGATAGAAGAAAATGACAAATCGTCTCTTTTTGAGAGGGAAAGAGAAAGAGGCAGTAATTTAGTTTGCTTGGACCAGAAGATCTATTTAATTTGGAAGTAATTGTGCGCTTAATTGTTGTTTGTTAACACACTGTTATGGGTAATATAATCAGGTTTCTGTATGATCTACTTTCTGTACCACAATAGAAGCCAAGGAAATTTTCGGCATTCAAAATAGTAATAACTTGGCTGGGCACAGTGGCTCACACCTGTAATACTAGCATTTTGGGAGGCCAAGGCAGGCAGATTGCTTGAGGCCAGGAGCTCAAGACCAGGCCGTCTCAAGGAACCGTATCTCTACTAAAAATAGAAAACTTAGCTGGGTGTTGTGATGCACGCCTGTAATCCTAGCTACTCAGGAGGCAGAGACAGGAGAATTGCTTGAACCCAGGAGGCGGAGGCTGCAATGAGCCAAGATAGCACCGCTGTACTTTAGCCTGGGTGACAGAGTGAGACTCGGTCTCAAAAAAAAAAAGTGATCACTAATGTGTATTTTGGGCTGGGAGCAGTGGCTCAGGCCTGTAATCTCAACACATTGGGAGGCTGAAACATGAGGATCACCTAATGTCAGGAGGGTCAAGTGATATCAAGACCAACCTAGGCAAGATGGCAAGACCCTATCTTTACACACACACACACACACACACACACACACACATATATCAATAAAATGTTTTATTAACATGTATTTTGTTCTTACTATGTGGCAGGCGCTGTTTTAAGTACTTACTCTGTATTAGCTCGCTGATCCTCACAGGGTTAATATTTTAGTCGTCTTCTAGCCAGGCCAGCGATCAATCACCTTGCAGGTAGTAGATTGAAACCCACAAGTATATATGATTGGGCGCTCTGGCACTGGCTCCTTAGAGCAAAGTAACTGGTGAGTAAGTAGCTGTGGAGGTCTCCAGAGTGACTGAGAGTCAGTCTAGAGAACATGTCCCATGGGGCAAGCACAGGTTACAACACTTTTTCCCTGCACACATCTAAAAGGGGTAGAAAGGGATTCAAGACATAAGGTAAATTTTCAGGTATTCTAAACATTTCATCATTTTGAAAATGTATCCTTAAAACCAGTTATCATCAGGAAAGACCCATCAAAGGAATTCATCAACACAGTTGTCTTGGAAACATTTCATCAAAGCCATGTTAATTTCTCCTACCTTATCGCATCTGTAAATTATACAGTTCATTTTTGATAAGCGCTAGCTTATGAAATGATTGTAAACAATGACAATGATTTAGTAATTATAAAAGTATCACAGATATAGTTGATGCATGACAGAAGAGGATCAGAACAAATGTCTACTGCACTCCAGTGGTCTCCCAGGCAGCACAGTTTGGCCCTATTACCTCTTCAGCTCAGCTGTGCCTTCCCCTTGATTGCTCTTCCATAGCCTTGAGGCGTCCTTCTCAGTCCTCCAATAGGCCACACGGGCTCCGGTCTCAAGGCCTTTGCTTTTCGTTGCTCTCGCTGGGTGGACCATGTTTCTCTCAATTTTTTGCCTAGAATCCTTTCACTTTTCCTTCAAGTCTTTGCTCAAATGTCAATTTTGTTTGTTTGTTTGTTTATTTGAGACAGAATCTCACTCTGTCACCCAGGCTGCAGTGCAATGGTACCATCTCTGCTCACTGCAACCTCTGCCTCTCAGGTTCAAGCGACTCTCCTGCCTCAGCCTCTGAAGTAGCGGGGACTACAGGTGCCCACCACCATGCCCAGCTAATTTTTTGTATTTTTAGTAGAGATGAGTTTTGCCATGTTGGTCAGGCTCATCTCAAATTCCTGACCTCAGGTGATCTGCCTGCCTAGACCTCCCAAAGTGCTGGGATTACAGGCATGAGCCACCACGCCTGGTCTATTTTGTTATGAGGTCTTCTGTGAGGGTTTTGTTTAAAATGCTACTCTCTACTCCCATCGCATCACTCCCCATCATCCCCAATTGCTGTCTTCTTTTTCCATCGTTTTTGGGACAATGGCAAATTTTATGTACCTTCATTATTAGGAATATTGGTGTTTTTCTCTTTCTAATTAATTAATTTGCTTTTCACGATTTTTTTCAAAGACAGTTTTTGTTTACTTCCAATACTTAAATTCCAATTTAAAAGACCCTTAAATATGAGAATTCCCCTTGCACAGTACAAGAGGCACACAGTTCAAATTAAGATGCCATAGAGCTCTTCCCATTTATTGTAGAATAATTAAGAAAATTATGCTTTATTTATACAAAGGAACACAGTACATCCCTGAAAACAATGCTGATGATGACATTATCCATGAGTCAGAATCACTTATAGGCCATGTGAAAACACACATTGTTGGGACCCATTCCAGAGGATGCAGATTCAGTAGGTCTGAGTTGGAGTTCCAGAACTGGCATTTCTAACACATTTCTAGATAATACTGACGCATTTCTAGGTGATTCTGAGACCACCGCTGGGGAGGCAGGATCCAGTTCACAGGGTAACCAGCACATAAATCCTCTGACCAGACGTGCACCTTGACATCAAGCTGCTGACTTGCTCAGGTCCAAGCTATTAGGTTCCTTAAAATGTATTGTTTGGTTGTAACTTGGTTTGAGAGTGTTTTTCACACAAGAGCCGATTGACATATTGGAATAATACTAATTGATGCCCCTTTTTATTTATCCAGCATGAAAATTACAATCTCCACTAATGATGGAAGGCAAAGATAACAGAAGCATTTGTAATAGTTTCTTGGGATTAGGCTGCCTAATTCCAATACCATCTGATCATCTCAGTGGAAATTTCCAATTAGGGTTACTGACGAACTTTTCTTCCAATTGAAATACAATCTATATAGCACACACTGTATACACTCATATATTTTACAAGTTATAGGCTGGGTGTGGTTGCTCACACCTATAATCCCAGCACTTTGGGAGGCCAAGGCAGGAGGATTGCTTGTCAGGAGTTCAAGATCAGCCTGAGCAACATAGCAAGACCCCTTCTCTAGAAAAAAACAAAAAAAAAGTAAGTTGTATATATCAAAATATATTTTATAATAACAGTTTTTGAATCTAAGGTAAATTATCCACCCAAAATAATTTTACATACTGCCAAGTTTAAATTTTTCTTTTATTTTAATATTAATTCAGGATTTCAGAAAAGTTACGAGAATAATACAACAATCTTCCAAATACTCTTAAGCAGATCCTGAAATATTAACATTTTTCTGCATTTGTCTTATCCTTTTCTCTCTCTTATTCATATCTTCTGTAAAAAATATGAATAGGCCAGGTACAGTGGCTAACTCCTGTAATACCAGCACTTTGGGAGGCTGAGGCGGGTGGATCACCTGAGGTCAGGAGTTCAAGATCAGCCTGGCCAACATGGTGAAACCCCATCTCCACTAAAAATACAAAAATTAGCCAGGCATTGTAGCATGCACCTATAGTCCCAGCTACTTGGTAGGCTTGAATCCAGGAGAAATGCTTGAACCCAGGAGGCAGAGTTTGCAGTGAGCTGAGATTGCACCATTGCACTCCAGCCTGGGCAACAAGAACAAAACTCCATCTCAACAATAAATAAATAAATAAAAATATATTTTTGAACCACTCAAGTTGCAACCATATGTCCTTTTATCTCTAAATATTTCAGGGTGTATTTCTTAAAATAATATTTCTCAGTAATAACTACCAATGATTAAAATCAGAAAATTAACGTTGCTACAAAACTGTCTTCTAATCATCTAATCATTATTCTGATATTGCAGTTATCCTAAAAATGTCCATTATGACAAAGAAAATCCAAGCATTATGCCATGTGTTCAGTTTTTACATCTCTTTAGTATCCTTTCATTGGGAAACATTTTTACTCTTCCCTCTATTTCATAACATTAATATTTTTTAAGAATACAGGCCAATTATTTATGTATTAATAGAATGCTCTTTAATTGGGCCAGATGGGGATGAGACGGCGATTGATGACAAGCTTCCTAGTCTCAGACTTGATGGTAGCATGGAACCTGCCATGGGTAGAACCACACTGGAACATGTACTCCATGTCACTGAGATCAAGGATGGGCTCATTGGTAATGACAATACCCACTCTTCCAGAGTTAAGGCATCCCTGGTGACCAGGTACCTAACACAGTCAAATCCTTTCTGTTTGGCCTTCACTTTCTAAATAGTGTCTCTAAAGTGAGGCTGGTAGTGCATAAAAAGGTTTAGCTACCTGTCAAACAGGAGGGACAGAAAGTCAATATTTGTGTGCTTTTCTTGTTCCATATCAATGGTATTGCTTTTAATTTTGCATTGAACATTTGAAGGAGCTAGCGTAACGTCTGTAGGTTGGCTCACACCTCTAATCTCAGCACTTTGGGAGGCTGAGGCGGGCACATCACTTGAGGTCAGGAGTTTGTGACCGACCTGGCCTATATAGTGAAACACCATCTCTACTTAAAATAAAAAAAATTAGTTAGGCATGGTGGCACATGCCTATAATCCCAGCTACTCGGGTGGTTGAGGCAGGAGAATCGAGGCAGGAGAATCGCTTGAACCCAGGAGGCAGAGGTTGCAGTGAGCTAAGATTTCCCTCTACACTCTGCACTCTAGCCTGGGTAAACTGGGTAACAGAGAAAGACTCAGTCTCAAAACAAAACAAAACAAAATGAAAAAACCAGCAACAACAACAAAAACCAAAGGAATTCCTTTTTTTTTTTTTTTTTTCTGAGACCAAGTCTTACTCTCTCACCCAGGCTGGAGTGCAGTGTCTCAATCTCAGCTCACTGCAACCTCCGCCTCCTGGGTTCAAGCGATTCTCCTGCTTCAGCCTCCTGAGTAGCTGGGATTACAGGGGCACACCACCACGCCCAGTTAATTTGTTTGTATTTTTTTAGTAGAGACAGGGTTCCACCATGTTGGCCAGGCTGGTCTCGAACGCCTGACCTTGTGATGCACCCATCTCGACCTCCCAAAGTGCTGGGATTACAGGCGTGAGCCCCTGTGCCCAGCCAGGAATCACTATTAGAAGAACCCTCCAAGAACTCCAAGAACACTGGAAGAAAATATAAGAAATAACCTTTCAGGAGATACTATTCATCTTTGACTATTTTATTTGCAAGAGATTTTGAGAAGGTCCAATACAGAAATAATGCACAAGTTTCTCTGTAAATGTATCAGTGAAAGGCAACAAATTCAGATTATAGAATGAAACCTCTCTAAACTCATAGTCCAGAAAAAGCCCAATCTGCTCTCCTGGTGCCAAATCCCATATACTGTAAGTATCAATCTGTTGCTAGAATTGCCAATATCCATTCTTTAGGAATGGTGCTGTGTAAGCCTTTCTGGGCAAAGATTCTTTACACACACCAAAGGACCACACAGCTGTGCCTCTACCTGCCAAAAATGCCTGCTGTATTAAATCCCTCAGATCCAGAACTGTGCAAAAAGTAAATGATTTGGCCAGGCACTGTGGCTCATGCTTGTAATCCTAGCATTTTGGGAGGCTGAGGCAGGCCAATGTCTTGACCTCAGGAGTTCAAGACCAGCCTGGGAAACATGTGGAAACCCCATCTCTACAAAATAGATAGATAGATGACAGATGACAGATGATTGATAGATAGATAGATAGATAGATAGATAGATAGATAGTTGGATTGATTTACCCAGGCTTGGTGGTGCATGCCTGTAGTCCCAGCTACTTGCAGAGCTGAGGCAGGAAGACCCCTTGAGGTCAGGAGGTCGAGGCTGCAGTTAGCTAAGATTGTGCCATGGCACTCCAGCCCGAGTGACAAAGTGAGATCCTGTCTCAAAAAAGAAAAAGGATTAATAAATGGTTTGATGTTACAAGCAAAATACTGTTTCTGCATCTCAAATATTATACTCTGTTTTCTGGGATAGTAAGTTTAGGGTGGGCAGTTTTAGGATCTAGTGTGAAATGTGCCTCAAATATGCTAATCATTTTGGGCAGACTTAAACATTGGACAGGCAGACTGCAACTCTCATTTTTTTTCTTTTTTTTTGGATACTGAGTCTTGCTCTGTCTCCCAGACTAGAGTGCAATGGTGCAATCTTGGCTCACTGCAACTTCAGCCTCCCAGGTTCAAGCGATTCTTCTGCCTCAGCCTTCTGAGCAGGTGAGATTACAGATGCCCATCACCACGCCTGACTGATTTTTGTATTTTTAGTAGAGATGAGGTTTCATCATGTTGGTCAGGCCGATCTCGAACTCCTGACCTCAGGTGACCCACCCGCCTCTGCCTCCCAAAGTGCTGAGATTACAGGCATGAGCCACCATGCCAGGCTCATTCTTCATTTCACAGGACAACACTTCAGGGGTCTTCAGATGTTCATACCTACTATGGATACTTTCGGTACTTCTCGGAACCCCTGGGTAATCTTGCAAATACTTCCCTGTTATTTCATAAAGCATTTTTGGAGGGTGAGGGACAGGGTCTTTCTGAATTGCCTAGGCTGGGTTCTAATACCTGTGCTCGAATGATCCTCCCACCTCAGCCTTCTGAGTAGCTGGGAATATGGTCACCCAACATCCTGCCCAGACACAAAGCATATTTTTTAATGTGAAAATATGGTCTGGAACTTGGCTTTTGTTTGCAGTTGGTTGGGGATTTTCATTGTTTTGTTTTGTTTTGTTTTTTCCAACATCCTTCTCTTCACTAAGAAGCCTGGTACAAATTACAATGTGCTCTTTTCTCAAGAAATACTTTAATTGTTCAAATTCAGAGAATATGTCCCTCCTCCACTCTTCAACCTTCCCTATCACTTCAAAAGGTTCTGAAATGTGCATTTCACACCCCATTTCAGCAACTTCAGCTTGCTGTTTCAGAGGCTCAAAATGGCTTTTGAACTTCCTCCTGTGCATAGCTACAACTTGCTCGATGGTCATCAGAGGCTGATCCTGGTGGTGGGAGACCCTGCACGGAGGACACAAAGGCTCCAGGTCCTTCTCATGGAACAGGGCCAGGCTCTGATTGTGTCTCTCACACCGGGGCTCTTCTTCCTGCCCTTCCCTCTTGCTCCATGTGGTGGGAGGCTGCTGGGCAATATCAGTCATGGGCTGCAATTGGGTGTTGTTCTTGAGGTTCCCGTCAAGGCAGTGGTGGAGGCAGACGGGACAAGGGAGGACGTCCTGTAGGTCTTCCCAGCACCGGTGGATGCAGCAGCCACAGAAGCTGTGCCCACAGTGAGTGGTCACTGGGTCTGTCAGGTAATCCAGGCAGATGGGACAATTGGCCTCAACTTGTAGCTCAGTCAGGGAGGCTGCAAAGGCCATTGTGCCATGAGAGTTTCTGTCAGAGGAATCTCCCTTTAGAAAGCCTTGTTCCCCTGCAGCCAAAAGAAATCCGAAGTTGATGACTCCTCAATTCTCCTTCTCCTTCCTGAAAGTCAGTAGCCCTGCCTTATCCACAGAGGATATGTCTCAAGACACTCAAACTGAGGATAGTACCAAATCCTGCATATGCACACTATGATTTTCCCTATTCACATGGAAAAAGTTCAGCTGGAAACGGTGGCTCATGCCTGTAATCCCAGCACATTGGAAGGCCGAGGCGGGTGGATCACCTGAGGTCAGGAGTTCGAGACCAGCCTGGCCAACGTGGTAAAACCCCATCTCTACTAAAAATACAAAAATTAGCTGGGTGTGGTGGTACATGCCTGTAATCCCAGCTACTAGGGGAGCTGAGGCAGGAGGATCACTTGAACCTGGGAGGCAGAGTTTACAGTAAGCTGAGATCGTGCCACTGCACTCCAGCCTGGGCAACATAGCAAGACTCCATCTCAAAAAAAAATAATACAAAAATTAGCCGGGCGTGGTGGCGGACACCTGTAATCCCAGCTACTCAGGAGGCTGAGGCAGGAGAGTCACTTGAATGTGGGAGGTGGAGTTTGTAGTGAGCTGAAATTGCGCCACCGCACTCCAGCTGGGCAGCAAACAGAGTGAGACTCTGTCTCAAAAAAGAAAAAGAAAAAGTTCAATTTATAAATTAAGCACAGTAAGAGCTTAGCAACAACAATAATAAAATAGAACAATATAAAAATACATTCAATAAAAGTGAGGTGTATGTGGTCTCTCTCTTTCTCTCCAAATCTCCTGTTGTACTGCAGATCTTAGCAACTTTAGTATATGAGTTTTTTCTTTCTTTATTAAAGAACTTTCATCTTTTAAAAGAAGTACTCTAAGGCTTCTCTTTGGTGTATACCAATTGCCAGCAACACTACTTTTGCACACTGGGGCCATTATTAAGTAAGATAAGGGTTACTTGAATCCAAGCGCTGTGATATTGTGACAGTTAGGAATCTCAATCTAACAGGTTGAGGTAGGTAGGAAGTGACTAGCGGGTGGGGAACGTCTACAGCATGGATACGCTGGACAAAGGGATGATTTTCTCTTGGGCAGCATGGAGCAGGATGGCAGGAAATTTCATCATGCTGCTCAAAAGTGACAAGCTGGCTGGGCGTGGTGACTCGTGTCTACAATCCCGGCACTTTTGGAGGCTGAGGCAGGAGTTCGAGACCAGTGTGGCCAATATGGTGAAACCCTGGCTCTACTAATAATACAAAAAAAAAAAAAGTGACAAGCCACTTAAAACTTATGTTATTTATTTAGGAATTTTCTATTTAGTATTTTCAGACCATGGTTGCCTCAGGTAACCGAAATCATGGAACGTGAAACGGATGAAACTGCAGACGGGGACTATCATACCTCTGAAGACAACGCCTCTGCAAAATCACTTTTGCCTCCTTCCCTGCAGGCTCTGAAGAAGCTTCAAGAGCCACTGACCCCAACCAATTATTGATCATCCTGTCACCTCCTCCTGTATTCAGCAGTCCACCCGAGTTGAAGGTTGGCTGTGGAGTCCTTTTGGTAAGAAAAGCACTCCAAGAGCAAGGTACTCGGTTATTTCTGTGGACAAGAATATAGCCCCAGTTTAAAGGGATGTTCAATCAAGCTGATTTTTTTCCTTCCTGACATGAACAGTACTTCAGGTTTTTCAAAAGATAAGAAAAGGTACTACTAAAGTTACATTTCACTAATAATTAAAATGATTTAGAAGACAAAACCATCACAACTTTACAACCCAAAATTTGTTAATAGCTTTAGGCAAATCACTGTGTCAACTAACGTGATAAAAAGTGAGTAAAACCGACATGGGGCTGGGTGCCGTTGCTCAAGTCTGTAATCCCAGCATTTTGGGAGGCTGCCACGAGGTCAGGAGATCAAGACCATCCTGGCCAACATGGTGAAACCCCAAATCTACTAAAATAGAAAAAATAAGTCTGGTGTGGTGGTATGCACCTGTAATCCCAGCTACTTGGGAGGCTGAGGCAGGAGAATCGCTTGAACCCAGGAGGCAGAGGTTGCAGTGAGCCGCGATTGTGCCACTGCACTCCAGCCTGGGTGACAGAGTGAGACTCTGTCTAAAAAAAAAAAAAAAAAAAAAAAACAGACATTATAGTCCTCCTGAAGAAAGCACACAACACTGAGAAACAGTTTCACTAAAAAAATTGAACTCATATGTAATGAAGCCTCTACGTCCAAGAACCTGTTTGAAGATATACAGGGACAGAGAAAACTGCTAAGGACCATTTCAGCAGTCATTTAGTAAAATCCAAACTCTTAGCAACTACAGGAATATCCACCATGTTTCTTCAACCAAGAAAAGCAAGAAAGTAAAAACATGCGGGAGGAACTTGGGGATCTACATAGATTTAAAAGTCAAACTAATCAATTACAAAATATTCACCTAACTTGGCTCTAATTTCAAGCACATGCTTTTATCAAATATTATAATTCAATTTGGAAAGGTAGATGTCTGTTGATTACACAAAAATTATTGTTAATAGTGCTCTCAATGTCTTTTAATGTAAAGATAAATATGAATATAGATTTTTCTTAATAATAGGAGTTTGGGCTGGGCGTGGTGGCTCATGCCTGTAATCCCAGCACTTTGGGAGGCCAAGGCGGGAGGATCACGAGGTCAAGAGATCGAGATCATCCTGGCCAACATGGTGAAACCCCGTCTCTACTAAAAATACAAAAATTAGTTGGACATGGATGGTGGCACGCGCCTGTGGTCCCAGCTACTCGGGAGGCTGAGGCAGGAGAATTGCTTGAACCTGGGAGGCGGAGGTTGCAATGAGCTGAGATCGTGCCACTGCACTCCAACCTGGTGCCTGGCGATAGAGTGAGATTCTGTCTCAAAATAATAATAATAATAATAATAACAACAACAACAATGGAGTTTGGTGTGGCACAGAATTCCAGATATTCCAAAGATGTTTTTTTGTTTCTCGTGTTTCTGCTGACTGTAATGATAGATATTCTGTTTATAGAGAACATCTTTGACAAAATTAGAGGGATCATAAATAAATTAGCATAAAGCCCCTTCCAAAAAGTGTTAGTCTTCAATTCCCGTGTGATATACAAAAGAACTTTCTCATAGAAGACTTAAGAGTAAAAAGTGAACTGCACAAGTTTATGTGTACATATATATGTTAATATGATACCATAAGAAAAATTTTAATTTTTATTAAGTAAAATATGTAAATATATATTGATAGGTAATATATACATATCATATAATGTATTTACATCTATACATATCATGGTACAATAAAATGTTTATAATTAAATATATTAAATTTTAACTATATATTAAAATATATACATTTCTAAGGAACATAAATATTGCTAAAAAATAAAATAAATGAGCCAGCAAGGTTCTTTTCCATGTGGCTACCCCCAGCTTAGATCCTGCCCAAAGCTCCACGCCTTTCACTGAGTCTCCCTTCCCAGTACTGAGATATTCTGTTCCTAGTAGAGGCTCAGAGATGCCCTGTGTGCACCTGTGAGCTCCTCCTGTCCTTGCATAACAGATTCGTGGTCCTCTATCCAAAGCAGGAACACAACACAATCGAGCTTTTCTGTTTCTGTTTTGAGTCAGTCTTGCTCTGTCACTTGGACTGGTCTTGAATTCCCAGCCTCAAGCGATCTTCTCCATTCATTCTTCCAAAGTGCTGGGCTTACTGGCCCCATTCACCCTTAAACCTTCAGAGTTTCCTTTTCTTTGTCTCATTGGTCAGACTCCAGATGCAATCAGCATCTTCAGGACCACAGCATTAATCACTCTCTCTGATTGCATCTTGTGCACCAAGATGTGAAGATTTCACTCATTGTCCCCTGTTCCTACTTCCCTCTATTCCATCAGATATCAGACTTCATCATAGGAAGGTATTTTTCTGGAAAGGTAGCCCTAAGTTGTTTAAATTAATTATTTATTTTTATTTATTTATTTTGAGACGAAGTCTTGCTCTGTCTCCCAGGTTGGAGTGCAGTGGTGCCATCTCAGCTCACAGCAACCTCCGCCTCCCAGCTTCAAGTGAGTCTTCTGCCTCAGCCTGTCGAGTAGCTGGGATTACAGACATGCACCACCATGCCAGGCTAATTTTTTGTATTTTTAGTAGACACGGAGTTTCGCCACGTTGTCCAGGCTGGCCTCGAACTCGTGACCTCAGGTGATCCGCCCTCCTCAGCCTCTCAAAGTGCTGGAATTACAGGCGTGAGCCACCGCACCCAGCCAAGTAGCTCTAAGTTTTAAACAGAAAAGTGCTATGCCAGTTCTATGATTTCTTCTGCAAATATTAGCCTCTTACAGTGCCTCGTTTACCAAACCGTAAGACTTAAGAGGATCCTCAATTACTAATCCTTCGGCCCTGAAGATTTTCCTGGTGGGGGCCGGGCGCCATTGCTCACGCCTGTAATCCCAGCACTTTGGGAGGCCGAGGTGGGTGGATGACGAGGTCAAGAGATCGAGACCATCCTGGCCAACATGGTGAACCCCTTCTCTACTAAAAACACACAAAAAAATTAGCTGGGCATGATGGTGCGCACCTGTAATCCCAGCTACTCAGGAGGCTGAGGCAGGAGAATTGTTTGAACCCAGGAGGCGGAGGTTGCAGTGAGCCGAGGTCGTGCCACTGCACTCCAGCCTGGTGAAAGGGCGGGACTCCGTCTAAAAATAAAATAAAATAAAAAATGGAAAGATTTTACTGGCTCTCTGGTTGAGAGGCTACGCAGCAGAGGAGGTGGACGACGTGGTGGTAAAGCTTCCAAAACCAGCTCGCAGTTAGTATAGCCTCGTTTTACGCTGACCTTCAAGCTACTCATAGGAACCGGGAGCGGTGGCTCGCGCCTGTAATCATAGCACTTTGGAAGGCCCAGGCAAGGGGATCGCTTGAGCTCTTGAGTTCGAGACCAGCCGAGGCAATATGGCGAAACATGGTCTCTACCAGCAGGTGGGGTGGCGCGCGCCTGTAACCGCAGCCGCTCAGGAGGCTAAGGCGGCAGGATCGCTTGAGCCCGGATGGTCAAGGTTACAGTGAGGCGAGACCGCGCCGGACCCAATCTCAAAAAAAAAGAAAACACAAAAAGTAGCTCATAGGAATGAAAAATCTGAAAAGGTGGCCGTTGGGATCTAAATGACCCGCTGAAGCCCTCAGGGACCCACTACTGAGGGAGCCGCCCCAGGCTCTGCTCAGAATCTTCCCACACACACACCCCCCCGCCCCCCGCCCCCCAGGGGCATTGAGCATGCGCAGACCCTTCCCTCCCACTTCCGGTGGAGCAGCTAACCACCGCGCGCGTCGAGTGTGCGCCTAAAACTCGAAAACCAGGGCGTTCTGGGTTGAGTGGGGGTTTCTGTTCTGCGCCCCGCGGGGTTCCGTGGGTTCTGCACAGCATCAGGCCTGAGCCGCCGGTCCAGCTGCTCCAGGTAAGCCCGGAGGGCCGCAGGAAAGGCCCAGCAGGGCCTGGCGGAAGGATTACTTCACCTGGCAGGGGCTTCCTGAGTATCTGCTGTGCCCAAACCTCGGGGTCGCGACCCGTCCACGGCTGGTCGTCTCAGACCGTGGATCCTTTTGGTTGTTGTTGTTGTTGTTGTTTGAGATGGAGTCTCGCTCTTGTTGCCCAGGCTGAAGTGCAGGGGCGCAATCTCGGCTCACTGTAACCTCCGGCTCCCGGGTTCCAGCGATTCTGCTGCCTCAGCCTCCCGAGTAGCTGGGATTACAGGCGCTCGCCACCACACCTGGCTAATTTTTGTATTTTTAGTAGAGACGGGGTTTCACCATGTTGGCCCCGCTGGTGTCGAACTCCCGACCACAGGTGATCCACCCGCCTAGGCCTCCCAAAGTGCTGAGATTACAGGCGTGAGCCACCGCGCCCCGCCGAATCCTGTTTTAAGAAGCGCAAGAACCCGCTCAGGCAGTGGGACCCAGATGATTGAATTTTGGAGAAGATTCTGGTGCGAGTGTTAAGCTCCCACCCTACAGCGCCAACGCTTCGCTGGAGGATTTAGTGTTCTGTCCTCACAAGTATTTGGCTGTTAGGAAACTGCTACGGATGAGAAGGTTTAGGCTCAGTTACACTTCGTATCGTCTAAAATATAGAGGTTGAATCTTGAGATCAGGGAATCTCCCACAGGTTTGATTTATTAGCCGAATATTCATTGAGCCCACACTATGGACCATCACAAGAATCAGAGTAGGAGCTGGGCATGGTGGGTCATATCTGTAACCCCCCAACACGTAGAGGCCAATGTGGGAGGATGCTTGAACCCAGTTCTAGCTCAGGCTGGTGCCTGGGCAACATAATGAGACCCCTGTCTCTACTAAAAAAATCCGGGCATGGGCACCTGCCTATGGTCCCAGCTACTCGGGAGACTGAGGTTCGAGGATTGCTTGAGCCCAGGAGGCAGAGATTGCAGTGACCCGAAATCAAGCCACTGAACTCCAGCCTGGGCGACAGTGAGATCCTGTTTCAAATAAAATAAATAAATAGGCCGGGCAAGGTGGCTCACACTTGTAATCCCAGCACTTTGGAAGGCCGAGGTGGGCGGATCATGAGGTCAGGAGTTCCAGACCAGCCTGACCAATATGGTGAAACCCTGTCTCTACTAAAAGTACAAAAATCAGTTGGACGTGATGGTGTGTGCCTGTAATCCCAGCTGCTCCGGAAGCTGAGGCAGGAGAATTGCTTGAACCCGGAAGGCGGAGGTTGCAGTGAGCCGTGATCACGTCATAGTGCTACAGCCTGGGCAACAGATGGAGACTCTGTCACACAGAAGTAAATAAAGTAATAGAGGTTGAATTATTTTTTAATTTGACAAGATCTCAAGCAGTGGAGATTGAATCTTGAGAGTAGGGAATCTACCACAGGTTTGATTTATTAGCCTAATAATTATTGAGCACACACTGTACACCAGCGTAAGAATCACCGTTGGTAATTCAGTTTTGAGGAAAATAAGGAAGAATTCAGACCATGAACAGTACTCTCCAGTGTCCTTAACCAAAGGTTGACAAAAATAAATATAAAAATCTCAACTGTAATCTGCAGTATGATGGATATGTGGAACCAGGAAAGAGTAGAGTCCAGATGTTGGTGAGTCTTGTAATACTTGCTAGTAAGAAAAGCCGTTCCATTGGAAATAGGACAGTTATAGGATTAGATTTGTGTTTGGAAACTATAGAATTATGGAATCAGTAGAGAGGATAGAGCGTGTCAAAAATAAAGCCAGACACTGGGTAGTCATAAGGACAGATTTTTATCAGTAATATACTATTGCAATAGGGAGAATTCAGCATTCAGAATTCAACTGTCATTTGTACAGAGGTGACCATG
This sequence comes from Aotus nancymaae, assembly GCF_030222135.1. Classification (NCBI taxonomy): domain Eukaryota; kingdom Metazoa; phylum Chordata; class Mammalia; order Primates; family Aotidae; genus Aotus; species Aotus nancymaae. Next base: position 2,048,108 of record NW_026988447.1, on the reverse strand, counting down.
TCCTTTAAATGGGAACTGAGGAAATGAAGGTAGAGAGTAGGGGCTCAGTTGAGTCAGAGAGGTGAAAAATTACAAAAAGTGGGAAAGGGGTGGTTGGGTGAAACACACCTGGGTTTGCTCACTGGCACTTACGGAAGTCAGGCCCCAAATCTGCCATAGATGCTGGGAGACAGGGGCCCTGTCTTCAGGCATGAGATGGTTACTATAGTGCGCTAATGTTTATAGCCTGGACTGGAGAATGGCTTACAATGCTGTTCTTTTCACTTCGTGGCCTAAGTCTGTAAGATGTGTTAGGGGAAGCTGGAGTGTATGGGGAAGGACCGACTCTTGAGTTCCAGGATCTACGCAGGAATGTTCCCTGCACCTTATTATTTTAAATGAAATACTCCCCCCCCTTTTTTTTTTTTAACAGCAATGTACTTCTTTCTTATGATTTCAGAAATTCCAGTTGTATTTTGCAACATATTGGCTATATAGCTTTGTTCAGAATTCTTAAAACTTCTTCTTCAAATTTACCCAGCCCCAAAGCACCCATTAAACATGGTGTTTTGAAACAAGGACTAGGAGCCTATGCAATGACATTGTTATTTATGAAAAAGTTAAATTGGAAGGTGGGAAGAGTTAAAGGATACATTATTATTTTAATTCCTTATCAAAATTGGAATGTACATGAAATTTTCTGCCCAGCTACTGCTAGGAGCAGTTAACACCTTTTCTAATTAGGACCAGTGAGTGATATAGTAGCTTTTAGACCAAAATAGTACTATACACCACAGTAAATAGCACTATATACTACAGTACAGTAGTTCATGACGTAAAAGTAGGTAGTTGGGCTAGATTTCTAAATGCTCTTTTCACTTGGAAATTTTATAAGATTTCATAATAGTATCTGTGTCAGTATCCCCAAGACCACCCCCAGGTTTGGTGATTTGCTAAATGATCACAGGACTCAGCTTAGTATTATTTGAGGTTATGACTTTATTTTTTTGAGATGACATCTCTGTCATCCAGACCGGAGTACAATGGCACAATCATGGCTCACTGAAGCCTTGAACTCCTGGGCTCAAGGAATCCTCTCACCTCAGCTTTTCGAGTGCTGGGACTATAGGCACATGCTACCATGCCTGGCTGATTTTTAAAACAATTTGTAGTGATGAACTTTTGTCCTGTTGCCCAGACGGTCTTGAATGTCTGGCCTCAATTGATCCTTCTGCCCTCAGCCTCCCAAAGTGCTGGGATTACAGATGCTAGCCGCCACACATGGCCAACAAGTATGGTTTATTATAGTGAAAGGATACAAAGCAAAATCAGCAAAGGGAAACGGCGTGTGGGATGAAGTCTGGATGAAACCAAGCATAAGTTTCCAAAAGTCCTCTCTACTTGAAGTCACACAGGACCTGCTTGATTTCTTTGGAGATAAAGTGATACAGGAGTGAACTGTTGTCTACCAAGGATGCTCTTTAAGATTTGTCTTTCCAGGGTTTTATTTGAGAAGAGGTCATGCAGGCACCTCTACCTAGCTTATATGAAAATTCTAGTTTCTCAGAAGGAAAGCAGCTATTCACCATAAACCTCATTGTTTGTATAAACACTGTAGGTGTAGTGAGCCATTCTTTTGCGGGAATGGCAGGACCTATTTCCTCATAAGTTCCTCATAAATTCTGGAAATCAAAGTTGCCAAGTAGCAGCCTTGCAAGCAGCCTTATAAGGGTGGCAGTCTTAGGCCTGCTGTGCTCACTGTTTCGCACAATACCACTTGGTGAGCATCTGTTCTGGGTCAGGCACTGTAACATCCTTACCTGTCTTTTTTCATTTAATGCTTTCAGCTTGCTGAAGTAGAAACAAACTCAGAGAAATTAAGTTAGTTGGTCAATGATCTAGGTAAGTGAATGTGGAAGTGAAACACTCATCCCTTTAGAGACCACTATCTAATAATTCCTGTGGTATCTGTTTACATCATCTTACGTGGTTTTTTAAAAAGTTTAAAAATCTTAATTTTCCCCTCATTAGATTATTTGATATAGTTAACAATTTATGGATGTCCATCGGGTGGATTAAACAGAACACTATATGAAGCTTTTTAATAAAGGTTTTGAATGCTATGCACTAATGTGAATATGAAGAAAAAATAGTGCGCTTAGGCTGGGTGTGGTGGCTCACACCTGTAATCCCAGCACTTTCAGAGGCCAAGGCCAGCTGATCACTTGAGGTCAGGAGTTCAAGACCAGCCTGGCCAACATGGTGAAACCCCATCTCTACTAAAAATACAATAATTAGCCAGGCGTGGTGGTGGGTACCCGTAATCCCAGCTACTAGGGAGGCTGAGGCAGGATAATTGCTTGAACCCAGGAGGCGGAGGCTGCAGTGAGCTGATACTATGCCATTGCACTCCAGCCTGGAATACAAGAGTGAGACTCTATCTCAAAAAAAAAAAAGAAAGGAAAAAACGCCAGGAGTGGTGGCATGTAGGCATGTGCCTGTAGTCCCAGCTATTTGGGAGGCTGAAGCAGGAGAATCTCTTGAACCCAGGAGGCAGAGGCTGCAGTGAGCCAAGACTGTACCATTGCACTCCAGCGAGGGCAACAAGAGTGAAACTCTGTCTAAAAAAGAAAAAAAAAGATAGTGTGCTTAATGATTTAGTATCACACCACTAGTTACACCAGTTAGTATTAGGACTTTGGATAAGCATATCAAATCTTTTTTTTGTTTGTTTGTTTGTTTGAGACGAGTTTTACTCTTCTTGCCCAGGCTGCAGTGCAATGGCATGATCTCGGCTCACTGCAACCTCCACCTCCTGGATTCAAGCGATTCTCCTGTGTCAGAGTCCTAAGTAGCTGAGATTACAGGCACCCGGCTAATTTTTTTACTTTTAGTAGAGACAGGGTTTTTTCATGTTAGCCAGGTTGGTCTTGAACTCCTGACCTCAGGTGATCCACCCACCTCGGCCTCCCAAAGTGCTGGGATTATAGGCGTCAACTATCATGCCCAATCAAATCATACATTTAAATTCCATGCCTGTCGGGTGTTGAACAATGAGAACACATGGACACAGGGAGGGGAGCATCACACACTGTGAGCAGGGGAAATAGGGGAGGGACAGTAGGGGGTGGGGAGTTGGGGAGGGATAACATGGGGAGAAATGCCAGATATAGGTGATGGAGAGGAAGGCAGCAAACCACACTGCCATGTGTGTACCTATGCAACAATCTTACATGTTCTTCACATGTACCCCAAAACCTAAAATGCAATAAAAATAAATAAATAAATAAATAATGCCATGCCTGTAATTGAGGATAATAACCAAACCATCAGGGTTTGGGATTTTGCCTTACTTGCAAGGTATTAAGTTATCCTGTTAATATTTTAATGGATACTGCCAGAAGACATAACAGTCTTGGATTGGAGACAAAGAACTTTATTACTTCTGACACAGCCAGCAGCATGAGCATCATGTTGGTGTTGGTTCTCCAGGCCTCCCAAGTCCCACAGAGGTGGTGCAAAGGGACCATGGTAGATGTCACCCACAACATGGGTTTGCATCATAGCCAGTGAACCCTGAGCTTGGGAATCCATTTTAGCAAACCTGTTCTTTGTCCCAAATTGATGCTTACATCTCCTTTCAAAGATGCTTCCTGCAAACACAACCATGAGAAATATCCTGGATAGAGTGGTCATAGTGGAATTTTGGCCTATCCAGAAGATCAGAGAGGGACACTCAGGGCCTATGACAGATCTCCTGAATTGTTGTGAGAGTTTAATTAAGGAGATCGGTTATTGTGTGGAAAGCACTGTTCCTGACACATAGTAAACCTTACCAGAGAAGGTGACTTTTGAGCTGTTTCCAAACATCCTGAGAGATCAATCTTTGGGAAAAGGTGAGGAAAGGATCCTCTCAGTAAAGGAAATAGTGTTTGCAAAGATGAGAGATTTACATAGGATAGTTAAACAAATTCTGAACCCTACTAGATCAGAGGAAGATCAGAGGAAGATCAGAGCTGTGAGTCAGTGTATGTTAGAGAATGCACCTTCCCCAGTCCATTTCTTCCAGCCACTGTCATCCACGTGAGTGCTCTTAAATCGCTGTGCTGTGTCATTGCACACTGACATAGCACATCACGTGGAGCTCAGTGTGCAATGACATAGCACAGCGATTTAAGAACAATCACGTGGATGACAGTAGCTGGAAGATCTGGTAAGTAATTTAGAGTCAAGGGGAAAAGGAATGAATTTACCTATAGACTGGGATTACTTGCAGGTATATCTAGGAAGGCAGGACAAGTTCAACCCAACTACTTTTCAAAGTTCCTTCGAGACTGAAAGCCTGATGTAGCTATGTGTTCTGCTGAAGTGTGTTGGATTGAAATAGGTGAGGAATGGAATGGACTGGATGTTAAAATACATGATAACTACATATAACCTGTTTCATTAATTCTTTTATTTAATTAATTATTATTATTATTGTTGTTTTTTGAGACACGGTCTGTCACCCAGGCTGGAGTGCACTGCTGCAATCTCGGTTCACTGCAACCTGGCCTCCTGGATTCAAGATTCTCCCACCTCAGGCTCCCAAGTAGCTGGGAGTACAGGCGAGCACCACCATGCCCAGATAATTTTTGTATTTTTAGTAGAGATGGGGTCTCACCGTGTTAGCCAGGCTGGTCTCGAGCTCTTGACCTCCAGTGATCCGCCTGCCTTGGCCTCCCAAAGTGCTAGGATTACAGGCGCAAGCCACCATGCCCAGCTCCTGTTTCATTAGTTTGAAGATGAATGATTTTATTCATTTTAGAATAATTCCAAAATGGATGGAGTGTGGTGGGGCTCTCTTAATTTTGAACAGTCTCCCAACCTAAATTTTATCTTTTATAGCATTGACATTATTTTCTATTTGTATTAGTTTTGGGACTTTATTCATTCATGTATCCATTTGTTCATGATTCACTTTTTTGAAGGTCTTTATTGATCTTCTACTACCTCCCCATGAATAAAATAGACTAAGTACCTACTTCCAGTCTATCTCATTCACCAGCTAAGGCCAAAAGAAAAACAATCTCAGATTATGACTGAGTTCTATGAAAGTAAAGAAATGGGCTAGTGAGAGACTAGAGGGTGGGTGGGAGGCAGTCAGATTGAGGAGCAGCAGATAGGATGTGTGAGGTGACCCGAAGGAAAAGAGAAGTGTTTATAAGGATCGTGACCCCTTCGCCAGTAAGTATTTAAAGTATATATTTCCTAAGAATCAGAACATTTTCTTTTGTAGCTATGGTACAGTTAGGAAATTCAGGAAGCTTAACTTTGACGTGTTACTAATATCTAACAAATAGTCCACCATTTTTTCACTTTGTACTGTACTATCTACTTTATTGCAACTTATTTTTCCCAATCTAGAATCCAACCTAAGAGAATGATTTACTTTTTTTTTTCCTCATACATAAGGAAACAGGCTGGGTGTAGTGGCTCACACCTATAATCCCATCACTTTAAGAGGCCAAAGTGGGAGGATTGTTCAAAACCACCCTGGCCAACATAGAGAGACCCCATCTCTACAAAATAGTTTAAAAATTAGACAGGCCTGGTGGCACAAGCTTGTGTTCCCAGTTACTCTGGAGGCTGAGGCTGCAGAGATCCATGGCCGTACAGCTGCACTCTAGCCTGGGTGACGCAAGACCCTGTCTCAAAAAAAAAAAAGAACAATTGCCGCTTTTTCTCCCAGCACTGTTGTCATTTGTGCTGTTAAGTACCATTTTCATGTTGAATCTTGTATGAGTTGGATTTCTTCATAGTTTCCAGTTTCCTTGTGATTAGAATCAGATATATTTTATATCTGATATATTTATGTTATATATAAATATATTAACATATACTTGTATATTTATGTAATATATTTTATCTGATTCTAATCACAAGGAAACAATGAAGAATCATTGTTTTATATATATATATACACACACACACACACACACACACAAACACATACATACATATATATATATTTTTTTTACTATTCACTAATTTTTTTTATTAGGGCGAGTGTATGTTCTGTAATGTATTTCACTTGCAAGCATGAAAGATGAGGTCTCTCTGTCTCTCTACACTGGCGCTCCTGGGGTCTGATCACAATATGCCACCACAGTGGGGGCAAATCACCTTCCTTTCGGGCAGGAGGCAAAGCTTTAGTCAGAGGACCACCAGGTGGCGGTTCCTCCTCCAGCTGTTTATTTAATCTCTTTCCCAGCTTTCTCCCCGCAGTTTCTTCCCCTTTTCTCTCTTGGCAAAGTAATCAGGATACATTGCCTTCTGGGAAGGATGCCAGGTATCCAAGCAGTTTTCTGAAACCTTGTAACACTCGTATCTCTCGTATGAGGTACCCCCAGGAGAGTCAGAGAAGATGTATGGCTGTGGATGCTGACGGTACCAGAAATCTTCCTCAGCCTCCCTCAGCAGCTGGATGGCCTTTGTCATATCCTTTTCATTCTTATGTTCTTCAAACCGGGCTCTCATCAACCAAGCATAGTATCGGTATTTGTCCCTTGAACACACCATGACTCGAGGTGGCTCAGCGCCCGCTTATAAAACCACAACACCTTCTGCTGATGAGTCAGGTAGGCTGCCGGCGCAGAGAACGCCATGGCGGCGCTATACATATATTTTTATATATAATTCTGTATTATAGGTCAGGCTCGGTGGTGGCACACACCAGTATTCCCAGCGCTTTGGGAGGCTGAGGCAGATGGATCACATGAGGTCAGGAGTTCGAGACCAGCCTGGCCAACATGGTGAAACCCCATCTCTACTAAAATTACAAAAATTAGCTGGGCATGGTGGCGGGGACCTTAATCCCAGATACTTGGGAGGCTGAGGCAAAAGAATCACTTGAACCTGGGAGGCAAAGGTTGCAGTGAGCCAGAATCATGCCATTGGACTCCAGCCTGGGAGATAGTGAAACTCCATATCAAAAAATAATATAATTTTATGTTATATATAATAGAATTTCATATATAAAATTACATATAATAGAATTTTATGTATTATATATATATATTCTGCAAAAGTTCTCCATAGATGTAATGCTTTGCTCTCCATTTCAGGTCATCTGTTTGTCCCATCATTGGTTCAGGTGGTATTCTCTAGATCTCTACATTATAAAGGTACTTATATTTGTAATTAAAATATAATCCTAGAGTAAAATTTTTGAGAATGTGAATATCATTCTCTCATAAAATGTTACCCAGTAGTTTTTATAGTTAGTGATGATTCTTACCTGAGCCAATTATTATATTGTGATTCCAAATTCAGGAGATTTTGAAATTAAAAATCTTTTCTCAGCCAGGTGCGGTGGCTCAGGCCTATAATCTCAGCACTTTGGTAGGCCAAGGCGGACAGATTACCTGAGGTCAGGAGTTTGAAACCAGGCTGACCAACATGGAGAAACCCCGTCTCTATTAAAAATACAAAATAATTTCACTGCGTGAAGTTATTAAAAAAAAAAATACAAAATTAGTTGGGCATGGTGGCACATGCCTGTAATCCAAGCTACTCTGGAGGCTGAGGCAGGAGAATCGCTTGAACCTGGGAGGTGAAGGTTGCGGTGAGCTGAGATTGCGCCTTTGCACTCCAGCCTGGGCAACAAGAGCAAAACTCTGTCTCAAAAAAAAAAAAAATAATCGCCGGGCACGGTGGCTCACGCCTGTAATCCTAGCACTTTGGGAGGCTGAGGTGGGTGGATCACCTGAGGTCAGAAGTTCAAGACCAGCCTGGCCATCATGGTGAAACCCCATCTTTTTATTAAAAAAAAAAAAAAAATTAAATAATAACAATAATAATAATCTTTTCTCACCCACAGGAATGATTGCTCTATTATAACCTGTGGCTAGTTTATTGAAGTAGAAAATCATTAAACTTAGATTCAGATGGGCTCATCTATAATAGAACTATAAGCTTTAAATTATTATTATCCTCCAAGCTAAGGAACAGGGGACTAAACAAGACTTCAGTTGGTATCAGCACACCAGGCCAGTGAAACCTAAACCTGATCAATCTACGAGGTCTGGAAGGGGTATCCACTTCTCACTGGGTTTGAGCTCTACGGAGGCAGGACTGACCAAAGGGAGCTTACCTTATGCACTACCTTTGTTCACAGCTCGATGGATTTTGTGACAGCCCTGGCTAAACTCCAGGAGGTGTCTAGCTGTCCCATCTGTCTGGAGTACTTGAAAGACCCAGTGACCATCAACTGTGGGGACAACTTCTGTCGCTCCTGCCTCAGTGTATCCTGGAAGGATCTAGATGATACCTTTCCCTGTCCTGTTTGCCGTTTTTGCTTTCCATACAAGAGCTTCAGGAAGAACCCCCAACTCGGTAATTTCACTGAAATTGCTGAACAACTCCAGATTAGGAGGAGCAAGAGAAAGAGGCAGAAAGAGAATGTCATGTGTGAAAAGCACGATCAGTTTCTGACCTTCTTCTGTGTGAAGGATCTAGAGATCTTATGTATACAGTGCAGTTTCTCCACTAAACACTGGAAGCACTACATTTGCCCTATTAAGAAAGCTGCCCCTTATCACGGAGAAATTCTAGAAGGTAGCCTTGAGCCCTTGCAGAGTAATATAAAACAAGTTGAAACAGTGATAATTCTGCAAGGCTGCAAGTCAGTGGAACTGAAAAAGAAGGTAGAATATAAGAGGGAAGAAATAAATTCCGAGTTTGAGCAAATTAGATTGTTTTTACAGAATGAGCAAGAGGCTATTCTTAGGCAGATACAAGATGAAGTGATGGACATTCTAGCAAAACAAAATGAAAACCTTGTAAAATTTTCAGATTATGTTTCTACATTAAAACATCTACTGAGGGAGGTAGAGGGCAAGTCTGTGCAGTCAAACCTGGCATTACTGACACATGTTAAGAGTATACACGACAGGTATCAAAACCTAAAACGCCCTGAACTCTCTTCATTTAGATTAACAAATATGGTTTCAGTCTTCCTCCTCAGTATTCTGGCTTGGACAGAATTATCAATCCATTTCAAGTAGATGTGATTCTAGATCTTGACACAGCACACCCTCAACTTCCTGTCTCTGAGGATAGAAAAGCTGTGCGATACGGAAGAACAAAACCAAACATTTGTTACAACCCAAGGAGATGTTATGCCTGCCCTGCTGTCCTGGGCTCTCAGAGATTTTGTTCTGGCCGACATTACTGGGAGGTAGAAGTGGGAAACAAGCCTAAATGGATATTGGGTGTGTGTCAAGACTGTCTTCTTAGGAACTGGCAGGATCAGCCATCAGTACTTGGATTCTGGGCAGCTGGGTGATAATATGAAGAGTAGCCCTAGTGTTTGAACTTTGTTTTACTGAGTAATTAAAGCTTAGTTTAGTTTCCCTTATCCAAAATGCTTGGAATCAGAAGTGTTCAGCTTTCCAGTTTTTTGGGGGGATTTTGGAATATTTGCTTATGCACAACGAGATATCTTAGGATGGGACCTAGTTGAAACAAAAAAATTCATTTTATATTTGCCTTATACACATAGCCTGCAGGTAATTGTATAAACAATTAAAAAGAGAAATGTAAATTAAAGATAATTTTAGCTACGTGGTTATTTTTCTTAATTATGCTGATGCTGTCATGTATGATACATGTCAACACTCCTAAAATTGTACACATTAATTTGCACTTTATTTCGTGTCTATTACATCTCAGTAAAGCTGTTTAAAAATGTCCGGGAAGAGGGCAGGAAGAATAAAAATAAAAATGTCTGGGAAACTTTACTAGATTAAAGAAGGCTAAATCAAAATGACAATGAATAAACATTAATTGACATCTGAATTTTGAAAACAAATTATAGATCGATGATTTTAAATTACTATATTTTTAAATTTTAATAATGATATGTGATTATATAAAAGACCTTATTTGGGGGCCATTAATGTATCAGGAGGAAAGTTCTGGAAATGTACTTTCAAATGCTTTAACAAAACAAATGAACAGGAAAACAATGGATATACAGAGAGAAATATTTTATCTTGTGACACAATTTTTTCTTTGGCTATGACAACCAAAACTACAGGCAACAAAAGCAAAAAGAAACAGACCACATCAGACTGAAAATCTGCACAGAAAAGGAAGCAGTCGGCAAAATGAAAAAGCAAAGTGTGAACTGGGAGAAACATTTGCAAACCAAACACATGATAACAAGTTAATATCCAAATGTATAACAGAGTATTTATTCAGCCTTATAAAGAAGGAGATCCTCTCTAACCCTGGCTCCTGACCCTACAGCTACCGAGATGTTGATGCCTGAGAAGAACCAGATTGCCATGTATGAATTCCTTTTTTTTCCCCCGAGAGACAGAGTCTTGCTCTGTTGCCCCGGTTGGAGTGCTGAGACACAATCTCTGCTTACTGCAGCCTCCGCCTTCGGGTTCAAGCAGTTCTCCTGCCTCAGCCCCCAGAGTAGCTGGGATTACAGGTGCACATCACCACACCCAGCTAACTTTTGTATTTTTAGTACAGATGGGGTTTCACCATGTTGGCCAGGCTGGTCTCGAACTCCTAACCTTGTGATCCACCCACTTTGGCCTCCCAAAGTGCTAGAATTACAGGTGTGAGCCACTGTACCCGGCCATGAACTCCTTTTTAAGGAAGGAGTCACGGTGGCCAAGAAGGATGTCCCCGTGCCTAAGCACCCAGAGCTGTAGGACAAGAATGTGCCCAATCATCATGTCATGAAGGCCATTCAGTCTCTCAAGTTCCATGCTACGTGAAGGAACAGTTTGCCTGGAGACATTTCTACTAATACCTTCCCAAAGAGGGAAGGTACCTCCATGATTACATCCAGTATTTCCATAATGACCGGCAGATTGGGCCTGCCACTCTACACTGCAGCTGTCTGGAGACTGACAGGCCTCGACCTAAAGATCTGCAGGGTGAGCCACTTGCAAGGCTCACAAGAGGGGAAGCAGACAGAGATACCTACAGAAGGTGTGCTGTGCTCCTTGATGGCAACAAGAAAGCTGAGGCTGGGGCTGTGTCAGCAACCCAATTCCAGTTTAGAGGCAGATTTGGTGGTGGTGGTCAGCCACCTCAGTAAAATTAGAGAGGATTATTTTTCGTTGAATAAACTTATGGCCAAAGAAAAGGAGATCCTGTCGTTTGTGACAACATAGATGGACCTGAAGGATATTATGCTGAATGAATAAGCCAGACACAGAAATAAAACTATTGCATGATCTCACACATACGTGAAATCTAACAAGATTGAATACATAGAAACGGGGGTAGAATGGTAGTTACCAGGGGCTGGGAGGGAGGGGAGCAGGAGATGTTGGTCAGACGGCACAGTTACCATTATGCATGCTGTACAAGTCTAGCTGGTCTCCTTCACCCAGATGATCACTACTTAGACCAAGCTTGTCCAACCTGCAGCCCACAGGCTGCATGTAGCCCAAACAGCTTTGAGTGCAGCCCAACATAAATTCGTAAACTTTCTTAAAATACTACTTTTTTTACTTTTTTTTTTTTTGAAACGGAGTCTTGCACTGTCGCCCAGGCTGGAGTGCAGTGGCACGATCTTGGCTCACTGCAACCTCCGCCTCCCAGGTTCAAGCGTTTCTCCTGCCTCAGCCTCCTGAGTAGCTGCGATTACAGGTACGTGCCACCATGCCCGGCTAATTTTCTTTCTTTCTTTTTTTTTTTTTCATATTTTTAGTAGAGACGGGGTTTCACCATGTTGGTCAGGCTGGTCTTAAACTCCTGACATCATGATCCACCTGCCTCGGCCTCCCAAAGAGCTGGGATTCTACTGTTCTCAGAATCAGAACACACAGGACTGCAGGCCACAATGGTTCACGCCTATAATCCCAACCTTTGGGAGGCCACAGGACGATCACTTGAGCCCAGGGGTTTGAGAGATCAGCTTGGGCCTCATAGTGAGATCCGAGCCTCCACAAAAACATGGAAAACATTAGCCGGGCATGGTGCCTCATGCCTGTAGTCTTAGTTACTCTCAAGGTTGAGGTGGGAAGATAGCTTCAGACTGGGAATTGGAAGAGACTGTAGTGAGCGCTAATTGTGGCAGCACATGGCAGCACCCAGGTGAGGTGATAGAGTGAGACCCTGTCTCAAAAACAAACACCACACTCAGGACACCTAGTAAAATGGCTCTTGCAGTGTCAGTCCTGTGACTAGATTTATAAACGCCCTCCTCAGTGAAAGCAGAGATTGAAGCTATCCAACTGTTTGACCAAAGCCTTAGTTAGCATAGTATCTTGTACTGTAATGGTTTATAGAGTAAACTAATGAAATTAATGCCGCAGGAAGCAGCCCAGGGCACTGAAGAAAGTGTTTGTGTTTTACAGGAAAGCTCTTTGACCCTGGAAGGGAAAAGTTACAAATTCAGGACACTCAGAGGGAATGGGAAGACTGGCTGCCCAGCTGGCCCTATTTCATTTCTGTAGGTGACAAGAGGCATGTCCGGCCCCCTGCTGGCTCCCCTCCCCTGAGGCCCCTCTTCCTATCAAGTTACCTGCATTTTTTTCCCTCCCACTCTTAAAGACCACCAGTTCCTCCAGGCCCCATTTTCCCTTTTCCTCTCTTCCTCATGCTGGGTGCCCCAAATCACTCTACTTAGGGAGACTGGGGCTGTTAAAAAAAGCAAACTGGATTCAAGTAGATGTTACAGGGGTTGGAATCCAGACTTCCTGCTTGCTTCCTACCGGTGTAACCTGGTTGGGATAGATCATTTAACCCTCTAACTGCCAAGGATTTGAGGACAAAAGGAAAACACACATCACCTCCCTGCCTTTTTGGAACTTCACAAATGTCTAGTTCTAAATATGTTGTTTTCTAAAATTGACATAATTCCATCCTTATGGTGATTTTTGAAAACCCAATAAGCTACATGACTAGGATAATCCCAGTTTCAACTTTCATTCTACTATGTATCTTAATTTGTTTAATTTGGTGAATCAACAATGAATTAGAGTAACTCAATTTTTTAAAACTGGAATTTTCTGTAACTTGTTTACTTTTAATAGTTACATTAAACTTATTTAAGGGCCAGGCATGGTGGCTCACACCTGTAATCCCAGCACTTCAGGAGGCTGAGGTGGGTGGATCACAAGGTCATGAGATCGAGACCATCCTGGCCAACATGGTGAAACCTCGTCTCTACTAAAAAATACAAAAATTAGCTGGATATGGTGGCGTGTGCCTGTAGTCCCAGCTACTTAGGAGGCTGAGGCAGGAGAATTGCTTGAACCTGGGAGGTGGAGGTTGCAGTGAGCCGAGATCGCTCCACTGCACTCCAGCCTGGTGCCTGGTGACAGAGCTACTCTGTTTCAAAAAAAAAAATTACTTAAATTGCATTTATAAAAACAGTATTAAATTCTCATTTGCTAAACTTTCAGGGGTACAACATTTTACACAGAATTTCTAATATGTAAAATATGGTAAGGAAACAGCACAAACGTAAGAGGCAGCTAAGGAGTCTATCCCTTATCAGTGTGCGCCTGCAGGGAAAACGGAAAAACAGCCAACATGTTGCTATTTTCTTCAATTACAAACATCACAAACTGTAATGTAACTAATGTAGAATGCAGATTTCCTGAAGTGCCAGCTATGCTCTGTCCCTACAAACAAAAAGAATTACTGTGGGGAATGTTGAATCTACTCACAAAAAAAGTGGGAGAAAATCATTCTCAGGCTCTGCTACTATAAGCAAATTTTCTTGTAACAGTGTTGCCACTCCAACTAGGAAACAACATGTGCCGTTATCAGGGTTGGGGCTCACTCATATGAAGCAAAACAGATCCCGGAAAAGATTAGTAGAAAAAAGATCCATTGCAAATGCTAAATAAATTAATTAGCATAAGTCATGTAAGTGGTATAATACAGGTGTTGTCATTAACTCAGTATGTAACCCTAGCTGTGTCTTAAGTTTCTCATCTGCATATGGGGAGAACTTCACTGTCTCATTACTTCACAGAGACTTGAGGCTCAATTAGATTGCATATTAATCAGCACACCTCAATGACTTTAATCACTTGAGATGTGTGTCACAAGTTGTTGAACCTACTAGAATATTAAATTTTGTTAAATAAATAAATAAGAATAAAATTACTAATTTACAAAATTTCCCAAATACCTAAATTCTGTTTATCTATCTCTGTAGGGCTGATTTAAATATGTTCATAGTATTGTCACATTATCTCATTTTTCTTTTTTTTTTTTTTTAAGACACAGTCTCTACAAACTACAGTGCTTCAAAGAAATTAGAAAAAAAAAAAAAGAGAGAGAGAGAGACAGAGTCTCATTCTGTTGCCAGGCTAGCATGCAGTGGTGCGATCATAGCTCACTAAAACCTGGAACTGTATTTAAGATCTGGTTTTACTTAATGTTGTATGTATTTGCATGCAATTTTACTTATGTGAGGCTTAATTTTAGAATAGAAGAGTTTCCTACAAAGACTAGTGAAAGACTAAAGAAAATTTGGAGAATAAGTCAAGAAATCATATACCGAAGGAATTACTTTATGCAAGACAAAGTTAGTAAAAAAAAAAAAAAAAAGAAAGAAAGAAAGAAAAAAGAAAAGAAAAAAGGAGTGGTTATCAGATCTGCCATGTTTTCAAGTTTTATAATGGAAAATGCCAGGTATTTTGTAGGGACTTTCTGGAGGAAGCCAAACTTTCACTAAGGCTTAAATATGATGAACAGTTAACCAAATAAATGGAAATATTTTACAATTCTCATTAAATCCTTAATATTTAAAAAGAGAAGCAGGGCTGGGTGCGGTGGCTCATGCCTGTAATCCCAGCACTTTGGGAGGCCGAGGTGGGTGGATCACGAGGTCAAGAGATCGAGACCATCCTGGTCAACATGGTGAAACCCTGCTGTAAGGCCAGTTGCCTTGCCGGGAGCTCAGACACACACCCCCTGCCTTTGTTTCCAAAAGCTCGGACAAGCTTGGACATGCTCAGGCAAGCCTGGACATGATTGGGCAAGCTCGGACATGCTCGGGCATGTTCCCTTCTCCCCTTCTCACACAGCCTGGCCTTCCCTTAAAGAGCCCAGTATGCAAACAAGGTCTTGTAACTCTAGCCAATAGCAGTTCTTGTAATTCTAACCAAGAGCAGCCAAGTCTTTCTAGCCAACAGCAGTTGAGTCTTTCTAGCCAATAGCAGCCGAGTAATTCTAACCAATAGCAGCCAAGTCCTGTATGCAAACAAAGGCTTGTAACCTTACCCAATAGTAGTCCTGCTTTTCCCTCACCCTGCTCTCCCACAACCAATCGAGTTCCTTCACTCCCTATAAAAACCCATGCCTGAGAGGAGTCCGTGCGACTTCTTCGGTCCCTCCTGTCGAACCTCAGAACCTCACCCGGGAGCCTGAATAAACTCTTCACATTGGATCTTCTTGTGCTGCCTCAGTTTCTTCATTTTAAACTCGGCGAGAACAAACCTTACACCTGTCTCTACTAAAAATACAAAATATTAGCTGGGCATGGTGGTGCGTGCCTGTAATCCCAGCTACTCAGGAGGCTGAGGCAGCAAGAATTGCCTGAACCCAGGAGGCAGAGGTTGCGGTGAACTGAGATCACGCCATTGCACTCCAGCCTGGATAACAAGAGCAAAACTCCGTCTCAAAAAATAAAAAAAGAGAAGCAGTATGGTTCACTAAAAGCATTCACTCCCACGAACGGGTCCAGAAGAATCTATAATTTAGTCTTTTATCACAGGTTCTCATTCCATCATAAAAGACAACAGCTAGATGCCTGTCTGGAGGAGCCCTTGGCCTTGTTCCATTGTACCTTAAACTTCTCATCTGCATTTTTAGCCATGGATGCCTGGGCTGTGCTTAGAAAATCACCATCCTCAGGGCATTATAGAATGAACGCTCTTTCCCTTTTAGGCATTTCTCCTTTCACTTTAACTTTTCACTCTGTGTTCAGAGCTTTTCTGTTGTATTAAGCTTCTTAAGTGAGTAGTCCGGTGTTTGTCTTATGCAACTCAATTTAAGATAGGTTCATGTGACATCTGGCAGAAAGCAGGATGTAGTGTGGTGTGGAGATATTGAATATTGCAAATGTAGCATATGAAAGACCAACATAAATTTTAATTCATAAATGGGCAATGTTTTATTTATATTGTTGAGGGTAAATTAATTATACGAGAAACATACGGCCAAGAGGGTGCAATTTTTTTCATTAATCCCAATGAAGGAAAGTAACTTTTCTTTTTTTCTGCTCAGAAATACAGAATCACACATGCTACAAGACTTCCAGAAATAAATGATCCACTGAGTCTTAAATATAAAGAACTCTGTGTTCTTGCTCAGGTGTCTACATACCTGGTATCTTATAAGGAAGCCTAAGACATTACAATGGCATTGCCTCAAAGCCATGGCCACTGGTCCAAT
This sequence comes from Aotus nancymaae, assembly GCF_030222135.1. Lineage (NCBI taxonomy): Eukaryota > Metazoa > Chordata > Mammalia > Primates > Aotidae > Aotus > Aotus nancymaae. Next base: position 2,031,701 of record NW_026988447.1, on the reverse strand, counting down.
GAAGACATCTTGAGGTTACTGGAATGCATGGAGACTAATCTCCCATCCAGTGACAACCGCAAGTTCAGCACAACTCAGTCACATCTGGACTGGGGAAAGGTAGCTTTTAAAAACTTTGGTGAAATGTGCAGACTCAAATGGTTAGAGAGTTCTTGCAATTTGAAGAAATTTGAAACTTTGAAACAAGTAGTCCTGGAAACTAGGAAATGTGTTATAAATACAAACAAAAGCCAAAAAGACAGGAAACATCCAGACTTTCCCAAAAGTCCCCCTACTGCTTACAGCCGCTTCTTCCAGGAGAATTGGCCCCAAATGTACCCTGGGATTAGAAGTCAGGAGCTGACCAAAATCCTGGCCAAGAAACAGAAGGACCTCCCAGAGCAGATGAAACAGAAATATATTCAGAATTTCCAGAAGGAAAAGCAAGAATTTGAGGAAAAACTTGCTCAATTCAGGGAAGAACACCCTGATTTAGACCAGAAGGCCAAGAAATCTGAGGTCTCCAAGAGGATTCAAACCAAAGCACAAAAGACGGTTCAGAAAAACATGGAAGAAGTGAGGTCTCTTCCAAAAACAGATTAATTTTTCAAGATGATAAAACTTCATGGAGAGCCTAAGAAACCCACCTTGAATGGATACCACGAGTTTGACCAAGATTCCTGGTCAAGTAGGGAGCTGCAACATTTGTCCCTGGGGAAGCACATGGTAGATGCTGGCAGCTCATCCCGCAGAGCCGGAAGGATCAATGTAAGAGCCAGGCTGAGGAGCTGCAGAGGTAATACAAAGTGAAGTTGGATCTCTGGCTCAAGACTTTGTTACCTGAAATATATGCTGCATACAAAGAATCAACCTATGCTAAGGGTAAGAATAAGGCCATGACAGGATACTCAGATCCCATGTTTAGACAAACAGATCTGCAGCCCTCTTCAGCAAAGGGTCTGCAAGAAGGGTTTGAAGAGGGGCCGGGGCTCCAGGCTGCAGGAAAAGATTCATCACAGACTATTTGGGTAAGTTGTCACCTCTCCGTGAACCAGAAGAGAAGAAGAAAGATGGGGAAGAGGATAAAAGCAATACCCTTCAGACTGCAGGTGAAAAAGAGATAGAAGTTGATGTCTGAGGTCAGTGAGTCTAGCACGGCAACCTCAGAGGACTTTGAACTGGGAATCCACCTGGCTCAGACTCCACCTGACTCAGACTCCACCTGACTCAGACTCCGTCTGACTCAGACTCCACCTGACTCAGACTCCACCTGACTCAGACTCCAGGGTCAGACAGTTTCTCAGCAAAAGCCCATTCATACCATCCATGTCAGAGAAGGGACTCTTCTCCTGCCTCTTCTTATTTCCTTATTTTCCCTTTTCCTCCTTTCCCGCTCTCCTCCTCTATACAAAGTTGGGAAGAAGCAACTTGGTGCAGCACTCTCTTACATCAGGATTACAACCTCAGGATTACAAACCTGGGAGGGGCTCTTTGGGGAGAATAAATATAAGTTTGAGTCAATACTGGCCTTATCCTTAAAAATCAAAAAAACAGCATCTCCAAGGAATTTTATGCAGTTAAAGCTTCTGGAATGAAGCGATGATTAGGCTGTAGGGTACACGCTGTATTAGACTGGATATTTCTGAAGTAAGAAGCTTTGCTTTACTCATTTTTCTCCTGCCAAAGGTGGTAAGGGGACACCCATGAGCCTGAGACCCTGACTGTCCCTGTGGGCATGTTTTCCAGAATTCCTGCACTAAATCTGGAGTCAGGAATTTTTTTTTATTTTTATTTTTTTAATTGCATTTTAGGTTTTGGGGTACCTGTGAAAAACATGCAAGATTGTTGCATAGGTCCATAAGTGGCAGTGTGATTTGCTGCCTTCCTCCCCATCACTTATATCTGGCATTTCTCCCCATACTATCTCTCCTCAACTCCCCACCCCCTGCTGTCCCCCCACTCCCCCCCAACAGACCCCAGTGTATAGTGCTCCCCTCCCTGTGTCCACATGTTCCCATTGTTCAACACCCGTCTGTGAGTGAGAACATGCGGTGTTTGATTTTGTGTTCTTCTGTCAGTTTGCTGAGAATGATTGTTTCCAGGTTCATCCATGACCCTACAAAGGATGTGAACTCATCGATTTTGATGGCTGCATAATATTCCATAGTGTATATGTGCCACACTTTTCCTGTCCAGTCTATCATCGATGGGCATTTGGGTTGGTTCCAGGTCTTTGCTATTGTAAACTGTGCTGCAATGAACATTCGTGTGCATGTGTCCTTATAGTAGAATGATTTATAATCCTTTGGATATATACCTGGTAATGGGATTGCTGGGTCAAATGGAATTTCTATTTCTAGGTCCTTGAGGAATCGCCACACTGTCTACCACAATGGCTGAACTAATTTACACTCCCACCAACAGTGTAAAAGTGTTCCTATTTCTCCACATCCTCTCCAGCATCTGTTGACTCCAGATTTTTTAATGATTGCCATCCTAACTGGTGTGAGATGGTATCTCAATGTAGTTTGGATTTGCATTTCTCTAATGACCAGTGATGATGAGCATTTTTTCATATGCTTGTTGGCCTCATGTATGTCTTCTTTTGTAAAGTATCTGTTCATATCCTTCACTCATTTTTGAATGGGCTTGTTTGTTTTTTTCTTGTAAATCTGTTTTAGTTCATTGTAAATTCTGGATATCAGCCCTTTGTCAGATGGGTAGGCTGCAAAATTTTTTTCCCATTCTGTTGGTTGCCGATTCACTCTATTCACTGTTTCTTTCACCTTGCAGAAGCTGTGGAGTTTGATTAGGTCCCATTTGTCTATTTTGGCTTTTGTTGCCAACGCTTTTGGTGTTTTGGTGATAAAGTCCTTGCCTACGCCTATGTCCTGAATGGTTTTGCCTTGGTTTTCTTCTAGGGTTTTTATGGAGTTAGGTCTTATGTTTAAGTCTTTAATCCATCTGGAGTTAATTTTAGTGTAAGGTGTCAGGAAGGGGTCCAGTTTCTGCTTTCTGCATATGGCTAGCCAGTTTTCCCAACACCATTTATTAAACAGGGAATCCTTTCCCCATTGCTTGTTTTTATCAGGTTTGTCAAAGACCTGATGGTTGTAGATATGTTGTGTTGCCGCCGAGGCCTCTGTTCTGCTCCATTGGTCTATTATCTCTGTTTTGGTACCAGTACCATGCTGTTTTGATTACTGTGGCCTTGTAGTATAGTTCGATGTCTAGTAGTGTGATGCCTCCCGCTTTGTTCTTTTTGCTTAGGATTGACTTGGCTATGTGGGCTCTCTTTTGGTTCCATATGAAGTTTAAGGTGGTTTTTCCCAGTTCTGTGAAGAAGGTCATTGGTAGCTTGATGGGGATAGCATTGAATCTGTAAATTACTTTGGGCAGTATGGCCATTTTCACAATATTGATTCTTCCTAACCATGAGCATGGAATGTTTCTCCATCTGTTTGTGTCCTCTCTTATTTTGTTGAGCAGTGGTTTGTAGTTCTCCTTGAAGAGGTCCTTTACGTTCCTCGTTAGTTGTATTCCTAGGTATTTTATTCTCTTTGTAGCAATTGTGAATGGCAGTTCGTTCTTGATTTGGCTCTCTTTAAGTCTGTTGTTGGTGTATAGGAATGCTTGTGATTTTTGCACATTGATTTTGTATCCTGAGACTTTGCTGAAGTTGTTTATCAGTTTCAGGAGATTTTGGGCTGAGATGATGGGGTCTTCCAGATATACAATCATGTCGTCTGCAAATAGAGACAATTTGACTTCCTCCTTTCCTATTTGAATACACTTTATTTCTTTTTCTTGCCTGATTGCTCTGGCTAGAACTTCCAGTACTATATTGAATAGGCGTGGTGAGAGAGGGCATCCTTGTCTAGTGCCCGATTTCAAAGGGAATGCTTCCAGTTTTTGCCCATTCAGTATGATATTGGCTGTTGGTTTGTCGTAAATAGCTTTTATTATTTTGACATACGTTCCATCGATACCTAGTTTATTGAGGGTTTTTAACATAAAGGGCTGTTGAATTTTGTTGAAGGACTTCTCTGCATCAATTGAGATAATCATGTGGTTTTTGTCTTTGGTTCTGTTTATGTGGTGAATTACATTTATAGACTTGCATATGTTGAACCAGCCTTGCATCCCCAGGATGAATCCTACTTAATCATGGTGGATAAGCTTTTTGATGTGCTGTTGTAATCAGCTTGCCAGTATTTTATTGAAGATTTTTGCATCTATGTTCATCGTGGATATTGGCCTGTAGTTTTCTTTTCTTGTTGAGTCTCTGCCGGGTTTTGGTATCAGGATGATGTTGGTCTCATAAAATGAATTGGGAAGGATTCCCTCTTTTTGGATTATTTGGAATAGTTTCAGAAGGAATGGTACCAGTTCCTCTTTGTATGTCTGGTAGAATTCGGCTGTGAACCCATCTGATCCTGGGGTTTTTTTGGGTGGTAGGCTCTTTTTTTTTTTTTTTTTTTGAGATGGAGTTTCACTCATTACCCAGGCGGGAGTGCAATAGCGCGATCTCGGCTCACCGCAACCTCCGCCTCCTTGGTTCAGGCAATTCTCCTGCCTCAGCCTCCTGAGTAGCTGGGATTACAGGCACGTGCCACCATGCCCTGCTAATTTTTTGTCTTTTTAGTAGAGACAGGGTTTCACCATGTTGACCGGGATGGTGTCGATCTCTTGACCTCATGATCCATCCGCCTCGGCCTCCCAAAGTGCTGGGATTACAGGCGTGAGCCACCGCGCTCGGCCAGGTGGTAGGCTCTTAATTGCTGCCTCCACTTCAGACCTTGTTATTGGTCTATTCGAGGTTTCAACTTCTTCCTGGTTTAGGCTTGGGAGGAGGCAACTGTCCAGGAATTTATCCATTTCTTCCAGGTTTTCTAGTTTATATGCATAGAGTTGTTTGTAATAATCTCTGATGATGGTTTGAATTTCTGTGGAATGTGTGGTGATATCCCCTTTATCATTTTTTATTGCATCTATTTGGTTATTCTCTCTTTTCTTTTTATTAATCTGGCTAGTGGTCTGTCTATTTTGTTGATCTTTTCAAAAAACCAGCTCCTGGATTTATTGATTTTTTGAAGGGTTTTTCGTGTCTCTATCTCCTTCAATTCTGCTTTGATCTTAGTTATTTCTTGTCTTCTGCTAGGTTTTGAGTTTTTTTGATCTTGCTCCTCTAGCTCTTTCAATTTCGATGATAGGGTGTCAATTTTAGATCTCTCCTTTCTTCTCATGTGGGCTTTTATTGCTATATATTTTCCTCTAGAGACTGCTTTAAATGTGTCCCAGAGATTCTGGTATGTGGTGTCTTTGTTCTCGTTGGTTTTGAAGAACATCTTTATTTCTGCCTTCATTTCATTGTTTATCCAGTCAACATTCAAGAGTCAGTTGTTCAGTTTCCATGAAGCTGTGCGGTTCTGGGTTGGTTTCTGAATTCTGAGTTCTAACTTGATTGCAATGTGGTCTGAGAGACTGTTTGTTATGGTTTCCGTTCTTTTGCATTTGCTGAGGAGTGATTTACTTCCAATTATGTGGTCAATTTTAGAGTAGGTGTGATGTGGTGCTGAGAAGAATGTATATTCTGTGGATTTGGAGTGGAGAGTTCTGTAAATGTCTATTAGGTTTGCTTGTTCCAGGTCTGAGTTCAAGTCCTGGATATTCCTGTTGATTTTCTGTCTCGTTGATCTGTCTAATATTGACAATGGTGTGTTGAAGTCTCCCACTATTATTGTGTGGGATTCTAAGTCTCTTTGTAAGTCATTAAGAACTTGCCTTATGTATCTGGGTGCTCCTGTATTAGGTGCATATATATTTAGTAGGATCGTTAGCTCTTCTTGTTGCATTGATCCTTTTACCATTATGTAATATCCTTCTTTGTCTCTTTTGATCTTTGTTGCCTTAAAGTCTATTTTATCAGAGATGAGAATTGCAACTCCTGCTATTTTTGCTCTCCATTTGCTTGGTAAATCTTCCTCCATCCCTTTATTTTGAGCCTTTGTGTATCCTTGCATGTGAGATGGGTTTCCTCGATACAGCACACTGATGGGTTTTGGCTTTTTATCCAATTTGCCAGTCTGTGTCTTTTGATTGGGGCATTTAGTCCATTTACGTTTAGGGTTAATACTGTTACATGTGAATTTGATCCTGCCATTTTGATGCTAGCCGGCTGTTTTGCCCATTGGTTGATGCAGATTCTTCATTGTGTTGATGCTCTTTACCATTTCGTGTGTTTTTGGAGTGGCTGGTACTGGTTGTTCTTTTCTATGTGTAGTGCCTCTTTCAGGAGCTCTTGTAAAGCCGGTCTGGTGGGATGAAATCTCTGAGTACTTGCTTGTTCACAAAGGATTTTATTTTTCCTTCACATATGAAGCTTAGTTTGGCTGGATATGAAATTCTGGGTTGAAAGTTCTTTTCTTTAAGGATGTTGAATATCAGCCCCCACTCTCTTCTGGCTTGTAGGGTTTCTGCTGAGAGATCTGCTGTGAATCTAATGGGCTTCCCTTTGTGCGTAACCCGACCTTTCTCTCTGGCTGCCCTTAGCATTTTCTTCTTCATTTCAACCTTGGTGAATCTGATGATTATGTGCCTTGGGGTTGCTCTTCTAGAGGAATATCTTTGTGGTGTTCTCTGTATTTCCTGGACTTGAATATTGACCTGCCTTGCTAGGTTGGGGAAGTTTTCCTGGATAATATCCTGAAGAATACTTTGCAGCTTTTTTTGATTCTCTCTGTCACATTCAGGTACACCTATCAAACGTAGATTAGGTCTTTTCACCTAGTCCCATATTTCTTGGAGACTTTGTTCATTCCTTTTTACCCTGTTTTCTCTAATCTTGCCTTCTCGTTTTATTTCATTGAGTTGATCTTCGACCTCTGATATCCTTTCTTCTGCTTGGTCAATTCGGCTGTTGAAACTTGTGCATGCTTCACGAAGTTCTCGTGTTGTATTTTTCAGCTCCATCAATTCACTCATATTGCTCTCCAAGTTTTCCATTCTCGTTAGCATTTCATCAAGTCTTTTTTCAAGGTTCTTCGTTTCTTTGCATTGGGTTAGAACATGTTCTTTTAGCTCATGGAAGTTTCTTTTCTTTTTTTTTTTTTTAAAGAGAAAGAGAGAGAATAGGAAGGAGGAAAGAGGAAGAGAAAGAGAGAGAGAGAATGGGGAGGAGGGAGAAGGAAAAGAAAGAGGGAGAGAGAATGGAAGTATTGCTTTCTTGCCCAGGCTAGAATGCAATTTAGTAATGGGTATTGAAAACCTCTTTTATACTGATAATTATACTTAATGATGTAGTCAGGAAGGAGTAAGGGAAGAAGATAACAAACAAACAGTCAACCAATATTTAATTTAAACCTATGAAATGCTATGCGATTACTGAGGAGTGATTTACTTCCAATTATATAGTCACCTTTGGAATAGGTGTGAGGTGGTAATGTATGTTTTGTGTATTTGAAGTGGAGAGTTCTATAAATGTTTATTAAGTTTACTTGTTCCGGGTCCGAGTTCAAGTTCTGAATATCCTTGTTAATTTTCTATGTCGTTGATCTATAGAATCGTTAGCTCTTCTTGTTGCATTGATCCTTTTGCCATTATGTAATGTCATTCCTCGCCTCTTTTGATCTTTGTTGCTTTAAAGTCTACTTTATCAGAGGTGAGAATTGCATCTCCTGCTTTTTGTTTATTAGTTTATTTTTACTCTCTGTTTGATTGGTAAATCTTCCTCCTTCTCTCTGAGTCTTTGTGTATTGTTGCATGTAAGATGGGCCCGGATGCAGCATACCGATGGGTTTTGGCTTTTTATCCAATTAAAATATATATAAGTTTAATACCGGTGTTTGATGCTAGCTGGCTGTTTTGCGCATTAGTTGATGTAAATTTTTTATTGTGTTAAAGTTCTTTGCTTTTTGATATATTTTTGGAAAGGCTGATATTGGTTGTTCCTTTATATGTATAGTGCTTCTTTCAGAAGCTCTTGTAAAGCAGGCCTGGTGGTGGTGAACTCTCTTAAGTACTTGTTTGTTCGCAAAAGATTTAATTTTTCCTTCACTCATAAAGCTTAGTTTGGCTGGATAGGAAATTCTGGGTTGACAGTTCTTTTCTTTAAGGATGTTAAATATTGGTCCCCACTCTTTTCTGGCTTGTAGGGTTTCTGCTGAGAGATCTGCTGTAAGTCTGATAGGTTTCCCTTTATGGGTAACCTGACCTTTCTCTCTGGCTGCCCTTAGTATTTTCTCCTTCATTTCAACCCTAATAAATCTGGCGATTATGTGCCTTGGGGTTGGTCTTCTTGAAGAATATCTTTGTGGTGTTCTCTGTATTACCTGGAGTTGAATATTACCCTGCCTTGCCAGGTTGGGAAAATTTTCCTGAATGATATCCTGAAGAGTATTTTCCAACTTGGATTCATTCTCTTCGTCACATTCAGGTACACCTATCAAACGTAAATTAGGTCTTTTCACATAGTCCCATATTTCCTGGAGACTTTGCTCATTCCTTTTCATCCTTTTTTCTGCATTCTTGTCTTCTCGTTTCATTTCACTGAGCTGGTCCTCGACTTCTGATATCCTTCCTTCTGCTTGATCAATTCGACTGTTTAAACTTGTGCATGCTTCGCGAAGTTCTCGTGTTGTGTTTTTCAGCTCCATCAATTCACTTATATTCTTCTCTAAATTGTCCATTCTCATTAACATTTCGTCAAACCTTTTTTCAAGGTTCTTAGTTTCTTTGCATTGGGTTAGAATAAGTTCTTTTAATTCACAGAAGTTTCTTATCACCCACGTTTGGAAACCTGCTTCTGTTATTGGAACACCCGTGTAATCTATTAAGCCTTGTTCCGTTACTGATGAGGAATTGCAATCCCCTGTAGAGGGAGAGGCATTCTGATTTTGAGTATTCTCTACCTTTTTACGCTGGTTTCTTCCCTTCATTATATATTTGTCCGTCTGTCGTCTTTATAATTACCGACTTTCTAACTGGGTCTCTGACGTCCAACTTGTTGATTCCCTGTGCCGAAATCTGAGCAATCCACTGAGCCGGCCAAAACAGCGGTGTTAAGATTGATGGTGTTTTTCTGCCCGGGAATCTCCGGACTCTGCACCAAGAACTGGCGTGCTAAGGCACCAGCAAAACCGCCACGCCGGCCACAAGAGTCGCCCTGGCGACCCGTGGTGCTCCTCCACTGGGAATCTCCTGGTCCATGAGCAACTAATATTCGTCTGAAAGTGTGGCGTCCTCTCGTTCTTTGCGCTTTCACTGGGAGGTACGTGCCCGAGCTGCTAATCATCAGCCATCTTGGATCTCTCTCCGGAAGTTTCTTATTATCCACTTTTTGAAGGCTGATTCTGTCATTTCATCACACTCATTCTCCATCCAGTCTTGTTCCCTTGCTGATGAGGAGTTGTGATCCCTTGTAGGAGGAGAGGTGTTCTGGTTTTGGGTGTTTTCATCCTTTTTGTGCTGGTTTCTTCCCATCTTTGTGGATTTATCCACCTGTCGACTTTGTAGTTGTTGACTTTCTGATTTTGGTAAGTTTAAGTCTGCAGCAGCAGAACTCATAAACTCCTTTTTTTCCCCCAGGTGTTCTGTCCCAGGGAGTTAGGGCTTTATGAGTTTCTGCTGTGCTGCTGCCATTTTCCCTGCCCACAAGGAGGCAGCCTATTCACTCTCAGCCTGCAGAGGCTTCGCTGAGCTGCTGTGGGCTCTGCCCAACTGCCCCTCTGTTTTTTTATTTTTCATATTTAAGCAACATCCATTGACTCTGTGTTATGAAAGAGAAAGATTAGTTTCCTTATGCCATATATCACCCTCCTCATCTACATATGCATTAGTTAAATTCAGTTTTTGATTTCTCTTATTACATTTTATAATTTACCTAAAGGTATATTTCTTTCTTTATAATTTAAAAAAGTGTCTCTTGATTCCCTGCTATGTCAAATAAAAACTTAGTCCCTCCCACCACTTCCCTTCAGGTTTATTCTGGCGCCTCTCACTTTCCATTAGTTATAACAGCACTTTCACATTGTCAAGCTATATAAGATGTGTATTCTGATTATTCATGCTATGTGTCACTTCTTATAAAAAAATCAAAACTCAAACATGACATTTACGGAATCCAGAAATGTGGCTTCTAATGTCAGCCTGCTTATGGTCATTTCAATCAGGAGGAAAGGGGAAAGAATGGAGGAAACTTGTGAGTTCTTTGGTACAGGTACCCACAACCTCTGCCCACATTTCACTGGGAAGTACTTAGTGATGTGATCATAACTAACTTCAAGAGGAGTTGGGATGAGTGCTAATCTGAGAAATCCGTTTTATGGCTCATTTGGCATGGGCACACATGTATGTGTATATATAAGCTCAATTCCCAGAGGTGGAAGTTGTTTGGTAAAACAGCATATGTATTTCTGAATTAGACAGATATTCCCAGATTGCTCTCCATAAGGGCTCTCTCAGTTGATGTTCCAACTCACAGTGTATGAGAATGTATGTTTCACCATGTCTTCCAAGTAAATATGTTTGATTTTTGCCAATTGAAAAGATGAAATGTAGTATGTTAGCATAGTTTTAATCTGCACTTTTATTTTGAGTGAGCTTGAGCAGACTTTTATATGTTTTGTAGCCATTTGAATTTATTTTTTGTGAACTGCCTGGTCACATCATCTGCCTACAGTTCTTAATAGGCTGTTGGCTTCTTGCTCAGTTGTAGGATCACTTCATATATGGGAATGATTAAAATCGATGTGTATTAGCAGCACTTGTCATCAGTGAGCTAGAAATGAATGTACTTATTGCCTTAAATGAACAAAGGTAAGCCCATTTCAAGACCATGTCATTTTTAGTTGAAGACATATTTAGTAAAATGAGGCACATATTTGAGGAACAGAGGGTGCACATTTATATACAGAACTTGTCCAAAGTTAGAGAAACTAGCTTCACCTTTAATTCTATTTCTCCTTTAATTGTGTTTCACAAGAGGAACTCCTTTAATGCCTCCTCTTTATATTTGGAATGAAGACAAGACAAAATAAAAATATATTGAAAAATTTTCCACTCTCATGGAAAAACTGATATGATTTGGCTGTGTTCCCACCCACATCTCATCTCAAATTCTAATCTGAATTGTAATCCCCATGTGTTGAAGGAGGAACTCGTGGGAGGTGATTGGATCATGGGGGCAGTTTTCTCCATGCTGTTTTCATGCCAGTAGGTGAGTTTTCCTGAGATCTGGTGGTTTGATTGATAAGAGTCTGGCACTTACCCCTTCTCTCTCTCCGGCCTGCTGTCATGTAAGACACACTTTGCTTCCCCTTCCCCTTCAGCCATGATTGTAAGTTTCCTGAGGCTTCCCCAGTCATGCAGAACTGTGAGTCAATTAAACTTTTTTCTTATAATTTACCCAGTTTTGGGTAGTATCTTTATAGCAGTGTGAAAATGGACTAACACAGAATCTAAAGCTGGAGTGGGAACTTTACTGAAAAATCTGATACTTCTCCAAAATTTTGAAGAAAAATTTCATTAGGATTCAACAGCAGTCAGAATTGCTGCATAGTCAATTATTAGTAAAAAAAAAAAAAAAATTGATAAATTGCAGTGTATTGAAAGCTTCAATGCTTATAATTTTAGGTATGCAATTTTCAATTCATTGACTTATAATTATAAATGAATGTTATTTGAGAAACCCTACAATTTATAAAGATTTTTTAAAATGACTTAAAATGAATTAAAGGGGAAACAAATGATATTAAAGAGTAAAATTATTTAAAATCTACATGTTTACACAAGTAATTCCTATAGCTTCAATTTAGTTTGTTATATTAATAGAGTGCATTTTTTTTAACTTTTAAAATTTTTGTGGGTAATAGTAGATGTATATATTTATGGGTTTGAGATATTTTGATAAAGGCATGCAATGTGTAAATCACATTAGGGTAAATGGCGTATCCATCACCTGAAGCATTTATGCATTATGATTCAAGCAATTCAATTATTCTTTTTTAGTTATTTAAAAATGTACAATTAAGTTATTTTGAACTATAGTCACACTGCTGTGCTAGCAAATACTAGGTCTTATTCATTTTTTATGACTATTTTTTGTACCCGTTAACCATCCCCACTTCCACTCCCTCCTCCCAACATTTTCCAACCTCTGATAACCATCCTTTTACTCTGTATATCCATGAATTCACTTGTTTTAAATGTTAGCATCCACAGATATGAGAACATAGATGTTTGTCTTTCTGTGCTTGGCTTATTTCACTTAACATAATGACCTCCAATTCCATCCATGTCGTTGCAAATGAAAGAATGTCATTCTTTTTATGACTGAATATTGCTTCATTGTATATATGTACCCCATTTTCTAAGCTGAGGAACATTTAGATTGCTTACCAATCTTGGCTATTGTGAACAGCGCTGCAATAAACATGAGAGTGCAGTTATGCCTTCAATACACTGATTTCCTTTTTTGGGGGCATATACATGAGTGGGATTGCTGAATCCTATGGTAGCTCTATTTTTAGTTTTTTGAGGAACCCCAGACCATTCTCCACAGTGTTTTTACTAATTTATTTTCCCAAAAACAGTGTATGAGAATTCCCTTTTCTCCAAACACTCATCAGCATTTGTTATTGTCTGTCTTTTGAATAAAAGCCATTTTAACTGGGGTGAGCTATCTCATTATAGTTTTGATTTGCATTTATCTGATAACCAATGTTGAGGACCTTTTCATATGTGTGTTTGCCATGTGTATGTCTTCCTTTGGTAAATGTCTATTTAAATGTTTTGCCCACTAAAAATCAGATTATTAGATTTTTTCCTATAGAGTTGTGTGAGCTCCTTATATATTCTGATTATTAATTATTTGTCAGAGGGGTAGTTTGTAACTATTTTCTCCCATTCTGTGGGTTGCCTCTTCACTTTGTTGACTGTTTGTGTTGCTATAAAGAAGCCTTTTAACTTGACGTGAACCCATTTTTCCTTTGGTTGCATGTGCTTGCGGTGCATTACTCAATAACACTTTGCCCAGTCCAACTTCCAAGAGATTTCTCACAGTGTTTTCCTGTAGTGGTTTCATAGTTTGAGACCATAGATTTAAGTCTGTAATCCTTATTTTGATTCGATTTTTATATGATAAGAGACAAAGGTCTAGTTTCATCCTTGTGCATATGGATATCCAGTTTTCCCAGAACCATTTATTGAAAAGACTGTCTTTTCTCTAGTGCGTGTTCTTGGCACCTTTGTCAAAAATGAGTTCAATGTAGATGTGTGGATTTGTTTCTGGGATCTTTATTCTGTTCCATTGGTCTATGTGTCTGCTTTTATGCTAGTGACATACTGTTTTACTGTAGATCTTTAGTATAATTTGAAGTCAGATAATGTGAGTCTATCAGTTTTGTTCTTTTTGCTTATATCTTTGGATATTCTGGGTCTTTTGTGATTTTTTTTCTATTTCTGTGAAGAATCTCATTGGTATTTTGATAGGAATTGCATTAAGTCTGTAGATTGCTCTGGCTCATATGAACATTTTAACAATGTCAATTTTTCCAATCCATGAATATGGAATATCTTTTCCAATTTTGTTTTGTATCCAATTTCTTAGATCAAACTTTTATATTTTGCATTATAGACATCTTTTCCTTCTTTGCTTAATTCCTAGGTATTTAATGTTGTTTGCTACTCAGAGATTGTTCAAGATGTGGCTCTGTGTGCTTTCTGCCCCCAGTTTAATAAGGTCATTTCTTTTTAACCTAGAGTCCCAGTTCCTATACCCTGTGTTTACAGACTTAGGATCTGGGAGTGAGCACTTGAGTACTATGGCTGGAGCTCTCAAGTATTCAATTGAAGAGATCCTTTTTTAAAAAATTCACTGTGAATCAAAAAGACATGTAGATGCCCTAAACATGGCACAGTGGGGGTCTCTGTCAATGTTCCTAGTTCTCAGCATGCCCACATCTAGAACACATGAAGCACTGCATTCATCAAGAATACTGTGGTCTTAGAGGGAAACTGTCAATTGTGCTTCCCAACTCTCCCTGAGACTCTCAACAGCCACAGACAATGGAATCTATAGTGAAAATTACGCAAAAATTGCACCACTCCATTTTTTCATTATTTACATTTTTAAAATGTTTGTTCTTTGTATCACCTAAAGTCATCCTTAAGAGATATTGAATAAAATCATCCTTGGTGATTATGTTTGACATAGTAGATATTCTCAGATAGGAAAGTCTGCTAAGAAAGCTTCGGTAGGGAAGAAACAGGATGCCTCAGTTTTTTTTTTTGTTGTTGTTGTTGTTTGTTTGTTCTTGGAATTATCAAACATAGGATTTAAAGTAATTATGATTAATATATTGAGGGCTCTTATGGGAAAAGTAGACAACTTGCAAGAACAGGCAGGTAATGTAAGCACAGAGATAAAAATTCTGGTAAAGAATAATGAGGAAACTCATTAACTAGGGAAGTTTAAATTCATAGGAAGGAAAACCAAGGAATGTCACCACACTAGAAATGTTTTGTCATGTATTATTGCATGCTGTTCAATCCCATTTGGCTTCCAATGAGAATCATATATAAACTATGCTCTCTTCTTTGGGCCCATTCATTTCTCCAATAATCATTTACTTCTCCTAAAATTGCCTACAACCCCTACTTCCCCTTTCTCTAAGAAGAGAGTATTTAAACTTCAAACATTTTGCTCATCTTGGAGTTTTATATTTTACATGGCTCTGCTGTATATGCGCACATGGATAGATAGGTATGTTTTTTTCTCCCATTAATCTTTTTATTGCCAGTTTATTTCACCTCATTTACAAACTTTCAGAAAAGATGGTAGAACACATCTTAGTCCCTAAAGATCAAAATTGTAGCCAGAGACCACAGAGCCCAGCCTCAGAGGCATTTCTGGGATTCTGCCATACAAGTTCAGCAACTATGTTTGATTGGTGTTTTTTCAAAAAAAAATTCTTCCGGGGTTCCAGTTCTGGGTTCTCCTCTGCCACCCCTGAGAATCCTCGATGCCACCATTTAGAGCTCTTGAGATTCTCACAAAAGCCTTTTCATTGCCTTGGCTCTTCTTGTGCCAAAATGTTAAGATTCTAGAGGATTGTCAGGGCCTAGGCCAAGCTGAGCACCACATCCACTAGTTCTAGGAACTGACCCTCACCGGACTACTCTGGGTCTGACCCTGAAGGAGATGATCACAAAGTTCAGATATCTCAAGAAGGTAGACAGGTGCTGGGAACAACCCAGGGCCACTCGACACCTTTTCAAGGCCAGCCTACGCCTAGGACAAATGGGCTGATGGATCCCCCTCCCTCTGTGCATTTCTCCCAGCGCACACAGGGTAAAGAAGGCCACCTGGCTCCTACCCACCAGCTGGAGTAGGCTAAAGAGAGGGGCATGTGGAGCACTTAGGGTTTAGTCATCAAGGAGCCAGTAAGAGAGCCCTGTGATCTCAGCTTCCAAGGTTTCCAGAGTCACTGCCGCATATGATGGATGGTCCAGAAAGTTTCTCAGAGATTTGCAGAGCTCAGCCTCTGTGTCTCCTGAAGATGGTACAGACAAATTCTTCCTTTTTTCTGATGTTCAAACCACTTCCCTCAAGTAACTTAAGAGACTACCAGGACTCCTTGACAGCACGAAACATTTCTGGACATAAAGATTTCTGGGTTCCTTGACAAAAGCCTTTTTCAGGAGTGGGGTTATGAACAGTCTCCCATTCTTGCTTTTCTGACTTCCTATGTAGCCATGGCAACTCTGGGCCAAACAAAAACTAAGGTTTCACTTCTAGACCAAGGTGGGATTCAGCACGTTGTGGACAGCACATATGGTTCCCTTAAAGTTTCTGGGAACCTGTACCCTAAGCATCTCCTTCCTACCTGGCACAACCAGCTCATCCAGGCAGGCACGAGCAGAACCTGTAAGGTCTCTGGAAATGCTGAGCCTCTGCCACATTTGGGAAAATGCATGGAATTCTCCAGGAGAGAGTTTCCTTGGAGGAAGGCTGTTCCAGCTCAGAAACCAAAGCCCAGGAGGTGAGTATCTCCTTTTGGCCCCAGATCTGCCTTAGTTTGAGCCCACAGTGCCTCTGGCCAAACAGAATGCTAGAACCAGTGATGGAGCCTAACCACCTCGCTGGACTCAGATAGGTTGGCCTCTAGGCAGTGGCCTAGAACCCAAGAAGTGGCTAGGGGATGGGATTTTCCACACCTGCAAGGCCATAGGGTTCAGAGGGAATCCGTCTGCTCTCACTCAGGCCCTGGTATATTGCAGACCTGTGGGCTGATGGGCTGCTGTGTTTTACCTACCTGGCCTCTGCCAGATTCCAGGACCTGTAGCCTTTATTGCTGTCTTTATTGATAAAATGTTTCTTTCCCCTAGCTCGACTTACATTTTTTACTAAATATATTTATTTCTCAAAAGCAAGATTCATATTGCTACTACTAAGAATCAAGTTTACTTGAAATTTTAAAAGGAAACACGATCAACAAAGCAAAAATTGTTATTCTACATTAATTCAAATTGCAGTTAGCCAAGACTGCACATCTGCACTCCAGCCTGGGTGACAGAGCAAAAACAAAAACAAAAATAATTAGATAAAGACAATCAATAGGGACACTAAATCAAGTCCAAGTTTTTTTAATTAAGCACAAAATCTCTACGCTCTTCCATTGATTTTGACTTCAGTCAGGCACCTCTGTCATCTATCATTTTACTCAGTGAAGGAAATAAAGACAAGCCAGAAAATAGATTATATTTTACACTATCCATTGTGGTTGATGGTGTTCCCAAAATGAATAAAGAGCCAAAATATGTTTTCAGTGTTTTTACCATATTTAATGGCAACATAATAAATTCTGATGGCATTAGAAGGCAATTCAATTAACTACAACCTATGTGTTCTTTTGATAAGACATAAGAAGGGCTTCCTGAAATAAAGTGGGTCTGAGACCCTACAGACATATTTCTAATTTGTCTCTAGTCAAAAGTGACTACAGCAAAAGATAGGCCAGATATAAGGTGAGAAGGAGCAATTAGAGATGGTATGTATAAGGGAAGTTTGATCAACATTAACAAAGCTCATAGTTCTACCTTCATAATCCAGAAATATTCCTAGTAGGCTAGTAGGTCTTGGTACATACTGAAACATAAGTGGGGAAGTGGTAAAGAGAGTGCAGTGACTGTCTTTAACACATCCAAGAAGAAAGAGTCCCTCCTCTTCATCTGTTTTGTCATTCCAACTCTTCTCTTTCCAATAATCATTACAGACACCAAAAGCCCAGTTCCAAGAGTCCTCTACCTGAACCTCCCAGTAATATTTGCCAGCGGTGAAACTCTGAGCGCCCCATGCAAGAAAACATCCAGGTGTTGCAGTGATATGGGGATTCTCTTGAGGTTCACATCCGACATTCATGCTTCTCAAATCTCCATGCAGGAAGATATGACTATTAGCTCTTTCAGGACACAGAGTAATATTCACTGTAAAAGAGAAAAAATAAATGCATAGGTCTGTGTAAATAAATGGAAATTAGAAGTCTTGAGGGAAATAATTTTCTAACAAAAAGTTACTTTAGCAAGCAAGGCGAAGTCACAGTTTTGGACAATTTTGGTTGTAATATCTAATAAAGTATAGAGACGGTTAATATTTTCTACAGGACAAAAAAAACTAAAAACAGACATTAAAAATCTTTTTTTGAAAACTCAAAAGTTGAGAGTCAAATGTAAATGAATCTCTTTTAATCTAATTTTCACAATAAAAGTAAAACATTAAATGCCCTGAATGCCTTTTAGTTATCAAGATCATTATTAAAACATATTTCTTATTCTTAAATGCTAGTGGTATAATTTTGGGAAGGACATGAAGATTTTCACTTACTCAAGCACTGCTCTAGATAACTATATAAGAAGTTATATATCTGTGTTGTATTAAAGCAGAGATCTGCAAAACATTTCACCAGTCCTTCTGTGGTTTTCCATGCTAGCTCTGGGCTGAAGCTTAATTCTAGATTTTATATGCAACTCTTTGTGTTGAAATTAAACTAAAATTATTATTTTTACTTTTACAAAATAATTTGTTTTTTGATTGTACAAATTAACTCAAATTTTTACATTATATGAACAATATGTATCAACGGGAAGAAAAATACAAATAGCCAACAAACTGCAGTGAAGTACATTCCCCCAAAAAAATTCTTAGCAATTCAAATGAAATATACTAAAGAAATGTACAGTTTTTTAAAAATCTAACTTTGGATATTAAACTTCCATCTGAGCATTGTTCTATTTATTCAGTTTTTTATTTGTTATGTCATTTCTTTTACCCATTATATAAGTCAGTACATATGATTCCAGAACATATTTAATTTTTACTATTTTTTACTCTTCATGTTATAAGTTGAATTGTAAACACAGAGATATGACAGGGTTGCAGAGTCATATCATTCACGTACTTCTGAAAAGAAGTCCAACAATTGATGAAGGGTAAAAACAGGTAGGGGGAGTTCTGCCAATGGGCTGACACTCACCTCGGAATTGGTTGAGCCTGACCCTCAGTCCAGTGATGGGCTCTGCACTGAGCTCTAGATTCACAGGCTGGGGTATGTGCAGCAGCACGGACTCACTCCTGCAAGAGAAATATGCAGTTACAACATCTACAGCCAAAAAGTAAATACAAAATAAAAATCACCACTTTTATTTAAAATACATTTCATGAGAATCCTTTTAATCCACATATTTGCTAATTCAAAAATTATCCTTTTTTTTCAAATTTATTCTTATTCAGAGTTCCTGCTTTTCAAGCATAATGGAGAGGTCTGAGTCAGAATTCAATCTGATCTCTGTTCTTATTGCCCCAAATCAGTAAGTATCCTTAGTCTTAAAACCATGAGAATGTTCAAAATAAAATTCTGATTTCCAGACCTCATCAGGATCCCCCAAAAACTCTGTCTGAAAAAGCAGGTTATTTGGAGACTGCTGCGTCTGTTGCTTCCTTCTCACTGCCAAGGCGTTGAAACTTGCTCCAACCGGGAAAAGCTGTCTTTTATAGCTGAGCTTCCCTAGAAGCCTACACAGTTCTAACATTCTGAGAGTTAATCTATTTTTTAGAAACATATGTGTGTGTGTGTGTGTGTGTGTGTTCATATATATATTTCATGAGATATGTAAACAAAAAACTGTCAACACTTTTCACTACTAAGATACTTTTCACTATTCTCTCCAACGTCCCCTGGCTGATGTTCTTACCAACTATAAAACTTAATATTCCTCCTTCAACTATGCAGGATTTTAAGCAACAAAAAAGAAATCAGGGATAGAAAGGTTTCCTTCCTTCCTTCCCTTCCTTCCTTCCTTTCTTCCTTTTTCTTTCTTTCTCTCTCTCTCTTTTTCTTCCTTCCTTCCCTCCTTCTTTCCTTCCTTCTCTCCCTCCCTCCTTCCATCATTCCTTCCTTTTTTGCAGTACTCTATTTGTACCTGCCTAGTAAAATCACTGAGTATGACAACGAAACAGATGACTGCACAGGGTAGCAGAGGGAAGAGCAGAACCAGAAAAAAGCTTTCAATATCTGGATCATTTATGCCTTCAGTATGGTAAATCCTGCTTGATATTTCTGGAAATTAAAATAACATCTGCTGAAATCCAAGTACACACTCACCTGTGTAATATGTCTCCAAAAGTCTGTTAAAAAATATAAAGACTTAGTTATTTTCACAAGATGTATCATTTTCTGAAGATATTATTTTCCTACCGTCTTTCATTCTGGAAAGCATTTTCTATTGTTTTTCTTATTAAAAAACCCAGACTGCTATATTGTCATAAATTAATGTCCTATTAACGTCTGAGTCTTGAAGACAGTCTCTATACAAATGAAGGGAGAAGATGCCCAGAAATTCTCTATGCTCTTCCATAATCATGAAGAACCTACTCATTCATCTTCCCTAGGCCCTATTACCAAAGCAAGTGGACCCAAAAATAATATTAACGTGATACTAGATTCCCAAATCCCTCCATCATGTCACATCTCCAAATTAATCTAAATGTCAATGAATCACTTCTTATTTTATACATTTTCAAAAACCCAAAATATACTATTGACTTAAGATGGAGAATATTTCTTGGGCTGTTACTTTGACCATTCCACAAAGTTTTGTTGCTGGTGGTAAAGCAGGGGGACCTTTGGTCTGGTAGAATCTCTTGGAGGACGTATACTCTCCCAAAAAAGTGGCATTAGTTAAGAAAATGTGTTTTTGGAAACAAAGCATGGAAATAAAGGGGGAGATAGATTTCAAGAGAGAGGAAAAACACCTATGCATGTGAATGTTCAACATCCTGATACCTTCTGGTCAATCAGTACCTGAAGTAGCTCCACATCTGGTTTATGGCACATTTCCTTTAGCTCCTCATACATTCCTCTTAACATCTCCCTCCTTTGTTCCATTCTGGCTTTGCTTTCATTGAGTTGCTGAGAAATGTCCTCACCATCCTTTTGCAGCCTCTCCAAATGATGCTGCTCTTCTTCATGGAGAAATGATGGTATCTTCTGATATTCAGCTCTGATTGCTTCTATTCTTAAACTCACATAATCCTGCAGTGGTAATAAATTAGTCAAAATAGAAATCTACATTTTCATCTCCTATTGAATCTCACTGATTCCTCTTTGTTTCCTGAACATCCAATATTTTAACTGTCAGTCCTGCCAATTCTCAGAATCCACAAAATGTTATTCCTTTTCTCTTTTCCTGCATTAGGATTAACATAGTTGTATGTGTCCAATTGCATTCATTTAATACAGAATAAAATGTTTTCTAAAATGAAAACAAATTGCATTCTTCTCTTCCAGCACACATTTATGGAAAGGAAATACAGTTCTTGCTTAAGAATTAACATTTAGAGCTATACAGGCAAAATAAAAATAATTATTTATATTTCTGATATTTGGAGCAAGTTATATAAACTCATTAAATGGAAAGTAATAAAATGACCTAAGATTAGCATTGCCAATTCTATGCATTTCACCCAGCATAACTATTCTAATAAGATGTTCTTTAGTCTCATCCAAATGCTCCCTAACCTGCAACAGGGACTTTTTTGGGTTTCATCAACCCCCAATTAAACACAAATGAAATATTATTTCACATGTTGTATTCTCTACCTAGAATTGTTTTTCATATATATATGTTATATATGTATATAATTTATATATACACACAGTACATATGTTCACACACACCATCCTGTTCTTCATGCATATTCTTCTATATCTATAACCTCCTGTTTGCCTTCCTTTTCAAGATTTTGTTTCAATGTGAATTTTTCAGTGAGGCTTTTTCTAACCACCATATTTAAAACACAAATCCTCATTCCCAATCCCTTGATTTGTTTTTTTCTTTTCTACTTCTCTCCATAATTATTTTCCAAAGGATCTACCACAATCTAACACATCATGTATTTCACATATGTACATGTTGACCATTTGCCTCTCACATTTGTCAAGATATGTCAGGGCAAGGATGCTTTCTTTCTTCTTTACTACTAAATTTTCTAATTTAGTAGTAAAGAAGAAAGAAAGAAATATTTTAAATGAGTTAAAACTAGATATCATATCCCCAAGATAAACATTAACAAAGAGAAAATTATTTCCAAAATTCTTTAAGTCCTCAGAGTTCTCTTTATATTTGGATACTAGTTTTCATATTTCTGGCATGTTTATATGTCTCCCTTGAGACACAAATCCACATTTCTCGCCACTTTTCCCATCATATGTTATGTATTATTCAACATTAAATATTTGAGATTCTTAATTTCATTGTTTCCCTACATTTCCACTGTTGCTTTTTCTCCTGAAGTTTTCCACACATTTCCAAATACCACTTGCCCACCACCATTCAGATTAATACTGACCCACCCTCAGAAGGTTCATGTGAACTTTCCATGAATGCCAAATAACTCTGTACCCTGCATTTATTCAAGCAGCACAAATGGCAGCTGTGTGACAACCCTGTTTCTTGTATTTGTTGGTGTATTGCTATAGGTTGTATAGATATAGATGAGCATGCTTTGAGTAACATCGGTGGTTTGGTTAGAAATTCTACCTACAAGTCATACAATCCTATGTAAGAAATGAGGCCACTTTTTCTCAATTGTCCCTTTCTTTGTTATTGAATCCCAGAAACATTGTGGTTTGAGATCACGTTCCTGCTTTTTAAGGGTCACCCATTTGGCCACTGTAAGTTCTTGGGGAGGGTAGAGTAGAGTATATACGGTACGAACCTTCCAGCATCTGGTTCTGGTGGTTTCCGTGTTCAGGTTTCTGTAATTTTCACAAGCTTTTTCCCATAAAGACTGCATTTTCTTTATGAGCTTCTCCTGCAAAAGAGCCATAAATTGGAGCACAAGTGCAGACAACAAAGTAACATTCAACCCTGACATAGGGAGGGAGCCCAGAATGAAAGACGAGTCAGTCCCAGAGAAAACTGTTTCCTTTGTTTCCCCTTCATGTTTGTCAAAACTCAGAAGGAGCTAGGGAGCTTTAAAATAGAGATGCTTAAGGGACTCAGAGATGGCTTCCTCTAATCTCCAAGAAAATATGCTCACAGGAATATTACACATCCTTTACGGAAATTGATCTTCAGAGGCATACTTACCCGGCATTCGTCAGCAGCCCATTCAATGGGACAGTGTCTGTGATCCCGGTGCTGCTGAGAGTTGGAGCACAGCAAACAGAGCAGGCTCTTGTCGACTTCACAGAACATCTTCTTTGTCTCCCGGTGAGCTCCACACATTTGCTCCTCAGCGCTCAGGAACTCCTGGAGACTGGCTTTTCTGACAAGGGAAGTCATCTTCTTCACACGAATGTCAGTTTTGAGGTTTCTCTGCCGTGTTGTCTTCTTGCATTCAGAGCACTGAGCAAGAACTGGGAAGTTTGGCCAGCTGATGTACAAACAGGGCCTGCAAAAGCTGTGCCCACAGTCTATGGTGACTGGGTCTATGAAGTAGTTCATGCAGATGGGGCAGGTGAGTGCCCTCTGGAAGGCTTGCAAGAATCCAGAATTCATCTTCCTGAAGAAGAAAGAGCAACACATCATTTGAGGGCCTGGGTTGGTGAAAAGCTTCTGAACATGTGGTGATATGTGATTGCTATATGTTCTTTACTTGAGGGTGTTAATTAAAGCAGAACAAACTATTTCTTCATAGTTTGTAACAAAAATGAAAAACTCACATATAAAGATGAAATATTCATCCTTCAGGCTTTATAGCAGATGTTACTGACTAGATGCTTCACTATCCCTTCTATTCCTAGTTCCTGTCTGTAACGTAATACAAATCTATTCAAGTATCTGTCAATCAAGGAAAGTGATGATAAAAGTCTCAATCATTTCAGGGGATTTATTTGCCAAAGTTAAGAATGTGCCTGAAAGACAGCTTTCTCTGAAGATGATTTTGACAGCTCCAAATTTAAAGGGGAAAAGGTGGGATATTAAGCAGCACACAGTTTTACATAAACAAAAAGGGCAGAAAAAGAATAGGAAATCTGCATTTTACATAAGATAACACAAACAAAATGGGATAGGGGACCAATCAGACTTGCATTTGTGTCTGGTGGGCCAGAGTGATTGCTCCTGTAAAGAGAAGCTATCCACCGGGCGCAGTGGCTCATGCCTGTAATCCCAGCACTTTGGGAGGCCGAGGCAGGTGAATGATAAGTCAAGAGATCGAGACCCTCCTGGCCAATATGGTGAAACCCTGTCTCCACTAAAAATACCAAAATTAGCCGGGCATGGTGGCGTGCACCTGTAGTCCCAGCTACTCAGGAGGCTGAGGCAGGAGAATTGCTTGAACCCGGGAGATGGAGGTTGCAGTGAGCTGAAATCGTGCCACTGCACTCCAGTCCAGCACCTGGTGATGGAGCAAGACTCTGTCTCAAAAAAAAAAAAAAAAAAAAGATGAGCTATCAATTTGCATTGCTATGGTGAAATTTTTTCAGCTTACCAGGAATTTCTTAGTGAGCAAAATATTGGGGTGGCATATAGCTTTTCATCCTGTAGCCATCTTATTTAGAAACCAAAAGCAGGGAACAGGTGTACATGACCCAGTACCCAGCTTGAGTTTTTCTTTTGGCTAAATGAATTTGGGGTCCCCAAATTTAATTTCCTTTCACATATCTATTTCCTGGATGTGGATATAGAACTTGAGTTTTGTTCTAAGTAGTCTAAAATGAATTTGTGGTTCCTATTCCATTCAAATAACCACTGAATGACTATGGAAGAGGGATAGAAATTCTACATTTCTAACAAAATATGAGAAGATGGACATAGGGTACTATGAAATATTTTTAGGGAGAGGGACACAGAAACCCAGCTCTTTAAAACAAAAGTAAACCAGAAAGACAGCAATTAAACCAACCTGGGTTCACTAGGAAAGAAAAGAAATAATAAAAGAACTGGAGTCTTTATATTTTCTTATGGATTAAATTAATTTCTTCCTAGGACTACTCGAACTCTGAACTGACATATTGTAGGATTTTTTTAACTGAAATATGTGTAATTATATTTCTGTGGTATGTTGGTTAATTTTAGGTGTCACTTTGAGTGGATTAAGCAATACCTGGAGAACTGGTGAAGCATTGTTTTTGGCTGAGTTTGTGAAGGTGTTTTCAGAGGAGAGACATATGAGTTGGTGAGGTCAGTGGGGTAATATCATCCCTCAGTGTGGGTGGGCACCACCCAGTCAGCTGGTAGCTCAGAAGAAAAAGGTCAGAGAAAATGACAATTTTATTTCTTTCTCTCTGGAAGCTGGTTATGAGATTTTCACACTTAAGCTCAGCCAGGATATTGATATGTCTGGGACATCAGCTTAAAGACACACCCTTTACTGGAAATACTCAGACTCCATAATCAAGCAAGCAATTTTTCTGATAGATTCTCTTTCCTGTACAGTCATGTGTAGCTTAAGAACAGACGTATGTTCTGAGGAATGCATTAAGCAATTCTATTATTGTTTGAATATGGTGGAGTATGCTCACACAAGCCTAGATGGTGCAGCCTACTACATACCTAATGTATATGGTAAAGCCTATTAATCCTGGACAGCAAATCTGTACAGCATGCCTTGTACCCTATACTGTGGGCAATTGTAACATAATGGTAAGTAGTGTGTGTGTGTGTGTGTGTGTACAGATAGGTAGGTAGGTGGATAGATTGATTATTGATTGACTGATTGATTGATAGATAAGATATAGCTTTGTCTCTCTGGAGAACCCTGACTAATAAAAGCTATACTTGTTGTTTTGGCAATTCTCAGTCTTTTACTTTACTCTATTTTTCTTTAAACCACTGCTGAATTTAAGTGCAAAAAGTGAAAATCCTAAAATTGTAAACGTCAGAAGTCAGCTGAGCCATTTTAAAAAGCTGTTTGACACTTTAATCAGATTTAAGCCTCAAGTAAAATGACAACCAGTATGACATCCCAAATTACAGTTTAAAAATTTATTTAGTAAAAAATTGTGTTTTGATTTTTAAACTAGGATATTTTGGGGAACTTTCTTATTTCCTTTAGTATCACCATTTTGCATGTCATCATTGCCTCAGTAATTAAAATTGTGTCTAAAAACTTAAGGTTATAAAAGCCCATCATTTACATCATTTAATAATTAGCTCCTCTTAAGTAGTTCAATGTACCAATATTAATACATGCACTACACATATATACATGCCTATATGTACATATGAACTCCATATATTCATTACACATACATATCTATTGCAGCAAACACTAGATATTTAAAACTCTTCAAAAATATATTTAACAATCATGGACTATACAAAATATCAACAATTAATATCATCAACAATTAATATCTAAAATGAATAGTGAGAGTATGAGTTATAAATATCATTCAGTAGGTTTAAAATAATGAAATTGCTAACACTCTAGTTTATTATTCTGTGAAGGAAAAGAAAAATGATTTCTTAAAGAATTCTGTTAAATACTTCTCAAGATCAGGAGTTCATTAATTGCAATATTGACTTCCAAAAGTCTCCAAAATGCAGTTAACTCTAAGTGTCACCCTTCTCTTGTGGAGAAAAATAAGCTCGTTCCTCTATGTCTATTTATAAGAATTTTTGAAGAGTACACCCACCTCTTTATGGGTATTTAGGGTATTAAGAAAGGTGGAGCAGAGATGATTAGGTTTATGCAATATTAAGTGCACATTTTTGCACCACTGATAAAATTAGCATCACACCTTCATTCTGAGACCACTGCCTGAATGATGAATATCTGACATAAATCCTATCAGAATAGACATACACTAGAAATTAACTAAGATTTACTTAATACTGTCTATTGAGTTCCTTCCAAAACACAGACATTTCTCTAAGTGCACATTTATTTAATTATTGTAGAGAAAGTATCTCCCTCTTGAGTGCTGTGGCACAATTGTAGCTCACTGCAGCCTGAATTCCAGGGTTCAAATAATCCTTCCACTTCAGTTTCAAAAGTAACAAGGAGTACAGGCTTTTGCAATTGCATGTAGCTCAGTTTTAATTTTTTTTTTTTTTTTTTTTTTTTTTTTTTTTTTTTTTGTAAAGGCAGAGTATGACTATGTTGCCCAGTCGGGTCTCCAACTCCCGGCTTCAAGTCATCCTCTGACTTTGACCTTCGAAAGTGGTAGGAGAACAGGCATGAGAGCCACCTCACCCAGTCTCAAATACTCCTCGAACACATCTATTGGTTATTCTCAGAGTAGACCAACAGAAAGTTAAAACCTTTTTGGTTTGTTTGTTTTCTACTACTTTAAGAGAAATCACGGATTAGCCAAATAACCCCAAATAATAACTTGGGATCTCTTATAGAATTTATAGGGCTAAGCACAGTGGCTCAGCCTGTAATCCCAGTACTTTGGGAGACCAGCATTTTGGGAGACCGAAGCTGGTCTAGAACTCCTGAAATGAATGAATAGTGAGAGTATGAGTTATAAACGGTATCATTCAGTAGGTTTAAAATAATGAAATATTGTTAACACTCTAATAAGGGCAGATCACGAGGTCAGGAGTTCTAGACGAGCCTGGCCAATATGGTGGCACCCCGTCTCTACTAAAAATACAACAATTAGCTGGGCATGGTGGCGCCTGCCTATAGTCCCAGCTACTAAAGATGCTGAGGCAGAAGAATTGCTTGATTATTCTCTGCAACCTCTGCCTCCCAAGTTCAAGTAATTCTCACGTCTCAGCTTCCTGAGTAGCTGGGATTATAGACACCCACCATCATGCCCAGCTAATTTTTGTATTCCTGCTAGAGATGGGGTTTCACCATGTTGGCCAGACTGGTCTTTGACCCCTGACCTCAAGTGATCCACCAACCTCGGCCTCCTAAAGTGCTGGGATTACAAGCATGAGCCACTGTGCCTGGTCATTCCTCGAATATTTTTGATCCGAGTTTGGTTGAATCCATGGAGATGAAACCCATGGACACAAACAGCCAACTGTGATACAAATGAGAAAATAATAACAATAGTCCTGGTAGTATTTTCGTTTCAACAAGCAATGCTATCATCATGCCCAAATTACTTAGACAAGCTTAAAGCTTGGGCAGAGGGTAAAAGTTGGGGTGATATCTGCATCACTTATAATAGCTGATTCAACAAAAACCACTTCCCAAATCTCTTTCTATCTCTCTCAATGATTCCATGATGATAATATCTGAAAGACACTTATTTACTGTGCTAAAAGTCTGTACTCCTTGCCTCCAAACTCATCTATAAATTTTCCTGAAGACAATTATAAACAAATCAGGTTTTATCTAAGCTTGATTAATTCAATCAGAGTTGACTTCTACTGTTAACTCTTAAAACTATCAACCATTGAATTTATCCTACTGACTTTAATTTCAAAACTCTTCCTTTCAATAAATTAAATGCCAATAATATCTACTATTTTTAGTTTAGGAAAATTGTTCCCATAGACAGATAATCAAACAGAACACCTTCTCATTTTGAAATGGTGAATATTTAAGCTATAATAATTAGCAAAAATTAATCAACAATTAATTAATTATCATTTAAAACAAGAACAACAAAAAAAATGAAGATATATATTAGGCTTTTGTTTCTACCCTAGAGAATCCAAAAGAGCAGTTAATGAAGCATGACCACAAATTCATCTTTATTGCCAACATTTTCCATAGTGACTTGGAAGCCACACTTACTTGTTGGTGAAATCTATTTTCAACACTTCAAATCTAGTCTGCGAACTGAAAATTTTGAAGAGACAGCAAATTAGACTTGCAGCAACAAGACTTTTCAAAGTAATTCAGCATTTTTAACTTTTACTTCAGTGTAGACAGAACCCATTACTACGTGCCTACATTTTAGTGAATATTTTAGATACTTTATGGGTTCCAATATCACGTGAAACTCTGGAAATATGTCTCTGCAGACTTGAAAAATCCAGCAATACAGAAAATAATCAAGTAGCAATGGAGCACAAACCATATATTACGAATGAAAGATTCTTTATATTGATGTTATTTAAAATCACTAGGACAGCTGCTTGTTTGTTTAGACAAGATCCAAGTATGCTGCTAGGTAAATTTAAAGTATTTTCTATGAAAAAAAAGTAAACATGATGGATTTACTGTAAATTCCGTACTCACAAGGCTTCTATGAATGGTCTCACATTTAGAAGCTCTGTCAATATCTACATCAGCAGTAAATCTTGGCTCTCCAAAGCCCAGCAGCCACAAATCTGGTGAGTCCCTTCTGGCAGAGAAATCTCTGGACAAGCATCCTTTTAAAGTGTTTGGGCCCACCCAAGACCAAACCCACTTCCTGAGATTGATTAGGTTGCACAGAAAGTGTAAATTGGCTGATTAGATTTATAAAGCATAGAAAACCATGCTTGGGGCCTAACAACTCAACAGAAGAGTCTGGATGAGATGCAAGCAAGTAGAGTTAACACATGTTGTTCAAAAGAGTGGGGCGGCTCACCTGAGGTCAGGAATTCAAGATCAACTTGACCAACATGGTGAAACCCTGTCTCTACTAAAAATACAAAAATTAGCCAGGCATGGTGGCAGGCACCCGTAATCCCAGCTATTTAGGAGGCTGAGACAGAGAATCACTTGAACCTGGGTGGTGGAGATTGCCATAAGCCAAGATGACACCATTGCAATCCAGCCTGGGAGACGACAGTGAAACCCAGTCTTAAAAACAAAACAAACAAACAAACAAAGATTTAAATAACACAATTATTTCATTAAATATGTTTTTATGTATAACATGGTAACTGTTAAAATTTTGTTTCTTATTCTGTGGTTTAAACTTATAATTGCTTATTAAGTGCCTAGCCATTATCTTTTATCTGAATATGTCCAAAAATAAAATATTCACTGGAATAACCAACACGTTTATTGTGTAACTCTCTCATTTTAAGAAAAGTGTACCAAGGAATTGTGTACCAAATTGTTTTTCAAATGATTGTATATGTATTGATTGGTGGAATTCATTGTATCAGCCTATTTTTTTTTCTTATTTTCAGTATTTTTTGGTTATTGGATTTAACTGAAAATCAGTTATCACATTTTAAATTTTTTCCTATCTTCAGATAATAGTATGAAACTAAGTTTCAAAATGTCCAATTCTACATGCTGAGTCCTGCCAGGTAGAGTAGTTAATATTAAATGTTTCCTTGGATCTGATCTTAGAGTTTTGACAGCAAACTTACACAAACCTTTTTTTCTTACATTATTTGAAGGTAAGAAATATTTCCTGAAGACTTATTCTTGATCAACCCATATACCATACATTCGAAGATCAAAATGTCTGTAGATCACCTATTTTAATACCTTCTCAGTTTGGTTCTCATGTATCATTATAAAACTATTCTGGCCCTGCATTGAGAATTTTTAGCCTACTTTTTTGCTTGCTTTCTCATTAAAGAAAAATTAAGCATCCCACGCTGATGTTATTAGCACCGATAACTTTAGCAGTACCTTGAGTATCAGAAGACCAGGCCCAAATCATTTCCTAAGCAGAAACATAATGAAAAAAGTCCCAAGAACATTTTTAAATACCTCTTTATTAATACTAAATGCATCACAATTTAACATAAATCAGAACGTGCTTTAACATGCTTCTAAGAAAGATGAATACGGATGGTTATTTGGGAACATCAGTTGGAATACAGACCCCATCACAAACTATTCATCTCCCATGGTTATAGCAGAGAAAATGGAATACTCCTTTTTCCTTGGAAAGGCCTTGTGCTGTTTCAAAATCTGAACGTCAGTCAGAAGCCACTTTCACCCTGGTAGGAGGACCTACATGTCTGCATACACCACCACCCCAGAATGGCAATATCCGTAAGATTCCCCGAGCATCCAAAGCAGCGAGTGTATCTAACACGTACGTACACACAGGTAGAGATGGATACCCAGAGCCGATAAACTGGTCCTCTGGAAAATAGGCGTAAAACGATAAATGACTTGTTCTCCTTTCCTCTAAAGCACTGCCTTCTGCACCGTATCTTTCTACTTCTGTCCGCAAGGAAGAGCAACCCCCGCCCCCTTGCTGGGGACTCGCAATCATTCCTTCGGGTTTTCCGCACAGCAAAGTGAGAGTGACCGCTGGGGTTGCGTGCGCCAGGATTTGCTTTTTCTGTATTGCTCTCCTCCCCCACCCCTCCCCGCCACTCCAGCCTCCCTAGCCTATACTCGCTAAAGGGTGGCCTCAGGTCTGGGGAGATGGGCTTGGGGCTGGGGGGATGGGACGGGAAAGCAGAAATTGGGCCCCTGGCACTCTGAGTCGGGTTATTCCCCATTTCCATCCCTCCCTCCACTTCCCACCTTCCAACTTACATCCTTTTACCAAGAGGCGCCCCTGGGCCCATCCTTCCTTCCTTCCCCCATCGCCCCCAGTCACACCATTTGCCGCCCTCCGGGATGTCCCCATGGCTGTCGGGGGACAGCGCCCTTACCAGGCTCGTGGACGCCAGGGTGGTCGGACAGCTCGATGACCAGGAGCTCCCGGCCCTCGAAGCTGCGCCCCACCGTGTAAATCCTGCTGATGGCGGTGCACTGCAGCCACACGGACACGAGCGCCTCGCGCAGCTCGGGGTAGCGGTGGTACTCGAAGGAGATGCCGTCCTCCTGCTGCAGCCGCCGGCGCCGCCTCATGCCCGCCGCTGGCGCCCCGGGCTCCTGGGCTTCGGCGCCCAGGAGCCACCCGCAGGCGGCCAGTGCCCCGCACAGAGCCAGCAGCGCGCGGCCCCCTCGCCCGGCCATCGCTGCGCTCGCCGCCGCTGGCGGTGCCTTCCTACGCGGGCGGCCTCTTTTGTCTGCCCGGCCCTGGGCTCAGCCGGCCGGCGCTG
Source organism: Aotus nancymaae (assembly GCF_030222135.1). Taxonomy (NCBI): domain Eukaryota; kingdom Metazoa; phylum Chordata; class Mammalia; order Primates; family Aotidae; genus Aotus; species Aotus nancymaae. The sequence continues at coordinate 2,000,354 of NW_026988447.1, read as the reverse complement.
CTGGGGGCGGCAAGTTCCGCACCAGCCTCCACTCGCCTCACCTTCCCGGGCTGAATCTATTTTTTGACTATTTTTAATGATTGCTTTACAAAAAAAAAAAATTTGTTTATTGAGTCATACACCTTTTTGAATAATTTTAAACCAGATGCTTTACATATATATGTACATAACTATAACAATTTATGTATTCATACTTAAAAAATATGAAAATTGGCCTTCGGACTTCTCTGGGGCCAGCAGCCGCCCGACCAGGGGCCCGGGGCCACGGGCTCAGCCGACTACCATGGGCTCCGTGTCCAACCAACAGTTTGCAGGTGGCTGCGCCAAGGCGGCAGAAGAGGCGCCCGAGGAGGCGCCGGAAGACGCGGCCCGGGCGGCGGACGAGCCTCAGCTGCTGCACGGTGCAGGCATCTGTAAGTGGTTCAACGTGCGCATGGGGTTCGGCTTCCTGTCCATGACCGCCCGCGCCGGGGTCGCGCTCGACCCCCCAGTAGACGTCTTTGTGCACCAGAGTAAGCTGCACATGGAGGGTTTCCGGAGCTTGAAGGAGGGTGAGGCCGTGGAGTTCACCTTTAAGAAGTCAGCCAAGGGTCTGGAATCCATCCGTGTCACTGGACCTGGTGGGGTGTTCTGTATTGGGAGTGAGAGGCGGCCAAAGGGGAAGAACATGCAGAAGCGCAGATCAAAAGGAGACAGGTGCTACAACTGTGGAGGTCTAGACCATCATGCCAAGGAATGCAAGCTGCCACCCCAGCCCAAGAAGTGCCACTTCTGCCAGAGCATCAGCCATATGGTAGCCTCATGTCCACTGAAGGCCCAGCAGGCCCCTAGCGCACAGGGAAAGCCAACATACTTTCGGGAGGAAGAAGAAGAAATTCACAGCCCTGCCCTGCTCCCGGAGGCCCAGAATTGAGCCCCAATGGGTGGGGGCTATTCTTTTGCTATCAGGAAGTTTTGAGGAGCAGGCAGAGTGGAGAAAGTGGGAATAGGGTGCATTGGGGCTAGTTGGCACTGCCAAATATCTCAGGCTGGGGTTCACACCATCACCCTTTCTTCCCTCTAGGTCGGGGGAAAGGGTGAGTCAAAGGAACTCCATCCATGCTCTGTCCAAATGCAAGTGAGGGTTCTGAGGGCGACCAGGAGGGAATAACCCTACAACCTGCACGCTTTATCTGAGGCTCCATCCCCAGAATTTCCAGCTTTTGAAAGTGGCCTGGATAGGGAAGTTGTTTTCCTTTTAAAGAAGGATGTATAATAATAATTCCCATGCCAGAGTGAAATGATTAAGTATAAGACCAGATTCATGGAGCCAAGCCACTACATTCTGTGGAAGGGAATCTCTCAGGAATAAGGCAGTTTTTTTTTTTCCACATCTTATATCCTCATACCCACTTTTGGGATAGGGTGCTGGCAACTGTCCCAAGCAATGGGTAGTGATGATGGCAAAAAGGGTGTTTGGGGGAACAGCTGCAGACCTGCTGCTCCTACACTCACCCCACCCCATTCTGGGTCAATGTGATTTTATTTATTTGCTCCCTTGGATACTGCACCTTGGGTCCCACTTTCTCCAGGATGCCAACTGCACTAGCTGTGTGCGAATGACGTATCTTGTGCATTTTAACTTTTTTTTCCTTAATATAAATATTCTGGTTTTGTATTTTTGTATATTTTAATCTAAGGCCCTCATTTCCTGCACTGTGTTCTCAGGTACATGAGCAATCTCAGGGATAAGTCGGCAGCAGCTCCAGGTCTACACAGCAGGAATACTTTTTGTTGTTTTTGCCCCCATGGAGAGCAACTATTTGGAGTGCACAGCCTATTGAACTACCTCATTTTTGCCAATGAGAGCTGGCTTTTCTGCCATAGTGTCCTCTTGAAACCCCCTCTGCCTTGAAAATGTTTTATGGGAGACTAGGTTTTAACTGGGTTGCCCCATGACTTGATTGCCTCCTACTGGAAGATTGGAAATTAGTCTAAACAGGAAATGGTGGTGCAGAGAGGCTAGGAGAGGCTGGGCCAGGTGAAAGGCCCAGAGAGGAAGCCAAGATTAGGTGAGGGTTGTCTAATCCTAGGGCACAGGACGTGCTTTACATCCCAGATCCATTCTTCACCAGATTAGACGAGGCCTACCATGCACAACAGGGTATGTGTGTTCATAAAACCGGAGTCGGTAAGGATAAGTTTTAAGACCAGTACCCCTGTGCTTAATCCTGTGCTGTCAAGGGATGGCTATATGAAGTAAGGTCTAAAATCCTTAACCTGTCAAAAAATTCTTGGGTTCCAGGAAGACACACGAGCAGGGCTTTGTGGTGCCTGGGGCCCGTGTCCTGCCCTGCTGCAGTAGTGATTACTAGTGTCATGGTAGCTAAAGGAGAAAAGGGGGTTTCGTTTACATGCTGTGAGATCACCGCAAACCTACCTCACTGTGTTGAAACGGGACAAATGCAATAGAACACATTGGGTGGTGTGTGTCTGATCCTGGGTTCTTGTCTCCCCTAAATGCTGCCCCCCTCTAGTTATTGTATTTGTCTGGGCTTTGTAGGACTTCACTAATTTGGTGATTGCTAGGTGGCCTAGTTTGTGTAAATATAATGTATTGGTCTTTCTCCGTGTTCTTTGGGGTTTTGTTTACAAACTTCTTTTTGTATTGAGAGAAAAATAGCCAAAGCATCTTTGACAGAAGGTTCTGCACCAGGCAAAAAGATCTGAAACATTAGTTTGGGGGGCCCTCTTCTTAAAGTGGGGATCTTGAACCATCCTTTCTTTTGTATTCCTCTTTACCTATCAGACCAGATCTTCTGTCCTAAAAAAGTGTCTTCCACCCTGCCCTCTTTTCTGTTCACCCCCAAAAGAAAACCTACACACCCACACTCATACACATTTAATGCTTGGAGTGTCTCCACAACTTTTAAACAAGGTATGCAAAAATCCGGAAGAAGCTAGAAACCCTCCATTCCTTGTTCCAGCCTCCTGAATCAAGACCAATACATTTGTTTTGGTGAGCCACCATGTCCGGCCGACCATTTCTTGATGTATTCATGACAAAACACTTAAGACACTGCTGTAGGCCAGGCGTGGTGCCTCACGCCTGTAATCCCAGTACTTTGGGCAGCCGAGGTGGGTGGATCACGAGATCAGGAGTTCAAGACCATCCTGGCCAACACGGTGAAACCCCATCTCGACTAAAATACAAAAAATTAGCCGGGCATGGTGGTGTGTGCCTGTAATCCCAGCTACTCAGGAGGCAGAGGCAGGGGAATCACTTGAAACTGGGAGGTAGAGGTTGCAGTAAGTTGAGATCGCGGCACTGCACTCCAGCCTGGGTGACAGAGCAAGACTCCGTCTCAAAAGAAAAAAAAAAAAAAGACACTGCTGTATTTTAGGTGGATCAAACCTACTTAATTTTTAATCCTAAAGTAGAGAGATGCAATTGGGGGCCTTCCATATAGAAAGTGGGGTCAGGAGGCCAAGAAAGGGAATATGAATGTATATCCAAGTCACTCAGGAACTTTTATGCAGGTGCTAGAAACTTATGTCAAAGTGGCCACAAGATTGTTTAATAGGAGACGAACGAATGTAACTCCATGTTTACTGCTAGAAACCAAAGCTTTGTGTAAAATCTTGAATTTATAGGCGGGAGGGTAGGAAAGCCTGTACCTGTCTGTTCTTTTCCTGATCCCTTTCCCTCATTCCTAAACTGCAGGAGATTGAGCCCCTTTGGGCTTTGGTGACCCCATCACTGGGGTGTGTTTATTTGATGGTTGATTTTGCTGTACTGGGTATTTCCTTTCCCATTTTCTAATCATTTATTAACACATGCTGACTTCCCTTCCCTTCTCCTTTCCCTGGGAAAATACAATGAATAAATAAAGACTTATTGGTACTCAAAAAAAAAAAAAATATGAAAATCATTTACACAATTATATGTATAATTATATTTAATTAACAATGAATGAAAATTATTTTTAACAGGGTTGCCATAGGTACACATTTTGTTACTATTTGTCTGATTAAATAAATTACCAATGTTTACACATAGTTGTACTAATAAATTAATGTTTGGGGATTTAGGTCTTTTCTATAAACTTGAAATTGTCTAACCTTTCCAGAGATTAAAAAAGTGGAAATCTAAATAAAAGTCACCATTTAAATACTAATGGAATTAAAAAATTATACAACTTATAAAGCCAGCATATTCTAGAAAGAGATGAAGTGACTGTCTTTTCAGCCAATGTATGGCATTGTAAATTAATATATTTTCTAAAGTGTCATTTGAGCATCACTATGCTTAAAAATTATATCTTAAAATATATATATACCTTAAAAAAGGTAATCAGGCCAGGTATGGTGGTTCACACCTATAATCCCAGCACTTTGGGAGGTTGAGGCAGGTGGATCACCTGGGGTCAGGCATTTGAGACCAGCCTGGTCAACAAGGTGAAAGTCCATCTCTATTAAAAATACAAAAGTTAGCTGGGCATGGTGGCAGATGCCTGTAATCCCATCTGCTTGGGAGGCTGAGACAGGAGAATCACTTGAACCTAGGAGGTGGAGGTTGCAGCGGGCCAAAATGGCATCATTGCACTCCAGCCTGGGGAACAAAAGTGAAACTCCATCTCAACAAAAACAACAAAAAAAAAAAAAAAAAGAAAGAAAAGAAAAAAGGTAGTCATAGATACATACATGAAGACATTCCCAAAAATGTTATTCTTTGACAATTACTTCAAACGCTTCTTAAAACATTGCATATTATCTACATAAGTATAGAAAGAAAAGGATTTCTAGTAGTCTCATTTTTCAGTAAAAATTCAATGCTAAGTTATGTAGAATGCTCTGTATCAGACAGAAATAAACAATAAGCAACTTATGAGATGCATATAAAAGAATGAACAATAGTTCCAAATTTTAGTCCCAGAAACTGCAAAAGTTATTATTTATTATACTACAAGTGTGTCAACATGCAGAAAATGTAAGCAAGAAAAAGCGGTATTTCATTAGTTAACTAAACAATACTCTGCATTCTAATAAAAACATCAGACATTTATTGATCACTAATTATGTGCTAAATATTGTTCTAAGTGCTTTATATGTTATAGCTTATTTAATTCTTATAGCAACTCCATGAAATAAATGATATTTTTACTCATTTAAACTTAAGAAACTTAAGAACACAAAGCTTTAATAACTTGCCAGTAGTTTAAGTAAGAGGGAGAAGTAGGACCTGAATGCAGGCAATCTGCCTTTCAAAGCTGTGTTCCTATTCCTGCACTATCTCTTGTGAATGACAGTGACATTAAATATGGTGTCAAAGTATGTTCCTCAGCCACTGAATTACATACAATGTTTTGGGGGGATGCTTATTCCATGTTTGCAGAATTGATTGAAGGTTGACAAACCTTTCAAATATTTGATCCATTTCTCAAATACTAATATTCACCTTGTCCCACATCTACAATACTGTCCAACTCTCCATCAATGACACCACAAAAAGCCTGTTAGCATGCTCTGCGAAACCCCATAACAAAGGCATTGCAGAAATCCTATTGTGGAGGGCAGCTCTTATTTTCAAAGCATGGAATGGCTCAGACAGTCTCATATGCATGTTACTCTGATTTTTCACAAAATTTATGTGTGCTATGGACTCTCCATACTGGTGGGGACTGGAGCCAAAATTTAAAAAACAAAAAACAAAAACAAGACTCAGTCCCTAAAGAGCTTATAGCCTAGAAGGGGATACAAGGGAAGGAACGGTCATCTTGGAAGTCTTCCTAGAAGAGATGAAACCTAAGCTGAAATCCAAAGGATGAGTGTAGTCTTATCTTTTCTGATAGTAAAGTTTACATGACAATGGTTGTCATGAGAAAAGACTTTGGGACCTGGCATGGTAGCTCATGCCTTAAATCCCAGCACTTTGGGAGGCCAAGGTGGGTTCATTGCTTGAGCCAGGAGTTCAAGACAAGCCTGGACAACATGGTGAAGCTCCTTCTCTACAAACATACAAATATTAACCAGTCATGGTGGTACATGCCTGTAATCTGAGCTACTTGGGAGTCTGAGGCTGGAGGATCACCTGAGCCCAGGAGGTAGAGATTGCATTGAGCTAACATTGCACCACTGACTCAAGCCTGGGTGACAGAGTGAGACCCAGTCTCAAAAAAAAAAAAGTTAGCTCTGATTTCTTGCTGGGTTGATGACCTTCTAATCTATGTAGGCCAGAATGCTTTTGGAAATGCAAATGTGCCCATATCCCTATCCTGCTTAACCTTATTATGGCCTTTTGATAAACTACAAGACAGTAAGTTACACTTCTCTTGATGTCTTCCAATATATACGTGATATATTTGGTGCTTGGAGTATGGACTGTTCCTCCCACAAATGCCTTGAATTCTAGTAAAGCTGAGTTATTTGTATTTAACATTCCACAGTTATTTATACATCTATTATTTTGTGTAACATGATTACTTTCCCAGTGGAAATACAAATAAATAAAATCACTTTGAAACACTTTGGCATTGCTCATAAAATCGAAGACATATTCACAAAAGTAACATTCAGAAAACTTTCAAAATGCACATGAGCAAAAATGAATAAATATATTTTATTATACCCTAGTTATCCAAATTCAAGTTAGCCACCCCAAACTCACTCCTGATTATCTTCATAAACAGATCTGGGCCCTTTAAATATTTCTTCTTTGCCAAGTGTTATGTTGTTAAACTTTGTGATTAGAAAGCATTGGAGAGACATTCCAAGAAGGTGCTTTCCAATCTGCTTTCTATATGCACCCTTGGCAGGTTCCAAAAATGCCAATAACATATCCAGAATCTAGTCCAGATGGCATACAGGGCTACAGCAGTGCCCAGATTCTGATTCTGTAGTTCAGTCTGCTGCAATAGCATCCACTTCCTGAAGTTCACGGTGGTCAGGAAAACCCGTCTCCTGAAACAGCTCTTTGCCAAATTTGCAGTAGAGCCCCTCTGGCATGACGTTTCTTCAGAAACAGCTTTACACAGTGGACCAGAAGGCAAGTTTCGGGGGCGCTCTGAAATGTCCATCTGAAGCAACTTCATCAAGTGCAACACCACGGCGACTTCTTAACATTCAGTGAGGCCAAGGTGTGAGGAGACTCTTCATTGGCTGCTCCAAATTCACCATGGAGACAATGGCAGTTCCTTACATCTGCTCACCACATGTTCTTCAGAGTTCTCTTTACCTTTTACGAGACAATATGTCATTGCTCCAATGCTGTTATAATTAATCGGTCATTCTTTGTATTAACTTTATTCACATTGTTGTATATTTTTTCTGTCTTGATGGACTCTGAATCTTACTTTTGTGTGAATGAATGATTTATGTCAGGAAAACATGGTGAAGTACAGCCACAGTGATACATAGATGAACTCTTTTTTTTAATTGCATTTTAGGTTTTGGGGTACATGTGAAGAACATGCCAGATTGTTGCATAGGTGCATACGTGGCAGTGTGATTTGCTGCCTTCCTCCCCTTCACCCATATCTGGCATTTCTCCCCATGCTATCTCTCTCCAACTCCCCAGCCCCCGCTGTCACTCCCCTATTTCCCCCCAACAGACCCCAGTGTGTAGTGCTCCCCTCCCTGTGTCCATGTGTTCTCATTGTTCAACACCTGTCTATGAGCGAGAACATGTGATGTTTGATTTTGTGTTCTTGTGTCAGTTTGCTGAGAATGATGGTTTCCAGGTTCATCCATGTCCCTACAAAGGATGCGAACTCATCGTTTTTGATGGCTGCATAATATTCCATAGTGTATATGTGCCACATTTTTCCTGTCTAGTCTATCATCGATGGGCATTTGGGTTGGTTCCAGGTCTTTGCTATTGTAAACTGTGCTGCAATGAACATTCGTGTGCATGTGTCCTTATAGTAGAACGATTTATAATCCTTTGGATATATACCCAGTAATGGGATTGCTGGCTCAAATGGAATTTCTATTTCTAGGTCCTTGAGGAATCGCCACATTGTCTTCCACAATGGTTGAACTAATTTACACTCCCACCAACAGTGTAAAAGTGTTCCTATTTCTCCACATCCTCTCCAGCATCTGTTGTCTCCAGATTTTTTAATGATCGCCATTCTAACTGGCGTGAGATGGTATCTCAATGTGGTTTTGATTTGCATTTCTCTAATGACCAGTGATGATGAGCATTTTTTCATATGCTTGTTGGCCTCATGTATATCTGTTTTAGTTCATTGTAAATTCTGGATATCAGCCCTTTGTCAGATGGGTAGGCTGCAAATTTTTTTTCCCATTCTGTTGGTTGCCGATTCACTCTATTCACTGTTTCTTTCACCATGCAGAAGCTGTGGAGTTTGATTAGGTCCCATTTGTCTATTTTGGCTTCTGTTGCCAATGCTTTTGATGTTTTGGTCATGAAGTCCTTGCCTACGCCTATGTCCTGAATGGTTTTGCCTAGGTTTTCTTCTAGGGTTTTTATGGTGTTAGGTCTTATGTTTAAGTCTTTAATCCATCTGGAGTTAATTTTAGTGTAAGGTGTCAGGAAGGGGTCCAGTTTCTGCTTTCTGCATATGGCTAGCCAGTTTTCCCAACACCATTTATTAAACAGGGAATCCTTTCCCCATTGCTTGTTTTTATCAGGTTTGTCAAAGACCTGATGGTTGTAGATATGTTGTGTTGCCTCCGAGGCCTCTGTTCTGTTTCATTGGTCTATATCTCTGTTTTGGTACCAGTACCATGCTGTTTTGATTACTGTAGCCTTGTAGTATACTTTGATGTCCGGTAGTGTGATGCCTCCTGCTTTGTTCTTTTTGCTTAGGATTGACTTGGCTATGCGGGCTCTCTTTTGGTTCCATATGAAGTTTAAGGTGGTTTTTTCCAGTTCTGTGAAGAAGGTCATTGGTAGCTTGATGGGGATAGCGTTGAATCTGTAAATTACTTTGGGCAGTATGGCCATTTTCATGATATTGATTCTTCCTAACCATGAGCATGGAATGTTTCTCCATCTGTTTGTGTCCTCTCTTATTTCGTTGAGCAGTGGTTTGTAGTTCTCCTTGAAGAGGTCCATTATGTTCCTTGTTAGTTGTATTCCTATGTGTTTTATTCTCTTTGTAGCAATTGTGAATGGCAGTTCGTTCTTGATTTGGCTCTCTTTAAGTCTGTTATTGGTGTATAGGAATGCTTGTGATTTTTGCACATTGATTTTGTATCCTGAGATTTTACTAAAGTTGCTTATCAGTTTCAGGAGATTTTGGGCCGAGACAATGGGATCTTCTAAATATACAATCATGTCGTCTGCAAATAGAGACAATTTGACTTCCTCCTTTCCTATTTGAATACACTTTATTTCTTTTTATTGCCTGATTGCTCTGGCTAGAACTTCCAATACTATATTGAATAGGAGTGGTGAGAGAGGGCGTCCTTGTCTAGTGGCAGATTTCAAAGGGAATGCTTCCAGTTTTTGCCCATTCAGTATGATATTGGCTGTTGGTTTGTCATAAATAGCTTTTATTATTTTGAGATACGTTCCATCGATACCTAGTTTATTGAGGGTTTTTAACATAAAGGGCTGTTGAATTTTGTCAAAGGCCTTCTCTGCATCAATTGAGATAATCATGTGGTTTTTGTCTTTGGTTCTGTTTATGTGGTGAATTACGTTTATAGACTTGCGTGTGTTGAACCAGCCTTGCATCCCCAGGATGAATCCTACTTGATCATGGTGGATAAGCTTTTTGATGTGCTGTTGCAATCGGCTTGCCAGTATTTTATTGAAGATTTTTGCATCTATGTTCATCATGGATATTGGCCTGTAGTTTTCTTTTCTTGTTGAGTCTCTGTGGGTTTTGGTGTCAGGATGATGTTGGTCTCATAAAATGAATTGGGAAGGATTCCCTCTTTTTGGATTATTTGGAATAGTTTCAGAAGGAATGGTACAACTCCTCTTTTTATGTCTGGTAGAATTCGGCTGTGAACTCATCTGGACCTGGGCTTTTTTTGGGTGGTAGGCTCTTAATTGCTGCCTCAAATTCAGACCTTGTTATTGGTCTATTCAGGGTTTTGACTTCTTCCTGGTTTAGGCTTGGGAGGAGGCAATTGTCCAGGAATTTATCCGTTTCTTCCAGGTTTTCTAGTTTATTTGCATAGAGTTGTTTGTAATAATCTCTGATGATGGTTTGAATTTCTGTGGAATCTGTGGTGATATCCCCTTTATCATTTTTTATTGCATCTATTTGGTTATTCTCCCTTTTCTTTTTTATTAGTCTGGCTAGTGGTCTGTGTATTTTGTTGATCTTTTCAAAAAACCAGCTCCTGGATTTATTGATTTTTTGAAGGGTTTTTTGTGTCTCTCTCTCCTTCAGTTCTGCTCTGATCTTAGTTATTTCTTGTCTTCTGCTAGGTTTTGAGTTTTTTTGATCTTGCTCCTCTAGCTCTTTCAATTTTGACAATAGGGTGTCAACTTTAGATCTCTCCTTTCTTCTCATATGGGCACTTATTGCTCTATATTTTCCTCTAGAGACTGCTTTAAATGTGTCCCAGAGATTCTGGTATGTTGTGTCTTCGTTCTCATTGGTTTCGAAGAACATCTTTATTTCTGCCTTCATTTTATTGTTTATCCAGTCAGTATTCAAGAGCCAGTTGTTCAGTTTCCATGAAGCTGTGCAGTTCTGGGTTGGTTTCTGAATTCTGAGTTCTAACTTGATTGCACTGTGGTCTGAGAGACTGTTAGTTATGATTTCCATTCTTTTGCATTTGCTGAGGAGTGATTTACTTCCAATTATGTGGTCAATTTTAGAGTAGGTGTGATGTGGTGCTGAGAAGAATGTATATTCTGTGGATTTGGGGTGGAGTGTTCTGTAAATGTCTATTAGGTTTGCTTGGTCCAGGTCTGAGTTCAAGTCCTGGATACGCTTGTTAATTTTCTGTCTCATTGATCTGTCTAATATTGCCAATGGGGTGTTAAAGTCTCCCACTATTAGTGTGTGGGAGTCTAAATCTCTTTGTAAGTCATTAAGAACTTGCCTTATGTATCTGGGTGCTCCTGTATTAGGTGCATATATATTTAGAATCATTAACTCTTCTTGCTCCATTGATCTTTTTACCATTATGTAATGTCCTTCTTTGTCTCTTTTGATCTTTGTTGCTTTAAAGTCTACTTTATCAGAGATGAGAATTGCAACTCCTGCTTTTTTTTTTTGCTCTCCATTGGCTTGGTAAATCTTCCTCCATCCCTTTATTTTGAGCCTTTGTGTATCCTCGCATGTGAGATGGGTTTCCTGGATACAGCACACCGACGGGTTTTGACTTTTTATCCAATTTGCCAGTCTGTGTCTTTTCATTGGGACATTTAGTCCATTTATGTTTAGGGTTAATATTGTTATGTGTGAATTTGATACTGCCATTTTGATGCTAGCCGGCTGTTTTCCCCGTTAGTTGATGCAGATTCTTCATTGTGTTGATGCTCTTTACCATTTCGTGTGTTTTTGGAGTGGCTGGTACTGGTTGTTCTTTTCTATGTGTAGTGCCTCTTTCAGGAGCTCTTGTAAAGCAGGCCTGGTGGGATGAAATCTCTGAGTACTTGCTTGTTGGCAAATGATTTTATTTTTCCTTCACATATGAAGCTTAGTTTGGCTGGATATGAAATTCTGGGTTGAAAGTTCTTTTCTTTAAGGATGTTGAATATTGGCCCCCAGTCTCTTCTGGCTTCTAGGGTTTCTGCTGAGAGATCTGCTGTGATTCTGATGGGCTTCCCTTTGTGGGTAACCCGACCTTTCTCTCTGGCTGCCCTTAGCATTTTCTCCTTCATTTCAACCCTGGTGAATCTGACGATTATGTGCCTTGGAGTTGCTCTTCTTGAGGAATATCTTTGTGGTGTTATCTATTTCCTGGACTTGAATATTGGCCTGCCTTGCTAGGTTGGGGAAGTTTTCCTGGATAATATCCTGAAGAGTATTTTCCAGTTTTGATTCATTCTCTTCATCACATTCAGGTACATCTATCAAATGTAGATTAAGTCTTTTCACCTAGTCCCATATTTCTTGGAGACTTTGTTCATTCCTTTTTACCCTGTTTTCTCTAATCTTGCCTTCTCATTTTATTTCATTGAGTTGATCTTCGACCTCTGATATCCTTTCTTCTGCTTGGTCAATTCGGCTGTTGAAACTTGTGCATGCTTCGTGAAGTTATCATGTTGTATTTTTCAGCTCCATCAATTCACTTATATTCCTCTCTAAATTGTCCATTCTCGTTAGCATTTTGTCAAATCTTTTTTCAATGTTCTTAGTTTCTTTGCATTGGGTTAGAACATGTTCTTTTAGCTCACAGAAGTTTCATATTACCCACCTTCTGAAGGCTGATTCTGTCATTTCATCACACTCATTCTCCATCCAGTCTTGTTCCCTTGCTGGTGAGGAGTTGTGATCCCTTGTAGGAGGCGAGGTGTTCTGGTTTCTGGTGTTTTCATCCTTTTTGCACTGGTTTCTTCCTATCTTTGTGGATTTATCCACTTGTCATCTTTGTAGTTGCTGACTTCCTGATTGGGTCTCTGAGTGGACGTCCTGTTTGTTGATGATGAAGTTATTTCTGTATCTTAGTTTTCCTTCTAACAGTCTGGCCCCTCTGCTGTAGGACTGCTGAGGTCCACTCCAGGCCCTGCTTGCCTGGGGATCACCTGCAGCAGCTGCAGAACAGTAAGGATTGCTACCAGTTTCTTCTTCTGCTTTGTCCCAGAAGGATACCCACCAAATGTCAGTCTGAGTTCTCCTTTATGAGGTGACTCTTTGGATATATGGGGGCCAGGGAGCTGCTTGAGGAGACAGTCTGTCCTTTATAGTAGCTCAAGTGCTGAGCTGTGAGCTCTGTTGTTCATTCAGAGCTGCTGGGCAGGTACATTTAAGTCTGCTGCAGCAGAACTCATAACCCCCTTTTTTTTTTCCAGGTGTCCTGTCCTGGGGAGTTGGGGCTTTATTTATGAGTTTCTGCTGTGCTGCTGCCTTTTTTTTTTCAAGGCTGCCCTGCCCAGCAAGGAGGGAGCTTAGTCACTGTCTGCCTGCAGAGGCTTCACTGACCTGCTGTGGGCGCCATCCAGCTGTCGTGTGAACTTCCCTGCAGTCCTGATTATATGTGTGTAGTTAGATCTGCCTTGGCAATGGTGGCCTGCCTCTGTAATGACAGACTCTCTCTGTAATGGCGGGTTGCCTAGGCAACAGCAGGCTGCCTCAGCAATGGCGGATTGCCTTCGTAGTGGTGGAGTGCCTCGGTAATGGTGGACACCCCTCCCCCACAGTGCTGGACTGTCCTGGGTTCAGCTGTCCTTGCTGCCAAACTCTCAACCCAGAGCGCTTCCAAGTGCTGTTTTTTGTTTTTTGTTTTTGTGTGGGGGTGGGACCAGTCGAGCCTGACCACCTAGCTCCCTGCCTCAGAGCCTTTTTTTTTTTTTTTTTGGTTGAATGGTCAGCTCTCTCCCAGGCATTCCAGTCGTCAGTTGAAAAGGTGCCGGGATCTGTGTGATTTTCCATGCAGCGACCCACTGCGCCGGCTGAAACAGCGGCACTGAGATTCATGGCGCTTTTTTGCCTGGGAATCTCCTGGCCTGGCTCCCTGTTTCAGTCCCCCGCTTTTTTTTTTAATCTGATGAATGAGCGACTCTGCCTTTCCAGAGCTTCCCGGAGCTCCACTTGCTGACTAACAGGGGACCCAGTCCTGTTTACTCTGCACCGAGAACCACCATGCCGGCCAAAACAGCCACACTGGTGACACGTGGGGCTCCTCCACCTGGGAATCTCCTGCTCTGTGGGTAATAAAAATCCATCTAGAAATGCAGCGTCCACTCATGCTCTGCGCTTTCACTGGCAGCTGCAATCCTGAGCTGCTCCTAACCGGCCATCTTGGATCTTCCCTCCCACTGTTTGCTTTATTAAACAGCTACAGAAATCAGTGTGGGTTAAACCCTTTGGGTTCTTGCTTGGGCATTGCTAGCAAGTTCTCAAAGAAGCAATAGGCTGAACCGTTTGGCTCATGTCTGCAGATGGTTATTCTATCTAGGTTTTTGTAAGTTCACTCTGATGTTCACACACTGTAAAAATTACTTAATAATGCATTTCTCAGAATATGTTTTTGTCACCATAGGACACATGCCTGTTAAATCCCTATTTTTGCCTAAAGATTCAGTGACAATATAGGTGTAAAATAAATGTTCCCCCTAAAGTGATGAGATGTAGAATTTACTCTATCAATAGAAGGGAGCTCTCACACTTGCAAATGCATTGTACAAAATCCTGTCTGTCCATGATGTGCAAATTGTATTCCTGCATGAGATCATTCAGCCTGAATCACACACCCTCATATTTCCAGAATTCCATCAATAAATTCACAAAGCAGTTGAAAATCACAATATACATTTTAGGTAATGGGCCATAAGGGATTATTTTAATTGTAAGAAAGTGTACAAAAACATTTAGCATTTTACATATTTTTTTATTTAACCTTAATAAAGTGAGGTGACACTAAAACAGAAAAAAAGCCTGAACAGTATGATTCCTTTGCTTCAACAGTGAAGGGCTCCCTTGTACATGCAGTTCCCAAACAGTCAGCTTTCTTCATCCTGATCATCTGTGGCCAGTGCAAAAGAAAGGCCTGACAGGGAAATGTAAGGAGCCAGCTGGGTAACGCCATATGAGGGAATTCTTGGCGACATTCAAAAAACTCACACTTCCACTTTCAAAATCCAGAAACACACCAACCCGGCCCAGAGGTTTCTCTACATAGTGAAGAAGCATTGGAGAGCTGGTCAAGAGACAGAAATGATGATCCACCTTCACACATAAAAGAAGAAATATGTCCTCAGGTGTAATCATGGTGCCATTCTTCCTTATCCGGGAGTCCTCACAGACTCCCAGAGCCCAGTCCCAAGAGTCGTCCACATCCAGCTCCCAGTAGTGCTTCCCCGAGGAGAAGCCCCGGACTCCCCATGCAGCAAAATAGTCAGGTGTGTCAGAATTCAAACATCCACCTTCCTGTTCAGGTCTCAACATCCAACTTCTCACATCCTCGAACAGGCTGATATTGTGATTGCTTACTTCATAATTGAAGGAAATTTCCACTGTACAAAAAAGAGAATGTTCCAGTGAAAAGCAGTTTATACATTCTTAGGTTCAGACAAGAAAGAGACTCTCACTACAAGACACAGGTCAAGATTAAAAGGCAACTTTTGTCTGGAAATATGTTGGAATCAGAGGGTGTTAGGATATCTGCTCAAGCACATGGTTAAACTACAATGACCACAACTTCTATAAACTCAAAAATATAAGGGGAGGATTGTCATGCCTACGTCTAGTCAGCTACTTTTTATAACAGCTGAAAAACTGGAAGCTCTTGCACTGCAGCCAAGTCCGTAGCAATAAAATTTATGTCCATTGCCTCTTCCCTGTCAGGGCAGAGCAGGAGGCTGGGGACAGGAGGTGAGGTGGGGAGCCATTCTTACACCTAAATAAGTTATCACTTTGCCAGAAATATGATCTGCCACTTAAGTAAGCAAATTCACACTTAAAGAGAAAATCTGAATCCATCTTCTGAAAAGTGCAAATTCCTTGCAAGAATTATCTGACTTTCATGTCGGATTTTGGCACAGACTTCTTTTATCTGCCTGATTGATCATGATCTAACCTGGAGTTCTATCTAAGGGCTCATGAGCCACTAAATCACTTTCCTATTGTTCACAGATCCTTGGATTTGCATTGTTATTTAAGTTACTCGTGTATGTTTTGGTTGATGAAAATGCACATGATTAAAATTATAAATGCTATGAAACTTCATCTGAAATGTACTTAAAAAATAAACACAGTCACCAAATCACAATCATTAACAGCACTTAATTTGAAGTTGAAATGTCCTGAATTAACTCAGTTCTGTATACCTCATGTAATACTTGTACACATGAAATACTGTCAGAGAATGTTTCTAAGTCCTAAGGAGCCATTCTGCATGTTTTATGTTTTCCTAAGTAATTTTTTATATGGCTGATTCTTATTACATTTTACCAGCTTTTAGTTTAGTCTGTTTGATGATAGTGAAACTATAAATACAAAGACCTATTCACAGACTATTTTCTTCCAGATGAAATATCATTACACTAGGAAAACTGCCCACAGAAACCATACTTGAAGACATTACATGTTGGTCCCAGAAAGAGGGCGACACTCACCTCGGAAGCGGTTAAGCCTGTGCACCAGGCCAGTGATGGGCCCTGCAGTGAATGCTGGATTCACAGGCTGGGGCATGTGCAGCAGCACGGACTCACTCCTGCAAGGAAGCAGGTGCAGTTGATTAACCTTTCTGGTGTCTGTGTTTCAGAAAGAGATTCCAACAGGAAATGCTTCATTCAAACCCGATTCTGATATTGTAACGTAACTCCACAATCCTAGGATGGGTTTGTGGGTCTCTTAGGGAATCTTTCTAAGGATTCACTCCGTTTCTAACCTACTTCCACTGAAAGATAATTGCCTCTCTCCCTATCCACCACTAAATAGTTTGATTCTAATTATGATTCTGAATCTTAAAATTAGGCAACTGTATCCTAGTAACTTCTGCTTTGAACTCTTCAAAACATTACCCCCTGAGTCACTTGGGAAAGTAAGAAAAGATTAAAATCTGATACAGGGCATAAGAAAACATATTCAACATAACACACAAACACCTGAGCACAAACACATACACACACAATCACACTGACACATTATCTTGTTAACAAATTGTGTTTTCACTTTGTTGAAAACAGCTTGATGTTCTTCATAGCATGCCTTGTGCTGCAGCTCGCAATCATGGCCAAAAACATACCTTGCCATGACGTCTCCCAAGTCCTGTAAAGAGAAAAAAATACTTCTTTAAAAGGTTGTTATTCTGGCCGGGTGTAGTGGCTCATATCTGTTTTTCCAGCACTTTGGGAGGCCAAGGTGAATGGATCACCTGAGGTCAGGAGTTCCAGACTTGCCTGGCCAACATGGCAAAACCCCATCTCTGCTAAAAATACAAAAAAATTAGCTGGGTGTCATGGTGCCTGCCTGCAGTCCCAGCTACTGAGGGGGGTGTGGCAGGAGAATCACTGGAACACAGGAGGTGGAGGTTGCAGTGATTGAGTTTGGGCCACTGCACTTCAGCCTGGGTGACAGAACCACACTCTGTCTCAAAACAGGAAACAAATGAACGAACAAGCTGTTATTCTGCCCGTCTAGTCTTTAGGTTTTGAAAACTTTGAAGTACTACATACTATCACTGCAGCTCTTTTAAAGTGTATTCTCATCTCTCACATTTATACCAGTCAGACCAATTGACAGAATCTATTTTTGATAAATTCAGGACCCTGGATTTGAGTGAGAGAGAAAGGCGTGAGTAGTGACTGCGCATTGCTGCAGCTGTCTACAATGTGGTCTTTTTCAGGGCTAGTCCCTGAGGGGTAATGTGGCTCAAGTCAAGGGCATTTCAAAGGAAGACGGAAATGGTAGTTTCTTCATAATTTCTACATATTATCCAATGGAGACAAAAATATTATTTTCACATGAAATTTTTTTCTTCCAGGGTTTTAATGAAATTAATTGGAGAAGAAAGCTTGAGGTAGAAAATGTTCTGTGGAAATCTATTTGCACAGCTCCATAAAGCTTTGTTTCCATAATTAGGTTAGGAGTTGTAGTTATCTCTATAACCAGGTGGGAATGTCTCTCACCATCAATACAGGAGATAAAGAAGTATGTCTTTGGTACCCAATGAAAGGCAAATGTCAGCTAATACAAAGTGTCTCAAGGGACATCCTCAGTTCTTACCTGGAGCAGCTCCACATCTGGTTTATGACACATTTCCATTAGTTCCCGATACATTTCTTTCAAGTGTATCTTCTTTTGATACATGTTGATGCAACTTCTCTGGAGTTGTGGAAATATCTCTTGGTGTTCCTCGTACAGTCTCTCTAAATGTTGTTTTTCTTCCTTATAGAGAACTGGATGCAGCTTCCTATACTCAATCCTGATCATCTGCGCACGGAGAAGTGCATAGGCCTGGAGGGACATGGATTTTGTAGGTTACATACCCAGGTCTACTTCCACCTCACAGAACCCACAAATTCATCCTGACCTTTCCTTCATTTAATTTTCATTCTTTACAAACACTATGATGAGTTAAAAAGATCTTCCTTAGGGGAGAGCAAGATGGTCGAAAGGAAGTTTCTCCAGAGTGCAGCCCCCACCAAGTGAGACACAGAACCAGAGCGATATCCACAGTCTGCCCATCTGACAAAGGGCAAATACCCAGAATCTACAAAGAACTAAAACAGATTTACAGGAAAAAACAAACAAACCCATCCAAAACTGGGCAAAGGGTATGAACAGACACTTTTCAAAAGAAGATATATGTGCAGCCAACAAACATATGAAGAATGCTCATCATCACTGGGCATTAGAGAAATGCAAACCAAAACCACATTGAGATACCATCTATCACCAGTTAGAATGGCGATCATTAAAAAATCAGGAGACGACAGATGCTGGAGAGGATGTGGAGAAATAGGAACACTTTTACACTGTTGGTGGGAGTGTAAGTTAGTTCAACCATTGTGGAAGACAGTGTGGCAATTTCTCAAAGATCTAGAAATAGAAATTCCACTTGACTCAGCAATTCCATAACTGGGTATATACCCAAAGGACTAGAAATCATTCTATTGTAAAGACACATGCACACATGTGTTCATTGCAGCCCTGTGTACAATAGCAAAGACCTGAAACCAACCCAAATGCCCACTGATGATAGACTGGACAAAGAAAATGTAGCACATATACACAATGGAATACTATGCAGCTATAAAAAATGATGAGTTTGTGTCCTTTGTTGGGACATGGATGAACCTGGAAACCATCATTCTCAAAAAACTGACACAAGAACAGAGAGTCAAACACCACATGTTCTCACTCATAGGCAGATGTTGAACAATGAGAACATGTGGACACAGAGAGAGGAGTGTCACATACTGAGGTCTGTTGTGGGGGCTAGGGGAGGGATAGTGGGAGGGAAGGTAGGAGGGATAACGTGGGGAGAAATGTCAGTTATAGGTGATGGGGGGATGGTGGCAACAAACCACCTTGCTATGAATGTACCTATGCAACAATCTTGCATGATCTGCACATGTAACCCAGAACCTAAAGTACAATAAAAAAAAGACCTTCCTTCAAAATGTTTATAATTCATCAATTCTTGAACACCTGCATAAAAGCCCTTTAGATTTAAATGTTTAAATATATGTCCTCTCAAATCTGAAATACCACTAGAAAACAACTAAAATTTATCATTGATTGTTAAATTATCATCAGCAATAAATATATTTGTTACTCAATTAGTCTGTGGTCTCAAATCTTTGTACTTCACAGCCTAAACAGTCACTCTTAGTAGAAATATTGTCAGTATATTATAATCAGGGTCAGAAGCCATCAGTATATTATAATCAGGGTCAGAAGCCATCACACAAAGAAGATCTTAGTAAACATTTTAACTTCATCTCTGAAACTGACTACCTTTGCTCTGTCTCCTCTCTCCTTCTGCTAAAGCCACAGCCTTGCCCCACCATTCTAAGAACATGAATCCCCATTCCATTGTGTTTCTCCTCCCAATATTGACATCATATTCTCTCACTCCCCCAGTCATTTTTGTCCCTTCTCCTCAGCTTTTCATCATGTTACATTTTCTCCTACTCAAACAGGCATCATGGTCTGGACCCTTTGCTATCAGATTTCACCAGCACAGGCATATTTCTTAAATTACTGTTCCCACCTACTTTTTTCCCTAGGAGCAACATCATATTCACTGCTAAATGCCTTTATTTCTCAATTACATATTATTTAATCAATATTACATAATTCATCTCATACAGAAACCTCTGTCTGAAATATCTATTAATTTTAAGTACACATTTGCCTCTCAGAATTTATATATATATATTTTTTACTTATCTGAAAAACACTTCCAGAACACCTGAACAATTGTTATATTCAACAGTCAGGTTGTTTTCCAGGCTCTAATTAAACACATGACAAAATCTGGCATATGAGAATTTCAATGCAAGTTGCTAATATAAATGTTCTCAGCGTGCCTGTCTCAAATATGCCCTGAAGACACACGATCTCATACTTACACTCCAGAGGATGCTTGTTTTTCCCTCCTCACTTAGATTTCTCTGATTTTCTTGAATCTTTTCCCATAAAATCCTCATTTGCTTTAAGAGCTTCTCCTGCAAAAGAATTATGAGGGTGAACAACAGAAAATCAAATACCATAGATTCCACACTCTCAGTGAGATACGCAGGCAAGGGCTATAATGTATGAACAGACTAGAGGGAGGAAAATAAAACAAGTTTTATCACTGCTCATCCTCAGTATTTTTCAAATCTGAGGTTTCAGAATGTATGACAGTTTAGGGAACTGGTGAGTGAAGACTTCTTGTAACCTAGCTAATGATCAGTGAAACACCCTTCTTCAGAACCCACTATGCTAGCCTCCTGCTTTTGTCATTTGTCCAGTAATATTAAGTACATTTCCAAATGTATTTTCTTTGTTCTTGTAGTTTTGGTAGCTTTTCAATGCCTTTAGCGTTTATACTGTAGAGTCAAAGTAATAGTGACATTTACTTAATCACCCTCTTTTTGGGTGCAGGCTCCATGAAGGCAGGTATAGTTGCATATTGAATTCAAAATTTCATCATCGGTACCTCCAAAAGCACCTGGCACTCAGTAAAGAATGGAGTGATCACCACAGTGATTCTCATCTCCCTTCTCGTCTCTTGAACTCTGCCACCCTCCAGTTTTCAGGAGATCCCAGCACTGTCTCTTACCCGGTGTTCCTCAGCTGCCCCTTCAATGGGACAGTGTTTGTGAGCCTCGTGCTCCTGAGAGTTAGAGCACAGCGAGCAGAGCAGACTCTTGTCTGTGCCACAGAACATCTTCTTTGTTTCCCTATGGGTTCCACATACTTGTTTCTCAGAGCTCAGGAATTGCCAGAGACTGGCTCTCCTGGCAATCGTCACTAAGTTCTTCAGAAAAATGTTAGTTTTGAAATCCTTTTGGTGTGATGGTTCCCTGCATGTAGGGCAGTTGGCAGGTCTTCGGGCTCCTTCCCAGGAAAGGCAGAGACAGGGTCTACAGAAGCTGTGCCCACAGCCTATGGTGACAGGGTCTACCAGGTAGTTCAGGCAGATGACACAGGTGAGTTCCTTCTGGAAGGCCTGTGGGAAGTCTGAGTCCATTTTCCTAAGGGAAGAAAACCACAAGAATTTAAGCTTCTACCCTGGAGAGACAAAGATCCAAGCAAAGTTTGAATCAGTTTGTGATTGAATAACATAATTTTTTTTCTAGAGAAGAATAGGCTTTCATTTGCAATGACAGCAATAGGAGAAATAGAAAACTATGGCACTAAGAGACATCTGCCTCTGTAGAAAAATGTGATTGTTCTCCAATCAACACACAACCGGCTTTCCAAGCCCTACTTTTTTGCATAGAAGAATGTCAGATTTTTTGAGGTGTTAGTGTCCACCAAGTTGCTTGGGCTTCTAGGATTTCATCAAGCTATAAACTCAAGGGGTGAGTCTTAAATGGTCTGAAACTCAGTCACACTCTGAATTCCCAGTGACGTGGTTTGGAGAAGGGAAACTAACTTCTTCTACTCTCATTGTTTGATTTAACTGTAACAAGGATCCATCAGAGTTTTCCAGAGGGCCCCTGCTTGAAAATGTTAGAGCAGAGCTCATCCTTTGACCAAAATCAGACAAAGCCAGCCTTTACTCTCCAAGGCAAAAAAAACAAATCAAGGTAAATGTACTTCTCCAAGGTAGAACAAACAATCATTGTTTTACTAGGCTGCTGAGTTCATTCAATCAATAAAAACTCTCTGGGGTGTTTACTATTCCTGGACTGTCTGTTAATTTGGGGATATGTTGATAAAATGTAGACGTGTACACAGAGGATAGAAATATTTTCTAAGCTCTTTGGAAGCATCGCCATTACTCTTTCACACAGTCAGAAAAATACTAAGTATCATGCGTTAATAATAAGCACTAGACAATAAGGCAGAGTTTTAAATGAAAGGAATAAAAAAACCTAGGCCAGGCGAGGTAGCTCAAACCTGTAATCCCAGCATTTTGGGAGGCCAAGTCAGGCAGATATTTTGAGCTCAGGAGTTCTAGACTGGGCAACATGATGGCAAAGTGTCTAGATCAGCCTGTCTCTAAAAATACACACACACACACACACATATTATATAGATTATATATACATATATAATTAGCCCAGCATGCTGGCCCATGCCTATAGTCCCAACTACTTTGGGGGATGAGGCTGAAGAATTGCTTGAGGTAGGAAGTAGAGGCAGTAGTGGGCCTTATTTCCACCACTGCACTCCAGCCTGTGTGTCCCAGTCTAAAATAAACAAAGAAACAAGGAAAGGAAAAATCTAAAATCCTGGTTTCTACACCATATAAATACAGAAAGCCTCTATTTCTGATATTTCTACAATTGCCAGTAAGACTTTTCTGCATGAATACTCATTTCTGGCTTTCTTCAGCAGAGTAACTGAGGTTTCTGAAGAGACTTTTACCATGTTTTAGAAAAAAGTGTTTGCCCAAATCATTCAATGTACTCTACCTATGTATAGCCATACATTGCAACATAGGCACATTATCACTAGTAGAGTAGAATGTAACACATTTATACACATAGATTACAATACCCCTAACACATTTACAGAGTCTACAGAGATTAAAGAATTACTAGATATTTGGAAACTACTGCAAAGTGCTTATAATCTATAAAACAATTAAGAAATACATTCAGTAAAAAATTAATCATAACATTAATTTGAGGATCATGCAGCAAGACAGATGACAAAAATTTTCAATTTGTAAATAGGTTAAATGGAGCTTGTAAACCTATGGATTATGTTTAAAATCATTTAAAAAAATAAATGGAGCTTTTTTTTTTTTTTTTTTTTTGAGACGAAGTTTCGCTCTTGTTACCCAGGCTGGAGTGCAATGGTGCGATCCCGGCCCACCGCAACCTCCGCCTCCTGGGTTC
Organism: Aotus nancymaae; assembly: GCF_030222135.1. NCBI lineage: Eukaryota > Metazoa > Chordata > Mammalia > Primates > Aotidae > Aotus > Aotus nancymaae. Next base: position 1,977,268 of record NW_026988447.1, on the reverse strand, counting down.
AGGCAATTCTCCTGCCTCAGCCTCCTGAGTAGCTGGGATTACAGGCACGCGCCACCGTGCCCAGCTAATTTTTTGTATTTTTAGTAGAGACGGGGTTTCACCATGTTGACCAGGATGGTCTCGATCTCTTGACCTCGTGATCCACCCGCCTCGGCCTCCCAAAGTGCTGGGATTACAGGCGTGAGTCATCGCGCCCGGCCTATGGAGGTGTTTTAAAACTCAGAAAATGACATCATTTCATCTAAAAAAAATCTAAGTTTGCAGATAAAGTCCCCAAATTTTCTTTGTTTTGGTTTGTAACCTAATAGCAGCTCCTACTCTGGAAAGCATACACTTACCTCAGAAATAGATCTACGTTCTCACCAAAGCTTGCTGTCCAATAAGATGAAGTCAGCTCAGGGATCAGGGTCTCACAGTGCAGTGGCGGTAGCTTTCGGAAGTCTCCAAGGCCAGTTGCAAAGCCACGCTCTGGGTGCTGGAGAAGAATGAGCTTGGCGCCTGAAGCGTCCTTTTATACATCTCTGAAGACCACACCCCTTTCCTCTGATTGGATTTCAGGGGCCATAGGTGGGTGTTAACATAGTTGATTAAGTTTCTTCCAAACAAAAGGTTTTTTGTTTTTTTTTTAAATGAAGTTTCACTGTGTCAACCAGGCTGGAGTGCAGCGAAGCTATCGCAGCTCACTGAAACCTCTGCCTCTGAAGTTCAAGCAATTCTCCTGCCTCAGCCTCCCAAGTAGCTGGGATTACAGGTGCCCGCTGCCAGGCCTGGTTAATTTTTTGTTGTTGTTGTTGCGGTTTTAGTAGAAAGGGGGTTTCACCGTGTTGGCTAGATTTATCTGGAATTCCTGACCTCAAGTGATCCACCTGCTTTGGCTTACAAAAGTGCTGGGATTACAGCCTGAGCCACAGCCCCCAGCAATTCACTTTTATTGTAATGTAAGAATTTAATCTAAGGACACTCCTGGCCTCCCCACTGCAGAAGGGTTATTTCTCCTGCTCCTCGTTCTCCAGATGAAGTCTTCCAAGGGCCTCTCAGCAGCCGCGGGACATACGATTCCCTCTTATATTACCTGGCACTGCTCATCCCAGCTCAAGGGGAACAGGGAGAAAGTCTAGAAGCCTCTAGCCAGGTGCGGTGGCAGGCACCTGTAGTCCCAGCTACTATGAAGGCTGAGACAGGAGGATCGCTCGTGCCTGGGAGGTGGAGGTTGCAGTGAGGCGAGATCGTGCCACTGCAATCCAGCCTAGGTGACATAGTGAGATTCTGTCTCCAAAAAAACATAAATCAATAAAGAAATATAAAAAATAAAAATTGATGATTAGAAATACAATATAAGAAGACATTTATGACAAAATATAAAGTAAGCAGAAAGAATAAAAAAGTGTAAATGGAATTTGATTACTTTAACAAATATAGAAAAAAATTAAAGGGATTTAATCAATTCGTAGAATACTTGTGTTATCTTTAGGGAAATATTGGGAGAATTGTTTCCTTATTGTTCATAACTGTTTCCAATTTTTTTGTGTGTGGGTAAGAAGTCAATAACGAGAATAACAATTTCAGTAGATTTCAAACACGGTGTATTCCGTGAAGCTGATTTTCTAACTTTAAAAGAAAAATGATGTTTTCCCTCCTTGACAAAATACCTCATCATTAGAAATATGGTTTGTTTAGGACACACAGCTTTTTCTTCCTTGAGTATTTCTGTATTTGTTTCATTTTCTCCAAATGATAGTAAAAATCCAATTTGTGTCTCTATTTGATGTTTACAATTCCTGAAACAACTGAGCAGTGCATCGCACATAATAATTTCTCACTAAGGAAATTAAGCTGAATGTTGAATTTCCAACCAAAACTTTGAAACCAGAGGAAGAGCTATGTCTTCATCCTTCTTTTCTTGTATCATTTCTTTCACCTGTAACAAAGGATACAGGGTGTTAACACAAGATACAGAGAAAGAGAACATGTGTGTGTGTGTGTGTGTACATGCATTTACATATGTGTAACCACATCAATTTTTGTATTTGTAGCAATGCCTTGTGATTTTGATTCAGAAGCCCATAGCATTTTATTAAAATTATGTTTCATTTGATTGTCTCATCTGTTTATGGGAGCTGCTAACAGGGATTCTGTGTTTCATTTACCATATACTATTACAAAATCTGAGTTCATGATGCTAAATTCATAAATATTGAACATAGCTGAAATTCAAATTATGGAGGTTTTAGTTATTTCTATTTTTCCTTTGTCAACAGGGTACAACCAAAATAACAATATGGACCTCCTATTTAATTCTAAAACTAGTACTAATTTAGGCAAGTTACTTAATTCCCGATCTTTTGTTATCTCAACTATGAAATGGGGCTTCTACCCTGCCCAACATGCAGAATTGCTCTGAAGATTAAAAATCACATATTCTGTAAATATTCAAAACAGTAATTGGCTCATAGAAAGTGATCAGCCAGTTGTAAATGCTAACTGTTAGTAAAACTAAATTACAAAATGAAAGAGATAAATTAATGAATAAAATAATTAATGCTTTCTTAATGTAATGATTGTTTCTCATTAGTTAATTAAGTTGTGACGGAACTGGTATATTGAATTCAGTGACTCAGTGCTCATCTACTCAGGGCACGTTGATACACTTTCAGTTATGTTGAATCACTCTTATTGCAATAGCAACCTCATCACTCCTTTTGGAATGTGAGTTCTGTGAAAGTGTTTAAATCATAGCAGACAGCCAAATATTGTAGAAAGACTGAAATAAATACTGTGTTGCATGTTCCTAATAGGTTTAGCTTTAAAAATAAGAATATTATTAGTTATCACTTGGTAAATATTTATAATTTGTCAGGCATCTTACTGAACATTAGTAGGTTATCTTATTTTATTATTGATATTACTTTTGTGAGTAGATTACTAGGATACCTAAGTGAAGAAAGTCTTGCCTATATTTGCATATGTGGGATTATCAGTTATTTATTATTCTGGCGTAAATAATAATCACTATCATTTTTCCCATTGGCACATGCAGCTGTTTCTGTGCTTTCATAAGCCTCAGCAGAATAGCATTTTATAAGATTTAAAAATACGGTAGCTATGTATGCTATTGTTCTTAATTTGCATATTATAGGATCTTAAAATATACATGTCATGCTTGAAAATTAGTGACTTGAATTGTACAGGTCTACTTAGGCACATTATTTTTAAAAAATAAATACAGTCAGCCCTTTTTATCTGTAGATTTCACATCAGCAAGTAAAGGTGGATAGAGAATACAGTATTATTCACTGTAATCCCAGGTACTTAGGAAATCAAGAAAGGAGGATTGCTTGAGCCCAGGAGTTTGAGGCTGTAGTGAGGTATGACCAAGCCTCTGAAATCCAGCCTGGCGAAAAAGTAGACTCCATCTCTTAAAAAAACAAAATAAGATACTGTATTGAAAGAAATGAACCACATATGTGAACGGCCAACTTTTTACTTTTCAAGATGGTGAACTATAACTTGCCAAACTTTTTTTTTTGTTTTCAAACTTATATTTTTAAATATTAGTTTTGCATACAGAAAATGATTTTGCTAAAAATATCACAAAGTAGAAAAGACATAAATTCAGTAAAATGGCTTTTAAGTGAGTGAATTTATTTCTATGGAACAAATCTCAAAAATCATTTTTCGTTTAGCTTTGTTATGTTACAACTTTCATCACAGAATGATACTCAGGACATGAGCCTGAATATGAGAAGCTCAGATGTAGCTAATAAAGAACTAATGAAAAACGTAAGGTAAGAGAATCATGAATGTGTTTCTAAAAACAAAACAAAATAAAACAGAACTATTACATTCCATTTGGACTCTTAGACATGATTTTTGGAATTATTTTCTGTTTTATATTATTGCCTACTTCACTGTCTTAATAATGTGAAGACCAGGATGTCAAAGGGCATGAAGCATGTGGTGAGAGTTATATTATGCCAGTTAGCCCAAGGGGATCAGATGTGGCTTCAGATTCCACATACTCAGCTACATTTCCTCACTGAGGCACAACAAGGTGATCCAGAAAGTCTTATCTGACTCTGAGAATGCTGTACTTGAATTATTCTGAAAATCACTTGAAAAGATGAAATATTAAATGATTTTGACTACCAGCTGGATTATTATACTGATGTATCATTTTGATTTGTTGAGTGGTTTGTTCGCTGTCAGCCTGTTAATTCCACAGAAGAGGAGGGCCGACTTTTTATATATACATGTCTTTTCTGCAGGACTTGAGTATGCACAAATTTTGATATCTATCAAAGTCCTGGGACCAATCCCCAGAGATGACTGATTAAATTCAGTTTTGTTCTGAAATTTTATTTTGTGTATAGAAATACATTTTCATGAAGTTAAAACTATATTCATTTTATTTCTGATTCCAATATTTTTGAGAATTATTAATGATCACCTGATGTTTCTGTAATGAGCATTTATTGATCTTTAGGGTTACCAGATATACTTTTTTATAGGTAGGAAAAGAAAAAATGACTCCTTTTTTCTACGGTGGAAAAATATCATAGTTGATTTCTTGCAAGCCATTAGAACATTACAAAATATATGTAGTAAATTATAAATACAATATATTCTCATACAACGTAATACAATTTTTGCATATCTTTATTTTCAGTATCTTTCTGTTTCTTATTTTAAAAGAATGTATGTTTATTTTAGAAAATGTAAAGATCAAGAAAGCTGCAGCAGAAATTAAACATCTCCCTAGTTCCATCAGAAAAATATAAAATCATGGTTATATTCTTATGTGTATAATTCTAGCCCCTTCCCTATTTTAAATAAATTTTTGTTTATGTACACACAAAACCCAGTAAATCCTTCTATATGGAATATATATAATAAACATATATTTATTTTTTCCTATGTTTGGCATTTAGAGGTGCTTTTCCTCCTACATCTTGACTATTACTTTTTTTTCTGCCAAACATTGACTGTCTGCAGGTTGATCTTATATGTATTGCAGAAGGGGTTACGTCATTGGACAGCCAGAAATGGCTCTGTCTTTCTGTCCAGGGATTATGAAAGGGTCGGGTTCAGGAATAAGAGGATGCTTTAGGAATTTTGATTGGTTGGGCAATGGCAGCATATCTTTAACTTACCCATCACCCCCACTTATTTCATTGTTGTTCTTAAGCTACAGGTTCTCACACTGTCTCCCAAGCTGGAGGTCAGTGGTGCAATCTTAGCTCACTGCAGCCTCAAACTTCAGGGCTCAATCAATCTTCCCACCTCAGGCTCCAAAATCATTAGGCCTAGTCATGTGCCACAATATTCAACTAATATTTGTACTTTTATTTGTCGAGATAGGGTGTACCTATATTGCCCAGGATGGTCTCCAACTCCTGGCCTCAAGCAATCCTCCCACCTCAGTCTCCCAAATTTATGGGATTAAAAGCATGAGCCACCGCTCTGGAGCTTATTTGTTTACTTCAGAGTTTGTTCTTCTCTTCCTAGTCTGTTGCATGAACTCTCTTAGCTCGTTCTATAAAATATTCTTCTGCCGTGGTCATGTGAAACATTACCAAATTGTTTCTGATGATTCCTCATGTTTTATGTTAAGTATTCTAACATGATAGTGTGACTTTTTTTAAAAAGAACAAAAACAAAACAATAGAAGTTTGGCTAATCACAAACAAGACTTTAATGATCACTGTTGTGCTATAACTTATTATAATGCATTAAAAACCAGGACTTATTTGTAATATGCCTTGAGACAGATAATTCAGTCACTTGATTTCTCAGACCTCAGTTTTCTCCTCTGTGAAATACTAATACCAACTGTGTGTAGTTTATTTTGAAGAATTTGGAAAATTGTAACTAAATACTCTGATATCAAGCATGATTGCTGTGTTTCCTATATTGTCGTTACTGTTGTAGCACTGAACCACTTAACCAAGTTAAGTTTTTGCTCAAAGTGAAAATATAATTAATTAATACATATTTCATAGACTAACTTTTTTTTGAGACAGAGTCTCTCTCTGTAGCTCAGGCTAGAGTTCAGTGGTGTGATTGCAGCTCACTGCAACCTCTGCCTGCTGGGTTCAAGCAATTCTCCTGCCTCCTGAGTAGCTGGGACTGCAGGTGTGTGCCACCATGCCTGGCTAATTTTTTGCATTTTTAGTAGAGTCAGGGTTTCACCATGCTTTCCAGGCTTGTCTCGCACCCCTGACCTTGTGATCAGCCCACATCTGCCTCCCAAAGTGCTAGGATTACAGGCTTGAGTTACCTTCCCTGGCCAGACTAGTCTTTAGAGATGATTGAATGTCGAAGTTCAGTTGACAAGTGACTTGTTCAAATTGTTAAATTAGAAATATTCAATGTTAAAATTGTAGCGTGCTCTTGTGTTTCTCTTCTATAACATTTAGGCAACTAATAAAGACCATACTGTTTGATCAACAGGCATGTCATCCATGCTCCAAGCAGCCACAGCAAGTATTCAAGGGAGTCATTTTCAGGAATTTCTGATGCTCTGTTTGACATTGAAACCAAAGCGGATCTTTGCAAAACTCAGGGAGAAGTGAAGAGAAAGGTTGCTGTTGGAGCCCTCACAGTGCAGGCAGCTGCAGAGGCTTTGAAAGAAGCAGCCTGAGAGGATTCTTTAGAGAATCCACATAGAATTTTTGTAGTATATCACTCAGAAAGACTGCAGGTGTGTGCCACCATGCCTGGCTAATTTTTTGCATTTTTAGTAGAGTCAGGGTTTCACCATGCTTTCCAGGTTTGTCTCGCACCCCTGACTCAGAAAGACTCAGAATCCACATAGAATTTTTGTAGTATATCACTCAGAAAGACTCATGATGGGTATATTGATGAAGTTTAAATTAGTATATTAGAAATAAAGCTAGACATTATATACAGTCATGTGAGTGTCCATATATTTATCTATGTATATATTTTTCTTTTATTTTCTTGTTATGGACTAAAAATAAAAATATATATAACTAGACAAGGTTATACTGAAATGGAAGAATCAAACTCAGTATTAAATCCAAGGGGAATGGGTAAATATGGTAAAACTCCCATCTGGCATCATCAGGGAATCGAGTCTAATCTGTTCATGTCACTTCACACGTAGGAAAACATCAGTATGTCATAGAGCACACTGGGGAATATGCACAACTGCTCCAAGTCACAGGCCTCACACCCTGCCTGGCCTCCCAGGGCTTGGAGGATCACTGTCTCAGCACATGGTTGAGAAACTAATTAAATTACACTTGTATTAGATGGAATCACTCTATAGCATAAGAAATGATTTTGTATTAAAAGTATTTTATTTATATAAAACACTATCATATCAACACGCAAGGATAGAGAAAAATAGTAATGAAATCAACATTTGTGAACCTGTGGGGATCCCCCACCAGCGTAGAGGCCCCTCCGTGTCTCCGCCATGACGGGGTTTGAGCCCAGACACGTCTCTCTCCACTGGGTGCAGTCGAGTGAGGTGGCTACAGGAAGACGTGGGAAATGTTAAGCTTGCAGAAAGTCACTCTCAGTTCACTGCTTCTAAGGCATGACTGAAGTAATGCCAGATTATTGTTTTTCTCCTGAAGTCACTGTTCTGGGCTAGTTCTATGACTCTATTTACCCGTAGCCATAGAAACATTGAGATCATTCACTGAATCACTACAAAATTGTTCCCCTCCTGATTTATTGCTTGCCCACCTGTCTTAACGTTATTTTCTGTAACAATGGATAAAAGGATAAGAATCTTTTGTGACCTTTAGGTAAACTTGTATGTTGTCCCCTTCCTTGGTTATTTTGTACTTTCTTTGGTTACCTTGTAACTTTCTGTTTTTTCCCCTGATAATGATTCTGTAAGAAAACTGACGTCAGCCACTGTATGTAAAATCATATATAAGAACATGTGCACAAAGAATAAATCGCTGATCTGAGCATATCTCATTTCAGTCCTCCAGACCCATCTATCTCTCTCTCTTCTCTTCCGCGCACTCTCTCTTCCAGGTATTAGGACCCTCTTGCTGGTCAAGAGACCCCCGGCAGACGTGCCGGTCTCACGGCCAACAACATGAACCTACTAGCTATATTAAGAAAACACTGTTTTCAATGTCCTTGGGCCCCCCATGTACTCACGACTGTTGTGCTTCTTCACTTTCTTGAATTGTATGTTGATCTTTATTTCCTGTGTTATTCTTTATGATTTTATCACACATGGCTATATTATTTACATGTTTATGTTTTTGTTTTACGTAGTTTACTATTTTTTATAAATGAAATCATGCCATGTATATTTTTATGGTACTTGATTTTTTTCCACAGGTCTTTGAGGGTTTAGATAGATAGCATTTATTGAAATGAAACTAAGATTCATGGTCCATCAAGACAGGGAAAACATATAATAATGTGAATAGGGAAAGTTAATATAAAGAATAATTAATTATAAGAGAATTTGAGCAATGAAATATTGTCTAGTAAAATGTAAGGAGAAGTTTAAATAAGATGTGATGAGCACATATAAGGAATTGCCATTGTTTTCAGGATGAAGTTTGAGAAGCCAGTGTAGAGTCTCCTCACACCTTGGCCTCACTGAATGTTAACAAGTCGCTGTGGTGTTGCACTTGAAAAACTTGGTTTAAATCCACACTTCAGGACCGCCCGGAAACTTGCCTTCTGGGCCACTTGTAAAGCTGTTTAGGAAGAAATGTCATCTCAGAGGGGCTCCACTGCAAATTGGAAAAGGTCATTATCAGAAGTTCTTGGCTGCTGAGTTCTCCTGGCCACTATGAACTTGAAAAAGTGAGTGCTATAGCAGCAGCCTGAACTACAGAAACTAGGAAATGGTGTGCCCCTGTATACCTTCTGGGCCAAATACCAGACATGTCATTTCCAAAGCAGATTGGAAGCATGTTTTTGGAATTTCTCTCCAATGTCTTCTACTCCCAAAGATTGACATCTTAACACTTGGCAAAGAAAAAAATATTTGAAGGATCCAGATCTATTTATGTAAATAATCAGGAGTGAGTTTGTAGTTGATAATCCAAAGTTGGATAAATGGTGCATAATAAAATTTATTTATCCATTTTCTGCTGATGTACATTTGGAATTTTTTTTTTTTTTTTTTTTGTATTTTGGTTTTGTGAGCATGTCTGCTAATGCAAATATTCAGGAGATTCTCTTTCCTGACAGCATCTTCCGATAGGTGGAATATCTGGGTTATAAAATTTGTGGATCATCAATTCTATTGGACAATGCTGCTTATCATTTCAAAGTGATTTTATTTATTTATATTTCTACTAACAGGGTAATCATATTATATAAAATAATAGAAGTATGGGTGACTGGCAAGTTAAAGAAATATAAATAACTCACTCTGATTAAAACCCAAGGCATTTGAGGGAAGAACAATTTATACACTGAGCATCAAATACTTCAAGTAAGTTTTGGAAGACATCCAGAGGAGTGTAACTACTTTCCTGTAGTTTATCAAAATCCCATAATAAGGTTAAGCAGGTAGAAATATAGGCACATTTGTATTTCAGAAATCATTCTGGCCTAGATGAAATAGAAGGGCATCAACCCAGAAAGAGAACAGAACTAATTTGTGTGCGTGCGTGTGTGTGTGTGGGACAAGGTGGATATTATTATTCTATGAAATGGATGAAAACCTGCACAATACTTGAAAGCTTTGTTAACTTTCAATCAATCCTGCCAGCATGCAAGAAGCATTTCCCCCAAAATATTGTATGCAGTTCAGTGTCTTAGGAACATACTTTGGCAACATATTTAATGTCACTGATAGAAAAAGAGTTTTTAGAGACAGACTTCCTGGGTTAAAACTCTACTTAATTTGAGTATAACTATGGGAAAATTATTAAAGTTTCCTGTTCTTAGGTTTCTTATTCTTTAAATGAGTATAAAATATTATTTATTTCATGGAGTTGCTGTAAGAATTAAGTAAGCTAGAATATGTAAAGCACTTAGAACAGTTTTTGGCATATAATTTGTAATTAATAAATGTCTGATATTTTCACTTGAATGACAGTACTTTTTAGGTATTGAAATACCACTTTTTCTCTCTTACCTATTCTGCATGATGACACAGTTGTAGTATAATAGATGGTAACTTTTTCAGCCTCTAGCACTAGAGTTTGCAACTATTGCTCATTCTTTTATATGCATCTCATAGATTGCTTATTGTTTATTTCTGTCTAATACAGGGCATTCTACACAACATAGCGTTGAATTTTTACTGAAAAGTGAGAGTAGTAGAAAGCCTTTCTTCTCTACACTCAGGTAGATAATATATAACATTTTAAGAAGTGTTTGAAGCAGTTTTCAAAGAACAACATTTCTGGAAAACTCTGCATATATGTATCTATGATTACCTTTTCTTAACTTTTTTGGATCTATCTTTTGAAGGATATTGCTGATCAAATGACACTTCAAAAAACATACTAATTTGCAATGCCATGGATTGATTAAAAAGACAGCCACTCCATCTTTTTCTAGGATACACTGGCTTTTATAAAGTTTATCATTGTTTTAATGTCTGTTAATATGTAAATGGTGACTTTGATTTAGATTTTTACTTTTTCAATTTCTAGCAAGGTTTGTTAATTTTAAGTTTATAGAAGTGACCTAAATTCCCAAACATAAGATAATTTATTAATACAACTATGTGTAAACACTGGTGATTTATTAAATCATGGTAAATGACAACAAAATCTGTTAGTATGGCAACTGTGTTAAAAATATCTTTTATACACTATTAAAGATAATTATGCATATAATTATTGTGTAAATAGCAGCCAGACACCTTGACTAATGCCTGTAATTTCAGCACTTTGGGAGGCGGAGGCAGGTAGATCACCTGAGGTCACCAGTTTGAGGACAGCCTGTCCAACATGGTGAAACCCCATCTCTACTAAAAATACAAAAATTAGCCAGGCATGGTGGCAGACACCTGTAATCCCAGACACTTAGGAGGCTGAGGTAGGAGAATTGCTTGAATCTGGGAGGCAGAGGTTGCAGTGAGCTGAGATCATGCCATTGCACTCCAGCCTGGGTGACAGAGGGAGACTCCATCTCAAAAAAGGGTAATAATAATAATGATTATTATTGTGTAAGTAATTAATTTATAATTTAAAAAATATGGATACATTGTTATTGATATTTATGTACATATATATGTAAAGTAACTGCTTTAAAATTATTCAAAAAGTTGTATGAATTGAAAAAAACGATTTTATTTTTATATAAATCATTATGAAATAGTCATAAAATAGTAAAAATAAGAAAAAAAGGTCGATACAACTAAATCCACTAAGCATTATATATAAAATTATATGAAACACAATTGAGTTCCTCTATATACTTTTTTAAACAAGAGAGTTACACAGTTCAGATGTGTTGGTAATCTCAGGTAATGTTTTATCTTTGAACATATTCAGATAAATAATGGCTAGGCACTTAAGCAATTATAATTTTAAAACTCAGAGTAAGAAACAAATTTTAAAACATGTGGCCAGTCACGGTGGGTCAAGCCTGTGATCACAAGCACTTTGGGACGCCGAGGTGGGAGGATCACCTGAGATCAGGAGTTCCAGACCAGCCTGAAATCCTGTCTCTCCTAAAAATACATAAATTAGTGGGCATAATGGCAGGCACCTGTAATCTCAGCTACTTGGGAGGTTGAGGCAAGAAAATCACTTCAACCAGGTAGGCAGAGGCTGCAGTAAGCTGAGATTGAGCCATTGCACTCCAACCAGAGCAAAGGAGTGAGACACTCTCTCGAAAGGAAAAAAAAGCATGTGAATAATGAAAACATATTTAATGTAATAATTGTTTTACATGAAATATTTCTTTGAAAACTTGTGCTAAGTCAACTGTCTTGCATCTCATCCCAAACTTGTCTGTTGAGCTTTGAGCCCCCAAGTGTGGCTTTCTGTGTAAATCTAATCAGCCAATTTACCCCTTCCTGTACAATCTAATCAGTTTCAAAAAGCGGGTGTGGTCTTGGGTGGGCCCATACACTATAAAAGGATGCTTGTCCACATACCTCTCCTTCTGTGAGGACCCACTGGATTTGTGGCTGCTGCGCTTTGGAGTGCCAGTAGTTACTTCTAATCTGGATATTGACAGAGCTTCTAGAAACAGACCATTCATAGTAGCCTTGTGAGTATCAAATTTACAGTAAATCTGTATGTTTACTTTTTGTCTTAAAAATACTTTAAATTTACCTGGCAGCATGCTTGGGTCTTTTCTAAGCAAACAAGTAGCTGTCCTAGTGATTTTACATCAAATCAAGATAAAGTATCTTTAATCTGTAACATATGATTTGTGTTCCCTTGCTATTTGATATTTTTTATGTGACTATTTTCTAACTATTGTTAGATTTTTTAGGTGTGAAAAGATGTATTTCTATGGTTTCATGCAGTGATAGAACCCATCAAATACCTAAAATGTTCACTAAAATGTGGGCATGCAGTAATGGTTATAATTTACATCACAGTAAAAGTTAAAAATGTTGAATTGCTTTGAAAATTCTTATTGCAACGATCCTATTTGCTGCATCTTCACAATTTTCAGTTTGCAGACCACACTTGAAAGCTGTTGAAAATAGATCTAACTGGCCTAGCATGCCGGCTCATGCTTGTAGTCCTAGCACTTTGGGAGGCTGAGGGTGGGAGATCTCTTGAGGTCAGGAGTTAGAAACTAGCCTGGCCAACATGGTAAAAAACTGTCTCTACTGAAAACTTGAAAAAATGATCCTGGCACGGTGGCAGGTGCCTGTAATATCAGCTACTTGGGAGGCTGAGGCAGGAGAATTGCTTGAATCTGAAAGTTGGAGGTTTTAGTAAGGTTGCAACAAAAAAAGAAAGAAAGAAGGAAAGAAAAAGAAAGAAGAAAAGAGAGAGAGACAGGAAGGGTAGGAGGGAGGAAGGAAGGAAGGAAGAGAAAAAAATGAAAACAGATCAAACCAACTGGTAAGGGGTTCCAAGAGAGTGGCTTCCAAGTCACTATGAGAAAAGGTGAATTGGTGGCCATGCTTCCATTAACTGCATTTCTGGATTTTCTACTTTAGAGCAGAAAACCTAAAACATGTCTTCACTTTTTTGTTATTTTAGAAGATAATTGATTAGTTGTTGATTAATTCTTCCTATTATAGTTTAAATACTCACTATTTCAGAATGTGAAAGTGTTCTCTCTGATCATCTGAATTGATTATGAAAAAAACTTTTCTAAATTAATAGACATTATCTACATTTAATTTATTGAAAGGAAGAGTTTTGATATTAAAGTTAGAAGGACAAATTCAATGAATGATAATTTTAAGAGTTGACAGTTGAAGTCCACTTTGATTAATCAAGCTTAGATAAAACCTACTTCATTTATAATTCTCTAAGAAAACTTCATGGGTGAGTTCAGAGGCAGAGAGTGTAGAATAATAGAATAGATACTAAGTGTGTTTCAAATATTATCATCATGGAATCATTGAGAGAGATAGAATGACAGAGACAGGAAGAGATTCACAATGTGTTTCTTCATTAATCAGCTTACATAAGTGACTCAGAAATCACCCCAACGTTTATCCTCTTCCCAGGATTTAAGCTTGTCTAAGTAATTGGGAATGACTGAGAGCGCTGCTTGTTTAACAATAATACCATGAGGACCCTCGTCTCATTTTACCATTTGAATCACAGTTGAATCTTCATATCCATGGGTTTCATACCCATGGATTCAACTAATCTCAGATAAAAAATATTTGCAGGAAGAAAAAGCAGCTGTACTGAACATGTTTTTTTTTTTTTTTTTTGAGATAGAGTCTTGCTCTGCCACCCATGCTGGAGTGCAGTGGTCAGATCATGGCTCACTGCAACCTCTGCTTCTGGGTTCAAGCGATTCTCCTGCCTCAGCCTCCAGAGTAGCTGGGACTACAGGCGTGTGCACCATGCCCAGCTAATTTTTTGTAATTTTAGTAGAGACTGGGTTTCACCATGTTAGCTAGGATGGTCTCAATCTACTGACCTCGTGATCCGCCAACCTCAGCCTCCCAAAGTGCTGGAATTAGAGACTTGAGCAACTGCACCCAGACAAACATGTACATATTTTTTAACAATCTTCTTGCTCTTCCTAAACAGTATGGCATTACAAGTATATATACAGCATTTACTTTGTATTAGGTATTCAAAGTCATCTAAAGATAAAGTATTCAGGAGAGTAGACTTAGGTTACATGCAAATCCTACACAATTTTCTAAAAAGAGACTTGAACATCTTAGGATTGTGGTATCTCAGGGAGCCCTGGACCCAATCTCTAATGGCTACTGAGGAAAAACTTCATAAATTCAGCATGTTTGCTAATTTACTATGTCTCAGTTTGTACTGGAGCTAAGTTATTGAATAGATTGAATAGAACTCGAGTAAACAAGGAAAATTGTCTACCAGTCTTTTTTCCGTATCATAGGGGAAAAAACAAATAAAATAAGAGAGAGAAATTCTGGGATGACAGGTGTGAGCCACAATGCCTGGACTTCTTTTCCCTGAGTTGAAAATTACCTACACTTAGAATGAACAGGAGCCAGCCCTTACACATGCAATCGACATTCTCATTGGCTAATTATCCTTTGGTTTTTCCCTGCAGTTTCTCCCACCCCACCCAACCCCCAAGTCCCACCTCCACTATTTCCTCCATTCCTTGATTTGCAATGTTGCTGTTTCGTTTGCACATGTATGAGCTTCAAATCCTCTCTGGACCAAGGAAGATGAATGGGAAGGTTTAAGTAACTTGAGCATTGACAATTAGGCTAAAAATTCATACTTAAAATGGGCCCACTGAAGGTTTCAAAAGTATGATCTAGGTTGGGCCTGATGTCTCACGCCTGTCATCCCAGAACTTTGGGAGACCGAGGCGGGCGGATTATTTGAGGTCGGGAATTCAAGGCCAGCCTGGACAACATGGTGAAACACCATTTCTACTAAAAAGTCCAAAATTAGCCAGGCATGGTGGTGCACACCTGTAGTCCCAGCTACTAGAGAGACTGAGGCAGGAGAATCACTTGGACCTGGGAGTCAGAGGTTGCAGTGAGCTGAGATCTCACCATTGCACTCCAGCCTGGGTGACAGAAATAAAATCCTATCTCAAAACAAAAAAATATGTGACCTCAGTAATACTTGGGAGTGGTTCTCTTGGGATCCTGAGTAGAGTGTGGGGACATTTATGGTTGTCATGACTAGGGGGTGGTCCCCACATGGAGTGAGTGGAGGCCAGGGATGCTGCTCAGCATTTGGCAGTGCTGAGGATGGTCCTAGCCCAGAGAAGCATCCAGCCCCAGTAATGTCCGGAGTGCAGAGCTGGGGAGACCTGTGTTCATTATTGGAAAAATATCAAATCTGGCCAGGCATGGTGGCTCACACCTATACTCCCAGCACTTTGGGAAGCTGAGGCAGGTGGATTATGAGGTCAGGAGTTGGAGACCAGCCTGTCCAAGATGGTGAAACCCCATCTCTACTAAAAATACAAAATTTCACTGGGTGCAGTGGCAGACGCCTGTGATTCCAGCTACTTGGGAGGCTGAAGCAGGGGAATCACTTGAACCTGGGAGGCAGAGTTTGCAGTGAGCTGGGATTATGCCACTGCACTCCAGCCTGGGTGACAGAATAAGACTCCACCTCAAAAAAAAAATTGAATCTGTCCCTTGCTCACACTGGACACCAGAATAAACTCCTGATGGGGCGGATGGTGTAAACCAGGGGACCCCAGCTCCTGGGACTCTCCTCTTCTTTCCCTCCTCACTCAGGGTGTGGATTTCAATGTGTGCAGCCTCCTGGGACCTCAGCAGGGCAGAGGATCATGGGATGCAGAGTCTCTTGGGGGTCTGTGGAATCCCCTAAGATTCCAGTGTATCCTGGAAACAATTCTGCCCCCCCCAGCAGGGTACACTCAGTAATGTCTGGGGACATCTGCTCCTGGCATGGAGTGGGCGAGGTCAGGGACACTGCTCAGCACCCTGCAGTGCCCAGGACAGTCCCGTCCCAGAGAAGGACCCAACCCCAATGTCCACAGTGCCTGGGGGAAAACCCCTGTTGTAGGAATTGAAAGTGTATGTAGCTTTCAGCTGAACAGAAATCATGGGTATTCATCATTTAAAAGGAAAAAATGGGAGGGGTGCAGTGACTCACACCTGTAATCCCAGCACCTTGAGAGGTTGAGGTGGGCAGTTCATCTGAGGTCAGGAGTTCCAGACCAGCCTGGCTAACATGGGGAACCCATGTCTCTACTAAAAATACAAAAAGTAGCCAAGCATGGTGGTGGGTACCTGTAATCCCAGCTACTCGGGAGGCTGAGGCAGGGGAATTGCTAGCACCTGGGAGGCGGAGGTTGCAGTGAGTTGAGATTGTGCCACTGCACTCCAGCAGAGGAAGGCTCTGTCCCCAAAAAAAAAAAAAAGAAAGAAAGAAAGAAAGGAAGGAAGAAAGAAAGAAAAAGAAAGAAGAAGGAAAATAAAAAGAAAGAAAGAAAAAGAAATGAAAAGAAAAAGGAACCCTCTGTGGATGTGTGTTCCTGGGGCTGAGCAGGTGGGGACCCTGGCAGCTCCTGGGCTGCAGTGACTCAGGGCCCGGCCTCTGTGTGAACCTGCAGATCCCGAGGGTGTCATTGCAAACCCGAGTGGGCAGAGGGTGTAAATGCCTGTCCCAGATGCTGATTTCTTTCTGAGAAGCAGAATGCAGAGAAACTTCTGGGAGAAATATCGGAGGAAGGAGATTCCCCATGGGCCTCCCAGAAGAGCCGGTGAAGCTCAAAAGCAGGGCTTCCTGTTTCTTGGGCTGCCCCTGGGAAGCTGCCTCTGCTGCGCACTTTGCTCTCAGGTGCTTTTCAGAGTGCAAAGAAGAGAAAGAAGCCAGTGTAATTTCTGTCCTTCTGAGAGAGTCTCTCGTGGGCATTGTGTGTCTAAGAGCACTGAGAAGTCCAGGCCCAGTGGCTCATGCCTGGAATCCCAGGCTGAGGCGGGCAGATCACTTGAGGTCAGGAGTTCAAGACCAGCCTGATCAACATGGAGAAACCCTTTGCTACTAAAAATACAAAATTAGCTGTGAGTGGTAGCACATGCCTGTAATCCCAGGTACTTGGGAGGCTGAGGCAGGAGAATCACTTGAACCTGGGAGGTGGAGGTTGCAGTGAGCCGATATCGTGCCACTGCACTCCTTCTTGAGCATCAAGAATAAAACTCCATCTCAAAAAAAAAAAAGAGCGCTGAGAGCCAGTAGGGTCAAGGGTCAAGGACTCAGGCCAGGGTGCGAAAGGAAGGGACAAGGGGAGGGCAGGGACCCTCCTGGGCACAGAAGAGCAGTGGTGCTGTTGGAACCACAACTGTGACACGCCCTAACCAGGGTCTTCCTGGGGCACAATGGACACTGGGGCCTGGCTCACTCTCTGGGCACTGCAGGGTGCTGAGCAGCATCCCTAGCCTCCAACCACTCCATGCCAGGGGCAATCCCAGTCGTGACAACTGCAGAGGTCCACAGACATTGACTAGTGTTCCCTGGGAGCAGAACCACCCTGCCTGAGACCCCCTGGGTCAGGGGATTCCACAGACCCCCAAGAGAATCTGAGCCCCATGATCCTCTGCCCTGCTGAGGTCCCAGAAGGCTTCACACATTGAAATCCACACCCTGAGTGGGGAGGGAGAGAAGAGGTGAACCCAAGAGCTTGGGGTCCCCTTGTTTACACCATCTGCATTGGGAGCTTATTCTGGTGCCTACTGTGAGCAGAAATTGAACTCAATTGTTTTCCCAAATAATTTTTTGAGGCAGAGTCTTACTCTGTTGCCAGGCTGGAGTGTAGTGGTGCCATCTCGGGTCACTGCAACCTCCGCCTCCCAGATTCAAGCGATTCTCCTGCTTTAGCCTCCTGAGTAGCTGGGATCATAGTCACCCATCACCACGCCCAGATAATTTTTGTGTTTTTGGTAAAGCTGGGGTCTCACCATGTTGGCCAGGATGGTCTCAGTCTCTTGACCTCATTACCCACCCGCCTCTGCCTCCCAAAGTGCTAGGATTACAGGGTAAGCCACCGTGACAGCCTCTTTTTTTTTTTTTTTTTTTGAGACAGCCTCACTCTGTTGCCTAGGCTGGAGTGCAGTGGCACCATCTCAGCTCTCTGCAACCTCCGTCTCCTGAGTTCAAGCTATTCTCCTGCCTCAGCCTCCTGAGTAGCTGGGATTACAGGCACCTGCCACCGCACCCGGCTAATTTGTGTGTGTGTGTGTATGTATATATATATGTGTGTGTGTGTGTATTTTTTTTTTTTTAATGGACTGGGTTTTGCCATGTTAGCCAAGCTGGTCTCGAACTGCTGATCTAGGTGATACGCCTGCCTCGACCTCCCAAAGTGCTGCGATTACAGATGTAAGCCACTGCGCCAGCCGAAATTGCATTTTTAAATGTAAAAGCCCCAACAGGAAGGAGACTAAATACAGTTCCCAGGCTCCATGCAGCTCTCCCCACGGGTCTCATGCGGGTCTCCATGCTGAAAGCTTGGGATGGGGGAGGCCAGGGGAGGGAGTCACACATCAGTGGCCAGTGAGACCCTGAAGAAGGTGCTGCTGTTTGTTAAGACTCTTCGCTGTAGTGTGTACAGTCTTGCGTTGTTTTCTTCTTGCCTTTTCGAGCATTGTGAATTCCCCAAATGAGTTAACCGTAAATCAACTTGGATCCTGGATCCTCTCTTTGTGTCTCACTAGGGGACTTCAAGTGGTAGCCCTGACTAGCCTTTTCTCTTCTGGAGACCAGGGCCCATAGAAGCAATACTGACCTGGAACTTGTGTTAGTCACTGCTAAATGGCCTTTCTGAGCCTCAATTTCCTAATCTTTCCTACATTTCCTAAAAACGAGGAAACAGCTTCAGTTACCCCTAAGGAACCTGCCCATAAAAAAATTCCTTGAATCTACAATGTCATAAGACAGCAGTCCCCAACCTTTTTGGCACCAGGGACCAGGTTTCACAGAAGATAATTTTTCCATGGATGGAATGAGGGGTGGCGTGGGAATGATTCAAGTGCATCACATTTGCTGTGTACTTTATTTCTGTTATGATTACATTGTAACATACAACAAAATAATGATACAACTCACCATAATGTAGAATCAGTGGGAGTCCTGAGCTTGTTTTCCTACAACTATATGGTCCCACCTGGGGGTGATGGGAGTCAGTGACAGATCATCTGGCATTAGATTCTCATAAGCAGCACACAGCCTAGATCCCTCACATTCGCAGTTCACAAGAGGATTCTGGCTGCTATGAGACTCTTAAGGCCACCGCTGATCTGACACCTATGTCTTCAGAAATTGCTAATTACCTTCTTTCTCTTCAGGATCCTCAAACTCCCCTTCTCTGTGAGCTGCCCTCAAGCAGTGGGGCACATGTTGAAGCTATTCCCATCTGAAATTGAAAAGCCACCTTGACCCCATGACCCTGTCCGGCTTCCTCTTTCTCCCTTTTACAGCCAAATATCTCCATTTCCAACTCCTGAACTCACTGATATGGAGTCTGTCCTCATCACTGCAGTAAAACTGCTTTTGCTAAGCTCACAGGTGGCTCCAATCCCTAATCAGATTGCTACTACCAATCTTCCTCCTACTTGATTTCCCGAAGCTTCTGGCACAGGGGATCACACTTTTAAAACATTATCTTGCTTTAACTTTCAGGACATCACACCTTATCACTGTAATTTGGCAGATTTTGCCCTCACACATCATTTGTGTAAAGGATTTCCCCTCACCATGAAGTGTGTCTCACATCAAGTCATAACCTTGGCCATGACTGGAGTATTTGCTCCTCACAAGCCTCTGCACTCCACATGCAGACCTTCCTGCCAAAGGCTTTCTGGCTTCCATAATCACCTCCAGGAACAGGGGCAATCCCTTCACGTTGCTCCACCAGAAATCCATCTGCAGAAAGGCCAGCTTGCCGCTAGAATTTTTATCAGACGTCTTCAGAGAGAGAGACATGCTACAGCACCAGTTTCAATGAATGGGCTTCTGCTTACAGCAGGAAATTTAATCTTGTGAACTCAGTCACTTGTGGTTGAAACTCAATTTGGGATGATAGTGGATCTCTCTCAGTTCATTAGAATTCTCTCCCTTTTCTCCTCTGGGCAGATTTCCAGTGAGGGTAGTGGTGGGGTGAGGCTTGGTTATCATTCTAGCACTGTCTTGTGCTTTCTTCCCTGTGGGCTCTGCTGAGAGTGTAACTGCCTGATCTCCCAGAACAAGCAATGCACACTGATCATTTCAGGAGAGGCTGGGGGTCCTCTCCTACAGATGTGGCCTGATGGGCATTGGTCTGATGACTTGCTGAAAACTCATTGCATCTTCCTTTGCTGACAGGCTGACCACCCCCAGCCTCATTCACCTTTGACCCTGGTGCTTGGTAGGCACTTCACCATTCAACTCTCTTTTGGGAACTTTTTGGATCTCCTCTAGGCCCTGTGAGATATATCTGCATGTGTCTGTGTGTGTGTGTGTGTGTGTGTGTGTGTGTATATGTGTATATATATATACACACTGTGTGTTAAGGGCAGAAAAGGGAGGCGTATAGTTGGCTATCCAAGCTATTAAATGCCCTCTCCATGCTCATTCCTAAAGGCCTGAGCATACAGGCTCAGAGCACTATTGGGCTGTCTTCTCTCAGAAACTCAGGCAGAGCCAAGTCCTTCTGCTCTTAGACCAAAATCTATCCAGCAATTTATAACAGCCAACACTTCCCTCCCTGCATCTTATTCCCTGCTTCCATAGATTTTCCTAGTTATAATCTAAGTTCTCTTCTCACCTTTTCTCCCTGAATGTCTCCCCCAGCTTAGAGAGGACTTTGTTTCTGTAGGTGGGAAGCTTTTTTTGTTTTTTGTTTTTTTTTTTAACATAGATGAAGTTTCACCATATTGGTTAGGCTGGTCTCAAACTCCTGACCTCGTGATCTGCCCACCTCAGCCTCCCAAAGTGCTGGGATTACAGGCGTGAGCCACCACGTCTGGCCCGGAAGGTCTTTAAAAAAAAAAAAAAGAGGCCAAATAAATGAGGCTGGGCACAGTGGCTCATGCCTATAATCCCAGCACTTTAAGAAGCTGAGGACAGGGCATGGTGGCTCACGCCTGTAATCCCAGCACTTTGGGAGGCAGAGGTGGGTGGATCATGAGGTCAGGAGTTCGAGACCAGCCTGACCAACATAGTGAAAAGCCGTCTCTATTTTATTTAAAAAAAAACAAAAAAAAAAACAGAAGCTGAGGCAGGAGGATTGCTTGAGATTAGGAGTTCAAAACCAGCCTGGGCAACATAGTGAAACCTTGTCTCTACAAAAAAATAAAAAATTAGCCCATCGTGGTGGTGCCTGCCTGCAGTCCCAGCTACTTGTGGTTCAGAGTCTCTGAATCTTTACACAGAAAGTCAACTTTTTAAAAATCAAAAAAGAAAAATACCTGTATATTTTTCTGCCAAGCACCTGGCTTTTGCAAACGAGTATGCCACCTTTCAGACTCTATTGCTTTTATTATAATTTAAAAAATATTTTGAAATTCAGGCTCTATTTGCTCTCCCTTCAAGGCAATGAAGGCAATGAAGCCCATGAGTGGGAGGAAGACTATAGGGCAACAAGAAAAAACGTGAGAACATTCTTTTTTTTTTTTTGAGACAGAGTCTCTGTCACCCAGGCTAGAGTGCAATGGCATGGTCTGGGCTCACTGCAACCGCCGCCTCCCAGGTTCAAGCGATTCTCCCACCTCAGCCTCCTTAGTAGCTGGAACTACAGGCACATGCCACCACACCCGGCTAGTATTTTTTTTTAGTAGAGATGGGGTTTCACTACGTTGGCCAGGCTGGTCTCGAACTCCTGACCTCGTGATCCGCTTCAGCCTCCCCAAGTGCTGGGATTACAGGCATGAGCCACGGTGCCCAGCCGTGAGAACGTCCTTGATTTAAAACTCACATATATCATGTAGGTATGTGATCATAGCTTCTTTACTTGCTATGGTCCCCTTGCAAATGAATTCATGAAAGGAGAAACCATGATTTCTCCATCTTTTAAACAGCCAGATTTCTGCAACCCCTCTAGATTTGCAGCAATTATCTGTGAAAAGGAGGAAAGAAAGCAAACTACAGGCAAAAATCAAAAGCTTCAAAATTTCTTTGTGTCCATTTTTAGGCATTTTCTTTTGGTATGACAGGAAAAGAGACTATTGTTTTCTTAGAATATCTGTATTTTGATTGTTCCAGTATGCACATAAATTACCCGGTTAATCTTCTCTGATCTTACCTAAAGTGACAGTTTTTTTGGCTTGATTATTCTGATTCAAGCATTTTTACATCAGAGTCTACTTTTATCGAAAGAAAAATTTCATAATTTATATCACTTAATGTATTAAAATTAATCTTAGAGCGCATGTATACCCGGAATAGAAAACGTAACAATAAGCAAGCCAGCAGTAAGAGTACATAACTGTGGGAAATGTATAGCGTTAAAAATAAACATAGAAGGGAAAAATAGCTCGAAGAGGGAGACGTTTGGGGCCCTACAGATAAATAGGCACATTTCCACTCCACCTCCGGACATCTGCCGTTGGAGGTAAAGTTGTTGATGTTAGGAAATCCCAGAGACAGAACGTTGTCGGAGTGGAGTCGTTCTGCTACTGACCAAAACAGGAAGGCAATGCCCGCGTTAACTAGAGACCTAGAAACTGCGAGAACGAGCGCGTCCGCTGCGGGGCCAGGGACAGCCTCAAAGGCTGCAAGCCTCACGGCAACACGGAGCCGGGTCCTCTTGTGACCTTACTGTCTACGACTGCTAAGTAAGGGGACCGGCACCCCGCCCTCCCGACCGCGCCGAACCCCGACGGCCTCGGAACGCTTCTCTCGGGCACACTGCAAGCAGCGCGACACGCCGTGCCCGACACCCTGTAAACATGGAGGCCGGCTTTTGTGTGTTTTGCCCCAGCTCACATACAGGCGTCTCAGGACGGAAGACCACAGGTCCCGCGGCTGCCGGCGGCTCAGGGTCTCCCGGGACGCCGCCCAGGAGGACTTTGCCAGCCGCGCTAGGCTGCCTCGCTCGCCCGGGCCCAGCCCCGCTCGCCTCTGCTCGCTACGCCGCAGCTGGCCCGGCGCGGCGGGGGAGGGCGGCGGGAGCGCGCGGCGTCACAAAGCGAGGCCAGAACGCCTGGAGTTCCGCCGAGACGCGGGCGTCCGGGGCCAGCCCGACCTGCAGCCCGCCCTCGGGAGCCGGGAGACGCCCCGCGCCCCGCGCCCCGCGCCTACTCCGCCCACCCCCGATCCCCTCCGTGGCCAGAAGAGAACGCAGCGTCGTGGAGTAAGAAGTGATGACCACACCCCCACACGCCCCTGGGTGTGGGGCCCAGGGTTCCCCGCCACCCAGACCTTTACTAAGCCAATCAACCCAGGCATCCAGTGACCATAGACCAAAGTCAATCCAATTATTAAAACAAAACAGGCTGGGTGCAGTGGCTCACGCCTGTAATCCCAGCACTCTGGGAGGCCGAGGTGGGTGGATCACCTGAGGTCAGGAGTTCAAGACCAGCCTGGCCAACATGGTGCAACGCTGTCTCTATGAAAAATACAAAAATTAGCTGGGCGTGGTGTGCACCTGTAATCCCAGCTACTCAGGAGGCTGAGGCAGAGAATTGCTTGAACCAGGGAGATGGAGGTTGCAGTGAGCCAAGATCGCGTCACTGCACTCCATCCTGGGCAACAGAGCAAGATTCCATTTGAAAAAAAAAAAAAAGCACTTAAAAATCTTTCTTAGGCCAGGGGCCTGTAATCCCAGCACCTAGGGAGGCGGAGGCGGGAGGATCACTTCGGCTCAGAAGGTCAAGACCAGTCTGGCCAATAGAGCAACACCAGGTGTCTACAAAAAATCAAAAATTCGTTGGGTGTGGTGACGGGCACCTGCAATCTCAGCTACAAAAAGTTAAAAATTAGCTGGGCCTGGTGGCCTGTGCCTGTAATTCCAGTTACAAAAAATTAAAAATTAGCTGAGCGTGGTGGCAGGAACCTGTAATTCATGCTACTCAGGAAGCTGAGGCAGAATTGCTTGAACCTGGGAGGCAGAGGTTGTAATGAGCCAGGATCTCACCACTACACTCGGGCCTGGGTGACTAAAAAATTAAAAAATAAAATGTAAAATAAATAAAAATAAAATCTTTTTTATTTTTTTGAGATGAAGTCTTGCTCTGTCACCCAGGCTGGAGTGCAGTGGGCTTGGGTTCTCCCAGCCTCTTCCTGTGACTTTTCTCATCTGGGGACATGGGATAAGTGCAGCCCTGCCTCCCTGGTCATGCAGGTGACTGTCAATGAAAGTGTCTTGGAGCCAGAAGGTTCTGGCATGAAAGCTTTGCACCAACCTTCCTTAAGTATGCTGCCCAGCACATGACTTTCAGAAAAACTTCAGCTTAGTTCAGCCTAGTTACATTCTGTTAACCCAAGGCCTCTGACGTCCGGGGCTGGATTGTTCTCTGGAATGGGGCCGTCCTGGGCACTGCAGGGTGCTGAAGAGCATCCCTGTCCCCCACCTACTCCAAGCCAGGAGCATCTCCAGTGGTGACAACCACAGATGTCCCAGACATGACCCAGAGTCTCCTGGAGGCAGACCTGTCCCGGTTGAGAACCACTGGGCTGGACAAGAAACTGGGCCTTTCAGGGAGGCAGAGCTCACAAACTGTCCAGGCATGGAGCCTGGCCCAGCCCTGCAGCTCTGACCCTGCCTTGGGCTGTGAGCCCTGAGGACCCCGTCAGTCTGAACAAGAAGCCACACTAGGTCACCTCAGACCGAGGACATTCTACAGGACACCGGGTCATGATGCTTCATGACTGTCCTCCTTGTCCTCCTCTCCACCTCCAGCCCTGAAAGGCCTAGCCTGGGCCCCCTTCTGTGGCTCCCAGACCTCTGCCTCCAGGGAGACCTCCAGAATGCCCTTCCTCCTGCCTTCAATGCTCCTTCCTATCCTGCAGTGGTCAGCAAGGATGTCCCTTCCTTAGAGACCTTCCCAGACACCACGTGGCACAGTCTCTCTCTCCTCTTGGTGTCACCTCATTCTATTTTCTTTTCTTTTCCTTTTTTTTTTCTTTTTGAGACAGGGTCCTGCTCTATTGCCCAGGCTGGAGTGCAGTTGTGCAATCACAGCTCCCTGCAGCCTCAGCCTCCTGGTCTCAAGGGATCCTCCTGCCTCAGCCTCCTGAGTAACTGGAACTATAGGTGTGCACAACCATGCCAGACTGATTTTTTAAATTTTTTGTGGAGATGGGGTCTTGCTATGTTGCCCAGGCTAGTCTCATACTCCTGGCCTCAAGAGATCCTCCTGCCTCAGCCTCCCAAAGTGCTGGGATGACCAGCATGACCATTTTGCTATCTTCTAAGACCCTCTGTTTTGTTTGTTTGTGTGTCTGGGCGTGTGCTGGCTCTGCGTGACAGATGCTACCTGAGGACAGGACCTGATTCCACTTGCCTCAGCCTGTCCCTGGCACATAGTGAATGTTAGGTCAATAGTTGCTGACTGGCCGATGGGCTGGCCTCCCATCCACTCTTCTGCCCACCAGCTTCTCCATCTTACCCAAATCCTTGCTGACCCCAGCACACTGAGGACGCTGGTCACTCCTCACTGCTTCCCACTTGCAAAGCTCTCAGCCACATTTTTTTCTGTTGTGTCTGTGTGTGTGTGTGTATGTGTTGGGGTGGGGGCAGGGCAGGATCTTCCTTTGTACCCAGGCTGGAGTGCAGTGGTGCGATCTCAGCTCACTGCAACCTCCACCTCCTGGGTTCAAGCTATTCTCCTGCCTCAGCCTCTGAAGTAGCTGGAATTACAGGCATGTACCACCACACCCACCTAATTTTTTGAATTTTTAGTAGAGATGGGGGTTTCACCATGTTGGCCAGGATGGTCTTGAACTCCAGACCTCAAATGATCCTCCTGCCTCAGCCACCCAAAGTGCTAGAATGACAGGCATGAACCACCATCCCCAGCCTGTTCTATCTTTTTTTTTTAATAAACAATTTTATCTGGAGTAATGTCAGATCTACAGGAAAGGTGCAAAGAGAGTCAACACCCACACCTCACCAGCTTCCTCTGAAGGGGGCCAACCTCTATAAACCCAGGGCATTGCTCACAGCTGGGTAACACTGGGACCTTCCTATTCACCAAATGCCACCACACTCGAGTCAGGATCCCCCAGTTCTCCCCTCATGGCCTTTCCCACCCCATCATGACTCCATCCAGGAGCCCACATGGCATTTGACCGTTACATCTCCCTGGGTTCCTCCAGGCCCTGACAGTTTCTTGGTCTCTCCTTGGCATTTCCATGAACATTTTTGTTTGTCTGTTTAGAAAATGGTTACTATCCATGAAAAAAAAAAAGTCATTCTGGCTACCCTGAGGGTTTATTATTGCTATTTTATTTTATTTTATTATTTTTCAGGTGCAGTTTCACTCTTGTTGCCCAGGTTGGAGTGCAATGGCATGATCTCTGCTCACCAAAACCTTCGCCTCCCAGATTCAAGTGATTCTCCTGCCTTAGCCTCCTGAGTGGCTGGAATTACAGGCATGCGATACCACGCCCAGCTAATTTTATAATTTTAGCAGAGATGGGATTTCTCCATGTTGGTCAGACTGGTCTTGACCTCCTGACCTCATGTGATCACCTGCCTCGGCCTCCCAAAGTGCTGGGATTACAGGCATGAGCTGCCATGCCTGGCCTTATTATTGCTATTTTAAA
Source organism: Aotus nancymaae (assembly GCF_030222135.1). Classification (NCBI taxonomy): domain Eukaryota; kingdom Metazoa; phylum Chordata; class Mammalia; order Primates; family Aotidae; genus Aotus; species Aotus nancymaae. The sequence continues at coordinate 1,950,485 of NW_026988447.1, read as the reverse complement.
ATGAATGAATACCTACTTGACATTTTCTCAGTTTCGATATCAAATTCAACAATATTTGTTGATAAATATAAGGCATATAAACCAAAGCTCTTTGGAATAATCATCAGGACCAGAGAGTTTGCAAACTTTTATCCTAAGCCAGGGGTTAGCAAACTATGGCCCCTGGGTCACACGTAGCTGGCTGTGTGTTTTTGTAAGTAACGTTTTATTGTCACACAGCCACATCCACTTGTTTATATGTTGCCTATGGTGGTTTTCCCTCCACAATGTCAGACTGTCTGGCCTGCAAAGGCTAAAACATTTGCTCTCTGGATCTCTGCAGAGAAGTTTGCTACCCCAGGCCTCGCACAGAGCAAGTCCACAGCAAGCATTTGTTAATAATTAGGCTGAGCCCGAATCAGGGTGAAGAGCATCGTCAGACATCAGAGGATCATTGAAATGTCCATCCTGTCCCATCTTTTACAGCAAACGCCACCATGGAGCATGACTCAGCCGTGAAAAGGAATGAGGTTCTGCCACGGGACACAGCGTGGATGCACCTTGAGGGCGTCACACTCTGTGAAAGGACACAAGCACAGAAGGCCACGCAGTGTGTGATCCCATCTCTATGAAATGTCCGAGACAGGCCCATACACAGAAGGGGATGCATGGGTAGCAGGGCTGCAGGAGGGAGATGGGCAGTGACTGCTTATGGGTGACACAGGGCTTCTTTTGGGGATGATAGGATGTTCTAGAATTAGATAAAGGTGATGGTTGCACAATTTTGTGGATGTGCTAAAAACCACTGAGTTGCTTTTTTTTTTTTTTTTTTGAGACAGAATCCTGCTCTGTCACCCAGGTTGGAGTGCAGTAGTGCAATCTCAGCTCACTGCAATGTCTGTCTCCTGAATGCAAGCAAATCTCCTACCTCAGCCTCTGGAGTAGCTGTGATTACAAGCACCTGTCACCACGCCTGGCTAATTTTTGCATTTTTAGTAGAGCCAATGGGTTTCACCACATTGGCCAGGCTGGTCTCAAACTCCTGACCTCAGGCTATCTGCCTGACTGAGCCTCCCAAAGTGCTGGGATTACAGGGGTGAGCCATCACACCCAGCCAAGTTGGTGTGTAAATTATATCTCAATAAAGCTATTTAAGAAAAAAACAACTTCAGAATGAAAGGTGGACTCCCCTGCACTCGCTACAGGACACCACCCCGCCTCCTCTCTCTACAGGCACTGCCCCCCTCACAAACCTCTGCCCCGATCCCCCATCCCACACCCCAGAACTGTGCCCATGTGCCAGGAAACATGCCACCCCAGGGGCCAATCCAGCCTCAGACCAACAGGATCTAAAAAAAGGCAAAGCCCACTGGGCACGGTGGCTCACGGCTGTAATCCCAGCTCTTTGGGAGGTTGAGGCAGGCAGATCACAAGGTATGAGACTGAGACCATCCTGGCCAATAAGTTGAAACCCCACCTCTAAAAAAACAAATAAACAAACAAACAAAAAAACAAAACAAAAAAAGGCAAAGCCTCAGAACCATTTCCTATTGAAACAAATTCAAAAGCATTTGGGGGCCAGGTGCGGTGGCTCATGCCTGCATTACCAGCACTTTGGGAGGCCAAGACAGGCAGATCACCTGAAGTCGGGAGTTTGAGATCATCCTGACCAACATGGAGGACCCCCGACTCTACTAAAAATACAAAATTAGCCAGGTGTGGTGGCACTCACCTGTACTCCCAGCTTCTCAGCAGGCTGAGGCAAGAGAATCGCTTGAACCTGGGAGGCGGAGGTTGCAGTGAGCCTAGATCCCGCCATTGCACTCCAGCCTAGGCAAGAAGAGAGAGACTCTGTCTCAAAAAAAAAAAAAGAAAAGAAAAGAAACTTGCTTTCTTGCCCTTTGCAGTGTTTGAGTGTCAAGCATTGAGCCAGACATAGCGGGGTCAGTGCCAGAGGCAGGGTTCTCTCCAGGGGTCCTGGCACTTTCCTGCCAAACCTTGATGTCCAGACCTCGTGCCCCCCTGGGGCCCCTCGGGTTTGGAGCTGCTTTGGCATTGAGGATTCAAGATGTGTGGCAGGAACAGGGGCCCAGGAAACCCTCCGGTGGTCTCAGCCTGCCCAGCTTTGTCATTTGAACCTGTCAGGATGCAAGCAACATGCACATTTTACAAGAAAGCTTGCTCCTGGCCAGAACATCCCTTAGAGAAGGGTCTCTCAGTCTCAGCACCACTGCCATTAGGGTCAGACTGTCCTCGAGAAGGGGTCATCTTTTTTTTTTTTATTTTTAGAGATGGAGTCTCCTCCTGTCACCCAGGCTAGAGTACAGTTGCCGCCTCTCTGCTCACTGCAACCTCTGCCTCCTGGGTTCAAGCGATTCTTCTGCCTCAGTCTCCTGAGTATCTGGAATTTCAGATGAGTGCCACCACACATGGCTAATTTTCATATTTTTAGTGGAGATGGGTTTCACCATGTTGGCCAGGCTGGTCTCAAACCACTGACCTCAAATGATTTGTCTGCCTCAGCCTCCCAAAGTGCTGGGATTACAAGCATGAGCCACTGTGCTGGCTGTCCTGGGCACCGAGCAACATTCCTTCACCCACCCCATGCCAGGAGCACCCCCAAGTCATAACAACCACGAAGGTCCCCAGACATCACCCAGTGTTCCCTGGGAGGGAGTCACAGTGCCCCCTAGATGAGACTAGCTCTTCACGCCAGCAAGTCTCTAAAACTAAATTCATCTTGTTATTTGCTATTGGGTTTTTTTCTTTTTTTGAGATGGAGTCTCACTCTGTCACTCAGGCTTGAGTGCAGTGGTGTGATCTCGGCTCACTGCAACATCTGCCTCCTGGAGTCAAATGATTCTCCCGCCCCAGCCTGCCAGTAACTGGGATTACAGGAACCTGCCACCACCATGCCTGGCTAATTTTTTTATTTTTAGTGGAGACAGGGTTTCACCATGTTGGCCAGGCTGGTCTTGAACTCCTGAACTCAAGTGATCCCCCCACCTCGGCCTCCCAAAGTGCTGGGATTACAGGCGTGAACCACCACACCCGGCCCTTTTTCTTTTCTTTCTTTCCTTCCTTCCTTTCTCCCTCCCTCCATCCCTCCCTCCCTCCCTCCATCCTTCCATCCTTCCTTTCTTTTTTTTTTTTGAGAGATAGTCTTGCTCTGTCACCAGACTGGAATGCAGTTGTACGATCTGGGCTCACTGCAACCTCCACCTCCCAGGTTCAAGTGATTCTCCTACCTCAGCCTCCCGAGTAGCTGGAATTAGAGCCACACACCACCATGCTTGGCTAATTTTTGGTATTTTTAGTGGAGACAGGGTTTCACTATGGGAGCCAGAGGTTCTGTGGAGTGAGCAGCAGGCGTGGCCACTCTCTGACATGTCTCTTGTATGGAAGTTCCCATGTCAATCTGGCATTTGGGGGCTCTGCGTGGGTGCCCTCTTTGGTGTCCTCGTGAGGATGTGTGACCCTTCTCAGGGCCAGAGCTGGGGCATGGGGGGGTCTGCATCCCAGCTGCCAGGGGACGCACCAAGGCCTGAACCTCGCCCTGTGGCTTCTCACCCCGCTGCCCTGCGTCTGCTCTTGAAGCTGTGTACACCTTTGTTTGTTTGTTTGTTTGGTTTGTTTCTGAGTCAGAGTCTCGCTGTGTTGCCCAGGCTGGAGTGCAGTGCTGCGATCTCGGCTCACTGCAACCTCCACCTGCCAGGTTCAAGCAATTTTCCTGCCTCAACCTCCTGAGTAGCTGGGATTACAGGTGCCCACCACCATGTCTGGCTAGTTTTTTTTGTACTTTTAGTAGAGACAGGGTTTCTGCATGTTAGCCAGGCTGGTCTTAAACTCCTGACCTCAGGTAATCCACCCACCTCAGCCTCCCAAAGTGCTGGGATTACAGGCATGAGCCACTGTGCCTGGCCCTTTTTTAGATTTAATTTTATTTTTTTGAGAGAGCTTTGTTCTTGTTTCCCAGGCTGAAGTGCAATGGCACAATCTTGGCTCACTGCAATCTCTACCTCCCAGGTTCAAGGATTCTCCTGCCTCAGCCTGCCAAGTAGCTGGGATTACAGACATGCACTACCAGGCCTTTTTTTTCCCAGTAGAGATGGTTTCGCCATGTTGGCCAGGCTGGTCTTGAACTCCTGTCAAGTGATCCACATGCCTCAGTCTCCCAAAGTGATGGGATTACAGGCATGAGCCGCTGTGCCCGGCCTACATGTGCACCTTTCTGCACAGAGTCTAAGCAAGGGTTCCCTAGGCACTGTAGACATGAGGGCCGGATTGTTCCCTGGGGTGGGGCTGTCTCGGGCAGTGCAGGGTGCTGAGCAGTGTCCCTTGCCTCCACCCAGGGAGGCGTGCCAGGAGCTCCCCAAATCCCCACAACAACAGATGTCCCAGGTATCCTCCAGGGCTTCCTGGTGGGGCTGAATCACCCCTCATTAAGAGCCACAGTCGGCCCGGCACGGTGGCTCATGCCTGTAATCCTCGCACTTTGGGAGGCCAAGGTGGGCAGATCACCTGAGGTCAGGTTCTGGCTAACACAGTGAAACCCCATCTCTACTAAAAATACAAAAAATTAGCCGAGTATGGTGGCGTACACCTATAGTCCCAGCTACTCGGGAGGCTGAGGAAGGGGAATCAATTGAACTCAGGAGGTGGAGGCTGCAGTGAGCTGAGATGGCATCACTGCACTCCACCCAGCCTGAGTGACAGAGGGAGACTCTGTTTCAAAAAAAATAATAAAAGGAAAAAAATCTTTTTACCATTTTGAGAAAAGACATTTATAAATTTATCTAATTTACCTATTTTTCTTTTCTTTTCTTTTCTTTTCTTTTTTAGATGATATCTCACTCCCCAGTCACCCAGGCTGGAGTGCAATGGTGCAGTCTCGGCTCACTGCAACCTCCACCTCCCAGGTTCAAGGGATTCTCTTGCCTCAGCCTCCCAAGTAATTGGGATTATAGGTGTACACCACCACGCCCAGCTAATTTTTATATTTTTAGTAGAGATGGAGTTTCACCATGTTGGCCAGGCTGGTCTTGAACTCCTGACCTCCCAAAGTGCTGGGATTAATGGTGTGAGCCACTGTGCCCGGCCTTATTTACCTATTTTTCTTAATTGAGACAGTGTCTCACTCTGTCACCCAGGCTGGAGTGTAGTAATGTAATCTTGGCTCACTGCAGCCTCAAACTCCCAGGCTCAAGTAATCCTCTAACCTCAGCCCCCCAAGTAGCTGGGACTGCAGGCATGCATCACTATTCCTGGCTCATTTTTGTATTTTTTGTAGAGATACGGCCTCACTCTGTTGCCTAGGATGGTCTCAAACTCCTGGGCTCAAGCAATCCTCCAGCCTCAGCCTCCCAATATGTTGGGATGACAGACATGAGCTACCACACCCCCTGACCAAGACACATATGAAGTTTACCACTAGCAATATTTAATACATTCACAATGTTGTGCACTCAACCACGTTTATTCCAGGACATTCCATTACCCCAAAAGGAAACCCTGTCCCCCTCAGCCATCACACCCCATCCCCTCCCCAGAACCCAGCACCCATGCATCCCCTTCCTGTCTCTGTGGATGGGCCTGTCCTGTGCAATTCATAGAAATGGGATCACTGGCTGATCACTGTGGCTCACACTTGTAATCCCAGCACTTTGGGAGGCTGAGGCGGGAGGATCACCTGAGTTCAGGAGTTCAAGACCAGCCTGACCAACTTGGAGAAACCCCATCTCTACTAAAAATACAAAAATTAGCCAGGCATGGTGGTGTGCACCTGTAATCACAGCTACTCAGGAGGCTGAGGCAGGAGGATCACCTAAGCCTGGGAGGTCAGTGCTGCAGTGAGCTATGATTGCACCACTGCACTCCAGCCTGGACAACACAGCAAGATCCCACCTCAACAAAAAGATAAATAAAAGGAAGGAAAACACTCACATCCCAATAGACAAATGCACTTGGGATATGCACAGGGAATATAGGAAAAAGTGTTTACTGATCATTTATTTTGATGACAAAATTTTTCTTTTGTCTCATTAAGAAAAGCTGATCAGGTGTGGTGGATCATGCCTGTAATCCCAGCACTTTGGGAGGCCAATGAGGATGGATCACCTGAGATCAACAGCTCGAGACAAGTCTGACCAACATGGCAAACCCCCATCTCCATTAAAAATACAAAAATTAGTCAGGTGTGGTCACGGCCTTCCAGCTACTTGGGAGGCTGAGGCAGGAGAATTGCTTGAACTGGGAGGCGGAGGTTGCAGTGAGCCAAGATTGCACCACTGCACTCCAGCCTGGGTGACAGATGAGACTCCATCTAAAAAAAAAAAAAGAAAGAAAGAAAAAAGAAAAAAAAAAGAAAATGCTTTGCCAATGTTTCCCAATGGTACATTCATTTCAGAGAATCTACACAAGTAATCTGAAATGCAGGTAATATACAACCACGGTGGTTAATTCCTTGTTATGATACAGTCACACACTTATATATTTGTAGCCTTCACAATAGTTATTATTTTTAACGATGAGGAGTAATTCACATACCATAAAAGTTGCCCTTTAGAATGTAAAATTTAGGCCAGGTGCATGGCTTACACCTGAAGTTCCAGCACTCGGAAGTTGAGGCGGGCAGATCACAAGGTCAGGAGTTCGAGACCAGCTTGGCCAACCTGCTGAAACCCCATCTCTACTAAAAACACAAACATTAGCCAAGCATCATGGGCACACCTGTAATTCCAGCTACTAGGGAAGCTGAGGCAGGAGAATTGCTTGAAATTGGGAGGTGAAGTTGCAGTAAGCTGAGATCATACCAGTGCACTCCAGCCTGGGCAACAGAGTGAGACTCTGTCTCTAAATAAATGAAATGTAGGCTGGGCGTGGTGACTCATGCCTGTAATCCCAGCACTTTGGGAGGCCGAGGCGGGTGGATCACGAGGTCAAGAGATCAAGACCATCCTGGTCAACATGGTGAAACCCCGTCTCTACTAAAAATACAAAAAATTAGCTGGGCATGGTGGCGCATGCCTGTAATCCCAGCTACTCAGGAGGCTGAGGCAGGAGAATTGCCTGAACCCAGGAGGCGGAGGTTGCGGTGAGCTGAGATCGCGCCATTGCACTCCAGCCTGGGTAACAAGAGTGAAACTCCGTCTCAAAATAAATAAATAAATGAATGAATGAATGAATGAATGAATGAAATGTAAAATTTAGATCAGGCACAGTGGCTCATGCTTGTAATCCCAGCACTTTGGGCGGCTGAGGCAGGCAGACCACCTGAGGTCAGGAATTCAAGACCAGCCTGGCCAACATAGTAAAACCCTGTCTCAACAAAAAATATAAAAATTAGCCGGGCATGGTGTTATGTACCTGTAATCCCAGCTACTCAGGAGGTTGAGGCAGGAGAATCACTTGAACCTGGGAGGCAGAGGTTGCAGTGAGCCAAGATCACGCCACTGTACTCCAGCCTGGGTGACAGAGCAAGAATCCATCTCAGAATAAAATAAAATAGCACGTAAAATTTAGGAGTTGTGCAACCATCCCCTCTATGTAATTCCAGAACAGTCATCACCACAAAGAAGTCCCATCCCCATCAGCAGTCACTCCCCACCCCTCCCTGGTCACAGGCCACTACGAATCCCTTTCCTGTCTCTGTGGATTAGCCTGTCCTTTGCAGTTCACAAAAATGGGATCGTGCACTGTGTGGCCTTTTATATCTGGTGTCTCTCCCTGGCCATGAAGTCCTCAGAGTTCATCCAGGTTGTAGCCTATGTTAGAGCCTCATTCCTTTTCATGGCTGAGCAATATTTCTTTTTCTGGACAGACCACCTTGTTATTTATCCATCATGACTGGTTTTTAAGGACATGGAAGATGCTTAAATATGATATTGGTGCAAAAGTAACTGTGGTTTTCACTTTTTAATAGCAAAACTGCAATTGCTTTTGCACCAACCTAATAATGTAGTCATTGAAAAATCTACATGCAAAATCATATACATTACTAGCACTGGTTGGTTTTCTTTTTTACACTTTTTTGTTTTTTTGAGATGGAGTCTTGCTCTGTTGCCTAAGCTAGAGTGCAGTGGTGCAATGTTGACTCACTGCAACCTCTGCCTCCCAGGTTCGAGCAATTCTCCTGCCTTAGCCTCCTGAGTAGCTGAGGTTATAGGCATGTGCCACCACACCAGGGTAATTTTTTTGTATTTTAGTAGAGACAGGGTTTCACCATATTGGTCAGGCTGATCTGGAACTCCTGACCTTGTGATCCACCCACCTCAGCCTCCCAAAGTGCTGAGATTACAGGCATGAACCACCGTGCCTGGCCTACACTTTTATATCTTTTTTTTCCCTTTCTGTGGGGAATGGTGTCTCACTGTATTGCCCAGAGAGGTCTCAAACTCCTGGGGTCAAGCTATTTTCCTGTCTCTGCCTCCCTAAGAGCTGGTATTAAAGGCATGAGCCACCGTGCCTGTCCTATTTTTTGTTTTTGTTTTTAATGCACAGAAAAAAGACATGGGCAATAAGCCAAAAAGGTTTACCACTTCTTTTCCTGGTCCCCGAAACAAAATATAGTAACTACAGAAGTTACATAAAATAATACAGTATTCAAAATCATCCAGGCTGGGTGCAGTGGCTCATGCCTGTAATCCCAGCACTTTGGGAGGCCAAGGCAAGTGGATCACCTGAGGTCAGGAGTTTGAGACCAGCCTGGACAACATGGTGAAACCCCGTTTACACTAAAAATAGACCAATTAACTGGGTATGATGGCAGGCACCTAGAATCCCAGCTACCCAGAAGGCTGAGGCAGGAGAATCACTTGAACCTGTCTCTGTGGATTAACCTCTGGGAGGCAGAGGTGGCAGTGAGCTGAGATCATGCCACTGCATTCCAGCGTGGGCAACAGAGTAAGACTCTTGTCTCCAAAACAAACAAACAAAAAGGACATGGAAGATGCTTAAATAATGGCCATTAAAAAACCTACATGCAAAATTGAGCACATTACTATCAACTGTTTTTTTTTTGTTTTTGTTTTTGTTTTTAATGCACTGAGAAAAAGACACGGGAAATAAGTCAAAAGGGTTTACCACTTCTTTTCCTGGTCCCTAAAACAAAATATAGTCCTTAGAGTAGTTATATAAAATAATACAGTATTTAAAAGTCATCCTTAGGCCTGGTGCGGTGGCTCATGCCTGTAATCCCAGCACTTTGGGAAGCTGAGGCGGGTGGATCACAAGGTCAGGAGTTTGAGACCAGCCTGGCCAATATGGTAAAACCCCATCTCTACTAAAAATACAAAAATTAGCTAGGCATGGTGGCACATGCCTGTAATCCCAGCTACTCAGGAGGCTGAGGCAGGAGAATTGATTGAACCCGGGAGGCAGAGATCATGCCACTACACTCCAGCCTGGGAGACAAGCACAAAAGTTTGTCTCAAAAAAAAAAAAAAAAAAAAAACTCATCCTTATTTTCATCTCTATTTTCTTTGCAAGTAAAATACAAAAAATGAATATCTCTAACCATGCCTCATGGGTCATGCCTATAATCCCAGCACTTTGGAAGGCCAAGGCAGGTGGATCACTTGAGGTCCAGAGTTCAAGACCAGCCTGGCCAACATGGAGAAAACTTCTCTCTACTAAAAATACAAAAATTATCTGGGCGTGGTTGTGCACACCTGTAATCTCAGCTACTCAGGAGGCTGAGGCAGGAGAATTGCTTGAACCCGGGAGATGGAGGTTGCACTGAGCCGAGATCACACCATTGCACTCCAGCCTGGGTGACAAGAGTGAAACTCCATCTCAAAAAAAGAAAAGAAAATATCCCTCCATGCTCCTTCCTCAGACCCATTCTTGGCACCTGTAGCTGCCGTTCATTCACAGCTGAGGCGAATCCTTCAAACTTCTAGGTATATGCAAACGTTACGGATCACAAGAAAGCAGTGACAGTAAGTAGCATTAATGGTTCATTTCCTTGGATTGTGTCATCTGAGCCTCCTGGAAACGCTGTGAGGTAAGTGCTGCGGTCATATGCACTGATTGTGCAGATGGATAATCACAGGTTCAGAGAAGGTAAGCAACCCTCTCAAGCCCACAGCTAGAAAATGGTGTGGCCTGAACTGGCCAAAATTTTCAGCCAGACCACAGGGCTCTCTAATGGAGATAGGCACTACTTTGTATCCACACCTGCAATTTGTTTTCCAAAACTGGACACACACAACACAGATTGCGCTGATACTGGTTTAGCTTTTTTTTTTTTCACTTAAGTTCCTATGACCCACAACTTGCTAAATCAATGCATTTTTATGAAGAAAAACAAAAAAGATATAAAAACAGTATTTAAAAAAAAAAAATCAGTGCATTTTAACAACTCCAGAGTAATTTTTTTTTTAAGACGGAAGAAGGTCACTCAACTTAAACATACGCTGCCTCCCAAATCCAAAGAGATGCATTCAGTAGTAGGCCTCCTCTTAGGTGATGGGAACGACAGGGCCGGAGGCAACAATGTATCCTTCTCTTGATGTCAATCAAGAGGATAATGAACACCAACAACCGGCCTTCAGGGCGCACACATTTCATTTATAACAATTAGAAAGTGTCTTTCCGGGCTAGGCGCGGTGGCTCACACCTGTAATCCCAGCACTTTGGGAGGCCGAGGCGGGTGGATCACGAGGTCAAGACATTGAGACCATCCTGGTCAACATGGTGAAACCCCGTCTCTACTAAAAATACAAAAAATTAGCTGGGCACGGTGGCGCGTGCCTGTAATCCCAGCTACTCAGGAGGCTGAGGCAGGAGAATTGCCTAAACCCAGGAGGGGGAGGTTGCAGTGAGCCGAGATCGCGCCCTTGCACTCCAGCCTGGGTAACAAGAGCGAAACTCCGTCTCAAAAAAAAAAAAAAAAAGTGTCTTTCCATACTAAAGATAGGGTAAAAGAGCCGTTTACAGGCAGCAGACACATAGTGCTTATCTAAGCAGAGACTGTATTTATTTATTCATTTATTATTTATATATTTATCTTTGAGACAGAGTCTCACTCTGTCACCCATGCTGGAGTGTAGTGGTGGGATCTCAGCTCACTTTAACTTCTGCCTCCTGGGTTCAAGCAATTGTCCTGCCTCAGCCTCCTGAGTAGCTGGGATTACAGGCATGCGCCACCACACTCAGGCTAATTTCTTTTTTTTTTTCAGATGGCATTTCGCTCTTGTTGCCCAGGCTGGAGTGCAATGGCACAATCTCCACTCACCTCAACCTCCACCTTCCAGGTTGAACAGATTCTCCTGCCTCAGCCTCCGGAGTAGCTGGGATTACAGGCATGTGCCACCACGCCCAGCTAATTTTATATTTTTAGTAGAGACAGGGTTTCTCCTTGTTCGTCAAGCTGGTCTTGAGCTTCCGACCTCAGGTAATCCACCCGCCTCGACCTCCCAAAGTGCTGGGATTACAGGCATGAGCCACTGCGCCCCACTGAATAATTTAATTTATATAATTACTGGGGCATGGTGGCTCACGCTTGTAATCCCAGCACTTTGGGTGGCAGAGGTGGGAGGATCACCTGAGGTCAGGAGTTCCAGACCAGCTTGGCCAACATAGTGAAACCCTGTCTCTATTAAAAATACAAAAATTAGCCATGCTTGGTGGCATGCAACTATAATCCCAGCTACTGGAGAGGCTGAGGCATGAGAATTGCTTGAGCATGGGAGGTGGAGGTTGCAGTGAGCCAGGATAGCACCACTACATTCCAGCCTGGTCAACAGAGTGAGACTTGTTCTCCAAGAAAAAAAAAATTAGCCAGGTGTGGTGGCAGGCACCTGTAATCCCAGCTACTCAGGATGCTGAGGCAGGAGAATTGCTTGAACCCGGGAGGCAGAGGTTGCAGTGAGCCAAGATAGCACCACTACACTCCAGCCTGGTCAACAGAGTGAGACTTGTTCTCTGAGAAAAAAAGAATTAGCCAGGTGTGGTGGCAGGCACCTGTAACCCCAGCTACTCAGGATGCTGAGGCAGGAGAATCGCTTGAACCTGGGAGGCAGAGGTTGCAGTGAGCCGAGATCGTGCCACTGCACTGCAGCCTGAACGACACAGTGAGATGCCATCTCAAAAAAGAAAAAAGTATATACTATTGATGGACATTTAGATGATTTCTGAGTTTTGCTACTTTTGCACACTGTCTGAATGAATTGCCTTCTGAACACGTTTATTTCTAAACACACTCTTGTATGTGTGTGTGCATTCAAGCATATGTGTGTGTACCTGTCCCTAGAATTATTACACATTTGTATTTCCTCACATGGAAAATGTCTATTCATACTTTTTGTTTCTTTTCTTTTCTTTTTTTCTCTGAGACAGGGTCTGGCTCCGTTCCCTGGGCTGGAGTGCAGTGGTGCTGTCATAGCTCACTGCAACCTTGATCTCCTGAGTTCAAGCCATCCTCCCACCTCTGCCTTCCAAGTAGCTGGGACTACAGGGAAACATCACCAGACTCAGCTAATTTTTAAAATGTTTTGTAGACATGGTGTCTCATTGTGTTGCCCAGGCTGGGCTCAAACTCCTGGGCTCAAGTGATCCTCCCACCTTAGCCTCCCAAATTGCTGGGATTACAGGCATGGGCATGGCTGTAATCATGGCTGTAATCACATGGGTAATACCTAGGTGAAGGGTTGATAGGTGCAGCAAACCGCCATGGCACACGTTTGCCATGTAACAAACCTGCACATCCTGCATGTGTATCCTGGACTTAATTAAATTAAATTAAACTAATTTTAATTTAATTTAATTTTTTCTTTTTGAGATGGAGTTTTGCTCTTCTTGCCCAGGCTGGAGTGCAGTGGCATGCTCTCGGCTCACTGCAACCTCTGCCTCCCAGGTTCAAGTGATTCTCACCTCAGCCTCCTGACTAGCTGGGATTACAGGCCTGTGCCACCACACCCAGCTATTTTTTGTATCTTTAGTAGAGATGGGGTTTCTCCATGCTGACCAGGCTTGTCTTAAACTCCTCACCTCAGGTGATCCCCCAGCCTCAGCCTCCCAAAGTGCTGGGATTACAGGTGTGAACCACTGCTGGTCTTTAATTTAAAAAAAAAAAAAAAAGAAGAATCCATCTCCTCCTTGTCCCCAGCATCGAGGCACCCATATTCCTTGGCTCAGGGCCCCTCCCCCCACCTTCACAGCCAATCAGCACAGCCTCTTCTGGTCTCTCTTATGAGGGATGCTGTGAGGATACTGGATCCCCAGATCATCCAGGACACCCTCCCATTTCAGAGTCCCTCACTCAATCATGCCTGCAGTCTCCTTTGACATGGAAGGTGACATACCCCTGTATTTGGGGAATTAGAACAAGGACATCTTTGGGAGCCATTCTTCAGCCCACTACCACTTGGGTTCCCCAGAGGCAGAGCCTGGGACAGAAGGTTCACATGCTGTTGTGTTCTGGGGGAATGCAGTCTCATCCTCCTTACAAGAGGAAGGGATAAGGGCAATGAAGCAAGGCTGAGCATGGTGGCTCACACCTGTCATACCAGCACTTTGGGAGGCCGAAGCAAGTGGATCACCTGAGGTCAGGAGTTCAAGACCAGCCTGGCCAACATGGGGAAATGTCATCTCTACTAAAAATAAAATAAATAAATAAATAAAAATTAGCTAGGTGTGGTGGTGGTCTCCTGTAATCCCAGCTACTAGGGAGGCTGAGATGACAATTGCTTGTACCTGGGAGTCAGAGGTTGCAGTGAGCCGAGATCCCATCATTGCACTCTAGCCTGGGTGACAGCGGGACTCCATCTCAAAATAAATAAATAAATAAAAAGCAATAGTGAAGCAGGAGGTGATTGCAGCCCCATAAGAGGGTGTGTCCCTACCTGCCTTGGCTTCATGTAGGTGCCCTTGTCCCGGCATGCTCATGGAGGTGGTGTCTCAGGGCCCAGTAGGCAGAGGAGGCTGACTCACTGGCTCCTCACTGGCCACGGGCTCACCTCTGCACTTCCTGGTTGTGGCTACCCCCGTGGAGGGGGGAAGCCCAGGTGCAGAGCTCACACCTGTGTGACATCTGTCCACACCCGACAGAGCTAGCCTGAGAGTGGGTGAGGTCGAGAGGCTCTGCAGGGGTTCATAAAAGGGTCTCATACCAGGACCAGCCACGTAATTTGCAGGGCTCAGTAGAACATGAAATTACCGGCTGAGTGTGGTGGCTCACACCTGTAATCTCAGCACTTTGGGAGTCCAAGGCAGGTGGATCACCTTAGGCCAGAAGTTCGAGACCAGCCTGGCCAACATGGTAAAACCCCATCTCAACTAAAAATACAAAAATTAGCCAGGAGTGGTGGTGGGCACCTGTAGTCCCGGTTACTTGGGAGGCTGAGGCTGGAGAATCATTTGAACCTGGGAGGCGGAGGTTGCAATTAGCTGAGATCACACCACTGCACTTCAGTGTGGGTAAGAGTGAGACTCCATCTCAAAAAATACTAATAATGGAAAAAAAAAAAGAGAGAGAGAGAGAAAACATGGGGCCCTTTTTCAAAAATGTTTAAGAATTTCAAGACAATGACCCAGCATTAAACCAAGTGTGTGGCCCTTCGACCACAGGGTCCTTCCAATCACCAGGTCCCGGGTGACTCACAAATCACACACACATGAGGTTGGCCTGGTCTCACATACCTGCTAAAATATTTTTCAGATATTCAAAAAGGGTTTGCTTAAGCTCTTGGGACAGAAAAAAAGTCACAACAGATTGAAGTCATTAAACATATAAAACTTACCTGTCTGGCTGTGGTGGCTCATGCCTGAAATCTTAGCACTTTGGGAGGCCGAGGTGGGCAGATTACCTGAGGTCAGGAGTTCAAGACCAGCCTGGCCAACATGGTGAAACCCTGTCTCTACTTGACATTCAAAATCAGCTGAGTGTGGTGGTGCATTCCCATAATACTGGCTACTCAGGAAGCTGAGGCATGGGAATCGCTTGAACCCACGACGGGGAAGTTGCAGTGAGCCAAGACTGCACCACTGCACTCCAGCCTGGGCGACAGAGTGAGATTCCATCTCAACAAAAAAAAGAAACGTTCGGAGCAGCTCTTCTCATCTTCTCATCAGAGTAAAAAGTAAAAAGCTGGAAACATCTTAGGCATTCCACCGCCGGCGAGTGGATAAACAAGCTGTGATCATTCATACCACGGATTACCACTCAGCAAGAAAAAGGAACTGCTAAGTGCCATCATGGATGACCCTCAGAAACTTTACCCCGAGTGAAATAAGCCTTCCACAAGAAGACAGGCGGTGTGATTCCATTTACATGAAACTCTAGAACAGGCAAGCCTTGTACACAGGCTGTGTGGTTGGAAGAGTCACAGCCCCCAGAGATTCCTGTGTCCTAATCCCAGAATCTGTGAATATGTTTTTTTTTTCTTCTTTTCTTTTTCTTTGAGATGGAGTCTTGCTCTGTTGCCCAGACTGGAGTGCAGTGGTGGAATCTCAGTTCACTGGAGCCTCCTCCTCCCGGGTTCAAGCAATTTTCCTGCCTCAGCCTCCCTAGTAGTTGGGACCACAGGGGCACACCACCACGCCCAGCTAACTTTTGCATTTTTAGTAGAGAGCGGGTTTCACCATGTTGGCCAGGATGGTCTTGAGCTCTTGACCTCATGATCTGCCCGCCTTGGCCTCCCAAAGTGCTGGGATGACAGGCATGAGCCTCTGCACCAGGCCTAATATGTTGTTTACATGAGTAAGAGGAACTTGGCAGATGTGACTACATTAAAGATCTTGTGGCTGGGTGAGGTGGGTCATGCCTGTCATCCCAGCACTTTGGTACTTTGGGAGACCAAGGTGGGCAGATCACCTGAGGTCAGGAGTTCGAGACCAGCCTGACCAACATGGAGAATCCCCATCTCCACTAAAAACACAAAATTAGCCTGCGTGGTGGCACACACCTGTAGTACCAGCTACTCGTGAGGCTGAGAATTGCTTAAACCCAGGAGGCAGAGGTTCCAGCCTGGACGACAGGAGTGACACCGTGTCTCAAAAAAATAAATAAAAAATCAGTGGTTACCTGGGTTGAAAGAAGAGGGCATAAGGATGCAAAGGTGGTGCACAGAGGATTTTCGGGGCAGTGAAACTACTCTGCTTGACACTGTCATGGTGGATACGTAACCTCATGCATTGGGTAAAACCCGCAGAAGGTATACCCTAATGTGGGCTATGGACTGGGCTGTGCACAACAGAGAATGCAAACATCCTGCCCCTGAAAAGCAGAGAAGGGTCCATACCAGAGTGCAGGTTGATGGAGGAAGGGCATGAGGGCCTCCCCAACTTGGCTGGAAGAAGCTCACCCAACTTAAGCATACGCTGCCTCCCAAATCTAAAGAGATGCACTCAGTGGTGTGCCTCCTCTTAGGTGATGGGAAGGATAGGGCCGGAGGCAACAACATATCCTTCTCTTGATGTCAAGCAAGAGGATAATGAACACCAACAACCCACCTCCAAGGTGGACACATTTCTTTCATAACAATTAGAAAGTGTCTTTCCATACTAAAGAAAGGGTAAAAGAGCCCTTTACAGGCAGCAGACACAGTGCTTATCTAAGCAGAGACTGTATTTGTTTATTTATTTATTTTTGAGACAGAGTCTCACTCTGTCACCCAGGCTGGAGTGTAGTGGTGGGATCTCAGCTCACTTTAACCTCCACCTCCCATGTTCAAGTAATTCTGCCTCAGCCTCCTGAGTAGCTGGGATTACAGGCATGCACTACCATACCCAGGCTAATTTTTTTTTTGAGATGAATTTTCACTCTTGTTGACCAGGCTGGAGTGCAATGGCACAATCTCAGCTCACCACAACCTCCACCTCCAAGGTTCAAGTGATTCTCCTGCCTCAGCCTCCCAAGTAGCTGGGACTACAGGTATTTGACACCATGACTGGCTAATTTTGTATTTCTGGTAGAGAAGAAGTTTATCCATGTTGGTCAGTCTGGTCTCAAACTCCCAGCCTCAGGTGATCGGCCCGCCTCGGCCTCCCAAAGTGCTGGACTACAGGTGTGAGCCACCTCGGCCAACCCTAATTTTTGTAATTTTAGTAGAGACAGAGTTTCATTCTGTTGCCAGACTGGTCTTAAACTCCTGACCTCAGGTGATCCTCCCGCTCTGGCCTGCCAAAATGCTGGGATTACCGGCATGAGCCACCGTGCTGGGCCATAAGCAGAAACTTTAAACCTGTCTATCTGGACTTCTGTCTCTGACCCATTGCCAGCCTCCAATCCCTCCCACTGGGATCTGCTCTTGTCTGGAATCCTTGCCTGCTTTCCAGTTCCCAGCCCTCCAGCCAGTCCAAGTGACTCCCAGAAAGTACTCCACAAGCAATGACCAGGCTCTGGAGCCCAGGCAGCCAATGAGGCAGGCGCAGCATTCATTCTGCACCCCCAACCCCTGCCAGGGATCCAAAGAAAAGAGAAAATAATCCCTAGACTGGGTGAGGTGACTCATGCCTGTCATTCCAGCACTTTGGGAGGCTGAGGCAAGCAGATCACCTGAGGTCAGGAGTTGGAGATGCGTGAGGTTCAGCTCTTTCTGCAGTGAACTTGTGGCTGATTCGTAGAAGCCCCACAGGGTTTACAGCTGAAGGAGTGTGGTAGGGCCTCACTAGGGAGATGGCCCTAAGAATGTGCCACTCTTTCTCTCCAAAATTTATCAGTCTGGGAAGAACTCAAAGCTAAGGTTGAGAAAGAAAGGTTTCCTCTGTTCAGAACACAAACTGTCAGCTTACCCCAAGGCAGGCCAGGATGAGGTGGGAAATGAGCTAGCTGACAGGTGTCCAGCCTTGACCCTGGCTCCACCTCTCACTTATAGGAGCTTTGGTGACAACATTCTCTCTCGTCCCTGACTTCCATGGGTAATCCCAGGTCTTCCAACTGCATCTGCCTATGATTAGTCAAATGAGGAATTACAAACAGAGCAGCACTGGGATTCTGAAGCAAGGAGTAGTGACTGTAAGGCCGGTTGCCTCGTTGGGAGCTCGGACGCACACCCCCCTTTTTTTCTGAAAGCTCGAACAAGCCCGGACAAGCTCGGGCAAGCTCAGATATGCTCAGGCATGTTCCCTTCTCCCATGCTCACACAGCCTGGCCTTCCCTTAAAGAACCCAGTATGCAAACAAGGTCTTGTAACCCTAGCCTCTTGCCAACCAATAGCAGTCAAGCCTTATTGACCAATAGCAGTTGAGTTCTAACAACCAATAGCAGCCGAGTCTTAACAACCAATAGCAGCTGAGTAATTCCAACCAACAACAAGCCAAGTCCTAGATAAAGGCTTGTAACTTACCCAATAGCAGTCCTGCTCTTCCACAACGAATCGAACACCTCCACTCCCTATAAAACCCCATGTCAGAGGAGTCTGTGCAACTTCTCCGGCCCCTCCTGTCGGACCACAGAACCTCACCCAGGAGCCTGAATAAATTCCTTCACATTGGATCTTCTTGTGCTGGCCTCAGTTTCTTCATGTTAAACTCAGTGAGAACAAAGCTTACAGTGACTATTCTCCATTCTAAAGCCTCAAATCCTAGCTGGGTGCGGTGGCTCACGTCTGTAATTCCAGCACTTTGGGAGGCCGAGGCAGGCAGATCACAAGGTCAGGAGTTCGAGACCAGTCTGACCAACATGGTGAAACCTGTCTCTACTAAAACTACAAAACTCAGCTGGGTTTGGTGGTGGACACCTGCAATCCTTACTACACAGGAGGTTGAGGCAGAAGAATTGCTTGAATCCAGGAGGTGGAGGTTACAGTGAGCCAAGATCACACCACTGTGCTCCTGCCTGGGAGACAGAGTGAGACTCTGTCTCAAAAAAACCAAAAAACAAAGAAAGGAGGAATTCTCAGGCCAGAGTCTAAACGTTTTATGAGACAGACAATCTGGGCTGCAGGGTCAGAGCTGCAATCAGCCATCTAGCAGAAGTGATGTCACAGACTAGCTTCGTGATGAAAGGAAGCCAAAGTCCCATCCTTGGGTCATGGGTCTGTTCTCCCAGTAACATCCCCACACTGGGAGGAGCTGTGGGAGCTGCCCTTTCCCGACACTCCTACTGTCTTATCTATCTGGCAGCCTCATCCTGACCACCTCTGGAGCAGCCATCTGGAGCAGAGGGAGGCAGGAAGCACCATTCACATCTGGTCTTCCTGGCCAACGCACTTTCCAAATGCTCCCTCCATGGGCTCTGGGAGGTTCTTGGTTTTCAGAAGAAATCTGAGGTTGGGAGAGCTGCCCTGAGCTTGGACCCAGGATTGTGGAACCCACTAACTTCCCAGGACTGTTGCTGGAGGACTGGAATGAGGGGATGGGGCACGAGTGACCCCTGAAGGCATTCGAGCAAGAGGGAGCAGCAAGGCTAAATGGCAACAGCGCAGGCTGGGGAGCTTCTGCCACCAACACGGCTGAGGGACTCTCTTTCTTTCTTTTTTTAATTTGAGACAGAGTCTCACTCTGTAGCCCAGACTGGAGTGCAGTGGTGTGATCTTGGCTCGGGGCAACCTCCGCCTCCCAGGTTCAAGCGATTCTCCTGCCTCAGCCTCTTGAGTAGCTGGAACTACAGGCACCCATCACCACCACACTTGGCTAATTTTTTTTTTCTTTTTCTAGTAGAGACAGAGTTTTACCATGTTGGCCGGGCTGATCTTGAACTCCTGACCTCAGGTGGTCCGCCCACCTGGGCCTCCCAAAGTGCTGGGATTACAAGCATGAGCCCACATCTGGCCTGGCTGAGGGACTTTCTCTCTCTTTTTTTTTTAATTTGAGACAGAGTCTCACTCTGTAGCCCAGACCGGAGTGCAGTGGTGTGATCTTGGCTCGGGGCAACCTTCGCCTCCCAGGTTCAAGCGATTCTCCTGCGAGACAGGGTTTTACCATGTTGGCCAGGCTGGTCTTGAACTCCTGACCTCAGGTGGTCTGCCCGCCTGGGCCTCCCAAAGTGCTGGGATTACAAGCGTGAGCCCACATCTGGCCTGGCTGAGGGACTTTCAACAACTCATGGCTCCCTGTCAGCACCCTAGTCTGTAAGGGGTGAATGATTATTAGCATGAAGGTGGCTGTGAAGATATTTAATAGGCATAAAGTACTTAATAAGCATTAAATAAATAAAACCGGCTGGTGGTCTTAAGATCCTGAAATGTACTCAATATCCAGTTGGCATATGGGACAGATAAATGATAGCTGTCTCCTGAATTCCACAAGCACTTCCCGCCAAAGGCCAAGCCCACATTTACTATCTGTTCATGGGCCTTATCCCAGTCACACCATCTGCCCTTGGAGAGAAGCAATATACTCATAAAAAATCAACTTGCAGGCTGTGCGTGGTGGCTCACGCCTGTAATCCCAGCACTTTGGGAAGCCAAGACATGAGGATCACTTGAGCTCAGGATTTGGAGACCAGCCTAGGCAACATAGCAAGACCCTCACTCTACAAAAAAATAATTTCAAAAAATTAGCCAGGCAGGGCACAGTTGTTCATGCCTGTAATCCCAGCACTTTGGGAGGCCAAGGTGGGCAGATCACCTGAGGTCAGGAGTTTGAGACCAGCCTGGCCAACATGAAGAAATCCTGTCTCTACTAAAATACAAAAAATTTAGCAGGGCATGGTAGTGCATGCCTGTAGTCCCAGCTGCTCAGGAGGCTGAGGCAGGGGAATAGCTTAAACCCAGGAGGTGAAGGTTGCAGTAAACTGTGATTGCACCACTGCACTCCAGCCTGGGCAACAGAGCAAGACTCTGTCTCACCAAAAAAAAAAAAAAAAAAAGACAAATCCTAGGTCAAAAATATTCTTCCATCACCAAACCCATCCCAGGCCTTCTCAGACCCTCGTCTTATTGCATTGAGCCAAGATCATAAGTGAGATTGTAGTGAGCCGAGATCACTACACTCCAGCCTGGTGACAGAGTGAGACTGTCTCAAAACATAAATAATAAATAATAAGAGGAGATGGGGGATGAGAGTCAGAGACTGGAAGAGGCTGAACTGCCAGCTGTGAAGGTAGAGAAAGCGGCCTCAAGCTGAGGGACGAAGGTGCTTCTAGACGCTGGGAAAGGCGGGAACTGAGTTCTCCCCTGGATCCTCCAGTAGGGCCCAGCCCTGCCCACAGCTTGATTTTTAGCCCAGCGAGACTGATTTTCCTGTACTCCAGACTTGTCAGATAACAATTTTGTGTTGTTATGGCTGGGGACGGTGGCTCATGTCTGTAATCCCAGCACATTGGGAGGCTAAGGCAGGCCGATCACCTGAGGCTGGGAGTTTGAGACCAGCATGACCAACAAGGATAAACCCCGTCTCTACTAAAAATACAAAGTTAGCCGGACGTGGGGCGGGTGACTGTAATCCTAGTTACTCAGGAGTTTGAGGCAGGAGAATCACTTGATCCTGGGAGGTGGAGTGTTGCCATAAGCCAAGATTGCACCACTGCACTCCAGCCTGTGCAACAGAAGTGAAACTCTGTCTCAAAAAACAAAACAAATAACTGTTGTTTTCAGCCACTAGATTTGCAGTGATCTGTTACAGTGGCAGGAGGAAACTGATCCGGTGCTCACAAATGCTTGCTGCATGAGTCAGGGCACTGGTGAAAGAATGCCGAGCAGCTGTGGAATATGGCCCAGGAGCCAGAGGACTGTGCTGGCCGCTGTGTGTCACCTATCATGAGACCCTGGGCCCAGGACATTATCCCAGGGCCTCTGTTTTCTGATCTGGAACATGCGGGTCACTCTTGCCAGCCTCACAGACTGGGAGGAGTAAGGGGGAGGGTCCTCTCCAAGTGTGGAGCCAGCCAGCACCCAGAACGTCCCTCTCTGCTGCAGCCAGGCATATCCCAATGTCCCTTCCAAGACCCTTAGCTCCATCCTGCCAGGAGCTCGTTCTAAGATCTTTCATGTATTCACTCACCTACTCACCATTAGTCCATGTGACTGTCACCCCCTTTCCTGAAGGAGGCATAGAGAGACAAAGTAATTGCCCCAAGGTAGCTCAGCTGTTAAAGGGCAGAATGAGGGTGGGTCATGGTGGCTCATGCCTGTAATCCCAGCACTTTGGGAGGCCAAAGTCAAGGACCACTTGAGCCCAGGGGTTCAAGACCAGCCTGGGTAACACAGCGAGACCCCATCTCTACTAAAAATTGTCAAAAATTAATTACCCAGCATACTGGTACATACCTGTATATTCCCCGCTACTCAGTAGGCTGAGTTGGGGGGGATTGTTTGAGCCCAGGAGGTCGAGGCTGCTGTAAGTTATGATGGCACCACTGCACTCCAGCTTAAGCAACAGAGTGAGACTCTGTCTCAGGAAAAAAAAAAAAAGGCCAGGTGTGGTGGCTCACACCTATAATCCTATCACTCTAGTAGGAGAGGAAGGTAGATCACCTGAGGTCAAGAGTTCAAGACCAGCCTGGCCAACATATTGAAACCCCATTGCTACTAAAGATACAAAACTTAGCTGGGCATAGTAGCAGGTGCCTCTAATTCCAGCTACTCAGGAGTCTGAGGCAGGAGAATCGCTTGAACCCAAGGGATGGAGGTTGCAGTGAGCTGAGATTGTACCACTTCACTCCAGCCTGGGTAAAAGGGTGAAACTCCATAAAAAAAAAAAAAAAAAGCCAGGTGTGGTGGCTCACATCTGTAATCCTAGCACTCTGGAAGGCGAGGCAGGCAGATCACCTGAGGTCAGGATCGAGACCAATCTGGCCATTTATTAATGGTATTTAGTGATTATTTTGATCACATATTCACCAATTTCACTGAATGGGTCTATTTTCAGCACTGTCTGCCTTGTTACATGGGGAATAAGCTCAACGCTCTAGCTGAAGGCTCAACTGCAGCTACAAATTTCAGCATTTTTTTTAAGACAAGTCTCACTGTTGCCCAGGCTGGAGTGCAGTGGTGCAATCTTGGCTCACCGCAACCTCCGCCTCCTAGGGTCAAGTGATTCTCGTGCCTCAGCCTCCTGAGTAGCTGGTATTACAGGTGTGCACCACCACATCTGGCTAATTTTTGTATTTTTAGTAGAGACGGGGTTTCACCATATTGGCCAGGCTGGTCTCCAACACCTGACCTCATGATCCACCCACCTTGGCCTCCCAAAGTGTTGGGATTACAAGCATGAGCCACTGCACATGGCCGAAAAAGGTTTTTAAAGGAAAAAAAAAAGTGAGGATTACATAATTGATCAGAAATAATTATCCTCATCCTCAAAGATCAGTAACAAGGGTCAGCCTTGACCGCCTGGGCTCAAGTAATCCTCCTGCTTCAGCCTCCAAGGCGCTGGGACCATAGGCATACACTATTATTCCCAGCTAATTTTTGTATTTTTTGTATATATGGGGTTTTACCAGTCTGAGTGTCTCTGTAAAAGTATTTTTGTGTGTAAGCCTGTAGTTTTTGTAGAGTGTTTTTTATTACTAAGCATATAAATGTGAGAGACCTCTCTTCATGACCTTCCCTGGTTCTATTTGTGAGAGGGTTTCTTGATATTAGTGGATCCGTTATGATTGTGGCAACTTTCACAGTGCTCTGAACAAAAATTATACATTTTAATAAAAATTAGGGTTTAGGGGAACAAATCTTAAAATGGTTTTATATATTAAAAAGTGACTTCCTGGCCAGGTGCAGTGGCTCACATCTTTAATCCCAGCACTTTGGGAGGCCAAGGCGGGTGGGTCACCTGAGGTCAGGAGTTCAAGACCAGCCTGCCCAACATGGTGAAACCCGTCTCTACTAAAAATACAAAAATTAGCCAGGCGTGGTGGTGGGTGCCTGTAATCACAGCTACTCGGGAGGCTGAAGCACAAGAATTGTTTGAACCCAGGAGGCAGAGGTTGCAGTGAGCCACGATCATGGCACTGCACTCCAGCCTGGACGACAAGAGCAAAACTATCTCAAAAAAGGAAGAAAAATAAAAAAAAGTGATTTCCTCCGGCTACACTGGCTTATGCCTCTCATTCCCACCACTTTGGGAGATGGAGTTGGGAGGATTGCTTGACTCCAGGAGTTTGAGACAGCCTTGGCAACATAGCAAGACCTCACCTCTATGAAAAATTAAAAATTATCAGGATGCATGCCTGTAGTCCCAGCTTCTTAGCCACTGTGCCCGGCTGTTTCATTTTCCATGGATAGTGTCTTTGAATAAAAATTTTTAGGCCAAGTGCGGTGGCTCATACCTGTAATCCCAGCACTTTGGGAGGCCAAGGCAGGTTGATCACTTGAAGTCAGGAGTTCGAGACCAACTTGGCCAACATTGGCCAAACCTGACTCTACTAAAAATACAAAATTAGCTGGGCATGGTGGTGAGCGCCTGTAATCCCAGCTAGTCAGGAGGCTGAGGCAGGAGATTCACTTGAACCTGGAAGGTGAAGGTAGCAGGGAGCTGAGATCACACCAGTGCACTCCAGCCTGGGGCACAGAGTGAGATTCTGTGGAAAAAAAATTTTGTTCCATTTTGTATTAAAATGTTTAGCTTTACTTTGGGAGGGTGAGGTGAGTGGATTGCTTGAGCCAAGGAGTTCAATACCAACCTGGGCAACATGGTAAAACATTAAAAAATAAATAAATAACAATCAGACCGGGCACAGTTGCTGATGTCTGTAATCCTAACACTTTGGGAGGCTGAGGTGGGCAGATCACTTGAGACCAGCAGCTTGAGACCAGCCTGGCCAACATGGCGAGACCCTTTCTCTACTAAAAAAAAAATGCAAAAATTAGGTGGGCATGGTGGTGGGTGCCTGTAATCCCAGCTACTCAGGAGACTGAGGCAGGAGAATCTCTTGAACCAGGAAGTGGAGGTTGCAGTGAGCCAAGATTGCACCACTGCACTCCAGCCTGGGCGACACAGTGAGACTCCATTTCAACAACAACAAAAATACCAAAATTATCCAGGTTAGTGGTGGCACATGCCTGTAGTTCTAGCTACTCAGGAGGCTGAGGTGGGAGGATCTGGACCCAGAAGGTTGAGGCTGCAGTGAGCCATGCTCGTGCCACTGCACTCCAGCCTGGGTGACAGAGTGAGACTTTGTCTCAAAAAATTAAAAAAAGTTTTGCTTTCACATTTCTCCTAGCTGAAATGTTAGAATTATATAATGTAGGTGTTCGTGTAATTATCTGATCCTGAATATAAAAGTAACACACAAGGACCCAAGATATATCCATCTTTCTTAGGATACTGGGAAGTTGAGATCTATCTGGAGACATTTTGGCACTCATTGGCAGATATTATTCTTTTTATTGGTTGATTTATTTTTTTTTTGAGATGGAGTCTCACTCTGACACCCAGGCTGGAGTGCAGTGGTGTGATCCTGGCTCACCGCAACCTCCACCATACAGGCTCAGGCAATTTTCCTGTCTCAGCCCCCCGACTAGCTGCAATTACAGGTGCTCACCACCACACCTAACTGATTTTGTATTTATAGTAGAGATGGGATTCGGCCAATTTTGGCCAGGATGGTCTCGAACTCCTCATCTCAAGTGATCCACCCACCTTGGCCTCCCAAAATGCTGCGATTACAGGTGAGAGCCACAATGCCTGGCCTATTATTATTATTATTATTATTATTTTTTTTTTTTTTTTTTTTTTTTTTTTGAGACGGAGTTTCACTCTCGTTACCCAGGCTGGAGTGCAATGGCGCGATCTCGGCTCACCGCAACCTCCGCCTCCTGGGTTCAGGCGATTCTCCTACCTCAGCTTCCTGAGTAGCTGGGATTACAGGCACGCGCCACCATGCCCAGCTAATTTTTTTGTATTAGTAGAGACGGGGTTTCACAATGTTGACCAGGATGGTCTCGATCTCTTGACCTCGTGATCCACCCGCCTCGGCCTCCCAAAGTGCTGGGATTACATATTATTATTTTTAAATGAATTTTTTGCTCTGTTGCCCAGGCCAGACTGCAATGGTGTGCTTGAACCCAGGAGGCGGAGGTTGCAGTGAGCCAAGGCCACGCCATTGCACTCCAGCCTGGGTGACAGAGTGATACTCCATCTTCAAAAAAAAAGAAAGGGTACAATTATCTATGTTGCAAGCTAGCCTAAACTAAACTCTTCATGGGGTGGGGAGCAGGTAGTTGAGAGGGGCCTTACTGATAGGTGCCTGGCTGCTGGGGGAATGGGAAGACAGGAAGGAGGGGGCAGACTCAGTATATTCTGCTTCTTTATCTCTTTATTTCCAAGGAGCTGGCTTAAAACTAAGGCACTTAGAATTGAAAATAAACCATCACATATAGGTTATTTTCTACACTATTACATTTTTAGTTGGCATTTTTTTGTGAAAAGTAGCTTTCTGTTTTCCCTGCATATCATTAAAAAATTTAATTCAGTTTGTGAGGCCAAGGCAGGTGGATCACTAGAGGTCAGGAGTTCGAAACCAGCCTGGCCAACATGGTGAAGCCGCGTTTTTACTAAACATATAAAAATCAGCCGGGCATGATGGCACATGCTGGTAATCTCAGCTACTTGGGAGGATGAGGCAGGA
Source organism: Aotus nancymaae (assembly GCF_030222135.1). Taxonomy (NCBI): domain Eukaryota; kingdom Metazoa; phylum Chordata; class Mammalia; order Primates; family Aotidae; genus Aotus; species Aotus nancymaae. Next base: position 1,924,054 of record NW_026988447.1, on the reverse strand, counting down.
GAATCACTTGAACCAGACAGGTGGAGGTTATGGTTAGCTGAGATCATGCCCCTGCACTCCATCTCAGAAAAAAAGTTGTGATATCAAATGCGTATATAGGCCAGGAATGGTGGTTCATGCCTGTAGTCCAGCACTTTGAGAGGCTGAGCTGGGTGGATTGCCTAAGGTCAGGAGTTGAAGACCAGTGAGCGTGGCCAACATGGTCAAACCCTGTCTCTACTAAAAGTACAAAAATTAGCTGGGCATGCTTGCCTGTAATCCCAGCTATTCGGGAGGCTGAGGCAGGATAATCGATTGAACCAGGAGGCAGAGGTTGCTGTGAGGTGGGATTGTACCACTGCACTCCAGCCTGGGCAGCAGAGTGAGATTAAGTCACCCCAAAATAAATAAATTTTAAAAATGCATACTTTTTTTTAAATACAAGGTCTTGATCTGTCACCCAGGCTGGAGTGCAGTGGCTTGATCTTAGCTCACTGCAACCTCCTCCTGGGTTCAAGAAATCTTTCCAGCTCAGCCACCTAAGCATCTGGGACTACAGGCATGCACCCACATGCCTGTAAGGTCTGTTCTCGCTGAGGATAAAATGAAGAAACTGAGGCCAGCACGAAAATAATCCAATGCAAGGGAATTTATTCAGGCTCCCGGGTGAGGTTCTGCAGTCCGACAGGAGGGGCCGGAGAAGTTGCGGACTCCTCTCAGGCACGGGGGTTTTATAGGGAGTGGAGGCGTTTGATTGGCTGTGCCCAAGGTGAGTGGGACAAAATGGAGGGGAGTGGGACCTGGATGGAACAAAATGGAGGGAAGTGGGGCCCAGATAGGACAAAATAGTAGGCAGGGAGTGGGGCCCATATAGGTCAAAATAGTAGGCAGGAAAACAAAATGGCAGGCACAGGGTGGGGCCTGGAGAAGACAAAATGGCAGGCACGGAGTGGGGCCTGGATGGGACAAAATGATAGGTAGGGAGTGGGGCCTGGATGGGACAAAATGGTAGGTAGGGAGTGGGGCCTGGATGGGACAAAATGGCATCAGGTAGGTCCTGATGGGGCTTTTTTCCTGAGCTCCCTGGGGGAGGAGGTGTGTCCGAGCTCCTGGCAAGGGAAGGAGGCCTGTCCGAACTCCCAGCAAGGGAAGGAGGCGTGTCCGAACTCCCAGCAAGGGAAGGAGGCGTGTCCGAACTCCCGACGAGGGGAGGGGGTGTGTCCGAGCTCTCCGCGACGCAGCCAGCCTTACAATGCCCAGCTAGTTTTTGTAGAGATGGGGTTTTGCCATGTTGCCCAGGCTGATCTTGAACCTGGACTCAAGCAATCCACCTACCTCAGCATCCAGAAGAGCTGGGATTACAGACATGAGCCATCACGCCAGGCTCCTTCTCTCTTTTTTTTTTTTCTGTGACTGGATCATGCTGTCACTGAGGCTGGAGTGCAGTGGTGTGATCATAGCTCAATGTAGCCTTGACCTCCTGGGCTTCAGCGATCCTCCTGCCTCAGCCTCCTGAGTAGCTGGGACTACAGGCATTCAGCACCATGCTTATATCATTTTTTTTTGATTTAAGTAGAGACAGGGTCTCCTTCTGTTGTCTAGGCTGATCTTGAACTCCTGGGCTCAAGCAATCCCTGGCCTTGGCCTCCCAATGTGCTGAGATTACAGGTGTGAGCCACTGCACCTGGTCCATATATTGTTTGTCTAATCAATTTTTGGTGAATGCGAACATACATGTGATTCTGACCCCATGTGAAGATAAATTCTAAAGTTCTCTCTTGCTCCTTCCTGGTCAACCCATCTTCTACAGAAGCAGCCACTGGTCTAATTTCTACCACCGGTCACCAATATTGCCTACTCTAGAGTTTCCTATACACGGAATCATGCAGTATCTATTAAGTGTGGCTTCCTTCCTTCAGTATAATATTTCTGAGCTTTTCAGGCTGTTGCACTCACACCTTTTAAAAATTTAACCTTTTTGTTATCTGTACTAACTTAACGGAATTTTAAATATAAGCTTTCAGTCCTGTTACTGATTTTGAATTCAAACTGTTCTCTAATTCTACTAGTGTATTTGGGATAAAGAAAAGAAACATTGTTCTAAAGTTGTCCAGTGGGAGCCTCTTAAAGCTGAAGCTTACATCCTGTTCTCTTGTATCCATCAGTTTCTGTGCATTTCCTTACTTCTGGCACAAAGGTATGATCTAAGTTCCTCCCTTTCTCTTCTCTCTTTCTTTCTCTTCACTCTGATTTTCTTTCTCTCTCCTTTTTTCTTTCCTTCTTTCTTTCTCTTTCCATATTTCCTTCTTTCTTTCTCTCTTTCCATCTTTTTTTTCTTTTTATTTATTTGCTTCTTTTCTTCTTTCTTTTCTTTCTTACTTTCTGGCACAGACGTATGATCCAAGTTCCTTTCTCTCTCTCTTTCTTTCTTTTCCTTTCTCCGCTCTCTTTTCTTTCTCTCTTTCTTTCTTTCTCCTTTTTCTCTCTTTTCCTTCCTTCCTTCTTTCTTCCTTCCTTCCTCCCTCCTTCTTTTCTTTTCTTTCTTTCCTTTTTTCTTTCTTTCTGAGACAGGGTCTCTCTCTGTTACCCAGGCTGGAGTGCAGGGGCATGATCTTGGCTCACTGCAGACTCTGCCTCCTGAGTTCAAGCAATTCTCTTGCCTCAACCTCCCAAGTAGCTGGGATTAGAGGCATGTGCCACCATGCCCAGCTAATTTTTGTATTTTTAGAAGAGATGGAGTTTCAGCATGTTGGCCAGGTTGGTCTCGAACTCCTGGCCTCAAGTGATAAAACCACCTCAGCCTGCCAAAGTGCTGGAATTACAGGCATCAGCCACTGTGCCTGGCCTAAATGTGTCTTTTTTTTTTTTTTTTTTTTTTTGAGACGGGGTCTCATGCTGTCACCCAGCCTGGAGTGCAGTGTTGAGGTCTCGGTTCACTGCAACCTCTGCTTCCTGGGTTCAAGGGATTCTCCTGCCTCAGCCTCCCTTTTAGCTGGGACTACAGGTGCCTGGCACCACACCCAGCTAATTTTTGAATTTTTAGTAGAGATGGGATTTCACCATGTTGGCCAGGCTGGTCTTGAACTCCTGGCCTCTAGTGTTCCACCCACCTTTGGGGATTACAGGCATGAGCCACTGCTCCCTGATGGTCCAGGTTTACCTATACTTGCCCTGCCCATCATTGGATCAGAAGTTTCTCAAAGGAAAAATTTCAGTGGGAAGTAGTACTTAGCAACAAAGCTCTACTGAAACACACACACACACACACACACACACACACACACACACACCCTACTTTTAAACACCACCAGTGGGTTTCTTCTTTTCCTTTACCAGTTCTGTATTTTTATCTCCTTTCTTCCAGAGTTAGATCGCTGGTCCCTACCCGAGCAACATCAATGATGAATGCTAAATCCTACGATAGACATTAAATGCTTTTGGAATTGTAGTAACAATATCCCAACTAAAAACAAACTTCCTAAGTGATGCGTGAGATTGTTTTCTGTGGTTCTTTTTGTCCTTAGAGTGTACAATGACAGCACTGCGTTAAACATTTCTTGTATTCTTTTTTCTTCTTCTGTATGGTTATATCAATATTCTGCACAATTAGATTCATTTTTATGTTTGTATATAATTTTGTGTTTGAGGATAGAAAAAACCCTATCCTTTCAATCTTATTTTTTTGAACATATAAGTCATTAAAATCATTCAAAAATTAAAACTTTAAGGCCAGATGTGGTGGCTCATGACTGTAATCCCAGCACTTTGGGAGGCCGAGACGGACAGATCATGAGGTCAGGAGATCGAGACCAACCTGGCCAACATGATGAAACCCCATCTCTACTAAAAATACAAAAATTAGCTGGCTCAGGCCTGTAGTCCCAGCTACTCAGGCGGCTGATGCAGGAGACTCTCTTGAACCAGGGGGTCGGAGGTTGTAGTGAGCCGAGATAGCACCACTGCACTCCAGCTTGGTGACAGAGTGACACTCTGTCTCAAAAAAAAAAAAAGAGTACATGGTAGAATAACATAAATTCAGCCAGGCGCAGTGACTCATGCCTGTTATCCCAGCACTTTGGGAGGCTGAGGTGGGCAGATCACTTGAGGTCAGGAGTTTGAGACCAGCCTGGTCCACATGGTGAAATCCCATTTCTACTGAAAATATGATAATTATCTGGACTTGGTGGTGCATGCTTGTAATCCTAGCTACTCAAGAGGCTGAGGCACAAGAGTCACTTGAATCCAGGAAGCAGAGGTTGCAGTGAGCTGAGATTATGCCATTTCACTCCAGCCTTGGCAATAATGTGAGACTCTCTTAAAAAAAAAAAAAAAAAAGAAGAACATAAACCCAGAACATATGGAAAATCAGAATCCAGGGAGAGTGTTCAAATCAGTATAAGAAAAAAATTAAATCCGTGCAGTTAACCTTTTTTTTTTTTTGAGATGAGGTCTCACTCTGTGGCCCAGGCTAGAGTGCAGTGGTGTGATCTAGGCTCACCGCAACCTCCAATATCCCAGGTCAAGCGATTCTCCTGCCTCAGCCTCCCGAGTAGCTGGGTGCTACCATGCCCTGCTAATTGTTTGTATTTTTAGTAGAGGCAGGGTTTCACGGTGTTAGCCAGGATGGTCTCGATCTCCTGACCTAGTGATCTGCCCACCTAGACCTCCGGAAGTGCTGGGATTACAGGTGTGAGCCACCACACCCAGTGAAGTTAACATTTTTATAACTGGTTTGATATAATGATTGTGACATTCTGGGTGTATCTTCTGTTTCCTAAAATGTTTAAAGCATTTAATAGAATCTGACAGTTTAGGTTTGGATATAATGAAACATTAAGATCTATTTATATCAGAAGTGAATATTTAAAGGAGTGGACATATCTAATTTTATAAATTCTTAATTTTTAACTTATTAGTTGAAATGTTAAAATAAGTAGAGGAATGCTGACTGTTTAAAGAACATCAGGCTGGGCACGGTGGCTCACACCTGTAGGCCCAGCACCTGGGAAGCCAGAGTGGGTGGATCACAAGGTCAGGAGTTCGAGACCAGCCTGGCCAATATGGTGAAATCCTGTCTCTACTAAAAATACAAAAATTAGCTGAGTGTGGTGGCACACACCTGTAATACCAGCTACTTGGGAAGCTGAGGCAGAAGAATCACTCGAACCTGGGAGGCAGTGGTTGCAGTGAGCTGAGATCACACCATTGCACTCTAGCCTGGGCAACAAGAAATAAAATTGTGTAACTTTCCAAGAAGTAAAAACCAATTAACATTTTAAAGTCACATTACACTCATAATCTTTAAAACATTGTTTTCAGAAAAGATATTTCTGCTGACTCAGAATATAAAACAGGATTCAAATACCTATTTCCTTGATAGGGTTAAATGACTTTGACTAACAATCTCAATATTTCTTGCTTTATGGAAAAACTTTTGTTTCTCCTGGCTCCCATGAGGATTGGACACGATGGTGTTGAAGGGCCTCTAATGATCCCCGCCTTGGATATGTGTAGTTTACTGTTTTAAGCTGCAAAAGTTTGGGGTAATTTGTGATGCAGCAATAGATAACTAGTACAAAGCCCCTTTCAAAAGCAGGATTAATTGATTCTCTGATTCTCGTACCACACTGGTAATAGCTGCCATGTGAAATATTCTGACTGGAAGCCTTGAGAAGTTTTAAATCTCCCTAGATTCCCACACATTGCTTGCATTAATTAATACATATACCTGTGTCTATCTACATATATGAAGTTAATGCATTTTTTCTAAACTTTTTTTGAAATTCAATTTCCATTTTAAAGACATATGCTAATTAAAGAAAATGTGAGGGAGAAGTTAAAAACAATTGCCCATAGTTCTAACACCCAAAGGCATCATACTTAGCACACTTGAGTGTACTTCCTTATAGTTTCTTTCAGGGTGTTTAAAAAAGTAGCTGTGATCATGTGCTGTATAATCATAGTTTCACTAAGTCAAATCCATTTCCTTTAATGACAAAAATAATGTGCCTTGCTCATTGTTGTCATTCTCCCTGCTCCGAGTGACAGGTTCTCAGAGAAATCAGATGCAACTATGTCCTGAGCGTGCAGAAGGCTTGTGAGAGTGTCGTGTGGTTGGGGCCAGGCCCTGCAGGGAGTGACCAGTGCCTGGGGGTGCCAGACACACAACAGGCAGTTCCCTCTGTGCATATCCTTTTTATTTTCAGTACTAACATGTGTGTGAAGGGCCAACCTCTGTCCCCTGATAACTTACATTTATATCCACAATTTCTTAAGGGAATCAACATTCCTTTGTTCTCTGATCTTCAGATAGGGCTGCAATCCTGGCAAAGTGGAGGCATCAGGCCCCTCTCCAAGGCCCTGAGAAGGGTTCTACAAAATGTTCAGATGGTCATACGTTTTTTCAAAATTTAATAAAATAAAAAAACTTGAATCACAATTGGTTAAGGCTGCTACATCTTTCCACCTGCCCCACCCCCTACCCCAACACGCATTTCCTTTATGCAGGGTGGTGGTGGGTGGTCATGTGAGGGCATTTTATTGTTATAAGGTATTTTTTAACAGAGCCTGAAAAATTGTGTAAGCTCCAGGATCTAAAATCCTGGATATACCTCTTTGTCTCTGAATTGCAATAGGTATGTAATATATTTCTAAATATAAATATATATCTGTGTGCATTTATATATATATATATATAAACAGCTTTTTGAATTGCTTTGTACTGTAAATATTATTTATTTATTATTTGCAAGCCTTTTTTTTTTTGAGACGGAGTTTCGCTCTTGTTACCCAGGCTGGAGTGCAATGGCGCGATCTCGGCTCGCTGCAACCTCCGCCTCCTGGGTTCAGGCAATTCTCCTGCCTCAGCCTCCTGAGTAGCTGGGATTATAGGCACGCGCCACCATGCCCAGCTAATTTTTTGTATTAGTAGAGATGGGGTTTCACCATGTTGACCAGGATGGTCTCGATCTCTTGACCTCGTGATCCACCCGCCTCGACCTCCCAAAGTGCTGGGATTACAGGCGTGAGCCACCGCGCCCAGACTTGCAAGCCTTATTTGATAAGTCAGAGGAAATTTCAGAGCCATGAGTGTTACAGAGAGGAATTCTAATGAGCTCAAGGTGTCCTAAGTGGTTTTATGTGATTCCCAGGGTTGTTTCATCAGAATCCATAGGTTCTCAAGAGGCTCTCCTCCCTGTGCTCACAGAACCCCGCTTATTGACTCTATAGATAGTTTTTGCAGAAAATAACTGCCTCTTTGGTTGTCCACAGTGATCCTTCAACTAGGAAAGAACCAAAGAGATTTAGCCTACTCAACTTGACACCTTTGAACAAAAAAGAATGCAGAATATATAGCACCAATGAGGTGAATGTTCAACCCTGTAAAAAACTGCTACACTCTGAATGTTTATTCATTTTGCTTTTTTTGTGTTTGTTTTTGAGACAGAGTTTCACTCTTGTTGCCCAGGCTGGAGTGCAATGGCATGATCTCAGCCCACTGCAACTTCTGTCTCCTGGGCTCAAGCGATTCTCCTGCCTCAGCCTCCTGAATAGCTGAGATTACAGGTGTGTGCCACCACACCCAGCTGATTTTGTATTTTTAGTAGAGCCAGGGTTTCACCATTGGTCAGGTTGGTCTGGAACTCCTGACCTCAAGTGATCCACCCTCCTCAGCCTCCCAAAGTGCTGGGATTACAGGTGTTAGCCGCTGTGGGGCCTCATTGTACTTGTTGATTAGAGGAATTTATTCTTCTTCTAAAAAAACTATTGAAATTTTAAAATCAAATCAATGTCTGCTGTAGCAGCCAGGAAGATATGCTCTTCAGATGGCCCTTTAAGAAGACCTGCTGTGGGCCGGGCACGGTGGCTCACGCCTGTAATCCCAGCACTTTGGGAGGCCAAAGCAGGCGGATAATGAGGTCAAGAGATCAAGACCATCCTGGCCAACATGGTGAAACCCCGTCTCCACTAAAAAATACAAAAATTCTCTGGGCGTGGTGATGCGTGCCTGTAATCCGAGCTACTTGGGAGGCTGAGGTAGGAGAATTGCTTGAACCTGTGAGGCAGAGGTTGCAGTGAGCTGAGATCACACCACTGCACTCCAGCCTGGTGCCTGGCGATGGAGCAAGACTCTGTCTCAAAAAAAAAAGAAGAAGAAGAAGAAGAAGACCTGCTGTGGGGACACAGCAGAATGACAGCCCCCAGCTGCCATACGTTTGGATTTACTGTGGCATTCATGCTGAGCCACAGCCCCCCGTTCCCAGCCAGTGACTGAACACTGCAGAGGTGCTAGGATGAGTGCTGGCCCATCCTGCCGGACACAGGACTCTGCTAATGGGCAACTTTTGCTTAGACACTGCCTATCAGCCCAGCAAATCTTTCTCAGAACTGCTGAGTTCCAAGGCTCTTCCTATCCAGGCTTTCCCGGCCCCCTCTCTTCACAGGTGGCAGCCCTGATCTCAATCCCAACTCTCTCCCTGTCTACTCCTGCTTCCTCCTCCCTTTATTCTTCACAGGCAAAGCATTAAACATCAAGTCCCATCTAAGCATCTCTTCTCTGAGCATCTGAACTGACATACATACTCACTGGTAAAAATGAGCAAATCCGGAAGGGCTTCTATGAAGAAGCTACAGCTCCGCCCCTCATTCCCTCCTTCCCCACATTTCCTCACATGGGGAACAGTTCCCCTTACAGCTCTTTGGCAGTTACTTTAATACCCCTAAAATAATAAGTTTATGCCATGTTTATTATTTATTTGATATACGTTTTATATATTTGTTTTATATATAAATATATGTAATATATATATTTTCAATAATATATTTATGCCATGTCTTTCTTTTCTTTTTTAATCATTGAAGTGTAATTGACGCACGATAAACTGCTTATATTTAATGTGGGCTGTCTGATGAATTTTGACATTTATATATACCACAATCAAGCTTTTAAAAGGGGCAAGGGGAAACTGTCAGGGGTGAGCATATCCATCACCTCTCAAAGTTTCCCCATGCTCCTTTTAGTGCCCCTACCACCTTCTCCACACTCTATCGTCTGTTTTCTGTCACTATAGCTTAGTTTTCATTTTTCTAGAATTTTAAATAAATGAAACCTTACAGTATGTGCTATTTTTTTCTGGCTTCTCTCACTCAGCACAATTAATTTGAGATTCAATCTTGTGGTTACATGTACCTAATTCATTCTTTTTTGTTACTAAGTAATACATCTCATTGTATAGATACAGCGTGATTTATTTATTCGTTCATCTTTTGGTGGATATTTGGGTCGTTTCCAGCATGGGACTGTCACACATAAAGTTGCTATGAACATTTTTACACAAGTGTTTGTATGGATTAACATTTTTTTCTCTTTCCTTTCTCAGAAATCATTGTTCTTTATCATGAGGTGTCCAATGTCTTGAGTGCCATTGTTTCGTATATTTTATCTGGTATTTTAGTTGTTTCAGGCACGATGGTAAATCTTATCCTTACTCCATTCGACTGGAAGTGGAACTGTCACACACCTCTCTAGCTGATCATTATCTCCCTCTGAGTGATCCAATGCCACCTCATGTGTAGTGTATCAACCCCCAACATACCTATTTTGTTCTCCCAGCCTTTGTGCTTTGTTTGGCATACATTTTGCTTTCACTTGTTATAAACTCTTCAATACATTATTATTACTTTCCTATTTCTTTAGTCAACAAGTTTAGAGAGTATCTGCTGATTTCTACAATGGTAGCTGTGGATTTTACTCTCTTACCTTTATCTTTCAAATCTGCCCTTTCTTTTCTCCACTTCCCACTATTAACAGTTAGCTTTGTAATAACAAAAAATATGCTCACATCCTTACTTCTAATTCCATCAACCGTTTCACAGGACCTCTTAATTCTTTGCTTTGTGAGGTGAAAGTATGAAAGCCCCAACCCTTTTCTTCATTTCTTGATTCCTCCTGATTGAAATCAAATGCTTAATTTTAGCTTATGATGTCAAGAAAAAAGAAAACAAAAAACATGAACTTCATTCTGGAGCTACCCCTAAATCTTCCATTTTAGGCTGACCCCATGGGTCGATTCTAAGAGTTGAAAATTGGTCGGACACGGGGGCTCACGCCTGTAATCTCAGCACTTTGGGAGGCCGAGGCGGGTGGATCACGAGGTCAAGAGATCGAGACCATCCTGGTCAACATAGTGAAACCCCGTTTCTACTACAAATACAAAAAATTAGCTGGGCATTGTGGTGCACGCCTGTAATCCCAGCTACTCAGGAGGCTGAGGCAGGAGAATTGCCTGAACCCAGGAGGCGGAGGTTGTGGTGAGCCGAGATCGCGCGATTGCACTCTAGCCTGGGTAACAAGAGCGAAACTCCATCTCAAAAAAAAAAAAAAAAAAAAAAAAAAAGAGTTGAAAATTGATCAGCAAAGATTTTAACATTATGACTATGTAAAGATTGTTCACCACTTAGCTGCATAAGATACTATGATTTTGTATCTTTTTTTTTTTACATAGCTTTGCAATTTTCTCGGAATTTCTAATTATTTCCTCCTCTCCATTCCCATCTTTTGTATTATGTGATTTTTTTACAGCTTGATATTCCAGTTTTTTAAAGATAGCATCAAATATGTGGATCACTTCAGTTCATACACAGTTTTTTTCCAGACACCTGCCTTGTAAAGCTCTTATCTCACCAGCTCCAAACTGGACTTTTTTTTTCTCTAGATTTATTGAAAAGCTAAAATGGAAGAGACAAATAAGCCATGTCTTCCTTCCGTTTTTCTCTTGTTTGTTCTTCAACTCCATATTTTTCTCTTTTTTGATTTACTGTCTTGTTTTGTGGGAACATATCCTTGAACCACTTCTATAAGAAGGTAAACTTACTGAGTCTTTCCGTGACTTAGAATAACTTTATTCTACTCTCCAATTATATTGATAATTCGATTGAATGTTGACTTTTTCATTTAAAATCATTTTTCCTCAGAACTTTAAAGGCAATATTCCATTGTCTTCTATCATCCATTATTTCTGAGCAATTAGATGACAATCTGAGTTTTTGGAAACAGAGGCAATTCGTTTATTTATTTATTTATTTATTTTGCTTTTCTTTGAAAAAATCTTTAATATTCTTAAATTTCACCATTCTGTGACAGAATACGGGTCATTTTTCATGCATTTTGTCTAGTATTCTACTTTTTAATCTTTCTTTCATTTCTTCAGTCTAGAGACTCTTGTCTTTCAGTTCTGATAAATTCCCCTTTAAAAATTTGTTTGTATTCTCTCATTTTTTTCCAGATACTTTTTAAAAAATTTATTTACTTTCTATTTATTTTTATTTATTTTACTTTAGGTTCTATACATGGGCAGGTCATGCAGGGTTCTTGCATAGGTACATACATAACCAGGTGGTTTGCTGCCTCTATTTGCCCTTTGACTATATCTGGTATTTCTCCCCATGTTATCCCTCCCCACACCCCGCTGTCTCTCTGCTAGCCGCCCTCCCAACTGCCCCCAGTGTGTGATGCTCCTTTCCCTGAGTCCATGTGTATTCTCTCATTTTGTTTGTACTTTTTGGAGCTGCTATTCACTGAACATTAGCCTTCTGGATTTGTACATTACAATTTAGACTTTCTTTCACATTTTTAATCTACTTGTATTTTCTACTTTCTTGGAGATTTCCTTGATTTTATACTTCAATCCATTTATTAAAACTTTGCTTAAATTACCATATTTTTAATTTCTAAAAGGTTTTTCTTATTTTGGGTTATTCCTTTTTTATAGTATCCAGTTCTTGAATTATAACCTTAGTATTGTTAAATTCCATCAGAGAAGAATTCTTATAGTTAAAATATCATTTTCTAGTAAGTATTTCTTTTTGTTTTTGTTTTGTTTTTTGAGATGGAGTCTCACTCTGTTGCCCAGGTTGGAGTGCAGTGGCATGATCTTGGCTCACTGCAACCTCCGCCTCCTGGGTTCAAACCATTCTCCTGCCTCAGCCTCCTGCGTAGCTGGGATTACAGGTGTGTGGCACCATGACTGGCTAATTTTCGTATTTTCAGTAGAGATGGGGTTTCACCACGTTGGCCAGGATGGTCTCTATCTCTTGACCTTGTGATCCACCTCAGCCTCCTAAAGTGCTGGGATTACAGGCATGAGCCACCCCACCTGTCCCACCCTTTCTCACTTTAAGACTGGAACAACAATAGCAGGAAATGACATTATCAGAGCCCAGGGCCATTCAGTGGGGACTAGAACCATAGTAGAGACCTCTGTTGGAGCTGAGACCACAGAGGTGACATTACTGGTGCTTGAAATACCACAGGGAACACAGAAAAATACTATAGCCTCTTTCTTCCTTTTGTCCCTCATTCTAGTGTTCATGACTTCCATTGGCTGTAGCTAGCTCAATCAGAGGTCTGAGCAGCCTGGGAAATGTAGTTTCTTTCAGGCAAAGCAGAGTACTGGATTCCTATGAGAACAAACTGCAGGTGGACTGCACAGCACAACAAATTTAAGTTTTGTGTAATGAATGTTGCCAAACATCAACCTTGTAATAATGTCATAAGGTGACTAGAAAATATTACTGTATTATTAGTGAAATTCTTGAACTTGACCTTCATTATTTTTGATATAAAATTTTTAATGAATAGGTATTGCAGGCACATAAAACGAAATTCAAAATTATGAAAGTGTAATGCCTCCAGCTTTGCAGCTTTGTTTGTTTCTTTTTCTTTTGCTTTGTTTTGTTTTTGCTTAGAATTCGCTTGGCTATTTGTTCTCTTTTTCAGTTCTTTATGAATTTTAGAATACTTTTTTCTAGTTCTGTGAAGAATGATATTAATAGTTTGATAGGAATAGAATTGAGTCTGTAAATTATTTTGGACAGTATGGTCATTTTTACAGTATTGATTCTTCTAATCCATGAATATGGAATGTTTTTCCATTTATTTGTTTCATCTCTGATTTCTTTCAGCAGTGTGCTGTAGCTCTCCTTGTAGGAATCTTTCACTTCCTTGGTTAGCTGTATTCCTAGGTATTTTATTTTCTTTGTGGCTATTGTGAGTGGGATTGTATTCCTGATTTCACTCTCAGCCTGGATGTTGTTGATGTATACAAATTCTACTGATTTGTAGAACTACCTATCAGGTACTATGCTCACTACCAGGGTGAGAGGATTTGTACTCCAAACCTCAGTATTGATTTTGTATCCTGGAACTTTGCTCAAGTCATTCATCAATTCTACAAGGCTTTCATGGAGTCTTAGGATTTTCTAGGAATAGAATCCTATCGTCAGTGAAGAGAGGTAGTTTGACTTCTTTCTGTTCTATTTGGATGCCTTTTATTTCTTTCTCTTGCCCGACTTCTATTTCTAAGAATTCCATTACTGAGAGAGATCCAAGATGGCTGACCACTACCAGCTCAGGATTGTAGCTCCCAGTGAAAGTGCAGAGAATGAGAGGACGCCACACTTTCAGATGAATTTTTGTTGCTCATGGACCAGGAGATTCCCAGCAGAGGAGCCCAAAGGGTCACCAGCACAACTCTTGTGGCCAGCATGGCAGTTTTGCCGGTGCCTTGGCGTGGCAGTTCTTGGTGCAGAGTGAGCGGGACTGGGTCCCCTTTTGGCCGATTCCCAGGCAGAAAAGCACCATTAATCTTAACACTGCTGTTTTGGCCGGGGCAGTGGATTGCTCAGATTTCGGTGCTGGGAATCAACAAGTTGGACGTCCACTCAGAAACCTAATTTGAAAGTCGGAAATCACAAAGACGACAGGTGGATAAATCTACAATGATGGGAAGAAACCAGCATAAAAAGGCTGAGAATACCAAAAATCAGAATGCCTCTCCCTCTGCAGGGGATCACAGTTCCTCATCAGCAATGAAACAAGCCCTGATGGAGAACGAGTGTGTTCCATTAACAGAAGTAGGCTTCGGAAGGTGGATGATAAGAAACTTCTGTGAATTAAAAGAACTTGTTCTAACCCAATGCAAAGAAACTAAGAACTTTGAAAAAAGGTTTGATGAAATGCTAACAAGAATAGACAATTTGGAGAGGAATATAGGTGAATTAATGGAGCTGAAAAACACAACACGAGAACTTCATGAAGTATGCACAAGTTTTAACAGTCGAATTGATCAAGCAGAAGAAAGGATATCAGAGGTCAAAGACCAACTTAACGAAATAAAATGAGAAGTCAAGATTAGAGAAAACAGTATAAAAAAGAATGAGCAAAGTCTCCAAGAAATATGGGATTATGTGAAAAGACCTAATGTACATTTGATAGGTGTACCTGAATGTGATGAAGAGAATGAATCCAAGTTGGAAAATAAGAGAATGAATCCAAGTTGGAAATACTCTTCAGGAGATTATTCAGGAAAACTTTCCCAACCTAGTAAGACAGGACAATATTCAACTCCAGGTAATACAGAGAACACCACAAAGATATTCCTCAAGAAGACCAACCCCAAGGCACATAATCGTCAGATTCACTAGAGTTGAAATGAAGGAGAAAATACTAAGAGCAGCTAGAGAGAAAGGTCAGGTTACCCACAAAGGGAAGCCTATCAGACTTACAGCAGATCTCTCAGCAGAAACCCTACAAGCCAGAAAAGAGTGGGGGGCCAATATTCAACATCCTTAAAGAAAAGAACTTTCAACCCAGAATTTCATATCCAGCCAAACTGAGCTTCACAAGCAAAGGAAAAATAAAATCTTTTTCAAACAAGCAAGTACTTAGAGATTTCACCATCACCAGGCCTGCTTTGCAGGAGCTTCTGAAAGAAGCACTATACATATAAAGGAGCAACCAGTATCAGCCTTTCCAAAAATATATCCAGCTAGCATCAAATGGCAGTATTAAACTCATATATATTATTAACTGGATAAAAAGCCAAAACCCATTGGTACGCTGTATCCAGACCCATCTCACATGCAACGATACACAAAGACTCAAAACAAAGGGACAGAGGAAGATTTACCAACCAAACGGAGAGCAAACATAAATAAATAAATAAAAAGCAGGAGTTGCAATTCTCATCTCCGATAAAATAGACTTTAAGGCAACAAAGATCAAAAGAGGCAAAGAAGGACATTACATAATGGTAAAAGGATCAATGCAACAAGAAGAGCTAATGATCCTATATATACACATACCCAATACAGGAGCACCCAGATACATAAGACAGGTTCTTAATGACTTATAAAGAGACTTAGCCTCTCACACAATAATAGTGGGAGACTGTAACATCACATTATCAATACTAGACAGATCAATGAGATAGAAAATTAACAAGGATATCCAGGACTTGAACTCAGACCTGGAACAAGTAAACTTAATAAACATTTATAGAACTCTCCACTTCAAATACACAAAACACACATTCTTATCAGTACCATATCACACCTACTCCAAAAGTGACTACATAATTGGAAGTAAATCACTCATCAGTAATTGCATAGTATTTCATAGGTTTAAATGAAATATTGGTTGACTGCTTGTTTGTTATTTTCTTCCCTTATTCCTTCCTGTCTCCATTGTTAAGCACAATTATTGGCATAAAAGAGGTTTTCAATTCCCATTTTTAGACTGCATTCTAGACTGGGCAATAAAGCAATACTCCCGTTCTCTCTCCCTCTTTCTCTTCCTTTTTCTTCCTCTTCTTCATTCTTTTTTTTCTTTCTCTCTTTCTTTCTTCTTTTTTTTTTCTTCAAAAATAAATAAATAAAAAATAAAAGAATTCCAGTACTATGTTGAATAGGATTGGTAAGAATGGGCATCCTTGTCTTGTTCTAGTTCTCAAAGGGGATGGTTCCAGCTTTTGCCCATTCAGCATAATGATGGCTGTGAGTTTTTCATAGATGGCTCTTATAAAGCCACAGTAACCAAACAGTTTGGTACTGGTACAAAAACATACACATAGATCAATTGAAGAGAATAGAAATCTCAGAAATAAAGCCACACACCTACAACCATCTGACCTTCAACAAGGCTAACAAAAACAATAGAGAAAGAACTCCCTTTTCAATAATTGGTGCTGGGATAACTGGCTAGCTATATGCAGAAGATTGAGGTTGGACCCTGAACTTTCACCATATCCAAAAATAACTTAAAATGGATTAAAGCTTTAAATGTAAGGCCTCAAACTATAAAAATCTTGGAAACCAACCCAGGAAATACCCTATTCAACATCAGCCTTGGCAAGGAATTTTTGGCTAAGTTTCTAAAAGTAGTTTCAACAAAAACAGAAATAGAAAAGTCAGACCTAATTAAACAAAGGAGCTTCTGCTCAGCAAAAGAAACTATCAACAGAGCAAACAGGCAACCTGTATAATATGAAAAGATATTTGTAAAGTATACATCTGACAAAGACTTAATATCCAGAATCTATGGGGAACTTAAGTCAACAGGCAATGAACAAATAACTTCACTGAAAAATGGGCAAATGACCTGAACAGACACATCTCAAAAGGAGGCATACACATCACTAAGAAGCAGAAAGAAATGCTCAGCATCACTAATCATCAGAGAAAGACCAATCAAAACCACAGTGAAATGCCATTTCAATCAGAATGGCTGTTATTAAAAAGTCAAAAAACAACAGATGTGGGAGAGGTTGTGGAGAAAAGGGAAAGCTTATACACTGCTGGTGGGTATATAAATTAGTCCAGCCACTGTGAAAAGCAGTCTGGAGATTTCTCAAAGATCTTAAAACAGAGGGACATTTCAACCCAGCAATCTCATTACTGGGTATATACCCAGAAGGAAGTAAATCATTCCACCAAAACTACACATGCAGTCATATGTTCATCATTATGCTGCTCACAACAGTAAAGACATTGAATCAACCCAGGTGCCCATCAGTTGTAGATTAGATAAAGGAAATGTGGCATATATATACCATGGAATACTATGCAGCCATCAGAAAAATAAAGTCATGTCCTTTACAGTAACATGGATGGAGCTGGAGGCTATAATTGTAAGCAAATAAATGCAGGAACAGAAAACTAAATACTGCATGTTCTCACTTATAAGTGAGAGACTGTAGACTACTAGAGGGGCATGGTGAGGTTAAAAAACTAAGGCCAGGTGCGGTGGCTCACGCCTGTAATCCTAGCACTTTGGGAGGCTGAGGTGGGTGGATCACTTGAGGTCAGGAGTTCAAGACCAGCCTGGCCATAATGGAGAAACCTCATCTTTAAAAAAAAAAAAAACTACCTATCAGGTGTTATGCTCACTACCAGGGTGACAGGATTCTCCAAACCTCAGTATCATGTAATATATCTGCACATATATCCCCATATCTAAAATAAAAGTTGAAATTAAAAAATAAATTTTTAAAAGTTATGAAAGGTTAATGAAAAGTCTCAGCCAGTCCTTGCCCTCCCATATAGCTATATTATATCTATATATGCATATCTTATTCTATGTCCTTTTTTCTATATTCAGAAGACACACAGTTTCTCTTCCACAAGTAATAGCATACCACATGTGCTGCTCTACTGATTCATCTGGGACCTACCAATTTAACTCCAAAGATATTTCTTCTCTGTAGAAATACAATAGGTATGCCCATTGGGACAGACATGTGCCTGTCTCTAAATCTTAAGACTCTCAGTCATCCAGTGTTCAACCAGCCAGGCAAAGAATTTTCCAAAGCACTAATTCAACAGAAGCTTTATGGATTTGTCAGAATGATTCAAGGGTTTGGAATGACTCACTGGGGCTTGGGTTAAATAATCTCGGCTTAATCATATCACTTGGAGGAAAGGTAAGTTGAAGATTTAAATCCTCGTGGCTCAGTATCTCATCTGAACACTGGTAGAGTAATTCTCAGCCCAGCAACAGTGTCAGGGTCAGAAAAGCAGCTCCAAATACCTTGTATTATTGTACAGCAAGACAATGTCTTCATGGGTTAAAAAGTGTATGTATATATGTGTTTCTGTGTGTATATGCACACATACAAATACATACATATATTCAATACATATATTTGTACATACTACACACGTATGTACACATGGGAAGAAAACAGATTTGAAAATTTCTCATGTCTCTGGAGCAGAGAGAGTCACCTTTATAAGCTTAGAAATCATAAAAATAATTACACAATAAGAAAAAGCTGAGTTGATTATAAGAACATCAGTGTGTTCTGTGCATAAAAACACAAGAACAATAAAAATACAAAATACTGGGAAAACACTTTTGATAAGTATGACAGATAAAAAGATGACATCTTAATTATTTAATACATTCATATATGGCCGTATACTGAGGTACTGTATACTGAGGTGACAGTAAGAGCCTCAGCTTTGATGGTAGACTTCCTATGATATGAACTTATCTGGGTCCCCAGTTTTTCCATCTGTAAAATGGTTATAATAGTAATACTTTTTGAAGTTTTGTGAGGTTTAAATATGATATATATGTAAAATACTTAGAACAGTGCCTGGCACTTGATAAACATTCAATAGGAGTTACCTATTATTCTTATTAGTAAAAGCAAAATTAATAAACAAATAAATAAAAAATGACCCGAACAGTCAACTGCAGTTAATAAATTGCAATATAAGGGAAATGTTTGTTGTAATTGAGTGAGTTAGAAGGAAAGCGCCACTCTCTGAGTTCCAAATTAAGAGTCCTTTATTTGCCAGCAACTGAGAGATGACTAATGCTCAAATTTCTCTCAGCCCTGAGGAAGGAGCTTGATTTCCCTTTATGCCTTGATGTAGGTAGGGGAGGAGGAGCCTAGCTGAAGTGGAATTTTACAGAAGCATAACAAGCAAGTTAGATAAGGAAGCTGGTCAGCGGGAGCAGGAGGTTCCCAGGACTGTTGGTTGCTACGGGTATTTCCATACAATCATCAAGGGGGGTAGCGGGGGAACTTTTCATACAATTAATCACCAAGGAGGGTATTCACAGTAGCAGGTTGATGTGCCAAGTAGGATGTGGTTACGATGGTTACAGGTACAGTGAACAGTGTGAACCACTCTTAACGGATGCGACTACAGTGGTTACAGGAACTGAGAATAGTGTGAATGACTCAACGGATGCAGTTACCGTGGTTACAGGTGATGTGAACAGTGTGAACCACTCTTAACGGATGCGGTTACAGTGGTTACAGGTGATGTGAACAGTGTGAACCACTCTTAACGGATGCGGTTACCGTGGTTACAGGTGATGTGAACAGTGTGAACCACTCTTAACGGATGCGGTTACAGTGGTTACAGGTGATGTGAACAGTGTGAACCACTCTTAACGGATGCGGTTACAGTGGTTACAGGTGATGTGAACAGTGTGAACCACTCTTAACGGATGCGGTTACAATGGTTACAGGTGATGTGAACAGTGTGAACCACTCTTAACGGATGCAGTTACCGTGGTTACAGGTGATGTGAACAGTGTGAGCCACTCTTAACGGATGCGACTACAGTGGTTACAGGAACTGAGAATAGTGTGAACGACTCAACGGATGCAGTTACCATGGTTACAGGTGATGTGAACAGTGTGAACCACTCTTAATGGTTCAAAGCTTTGAGTGCAGCGTGACCCAGTAATGGACCTGAGGAGGCCGAGGCAGGGAGGGACAGGTTAGAGAGAGCTTGTTAGGTTTGCAGCTAACATGGAGTCAGTTAGGTTAGTACAAGTTAGGTTACCTCATGTTCAAATTTATAATTTATTCAAGAAATATATTGTTCTATTTTGGCCAGAGTAGTCAGAAAATTAAAACCCAATGCTAGTTACGATGAAGTAAAGCTAATACACTTTTTGTGGCAATAAGGTTAAAACTCTACTTTTGAAAAGAAAATTGGCAATGTATATTAAGAGTCATGCAATGTTTAAATTCTTGTTTAATTTAATAACTTTGCTACATATAATTTTCCTTAAAGATATAATCCAAAGAGAGTACACATTATAAACTAATTTTTTTTCTGTATTGTTTATGAGAACAGCATAAAATCCAAAGCAGCTAACATATGCACCTATAAAATGGTTGATTACATTCTGGTACAATAATTATATGTATATGCATTAATACCACATGATAGCTATTTGCAACAAAATGGCAATTCATATACTGTAGTTACGTAGTTTATATTAAAACTATAAAATTCAAAGTTATAATGACCATACAGCTACATTCTTATTATGTAATTTTGAAATTTTATATATTTTCCCTATGCTTAAGCCCATATTAAAAGTTTGGGAGGCAATACATATAAATGAAAATTGTTATGTTTGGGTGATGCAATTATGAGTAATCTTTTTTTTTAATTTGTCTCTAAAATTTTTTAAAATTACTTTTAAATTACAAAAGTGATGCGTGCTTATTGCTAAAAAATGCAGAGGCATAGAGAGCAGAAACTAAATGTCCCTTATGAATCCCCCTCCCAATTTTCTACCCTCCCATCTCTATTCCAGCTCTTCAAATCTCACACCCTTCCTTAGCAATGACCACTTAGGAACATGTCCTCATAAACACCTCTCTATGTGTTCACACAATCACGCATACATCTGCACATTTACAACACACATTTTTCTTACATTCATGGGATTTCTACTATTCTGCCATTTGCCTTTTTTGCTTCATTAATGTATTTTCTTTGGTCTTATTCCTTGTCAGTTCAAATAGAATCATATGATTATTACATTCACAATACGAGCACACAATTTGTTTTATCAACACATTATTAATGAATGTTTGTTCAGTTTTCAATTTTTTGCTATGGAAATAATGTTACCACACTTGTACTCTTTGTTAATATGTGTATTTCTTTAGAATGTATTTTCAGAATGAAATTGCTCGGCCAAAGTTTTCCCCATTCAGATTTCTAAGAATTGCTTTCAAACCACACTGTGAGAAGACTTTATGAATTTTTATGTTCATGATTTTTTTTTAAAGAAAATAATCAAAACCAGAAGACCCATGAAATGAACATAAGAGATAAGCAAAAGTGTCTATACCCTATTGATTTCCACACCAGAGGCAGATAATTTAATTTTGGTCTCACTCTTTCAATTATTTTCATAAATTTGGCTAACTCATGATTCTACCATACCCCTCATTCATTTTTTTACTTTGACTTGACTTTGACATTCTGGTCAGAATGCTGATTTCTAGGTTTTTTTCCTAGAAATGTGTTTGAATTGCTTAGGTCAACTTAGTAAATAAAGATGAGTAACTTTGTAAATAAAGCTAATTTCTACACCCTAGAGCCGCTGGGCATTCTTGTGCAGTTGTGCTCCACCAAAGGGGCCTCGGGGGCATTTACATCCTGTCTGTGCTCCACTCACTAAGCCCTGTACCCTGGGTGCAGGCAGGCGAGGGCAGTCTGCTCGGAGCAAATACTTTTTTTGCAAAATAATATAAAAAATGGCTTATTCAGGTCTCAGCTGCCCTGATGATTCCTAATTAAAAAAATTTTAAGTTTAACTGATTCTTCACCTCTTAGTAAAGTTTGCCATATTAAAAGGATGATGAAAAATTTACAATTAACCTTAGAATGTAAAGGGTAAGTATAGTTCAAACATAGTTCTGTAAAAATTTGGATATGATGGAAAGAAGTTTTGGTGAGTGAAGAAGCCCAATGAGAATATACTTCAGCAGAAAAAGAACTCTAGTTGGAAATTCGAAAGCAGTCTAATAATTTCCTTATCACTGACAGATTTTGGAAAATCATAAAATGAACTCATGCATATACTGCCAAATAATAAAATAGAATAGGGCTGGGATACATCTAGTTTATAATTATTATAGCTGTTGAATATTGTTCCACTGCTAAATACCTTCTTTTTTGGCAAGCCCTAATTGAGATATATTTGAATATAATTATAATATAATATATATATGATATATTTATATCTTATATCTTTATATATATAAATATATATATTTATATCAATATATAAGATATATTTGAATATAATTATAATATAATAGCAGATATAATTATTGCTATTACATAGATGCTAAACAAGATATTTCATGTTATCTGTAATGAGGCATGAGTAAATAGCAATTTCCATGGTGAGCACTTGATAAGTTATAGATCATATTCCAATGTAAGAAGACATCCTCACTCCCCTTTATAATGTTTAAGCTAGAACACAAACAGTGTGCCTGTTACAGCAGTCAGCAGTGAACAGTTTAGATAAAAATACTGAGCGTAGAGATGATGGACTGATATACACAGACTGGGCAAGGATCTCATAAAATCTTAACATGAGCTGATTCTACGGGCATAAATAACATCAGGAAAGGTTTAAGTGACATCCAAAGGTAGGAAGGAAAAGAAAAGGACAGACTTGCCAAGGGAAGTATCGTTACCTGAAGTTTCCAGGGTAACAAAATTATCTTTTGGGGATACCTTTATAGTACGACACATGAGTTCATGAATGTGGGCTTTAAACTTTTTTTTTTTTTGGAGAGATAGGGTCTCACTATGTTGACCAGGCTGGTTTCAAACTCCTGGGCTAACGCGATCCTCCCACCTCAGTGTTCAGGGTAGCTGGGGCTACAAGCACACACCACCATGCTTGGCTATGGCTTCTTTGTTTTGTTTTTGATTTTCATTTCTGCTGATGGCAGGAATGTAAATTTTAGGAGAGAATGAGAGACTAGCTCTTGTTAGGGATTCTAAAATTCCACTAAATAATTCTTGACTGACAATTGGCAGGTATATTCTGGACAGGCTGCAACAAATGTAGTGATCGGTATTTAACAATGAGAATTATTTTTGCTTTGCTTTCTGTGACTTTGGATTCACTCAGAAGGAATGTGAGGACAGGATGAATATGGACCACAGTCTCGTGCTTCTTCTGGAAGCTCAAAAACCATCAGACTCTAGGACCGTGCCTGCCCTTGACTGCTTGGGGAGTTTGGATTTACTAACGTGAAGTTGTGAAGTCACCATGATATCAAATTCAGGCTGGGCCGAGCTGTTGAGTCCATGAAGGTCTCAGGCAAAATGACGACTGGTAGGACTGGTAAGAACAGAGTATCAGGTGGGTGGGCAGCATGAGATGTGTGTGCTAGAAAGAGGAGAGGGGAGGATATGCACGTCAGCAGCAACTATCCACCAAATCCTCTGAGGCTGGCAACAGCTCTGGAGCAAATCATTCTGAGTTACGAGGGAACAGGCATCAGGCCGGTAAAGAAAAGCCACAAATGGTTCTTAAATTTTATTTAAGCCTCAGAATCAAGCCTCTTTCTCATCAAACTGCTAAACTGGGTCAGTTTACAAATAACATTGGACTGGACTCAACTACCTCATTAATTCCTTGCTAGTTTATGTAATACAAACTAGTGTATGCCTTCCCATCTGTCTAGGATGATTCCTTGGTTAACTGAATGTAGTCTATATGTTTTTAACTAGAAGATATATATCCTGAGGTCAAATCCCAAATCATAAGACACCCATAATTTGCCTTTATAAGAAGATAAAGACCTCAATTACAGTGACAATAATAGCAGTTAACATTCATAGAGTGCTGATGGTTAACTGCGGAGCTGAGTGTGTGTACCCATTTCATAATTCAATACAGACAACATGCACTTTGGAATATAGACTAGTATTTATTATCCCTATTATAAAGTTGAGGAACCTGAGTGATAAAGAAGTTAAGGAGCTTGCCTATTGTCACATCGCTAGTAAATGGCAGTCACCAAGATGTTTTGGCTCCCATAAGGAATATTGCATTTCCAAACCCAAGAAAACCCTAACCGTTAATATGCTGAAGGAGCAGGCTAGATCTGCTTAGTTATTGTAGTTTCTTTTTCTTCTCTTTATCCATGAACGTAATTTCTGAACATCTGGAGGGATAGCTTTGAGTTGCATGTCTCCTGTGCATATGGTGTACACATTAAACTGCACACATCTAGTAACAGAATAATCTGAGAGACTGGGCCCAGCAGCCTCTTGGCATACTGCAGTCTCTGAGTCTCCTTGTGGGACCCCAAAAGCAGATTTAGTGCTTCTGGGAAAGCACTGTCCCTACTCAATGACAGAGTTCAGTTTGAACACTGAGTATGTAATCCATGACACAGGGTGAGGAAGGCATTTATAAATACACCAGGATTTATGTATGGGGCTCAGCCTCCAGTGATAATGTACAGTATGAGTGGGACCTTTCCTTTCCTTATTGTTGGCAGAGGCCCAATAGAGCTGCCATCAGCTTCTCCCATGGCCAGAGGCTTAAAGGAACTTGAGTCAAAAAAAAAAAAAATATGCTAGGTCGCCCAACAGGTAGAGCATGGCAGGTGACAGGCTACATGCCCTGCTGCTGGGACTGGGCGCAGGCCGGCTCCAGCAGTCCTTTTGCTGGGGGCTGTGAATTTTTCTTTCACAGCTTAATACTTTTGGGTGGGACAGAAAAGTGTTAATGTAGGGTAATTTTAGATCCATTTTAAAGGAGCTTAGTTTGAATGCTCTCTCCCGTTCTTTGGGCTAGGACGCCTGTGGTTCAGCATTTGAGATACAGATGGATTTGATCCAGCTGAGCAGGGAGTACCTTGCAGCCAGCTAGTGATCTGGAAAGCATTTATGACACCTTGTCAAGCGAAAACAGCAGCATATAAATCAGCAGTACACTTGAAGTATGCACAGGATAGATAACACCAAGTTAACAGTGGTTATCTCTAGATGGTGGGAATATGGGGAGTTTCTCTTTCATTTTACTCTTCATTCAGCTATCATTTGTGTGGTTTCCATGACTGAGGCATAACAGATTCTCAACAAGTATTTTCTGTTGTATTTTAAAACACAGATGCTATGTGAACCTCTGTTTCTCTTGTAATAAGAAAAGAGCTATTTTTCAAAGACTACCTCATATCTCTTATAAAAACTTTTACCTCTTTGGAAGATAATCCAATACACAAAAATCCTAAACTTAAAAACAAATAAACTATGATGTGATCATTCATTTTACAACTAGATTCACCACATGGTTATTTTAAATAGAGTACTCCTTGCCCTCCATATCTGATACAGTTTTCAATAATTTGCCTTGATAACAAGGGAAATGTACATTTAAACTTTGTAAGTTAGGATAAAGTTATTTACATGCCTTTTGGTTTAGCTTTTTAATCCAGGTTGGAACCAATAAATGAGAAAAGTAAACTATGCTGATGGAATGCTCCTGTCCCCAACCTCACACCTTCTCCCTCTTCAACCAGCCTTGTTGCTTCTCTCATTCATAAGTGCCTTGTCTGTGATGGGGCCAGTGGACAGTGAGGCGTGTCAGAAAAGGGGAGTGATGCTCTGCAGCCTGGTGCATAGCTTAGTGTTAGTGCTTAAAGAACAGAATGAAACAGGCTTCATTATTTTCAGAGCTAACCACAGAACTTGAGTATCTATCCAAAGGAGTTATATGTGATTCAAGAGGCTGAGGAAGCCTTGGGTAGAGTGAGGGGTGTAGCTGGTGCTGAGATCCCTCATTGCTCCTGTGGGGACTGAAACTGTAAGGAGTTGAGAGATGGAAACAAGGATCTGCCTACAACCAGGGACAACAGAGAAGGTGAGTTGGGCCAGGACTAGTGAGGCTTTGTATGTGCACTTGAATCCACTCCATTCAGTTCCTATCATGTACCAGGCTATGCACTAGCATGGAAGATACAACTGTTGTGACCCTCAGTTGGCTTACAGGGCAAGGCAAAGTAAGGCTTACATAGGTCACAAATCCCGTAACATTGGAAGGGGTTAGCTGTGGGTTGTGGGAGAAGTGTCCGCAGAAAGTCTGAGCATACAGAGGGGACTTAGAGGAGGAAAATATTTCCTGAAGTAGGTGGCATTTCAGAGGGTCAAAGACTTTGAGATGTAGGAAAGGGGAGGGGGATATCAGGGCATGTATTAACTTAAACAGGAGTGTGGAGCTGGGAGACATTACCTGCTCCTGTCTGGTTGGAGGGCAGGATAGAGATAGGAGCCTGGCAACCCCATCTGTACCTGTTCAGGAAAGTGCCAGCTGCAGAACTAACAGGGTTTGTTTGTTTTAGCTATGGAAAGAGATATATATCCACAGGTTTTTTTTTAAGTTTGTATTTTAAAAGTGCACAATCAGAGCAACAATCACTGCTATCTAGTTCCAGAACTTTTTTAAATCACTCCTAAAAGAAACTCCATACTCATTAACAGTCTCCTCTCTCCTAGACCCTGGCAACCACTAATCTACTTCCTGACTCTACAGACTTTCCAATTCTGGACATTTTATATAAACGGAATTATGCAATATGTGGTCTTTTGTGTCCGGCTTCTTTCACTTAGCAAAATGATTTCAAGGTTCATCCATATTGTAGCACATATCAGAACTTCATTCCCTTTTATGATCAAATTATGTTTCAATGTATGGATATACCACATTTTATTGATTGTTCATCAGTTGACGCACATTTGAGTTGTTCCACCTTCTGGCTATTATGAATAAAGATGCTAAAAGCATTTATTTACCCATAGGCATCTTAAATAAATACACAGGAGTACCCACCTGAATGAATTAAGTTTCAAATATTTCTTCTCTACCAATGAATGTGGAAGTCCTTCTAGGGATTCTCTCTGTCTCAGCTCTTTTTTTTTTTTTTTTTTTTTGATGGAGTCTCACTCTGTCACCCAGGCTGGAGTGTGGTGGCACAATCTCGGCTCACTGCAACCTCCACCTCCCCAGGCTCAAGTGATTCTCTTGCTTCAGCCTGCTGAGTAGTGGGGATGTGGTGCCTGCCACCACATCCAGCTAATTTTTGTATTTTTAGTAGAGATGGGGTTTCAACATCTTGGCCAGGCTGGTCTTGAGTTCCTGTTTTGTAGTTTTTTTAACCTAAGAGAAGGCATTGCCCCCCTCATTCCTTGTACAAACAAGATTCATCTGCCATCTGCATGTCTCAGGCTGGGAATTATTTTACAGGGGGGATTCCAGGTCTCACACGTGCACTGCTATCTATGCTCAGGGCTGTCTTGAAAGAGGTGGGATTTTCACCCTGCCACAATCAGAAGAGAAAAAAACTCTAAACTCTGGGTAATCTTAAACCATCAATGCATCAGAATGTTACCTAAGTATTTATTTTAAAGGAAAGAACATTCAGAGTTATTGTTTAAAATTACTCACTGTATAATCAAAACTGTGCTTGATCTTTTGGGTACATTTTTGAAGTATATCTGTTTAATATGTGACCTGTATCCAAGACAAGTAAATTGTGACCCAAATCCATAGGTCGTTTCTTCAAACTCCTTTTCTTTGTTCTAACTTTTCTTTTTATCCCTTAGTCCAAACCACAGCCTCCTTTCTCCTAGTCCCCACTCAATAACTCTAGACCCTCCTCTGAAAAAGTCCCTAAATCATAATCTCCTTTCTTTAGTCTCCCTTTCCAGACCTCACTCCCTGGTCTTTCTAGTTACCTTATCCTCTAAATCACAATTCTCCCTTTCAAAACTTTTAAAACTCGTTTCTCAAATCAGCTTCATTTCCCAAATCCACTTCCGTGAAAATTAGAGTTTACTTTGTGGCACTGAAAGACACATAGGTACTACAATCAGTAATGGGGCTGGGACTGCTTCATGGAGAGAAGAGACCAGGATTCTATGAACTCTGGAGGCTGTGGAGAAATGTGGAGACGTTGCTGTAGACGGAAATTCAGAAATTCTACGACCATGATTTCAGGGCCCTCTGGATAAGCCTGGGGTTGTGGGCAGCTGCCCTCATTTGGCTGGACTTTGATCTTCTCATCTTGCATGTACTAAGCCTCTGGTTCACAGGATGTGCTCAGCAATAATATCTGTAGACTTGATTAAGTGGACAAATGAAGGACAAAGACAAGGTGACCGCTGAGCTGCTTTCAGCTCTGTGTAGAACTCTAATATCCATGAAGTCGAGATGAAGAGGATTGGCAGAACCTTTGAAATTTAAATGACCCAACCAATTACTTTCATTTTGTTTGTTTTTCACTTTGCTTGTGTACACGTACATGTTCTTTTTCCTTCTTTTGTCAAAGAGGAAAATGAATTGAATTTTCCTGGGAATAGATACAAGATAGTTGGCTCCCCTCTTTGGACTCCAAACTCCTTGACTATATATCTGTCAGTAGGTAGCTAATGAAAATAACTTTGGTTCCATGGAAATAACTGTGAGGACTATGAAATCCAGGGATGTGAGCTGGGAGCACAGGACATCCAACCAGGATTGTTCTAAAGTGCTCAGAATGTAGTAATGAAAGTGAAATGCAATGGTTAATAAATATTTGTTGATTGATTAAAGAACATCAAATGCTGAAGAAATACTAGATATAGGTGATGGGGAGGAAGGCAGCAAACCACACTGCCATGTGTGTACCTGTGCAACAATCTTACATGTTCTTCAAATGTACTCCAAAACCTAAAATGCAATTTATTATAATAAATTTATTATAATTAGAACCGGATTATTTTTTCATATCATTGAATATACTTGTTATGCTTAAATATTTGCAGAGATAGACATTAATTTGGCATGAATATTGACCCTAAATTAAGGAGTCTTGAATGATTCTATTCAATGTATTTTCTCATAGATTAATAAGGAAATAATATTTTTTCATCATAATGATATGTGACCATATCAGTACAAAAATGCTGGTTTCTTGATAGTAAAATATTCACCCTGCCACAATCAGAAGAGAAAAAAAAATTTGCTGGGTGTGGTGGCATGTGCCTGTAGTCCCAGTTACTTGGGAGGCTGAAGGAGGAGAATCACTTGAACCTGGGAGATGGAGGTTGCAGTAAACTGAGATCGTGCCACTGCACTCCAGCCTGGCGACAGAGCAAGACTCTATCAGAAAAAAAAAAGAGAGAATAAGTGTATTCAGGGAGTTTGAGTAAAAGTTGGTCAAATAATATCCTGAGGTATTGAAAAGCTGACAGGCATAAAACACTTCTTGTGTATGATGAAATCATATTTGAACATTCAGAGACAAGATCTGGCTAAAGGGCAAAACAGTGGCTAAATCTCTGTTACACTCTGTTCCGGGATATAGAGAATTTGAGATTTAATCCTGGCCTTCCAGGTTGTTATCGAAATATATTTGTCTATGTGGGATAGAAAATACACATTGTTTAATATTTTGTTAGCTTGATTTGCAATCTTCAAATATTTATTTATTTTTTTGTTTTATGTTAAATTTACATATTCTTTCATTTTCAGTGATGGTGTCTCACTATGCTGCCCTGGCTGACCTCAAACTCCTGGACTCAAGTGATCCACCTATTTTGGCCTCCCAAAGTGCTGGGATTACAGGCATGAGACATCACACCCGGCCTAATTTTTAAATATTTAGACTCATGAGTCTAAATGCACTAAAGAAGAGTGCAAAGGTACTTTATTTGTAAAGAAGAACAAATGGTACCTCCTCTCCTGCAGGGCTTGGTTTTAGGAAAAGTGCATGAAATTTAAATACATCATTGTATAGATGAAAAAAATCTCTCCTAAACCTGAAGCAGATGCAATAAATGAAACTTTTCATAAAGTCAAATTATCTTATCCTAAGAGAAGCATTTATGAATATGAATGTATTTTTGCAGTTTTTCTCTGTGAGTTGGTTAGACCACCATTTTCTTGAGTCCTTTTTAAAAAACATCATATTTGGCCAATTGTGGCTATAATCCCAGCACTTTGGAAGGCTGAGGCAGGCAGATCACGAGATCAGAAAAAGATAGAGATCATTCTGGCTAACACAGTGAAAACTCATCTCTACTAAAAATACAAAAAAATTAGCTGGGCACGGTGGCAAGCACCTGTAGTCCCAGCTACCTGGGAGGCTGAGGCAGGAGAATTGTTTGAACCCAGGAGATGGAGGTTGCAGTGAGCCAAGATGGAGCCACTGCATTCCAGCCTGGGTGACACAGCAACACTCCATCTCAAAATAAATAAATACATAAATTAATTAATTATATTAAAAATGTCATATTCATTTAAGAAAATTCTAAACTTTGAGAATTTTTTTCAGTTTGATTACAGATCAAAATTAAATGATTAAAAATATATGCAAGTACTAACAATCATGTCTGTCATGTTGGCAAACATGAACTTAGCTATTATTTCTTTGATTGCCAAAAGAATCACATTTTCTTAAAAAATAAATCGATTGAGAGAGCAGCCTTAAACAACTGGTAATCCTAGGATTACTATTGTTGCGACTAATGAAATATAAAACAGGCAAGAACCCTTGCTACTAACAGAAACCTAGGGAAGCATATCAACTACACGCCCAAAATATCAAGACATTTATCTAACACACCCTACAGATGGGGACATTTTGAAGATAATCTGAAAGGGGAGACTCCTTCAATTCTATAGGAAAATAAACACTATAAACAAATAGATATTTTCTAGACAGATTCCAACTAACACCTTCTACAGCTTAGGGCAGGAAAAAAATTATAATTCATAAAACTAAAATCATACTTTAATTATATGCTTTCTTCAATGTTGATTTCACCCACAGCATTTAAAAATAGCAGTTAAAATTCCTATACTTCCACATTTTCTGACCCTCTCTGCTAAGCAGTTGAATCAGGATATCCATTTATGTCAACAAGCTGTATACACATTTTTATTTTCTTCCAGTCCCCCTTTATTTGGGAAAACAGAACTCATGGGGTGCCAGGCAACAATCTCAAACACAAACTTTTATGACCTATGAGCCAATAGTAGACAAATAGATTACTGCCTGTAATATTGTCCTTATAAAAATAAGTAAATATGAGAAATTATTTCTGCAAACATTGTAAGAATTTTAAAATATGCTACAATGAACTCATGGACATAAAAAATTGGAAGGATGGTTACCAGAGGTTGGCAAGAGCAGTAGGCAGGGAGGTGAAGGGAAGGTAGGATGGCTAATGTGTAAAAAATAAATGTTAGAAAGAATGAATAAGACCTGATAATGCATAACACAACAGGGTGAGTATAGGCAATAATAACTTAATTGAACATTTTAAAATAATTCGAAGTGTGCAGTTGGATTGTTCATAACACAAAGAATAAATGCTTGAGGGTATGTATAGCCCATTCTCCATGATGTTATTATTTCACATTGCATGCCTGTGTGACATCTCATTTACCCCATAAATACATACAAGTATTATATACCCACACAAATTAAAAATAAAAGATGCTACAATGCAAAAGATGGGAAATTCTCATACAACTCAACGTATGCAGTGCAGAATATTTTAGAAAATTTCTCACTTACATTCTAATCAAATATAAGCTATTTAGTTTTGTATCTAAGCATGCAGAGGTAAGAAGAATGAAATCACCTGAGACAAAATACAGAGTACTAGAAGGCTAAGGAGGCAGTGAAAATCATGTTTAGATACTTTTAAAGCAATTAAAAGCAAAGCATGCTTAGATACTTTTAGAAGCAGTTAAAAGCATTCATAGATACTTTTAGAGGCAGTTAAAAGCATGCTTAGATCAACGAGACAGAAAATTAACGAGGATACCCAGGACTTGAATTCAGACCCGGAACAAGCAAACTTAATAAACATTTATAGAACTCTCCACTTCAAATACATAAAACATACATTCTTATCAGTATCATATCACACCTATTCTAAAAGTGACTACATAATTGGAAGTAAATCACTCCTCAATAATTGCATAGCATTTCATAGGTTTAAATGAAATATTGGTTGGCTGCTTGTTTGTTATTTTCTTCCCTTATTCCTTCCTGTCTCCATTGTTAAGCACAATTATTGGCATAAAAGAGGTTTTCAATTCCCATTTTTAGACTGCATTCTAGCCTGGGCAATAAAGCAATACTCCCGTTCTCTCTCCCTCTTTCTCTTCCTTTTTCTTCCTCTCCTTCATTCTTTTTTTTCTTTCTCTCTTCAAAAAAGAAAAAAAGCATGCTTAGATACTTTTAGAGGCAGTTAAAAGCATGCTTAGACACTTTTTGAGGCAGTTAAAAGCATGCTTAGATAGCTTTGTATCTAAGCATGCAGAGATAATCATAAGAATGAAAGCATCTGAGACAAAATGGAGAGTATTTCAAAGCATGATGGAGGCAGTTAAAGGCAGTTTACATTCCACCCTCAAAAATAAATTTGTGAAGAAATAAACCTAAGAAATACTCAAAAACTTAGAGAAAAAAGAAGATAAAATTTATAATAAAAGTAGAAAACATAAAAGATCAGTAGAAAGTTTTTTAAAAACACGTCTTTTTTTATTGCTGAAATAATACTCAAATTGTACCAAGTTCTGTACCACCGTACCAAGCTCTGTACCAAACTCAGACAGAAGTCCTGATTAGGTTTCAACCATCTCAGTACAGGATCAAACAATGCTTCACCCTGAGCCTTCACCACAAATGTTTTACTTCTCTTCATGACTTCTCAGATTCTGTAGCATGGAATGCCTGGAGGAAGCTCAGAGGGCACTCACCTATATTTAACCTTGAAATGTGGAGAAGTTAGTGCTCATTGTATTAACCTGATCTAGTGGAGATGGGGAGGAAAGAAATCAATGTTAATGTAAGGCCGTTGCCCTCTGGGAGCTCGGACACACACCCCCCTCCCTCTCCGGGAGCTCAGACACGCCCACACTCCCCTCCTTCTCTGGGATCTCAGACACGCCCACATCCCCTCCCTCTCCAGGAGCTCTGACACGCCCACACCCCCTTCCTCTCTGGGATCTCGGACACGCCCACACCCCTCACACAGCACCTAGCCCTCCCTTAAAGAACTCCACCAAAATGCAAAAGAAGTCTTGTAAATCTACCCAATAGCAGTCGAGTCTTGTAAATCTACCCAATAGCATTCAAACCCTGCCTACCTGCCAATAGCAAGCTTGCCTTGTCCACGCCCTGCTCTTCCAAAACCAATCAAACGCCTCCACTCCCTATAAAATCCCACGTCTGACAGGAGTCCATGAGACTTCTCCGGCCCCTCCTGTTGGACCGCAGAACCTCGCCCAGGAGCGGAATAAATTCTCATTGGATCTTCTTGTGCTGGCCTCAGTTTCTTCATTTTAAACTTGGCAAGAACCCAATAACCCTTACAGTTAACCTCTTTGATTCCCCAGATACATAGTTCTGAAACACGTTCTGTAAGGTTTTTCAGAATGTTTTGGGAGTTCCAACTTTAGTTGTCCATAACACAGAGTATATGGCAAATGCGTTATTGTATTGCTTTTTTTTCTCCATTCCTGTTCCGCTACTGTGGGCTTTTACTCCCTGGAATCACTGCCCAAATAAATGGCCCGCTTGCAGCTCTTTGTCTCAGGGGTTGCTTTTGGGGAGGTTCCAAACGTCACCACAAAACTGACCTACAGAATGAAATGTAGGAAATGTATACTATACAGATGGCAACAATGTCCCCCATGCCATTAATAAGTGAGAGCAGTGATAACTCCTGATATGCAAATCATCACTATGAGCTCTGATGGAAGAATACTGTAGCACTTAAATAATAAAAACACAATGATTAATAGAAGCAGTATGGAGATTGTTGGTCTTTATTACCTGATTTAACCTCCCCCTACCCCACAAATAAAAGAATGAAATAGGTTAGCCAAATTTTATTTATACTAGCAATATTATGCTAATTCAACTTGTTGAAAATACAAAATAGGTGTCCTAGATGGTCAAGTAAGATGAATGCATGTCCGATGATGGGATAGACCTCAATGGAGTTTCAGGGTTTTCCTTCTGGGGAGAGTGTTTAGGAGTCCATCAGCATGGAGCATTCTAGAATGTCCAACACCATTGGGGTATACAGTTTTTACCTCCTACCACTTAGAAAGAGATACAACACGTAGTGTACCTCTTTGGAATTTATAACACCATATTCTGTATAGGACAACAATTTTTTTAAGACATTTTCATTAGTGATTCAAAAAAATTTGAAAATTTTGAGTTTTAAGTGGGGTCCAGGGCATGTAAGAGTGCTGTAGCAAATTGATACTTTGACCATGTGACCCAGTAAATGTTGACCCAGTATTCATGATGAATAAGAATTCTATGTAATATATCTGGTAAGAAATATATGTAATGTATCTCTGTAACATAGCTGTAATATAACTGGTAAGTCCCAACTAGAAAATCCCAGAGCTCACAGCTTGGGTTCTGGATCAAGGTCTTCTGCAGCAGAAAACTACTTTATTTTAAAACAACAACAAGCAAAGTTCCCGTTATATGATCAAGTAGAGTCTGAGATCCTGACTGTGAGAACACTGCAAGCAAGGGTCTTCCTATTGAGCAAGAACTAGAGCCAGACATTCAGACAATGGTGCAGCTCTTTCTCACATGGTGAAAAATGTGCAGCCTCTCTTGGCACCTATTACGTTTGCACTGAAAACTGTCTTCTTGCATCTATGGCAACATTGATAAACAAGGAAAACTATGTCAGGTCTAGTTCACAAATGTGTTACACTGTATGTTGGTATTATGTACAAATAAATTATTACCATGCTATTGGCATATTCAGCAATGGCTTATAAATTGTCCCAGGAGTCAAAGAGATATTTTACCGGGAATCTGAAGTTGGAGTAGTACACTTGATTATTTATTTTGTATGGAGGCAGTAATTACCTGAGTTATAGATATGCACAAACATGAGACCACAAATTGTTTGGATAACTGTTAGGGAATCTATAATGAACCCAGTTTAAGGCTGGAAACAGAGTCTGGGAAACAGATATGTAGACGGGCTGATGGGTATTACCACCAAGCCTACAGAAATCAGAAGAAGCACTCAACAATTAACAGTCCAGCTGTTCCTCCTACAGTTATCAGCCTCCATACACATGACTGTTAGCATGGCCGTGGTGGAATGGGTAGAGGCTATCCATGGGCATAATGGCCCAGGTTTTCTATCTCCAATTTGATCTACAAATTGACACTACTTAATTGTCCACTGGTTACAAAAGACACTGATAAAAAAAAAAAAAAAAACCCTTAGGAATATGCTTCCACCAGGAGACATAGTAAAGGTTTTCTAAACTTGAAGTCACAACTACTCTCTAATCAATTTGGGTTCATTATGCCCATACGAACAGTCTTACAGGATATTACAAAGTCATGGGTAGTAGAGGAGGAGTCATAGAAAATTCTAAGTAATTCTTTCTTTTCCAGAAAGATAATATAGCTGCAACATAAATATGTATTTAATTTCATATTAACATCATAACTATATATGTGTGTATCTATATACATACATATATAATACTTGATATGTAATGCTTGATATTTAAATTAGCACAAGAAAATTTTATGCATATATAATACTTGATGTTAAAATTAGCAAAAGAAAATTTGTATCACTCACTGGGCAGGAAATGTGAAAGGTGAACAGAGAAAATGAAAAATTCATATGTAAAATTATTTTTTAATTGTTAGAAAAGAGAAATCAGAAAATAAGAATCTCAAATATCAAATAGTCAAGAAATATTATTACAATGTCATTAAAAACATGGTCATGAACAGATTCTTAGTGATGCAGTTCATAACCTCCTTTTAGGAAGAAATTGGCATTTATGATAAAATGCTTAAGCAATTTTTTCATAATTCTTAAGGAAATTAAGACCTTCTCTAGGAAACTACTCACCTACTTAAC
Organism: Aotus nancymaae; assembly: GCF_030222135.1. Classification (NCBI taxonomy): domain Eukaryota; kingdom Metazoa; phylum Chordata; class Mammalia; order Primates; family Aotidae; genus Aotus; species Aotus nancymaae. The sequence continues at coordinate 1,888,510 of NW_026988447.1, read as the reverse complement.
TTAATGTAGTTAATATTCTAATAATTTTTAGCCAGCATCCTTTCTGTTTGTATAAATGATTATACATCAATTCTCTTTTCACAGAAAAAACTATAAAAATAAACTACTTAACTGGCATGCTAGAAATTTCTTTCAAAGAATCTTAAAACTAAAAAGTTGGCATATGGTCAAAACTAATTTGGGGGGACATTTTAACTTATAAAATAATAATTTCAGTTTACTTATATTGGTTAAATTCCCCATAGCATAAAGACCCTCAGATTAGATTTATTAGTATAAGTGAACTGTCTCACAAGATATTTGATAAAACAAATTTTAAAATTAACATAAATGTATTTACATTATGCCTCATTCATACTTACCAAGAAATGCCATCTATTATTACTAATATCTACTTTTGCTACCTTAGACTATCTTATATACATATATGTAAACACATATATACACATTTCCATTCTTACATATATGTATGAAATATGAATTATGAAATATGTGTATACATATATGTATTTATGGAATTTTTATTTATATTTCAATAAATATATAAATATTTGTATCTCCTTTACATGTTGTCTTGTCAAATTCAGGTTATTATTCTAGCTGAACAAGACAGTTCAGTGCCTACTTCAGTTATTTAACCAATTACTTCTCCTTCCACCTTTGTGTAATATGCAGATTTGATGAAATCTGCAGCAATTCCATTTATAAGGATGCTGCATTAGGTGAGGATAAGAATAACACATCACAAGAGATTTTTCTCCAATCAGTACTGTAGCACATTAACTTGAAACAACTGAACTAAATGTTATTCCATTACTCTGATTGAATGGCTATCTTTCTAAGTGTTTCTGCAATGAGTTTGGGAGGATTTAAAAAGAAAAAAATATAAATATTTTTGAAAACCATATTTCCTTCTGCTAGTCAAAGAGTTTCTAGATCAACTCTTCTCGAAGTCACTGTTCATACAACACATTCATGCTGAAAGTCTTAGAGGTATGTCATGCAGAACAGGTGAACAGAGATGCAATTGTGCAAAAATTTTGGGTGTGTATTACGTAAATACAGAACATGTAATGTCACTCACATCATTCCATGTAATGTAAAGGAAGGATGTAACATTTGACTTGCTCATTTTATCTGAGCAATTCAAAGAAATTGGTTCTCACTTCATACAAATAATTGATGCCATCACAAATGTCAATACTGGGAAAGTTTCTATCTGTCATGTTCTGAGAAACTTGACTACAGCCTAGGGCAACAGGGAAGAAGTTCAGGAGTAACACTGTTTGGAATTTCCATCCAGCAATTTGTTGTCAAATGTATAGATGTGAGGTCCCAAATGACTCCAAAACTGCTTGCTCCAATGACAAGAGCGACCAAGTGTTCATTTCCAGTTACCAAGGGGATTGAAACTGTAAACTGCATTTCTCTTCTGTCAACTGCTCAGAAACTTGGAAAGGGAAATCAGCAACATTTCAACACGAAATTGTCCAACACTGTTGTATATGTTTATGTAGCATTCTGGTCAGTGTACCTTTGGCGAATAAGATATTAATGGAGCATGTGTGAGATGCTGTTTCTCATGTGATGGATTTTGCTTATAATGGTAAAACTACCTTTTCTGAAATGGAACATTGTATTTAGAGAAATTTAAGTATTATATAAGCAGGATTATCTCAACATATTTTAAAAACTTTAACACTAAAATACACTTTAACTTGACCTGAGAATTCATTGTGGCTTCGGACTTTCATATTTAATAGTTTTTCATGTTTTTAAACCTTAAGACAGGGATATAATCCAAATGTGATTAGAAAGAGTTTACAACATTGCAAAGAAAAACAAATGTTTGCATTATTTGAAGACTGTTGACATCACTTTCTCTGGATAATTTTTCAAAGATACTCCCACCTGCTCTCCAAACATCTCTGGGCCCATCATTTCCTATTCATTCCATATTAGAATACTTCTCACTTAGAAAGTAACTCATTTAGGCCAGGTGTGGTGGTTCATGCCTGTAATCCCAGCACTTTGGGAGGCTGAGGGGGGCAGATCACGAGGTCAAGAGATAGAGACCATCCTGGCCAACATAGTGAAACACTGTCTCTACTAAAATACAAAAATTAGCTGGGTGTGGTGGTGCACATCTGTAGTTCCAGCTACTTGGGAGGCTGAAGCAGGAGAATTGTTTTAACCTGGAAGGCAGAGGTTGCAGGGAGCCAAGGTCATGCCACTGCACTTGAGCCTGGAACCTGGCAACAGAGCAAGACTGTCTCAAAAAAAAAAAAAAAAAAAAAAAGAAAGAAAGAAAAGAAAGTAACTCACTTAAATTGTTTTCCTAATCTCTACTGGTATTTGGATCAGTGACCACAGTTCTTCAAACTAAATTTTGAGGTTTCTTTCTATCTCATTTTACAGGTCCTAAAGAAGAAACAATATCATGAATCTCATAGTAATAGGAAATAAACATGTCAAATATTTTATTTAATTTATTAATTAATAAGTAAAGCAGTAGGATGTGATGAACAGTTCAAAGACCATTTTAGAAACTTGTGTATATATAAGGTGATACCACTGCCAGCTTTGATAAAAAACAAAAACCAGTTGAGCCCATTTGGACCATAAATTTGTATATCCACCAAAAAGCAACTATTTACAGCTCTAATGGACAAAATCTACATTAGCATGCAACATTTCCAAATCCAGGACTTTGAATCAAGATTTAACAATAAATTTTACTAAAAGAAAATACACCAAGAATCCTAGAAAATCTTGCTGCATATCACATGTGATATTGAAAGAATATGTTGCTCACCTATTTGGTCTATTTCTAGGATTTGGACAATTTTTCTGATAACAAGGAGGAAGCTGATTTTCAGGGGATGCACTATTCAAGAGGGGAAAGCATTATAATTAGAACCTGTATTTTTTGGCTTCAATTTCTGTGTCCTTGTCAGTAAACAAAAGTGAACACTGAGCTATTTTTCAGTGGAAGACAAAGGTTTGAGTAGGGTTTCCAAGCAGAAAGGAAATTTTTGCAAAGTAATTTCTTAAAAATTAAAATCCTCCTCATTATACCCATCTCTGCAAAATGTCTTTTTAAATCCTTTTCTAAGATTTTATGCGGGATATCATGCTACATTTACTCCTCATGTCTTTTGAGACTCCTCTTGTCTGAGAGTTTCTCAGGATTGTCTTTTTTTTGATGACCTTGACAGTTTTGAGAAGCACCATTCAGCTGTTTTGTAAGTCTATTGAGATGTATCTAATATTTTTCTTATGATTGGACTGGAGTTGTGGGTTTCGGGGAGAAAGACTACAGAGGTTAAGTGCCGTCTTCATCAAATCATATCAGAGGTTGCTATTGACTCTGATCACCGGGCTGAGGTAGTGCTGCAGGGTTCACCACTGTAATGTTACTCCTTATCCCTATTTTTTATGATGTATTCTTTGGAACGAAGTCACTATTTTCAGCCAACACCTAAGGAGTCGGAATTACTTTTGCCTCCTTGACAAGAGTCTCTATAGAATGTATTTATAATTATTTTGCAAGAAAAAGTTTGCCTATGCCCCCTTACATGTCTGTCTTTATTCAATAATTTATTTACATAAGTACGAACTTGTGTATATTTGTTTTACTTTGAGTTATAGTCCAATGATAATTTATTTTGTCATTTATTTTCCCCAGCTTTGGCCATTGGGAACACTTCGTTTCACTCTTTCGTCCCTTTGACATAACCTCACCAATGTTTATTTGAATATATCCTTACTTCTTGGTACCACAAGATGCTCCTTATTCTTCTTGTAGATTTCTTGCCCCAATCTAGCCTAGCTTTAGCCATTTCTGCAAACAGCTCTGATTTTATTGCATAATGGTGTTAGAAACCGGGATCTGAGGCTAGATGTGCTCGCTGTTACTGTGGTGCCATTGCATTTAGGCTTCTCAACTTACAGAGCAGGAAAAGATCTGTGTGCATAATAATATACACTTGTTTGTATAGGTAACTATCTGTATCTATATGAAGCTAATCATGGGTTTATACTGATGTCTTCAATACTAACTTATTATCACAAATACCATCCTAGGCTTATCCCTTTGCATCCTTGTGGTATGGCTTTATCAATTGGAGTAAAATGCTATGTACAGTTCCATTTGCCTTTAGCTTTACAGGCTATATTCATTTCCAAAATTACTTTTTTCCCTGTCTCAATCATGAAATTAAGTAAACTATTTCACACAATTATAGTTACTGTTAGATACCTTGTCACAAGTTCAAGTGGCTCTTGTAGTTTTAAGAAGAGAGACACTTGAAGAGACACACAGAGAGAAGAAAGCAATGCAAAGATAGAGGCGGAGACTGTGGTGACATAGCTACAAGCCAGGAAAAACATGCCAGAATCACAGGAAACCACCAGAAGGTAGGACAGAGGCAGAGAGGAATCCTTCTCTAGAGCCTTGCAAGAAAGAGAGACATTCTAGCACCTTGATTTCAGTCTCCCGGCCTTCAAAAGTCTGAGAGAATACATTTCTTTTACTTACAGCTGCCAGATGTCAAAATTCGTTCAGGCAGTCCTAGAAAACTAATATAAATAAAACAGCCATCACCTATTTACATATCTTATATGACTGCTGACGAACTGCAGTGGCAGATTTAACTAATTGTGATGGGAACAGCCTGGCCTACACAGCCTAAAATATTTACTTTCTGTTCCATTTCTGAAAATATATGTTCAGACAACTGGTATAGAATTTGGCATCATGATTTATCCTTTGGAACTGGCTTTCCAAGAAGCTCGTGGAAGAACAATCAGTGTTGTGTTGGATATGGGAAACACAGAAAGCAAATTTAAGAATTAGCGCATATTGCTAATATTGAAGTCTCACAAATAACAAGCATGATACGTGTTTCTATAGCTACAAAGTTTCCTCATAATCTGTAAACTGTATGTATTAATATTTTCTCAGAATTCTTCCTACTCTTATAGTTAGAAATTACCATTTAAAGCATCACACCACAAAAAAAATGTAATGCTTCTCTTTGGCTAATGTTTGAAATTGTGAACAAGTAGTAAATTTGAATAATGTTGATTAAAAGTGGGGGTAAGAGCAAACCTTAACTCTATTTCTGGTTACACAGAAAGTCCAAGATCCTGCTTCTTGATTCTTGTCATTTCTAATAATTTCCCAGAAACTTGGCAGCTACGGCACAGATTCTGAAATGTAGTATCAATTACCTGAAGAATGTAATACTAGTGGCATTTGCCTCCGGCACTTACTCGAGATTGATTAACAGTTGGGAATATAACAGAGATGGGAAGATTTCCAAGCTTGAGGATCACCTTAAGCATCTTCCAAATATTTGGAAGCTCAGATTGATTATCCACTTCCAATTATAGGCAATGTGACATGAGTAGAATTTTCAGGTGCTGTTTCTGCCTTTAGTTTCTTTCAGTTAAACAACCAGCAAAGGTAGTAAAATTATATTTATAAATCTGTACACTCATTTGCAAAGAAAATAATGTCTCTATTTTCAAGAGAATAATGTCTCTTTAAAAGCAATGACAATGAAAGGAACAACAGGTTTCCAAAACTGGACTATTATTGAAAAATAATTCTTAAAAATATGTGGCATTTGTACATGTCCAGGTATTAAAAGACAGTGGGCTCTGGAACTATGTTTTCTGGAACAGCCCTAGAATGATAAGGATAGGTTTTCTGTTCTTGTGTCAGTTTGCTGAGAATGATGGTTTCCAGGTTCATCCATGTCCCCAAAAATGACACAAACTCATCATTTTTTATGACTGCATAGTATTCCATGGTGTATATGTGCCACACAAGAACAGAAAATCAAACACCACGTGTTCTCACTCATAGGTGGATGTTGAACAACGAGAACACATGGACACAGGGAGGGGAGCATCACACACTGGGGTCTGTTAAGGGGAAATGGGGGGGGACAGCAGAGGGTGGGGAGTTGGGGAGAGATAGCATGGGAGAAATGGCAGATATAGGTGATGGGAAGGAAGGCAGCAAATCACACTGCCATGTGTGTACCTATGCAACAATCTTGCATGTTCTTCACATGTACCCGAAAACCTAAAATGCAATACAAAAGAAATTGAAAAAAAAAAAGTAAAAAAGAAACATGTGACATTAATTTTAATCATGTATTTTATGTAACCCAATACATTTAACCAAAAAGGACATGGTGGGGTACACCTGTGGTCCCAGCTACTCAGGAGGCTGAAGTGGAAGCATCACTTGGGCCCAGGAGTTTGAGGATGCAGTGAGCTATGATCACACCACTGCACTCCAGCCTGGGTGACAGAGCCAGACCCCATCTCAAAACATATATGCATATTAATGAAAAGTTTAACATTCTTCTATTCATGCTAAATCTTCAAAATCTGATGTGTATTCTATATTTCCAATGCATCTCAATTCAGATGCTAAATTTTCATCAGAAATACTTGCTTCTCATTTACATTTCATAAAATTTATACAATAGTTTAAAAACTAAATTCACATACCCATTTAGTTCCAAACTTTCTTAAATATTTTCTAATAACTGAATAGAGTATCTGTTTTTAAATTTAAATTAAAAATTCAGTTTTTCAGTTGCACTGAGCATATTTCTTTCTTTCTTTTTTCTTTTTCTTTTTTTTTTTTTTTTTTTTTTTATTTAGATGGAGTCTCACTCACTCTGCCACCCAGGCTGGAGTTCAGTGGCATGATCTCGGCTCACTGCAGCCTCCATCTCCTGGGTTCAGGTGATTCTCATGCCTCAGCCTCCCAGGTAGCTGGAATTACAGGCTTGCACCACCATGTCCGGCTAATTTTTGTATTTTTAGTAGAGATGGGGTTTTGCCATGTTGGCCAGGCTGGGCTCAAACTCCTGACCTCCAGGGATCCGCCCACTTCAGCCTCCCACAGTGCTGAGATTACAGGCATGAGCCACCATGCCTGGGCCTGAGCATATTTCAAGTAATCAATAGCCACAAGGTTAGTATCTGCCACACAGTGCAGGTGGAGCATACGATCTGGCACATAGTAAGTGCTCACTGCCATTACCTTGAGGGCTCCATCCCTCCTAGGCACAAGGAGTAACTCTCTTTCTTCAGACCCCAAATCCAAGGCCAGGCCTGTCATTCGTTCTGTGAATGGCCCGTGAAGTCATGAGTCCAGGCTCAACATGTCCAGGCCCTCTTTGGAATATGTCTTAGTCCATTCTGGGTACTATAGCAAAAGACCACAAACTGGGGGGCTTATCAACAACAGAGCGCTGGCCTCATGCTTGTAATCCCAGGACTTTGGGAGGCCGATGTGGGAGGTTCACTTGAACCCAGGAGTTTGAGACCAGCCTGGGCATCATGGAGAGATCCCGTCACTACCAAAAAAAAAAAAAAAAAAAAAAAATTAAAAAATTGGCCAGGTGTGGTGGTGCATGCCGATGATCCCAGTTACTCAGGAGGCTGAGGTGGGAGGATTGCTTGACCCCAGAAGGTAGAGGCTACAGTGAGCTGTGATTATGCCACTGCCCTTTAGCCTGGACTGAAGAGTGAGATCCATGTCTCAAAAATAAAATAAAATAACAGGAATAAATTTCTTATAGTTCTGGAAGCTGGGAAGTCCAAAAAAAATAAAAAATCCCTAAAGACTTCACCAAAAATTCTGTTATAAATGATAAAGTCAAGAAAGTTGCAGAATACAAATTCAACATACAAAATTTAGTAGCATTTATATTTGCCAGCTGTGAACAACATGAAAAAGAAGTCAAGAAAGTAAACTCATTTACAACAGCTACAAAAATAAAAGTGAAATATCTAAGAGTAAATTTGACCAAAGAGGGAAAATGTCTCTATGATAAAATCTATGAAACATTAATGAAAGAAACTGAAGAGGTCACAAACAAATGGATGCTCATGAATTACAACAATCAACATTATTAAAATGACATACCACTCAAAGCAATCTAGAGATTGAATGTAATCACTATCAATATGCCAATGACATTCTTCATAGAAATAGAATATCAGTCATTAAATTTGTATGCAGCCACAAAAAAACAAACAAACAAACAAACAACCTGAATAACCAAAGCAATATTGAGAAAAAAAAAGTTGAAAGCATCACACTACTGACTCAGCATATAGTACAAAGCTATAGTAACCAAAACAGCACTGAACTTGTACAAAAACAAACCGTCTAATAGGACAGTATAAAGAACCTAGAAGTAAATGTACATATGTAAAGCCAACTGATTTTCTACAAAGACACTAAAAACATACATTAGTGAAAGAACACCTTCTTTAATAAACTCTTGTGGGAAAACTGGATATTCATATGCAAAAGAATGAAACTAGACCCCTATCTCTCACCATATATAAAAAATAGCTCATAATGGATTGAATACTTAAATGCAAGACCTGAAACTATAAAACTGCTAGAAGAAAATATAGCAAAAATGCTTTGGGATATTGGCAAAGATTTTATGGATAAGACTTCAAAAGCACAGGTAACCAAAATAAACATTAAGATATGGTACTATTTAAATGAAAAAGCTTCTACACAGGAAAGGAAGCAATCAACAGAGTAAAAGGACAGCTGTAGAGTGAAAGAAAATATTTGCAAACTATTCATTTGAAAAGAGACCAGTATCCAGAAAATATAAGGTACCCAAACAAACAAAAAGCAAAAATAAATAAACAATTGCACTAAAAAGTGGAAAAAGTACTTAACCAGATATTTCTTTTAAAAAAAGATATACGCATGGCCAATAGGTATATACAAAAATGCTCAACAACAGTAATCATCATGGAAATGTATATCAGAACCACAATGAGATATCATCTCACCCCAGTTAGAATGACTACTATGAAAAAGGCAAAATACGAAAAATGCTGGAAAGATGTGGATGCAAAGAAATGCGTTGTTGTTGTGAATGTAAACTAATACAGATATCATTAAAAACAGTATAAAGGTTTCTCAATAAAACCTAAAAATAGAATCACCATACCATCAGCAATTCCACTACTCAATATTTATCCAAGAGAAACAAAATCGGTAGATCCTCGGGTTTACTGCAGCACTATTCACAATAGCCAGATATGGAATCAGCAAGTGTTCATCAACAGATGAATGCATAAAGAAAATATGGTGTACATAAACAGCAGAATACTACTCAGCCATTAAGAATAATAAAGTCCTACAATTTACAGCAACTTGTATGGAACAAGAGGACATTGTTTTAACTGAAATAAGCCAGACACAGAATGACAGATATTACATGTTTTCACTCCTTTGTGGGAGCTTAAAAATTGATTTCATGGAGGTAGAGAGTAGAATGATGGTTACTATAGGCTGGGAGGGTGGGAAGATGAAGAGAGATGGGTTAATGGGTACAAACATAAAATTAGAGAGAAGAAATAAGTCCTAGAGGCTGATAGCACAGTAGGGTGGCTACAGTTAACACTTACTTAAAGTATATTTCAAAATAGTTAGAAGGGAAGATTTTAAATGTCCCCAGTACAAAGAAATCAGAAATGTTCAAGGTAATGAATATCCTAAATAACCTGATTTGATCATTACACATTATATGCATGTATCAAAATATCACATATATGCATAATGTACGATTATTACATTAAAAAGAAAAGTGAAAAAACAAAAAAACTACAAAAGGGACAGATGAGAAGGGAATAGTGATATAATTGCTGTATATACTAATGTTTTAGAAACCTGGTAGAGTTGGGTTTACAAGGCAGGAGAATAAGAAAGGAACAGCACTATGGAAGAAGCAGAGGTAAAATTTTGTAAAGCTGCCAGATGTACAGTATTGGCAAATAAGGTAGAAAGTGCTAGAAGTAAAAGAGTAAAGATTCAGAGTTTCAGGAAGTTGTTTAAAATAAAAAGCATTCATTAGGGAAATGAAAATTATTTAGTTATTACATGGTGCTTTAAAGATTTTATTTTACTAGTAATTCATGTGTTTTTCCACAAACAATGTTTAATGTATAATAATAACAAAAATGTGTATTTATTCTATCATCCTCAGGAAGAAGAAGTAAAAGTATAGCTTTTGTTAACTTGAAATATCGGAAGCCTCGGACAAAAATAACTGATTAAAGATTAATTTTAATTTTTACATTGATGTTCATTTTTCATATTGGGCCTTGAATAAAAGTGTTAAAGTCAAAAATCAACTCTGCTTTGAATTGTGTTATAAAATATTTCATTACATTGTGCATGTCAGTATCTTCAAGATGATGAAAATATAGCTCTGAAGTGAAATATTTAGGCCGTATAGGAGATTAACAATTTTTTTCCTAAAACCGCATACGCTGCTTAGTAAATTCTTCATTTTTCAATCAAGTCTTTCCAATTATTTATAATGGAATCCTATAGCCATAGAAATATATTTCTGTGTCCTACAACAATAATAAAATTCAAAAACTAATTTATTTCTCTTTTCTCTTTAGGTAGAACTATTTTATTTGTAAAAATGTGGTTGTCAACATTTACATTACATGTGAATTGATAAATGGCTAAACCTTAAGATGAAACAGAGGAAGTTAAAGTAAAATTTGGGGTATAATTTCTTATAAAATACACACACAGACAAACATATGCACATGCTCACACACACACACACACACACACACACAGATTTCCCAAGTAAATACAAATTTAATTATTGAGAGTTTTCCTGTGATATGCGTGCTCTTTAATATAGATTTTTTTGTTGTTGTCTAATTCATAAAGCAGGATTTAAAAGCAAAATTGGCTGTTAAGTCATTGTACTGCATTTAAATTCTATGTAGAACAACACTGATTCTTTTTTACTCATTATTTAAAATATTGTCCTCACAATCCTGACCCAAACAACTAAGTTTTGCTCATAAAACTAAAATATACAATGGTCTAGGTACAGTGGATAGTATTTAACTTAATATCAAAAACGATAAAGTTTATTATTCTAATTTTATAAATGAATAAGCAGAGTTAATGTGTACTGAATAAATTGTGAAACATGCACAATTAGTAAATAACAAAATCAGAAGGTGAGATCAGATCTCCTTTTAGTGTACGTTGATGCACTAGAGATTGTTTTCTATATTTGTTTTACAACAGATTGTACCTAACTAGATGGCAAGCTCAGGGTCCTTATTCACGTTCTTCCCCCTCTGAAGTTAGGAGGCAAAAGAGGTAAGTCTCATTTGGGTAAAACTGTATAGTTCTTTCAAAGTTATTTCAAAGTTACAAGAAATTCTCTCAAAATTATACTTTTTGATTAACTATGAGGTTTAGATTTCTAGCTCATTTTACGGATAAGAATTAGAATGCTTGGACTCACAGACTTAGCTGAATTGCTTCTGTCTCCCAGTTTGCAATTTCTGCATAATGTGGACAGAGACATTGATGCTAATATCTTCAATAAAATACTGGCAAACTGAATCCAGCAGCACATCAAAAAGCTTATTCATCAAAAAGCTTATTCACCACAATCAAGTCGGCTTCAACCCTGGGATGCAAAGCTGGTTCAACATATGCAAATCAGTAAAGTCAATCCATCACATAAACAGAACCAATGACAAAAATGACAAGATTATCTCAATAAATGCAGAAGAGGCCTTCAATAAAATTTAACACCTCTTCATGCTAAAAACACTCAATAAACTAAGTATTGATGGAACATATCTAAAAATAATAAAAGCAATTTATGACAAATACACAGCCAATGTCATACTGAATGGGCAAAAGCTGGAAGCATTCCCTTTGAAAATCGGCACAAAACAAGGATGCCCTCTGTCACCACTCCTATTTAACATAGTATTGGAAGTTTTGGCCAGAACAATCAGGCAAGAGAAAGAAATAAATGGTACTTGAATAGGAAGAGAGGAACTAAAATTGCCTTTATTTGTGGATGACCTGATTGTATATTTAGAAAACCCCATCCTCTCAGCCCAAAAGCTGATAGGCAACTTCAGCAAAACCCCCTCCTTAAGCTGATAAGCAACTTCAGCAAAGTCTCAGAATACAAAATCAGTGTGCAAAAATCACAAGCATTCCTATACACCAATAACAGACAAACAGGGAACCAAATAATGAGTGAACTCCCATTCACAATTGCTACAAAGAGAATAAAATACTTAGGAATACAACTTACAAGGGATGTCAAGGACCTCTTCAAGAACTACAAACCACTGCTCAAGGAAATAAGAGAGGACACAAACAAATGGAAAAACATGCCATGCTTATGGATAAAAAGAATCAATATTGTGAAAATGGCCATACTGCCCAAAGTAATTACAGATTCAATGCTATCCCCATCAGCTACCATTGACTTTCTTCACAGAATTAGAAAAAAACACTTTAAATTTCACATGGAACCAAAAAAGAGCCCGTATAGCCAAGGCAATCCTGAGCAAAAAGAACAAAGCTGGAGGCATCACACTACCTAACTTCAAACTAAGCTACAAGGCTACAGTAACCAAAATAGCATGGTACCAGTACCAAAACAGAGATATAGACCAATGGAACAGAACAGAGGCCTCAGAAATAACATCACACATCTACAACCATCTGATCTTTGACAAACCCGACAAAAACAAGCAAAGGGGAAAGGATTTCTTATTTAATAAATGATGTTGGAAAAACTGGCTAGACATATGCCAAAAATGAAACTTGACTCCTTCCTTATACCTTATATAAAAATTATCTTCACATGTACCCCAAAACCTAAAATGCAATAAAAAAAAATTAACTCAAGATGGATTAGACTTAAACGTAAGACCTAAAACCATGAAAACACTAGAAGAAAACCTAGGCAATACCATTCAGGACATAGGCGTGGACAAAGCCTTTATGACTAAAACACCAAAAGCAATGGCAAGAGGAACCAAAATTGACAAATGGGATCTAATTAATCTAACGAGCTTCTGCACAGCAAAATAAACTATCATCAGAGTGAACAGGCACCCTACAGAATGGGAGAACATTTTTGCAACATATTCATCTGACAAAGGGCTAATATCCAGAATCTACAAGGAACTTAAACAAATTTAGAAGAAGAAAACAAACAACTCCATCAAAAAGTGGGTGAAGGATATGAACAGACATTTCTCAAAAGAAGACATTTATGCAGCCAACAAATATATGAAAAAAATCTTATCATCACTGGTCATTAGAGAAATGGAAATCAAAACTACAATGTGATATCATCTCACGCCAGTTAGAAAGGCGATCATTAAAATGTCAGGAAACAGATGCTGGAGAGTACGTAGAGTTTACACTGTTAGGAGTGTAAATTAGTTCAACCATTGTGAAAGACAGTGTGGCGATTCCTCAAGGACCTAGAACCAGAAATCCCATTTGACCCAGCAATGGGATTTAGACCAATGGAACAGAACAGAGGCCTCAGAAATAACACCACACATCCACAACCATCTGATCTTTGACAAACCTTACAGAAACAAGCAATAGGGAAAGGATTCCTATTTAATAAATGGTGTTGGGAAAATGCCATCTATTAATAATGGGATTATACCCAAAGGATTATAAATCATGTGCATGTAAAGACACATGCACACATAGCACTATTCACAATAGCACAGACTTAGAACCAACCCAAATGCCCATCAATGATAGACTGAATAAAGAAAATGTGGCACATATACACCATGGAATACTCTGCAGCCATAAAAAAGGATGAGTTCATGTCCTTTGCAGGGACATGCATGAAGCTGGAAACCATCATTCTCAGCAAACTAACACAGGAACAGAAAACCAAACACTGCATGTTCTCACTCATAAGTGGGATTTGAACAATGAGAATATATGGACACAGGGAAGGGAATATCTCACACTGGGGCCTGTTGGGGGTTGGAGGGCTAAGGGAGGGATAGATAGCATTAGGAGAAACATCTAATATAGATGATGGGTTGAGGGGTGCAGCAAACCACCATGGCACATGTGTACCTATGTAACAAACGTACACATCTTGCACATGTATCCTAGAACTTAAAGTATAATTTAAAAAAAAATGGACAGAGACACAGTATCTCTCTACCAAAGAAGTACCCTAAATTAAATAAAACCAGAAAAAGAAAAGAAGACCTTCTTTTCAAACTGTACCTCTGCCCATGCCCTCTGCCCAGGCCCTCTGCCCATGCCCTCCCCTCTCCAAAAAACAACAACAACAAAGGAAAACTTGAAATTACCAAAGACATATCAATTAATAGAGAACAAAACTTTCATTAGTTTTGGAAACTATGAGTGTCACACACTTGGAAGAATGTTTATATTCAGTGACATCAGTAAAGTAAAATTATGCTAAGCCAACTCTCACATTATTTTCGAGAGAAAAGTCCAGGGACTTGTCGTGACTGTTAAGCAGCCAAGAGAATGCACTAACTACCTTCTAATCTGGAGACAGTCGGCCCCCAGGCAAGTTCCGTTTGTAAAGCACGTAAGGACTATAATTGAATGCACTTTACCATTACAAAATGGCAGCATTACCATTGAATTTGTCAAACTTAAACGTTTACTAGTGATTTTTTTTAACATATTATATTTTAAGACAAAATTAAATAATGAAAAACACCTCCACCAATTCCTAGAATAGTTTTTGTTACTGTGTAGTTTAATAACATTTTCCTGCCAATAGTTCTATTTGTCTATATATAAACAAGAGGTGTGATAAAGTGACTCGAGACTGGCCTGTTTAATGCATACTGGAGGTAAAGAAGAAGATGCTGCATCACTTCTTTCTTCCTGACTCCTTCCGTTCACCGTATTTCACCGTTTCAAGCCTCAAGTATTTTCTTCAGCGCCTAACAGAATGGAAACTACCTTGAGGGTTCCAGCGCCTGACCATGAACCCTTTTTCATACTTAGAACATGATTAACTTGTAATCCACTACTTAGCCTGCAGATGAGAGCTGAAATGTTCCTCCACAGGTATGCTCTGATCTGCTTGTTTAGTTTTGCTTTTGGTTTCTTTCTTTTTCTGAGACAGAGTCTCACTCCATTGAGCAGGCTACAGTGCGCTGCAGCCTTCGAATCCACTACCCAGGTTCAGGCACTACTCCAGTCTCAGCCTCCCGAGTAGCTGGGATTACAGGCGCCCGCCACCACGCCCACCTAATTTTTGTATTTTTAGTAGAGATGGGATGTCTCCATATTGGCCAGGCTGCTCTCGAACTCTTGGCCTTAAGTGATCTGCCTGCCTTGGCCTCCCAAAGTCCTGGGATTGCAGGCGTGAGCCACCGCGCCAGGTCATGATCTGTTTATGATGATACTGTTTTACTCCAGTTACCAAGACACGATTTCACGCAATGTGGTTGCGTGTGGACTAAATTAACGGTGAACGGTAGGCACATTCCTCTTTGTAAATTAGGGGTAAATGTTTGCAGCCAAATATTCTTAAAAGATTGGGAATGCATTATTAAATAAAAACAAAACCATTTCTCAATAAAACAAAACTTGATAGTGTGACCTTAGAGGTTCCCAAGCACACACTGAGTTCCCTGGCAGCTGCATGCCACCCCTTGACACCCAATCCTCCACCGGATCCACCACAGCCCATTCCCCCCACTCCAACCCCGCCACCGGTTCCCATCACCTTGTTCCCGCCACCGGTTCCCACCACCTGGATCCCCCACTGGATCCACCGCCACCCGTTCTCCCCACTCTGATCCCGCCACCCGATCCACCACCGGATCCACCGCCACCCATTCCCACCACCCCGCCCCCGCCAGCCGCTCCCACCAAGCCATTTCGCCCCTGCCGGTCCGCCGCTTGCAGCTCGCGGTTCGCAGACGCCCGAGTGCTGGGTTGCGGGACCGACTTTTCCCGGGTTTGCAGCAGAGTTGGCTGAGCCACCGGCGGAGGTGCCTGGGAAGAAGGCGCCGAAGAACCCACAACCGAGTTCCACGCTGGCCAGGGCCAGCCTGGATCAGCTGGAAGCTGAGTGCGCACTCTACTCAGGAGACTTGGGGACAAACTGAACTCCCGGCAGAAACTCAGGAGTTTGCGGTCCAAAGTCTTCCGCTCAAGAGCCTGGCTGCATCAAGAGCCTGCTTGAGGAGACTGCTTGCTTCCAAAGGGAGGTTTCCTCGGGAGGCGCAGATGTCCTGGATGACAGAGGCTGTACTGTAACTGACAGGAAAGTGAAGCAGC
The DNA here is from genome assembly GCF_030222135.1 of Aotus nancymaae. Taxonomy (NCBI): domain Eukaryota; kingdom Metazoa; phylum Chordata; class Mammalia; order Primates; family Aotidae; genus Aotus; species Aotus nancymaae. The sequence goes on along the minus strand of NW_026988447.1, from coordinate 1,872,330 downwards.
CTCCACTTGCTTTGGATGCCCTTGGACAGGGAAGATGGATCCATGAGCGATGAGTTTCCGCTGGAGGTTACCCAGATGTTATTCTCGGGGATGTAAGAACACGATAAACCCGCTTTGTTTATTTGAAAGCAAGAACGGAATAGCCTTGAAAACAGGGAAGTAATTGTTGACACAATTGGATAAGTGTTCCAGGATTTTTGTTGAAGACTGTGGACAGCCTAGTTTAAAAGGAGATGACAAATGGTAAGACTGTGCAGCTGGGAAGAAACAGTGCAGCGTTTGGCTTTTCAGTGCCAATGCCAGAACAATTATACGATTTGGTTTATACATACTATCTTGCTAAAAAGAAGAATTGCATTCTGAGAACACTGAATGTCACGGTAAATGTTTACTTCTTAGGTCACTACATAATGTAAAACAATGTAATAATTTATTTTTGACTCAAGTTGTATTGCTTCTCTTCAGATAAACTTTCATTAAATGTGCTCCTGTGGACATTTAACTATAAACTATGAACATTGGAAAGTATCTGAAAAAAATGGAATAGAAGTAAAGGAGGGTTACTTGGTGCCAGTCAATCTCTTGTAGATGGAGCATTAAATGATGAAAGAGCATGGATATCTTGTAAAAGCAGGAATAACGAAACAAAAGAACTAAGTTAAAAGTAAAGAAATATTCAAAAGTAACTTGATAAGAAAATGAATGTGTTTCTCAACAATTTCTAAAAATCTAAAATCTCCCTTCTCAGATTAATCAGTGTGCATCCTACAAAAAGTGATCTTTTAAAATAAATTAAGAATATTTTCATGATTGGAATATACTTTTCTTATAAGGAAGAACAGATATATTTATCTAGAATGAAAATTCCATATATTTGCACATACATATATATAAATATAAACACATACACACTTACATACTTATACGGGTATCTATACAGGTAATTTGTACTAGAGATTCTTAGAAGGATTTCATAAGTTTGATGTTTTATCTGGTTTTTAAACAGAGTCCTCAAATACATTTTAAAAAATGATATCATGATTGAATTTCAGGAGTAATTTTATTTTACCTATTCAAAATTAAAATACATTCGTTTTGTTTGAAAATATATTTTAGTTAAAGATACATTTTTGAAAAAAAAATTAAGTAAAGATTTAATCATGTACCTTTTTAAATCCCAAGAAGTAATTCACATATAATTTATTTAATTTTTAAATGTAGTATGACATTTTTAAAAAATTTATTTCATTTAAGCCAATATATTCAAAAATTGTGTCAACAAGTAATCAATCAAAATACTGTGTCAACATTAAAATGATTATACTTTCCATTTTTTAATATGAAATCTTTGAAATTCATTGTGTGTTTTGTGTTTTAGTACATCTCAACTCAAATGTGAAACATTCATAAAAAATATTTGATACTTATTTAGATTCATAAAACTTGAAGTTAAAAAGTTTAACATAAAAGAGAAATAAAATAAGAGGAATTTTAGCAAAGGAATATATGGTTGAAGATGTAAATATTCAGAGGTGACAACATATTGAGATCATCAGATACTTCATTTATGATTAATAAGTTTGTACTTAAACTAGGAAGTTCAGAAGTCTCTATAAAAGAAGTGAAGAAAAATGATGTTAATGATATTGGTAACATTGGAATAAAATTAGAGTCAGACAAAGAATTAACAAGTAAACATTTATCAAAAGAGAAACGGAGAAATATTAAATAAGATTAAATCACTTATTACTGTGTTAACTTATTACTGTGTTAACTTATTACCGTGTTTCTTTGTATACTTTTTCCTTGGTTTTGTTGGTTTCCTTACTTTCTTCATTATTTCAACAGCTACATTTTCATACGATGTTTCAGCTTTTGCTATGCGGCCAGAATTATAAAACTCAATTTCAAACCTTCAACTGAATGTTGTCAGCAGCTTTCTCTGCGATTTTCATTAAAAAAACTAAGTAATTCTGTGTGTGTCTGTTAAAATTACATGAATGTAATAAGAATAAAACCAAACAAAACATATGGATAAGGATGTGTTGGACAGGCATCTCAAATATGAACCTGGCATTACCATCAATGATAGTATTTACCAATGATAGTATTTTTTTCTAAATAGTAAACTTTTTAAATTATAATCTTATTTTAACTAAAATCTTAATGTTGGAGAATGCAATGTACATTAAAATGTTCTGAAATTCTTTTACTCACGTATTAAATGACTGTTTTCACTCAGATATGTACAAGTTGGTTTGTCACTTATGTAAGTGACAGGACAAGTTGACAACGGGTCTCTGCGTATAGGCCATCAGGGCAATTGGATCGAAACACTTGGTAGCAAGATGATTCTGTCTTCTGTGAAACCAATAAAGTGACTAAGATCCGTTAGCATGCTGTGCTTGGCTTTCGTGGGAGTCCTCAGCGGCATGCCTGGACATCCGTCTCGGGATTTGGCTTGGCCCCAGAAAGCTTCTGAGACGCTGTCTCCACCCGATCTGCCCCCAGGGGAGGCCCGATCCAGGTGTTGAGTCCTCTGCTGCACGCTGCGCTGCGCTTGCCGCCACTTTGTCGTTCTTCCCGCCTTCACCGGACAGCAGTGATGAGAAGCAGGGGTCCCTGGGCTTGGAGAGCAAGGCAGGGCCCCTTGGTGGGTGGCCCAGGTCGAAAGGGGGGCGGTGAGCTCAGGGAGCTGGGGAACGTTCGCCGACACCCTCCCGGAGGGTCTCAGCCAACTTTCTGGGCTCCGGCGACCCCCGCCACACCTCACCAGAGTGAATCTGCAACCCCGTGGGACCCGATCCCTGCCCACGCCGTCCGATCCGGAATCTCCTGGGGAGAGCATTCCCCAGTGCCCACCTCGCGATCTGAAGCGCCCTCCCCGTTCAGCGGACCCGAACAGGAAAGTCGGTTCGGGGAGCCACTGAGGTCAGGACGGTCGGGCTCCTGCGCTGCTTGTGGCAGGCAGCCTCCTTCCCAGTGGCCGCCTCGGACACGGCCGCCGGCATTTTCCCGTGCCGCTGCGGCCGGCCGGTGGGGGGCCGCGGACATTGCGGCCGGTCAGCCGGGCACGCCAATGCGCATGCGCGAGCGGCCCGTCAGAAGAGCGACCTCCCAGCCGGGGCTCGCGTCACAGTGACCGCTCCCGTGGCCTGGGAAACCACCGTGTCAACGGCTTGGCCAAGCAGGGGCCCTCCGTGGCAGTGCCTCGGCGTTGGGCGACGGCACCCCCTCTCCCGGGCGGGGATCGTGGCCACGGTGCCGCGATGTCACGAGTCGGGCAGGGCCGAGCCAGGCTGAGAGAAGCTGCAGCGGAGCTTCAGGGATGCCCAGGGCGATGCCCAGGAATCCCCACGATGCTTCCGGCCTGCTCAGACGCCGTGGGCGGTGCGCCTCCTCGAAAGCTCTCTCTGCTGGGATTTCAAGGTACCGCCACCCTGTGTGCCGCGGGGCTGCTCTCTCCCCGAGGGGCTTCCCGGCAGAGAGCAGAGCCCCGCAGCCTCAGGAGCTGCCTGCGACTGTTGGATGTCTGCATGTGTCTTTTTTCTGTTTGTGTGTGTGTGGGTGTGTGTCTATGTGTCCGTGTCTGTGTATCTTTCTGTGTGTTTTCATTTGTGTGTGCGAGCCGTGGATGCTGGACAGAAGTGTGGCCAGTGCACTCCAGCGCTGTTTGGAGTCTGTCTAGCTTGTGGTGCACGTGTGTCCTCGGCTAGCTGAGGGGCTGTGGGACCCCGCCTTCTTTGTGTTGCTCCTGGTCTCTGAAGCCTTAGTGTAGTGGGGGTCTGGCTCCCACCCGCAGGCCTCCTAATCACCTGCCCATCCCGAGGGGGGCCAATCCTCCTGAAAGAAGAGGAGCACAGCACACCCAAAAGGAAACTCTTCCATGGGCCCTTGGTCGTGTGACCCATGGAGGGCTGGTGCTGTCCTTGGGACCGCTTTAGGGACTACACTCTTGGTAGGTTTCCCACTTAGGATTCTTGTTAGGAAAGCAGATTGTCATTCCTGTGTCAGAGTGAGCCTGAGATTCTGCATTTGGAGTAGGCCCTCAGGGGATGCCAGTGCTTCTGGGACATGATCGATATTTCCAGGAGCAAGTCTCACTATTGCTCTTTGGAAGTCATGATTCTAGAGGTAGGGTGTGCATTTCAAGGTGTCTTCTCGAGACACTTTTCACTTTTCTTCCTAATTTCTTCGGTAACATGATTGAAACACACTGATTGGCAAGATTGATGGAAACAGAGAGATAGGTCCTAAATTGTCTTTTCTTCAATGACTCATTTAGTGGACTCTTTGCTTTTGTAGGGACAGATGAAATGGTATGCAGTTAGCCATGGGATGAAATCACAGTGGGCTTGGTATCAGGAAGAATTGAAATGACAGTAAGGTAGGAAAACGTTTATAGAATTCCACTATCATGTCATTGTGTTGAGAATGATTTGGTACCTCCTCTAGCTTGGGAATGATCCTTGATCTCAGCTGTCCAGGTAATTCTGGGGAGCAGTGCCCGCGTTCCCTTCCAGTGTCTAAGGAACAGTGGTCTGCACGTGTTCGTGGCAACATCTACACAGAGGCTGTGCTGTGGTTGGTGGAGATTTCTAACCTATTGGCTGCAAATACTCAGGTACTTACAGTTCCTTTCAACATCTGTATGCCTTCATTGAGATGGTCAATGTCATCTGAACTGTACGATTTGAATTTTAGCTGAATTAGTTTACAGGGATCCTTTCTATGGAATTCTAAGCGGTTTGACCTCAACTAGGACCTAGGAGTTGTGAGGCCTTTTTCTTCCGTTCTTCTGCTGCTGCTGAAAAACTCTCTCTTTCCGTAAAGACGAACGCACCTGCCTACATGTGGGCAAACCATGTGTGTAGGACGATCCCAGGTTTAGCCTATCAGCTGTAGAAGTCACACCAGACAAGTTAGGAAAACTGACACACTCTGAGTCAATCCTAATCAGGGACATTTATTACACTATCTATAAAGTACATTGAATTGGGTCCCTTTTATTTCCCATGGCATCAATGGTCAGAAAATGTAGTGGTCCCATAAAATGGGAATGAGAACTAGATAATGTTCCAAGAGCCTACCTTAAACGAGCATGTTTGACGGAGGAAACTTCTTTTTTCCTTAAGCAGTAACTGGATATGTTCTGGAGTTTTGATGTTGCTGTGGCGGTGGTTGCTATTCTTGTAGTTTTCCCAGAGAAGCAGAGGAGGAAAACAGAGTTTCGTTCCTGAGGGAGGAAAACATGAGGTTGGTAGAATTTACGCACCTTTCCACAGCCTTACCTTTGAGAAGTTTTCTTTCTGAAAATTGTTTGCCTTCTAACCTTATCTGGTTTTCTTCTGTTTTCTTTGATTAGCCTTTGTATGGTAGGAAATAGTTCCTAGAGAGAGAAGACAAAGATGGTCTGTGTTGCAAAAGAAGCCCCAGGCTGAAGACTGGAGATCGGAATGTGCAACCTGCAAGGGAACTGGAGACAATGAAACTCCCGTCAGGTAAGTTGGATGCTAAAAGCTTGTGTGGAGGGGATGAAGGTTCCATGTTTCTGACTTGCTCATCACAGCAAAAATGTCAAACCAAATGGCAGGGTAGGACCTTCGTGAAAAGATGATTAAGTGGAAACGGTCCTTCAGAACCAGATTTCATCCACTGATGAACCTCCCACACCCGGTAACACTCTGGACTCTGGGGTCGGTAAGAGTGAGAATCTGCATTTTTAACAGCGGGAATTCTTTTTCTCTCGACAGGACAAGTTGACAACCGGTCTCTCTGTATAGGCCATCACGGCAATCGGATCAAAACACTCGGTAGCAAGATGATTCTGTTTTCTGTGAAACCAATAAAGTGACTAAGATCCGTTAGCATGCTGTGCTTGGCTTTCGTGGGAGTCCTCAGCGGCATGCCTGGACATCCGTCTCGGGATTTGGCTTGGCCCCAGAAAGCTTCTGAGACGCTGTCTCCACCCGATCTGCCCCCAGGGGAGGCCCGATCCAGGTGTTGAGTCCTCTGCTGCACGCTGCGCTGCGCTTGCCGCCGCTTTGTCGTTCTTCCCGCCTTCACCGGACAGCAGTGATGAGAAGCAGGGGTCCCTGGGCTTGGAGAGCAAGGCAGGGCCCCTTGGTGGGTGGCCCAGGTCGAAAGGGGGGCGGTGAGCTCAGGGAGCTGGGGAACGTTCGCCGACACCCTCCCGGAGGGTCTCAGCCATCTTTCTGGGCTCCGGCGACCCCCGCCACACCTCACCAGAGTGAATCTGCAACCCCGTGGGACCCGATCCCTGCCCACGCCGTCCGATCTGGAATGTCCTGGGAAGAGCATTCCCGAGTGCCCACCTCGCGATCTGAAGCGCCCTCCCTGTTCAGCGGACCCGAACAGGAAAGTCGGTTCGGGGAGCCACTGAGGTCAGGACGGTCGGGCTCCTGCGCTGCTTGTGGCAGGCAGCCTCCTTCCCAGTGGCCGCCTCGGACACGGCCGCCGGCATTTTCCCGTGCCGCTGCGGCCGGCCGGTGGGGGGCCGCGGACATTGCGGCTGGTCAGCCGGGTACGCCAATTCGCATGCGCGAGCGGCGCGTCAGGAGAGCGACCTCCCACCCGGTGCTCGCGTCACAGTGACCGCTCCCGTGGCCTGGGAAACCACCGTGTCAACCGCTTGGCAAAGCAGGGGCACTCCGTGGCAGTGCCTCGGCGTTGGGCGACGGCACCCCCTCTCCCGGGCGGGGATCGTGGCCACGGTGCCGCGATTTCACGAGTCGGGCAGGGCGGAGCCAGGCTGAGAGAAGCTGCAGCAGAGCTTCAGGGATGCCCAGGGCGATGCCCAGGAATCCCCACGATGCTTCCGGCCTGCTCAGACCCTGTGGGCGGTGCACCTCTTTGAAAGCTCTCTCTGCTGGGATTTCAAGGTACCGCCAGCCTGTGTGCCGCGGGGCTGCTCTCTCCCCGAGGGGCTTCACGGCAGAGAGCAGACCTCCGCAGCCTCAGGAGCTGCCTGCGACTGTTTGATGTCTCCGTGTGTCTTTTTTCTGTTTGTTTGTGTGTGTGTCTGTATCTTTCTGTGTGTTTTCATTTGTGTGTGCGAGCCGTGGATGCTGGACGGAAGTGTGGCCAGTGCACTCCCCCGCTTTTTGGAGTCTGTCTAGCTTGTGGTGCACGTGTCCTCGGCTAGCTGAGGGGCTGTGGGACCCCGCCTTCTTTGTGTTGCTCCTGGTTTCTGAAGCCTTAGTGTAGTGGCGGTCTGACTCCCACCCGCAGGCCTCCTAATCACCTGCCCATCCCGAGGGGGGCCAATCCTCCTGAAAGAAGAGGAGCACAGCACACCCAAAAGGAAACTCTTCCATGGGCCCTTGGTCGTGCGGCGCATGTAGGGTTGGTGCTGTCCTTGGGACCCCTTCATTTTCATCCATATAATTCACCTGAAATAAAATCCCCCAAAATTTCATTTCTCCAAACACAACATTCCATATTAATACTATATATAGAAAGAAACGTACAGATAACTCATATTCAATCATCTTGGAAAGACATCTGTGGACAAACTAAAACTTCAAATGTCTTTCAACTTCTCTGGAACTAATTGGTTTTGAGTAACATTTCTTTTATGAGAAAGCATTTTCAGTTCCACTTAGGACAATATGGGTAACTCTTGAATTTCCTGTAGTTTCAAAGGGAAGGATATTTTCAGCAGTCTTTGTACTGATTTATTAGTGAAAGATCTCACAGGATACATTACCACATATTGTGAAGGCAACTGCCACACTGTCTTAAGCAAATTCAAAAAAAAAAAAAAAAAGAAAAAAAAAAAAACCCTGATGGACATCTGTAAAACCTCCAAATCCTGAATGACTCAAACAGGACTGCTAACAGAATGGCTTTGGTAGGTTATGCAAGGGTTTCTCTTTCTACTTTCATCCCGTAGCTTTAGTTTCTTTTTTTACTAATAGTGTTGTTTAAAGTAATTCCTCATTTAAAAAAATTTTTGGCCAGCACTTTGGGAGGCCAAGGCAGGCAGATCATGAGGTCAGGAGCTTGAGATCAGCCTGGCCAACATGGTGAAACCCCATCTCTACTAAAGATACAAAAAATTAGCTGGGCGTGGTGGAACGTGCCTGTAATCCCACCTACTCGAGAGGCTGAGGCAGGAGAATTGCTTGAACCCTGGAGGCAGAGGTTGCAGTGAGCTGAGATTGTGCTATTGCACTGGGTATCAGGCCAAGACTGGGTGTCAGGCCTAGACTCCATCTCAAAAAACAAAATTTTTTTTTTAGAAATGCTGATAACACAGAACAAAAGTTACATTAGGTTATTCCTCACGCAACTGCTTGTAATGAAGGCATGTTTAGGTTACAAGACTGTTCTCATGCCAGCAAACCTAGTAGTTTGTGTATAATCAGGAAGCATAAAATACCCAATTTTAAAGACTAAAAGTCCTTCAGAGAAATCTAAAAATAGCATCAATAGAGGATAAAATCTCAAGGAAATATCTAGACTATCTACTGTTACAAAGTGCTATGTATCTGCCTACATTCTTCCCAATCCTAAATCCTTACTCATAACTATGCTACTTTCTCACTTGAGTACATTTTGTAAAATTTTACCAATTATTTTAGTTACTTCTACAAAAAGTTTGGTAGCTTTGATGAGGAAGTTCTCATTTCTGACAGAATTCCTCTCCTACATCATAGGGAAAATCCCAACATCTTCTCTGAAAAGAGACCTAGAATTGTTTACCAAATACTTTACTAAATGTGAATACAAGTTTCCATCATCATCGTTATTTGGTCATCATTTACTTTACAAGATCTTCCTTCCCAACTACAATGCTGGATGGGGACAGTAGACTATCAACTGAATGTCTAAGCTGGGAAACTCTTTTACCTCAACTTATTTTTGTTACTAATTTTTTTATAGGGTACATATTATCCTGTCTTAATATCATTCTTATACAGTAAGAAAAAAATATGATAGGTTTGGTTTTTAGCTTCAAGGAAAATAGTTATGTTGCTAGCATCTATTTTAATAATATGTTCTATGTATAATCTCTTAACATGTTTTAGGTCACAAAATTCCATTACAAAAGAGAAAAGATGTCAACAGTGTTTAGAATAATAGTCTCCAAAATTTCCTTTTAATTACTTGAAATAATTCAAATGATGTTCTTTTATTTTTAAAAATAAAGTGTTGTTTAAAAAATAATTTCTCATTTAAAAAATCTGAGAAACTTTGACAAATGAATTAACAGTGAACACAAGTTCCATTTGGTTAGTCCTCACAATTATTCACAATGGAGGCATGTTTACATTCCAAAATTGTTCTCACACCAGCAAACCTAGTAATTCATTTAAAGTAACTCACTCATTCCAATCAACACTTGGGGAGCTAAAATCCTGCAATCAAGAGATTCTCCCCAAATTTCAATTAAATGGCATTACTATAGAGTGAATTACAAAGTACAAAAAACAAAGACTTAGCTACTTGTACCTTTTAAAATTGTTTTGTATTTAATTGAATCCTGTAAATAATAAATTATGATTATGAACTCAAATTCATAATAAAAAGTTGTGAAATATACTTAATGTTATAGAAAATATGCAATATCTTCTATTCAACAAAAATACAGTATTCAAGCAGTCTGTAAAAATGCCTTTATTTCATACAATTTATTAGGGGAAAAATAGTCCTCACAGAAATATTCTTACCACAATCATTTCAGAAGGCTCTAAAACAATGCATTCACAGCCACGCCTAAAACTTCCTGCAGAACGCTTGCCAAAACTAGAAAGAAAATAAAAATAAAAAAAATTCAATGAGGACAATCTCAGGTGAATTGTGAACATAAGCCAAACTTCCAGATAAATAAAAATTAAAAACAATTAGAAAAAGTACACATTGGAGAAAGTGAACTATCTTTAATAATTTACACAGAATGACAAGAAAGCACATGTAATTCTCTTTATAACTTAACTTGCTTAGGTTAAACATTTTTTTCACCTAAAAAGTGCATTTATTTTCCTGAATTTTCAAATCAACTTATTCTAAATGTTTTCAGAAAAAGATAATCAACTTAAGACTTAATTTTTATGGTAAAGTGATTTCAGTTGATAGATGACTAAAAAGCTCATTCCTCCCGAGAACTCTGCATGAGTGAACAGAGACATAGCACCTTTGCCTTGTCTGTGGTGAATTCTCACATTAACAGTGGAGAAGAATTATTATTTCTGACATAGGGATATGCAAACTAGAATCAAGAACAGAGAATTTGGGTGAAGCTCTCTCAGTTAACCTAAAACTTCACTCACTCATTCACTTCTCCAAAAATCTTTCCCTCCAGTTAACATTACTTCTTTTTTTTTTTTTTTAAAGAGACAGGGTCTCACTCTGCCACCCAAGCCAGAGTACAGTGACACAATCACAGCTCACTGTAGCCTTGAACTCCTGGACTCAAGCAATCCTCCTGCCTCAGACTCCCAAGTACCTGGGACTACAGGTGCGTACCACTATATCTGGCTACTTTTTTTTTTTTTTTTCTTTTCTTTTCTTTTTAATATTTGTAAAGACGAAGTCCGGCTATGTTGCCCAGCTTGGTCTTGAATTTAGGGCCACAATTAGTCTTTCCTCCTCAGCCTCCCAAAGTTCTGGGATTATAGGTGTGAACCACCACTGGCCTAATATTAAAATTTTTGGTAATCATATTTAGTAAACTTTAAGAAAAAAAGTTTTAAAATTCTACCAAAAAAATATTTCACTGAACAAGTTTTTCCAAGTTAATTAGGCACTGTGAGGGACTCCTATGGAAATTTTTGTTCTGTTTATAATCCTCTTTATATCATAGTAATACACAATGATTCATGTATTAGGAGCCTAGTCATGTAAGAGGAAGAAAACAGAAAAGCCAACGTTCTCATTCTATCATCTGCAATCTCTAGCAAACTATCTTGACCACATCATATGACAAATTTTATTTGTTTATAGATTATCAGGTTAGACTAGACCATCACTTAAGTCCTTTTCCTTAATAATAATTATCTGATTGCTAAAGATAATTAAGTCCTTTTCCAAATCATTTCTGGCCAGGCACAATGGCTCATGCTTGCAATCCCAGCATTTTGGGAGCCTGAGGAGGGCTGATCTCTTGAGCCCAAGAGTTCGAAACCAGCTTGGGCAACATGGTGAAACCCTGTCTCTACTAAAAATACAAAAATTAGCCAGGCATGGTGGCACAAGTCTGTAGTCCCAGCTACTCAGGAAGCTGAGATGGGAGGAGCACTTAAACATGGGAAGCAGAGGTTGCAGTGAGCTCAGAACGTGCCACTGCACTTTAGCCTGGACAACAGAGTAAAACCCTGTCTCGAAAAAAAGAAAAAAAAAGTTTCTATGAAAATCAAAATTAGCATCATGTTTAACATATTTGAAAAACTTTTTAAAATATTCATATATATATATATAAACACACACGCATATGCCCACATGAGCATACACATTAGAGTACTTTTTATAAATGAAAACATTTGCCAGAACCAACATAATATATCTATTGTCATGTTACTTCTCATGGAATTAAAATGACCTGAATTTTTAAACATTTCTTTTAGCTTACAATTAAATACAACTGAAATTCCATAACACTTCAATATACACAAAAATTTGAGTTTCTGAATCTACCTATTTGCCATTTAATTTTTTAAAATGAAGCTTATAATTAAACACTACAAATTAAAAATCTCAATGTGTTAGTAAAATATGTGGCAGGTTACAGACTTATGTAAGTTTATAAATATAGGGATCTAATATTTATCCTTTTAAAAATGTAATAGAGTAAAAAACCATAAATGTTTGTAATGCATGCACTGTTCATATAATACTTGATTTAAAAAGTTAGAATTGTTTACAAATTTTAGCAACAAAAGGTGTTAATGTTGACATAAATAAACTATATGACTGTTACTTATTTTGTATCCAAATCTAGTACCATCTTCCCCACTCCAGAACTTAGGATGTAAATCCTCTTACCAATTAGTCATTTGTTCAACAGAACTTTATGGCTAGGAAGTCACACTTCTATTGTACTAGCACACTATTACTTTGGGGATGAAAAGTCTACATTTCCTAAAATGTGCTATAGAAAAATATATCCATGAGAGTTTTTCAGAAAATCAGTTGCACTAGAGCCTGATGAAACTCTTTCAACTACAAAAAGACTCAAGTTCTACAAACCATCACGAAGATGTGAACCAGAGAAACTGCAGACTCCTCATCAGATAAATTTACTGAATAAGGTGAATGGAAAAAGCGATGCACACAGAACACATGTGAGCAAGGGAGAATATATTACTTCATTTATTCAACAATCAATTTATTTCAAACACAGCCAGGAATGCAGAAAGGAAGAGCAGCCTCAAAGGAGCCAAAGGGTAAGTCATGAGCATGCACACTAGGCTTGATCAGTGACAAAGCCTCTGACCTCTCTCACAGAGATGATGTGCTTAGCTCACAAACCAGAAGCTATAAGGTTGGAAGAAACAGACAAAGCAATAGAAAAAAAGAAAAATGTTAGCTAGAAAGTCCACAAGTTACATCTGCTTCTGCTCTCTGATTCTCTGAAACAATAAATACATAAACAAAAGTAAGTAAATGTAATTACTTACATTTTCAAAAATCTTTGGCCAAGTTCTATACAAATACTGTTAAAAAAATTCAGCTCTGGAAAGTAAGTACAGAGACTTAAAAATGACAACTAGATGAAGATGCACAGAACATAAAGTATCTCATAGACGGTATCAAGAACAATCCTTTTAAGTATTTTAGATTACTTAGAAGGGAAAAAATGGTGCTAAATCTTCAGGATTGCAAATAACACATACACTTTGAGATAGTAAAACACAAAACCAAAGCAGTAAGAATAAAGAACAAGACATTTGATAAAGACCGTGAGTGCAGGAAAGCCATAGAAGAACCAGTGTGCACAATGCAATGCTCTACATTGAAAAAGTGATCAAATGCACAAGGTATTTAATATTATGTTAAACAAGAGGTTTTCACCTGTCAGTTAAAAGTCATTAACAAAAATGAAGTCTTTGAATGGATTAGCACAGCAAGATGCTTACACAAATAAAATTATAAACAAAGACAAACTTTGAAATGATACACAAGGAAAGAATTTGTTTATAAAATTTGTTTAAAGAAAAAAAAATTTAACAAAAAAAGTTTATAAAATTATAAACAAAATTTTTACACAAAATTATAAACAAAGACAAACTTTGAAATGATACACACACAAGGAAAGAATTAAAAACAATAATGGCAATATATACCCTTATAGAAAATCAAATCTGTAAAAGGATATTACCGTGGAAGAGTTTAGGGGAAAAACACAGAACTAAAAAGTTTCTCACAAAAAATTCAGGGAATCCAAAGGGCTTTCCAAAAGACGAGATGCATAAGTTCAGATAGTATTTCATAGGCTGGGCTCGGTGGCTCATGCCTGTAATCCCAGCACTTTGAGAGGCTGAGGTGGGCAGATCACTTGAGGTCAGGAGTTCAAGACCAGCCTAGCCAACATGATGAAACCTCATCTCTACTAAAAAGACAAAAATTAGCTAGGCATGGTGGCAGGCACCTGTAATCCTAGCTACTCAAGAGGCTGAGACAGGAGAATTTGAACTCAGGAGACAGACGTTGCAGTGAATTGAGATTGTGCTACTGCACTCCAGCCTGGGTAACAGAGCAAGACTCTGTCTCAAAAATAAAAATAATAATAATGATAACATTTCATTAAGTCCTACTAACACCAGCTGAAAGCCAGCATCACTTCTTTCTAAAATAATCATTTTTTAAACTTAGAAATAATACAATTAAAGAAGAACTTGGATAACTTAAATGTACACCTAAAATCCTTGATTAAAAAATCGGAAACAGGTTAGAATTGCTTTAAACCATTGACTACATTCTGATCCAAATGTGATTGTATCCTATTCCTTGATGCCACTGTCAGAAATGGACACTTAACACTATCAAATACAGCACTGTTTTTTGTAAGTCTTATAATAAACTACATAAGGTGATCTACAGATTCAACATACTCTCTATCAAAATTCTACCGGTCTTTTTTACAGAAATGGAAAAGCTGATCCTAAAATTTATATGAAAATTCAAGGAGAACTAATTTGCCAAAAAAAAAAAAAAAAAAAAAACTTGAAAAAGAACAAAGTCAGAGGACTCACACTTCCCAATTTCAAAACTTACTACAACAATGCTACAGTAATCAAAACAGTGTGACACTTAGGTCAAAAGGACAAAATTGGGAGTCCAGAAATAAACTCGTACCTCAATGGCCAATTGATTTTTTTGTGTTTGAGTGTTAAATTAACAGGCCTTTTTTTTTCCCTTATGTTTTCTTTTTTAAAAAGTTTTTTATTTCCATAGGTTATTGGGGAACAGGTGGCACTTGGCTACATGAGTAAGTTCTTCAGCGGTGATTTGTGAGATTTTGGTGTACCCATTGCCCACGCAGTATACACTGCACCCAATTTGTAGTCTTTTATCCCTCACCCTCTTCCCACCCTTCTCCCAAATCCCTAAAGTCCACTGTCATTCTTATGCCTTTGCATCCTCATAGCTTAGCTCCCACTTAAATGATGTTTGGTTTTCCATTCCTGAATTACTTTACTTAAAATAACAGTCTCCAGTCTCATCCAGGTTGCTGCAAATAACTGACCAGTTGGTTTTTGACAATGATGCCATATCTGTTCAATGGGAGAAGAGCAGAGTCTTCAACAAATGGTGGTGAGATTACTGGATTTCACATGAAAAAGAATGAAACTGGACCCCTACCTCATGCCATACATAAAACTTAACTCAAAATGAATCAACAAGCTAAATATAAGAGCTAAAACTATATAACTCTTAGTAAAAGCATAGGAATAAATCCTCATGACTTTGGATTTGGCAATAGATTCTTAGGTACACACCAAAAGCATGAGTAAAAGAGAATGAAAACAGATAAACTGAATTTCATCAAAATTAAAAACTCTGCATCAAAGGATCTTAATTAACTGAAAAGGCAACCTGCAGAATAAAAGATAGTATTTGCAAATCACAGATCTGATAAAGATCGAATATTGAGAATACATTAAAAATTCCCAAACAACAAAAAGACAACCCAATGTAAACTTGACAAAGGACTTAACATTTCTCCAGAGAAGATATACAAAGAGCCAATACACACATGAAAAGGTGCTTAGCATCTAGTCATTAGAGAAAAGCAAATCAAAACCACAATAAGTTACCATTTCACACCTGAAGCCAGATGCGAATGAGATACCAGGATGGCTACAATTTTATACTATTTCCCTTTTTTAAGAAAGAAAAAAGAAAGAAAAAAAATGTGGAGAACTGGGAACGCTATGCATTGCTGGTGGGCATGTAAAACGATACAGCCACCGTAGAAAACAGTTTGGTGATTTCCGAAAAATCTAAACTTAGAATTAACACATGACACAGCAATTCTAGCCCTAGACAAATATCAAAAAGAACTGAGAGCAGGGACTCACACAGATATTTGTACACCAATGTTCACTTGAACATTATTCACAGTAGTCAAAATGTGGAAACAACCCAAGTGTCCAACAATGGATGATGGATAAACAGGCTGTGGCATATGCACATGATGTAATATTATTCAGCCGTATAAAGGAATAAAGTTCAGATAACTGCTACAACACGGATGAACCTTGAAATCATAAATTAAAGACAACAAGCCAGTCACAAAAGTACAGCTACCACATGATTCGACTTACATGAAATATCTAGAATAGGCAAATTCAGAGAGACAGAAAGTCAATTCAAGGTTGCCAAGGGTTGGAGAAAGCGGTTTGGAAAGTGTAATGGTTTCAGGGTTTCTGTGCAGAGTTACAGAAAAGTTTTAGAAAAGGTAGTGCTGCTGGTTGCACAACTGTGTGAATG
Source organism: Aotus nancymaae (assembly GCF_030222135.1). Taxonomy (NCBI): domain Eukaryota; kingdom Metazoa; phylum Chordata; class Mammalia; order Primates; family Aotidae; genus Aotus; species Aotus nancymaae. The sequence goes on along the minus strand of NW_026988447.1, from coordinate 1,856,373 downwards.
TAATTAATGCCACTGGAACACACACTTAAAAGTAACCATACATTTAAAAATAGTTAAAATGCATTTTATACATTTTTTTTACCACAATAAAAAAACTTAGAAGAGATACCATAAAAAAGAGGACATTTGGGTTTCTTGGCAAAAACTCGGGACTTGAATAAGAAAAAGTAGAATCTCTACTTTGAACAAACAGCAAATCTTGGGAACAAAGGAAAAGTTATGTTTGATGACAGAAAAACTGGAAACCTATCTCTTTTATATGATAATTGAACAATGAAGTGATAAACAGTGTGTCAAAGAACTAGTTAGAGATGGGCAGAAGGTAAACAAACATGACTGAAATACAGGTCAAGTATCCATTATCCAAAATGCTTAGAACCAGAACTGCTTTGGATTTTGAATTATTTTGGATTTCGGAATATTTACATGTACAGGTGGAGCATCCCTGCTCTGGGAATATGAAATCTAAGATGCTCCAATGAGCATTTCCTTTTAGTACCATGCCAGTGCTCAAAAAATTTCAAGTTTTGGAGCATTCTGGATTTGAAAGTTTTGGATTAAGGATCCTTAATCTTTATTTTAAATCAGAATTTGGAAAAGTCAATTACATGAACATTTTTCTTTCCCCTAACATTAATCTCATTTTTTACACATGACCCTATATTTGAGGTTCATTATTTTTTCTCTATATAAAACATCTATTATTTCTCACATATTGTATGATTCATGTGAGAAACCTTTGTTTAAATTTAACATATAAATATTTGTGAGAATATATTATACAACATATAACACATAGCAAAATAGTATGTGTGAGTAATAATATATGTTAACATACAATCATGCATTGCTTAAGGATGGAGATATGTTCTGGGAAATATGTTGTTTGGCAATTTTACTGTTGTCTGACCATCACAGAGTATACACACACAAACCCAGATGGTATAGCCTACTATAAACCTAGGCTAGGTGATACAGCCTATTGCTTGTAGGCTACAAGCCCATACAGAATGTTACTGTACTGAATATTGTAGGCAATTATAACACAATGGTATTTGTGTATCCAAACATCTAACCATAGGAAAGGTACAGTAAAAATATCATATTATAATCTTCTGGGATGACCATTGTATATGCAGTCCATTATTGATCAAAACATCATTATACAGTGCATGACTACCTAATATTATTTCTCACATATATATATTACTGTGCTATCTATTCCTCTTCCAAATGTTCAATGGACATATAATAAAATCAATTATTACCAATATAAACTTGGTAATCAATACAGAGTTTACCAAAAACTCCCTAAATACAGTACCTCTTTTTAAATAGTTTATATTCCATGAATGACAAGTACACAAACAGCTATAACCCAATGACAAGTCAAGAAGTGAGTTTCATTGAGAGGTGAATTCTCAATGGCCAGGCTCACTCACTGGCTAACTGAGTGAAAAACACAAATCAGCACTGTAATTCAGAAGGCAATTCAAATTCAGCAAAATTGCAAATGACCATAAAGAGCTTTAGGGTTATCCTGGCAAAGATCTGAATGTCAAATCTATAAAGACCAAATCTCTTCAGGGAGCTACTGCCAGAATTTCAACTAGTAGGCCATCTGCTTCTATGAAATGGAACTCATAATACCACATACCAAGATAAACAAGATATTTAAAAATTTCAGACTCCTTAATTTTTAAAGATACAAAGCTTATTTTTTCTACTATGAATTAAAATATCTTTCAAAAGTTATTTCTGGTCTTTTAGTACTTTCAGTCTTTGTGTGTATACCTGTATTTGTATATAAGACACGCTATTAAACACACACACACACACACACACATATATATATGAATCGCTTTCTTTCAGAAACAAGAAAGATGTAGGTTAACAATTATCAATGAGAGTTAGCCTGAATATTTTAAAAACATGTTAGCTCTTTCTAACTAGACACCAGCATTTGACATGAAGTGTCTAGTTAGAGGCCATAAAGTAGGAAAAGAGGGTGGTAGAAGGGATAAGTATGGTACATGTGTTTTAAGAATGCTGATAATCTTCTTCTACACAGAATGAAAATGTTATCGTTATGGTCTATTTTAAACCCTTCTAAATTGTTCTGCATAAATATACTGTACATCTTGCCTTTTGACTATTCAATCTTAATGTAATTTCAGCATGTCCTTATAATCTTGTATTAAACAACCACAAGATGACAACTAAAAGTGATACATGTTCACTTCTGGTCAATCTGTGAGTTTCCTGCCATTAAAAAACGAAAAATTAAGCCCACAGGCAAATGATTATTGAAAAGACCACCTGCAGCATATGAAACAGATTATTCCTAAATGCTAGTACTCCCTCAGTATGACTACGGAATGATGGCTCTAAAAACAGTATAACAATCCAGACTTTCATTCCCATTAAATTTTCTGCTAAAGTTTTTATACAGAACAATTTAAAAATTAAGAATTAAAATTGCGGCAAAATTGAAACCAAGTTAAATATTTCTTCAGATGCAAATGGTATGACTTTGTAATACCAAAAATATGAAGACAAAAAATTACTAAGTAGTCTCCCATATAATATAAAATAGAGAAAATCAAACTTTCCTTCAAGACTCCCACACAACATGAAGTTTGAGAAAATAAAGTCTCACCTAGTTTTTGTAAATACCCATAGGCAATGAAACACCAGACAGGGTGTTGCAGGTGTTGTAAGGCCAAATTGTCCGAAGTTTCTGTGACCACATTTTCCTCTCCTAAGTTGGGTCAAGAGCACTTTCTGCCAGTGTGAGCTTTCCACGAAAGGCAGTCACAGAGCACAGAAGCCTCTTCTATCAGTGTCCCTAAGCTTGCCCTTTGTATGGGCCTCCACATTCTTCTTGTACGTCAGAACTACCCAGTGGAATGCAAGTCTCAGTATTGGAATGTAAACTTATTCAAGTCAGCCTACATCCAGTGAGGGAATACATGGGAGTCAAAGAGATACTATACTGGTGGGCAATTTTAATTTACAAAATGACTAAAAACATAATACTCCAATATATCAATTTTTCACATCCCTGTTTCCAGAAAATGATACGCAGTTACTAAATTTTATTTTCTTCCTTAAAAAATCGAAGTAACTGACTGGACTGATGTTCCTAAACCAAAACCAATTCATTTGTTTAGGACTTAACAAAAAAACAATCACATAACATTGTCTTCAGACAGCAGAGTGGCAATTAAATTAGGGAGGAAAAGTTAAAAAGTAACTGCTGATGCCATCAATTCCATTCTCCAAAATTGGCATAATATATAAAAATAAATTTTAATGTCAGTATAAAAGGAAAGTGGGTGGAAAGGCTTTCCATAATATACATATAATCTTTTCTTAATAAGTTGATCCCATATATTCATTAGTTTAGACCCAAAAAAAGTAACAGCTATTTTACAAATCTCACACACACCAAGTGCATATGTAGATTACATGTATGTATGTAAATTGCAAACTGCTTCTAAAGCATGGACTTTAACCAGCTTCTATTTCAGAAGTATTGGGAAAACTGAACACACACTATGCATCTCTAAATTTCTTCCAAGGCTCACTTAGAAACATTCTAACAACCATCACCCCCATACAAATTAACAGAAGTTTGCTCCTCTGCAGAGTGAATCTTAACATTTACCCTCTAGTTATAAAAATAGAGTAAAAGATACAAATTATTATACAATATGAAGGCCTTATACCTGTACCGTTCCCCCGTTCATTCCTCAGTAGTTTGTTGTCTATTTTACTACAGAAGTACTAAACATCAGATATTTAAGCTACTAACACTTTAATTCCTTTAAAAAAAATCTAACCTGCACTGTCTTCGTTATCTTTGAAGCACCACTAACAGCAATAATGCTGTCATCTTCTATAGGAGCTCTTTTCTCTGCAGCACTGAGCACTCCCCATTTCCCTGTGTGTTTTCTCCCAGTGAGTCCGTGCCCACGGCATAGCTTGTACAGAGGCCAACATTCCATCTGACGGCTAATTTCCTGCTTCGATGACCCACCCACCTCTCCTGGCTGCAGCTATGTGTTTCACATGTTGTATGGGCACTCTTTCTGCATACCAACCTCATGACCTCAGCGGCTGCCTGACAGACACTCTTTATCAATTTCTATTAATTCATTATCTTCTCTCTTGTAAGTCAAGGGCAAGTAGGGAAATCTGCAATGTCTGTCTCCTCTGAGTCTTCAAGGTCAAATGCTTTGTTCTAGCAATATAATTTTGTTACTAAAATTTACCCAAGCTGTACTACAAACTAGTTGCTCTCTGCCAAAGGGATGCTGAACTGTATACCTGGCCTGAGGGATTATTATGGAAAATACTAGAATAAATTTAAATCAAAACAGTATGGGAAAAGTTAAAAAGAGGCTGCTTTTGCTCTCATTTTTCCCTTCCAGAGAAAAAAAGGTGGCTCTTACCTCAGCTGTACTGGGGTGAAGAGAGCAAGCAGTTTTTCTCTCTTGCCACAATCTAAATCAGCAAAGATGAGTGGTGTGATGACTACACTTTGGTAGTGTCTATGTCCTCATGACCAAACTGCTAGAGAACAGGCTCAGCTAAATTAATCTGCTGCTATCAGTATACACAGTGGCACAAACAGGTCTCTGCTGATCACAGTGCTTTGTACACAGATGGCAGCTGATCAGTTTGTATAAAGGTTATGGTCCATAACAGCTTTTCCTTTCAGCATGTAGACACATGCCCATCCAAAATACTTCTGTTAAACATTCACCATTTCATCGTGCAAAGCCGGCCGTGTAAGAGTTGGATAGACAAGGAAGCTCAGCTCTAACATCTTATCTTCAAATTCTCTTTTTATAAAATTCATTCCAGAAGTGAAATCAACAATTACATTATTAAGAAATAATCAAACAGATATATGTAACATATTAATGAGATGGCAGATGAATACAATGAAAGATTCAGATTGGCCCTAAGCCAGTAAGAACCTGAACAGATCTCAAGAATCAAATAAGATCTCAAGAATAACAACCAAACATCTGATATTCTTTAAAGTCCTATGTTAATGGCATCAAAATCTAGCCAGCAAGCTCCCCAAAATTTGGCACATATCGTAACAGAGCTGAAATGGTATGTCTTTGTAAGACTGAACCTCAACAAAAATTCATGTCACTTGAATAATACTGTATTCCTAGTTCTTAGAAGTTAAAATAAGACATGTCCAAGAAAGGAAAATCATAAACTCATACACATATATAATCTTTTACAAAGACATCAAGTAATAAAATGGAATTGATTTAATTCATCTGAATTAAGTGGATTTTCTCATGAGCTCACACTTGTTTTGTAAGTAAAAGACTGTTCTAATTCTACCAATAACTAACACTAGAAATACTGCTTAACCTCTGTTTCAAAGCTTCCCTTATAGAATGAAATGGTAAAACCTATTACTTATCATCAAAATATAAAATACTTAGGTATAAATATAATGAAGAATGTGTATGATCTGCATGCTAAAAACTACCAAAGGGAACTTACCTTGTAAAGGGAAATTCTAGAAAACTTAAATGAAGAGAGAGTTCACAGTTTGGAAAGCTCAATATTATTGTTAACATAGTAGTATTTCCCAAGTTGATCTATAGACTCAGTGCAATTCCAACCAAATTCTAACAAACATTATTTAGCACTGACAAGCTGGTTTTAAAATGTATATAAAAAGGCAAGAACAGGCCGGGCGCGGTGGCTCAAGCCTGTAATCCCAGCACTTTGGGAGGCCGAGACGGGTGGATCACGAGGTCAAGAGATCGAGACCGTTCTGGTCAACATGGTGAAACCCCGTCTCTACTAATACAAAAAATTAGCTGGGCATGGTGGCGCGTGCCTGTAATCCCAGCTACTCAGGAGGCTGAGGCAGGAGAATTGCCTGAACCCAGGAGGCGGAGGTTGCGGTGAGCCGTGATCGCGCCATTGCACTCCAGCCTGGGTAACGAGTGAAACTTCGCCTCAAAAAAAAAAAAAAAAAAAAAAAAAAAAAAAGGCAAGAACAGAATAAAAACAATAACAAAGTCAGGGATTATGCTACATGACTTCAAAAGTGACTACCAAATTACACAAATGAAGACAGTGTGGTATTGGTGGAAGAATGGACATGTGAAGCAATGGAACAGAAGAGAGATTCCAGAAATAGATCTAAACAAATATTTTATAGTTAAATATTTTTATTTTTACAATTAAATAATTGATTTTAAACAAACGTGCCAAGGAATTAGATGGATTAAAAATACTCGTTTCAATAAACTCTTCCAGAACAACTGAATGTATGAAGAAATGTAAACCTCAACCCTTACCTCACACCATACACAAAAATTAAATCAAAATAGATCTCAGACCTAAAGGGAAGAAGTAAAACTATTACATTTCTAGAAGAAAAACATGAGAAAACCTTTATGGCATCAGGTGAAGAAAAGATTTGTTAATGAGGACACGAAAAGTACAAAGTATTAAAAAAAAATAGTTGACAACATGGACTTCATTAAGATTAAAAGCCTTAGCTTTTAAAAAAGATAACGGTTTTTTTTAAGGCACATTATAGATTAGAAGGAAATTTTTGCAAAATACAGTCAACAAAATAATTGTCTTCAAAACACGTAAAGAATGCTTACAACTCAAAAATAAGACAAACAATCTCATTTTTTTAAACAGGCAAAAGAGGCAAACTGACATTCTGCAAAGATATATAAATGGCCAAGAAACACATGAAAAAATTATTAACATTAATCTTCAGAGAAATGCATAATAAAAACCACAGTAATAATACTGCCACATATCTACTAGGACATATATACTAGAACAGCTAAGATGAAAAAGACTGACAATACCAAGTGTTGGTGAGGATATGAGGCAAACAGAAATCTCATAAACTGCTAGTGTGAATGCAAAATGTTATAGCCACTGTGGAAAACAGTGTGGGAGTTCCTTATATAATTAAACATACATGTACCATGTTATCCTTCAATTTCACCCCTAGGTACCTCTCCAAGAAATTAAGGAAAGCATACACCCACCCAAACAGACATTTGTGAATGTTCGTAGAAGCCAAAAAATGAAAGCAACTCAATCATTTTCAAATTAATGTTTTGTGAAAGATTAATACTGCCTCATTTACAAAATTCAGTAACATTTATAAATCTGGCATCCACTTTATATAAGGATTGACACTTTATATAAGGACTGACAACATACTGCATGGCTTACTAAAATAGACCATGAGACATTTCTGCACTGGGAGGAGCAGTACAGCAAAATTTTAAAGTTTTAAAATTCTGTCCCTGTTTGTTACCTTCTGACATAGCTATAAATACTCCTCTTTTCCTTCAGTATTGTATTTACCCAACTCTCCACCTACCCTACCTTGTATCTCCAACCTTTCTCAGTTGACCCAGGTTATCTCTTTATATCCCCTGTAGCTCCCACCTATTTGTTAATGCATTAATTAAACATGCCTAAAATCAAGTATCTTCATTACCATTACAACTCTGATATCCATCTACCCCATTCCCTCCAGATTTGGTTAGAGCTGTCAAAGTAATCACTCTATAGACATCCAAATTCAAAGCACTGAAGCCATCTTTTACTTCTTTTTCTTCCCTTGTCTGTAACCTTCAGTCACTACATACCATCAATTAGCCCTTTTAAATTAGTCTCCATCAGCTTCTTTTTCCATGGAAATACCAGTCAGGCCCTTTGCTTTGGCACACAGAGACCATTAAGATAAGGTTCCTGTCTCTGGTTTCAGCTTTACCAAATCTTCCAGGGATTGTCTCCTTCTATTGATCTACCTTCAAAACAGTTATACAATACTGATTTTAAAGTCATTCACCTACAGCCTCTCTGTTCAAATCTGATTAACCACCTGCTGGTGCACTTTTAAAATAAGAGAGTCTAAGGTCCAAACCAGATGTGGCAAACCAAAATCTCTAGGGCATGGGACGTACTACTTTGCCCCTCCTAAGCTAGGCAAATCTAATAACTGCCTGGTTTGAAAACCTCTACCTTAGGCAATTACTTTGATAGTCTTGCCCCATATCATCTTCTAACCATGTTTAATGCCAAACACAAGGACTCTAAAGTCTTTTCTATACACTGTCCCACAAGCACATTCTTAGAAAAATTAAAATTCATGCTTCTTGGGCTTGAGTGGTAATCAAGCAGCTCTCCTCTACTATATTTGAAAGACTAAAATTACTTTATGTTCTAACACAGATAATCCATGAAAAAATCTGTTTCAGCCACAATGATGCTTTCAAACACAAAATTCCCTATACACAAAGGACTTTAGAAGTTCACTTAAATGGGGCTGGATGTGGTGGCTCATGCCTGTAATCCTAGCACTTTGGGAAGCCAAGGCAGGCAGACCACTTCAGGCCAGGACTTCAAGACCAGCCTGGCTAACATGGCGAAACTCCATCTCTACAAAAACACACAAAAATTAGCCAGGAGTGGTGGCACATGACTGTTATCCCAGCTACTCGGGAGGCTGAGCCACAAGAATCACTTGAGCCTGGGAGGCAGAGGTTGCAGTGAGACAAGATCACGCCACTGCACTCCAGCCTGGGTGGCAGAGTGAGACTCTGTCTCAAAAATAAATAAATAAAATAAACTTTTAAAAGTTCACTTAAGTGGGATAATGGCTATAAAACCTGGAATACCTTATTCAAACACAACTCTTTAGTTTGTGTTCCCAAAATTGTGTAAGTTAAAATTCAAGATCAGATGAAAAGAAGTAAATGGAAATGGTCTCAAGATTCTGAATAATAATTAATTATTATCTTGGACTATATGAACCATCATGGCAAGAAAAGAAGGAAACACTCATATAGGTCTCTGATACATACACGCTAGAATATATACATGTCCCTCCTGGAATATATCTGATTTAGCCTAATGAAATGGAATTTCTTAACTTGAGGTTTTTCTATGTGTAAAACTAAACTCAGCTTGAGTACCTAATGACTGTTTTCTAAATTCACCTTAATGAAATATAAAATAATAATAATAATAAACAGGAACATGTTTGACAAATTTTAACCATTGCCCTATTTTTTTTTTTTTTTTTTTTTTTTTCCGAGATGAAGTCTTGCTCTATCGCCAGGCTGAGTGCAGTGGCGTGATCCGGGCTCACTGCAACTTCTGTTTTCTGATTTCAAGCAGTTCTCCTGCCTCAGCCTCCCGTGTAGCTAGGACTGCAGGAATGCACCACCATGCCTGGCTAATTTTTTGTATTTTTAGTAGAGATGGGGTTTCATCATGTTGGCAAGGATGGTCTCAATCTCTTGACCTTGTGATCCGCTTGCCTTGGCCTCCCAAAGTTCTGGGATTACAGGTGTGAGCCACTGCGTCCGGCCCCATTGCCCTAATTTTTATAACTTTCTGAAAATGTTTAATTAAGAAATACCAAACTTATCTTAAGGAAATTATACTTACATCCTAAGCAATTTCTAGTTATAAAACATGAAAAGGTAAGCTATCAAGAAAAGATAAGGTGAAATTATCTTCAAATATCTGACTCAAAAAAACTAGTTAAAAGTGTAACTAAGAAAATAGTGATTTAATGTTTGTGTAGCTCTCTTAATACCTGAACACTCAATACCAGAAATTCTGTTTTCTATAAAATAGCAAAAATATGTAATCCCTATAAAGCCATAAATGTGTGGTAAAAGAAACATCTAAGATAATATTTTAAATATTTTGAACTCACAATTCAAAATACTAATTGGCAATAAATCATAACCACAGATAGTTTTGAAAACCACATGACATTTAAATTCTTACATTTAAAAAGCAATAATATACATAGCTAAACTATTCCTTCGCTTTATTATTTCAGTTAGTACTGTCAATTTATAATACATGGAAAAAATTAAATTGGGTACATAATACAGAATAAAGTCACCTTTAACATTTCAAAATGGGATTTTGTTGTCTTCAAAATATATATGTAATTCAACTCATAATAAGAGGGTCCCTGAACTATGATTAATTGGATATTTTTATCTTAATAATGACATTTCAATTTCTCAGAATAATTTGCTTCATATATCAATCCTTCTTTTAACCATATTCTTACTCTTGTTATTTTGTGAGTGACCCCAATACAGAAAGTACGCTTTCTTAAACAAAAACAAATTTAGTTGCTATATAATTTAAGATACATCGTGAATTCACACAAGTGAAACAGTAACTCACACATCCCTCCATCCCTTCTCCAAAAACAACCGGGGCACAAACAAGGGTTATGAGAGCCTTAGCACTTAGCAGTGGGTAACCAACTGAAATATTTTCCAGAAAAAAACAATATTGTATTTCACTGACACAAATATCAGACTCTAAAATCTTTATGAAATATTATTTATTTTTTCAGAGAAATACAAACATCACTGAAAATAGGACTTCTAGGATGAACTATCATACACTCATTTATACCAAGGATCATAAACAATGTCCTAACTGAAGACTTTAAGCATCAGGTGACCTGTGGAACTCCATCAACTATACACACAAAAAATATCAGAGTCCTTCTCTTTAAGGCTACTTACTGTGTTAAGACACTACCAATGCCAGTATTCCAAAGGCCACATAAGCCTGCATTTATATGTAAGGCACATCTGTGACTTTGTAGTTACAGCAACCAAATTCCCAACTTGATCCAGCAATTGAACCCTTTCTCTCTAGAGAACAGTTTTGCTCTGTGCATCAGGTGTCACATCAGAGCATGATTTACAAGAGGAAAGAGGGTTCTAAATGATGCTAAAAATCATGTTAGTGTTCCAGGATAAAGATATTTCATTCTGAAGCAGAAAGTATGACTAATATCCAAAGGGAAAACATTTTAATATATATAACTGACTATTTACATATTTCAGTTTACTACTTTAATTTAGAGACCTACCTTACTTTACATTTAAAGCAGTGTCACTAAAGTTTTCCTTCAATATCATCCACTCTAGTGAACCAAGTTGATATTTGTTTCATACTTTTCTTTCCCTTATTTGGAGTTCTCTCCCAGCATTTCCTTAAAATCTTTAATATAAGCTTTTGCCTTGTATGTGTCATGGGAATATAAGGACTTGAGTCAACTTTCAGTAGGACAAACAGGAATTACAGATGATGCAAGAGCTAAAGAAGTGTGGCTAAGCTGATACAGAATGTGAGCACAGGTAATTAATGCACTCCGAGAGTGAGGGGGAAAACTGAAGAGCAGGTTTAAGAGACTGCTGGTTCCCTGCTTCAATATCCATTTTCCTCTTTCTCCTTAGAAGGATATTTTTATATTATTATTTTTAGCAGGGCATATCACATTGCAGAATAAAAGACTACATGTCCCAGGATCCTGCCTAGCCTGAAGGTGCCACATGACAACATTCTGGACAATGAGATATAAATAGAAATGATGCTTCAAGGAATCTGTCTTGGATGGAAAAGGTAACTTTTCTGCTCTGTTGCCTTTCCTTCTGCTTCTAGCTTTCAATGCATACATCATAGCTGGGGTTCAACAGCCATCTGTGCTATGAACGGATCCTGAAAATGCAAGCCACATGGGGGCACAAGCAGAGAAGGATGGAAGCCTGCAACCTTTCACACTTGGAGCCACCGCCAAACCATCCAAGACCATCCACTCCCAGGGTCCTTTTCCATGAGAGAAAAACTGGGTCCTACTGTGTTGCTGCAATTGGTTTTTGTAACCAAAACTAATTACAACACACACAGTAAAAAAAATCAATATCCAGAAAACACCATTTGCCTTTTTCCTCTTCTACACTCCTGCATGGGTCAAACAGTATCAATTTCTCACACACTTTCCCCAGACTCCTCCTTGCATTACCTTGCAACCTCATTCTTTTCCCTGGTTCTTCTCTTCTATATCAACCTGACATTAAATAAATTGTTGGCTATTGAAAAGTTATTTCTAAAAGGGAATATATTATCATAATATTGTCAAACTTTTTAAAGTGATTTTTTTAAAGGGCAAGTTAAAAATATAATCCTAACACAACAGAATTCAGCCAACATTTATTAAATGCCTGCTATGTCCTAGGCACTGGGGGCACAAAGATGAATAAAGAGCCCATGCCTTTGAAAATCTCACAGCTTAATATGGATGTGGAATGATTAATCCTAACAGGAATACAAGGGTAGACTTCCCAAAGAAATTCACAGGGTAGGAGGAAGGTGACAACAAGGTGGAGGATATCCCAGACAGAGAGAACAGCCTAGGCAAAAGCATGTCCAGACCACAGAGATCAGTAACTGTAGAGTGTGTTGGAAGCAATGCAAGCTGGAAGCATTTTTAAGCTGCCCTGCATGTCTCACCAAGGAATCTGGATTTATGTCTGGCAGCAGGAAATCACAGAATTCCCAAACTGACCTACATCCCTTACCCTAAGTTTATAAAAGACCATGAAGTGCTTTTGCTCTCTCAAAAACTAACACCTCCCTCACCCCATCCTGCCCCACTGTGGGAATTTCATCCACTTCTGCAAGTACCTCCCCTCTTTCCTGTATCATCTTTGTACCTCTCTCAACTGGATCATTTCAGTCAACACACAAACACATGTTAGCATCTCTTCAAGAAACAAACCCCTCTTGACTTTACAACTCTAGCCACCACCCCATTTTCCTGCTCTTCTTCACAACAAAATTTCTTGATATGGTGAAATTTTCTGTTTCACCAAGTCTTGTCTCCCCATTGTCTTCTCAACCAGCTCCACCACTCCACTGACACTAGTTCTGTTAGGTCACATAGGACTCCCACGTTGCTAAATCCAAAGGTTATGTCTCTCATTATTGAATGTCCCTGTAGCACTGGACAAAGGGACCCTTCTCTCTTCTCAAAACACTTTTTATCTCTTAGCTTTGATCACACATGAGGAGGATCTCTCTTTAGGTCAGCACCACATTCTAAGCAAACACATAAGAAAGCAATCAATAATGTTAGTAGAATGAATAAGACAGAAATACAAGCATATCAAGAATTGCAGGTGAGCAGTTTAGGACAGAAGTCAGGATAAAAAAGCTCATTAGTACTGATAAAGCACCAAGGTGAGGAATCTCTTGAAAAGACATAACCAATAACCTGGAGTAATGTTTGATTTTGGAAATCAGTTCTGGTCATTTTTACTCATAACTTTTGAGAATCCTTTTGGTAAACAATTCTTCAAAGATGCAGGGTAAATAAGTGCAGAACACTTAGGGGAACAGAGTCAAGTCCTGGAGGATGAACTGATACACAAGTATCTATGCACGTGTGTATATTTTAACTCAACTGTAGATTCAGTTATACATATATTTATATGCATAGATCAAACTGAACATTTTAAGGTTAAAACAGATGGCTCCCTTCCTAACCTAGTACTTTCATTAACTGACCAACTACAGGGCCCAATCACCTGCTTCTGCAAAAATAACATGATAATGGGTAGTATAAGGCAAAGCCTGAGATAGATAAGCAGTTCTTATACACTTAGAAGCTGTTACTAATTCTCCCATCATCTAACTTTAGGCCATTCCAAATATGAATTAAATAAAGTCTTATGGTTTTCCATTAAAGAAAATAACTTCTTCTTCTTTTTTTTTTTTTTTTTAATTGAGACGGAGTCTCAGTCTGTGGCCCAGGCTGGAATGCAATGGCACGATCTCAGCTCACTGCAACCTCTGCTGCCCAGGTTCAAGTAAGTCTCGTGCCTCAGCTTCCAGAGTAGCTGGGACTACAGGCTTGTGCCACCACACCTGGCTAACTTTTTTGTATGTTTAGTAGAGATGGGGTTTTGCCACGTTGGCCAGGCTGTTCTCGAACTCCTGACCTCAGGTGATCCGCCTGCCTCAGCCTCCCAAAGTGCTGGGATTACAGGCGTGAGCCACTGCATCCAGCCAACAACTTCTAGTAATCTTCTCTATAAAGAAAATGTCTAAAAATCTTATGTGACGCCTCATTTAATCCAATTATAAGTTAGTAGTATCTTCCCACGGTAGGAGGAAAGGATATATTACTTGTAAAACTCAATGAGGACAGTTTTCATGATCTGTAGTTTTTCCTTTTTCCCCTCCATTCCTTCTCCAATCACCGTGGTCCTACTATGCCTAGTCTGTACTTCAGCTGTGACTTTTGCCAATACTGGAAAGTAAATCTTACGTGAATGCACAACTTCCAGAACTCTACCCCTCACTTATCTATATGCCTTTTGGATACGTTTAATGTCCAATAAAGTTACCCTTCGGTAACATAATTCACTAGTGAGTTATTTTTAAAATGCCATATTCCTTAAGGCATCTCCAATAAGTCATTGCATGACTTATAACAAATGTGTACTCTTTCAAGAATATGATTTTCTGATTCTATACAGCTCTTTGTATGAAATAAGAAACACTTAAATTTGTCTTCACATGCAAGTGGCCAACAAACATATGAATGCCCAACATCAATACTTATGAGAGAAATGCAAATCAAAGCCACAATGAGATAACCATCTCACACTAGTCAGAATGGCTATTACTAACACATCAAAAAACAACAGATGCTGGTCAGGCTGTGGAGAAAAGCAAATGTTCAAACACTATTAGTGAGAATGTAAATTAGTTCAGACACTGTGAAGAACAGGTTGGAGATTTCGCAAAGAAATAAAAATAGAACTACCATTTGACCCAGCCATCCCATTACTGGGTATCCAACAAAAGGAAAAGAAATCATTCCACCAAAAAGAAACCTGCACTTGCACATCCATCTCAGCACTATTCACAACAGCAAAGACATGGAATCAACCTAGGGGCCCATCAGTGGCGGACTAGATAAAGAAAATGTGGTACATATACACCATGAATACTACACAGCCATAAAAAAGAATGGAATCATGTCCTCTGCAGCAACATGGAGCTGGAGGGGGCAATACAGAAACAGAAAACCAAGTATCAAATGTTCTCACTTATAAGTGGGAGCTAAACATTAGGTACTCATGGACATAAACATGGCAACCACAAACACTGGGGACTACAAGAGCGGGGAGGAAGGAAGGGGGCGAGAATTGAAAAGCTACCTATTGTAGCTCACTATCTGGATGATGGGTTCAATCAAACCCAAGCTTTAGCATCACGCAATATACCCTGGTAATAAACCTGTACATGCACCCCCCTGAAGCTAAAATAAAAGTTGAAATTAAAATAAATAATCCCATTGGAAAATAAGTAAATAAATTTGTCTTTAGTCTCTGCCACATATAGAACCACTCATCCATTGTTGTACCCCCTTTCATTACTAAAAAACTTGCAAGCTCTCAGAGCAGTCAGTTAACTTATCATGTAGCACCGGCAAGCAGAAAGTAGGTCTGCAATTTTTAAACTCGAGTAGCTCATTGTTAGTCATGTGAATCATAATGAGAATAGTATTTCAGCCTCTCCAAACTGATTAGTTGAATGTCTTGTTTCTCCACTTATTCTCATAGCTGCCAGCTCTAATTTAAAATGTGATTATTAAAAGTACCACAGCACAATTTTAATTTTTAAATTATGGGCATAGTTGGTATCAATGAAGAAGAAGCACTAATTGTAAATGGACACAGTCAACATGGTGCAAATCCATAATATGCACATTTCTTTCAACCTTCTGCAAATGTTACTAGAGACCTAACTTACCAACAGTCCCGGCTCTCCAACCAAGTTATACAGCTTTGTAAAGTAAAGCTCTCACTAATGCCACCATTACCAATGCTTCTGTAACTATTTCCTTCCCTAAACTACACTTGCATTCTAGATAAACCGATTTCATTCTTTTGCCCTCACTCGAGCTGTTGGTTATGTTTGGATTATCTTCACTCAATCCTATCTCTGTGCTATCACTCATGTTCTTTATCATGTCCGCATTTTCTCTGACTGCTTTCCAACAATCTAAATTATAAACCCAACTCAAGAAGTATCCCCTTAAGAACCACTTTTGATCATCTTCCACATACATTAAAATACCCGTCTTTGAAATGATTTTGCATTCTGTATAGTCTTCGCCATGTCAATTTACACTGTACTACTTACCTGTTCAGTGACACCCAGGGAATTTTTTTATATTTCATATGCAACGGCCTCATCGCCCCAAGCAGATACTAAGTTACATGACAGCAGAGGTAGATTACCTTACCTATTTTGAATACTCTAGGACTTATTGCAGAGACCACACAGTAGGAGTGTGGTCAATGCAAGTTTCAATTAATGTCTGAAAAAACACTGAAACCTATAAAATAAGCAGAATAAGCCATAAATAAG
Organism: Aotus nancymaae; assembly: GCF_030222135.1. NCBI lineage: Eukaryota > Metazoa > Chordata > Mammalia > Primates > Aotidae > Aotus > Aotus nancymaae. The sequence goes on along the minus strand of NW_026988447.1, from coordinate 1,840,071 downwards.
CATGGAAAGGGCCCATGAAGCAAAACTCAATTTTAATGGCACTTCACTGTACGGCAGTTCCCACTGCCAGTACATTTTCTGTTGTAGATACAGTATCTTAACACACTTGTATGCCCAAATAATCAGACCCTAAAGTTCATGCATCAGAAGCCTCCACTCTCCATAGAGTGTTTGTCCTAATCTCTCCGATTTCCAGCCTTAATTATCATCCCCCTATTGGCATCTTGAAAGTTCCTAGACTAATAGCTACCCTGGGCTTAATTTCCCTTCAACCTTACAGTCTCTACCTGGCCACCACATTAAAAAAAAAAAAAAAATGAGGAGATTCCTCTGGAAATGCTCTACATAAAAGATGTAGAAGGTTTTAAACTGTCAGAGCAATAACGATGCTGTTTATGATTAAATACGGTACACATGATTATTTCTATTAAAAGGCCCTTCCTTTGGGACTTCTATGATAAAATTGATTTTATTAAGAAAATCAAGTTAAGCATTTCAATAGCAGTGATTTTTAAGACTGTGACCAACATAAATTCAAAGAAGAGTCTCAGCATAACAATAACGGTTCATGTCTTAAATATCTAGCATAGGCCAGATGCAGTGGCCCATGCCTATAATCCCAGAACTTTGAGATGTCAAGGTGTGAGGAGTGCTTGAGGTCAGGAGTTTAAGACTAGCCTGAGCAACACAGCAAGACCCCATCTTTCGCCCTCACAAAATTTTTTTTTTTTTCAAATCAGCAGGGCGTACTGGCATGTGCCTGCAGTCCCAGTCACTTGAGAGGCTGAAGAGACAGGATGGCTTAAGTCCAGGAGGCTCTGGGCTTGAGGCCACAGTGAGCTAAGATTGCACCATTGCACTCAAGCCTAGATGACACACTGAGACCCTGTCTCTTTAAAAACCAACCAAACAACAACAAAAAACTGGTGGTGGCTCACACCTGTGAGCCCAGTATTTTGGGAGGCCAAGGTGGGAGGATTACTTGAGGTCAGGAGTTTGAGACCAGCGCAGCCAACAAGGTGAAACCTCATCTCCACTAAAAATACAAAACTTTGCAGAATGTGGTGGTAGGCACCTGTCATACCAACTACTTGGGAGGCTGAGGCACGAGAATTGCTTGAACATGGAAGGCAGAGGTTGCAATGAGCTGAGATCGCGCCACTTCACTCCAGCCTGGACAACAGAGCAAGACTCCGAAACCCCTCCCCACAAGATAAACATTGCATACTCTTTTATTTTTTCAAATAGATTTTTAAATCACTGATAAATTAGGAGAAAAAGACTCTATGAGTTAACGTAAAACCTAGGTAAACTACCTCCTTCTCTAACAAATAATTTAAAGAGCTAGATGCACATTTAGAAATACAGTCTGATCCTATCTTTAATAAATTCCTAGCCTTCCAGAAGTCAGCAGCCAAAAAATAATATACTGGTTCATTATTATATTGTGACTTTATTAGAAAATGTAGGCTTCATCATTCATAGAATGGGGTAATTTTAGGCAAAATTTTAAATTCCACAATTTCAAATTTTAAATTCCAAAATTGTAATATAAAAAATTACAATTTTTTAAACATACTGATTTAGGGCACTTAGGGGCAATGAAGATGGTCAATGTTTTCCTTCCCATTATGTACAACAGCGTAAAGCAAAGGTACATTAGAAAACCATTTCTAAAACTGCACCTTTAGATAATTTTCATCTGTTGCTTTCCAGCCCCACAGCTGTTGCAAATGATGCCTTTGAAAATATTATGTAGGAAAATCTCCTTCTTCTTACTACCCTCTGCCTGTCAACTATTTTAATAAATCATCCTACAATAACCAAGAGTGTAAGCAGCACCTCGTAAAGTTATATAGCACACAACCTTACAACACAGTGGCCATGACCGCTTCATAGACTTGAAAAAACACATCACAGTTTGTGCTGTTTCTATATTCACCTATGCCAAATATTCTCTCTGATCCCGCACACTCCATTTTTAAATTACCTTTGCTAGCAATCTTCTGTTGATACAAAGAAACGGAATTCATTTTAAGTAAGACTTTTAAGAAAACAATAACTATAAATTGTACCTTGCTTCAATACAAACTGTTATTCAAATAAGAGTTTAGCTCTATCTTAAGGCAACAATATATGTAACAATATAAAATACACGGTCTTAGAGGCACTGTATAAATATTAATGTTTCAAAACTTGACAAATTTCTAATAGATTAAAAATAAAACTCACAAAAACAACATTCATAATCACTGAAACTGCTTAAAGTGGGGAAGAAGAGTGAGCAAGCTATCACTGACAGTCACATAGGAATTCATAGGCTTACAAATCTTACCAAGGAACAATACTCATGTTAGAACAACCAAAGTAAAGGTACATACCCAAACAACTCTCATCTATCTAGAATGGTAACAAAAATGAAAGAAAAAAACTAGAAAAACATGAAATGCTGACTTAAATGTCAACTGAGGATTTCATAAGGCTAATTAAATCTGGAAGCCAAATGACAGGTTTTCTGCCATTTATATCATCCTTTTCACCGGATGAAATCATGTGTTGAAACAATTTCAGAAGAATTAGTTAAAAATATAAAAAATGTTGTTCAAGATACTTTGGTACTTTCAAGGTGAATTACCCATCAAAACAAGCTGGCACTTTCAAGAGAATGCTCAGTTGAATTATTATACACTAATAACCAATTTCCAGGCTTACATGATAAAAAACATAGGGTGAAGAATCATCTGTGAACTAGTTGTTTTATGAAACTGGACTGTCAGTAATATCTAACCTATATGGAACCTCCACATTTTCTATTGAGGAAGAGAAATAGATATTGAATCACTAATGCCAATCTTTAGCATAATACCACTAACATCTTTCTCATTAAAACAATCTTAGTACTATTCCTAAGGCAACATCCCCAAAGGAAACAAACAACTTGGACAGTGCAAATGTCAGCAGGTGCAACATGAAGGAATAACCTATATATAGTACAAGCACTAGCTTGTCATTCAGTCTGAACCGCCATTCCCTTTTTCACCCTATTAAAGTACTAACTGGCAAGCATTTGACATGCAGCCAGAAAAAGAGATAACTTATGTCATCTTTTAAAATAATCAGACATAGAGTCCAATGTTCTCAAGAAATAAGTCTGAACTGCAAGTCCTCTTTTTTCTAGGAGTTTTCTGAACATTAAGTTCCCTTTCCAGAAGTTAGAACAAGCTGTTACTTAACTAGCTGATAATGGCTGGTAGTCAAAGATGACCATTACTGGCTTCTTCACTGTTCTAGGGCTTCAATCTTATGGAGTTAGTTTGTACAACAGACTCTGTATTAAGATGATAATGCAGTCACAATCAGTGATCTTTTTAAGACATAAATTTCAAATTACATTTGCTACAGCATTATTTGTAATAAAAAGTATCAAAAATGTATCCTTTAAAATTATTAACTACATTGTGGACATTCACATAACTGAATGTTAAATAGGCATTAAAAGTTATAAAGAGGAAGCACCGACCCAAGTTATGTCCACCTGCCAATTTTGCGATGGAAACGTGTCAGGGAAAACTAGGTACCCCAGGGGTTGGAAAAACCACACTAGGAAAGAACTTGCGTCAAAATCGGGACTGAAATACATTAACGTGAGTGACTCAGCTCGAGAAGTCTGATTATCAGGTATCATGGAGTCTGGCAAGATGGCTTCTCCCAAGAGCATACCGAAAGATGCACAGATGATGGCACAAATCCTGAAGGATGAGGGGGATTACAGAACATGAGCCAGCAGTTATAAATCAGTTGTTGGAGTTTGCCTTCCTATATGTGACCACAATTCTAGATGATGCAAAAATTTCTTCAAGCCATGCTGTAAGAAAGCTACTGTTGATGCAGATGATGTGCGATTGGCAATCTAGTGCTGCACCCACCAGTCTTTTACCTCTCCTCCCCCAAGAGATTCCTTATTAGATACCACAAGGCAAAGAAATCAAACCCCTTTGCCATTAATCAAGCCATATTCAGATCCTAGATTGACACCTGATAGGTATTGCTTAACAGCTCCAAACTATAGGCTGCAATCTTTACAAAAAAAGGCATCAACTTCTGTGGGAAGAGTAACAGTCCCGCGGTTAAGTGTTGGTTCGGTTACTAGCAGACCAAGTACTCCCACACTAGGCACACCAACCCCACAGACCATGTCTGTTTCAACTAAAGTAGGGACTCCCATGTCCCTCATGGGGGCAAAGGTTTACAGTACAGATGCCTACACTTCACAGTCTCCATCTGTAAAAGCTTCAATTCCTGCAACATTCAGCAGTTCAGAATGTTCTGATGAATCTATCATTAATTGGGTCCAAAAACATTCTTATTACCACTAATATGGTGTCATCACAAAATACTGCCAATGAATCATCAAATGTATTGAAAAGAAAACATGAAGATGATGACAATGATAATTTATAATCTAGCCTTGGTGCATGTAACGTGTATAGTTGGTCTTGAATGCATCGTACTGATATTAAACATGCATGCTGGATGTTTTCAAGTTGTGTTTTAGAAAACTTTAATAATATTTAATGAGTAAATACAATTACCATACTTTTCAATTAAAAGTCTAAGAAAAATAAAGCTGTCATTCATTAATTTGAAAAAAAAAAGTTATAAAGAGTAAACCTTTTTATGAAGAGTTTTTAATATTACAAGGCAACACATATATTCTTTAACTGGAATAAGCAAGACATTAAATTGTATTTAAAGCGTGATCTTAAATACATGCAAATAAGTCTAGAGAAAAAATACTATTAAAGAATGATTATCTTGGATGAGAGGATTTTAGCTGATATTTTTTCTTCTCTTTATTTTTGAAAATGTATGTAGTAATTATTACTTTTTATATTAAATTATATGTAATTTTAAAAATATGCCAATGTTTAAATACTGTTTGCCAGCACCTTCTTTTAAGTTCTGAAATAGAGTCAGACAGAACCTCCAAAAAGGGACCAAAAAGTAGGTCCTGAGTCTGAAGGAGTGGAACAGTATTACAATTCCAATGGAGACGTCCCTGAAACAGAATTCCTAGAATTATTGAAGCTGGCTCACAGGGTCACTCCAGGCTTTCTAGGCAGATTTCCAGGAGGTACAACCACCTTCCATCCTGTATTACCAGAGTTTCTTCACTCATAAAATACAGGTAATATCTGTACCTACTTCAAAGGAGAGTTATGAAATTAAATTATTTAATATAGACAAAGCATTTAAAATGGTACCTGGTAAATGGGAAATACTGTAAAAGCTTAGTTATTTTGTTATCATTCTTTTATTACTATTATTTTTACCACTACAATTATCACTATCTCTATTACTACTATCACCACCACCAATGCTAGCCTCATTTCTAAGACTATTGCTACTACAGGAACAAAGAGGCAATAGAGCTTCCCTCCCTCATGGGACCATTTTCCAATGAGAATATGCTTGCCAATTTAACCTCAAAGAAGTAGAAGGGCAAAGAGGCATGAGAATTGCACCCGAGATTATTTTTAATTGGATGCAACGTGCCTCTGGCACTCCTTCACCAGCGTTCTGGCCACCAAAGGCTCACCCTACTCGCGTCAACTACCACACCCAGGCTGATCTTTCTCTATAGTGTAAAATTACCTCTCCTTGTTTCAGACTCTGACCTTTTATAAAAATTTGTTCACATCTTAAAAATAGATTCTTAATATGACCCTGACTCATTCAGAATATTTATCAATAGGACATTTGAATATTTTTATAGAAGCGCTAAGTAGCAGAAAGTGGCAATCCCTATACTTTAATAGACTTAGTCAATTCAAATAAAATATTTTTTTACTAATTTAAAATAAAAATACTTAAAATTTTAAAACCTTTAGTGAAAATATTTACTTGCGAAAAGTACATAGAAACATAACTACTGAAACTCAGTGGCTGATATCCCTGGGGAACCTGAACCTAGGTAATTATGTATGTAACAGATGAGCCCTAACCCTTTCTGGCCACAACTGGTTGGAACAGAGGAATACATCCACCCCAACCCAGGCCAGTCAGATTGTATCCTGAAGAATCTAAAGACAGTACCAGCACTGCAGTCAAACAATGTAAACATGACGGACATAGGCCATAACTGAGTCTTCAGCACATACAAGCCAAAGACACAGGGAGGAAGAAATTGACAGCCTTACAGAGCAGGAAGTCAATCCACAGACAAATGCAAAAATGAAAGGCCATATGGTCTTGAGAAGCAAAAAAAGTCAATGAAAGTCCCTGGCTTTCCATTTCTAGTCCCATGCGGTCTTAAGGAACTTTCTTTGCCTCTCTTCAAATGTTTATGAGACTGCCTACTGTACTCAAGTTACTTCCCCTTTATCTAAGCTATCTTGAGCCGATTTTATTCCCTAGGAGCAAATGTGCCCTCACCACAGCTGACATGATGATGTAACAAATGCACACGTCATCAGCATGTTTTCTGTTCTTGCCCTTTGTTAAATAGATTAAAACAGTGTATATAAAACAAAGTTATTTCATAAAGATTCAAGCATCAACACCCCAAAGTACTGTCTTGCTTTGTATCCACAGAAGAGGATATAGGAAGAGAAATAAATTTAGGAAAGAATCAATTCTGCAAAAGAATTTTAAGTCTCACGGATAATCTATTATAGAATGTCTTTACCATACCTGCTTCTTGGAAGAAACATGGATTCCTTGATGAACACAGAACCAGAAAGAAAGATATACCAGCAGGTACCAATATCATCAGGACTGAAAAGAAAAGGTAATAGAATCAGATTGTTACCTGTAACAACAACAACAAAAAATTAAAACATATAGCACAAAGTGAAGCACCTGCATTTTAAAATCATAAAGAACAACAGCATAAAACATATTCATAAAAATACCATTATTCAACTACTGGAATCATTTTTACAAATTATTTTCTATCCCTGAAATACACAAAAGATATTTATCAGTATTTTTTTTTTTTTTTTTTTTTTTTTTTTTTTGAGACGGAGTTTCGCTCTTGATACCCAGGCTGGAGTGCAATGGCGCGATCTCGGCTCACCGCAACCTCCGCCTCCTGGGTTCAGGCAATTCTCCTGCCTCAGCCTCCTGAGTAGCTGGGATTACAGGCACGCGCCACCGTGCCCAGCTAATTTTTTGTATTAGTAGAGACGGGGTTTCACCATGTTGACCAAGATGGTCTCGATCTCTTGACCTCGTGATCCACCCGCCTCGGCCTCCCAAAGTGCTGGGATTACAGGCTTGAGCCACCGCGCCCGGCCTTTATCAGTATTTTTAAATGTTTTAAATGTTCCTTAGACCGGCAGTACTTTTCATTCTAAGTTTTATTTTTAACCTTTTTTGAACATGAAATACATTCACTTACTTCATAATATGAAAAAATACCAAGAGCTATCAGTGAAACTTACTATTCCTAATCATTTTCCCTGTCTAGCAAGTTCTCACATTTCTCCACTATTTCTTCAGTATTCTTTTAGAACTTCTTTATGCATATGCACACAGTAACAAACATATATTCTTATCCCTTATCTTGTCACAAAGGAAATAATTGTGTAGAGTATGCTCTCTTTTAGGAGCACCCTCTACACAATTCTTTCTTTTGTGATAACTCTTAGAGATCTTTTCTTCAAAAGATGGCTTTCTTGAGCATTCTTTCTTACTGCTGTAGAGCATTCCTTTCCATTGTATGAATGTGCCATATTTGACTTAAGCAACCCCCTACTGACAGTCATTTCTCACTGTTTTCAATTATTGGGTAATTATATAAACACAAATAAAAACTGCAATAGTATTTTGTACATACAGTAGTAGCTGAAAGATAAAGCCCCAGGAGGGCAACTGTTGGGTCTAGGAGCACATACACAGTAATCTTGTTAGATACTGTCAAAATGTCTTCCACAGGTAGTTAGCGATTTATATGCTAGCCTACTTCCCCACAACCTTACTAATATAAGTTTGTTATAATTTAACAAACACTGAAAAATTTTTATATGGAAGGCTTTTCTGGATGTTTAGGATATGTCAGGGAACAGAAACATCCCTGCCCTCATGGAGATTATATTCAAGTCTCATTGAGAAGCCATTTGAACAAAGGAGATGAGTTAGCCACGGGGATCCTGAAGGGATCAGCATTCCAGGCAAAAGGCAGGAAGGATCAGGAGTGTGGTGCAAAGGCCATGTGCTGCCACTGCCTCACAAGGTCAGGGTAACTGAGGTGCTTCTGGATTTTTTGCCAATCTGCTTGGTTAAAATAATATCTCAACTTAATTTTTTTTTCATTTGTTTTTCTTATAAGACCATCTTTTTTATGTTCATGAGTCATTTCTATTTCTGTTTTGTAAAAATCACTTCATAACTTTTAACTAAGTCTCTATTAATTGTGAGGGTTTTTTTTGGGCTGGGCACAGTGGCTCACACCTGTAATCCCAACACTTTGGGAGGCCCAGGCAGGCGGATCACATGAGGTCAGGAGTTTAAGACTAGACTGGCAAACATGGTGAAACCCCGTCTCTACTAAAATTACAAAAAAATTAGCCAGCATGGTGGCTCATTCCTGTAATCCCAGCTACTTGGGAGCCTGAGGCAGAAGAAATGCTTGAACCCAGGAGGTGGAGGTTGCAGTGAGCTGAGGTTGCGCTACTGCACTCTAGTCTGACATGGGTGAGAGACTCTGTCTCTAAAAGAGTTTTTAAAATTTTCTCAGGCACTTTATAAAAACTGGCCTTCTGAAAACATGGGCTGTGAATACCTTTTCCCCAAGTGTGCGGCTTACCCTTGGACTTGGTTTATGGTGCTTTCTGCCATGTGTAAGTTATTTTATCGTGTATAGTCAATTGCATCAAATTTATTAGTTAGCATACAAACTCAGCTACTATTAAAACAAAAATCTAAACATAACAGTGGTATAACCAAGGAGGAAGTTCATTTCTCTCTCACACATACACTAGTCTGAACACTAGAAGTACAAGACTGATAAGGTGTTTCCATGACATTGGGAAGCCACACTCTATTTTGTGGCTCAGCCGTCCTCAACCATGGCTTCCATTTATATTCTAGGGTGGCTGGTCCAAATCTCACCACCACATCCACGTTCCAGTCAATGGGAGGAGTAGAAAAGAAACACAGAGCACACCCCTTTCTTTCAAGAGTAACAACATGGATGGTGCATACCATGTTCCTCTCAGATGCCAATGACCCATATGCAGGTTATAAGGTTATCTTCAGCAATTTTTGCCAAGTCTTTGTTTTGTTTGGTTTCTGGATTGTGTCATTAAAAAGTTTTCAGACGACATTAAATTATATTTACAACTCTGAATAATTACATTACTTAATAATGTCAATTACTATCACCTAATCACTTTCACTGTGCTAACTGCTTCCAAAGTGAATCAGCAGTTGAATATCTTTCCCTGCAAGTCCATTCTTCACCAAATTCATGACTACTTAGCTCAATAGCAATGCCTCAAGAAATACAAAGGAAAAGCATTGTTAAATAAGAGTTTCGTTTGAATGCAGAACCATAAAAATAAAATGATTTCTCAAGTGAAAATGCAAAGTACTTCAAAGAATAATTCATATTTTTGTCTCCTCGATTTTTAATCATTACCTCTTGCAACCAGCAATCATTTGTGAAATGGTTTGTGAAAAGAAAAAAACTTATTTGTCTTTATTGATATGACAGCATTATTCTTAAATTCTCATTTAGGCCAAGTAAGAATGTTATTCCAGACTCAAAACTAGTTTAATAATTTTTAAATAACAAATGGTAAAACATTAAAATAGGAAAAAAAATTCTGTAAACTTTTAAAAATCTGTTTTTATATTGTTCCCTTTATCACACACACACAAAAAAAGGTTGGCCCAAGGAAGTAAAATCTAGAAAAATAGAAAATTAAGGTAGATCACCACTTCCTAACTATGTGGCCTTGGGCAAGTTACTAGAGCAGCTGCAAGGATTAAATGAAAAAATGATCATTAAATGCAAATAATTATTCAGTAACAACGAAGAGCATTAACATGTTAAAAGTACAAAAAATGGCACCACGATCTAGATTAATTGTGACAGAGAACATAACAAACATTAGCTGGCTTTTCAATTATTTCATGTCTGTCAACTCTGAAGGCAAAAATAACAGAGACAAATTAAGGACAAGGCTTATAAACTCAGCTCTCCTGGCACTGATAATAAAACACACATGAAGTGAAAGGCAACCAAGGTTCAAAGTCGATAAAATACTGTGGCAGTGAATGCTCTGATATCCTTAACACCCATTGATCAGCCTATATTTAGGGTTGACTCTTTATATCAGGAAATCCATGAGAAAGATTTGAGGATGTGAAGGTAAGTGGTAATCTCTACCACTTATTATAATTTTGTTTATCTGATAGATAGGCTGTTTCTCTACATTCTCAAAAGAATCCAAAGTTAACACACACGAGCTATATTTGTTTCAGTAGGCATTTGCAGAGAATGACCATTCAATCATCATTTACTAAATTCAGTGAGCACTTACCATATGCCAGGCCACATATGATAACCAAAATTTCTTCGAGTTGTCTCTTCTAAGGATTCAGATTTTGTAAAAATAAGTTAATTAGAACTAAGAATACAAAAAACAGTGAATCTTATTTTACAGATGTACTGGAAATAGTTGTAAGCTAGAAAAATCCTTCTCTCCTCCCTCCTAACCATCCCCCACAAAATTTATGTTTAGTTCCTGTTATGAAGAATTCCTTTCTGTGAGGTGTCTCCATCAAAATCTGTTTTATTTAGTCTTACTAGTCCAGAAAATTCCCCTTACTTTAGTAGAAAGCACTGTACTAATCATGCTTACTCTTTTCACTTACAATTATGCCTCAGGCAGGCAGTGTTTCAGTGTGGGGTACAATGTGCTTCCCCTTCAAGATCTGCAAACACTTCCTTTCCACAGTGCAGCTGTTACTGGAGGGGTTTTTACAGCATTTTTACATGTGTATGTAAAAATGGAAAAGTGATGGCTTTTTTTTTTTAAGAAAAATGAAACTGAAATTATAAAAATAGTACTTAGTAGTAACAGCAGTAAATTTTTCAATACTTAGAGAGTATGCAAATTGAGAGCTCACTTCCAGGTAATAAAGCTGGTTAAGAGAAGACTGACAATAGTAATAATAGCACAGGCAGTGCCCAACTTCCAATGGTCCAACAAGCTTTCTCCTCTTTACGACGCACTCAACCCAAGTACCAAATGATTCTGCTTTTCACTTTCAGTACAATATTCAAAATATTACACGAGGTACTCCACAGTCTGTTATAAAATAGGCTTTGTGTTAAAAGATCCCGCCCAACTGTAGGCTAATTTAAGTGTTCTGAGCATGTTTACATTAGGCTAAGTGTATGTGTCAGTTCTCTCTCTGCCATAAATAACTGCCTGGGATTGGGTAACTTGAAAAGAGGTTTAATTGGCTCACAGTTCCGCAGGCTGTAAGAAGCACGGCTGGGGAGGCCTCAGGAAACTTACAATCATGGGGGAAGGCAAAGGGGAAGCAAGCACTTCTTACCATGGCGGAGCAGGAAAGAGAGCGGAGAGAGAAGTGCTACACATACTTAAACAACCAGAACTCATGAGTACTCATCCACTATCACGAGAGCAGCAAGGGGAAATCTGCCCCACAATCCAATTACCTCCCACCAGGTCCCTCCCTCAACACTAAGGACAACAATTCGACACAAGATTTGGGTGGGGACACAGAGCCAAATCTTATCATTAGGCTAAGCAATGATGTTCAGTAAGCTATATGCATTAACTGCATTTTCACTTAGGGCATTTTCAACATATAGTCGGTTTATTGGGATGAAATCACATTGCAATTCAAGGAGTAGGTGTAGTGGTAGTAATAATAAGAAGTATCTATGATTAACACTAAGATTCTATTCTATCCAGTAGTTCTCAAGCTTTGATAGGCAAACGAATCACCTAAGATGGTAATTTAAAATGCATCTATCCCACCCATTTCCCCAGTTTCTGATCATTAGATGGGAGATCCATCAAAGTGACTTTTAAACAAATGTCCTGGATGATTCTTATGTATGGGGCTTGCCAACTTTGAAAAAGTTTCAGAAAAATGGTCTTGATATGAAGTTCCAAAAGGAACAAATGGAAGGAAAAAAAAGTACAACTTTATCAATGTCCATGCAATTAGGTATGTGCATTGTATTAAAAAGTGCTATTTTAATTTTTCTCAAATAATTGCTTTTTTTTCTTTTAATTATGAGCAAAGGAGCCCCTTCAAGGTTTGCTGAAATAGTAATGCTTAATCTTGAAAGAATCCTGACTGACTTCTAAATAATCTGTCTGACACCACCAGTACTGGGCAGAAAAGAGAAATCCAGACTAAAGAGGTTCATACAGGAACACAGTACTTGAAAGTCTCTCTAATCAGCCAAATGTATGCTTAGAGAAGACATAATTATTCTTAGAATCTCAGAATTTGACCAAAGGATCATGAGTTAGGAACCACAATAGACAACTGATTTGATTTCAATACAATGAAATCAAATCCTACAATCGACAAAACAAAAGTCACAAAAGTCCTGGTATATAACAAGGCACTTTAAAAGTTTCCTGTTTCTGTTTTTCATCAACAGGAAGGAAATTAATAATGCCAAACAAAACAAAATACAAACAGACCTTATAAAATGATCAGTTCACCTTTCAGTGTAAACAGATAGAAAGCCTCTGAGGCAATCAGAACTGCATGATCCCCGCTCAGCATTATCCCAAGTCTAAACCAAGAATAATGGGAAACAGGGAAATATTTGATCTGACCCCCTCCTCTCCCACCTTTCTTCTTACTACCCCTCAACATAACCCACTGCTCCTGACTGGCTGCTTTCCTTCTGTTCCTTCCAACTCTGCCATGCTGTTCAAGATGTTTAACTCTCTCCATCCACTGTACCTTAAGATATGGCTCAAACACTATTTTAAGAAAATCTTCTCACTCACTGTTTTCCAAACTCTAAAAAACTTATCCCATCTAATTTCATTGTTTTATGTTTTTCTCTAACAACTTCTTACTCCTAAGTATCTTCCTCCAACTACAATGAACTATCCTTTTAAGGTAGACATCAGCCACCTGGCATCATGCCTAGCAGAAACTGGGCGACATTTCAGTAATCATTTGCTCAGGTAAATCAGATCAGATGACATCCTTCTGCTGAACCCCCATGGTCCTTCAGAGGAAAAAGTGCAGACCCCTGGCACAGCCCATGAGGGAAGGAGGAAAAGGCTGTGCAAAGAGTGCAGGTTCCAGAGTGCAGGTTCTGGAGCACAGATTCCTTCTTTCACACTAGCCATGTGATCCTGGTAAAGTCAAATTCTGAGATTCTAGTTCCTCAACTGCAAAATGGAAGACATTGGTATCTTGTTCACAGAGCTCCTTTTATTTGATGAAACTATATATAAAGAACCTTGCATGACTGTTAGAAAAAAATACTAGTTCTCTTCATCTCCTTTCCTCTTTTGTAACTGTCTCTGAAAAGAACAACCTTCAGCTTTGCTTTCTGCTCCCAACCCCAACATTCCTTATGCTGTAAACTTATCCTGTTCAGCCAGGCCACACACTTTTTTCCACCTATGCCATAAAGGTTTTGAACAAACCTGCTGTCTAGCTTCTAAATAGTATATATTCTCTTGTAAATATATTACTCATCCTTCTAGCTCCAGGTTAACTATCACCTCCTCTGAGAAGTGTTTTGGTACATTCCAAGGAAAGTGAGTCGTTTTCTTCCAGCTTCCCAGAACTCTGTGTACATGCTCATGTGAAGCAGGTGCCAGGGTGTCATAATTATTTACATTAGGAGTTTCTCCCCAATAGTTATTCAACTCCTCTAACTCTTAAGTACCCCCAATATATACACTACATAATGCTTGACTGGCATTCAGATATTTCCTTAGTAAGTAAATTAATGAACTGAATAGACAGGAACCCAGGTAAGGTATTAAAGTGTCTGAAGTCAAAGATGTGAACTTCAGTTTACCAGTAAATGGAAAAATGGAGCCAGGATCTAAGAGCCTCCTTGGCAATATCCTAGAGATCCACAAGGTGGCACTCTCTCCATGGGAAAGAGCTGTGTGTGCCGCTTCCACATTCTCATTTAAGGAGGCAGCCAGTAAGTTATCAAGTTGAAGCTGACAAGGGGATTCAAAGACCTACTAAGTCCAAAGACAACTGATTAAATCAGCAAAGACAATTATTAGAGGGCAAGAAAGTGACTGTGAAAATGCTACTTCATTCAGCTGTTAATACAATGTGAAAACTAAAGGGGGGCCCAGTCAGCCAAAAAGATTGCTCATGGTAGCCTGGCACAGTGGCTCACCTGAGGTCAGGAGTTCGAGACCAGCCTGGCCGACAGGGTGAAACCCTCGTCTATACTACAAATACAAAAATTAGCAGGGCATGGTGGCGGGCGTCTGTAGTCCCAGCTACTTGCAGGGCTGAGGCAGGAGAATAGTTTAAACCCAGGAGGCAGAGGTTGCATTAAGCCAAGATTGCACCACTGCACTCCAGCCTGGGCAACAACAGCAAAACTCCATCTCAAAAAAAAAAAACGCCAAGAGGGACTGACAAAACAGAGTGGCAGGTTCTGGGGAGGTGGCTGTGGGCAAAGGATGCTGAGCCTAGCATGGCCATCAGCTCAAAACAAGGCTCCCAACAGCCACAAACATGGGCATCTAAGTTTTGGGGGGGTTTTGGAGGGTGGAGAAGCAACAAATAGAAACAGAAAGAATGGTACCCATGCAGAATCTAAGCAATCTGGAACCAGAAGTTAGTGCTTTCCCAGATAATCCTGACAAAATATGGAACAGGGAGGATGTATGGGCTACAAGAGGAGACTTCCTCCCTCTTTAGCAGAGCAAGTGCAATATGGCATCGGCCAAGCCTGAAGTGGCCCAGGGAGTGAGGAAGCTCCTCTAAATGTTTCATATGGGCAGCATTAACAAGGTCATTAAAACAGAGAAGCAAAAGGACGGCAACTGCTTTGTGAATAAGAATAGGTAAGATGAGCACAGGCAAAATGTCCAGAAATAGTGGCTGAGATGAGCACATGACACGGCTATCACAGACGGGTTCGGCACAACTGAGAACCACGTATAGCATCAAATACCAATTTTGGTGTTATTTTGGAAAGGTCACTTTATACTATCCAGGATGTAATACCACAGAGTATCACATTCAAATGACAAAGCTGTTGGCAACTGGAGAAAAGGTGACAGGAATCATCACCTAAGGCTATTGGTCCCATGTCTATAAAACAAGAAAGGGAAATAAAATGAAGACTAATAAAGGTTCCAATAACTACTTGGGGACAAAAAGGAATTCCAGAGGGCCAGCCGCCCATGACAAAAAAATAGAAAAACACCTTTATTTTCCTGTATCTGCTGTCTCACCAATACCAGCCAACCAAAAGATAAAGAGACATCTTCCCAAGCTTCTCCCTCTTCACAGTCTATCATCACGTTCTGTGGGTTCCCCTCCCAAGTCTCTATCGAAGCCCTTTGCTAAAGCTCAGGGTTCCATTTTTGCTCACCTACATTGCTGTTATTATACAGGCTTTTGGCCAGCTTAGACTTGTGCGCTCAAATATATGATTATGCCAAAAAACCACAGTGAAAATTACTTATTTACAACAAATTATCCTCTATCCCTCTATAGGCGTCCAGCAGACAGTTGAGATCAGAGGTTTTCAATATCAAGAGCCCTTGGGATTTCAAGGTGTCCAAACCTCTTTCAACCATAATAGCTACCGCTGTTGGGCTGAACAGGATTTTCTATGAACAAAGTGTTCCACAGCTTCAAAAAAATAAGTTCTAACAATGGCCCCCTTCCAATACACAGATGGCTTTCCAGATACACAATAATTTTAATCTTTCTCACAAATACATTACATCATTTCTGTTACTAGATTTATTACAATTTAAAAATTATTTGTATATTTTTACTCCTCTGATGGAGTGCTAAGCTACAAGCTGAAAGACAAAGTCTGTATTATTTATTTCTGTATAGCCAAATGGCACGAAGCAAGCTCACTAGATAAATTAATGCAAAACATCACAGTAAACGACCCTAACAATGATATCATGACAAAAGAAATATGAAGTGCATGTACTAAAACATGAAGTATATGCCAAATTTTAGAAGAAGCCCTAACCAGAGTTAAGGGCTGAGGCATTTACATTTTCTACTATTGGAATAGCGAGATTTTATTATAAAATGGTATCATTAATAATAGTTATGTGCAAATGTATCAATTATATATAAATTCCCACAATATGAAAACAAATGACATTTTTTAAGTAGAGGGTAATTTTTGTTCTATTTCTTAAAAGTTATAAATTGTGAGGAAATTACTTCATTTATAATTAAAAACTCTGAAGAAAGAAAACAACATTTTAAGATTTTTAAAATATCCTTATTTTCCAATCAATAGCAATTACAAGGAATTGCAAACAACAAACAGGAAAAGTCAGTAAGATCAATAAGAACTCTGAAAACTGATGAAAATATTAAAGACATTTCCTCTATATGAAAATAAAGGGGACACTGCAGACATCCTTTTTTTTTTAACTAGCAGGGTAACCAATTTAAACTACTAAAGAATCAATATAGCCAGATATTCTATAGGCTCAATAATGTCATCATTTTTTTCATTATTTATTATTTTTATTGTTTTTAAGACAAGGTCTCACTGTCGCCCAGGCTGGAGTGTGGTGGTGCACTCTTGGCTCATTGCAACCTCCGCCTCCTAGGCTCAAGTGACCTTCCCACCTCAACCTCCTGAGTAGCGCTGGGACTACAGGAATGCGCCACCACACTGGATAATTTTTGTATTTTTTTAAAGATGGGGTTGTGCCATTTTGCCCAGACTGGTGTCAAACTCCTGGGCTCAAGCAAGCCACCCACCTCAGCCTCCCAAGTGCTGGGATTACAGGCATGAGCCACTCTGCCTGGCCCAATCATTCTTAAATTTATAAAATTCATTTTTACAATGAAAAGGAGTAAAACACTGGGAGTTATGAAGTTATTCAATAAACATTAAATGAAAGGAAAAATACCAATACAAACTATGTGTTATATGTGTGTGTGTATAAAATAATACATCAAATCAACAATTCGGCTATACTGAGGGTAAAGAAATAGATCCAAGGGCTCAAGGAACAATTTATCACACGTTATAAAAGAACCAAGCTGAAAATTTGACTCTTTTGGAAACTACTGACGGGTTATGAAATGCGTCTTTTAGATTCATATGCTGTAATTTCATCTTCATAAGAAACCTGTTCTTTACCTAGAGTAACCTGGGTCTCAGAAAAATTAAAGGTAACTTATACACACTCAGAGGCAGAGTCAAATTCAAAGCTAAATCTGCCTCACTTCAGAACATAGGAGTCCCTACAGCAAGAAACTGGAACGCCTCTGCAAAACACTTTACAGCACCACTAACCCTTATATCAGAAAGGATCTAAAAAGCAAGCTGTATTTTCCCCTATATCTTACATCCTAAACAGGTTTTTATTCACTTTTATTCACTAAGCAGTTTCATAGAAAATTGATACAAAGAATCCGACACTTGCTGATGTGTAACCAGCCATTTTATTAGGAAGTTAGACCATAATGAAGGTCTTTATCTACAGATCAAAGGAGTTCCTTCTTTTGAATAGAAAATTGGAAAAAAAAAATCACTGGGAACAGACTAAATGCAAATTTTCATGGTAGGCATGAGAATGCAAACTCAAACATAAGCATAGTCCCTACCCTCATGGAGATTACAGATTAACTGTATTTTTAACAATGTTTTCATTTAAATACTCTTCTGTTCAACATAAAAATAAAACATTTTCATTTAAATACAGTAATATAAAAATATCATTGTCAAGAAGCCTTAAAGGATCTCCATACATACATAAAACAGTCCTTCTTAAGTATCTGTATGGGCATGAGTGTGCATGTGCGAGGGCTTGCATTTTCATACTTACATACATTCCATGCAAAGGCTAAGTCTTTAAAGAGGCCATTTTTCAAATAAATTAAAATCTTTGGTTTCATCTTTTTTTTTTTTTTTGAGACAGGGTCTCAGTTGCCCAGGCTCAACCTCAGCTCACTGCAAACTCCGCTTCTGGGGCTCAAGCGATACTCATGGCTCAGCCTCCTGAGTATCTGGGATTACAGGCACATGCCACCATGCCAGGCTAATTTTCATATTTTTAGTAGAGATGGGGTTTCACCATGTTGCCCAGACTGATCTTGAACTCCTGGCCTCAAGTGATCCACCTGCCTTGGCCTCCCAAAGTGCTGGGATTACACGTGTAAGCCACCACGCCCAGCCACCATTTTTTATGTCCACATACAAGCATAATAAAATTATGGATAGAAAAATACTTCCAAATGGTGGTTACATCTTGCTGGGTAAAAACAGAAGAGGCTGGCTCTTTACGGTGGCTCACACCCGTAATCCCAACACTTTGGTAGGCCAAGGTGGGTGGATCACTTGAGGTGAGGAGTTTGAGACCATTCTGGCCAATATGTACTACAACTACAAAATTTAGCCGGGCATGGTGGTACATGCCTGTAATCCCAGCAACTCGGGAGGCTGAGGCACAAGAATGGCTTGAACCAGCAAAGTGAGGACTGCAGTGAGCCAAGATCACGCCACTGCACTCCAGCCTGGGCAACAGAGCTAGACTCTGTCTCAAGAAAAAAAAAAATAGTAAGATTTGCAATATTTTGCTTCCTGGAGTAGGGGTTGGGGGACTATAAAAATGACCTAAGTAGTAGATTAGAGCTTTTGTAATAATTTTAAAACAATTTACCGTGATGTAAAATAAAACAAAATCTTGGTCACATCAGGAAGGAAAAAAATAGTTTAATAATTGGATATAAGTAAGAGAGGCAAAGGAACAACTTCAGGATGGAAGGCATTGTGGCACACTTAGGGTCCGGTTTAAGGTCTTAGACACAGGGCAGGAAGAAGAGCCGGAAGATACAAACAAGAACAAAAATAACTACATCATACAGGCAAGAAGACATCCCTTCCTCTTAGAGGCAGGAGTGGGACAACAGGTAAATGCAGATATAGATAAATTAGGGTATTTGAGACCAAGAGCAAACTTGAGGCAGAGTTCACTGGAGGAGGTGTGGGAAAGCAGAAAGGGGACAGAGATGGATGAGCAGCCTCACAGAGCAGTGGGAATAGTTGCTGTGAAAACAGAAAGCCAAGTCAACAACTGCAGACTGCTAACAGCAACAAGAGCTCAGCTGAGGCTTGCAGTTTTAAATTGCACACTTACAGATTTAAATGAAAATGCTTTAAAAGACCCAATAGGCCTCAATGCAGCTCTTTTATGGAGAACAATTTCCTCTCCTGGAATAAAGATAAACCCCTTTACAAAGTGCTATGAACACTCTTTTGTAAACCAAAGCATTCAGTCAGATATGTATGTGGAAAACAGGCAGTGAGATGCAGAGTTACACTTATTTATAGTATGGGCATGTGTGTGTGTGGACACTTAAACTTCTGCAATGGTTGAATTTCTAAGCCAAAAGTACTGAGCACGTTAAACGTAATTATATACTAAACGATATTTCTGTTTCACTTCACTATTTGTGAAGATGGCTGGCAATTTAAAAACAAAAACAAAAAAAATAAAGTAGATCAGACAGTTTCTAGGCTGTACTATGCGAAAGACCCAGGTTCAAATAATTTTTCCAGAGAACAAATTCCCAACTTCTTACTGGTGATGCAACTTTTACTATTTATCCAATGTTTTTACATGTATGTTTCTCATTTCAGATTAAATTCTTCAATAAAGACAAATGTAAGTTGAGGTCCCTCTGGTGAGGAATATGTATTATCCACCTCAGTACTCCCACAACTAGCAAAATACTTAACAGGGTAGATAATAAAGGAAAAGGAGGCAGAAATTACCTGACAGTCTTTTCCATTTTGTAAAGCTGAGCTAATTTTCTCTAACTTTCTAATGAAAACAAATACAATTTGATTCTAAATGGGCAACTCTCAATTTTAAAAATGCAATCTTATCAGAATCACAACGTTCCCCCCATCTCAATACAATTTAAAATGGCATTTTTGTCATCTTGGTCGTTCATGTTAAAGCAGTAACACCACTGGAGCTAGAGCATCACTATCATAATTCCTTCCTAACAAACATTTAGAGCAACTAAAATATTGGAAAACGAAAATGTAAATCATCAAAACAGTGATGAGAATGACAATGATGCCGGCACTAATGTGCTTGTGCACTTATTCTGATATATTGCTCTAAGCACTCGGTACAGGTTACTGCATCTCATCCTCATGCCAACTCTGATGAGTAGGAGCTATTATTATCGGTTCCACATTATAGGTGAGAAAAATTAGGTACAGAGATAGATCAAAAGAGTGTTATATTTACCTGGTGAAATTATTAAAACCATAAACTTAGAAGGCACCAGCACACAAACATAATAAGGAAAATGACTACTCTGCTCATCTCTTGGTCATAAAACCAAAGTCTGAAAGGCTTTGATATTTCTGACTGCATTGTGCTCTTTAAGTTCAAGGAAGAACAAGAACAAACAAATCATTTCCCCACAAGTTATAAGAACAGGTCCCAAAAAGAGGAGTACTATTATTAAGTTGATCACAGATTTATATATAACACAAATACAACAATTTTTTAATTTTCAAGACTGAACTCACACAAATTGTAAGTGCAGAAACATGCCTGTTTAAGGATCATGAAAAAAATAATTCAATTACATTTCATCACAAGATTGGCCAAATGCTAGAAATCTGATTATGTAAATCTACAATTAGTCTCTGAATTTTTGGTCCTATGATCATGATTTGTCGAATATCCGAAGACTTCTCATCACTTACTAACACTGTTGCCTACTTCTAACTAGTCAAATATGGGCAGTTGCTACAATCAACTCTACAGAGTGGAATACATTCAAATTTAGAGTTACCTAAAACCTGGCTTTACATTACTGGCACAGCTCACATGCATTTTCTAAACCTCTACCTTAAAAAAAAAAAAAAAAAAAAAAAAAAAAAAGGTATGTTTGAAGACACTGTAATCTACCTTCAATTTAAATAAGTAAATAATAATTGTTAGGCAGTCATAATGTAGCATGAGCTGCCAGTGGGTTTCAGTTGCCACTTTAGGAGAACAGGTTGGGGCAGGGAGAGTGTGTTAAGTTTACCCCACCCAGCATGTACATAAGCATTATCATTTTTCATAATGACAATGCATGAAAAGGGTCAGAAAATGCTGGTGACTAGGATAAGAGCTATGGCTGCAGAATCACAAAGTCGGGCCTCAAATCTTTGTCCCACGTTAGGCAGTGGGAGTTTGGGCAAGTTCTTCATCATCTCAAAGCCTCAGTCTGTGTGTACAGCTGGGATGACAACAAGAAGTACCTCACAACATACCCATGAGGAATAACTAAATCAATGCACATAAATCACTTACTAGAGTAAATGGGGCATAGGACGTGCTTGTTAAATGTCGGCTATCACCTCATCATCACTGACACTGCCCAAACCATGTTTCAGAAGAAGACAAAATATTAGAAAGCTGATGTTTATTATCACTAGACTGCTTCGATAAATGCCAGTAATATAATTCAGACATCTCCATCCCTGTTATTCGTATATCCATTCCACTGACAGCTTTTTATTGTTTCCAAAATAACTTTATTTACATCTTCATTTCTTCAAGAATAAGTATGTTAAGAGCACTTGCCTCTGCTGTTAATTTTATCATTATCAAATATGTCTTGATTATTTATGACTCTGTATTTGGTGTAGGTTCTTTTAAGCTTGAAATGGATATTTACGATTGCCTGCTGAAGAGGTCCTAGATGTCACAGTTTCATATGTTGCAACCTCAGAATCATCCTAGATTCTATCAACCTCAGATTCATCCTAGATTCTATCTACCTGTATCTCCTTCTAAAATCCATCATCCCTGACTCCTCCATTCCTTCAGTCTTTGCCTCAGATTAAGTACCTACCACCCCCTATTGCTGTAACTATTTCCTTACTGATCTCTTTGTCCAGACAATCTATCTAACCTACCCTTCATGTTTCCATACAATCACAGGTATTATCTTCAAGGGGACAGGTAGACAGGCAGAGTTGGAAACATGTGATCACATCATTTTGCTGCCTGAAGACCAGACTCCAAGCTATTATTAAGAGAGGATTAAAGAAAATCAACAATCACAATGAATAAACTCTAGATTTTGATTCAAATAAATAAGTTGTTTAAAAAAAAATTGAGACAAAAACTTTGAATATTTTCATGATATTAAAGACTTGATAATATTGTGTTTAAGGTTTTTTAAAGCCATTATCTTTTAGAGATACATATCATAATAATATGGGTGGACTGATAAGCTATCTGGAACTTACTTCAAAATCATCCAGTTGGAGCTGGGAGGGGAGAGTAAGAAATGAAACACAATTGGCCATGAGTTTGCCATAAGTATTTGGGAGTCTGTGATACCACTGTGTCAAATATTGTGAGTGTCTCTAATTTTCCATAACATGTTATTTAGGAGGGAAAAAAATCTCCTGAAGAAACCAGGACCTGAATTGCCAGAATAATCCAGACCAGTTTTTATGCAACACATTCTTGACCAAGTATGACTGTAGCCTGCGTCTTCTCTCGACTCACTACCCTGACCCACACCACAGGCCAGTTGGACTAAACTTGCCACGAGGTTCAAAACATCAGGCCAGGCCCTCCACCTCTCTGTGTCCCGGCACATACTGTTCTTTCTGCCTAAAAAGTCTCTGCAGCCTCCTGGACTCACCTTTGAGACCTAGTTCCACAGCCCCTTCACTGAGGCTCTCCCCATGTTCTTCATACGCTCCCTTGCACTTCTTCCACCCTTAGTACATACCTACACTAGCACAATTATTTTGGTTTGTTTCTGTTGTTGTTTTCCTTGTATTTTATTTCTACCTCCCTCACCAGTTTACAAACTCCTTAAGGGCAGAAGCTGTGATTTATTTATTTCAATAAATATTCCCTATAATAAATCTGGAAGGTAGTAATTTTTTAATAAGCGCTTTGAAAAACAGAAAGTCAACATAACAACAGTTATGGCAAACATTATTTAAACAAAATAATATGTCTAGTATATCATAATTTATGTTTTTTTTTTTTTTTCTTTTTTTTTTTTGAGACGGAGTTTCGCTCTTGTTACCCAGGCTGGAGTGCAATGGCGCGACCTCGGCTCACCACAACCTCTGCCTCCTGGGTTCAGGCAATTCTCCTGCCTCAGCCTCCTGAGTAGCTGGGATTACAGGCATGCGCCACCGCGCCCAGCTAATTTTTTGTATTTTTAGTAGAGACGGGGTTTCACCATGTTGACCAGGATGGTCTCGATCTCATGACCTCGTGATCCACCCGCCTCGGCCTCCCAAAGTGCTGGGATTACAGGCGTGAGCCACCGCGCCCAGCCTATCATAATTTATGTATCCTTAATATGTCAATATTTATCTACTACATATTCTTTTTTTTGGAGATGGAGTCCCACCCTGTCGCCCAGGCTGGAGTGCAGTGGTGTAATCTCAGCTCACTGCAACCTCTGCCTCCAGGGTTCAAGTGATTCTCCTGCCTCAGCCTCCTGAGTAGCTGGGATTACAGATGTCTGCCACCACACCCAGCTAATTTTTTGTATTTTAGTAAAGACGGGGTTTCACGGTGTTGCCCAGGCTGGTCTTGAACTCCTGACCTCATGATCTGCCCACCTCGGCCTCCCAAAGTGCTGGGATTACAGGCATGAGCTACCGCGCCGGGCCCTACTATATATTCTTTAAAAATTAGTTGTCTTTTCTTAAGGAATATCTTGCACATTTCAAAACAAATATTATCCAAGGATGAAATTGTACCCAAAGAGATGTGGGCAGCTTATTTTCCTGTTTCTGAAAGAAGTATAAACTAAGATATGGCCTTTATGCTATCTTCACATCTCATCTAGTGTGGCTATGGGAAAATATGTTTTGTTCTCTTGGAAAAACTGTGTACTATTTCTTAATTCATAATAAAAATGTCAAAATACTCTATAGTACGAACTAGTATCTTTGACTCACATGTGAAGGATACAAGTACAGACACAAATGTGAACTTAGGAAAGAACTGTAAACTTCTATTTTATGACAGGAAACAGATAAAATGTTTCCCGTTTCTCAACTAAGAAAAATAAGTTAGTACTGACTTAGCCAGCTGTTACTAACACTCCTTTGATATTTTAAGAAAATTCAGTCCCTGGATTACACACATTGTACAAACAAAAAGGAAACACCTACTAGTATAAAACTTCGTTTGCTTCGTGTCTCTCATGTCTCACAGTTTCACACATTAACCTGTAAAAGAGATAAACACATGAGTTCAACATCTGTCACTAAAATACAGACTAGTATTTTAAATCCTTGAATGAGACATAGAGTCTAGAAAGTTAAGATTATTTTATATAGTTTGTCATAATCATTTATTAGCCTCAAAATGAATATTTTTAGTACCTGGGTTAACAAAGTTATATTAAATTAAATCTGATAAAAATATGCTAGAAAAGAAAACATCTAATATGATGTCAACTTCACCATGTTTATTTTATGGCAGAGAACATTGTGTGTATTTTATATTTGTAAATGGCATGTGGACAAATTAATGTTCCCAAGATAAATAAAAAATGAGAAGGAATTTAAAAGTTTAAAAGGAAAATCTGTTGATTTTAAAAATGATAACATCAGTCACGGTTCAACAAGAATGTTACTCAACAGTATGGAATTTCAGACAAAAGTAGGCTTTTATTAACTCGATATTTTTATGACCACTGACTGACTAACTGGAGGCTTTAGAACCTTAAAGATTTGTTACTTCAGCTGATTTATCCCAGAGTTTTTGAAAAAATTGTGAAATTATAAAAATTATGAAAATCATGAATAATTCTTAAATATTCAAAATTATCCTTAGAATAGCATCTTCAAGAAGCATCCTATTATATTAATTACATTTTTCCCAAAATACAAAAATGCAAATCAGAGAATTACTATTCCATCTTATGAAGGAACTAGAAATAGAAAAACCTGGCTATTAAAAGTGTTTATTTCAACAGTACATCTATTTTGGTCAATCGGGCTACTATTCTCTAACCTGTCAAACACTAGAATCAACCCACATCCACCTTTCTTTCCTATTTGCTAAATCAAAGAAACTGCTCTCTTCGGTACTTTTTTTCCTTGTTCTTCTCACTCCCACCACTGTACTTCAGAGGTCCTTACCCTCAATCCCTTCCAGGAAACATTCCAGCTAATTCGCACTTAACTCCAGGAGGCAGCAGTGAGTCTTGAATACATCTCATTGAGCATACATTTCCTCTTCAATGAGTTGAATCACAATTTTTCATAGGAAAGCCAAAAGCGTTAAGTCTAAAAATATCTGGTCTTAAATTAGATAACGGGCTCTGCCTTGTTTCCTGTCAGAATAGAAGGGTCCTTGCCTCAGCCTCTTTACTTCCACCCCGAATCTCGTTCCTGCTTCCACAGAAGACCCTGCACTCCTGCATAAGACCCTGTGCTCTTGAAAGCTCACTGCCTTCTCTATGTTTCTCTGTCCTGAATCACGTCCACTAATATGTAAACATAACTCAGTATATCACCTGTTGTGTGAGTGGTACTCCTCTCTTGGACTCACATCTCCTTCCAGCTATTATCTGTATTTTGCTTTTTTCCCAATCACAGAAAATCTTTTAGAATTGTCTACATGTTCAATCTCCATTTTCAAATCCTTTTCCCCACTTCTCCATCATTTGGTCCCTGAAACTCCAAAGAAAAAGCTCTATAAATACTCAGCATCCACCTTGTTACCAGAATCCCACCTGTCCTTAGCAATTCCACGACTCTGTAGTTTTGATTGCTCCTTTTTCTTTACAGCATTATCTTCTTTCAGCTTCCTGTTCTTGGTCTTCTGCTGTTTCAGCTTAACTTACTAGTCATTTTTTTTCTGTCTCCTTTGGATGCTCCCTCACTTCATCTTCTACCTGACCTCTAAACATTATCATCTCCAGGGTCCTGTCCTTAGCCCTCTTCTCTATACTCAAATAATCTCACCCAGTTCATGATTCTAATCTATACACTGATGACTTCCAAAGCAATGCCCCAGAT
The DNA here is from genome assembly GCF_030222135.1 of Aotus nancymaae. Classification (NCBI taxonomy): domain Eukaryota; kingdom Metazoa; phylum Chordata; class Mammalia; order Primates; family Aotidae; genus Aotus; species Aotus nancymaae. The sequence continues at coordinate 1,813,817 of NW_026988447.1, read as the reverse complement.
CTAATCTCTCATCACGTCAGCCACTCGTCTAAACACCTACTCTGTGTTGCCACTAGATTATGTAAAAGCTTCCGCATGCTTAAAATGTCCAAGACAGAACATGAAATTCTCTCCCAAAAATCTGCTTCCCCAGAATTAGTATCCTGATTACAGTTTGGCTGTCTCTCTACCCAAATTTCATCTTGAATTGCAGTTCCCATAATCCCCACAGGTCATGGGAGGGATCAGTGGAGATAACTGAATCACAGGGCAGGTCCCAAGTCCTGTTCTGGTGTGAGTTCTCAAAGATCTGATGGTTTTATAAGGGGCTTCCCCTTTCGCTGGTTACTCATTCTTCTCTCTCCTGCCACCCTGTGAAAAAAGATGTCTCTGCCTCCCCTTCTGCCATGACTGTAAATTTTCTGAGGCCTCCTGAGCCATGTGGAACTGTGAGTCAATTAAACTTCTTTTCTTTAAAAATGACCCAGTGTCAGTTATGGCCTTATAGCAGAGAACAGAATAATATAGTAACCTCAGAGTCATCATTCTTGACTCCGCTCTCTTCTTCACATACATCTTTCTGCCATCACCTATTTCCAAAACACATTCTCTAGAACTGACCAAATTCACCATCTCCCCTGTTGAATCTAGCACGAGCTATCATTATCCCACCATTATCTCTTACCAAGACCACAAGCACAGGGACGTCTGCTTCCACCTTTACGTGCCTAATGTCCATTCCCCACAAAGCTTCCAGAGAAATCTTTCCAAACACTAAGTCAGATGATCTCACAGCTCTACTCTTTATCTCCACAACCTCTAAAAGAAAATCCAAACTCCTTATCCTTCAATACAAAGTCCTACACTATTTGCTATACCTCTACACTATACTGTGTTTTACTCACTTACTGTACCTTACTACACTGCGGCCCTGTCTTCCTTCCCCTGCACCAAACCTGTGCCCATGACAGAGCATCTGGGGTACCTGTAAACTGAAGAAATCTTTGCAGGCTGTCCTGACTCTAATGTCACCTCCTTTTGACTCCAAAGCCAGAGTAGCCCAGCACCCATCCTTATCATGTCCAACATACTAAATAAAATAACACTGATCCATTATCTCAATCTTTTCTCCTCTACTAGGAACCTCAGTTCCGTGATGTCACGGGTTTGATTTACTTCAATGCAGTATCTCCAGAGTCTACATCAATATCAGAGTAAGCATGCAATCAATCAATAACTGTTTATAAAATAAACACATTTAAATAGTGCTATCAGAAAGTCATGGTAAAATCTCTTATATGAAAATGTCATAAATGAAGGAAACAAGTATCAAAATGCTTTTTGTTTTTAAACACTATTAGGCAATGTTTTAGCAAAAGCATACTGACCTTCCCTGAATTCTTAATGTGTATATAATAACCATAATTCACTTACTGCTCAATGATCTAAAGGTGTCTATATAATAACAATTACACTCATCCATGATGCTGCAGAAAATATATATTTCAGCAGGCTCTTTCCTATTTAATTTCTAAAACTAAATAGCCCTAATTACTCTTTTTTTAAATAAATTTTTGGTCTCTGCTCCTAAACTAAAGGGATAAAACATTAGAAAAATAGTTAAAATGATATTGAAGAAACACGGTTTTTGGTGAAGATCTCAAAACCTTTTACACTGCACAGAGTGTGTGATCTTACAGAAACACAGTAACATCCTCTATTTTAACTGCTCTGTAACAATACAGGGAGCTGAAGCTTTCAAATAAATAAAAGTCACTTCCTCTCCTTCAGAGAAGAACATGAATGTTGCTGCTCTGCTGCCCGATACTTAATAGACTGAAAATCTTGCTTATGAGCACTTTTTTTCTAAAATTGGAAAACCGTATCATGTGGAAGTCTTAACTGTTTTCTATTAATCCCAGGGTAACATCTATCTTTATAAAATTCAAGGAAAATGATTTATCTAAAGGAGAGATAGTTTTCCCAGAAATTGTAGTATTATAAAGCAATTTATCTAAGTTGTTGGGTTTATCTGTACCTCTATTTTTGTTATTATGTATGTGGCATCCTGAACTTGTTCTAAAGAAAGACTTAAATTAGTTTAAGCTGATGTTTTCCATTAATGTGACTTCAACACAAGCACAATAAGATAAACATCTTAAAGGCCTCGCCCTGTTTTAAGTTCATGCCAACAAACAAATCTGTGTAGGCTCCAAAATAGACATTCTAAGGTGTAAATATACTCAACTACACCCTTGAACTTATTATTTATAACCAAAAATTACCTCCGCAGCTGCAGGTAGTTGACAGAAACTGGCTGATGGGTATGTGGAACTTCATTAGCATTTTTATACTTTTTTCTTTCTTTTTTTTCTGAGATGGAGTCTCATTCTGTCACCCAGGCTGGAGTGTGGTGGCACAATCTCCACTCACTGCAACCTCTGCCTCCCAGGTGCAAGCAACTCTCTTGCCTCAGCCTCCAGAGTAGCTGGAATTATAAGCATGTGCCAACCACACCCGCTAATTTTTATACTTTTAGTAGAGATGGGGTTTCATCATGTTGGCCAGCCTAGTCTTGAACTCCTGACCTCAAGCAATCCACCTGGCCTTGGTCACCTAAAATGCTGGGATTACAGGCATGAGCCCACTATGCCCAGCCTATTTATACTTTTGTAATCCAGAAAATTTCTCTAAGTATAAAAATTCCTTTTTCCATTACAAAGAATTCCTGTTATCTAAATAATTTTATCACCACAGATATTACACAAATGCATTACATAATCAATATATCTAAATATTATATGTGTATGGTTTTATATCTGCACAGTGGGAATATGACATTTTTATTTACATACTAATTAGTTGCATTTGCATTTATGAATTAACTACATGCAATTAAATAAACAATTGTCACTATAATTTTTTTCTTAGCAAAGTTGTCATCACAAAACATAAAATGAAAGTTACACACTTTAAAAATTATTCTTGCTCTAATTTGAGCCATCGTCTAAAATCCCAGTGGTTTTGCCCTTTCTAGTAAAACTTGACTTAATTTTTAAACACTTAATCTACAATCTACTTTAATCTAAATGATTTTCATTAAAAATTTAATTTTAAGAGTACTCTATCCTCTTGATATTCTTTTCAATTAACAACTAAATATGGAATTGACAGGCTCACAAATTAATTAGTGTTGAAAGAGTAAAGGGGAAATATATAGAAAGAGCAGCTCTTTCATAATTAAAACCTCCTGGTATCAGAAACAGCTAGACCTGGAGGAAACAAAACTTTCCCATTATGTCCCAGTTGGTGTTTATATATTATCCATCTTCTCAAAGTCCTTTATTTTATATCCCACTTAAGTAAGTGCAAAGGTAAAATCATTTTTGTTTTTTAATATGAAGCCCAGATAAATAACTACAGTTGCTGAATTACTGTACAATAGAAGTGATGAGATTTCTATATGGGCAGATCTCACTAAAACAAATATGGTATAAACTGTGTTTCTCTGAAAAAGGCAGCCTACTTAATGCAATAAAATATTTAAACAAAGATCTAGAACATATGAAAATAATAGACCTAATAATTCTTTAAATGATTAATTTAAAAGCTACTGGTTTCCAATATATCTGAGCATTAAGTAGTAGGTTTTGTTTGCCAAGATGGCAAATATTGCCCCTACTGATATATTCACTAAGTGGTGTTTACTACTTTTGGTGAGAGAGGAAGGGAGGAAAATAGAGGGAGATGGGGACAGAGAGAGAAAAGAAGGGAAGGAAGAATAAGAAAGAGAGAGACAGACACTGGGGTGGAAGTAGAACAATATTACTATGACAGAAATGTCAAAATATTATTCTATTATTGGATACAATTGAATTCAACCTTGTAAAAGTATAAGGTTAAGCTGTATAAGTTTAACTAAGTTTAACTGCATACACTGTTTAAGGATGTATTATTAGTGTAAGTTTAAGCTCCTTAGTATAGAAGCTAGAAGAAGCAGAGCTTTCATGATAAGATTTCTTTAAACCTACTTGTTAACTACAGTAAGTGATCTATAAAATTCTTGCTTTCTAGGTAAGAGAAGTAAGTCCCAGTGTTCTACAGCACTTAGGGTAACTAACATTAACAACAATTTATGGTGGGTTTTCAAATAGCTCAATGAGTGGATTTTAAATGCTCTAACACAAAGAAACGATAAATGTTTGAAGTAATGGACATGCTAATAATCCTCATTTTATTACAACACATTGTATACATGTATTAAAATATCACAGTGTACCCCATAATATGTACAATTATTGTGTCAAGTAAGAATAAAAGTAAAAAATTAAAATGTTAAATTGTTACACTTCACATTTTCAGCATTCTATGATTAACTTAATATTAAAATGACATACCTAAGTTGATGCTCTCTCAAGTTTGATAAGGCTTCCATACCATGTAAATAGGAATATACTATTTCCAGATCCTGTTTCAAAGAAAAGGAGAGAAATTACTAGATTTGTCAGGAAAAGGGGTTTCTAAAATAAGTCACTATATCTACAGACCAAATTAGACTATGGATAGCTTTTCTAAAAAATACACGTTTTCTTAAGACATTAAAAATAAACATTATTAAAAGCTCAATTGTACAAATGTCATCCATTACAACAGCTTCTGGGATAGGCACAAAACTTACTAAAATATAAAATAAAATGAAAAACTTATAAAAATAAATTCCTCATAAATCATTATCACCTGTTTCTGTCTTTTACATCAAAATAGCAAATACAAAGTTTTAATTTCAAAGTACATTTGCCAATACCATAGTTAAATTATTTTCTTAGTCAATATAAAATGAATGCTTGTTATTTCCTGTCTACACTTAAAAATGGATATAAATTCCATTTTTTTCAATTCTTACCAAAATGACATCTTACGTAGAAATATTTAAGTTTAAATATTTTCTTTTACAAAAGGAAACATGCTTTGTGTTTCAGACCACATTGCAGTAATTTAAAAAAAAGACTCTAAGTCTTTTTTTGAAAAAAAAAAAAAACAACAACAACAACAACAACAACAAAAAAAACTTATTTACAAAAGTTCAGAAGTAAAAATTCAAAGTCCTGTTAATATTCATATGTGACAAGCCAGAAAGGATTTAGTATTTTAAGACTCTAATATCTAGGAGTCTAAGATTACACATAGTTTGTGATGTCAAGAATATGAGTGGATATTTAATCCTCTCTTAAATCTTAGCCAAAATCTACAACAAATTTATTTTAAGAAATTTGTAAAATAATCCTCTTCTTTTTCAAGTGTTAATAGCTTTATTTACTGATAATTCATATACTATAAAATGTATCCTTTTAAAGTGAACAATTCAGTGGTTTTGTTGTACAATCAATCAATCACTAATTTCTGAGTATTTTAACCATCCCAAAAAAACCCTCCATACTCGTTAGCAGTCATTCTCCATTCCCGCTTACTCCAAGCTCCTGATAACCATTAATCTACTTTCTGTTTCTTTGGGTTTGCCTATTCTGGACATTTTGTGTAAATGAAATCCCACAATGGAATATATGATCTTCCGGGACAGCTTCTATCACTTAGGCACAATGTTTGCAAGGTTCATTTATGTTTTAGCATGTATCAGTACTTTTCTTTTTATTGTCAAATATTATTTCACTGTAGAAATATACTACATTTTGTTTACTCATTTATCAATTGGTGGACATTTAGGATCTCCCTTCTTTTTGGCTATTATGAATAATGCTGCTGTAAACTCACGTTTAAGTATGTGTTTGAACACCATTTTGAATTCTCATGGGTATACACCTATGAGTGAAACTGCTGGTTCACGTGATAACTCTATGTTTGACTCTTTAAGGACCTGCCAAACTGCTTTCCTAAGTCATCGCACCATTTTATAATCCCATAGGCAATGTATGAGGATTCCAAGCTCTCTACATCCTTACCAACACTTGTTATTCTCTCTCTTTTTATTTTAATCATCTTCTAAGTGTGGAATAATATTGATTGGCATTTCCCTAATTACTAAGAATGCTGAGCCTCTTTTCATGTGCTTTTTTGTCCATTTATATAACTTCTTGGATAAGTGTCTATTCAAATTCTTTGTTCATATTTTAATTGGTTTATCTGTCTTTTTTATCATTAAATTTTAAGAGTCCTTTATACATTCTAGATGGAAGGTCCTTATTCAAATGTATAATTTGTAAATATCTTCTCCCATTCCATGGACCATCTTTTTACTTTGGTGTCTTCTGAAGCACAAATTTTAATTTTGAAGTCCAATTTATTTTCTTTTGTTGCATGAGCTTCTAGAGTAATATTTAAGAAACCATTACCTAATCCAAGATCCCAGTGACTTACTACTATATTTTTTTCTAAAAGTTGTATGGTTTTAGCTCTTACATTTAGGTCTATGATCCATTTTAATTTTTGTATAAAATGTGAAGTAGGGGTCCAACATTATTTTTACATGTGCATCAGTTGTACTGGAATTCTCTGTTGAAAAGACTATTCTTTACCACATTGAACTGTAACGGTATGCTTACTGAAAAAATAAAATGACCATAAATAAAAGGGTTTATTTCAGGACTCTCAATTCTATTCCACTGGTTTATGTGTCTATTCTTATGCCAGTACTACACTATCTTGAGTAGGCAGCTTTGGTAGTTAAGTTCTGAGATTGTGAATTGTGAGTGTTCTAACCTTGTTCCACCTTTCACAGGAGATTTTTCTGGCTCTTTAGTTGCCTTGCATTTTTAATCAATTTTTTTGATTAGTTTGTCAGTATATGCAAATAAGCCAGCTGGGATTTTAGCAGGGTTGCACTGAATCTGCAGACCAATTAGAGTAGTATTGCCATCTTAAAAATACTAAGTCTCCTAATTAATCCATAATATGTGATGTCTATACATTTTTTTAGGTCTTCTGTGATTTCTTTCAACATTGTTTTTGTACTTTTCAGTGTACAGGCCATACTCTCTTGGTTAAATTTTGATGCTTTTAATTAAGAAAAAAAATTTTTTTTGTAGCTTTAGGAGAACACTTAGGAACAATTAGAACTCTGTGTGCAACTGAATTTTATATAACAAGGACACAGATGACAATAATTCACAGATTAACTAGATAAGGAATTAGAAACCTTTTAAAGGAAGTACTAAGGCCAGGCATGGTGGTACACGTGTGTAATCTCAGCATTTTGTGAGACCAAGGTTGACAGATCATTTGAGGTTAGGAGTTCGAGACCAGCCCGGCCAACATGGGTGATACCCCATCTCTACTCAAAACACAAAAATTCGCTGGGTTTGGTGGCACATGCCTGTGATCCCAGCTACTCAGGAGGCTAAGGCAGAAGAATCACTTGAACCCAGGAGAAGGAGGTTGCAGTGAGCCAAGATTGCACCACTGCACTCCAGCCTGGGCAACAGAGTGGTATTCTGTCAAAAAAAAAAAAAAGAAAGAAAGAAGAAAGAAAAGAAAAGAAAAGAAAAGAAAAGAAAAGAAAAGAAAAGAAAAGAAAAAAGAAAAGAAAAGAAAAGAAAGAAAGAAAGAAATGAAAAGAAAAGAGACAAGATGAAGAAAGTTTTCACTCTAAAATATTTTAGCCTGTTTTAGACTTTAAAACAATGTTATGGTATGTTAAGACACGATTTATAATTTTAAGTCATTCCAATTTAAATTTTATATCAATATTAAGAATTTTAAATGTCATCCTCAGACAACTTTCAAATAAATTGATGGCCTCTCATTTTATCCATCTGTGTCTGGTATTTCCAAGAAGCCTTTTAAGAGCTATTTAAAGAGGCCAGGTGCAGTGGCTCACTCCCGTAATCCCAGTACTTTGGGAGGCCAAGGCAAGTGGATCACCTGAGGTCAGGAGTTTGAGACCAGCTCAGCCAACAAGGTGAAACCCCGTCTCCATTAAAAACACAAAAATTCATCAGGCATGGTGGCACAGGCCTGTAATCCCAGGTACTCGTGAGGCTGAGGCAGGAGAATCGCTTGAACCCGGGAGGCGGAGGTTGCAGTGAGCTGAGATCTTGCCATTGCACTCTAGCCTGGGTGACAAGAGAGAAACTCCGTCTCACAAAAAATAAAAATAAAAAAGCTATTTAAAGACTGAAATGTAAAAATAGATCCCATAAGTTCAATACAAATAAGAAAACTGAAACGAAACTGTTTCCTCTATCCAGTTAACAAAGTGTACATTCCTAAATCTAATAAACCTCTTCTTTAGAAAAGCAGTCAGGCTCCAATCATAATGTTCTATTTGCATTCAAGGAGAGCCAATAAAAACGTCCCAATGAGATATTTATAATAAAATATCCTTCTGGATAATCCTAAAGTTCACCATTCTAGTTTAAATATTAAGAATTTGTATATTACTTGAAGTTGTTAAATAGTACAGAAAGACTGTCTTCCCATTTCTGAGGAGCTTATATTCTGATTCTAATATTAAAGCCTTACATTGTTTTCCCTAAATTACCTGTCAACCTGTTATAATCTGTCCAAGGCCTAAAGCTGCTTTTATCTAAGAAAAAAAGACTATTTACATTCATTTAACCATCCAGCAAATAAATTCACTGACCAAAAAAGTATATTTGGAGGAGTATTAGAAAGAAATGAGATTTTTAAAAGCTATTTCTGGAAAGGACAGAGAAATCTAAGAAACACAGTAGAAGCAAGAATTTTGAGGCCGGAAAACAGAATCAAAGAAAGAACAGCCTTAAGGCGTTAATAGAGAACAACAGGCCTTGAAATAACAAAGTTTCTACTCCTTCAACTAACCCAAAAAAAAATCAAAGTTAAAAAGCTGGTTCACTGATCAAGCAGCACTTTATTAATCTGTTCCTTTTTAACATTAAGGAGTTTCACAGTTGTGTAAGGGCCACGCTCCTGAATAAGTTATGTCATACACATTATGTGTGTTAGTATGATATACATGGATTTAACAATTTTAAGTATGAATGTATACTTTGTATGATTATAGAATATATCTATGAATAATAACCATTATTTCTCTAACTTAATATGTGTATCATAACATACAAATTAGATTGGTTAATAAAAATGTACAGATGAATGGAGCATTATCACCTGTAACTGACATAAGTGAATGAATCAGGAAGTCGTTGCTGAGCCTGTATCATAAAACTGAGAGACAGACATTACACCATTACTGCATGAACAAATTTAAAAAGTAGTTTTTCCTTCTATATGTACCTGCATAAATAAAACATTCCTACCTCATATAATCATGATTTTTAAAGGGTGCTTTAAAATGTGTCATTCAAGGAATACAGAACCAGAAGACCCTGTGTAGTAAATGCTTCATTTTGTATTTTGTATCTCAAACCAGACTATAAACTTCTTAAATGAATTCAATTACATTCAGAGTTTCTTCTATTGCTCTTACAGTATACCATCCCAAAAGAAACTTGTTTTAAATGATCTGTGCCACAAGGAGCTTATAATCTAGGGGAACAGACTCCATTATTCTGATAAATGGAAGCTTCAACTAGATGGCTTTACAGATAGATTCCATCTAAACTTAAGAGTTCTTAGTTGCATTAACAGGAGCAGCAGGCAACACATAATGTTTCACTATGTAATATGAACATGACCAACGTGGATTTGGGTATGCAGAAAAAAACAGAGAAACTATGGCAAAGACATCAAGAAATCTCTGCTCTCAGACCCTGAAAAATGAAAGAAAATTGACTAGAAATAAGCAAAAGAAACTCAAACCGAAGGGAGGAGGAATCTATGTTTAAGCTTTTCTTCAATCAAGAGCTCAACAGCCAAATATTAGTTACCATAGATTGCATAAACAACAAAAAGCAAAAAGGAAAACAAGTTTTCTTGTCCTTTCCCAAAAGCAAGCAGGACTAAGCAATGTCTTGAAATAGGCACAACATCACCTTTCAGCTTGAATCTTCCTATCAACTTTTCCTACCTTCTTACCAGATGTCCAGAGACCTCATGTTACCCAAGCCCCGTATCAGCTCACTATGCCCTAATCTAAAAACTAAAGGCAGGCAATCTGAACACAATCAGTAGAAACCCTTGAAACTTGCACAAGAACTGTCTGTCAGCATTTGTACTTCCAGAGAACAAACAAACCTCTAAGTGGTATGAGATTTCAGGCAGCACAACCAACAGAAATGAACTCAGGAGTGTAAGGGAGGAGATTTAGGGGCATGAAAGGCCACTGCAAAACAATCCAGCTCTGCCCTGCCCCAGAACTACCTCTACTCCTTTCCTGCCCATAGTGGTCACTCCTATTTCTCCTCCTTCACTTCTCGCACAGAAGTTTCGACCTTTATTTCCCCTTAGTCATTCGCTTTTTTTAAAATAATCTATTAGTTGGCATGGAATTGCCTTTACCAGCTAAAAAAAAGAAAAAAAAAGCTTCAAAAAGGCAAGTGAGTAAGAATGGGGTGCTGAGGAAGTCCTGCTCCTCAAACCAACCTGAAATTTGCAACCATCAGTGACAACCAAATATGTAGCATCACAGAGCAAGACTTTTCTCTTAAGATGTACAAAGAAATGTATGGCCTTCAGGGAGTTACACTCTTAGATTCTTTTCTTCTCTATACAAACAAGAAACAATCATAGAATGACATTTCAGCCAACAACTATACAAAGAAAAAAAAATGCTGGAGAGTTAAATTACCTAGAGTGCTTCAATTTCCATTTTGGTCAAAAAACTATGACACACAAACTGAAAAATTTCTAGCCTTCCCACTGCACTTCCCAAGACAAACGAAATCCACATGACTATTACTATTTTAAAGGACTCTGAAAAAAAAAATGTAAGCTATTTTTTTCCCCAAATTCTCTAGTCATTGAGAACAAACAGGAACATGTTGCTCTACCCAGGAAACTGCATTTTTTTAAAAACAATAAGCCTTTCGTCTTACCATAGGAAGGACATCCTTTTTTCAAAAATAGTTGCTACTTAAAAGGAGATTGAAGTTATAAAACCACAGTAGCACAGTGAACAAAGATATTGATAGACCTATAGGAATAAAGCTTTCCCATGAAAAACAGACTCCCTTTTTTTGTCCCAAATGTAAACCAGATTCAAAACCCAAAAGCATCCTTAAAGTACTTTAGGAGAGTGACTGTTGACAACCTAGCCAAAGTCAATCTTCTTGCTCAAAGTCTGTTAACATAATACACATTAGGCCGAGTGTGGTGGCTCATGCCTGTAATCCCAACACTTCAGGAGGCTGAGGCGGGCAGATGAGAACAGGAGTTCGAGACCACCCTGGCCAACACAGTGAAACCCCGTCTCTACTAAAAATACAAAAATTAGCCAGGCGTGGTAGTGTGTGCCTGTAAGGCCAGCTACTTGGGGGACTGAGGCAGGAGAATTGTTTGAACCCGAGAAGAGGAGGTTGCAGTGTGCCAAGATTCCACCACTGCACTCAAGCTTGGGCGACAGAGCAAGACTCAGTCACCAAAAAAAAAAAAAAAATTATACATGCTAATGGAAAGAAGTCAGAGGGAAAGTACCTCATACCCTGGGCTCTCTAATTTCTCCTTAGAGGTGCATTCAGAATACACAATGGGCTTTGTAGCAAACTTACATTTCACGTACAACTAGCTTTTAATTTCATTTGTTTGCCAGCATCAAGAGCTCACTAAAAATGTACAGTATGTCTTAATGTGACATTTGGAGAACTGAGAGCAGATTACTATTTCTCCACCTCGCTCTCCCGACTGCCCGCCCATACCATATGCTGGTAAATTCCCTCCTATCCTCTGGACTCTTTGCTGCTTGGACACAACAAAAAAATAATGGGGTGGGGGATTATGTTACACTGCACCATAAGACAAAAGACATATCTTTTTCCTTTAAAAGGGGTTTTATTTCATATATGAAGCTATATATTTAACTGTATTTGGAAGTGGGTTGATTCCTTTAAAAAGCCTGTTTTAATGGTCAGAGAAACTAAGGCCAAGACTGTGTGATAATTAGCAGGCCTGTGGTGGTTGAAGCCTCACTGGTAAATGCCTATGGACTTAAACGTAAGGAGGAAGAGAAAGGAACATCTTGCTTAAAGTGACACTGGTCACAGGACCAGAACTGTACTGATGCCAGCAAATATTCTTCTTTGTGGATCCATCAGAGAGAGGGACTTGCAAAGATTAAAAAAGTAATTTATCCTTTTGGGCACAAGATTACTAGCAATGAATTAGAGAGTTACATCTCGAACATTATTAATAAGGGGGTTAAAAGCTAGATTATCCAATGCTCAAACTCACATCTATAGCCAAAAGGGGGAGGGGCAGAAAGGGCGAAGTTCCGCAAGTTTCATTCTGTATATTGATATGTTATGATTAAGTTGCAATGTTTTATTTAGGAGCTCTCAAATACTTCTATACTAAAACATATAAAAGAACTATCCTAAGAAGGAGAGGGATGTAATAAGGAATACAGGCTTTGGAGTCAGGTGGGGCAGAGTTCAAATTCTGACCCCTGCCACTCCCTAGCTGTATGATCCTGGGTTTGTTAGTGAGACCCTATTTGCAAAACAAGGTGAATAGTATCTATGCAACTAGGCTGTGTGGCTAAAATTACACGTAGTTTCAGTACAACATATGGTACCATCAGATCCTGGAAAAAAGGGTGATTGAGTTTACTGACCATGAGATCTGAATGTACGCAAAGTAATCCTAATAATATAAAATGTAAAATATTCCTGAGATATTTACTATATATATCAGAATTTTTACAGACTAATGTATCCTTTTATTATGTATCTGTATGCCAAAAGAAAGTCAAATGAATTCTTACAAAACTTATAAAGGGCCCCTAAATTGTTTTATAAATCCGGATTTTTATATTAGGTTTAAAGAGAAGTGTACCTGACACATATTTTATCACATCTGTTATAAATATACTTTCCAAATGACATTGTTATGAAATCTCATATCCTTAAGATTGAGAATGAGGAGAATGGAAAAATTTTCCAATTTGAAAACAGCCACTTAATTTTTCCTCCAAGAAAGACTGGCTAGGAACACACTTTAACATTGGCAGAGCTGGACAACAAACTGCAAGTATTTTACTCACTAATGTAAGTTTACCTTCCATAGCTCAAGATTGTTTTACAACACTTAAAATGAAGTCGTTAGAAAAATTTCTGCATGCATTCCATTAACATTTGGTCCCACAGACTTTCTACCTTTGAAACATTTTTTATAATATTTATACTTCACTCCTTAAAATGTTTAAAATTATAAGAGGTTTCCCACAAGTTTCAAGTCGTAATGGAGTTCCTGAAACTGTCTTTGAAAACCTAATTTATTTTAGCACCATTCCTGGATATTTTTTTCACCTGTGGATGGTATTAGAAAACAAATTAAAGTGTTGTATATATCTTCTAAAATATAGTTAAATAGTATCAAATGATACTTCCACACAACTAAAGTATCATTTGAAGAAATCCTGTTATATTGAAGTAATTCAATATAACATATCAGTAGCATATTGTCAGGTTAATCCTTTTCAACACTTTTTTGCAGTATTTCCCAAAATATGCCCCACAGAACCTTGTCCTGTACAGTATTGTACAGCATGTAATTCTGGTAGGTTCACAAACTACATTAAAGGTCATGCAGGAGCAAGACTAATAATTTTACCCACAAACTTGCCAAACAAGGCTAATGCTGTCTTCATTTGGGGTGGGGGCAGAGGGTGCTTATTACCTCCAGAGCACATAACTGTTAACACTGTTTCAAGCATACTATGTTCAGACCAACTCATCCCAAGGCTCCCCACACAGGAATGAAAGCCAAACACCAACAATCTCTTGCACCCTTCCCCCATGATGACCAGCAGTCTTTGGGTCCAGCCTAACACTAAGTCCCTCCATACACTCTTCCCTCCTCCTCTCTCCCAGGTACAAAGCACTGCTCCAAGACTCCATTTAACGCTGGCAGTGAACACTTCCTTTCTAAGCCTCTAAAGTTCTTACCACCTTGACCATTCACATTAAGCCCTTCACACATGCTCTGTGTGGTCACTTTAATAAGTTTGTATTTTATGTCCTCGATCAAAGAAGCACCTTGAACACCGACACTCTGTCTTCTCTTACATCTTCTTTCTCAGCTCCGCATCTAGCAATGGACAGTGAAAGCCCTGGGTGAAAAGAGAGAAAAAGGCAACATTCCTGCAGTGGAGGTGGTATGCATGACTTTAAGCACTCCCTGAGGACAGAGAAGAGAAAGAAAAGGAGGAAATGTGTTTTCAATCTGGGTGTTCCAGCTTCAGAAAACTCATACCTACACTGGTTGAAACAATTCTGTAAATAACCACAAGGTGGCAGACAGGACCAACCAACCTTCCTAGAACTCAAAAGCAGTCACTGGTCTCACAAGCGCACTTCCCTTACCCAGAGATAGGGGTTTAAAGCATTCCTGAAGATCATCTCAAAGAATATGATGATTCCTTTCTCTTTGTGTCCCTAAAGAAAAGGGGCAGGATGAGGGAACAAGTCCATCAGCACTCCTATTAAAACTGTTTAACTTCTATCATCCTTAGCAGGGAAATGTTTATTTTAAACCAGCCTCCCCAGCCCACATCTTTGTAAAGCACCAGAGCAAATAAAACAAAAATGTCAGATCACCAGCCTGCTGAGGTGCTCTGTGCATCTCAGTCACTCATAGCTCAGAGTTACATCATCACATTGTTTTGAACAATGTAAGAAAAAAAATCTGCAGCAGAGTGTATGGTTAAAAAAAAAAAATTCTTAAGGGTTAAAATAATTAATTTAACCCTAAATCATATGGAGGCAAAATACTGTTAATTTACACCAGAAAGAACATCTCCTAGGATTGTTATTTCATTCAAATTAACATGTCAAAGCCCAGGAAAACCTGATAATGACATTACTGGTCATGGCTGATAAGGCCCTTGTATATTTCTCCAGGCTAAGATTCTTAAGTATTATAACTTTATAAGACAAACATATGGCTGAGTGCAGCCATACAAGTAATCCTACGAATGGCTTGCTTCAGTCCAAGCATTTGAAAGCAGCCTGAGAAACACAGGGAAACCCCATCTCTATAGAGAAAAAAGAAAAAAAAAAAATTAGCCAGGCATAGTGACACACACCTGTGGTCCCAGCTACTGGAGAGGCTGAGGTAGGAGAATCACTTGAGTCCAGGAAGTTAAGGCTACAGTGAGCTGTCACTATGCCAATGCACTCCAGTCTGGACAACAGAGCAAGACCCTGTTCCTCCCCTCAAAAAAAAAAAAAACATTGTACGAAGAATTCTAGAAGTACAAGATAAAGACTCAAGTTATTCCCTGTTTGTCTAAAACTTCTTCAGGTTTCTTTTCTGGTTTTTCTATAAGAAAAAAATTAACAAATCAATCAAAAATAAAATTTCCTCCGCTGTTTTCCACTGAAAAAGGCAGTCTTTCTATTTTAAACTGAGTTTTTGAACAATTCCTAAACTTGAGACAAAGATGATAAATAATTACCTCATTAATTGGCCATGAAAATTACAAATGGACTTGTAAATTACAACAAAACACTCTCTTATCCCATTCCTCCTCTAATTCAAATTGGTGTCAGGGAGCCGCAGAGCAGTCATGTGTCAAGGGACAAGAGCTGAAGAAGGTACAAAGTACTTCATAAATTTTAAGGGACAGATGAAGTATCATCTATAATCTGCATTCTCAAAAAGTTTATCTCTCATTGAAGAAAACACAAGAGTTAAATGATACAGTCACAACAGAAGTCACAAGACAGTTTTTATGATTACTAAACAAGTGTTATGTTTAGCAACTTAAAATGCATACTCTGTACCATGTTCACTGTCATGTCTCTGGAGAAAATGATCATGTAAGCAAGTTTCATTTGTGAAGATTACAATTTTTCATTAGAAGAAGCAACAATTTAGTTTTCACCTAAAACTCATTTTGTTAACAAATAAGAAAATAGAAAGTGTCCAAAATCAGTCTGCAATTCCTGTTTTCAAGAATCCGTGTAAATATTTCCCTTTCAGAACAATGTATTACAACAGCACCAAGACTACAGCTTCCCAGAATTCACATCTCTTAGGCAGCAAAAATAAACTTAACAAAAGATACTTCGTTTTAAATGTATCCTATTTTAATAGACTCTCAGACTGTAATATTTGTAGTCAAATTTTAATTTACAGGTATAGATTAACACACTAAAAAATTATTTCCATTGGTTTTCTCCATCATTAAGTTAACAGGCTGTGAATGATTACATTTTAAATTAACATTTGATTAAAACAACCAAAAACATAAATCAGTTGCACATACACACAGAAAACAGACACACAGACATACACTCTCTAATAAAATGATTCCTGAACTATCTTCAATTTCAATTAAAAAATAACATCAACCAAACACCCTCCCCCTAAATTCTCCTCTAACGATAGTTAAAACCTTCAGCTTGGTGTTCAATTTATTTCCCAAATACAGTCTGGCTCCAGTTAAACCTCATAGAAACCTTGCTGAGTTCGGGGTGGACAGACAGGGGCTGCTATACATCACTCCACTGAACTATCTCTGCAACACGGGGCCACAGAGTCTGCACAAATCACCCTTGGGAAACCTCAAGTTTCCAATACCAACCTAATTCCAGAGGCACTATCAACAGCACTCATTTTGAACACTCACTGTACATATCTCAATAGTCCTACAGTAGTAAGTTTAGACAGTCTTAATAAAAGCAAAACAGAATAGGTCACTGAGGACACCAGTTCTTTATTGCCTCTTAGCAAAAAGGAAGTACTCTCTGAATGGAAGCAGGTTTTAAATACAGAAAATTTCACTGCAGCCATTTTTCTAGGACAAAAGACAAAAATAATTTGACATCTGTTTTTCCTATCTTGAATGTTTTACCAAGGAGTCAACCACCAATAGCATTACTTATTCTCAAATTTTTTATTTCTCAAGAGGACAGGAGAAGCAAATGAGAATAATCCACATACGTAATTAAAGCCTTTCACCTTTATTGGTCAGAAAAGAGCTAAAATGCTAAAGAAATTTTAGGTCTGTTCAAAATTGATCTCTTTTAGAACCATCATAAAAGGTGAAAGGGCAAAGAAGAACAGTTTATCCAATCAGATAAACATTTAGGGAAAGGGTGCAGAGGAGAGCAGTTATAGAAAATGTGCGTTACTGAATTCTGAAGAAGAATCAGAGACTTAAAAATATGTAAATATATATATTTTCTGATCAAGTGCTCCACTAGAAGGGACAGCAAGTTAGTCATAGTTTCTGAAGTATCTCACCTTTCAATACATGTTTTAAATGCTCCTTTGAAGCTAAGACTCTCACTCTACTTACCCTAGTGATAACTGTTTTACCAACCCCACTTACAGAGGATATAGCATGCATGCATTATGGCTTAAAATTGTACATGTGATTTTATGACAGACTCCATCACATTCATAAATAGACCTTTACCTTCGTAACATCAATACTCTAACACCCCACCCCCAACATCTAAAGTCCTCTCATCATTACCAAGATTCTCCAGAATTCAGAAGGAGGCAAAGAGCCCTTGGGGTGGTGAGAGTGAACATCCTATGAAGTCAATTACTGCAGAGCAGCCATCACAATCAGAAAGGAAGATGAAAAGGAAAGGTAGGAAAATGGTTCACAACTTCACATTTCTTAAAATACCTGTGTGTAACTTAAAATGTGTGTTGCATCAGAGCCAGTGTTATAAAGGGTGGCTGGCTTTGTTTATCAGCTACTGCATACAAGAACTACAAGATCCATTCAGGAAGAAGGAAAAGGAAGCTATAAAATACTTTCTTGGTAAAAGATTTCAAAGAAGGCTCATGCAAAGGTTCCAAAGGCAGGTCCGCAGGAAAATTCTCACTAGTGTGCGGCAAAATGAGAGAGTAAAGGCAATGAGTTCTTTGATAAACTAATGTACTCCACTTAAGAGTTCTCCTTTATTATGGGATTGTAATCTTCCCTTTTTTTCTCATCATTACTTGAAATTATATTACTACTAGATAGTAGTTCACTGTTTTATCTGATATCCCTCATAAAAGAAACTTTTTAAGCTGCCTACCTTATTTAGAGCCTCTAAGTCTTGAATGGTAGAATGAAGGGCAATGCTTGCTTGATGAAAATCCACAAAACTTGGGACTAAGCAATCTTAGTGAGTGAAGTGACTGCAAAGCTGCAGAATTATTTACCTTTTACTCCCAGCTCTTATTCGCTATGAAAATTTCCAGGAAAAAAAGTATTCTAGGTGTTCTGACTCTCTCCCAAGAAAGACTCTTAAAAAAAAAAAATTTAAGAGACATTCCTTTTACATTAAAGATATCTCTAAAACTACTAGTAGAACTCTGGGCCTTGGAATAGAACAAAAAATTTGCAGAATTATGTAGGAAGATGCTGTGGACAGGATAGGTAATCAGAGTGCACCTTGCCGGGCAATTCCCCTGCACACTCTCTGCTTGCCAGGCCACTAGGCTAAGATGAGTCACTTGAGCAACACTGACTGAGTTCAATATCTGACTGCCATTTACCAGCCTGGTATCCCTCAACAAGTCACTCAACCCCTTTCTAGCTCAGTCTCTTCACCTGTAAAACAGGAATAATAACAGTATCTAAGATTTGCAAAGTGAATTCTCAGTGCCTTGACACGTAGTAAGCACTTTCTTTTGCAAACATTGGCATGTGGAACATTATTACTGTTCACTTTCAAGTTAATTATAAAAATCTAAGGAGAGGGGTGCCTCAGGTGAAGGAGGGTATCAGTAACTCTTTGGCTTCTGCCTAAATATGTCAGGCGGCAGAGATCTCCTACAACATACTCAAAATAGCATTTTAGTCTTTCTTTTTTGATTTCTTACTTGGATAACTTCTGGTCTTAAAGTAAAATACAATGATACAACACTCGAATAGTTGACAGCTTAAGAAGTAGACAAGGGAACAGAGAGATCAGAAATAAATCCACCATTTATAGTCAACTGATTCTCAACAAAGGTACCAAGAGCACACAACGGGAAAAAGAACAGTCTCTTTAATAATGGTGTTGAGAAAACTGGGTATCTACATGCAGAAGAATAAAATTAGAACCCTTATTCACACCATCCACGAAATGAACTCAAAATAAAGACTTAAGACATGGAACTATAAAACTAATAGAAAAAAACATCTGAAAAGCTCTATGACATTGGTTTAGGCAATAATGTTCTGGAAATGACCCCAAAAGTACAGGCAACAAAATAAAACACAGACCAATGGGATCACATCAAACTAAAAACTTTCTACACAGCCAAGAAAACAGTTGGGCTAAAGAGACAACCTACAGAATGGGAGAAAATAAAGTTGACCCTCAGTTCCATGAAGGGTTGCTTCCAGAACCCACCCCCCAAAATTTTCCTTATATAAAATGGCATAGTGTTTGCATATAGCCTATGAACACCCTTCCATATACTTTAAATTATCTCTAGATTACTTATCATATCTAATGCCATATAAATACTATGTAAATAGTTGTTATTATACTGTATTATCCTTTTTATTGTTTTAGTTTTTACTGCTATCATGTTTTTTATGGGTTTTTAAAAATATCTTTGATCCATGGTTGGTTGAATCTGCAGGTGCAACCTAAGTATATGGAGTGTTGACTGGATGTGCAAACCATCTGATAGGGGGTTACTATTCAAAATACATAAGAAAAACAACTCAATAGCAAAAACAAAAGCAACCCAATTAAAAAACAGAAAAAGGACCTGAATAGACATATCTCAAGACTACAAATAGCCAACAGGTATATGAAAAAATGTTCAACATCACTAACTGTCAGAGAAATGCAAATTAAAACCACAATGATAAAACCTCACACCTGTTTCAATGGCTGCTAAAAAAAAAGGCAGGGGGTGGATATGAGCACTGAAGAGGATGTGAAGAAAAGAGAAATTCTCACTGTTGGTGAGAATGCAAATTAGTATATCCATTATGGAAAACAGTATGGAGGTTACTTCAAAAAAATTTAAAATAGAACTACCATATGATCAAGTGGTCCCACTACTGGCTATATATTCAAGGAAATAAAATCACCATGTTGAAGAGATGTCTGCACTCCCATGTTCACTGCAGCACTATTCACAATAGCCAAGATATGGAATCAACCTAAATGTCCCTCAGTATATGAAGAAAGTGTGATATATACGTATATATGTGTATGTGTATATATATTCAGCCTTAAAAAAGAAAGAAATCCTATAATATAAATCCTATAATATAATATGACAATATAAATGAACCAATGAACCTGGATGATATGTTAAGTGAAATAAGCCAGGAATACAGAGACAAATACTGTATGAGTTCACTTCTACGTAGAATCTAGAGAAGTCAAATTCACTGTAGAGTAGAACAGTGGTTACCAGGGGCTGGAGAGGAGGGGGCTGTTTGAGGAGATGTTGATCAAATGAAACAAAATTTACTAGGATAATTAAGTTCAAGAGTTCTAACGTACAACAATGGTAACTATAGTTAACAACAATATATTGTATTCTTGCAAATCACTAAGTAAATTTTAAGTGTTCTAACAACAAAAAATAAGTTGAGGTAATATATATATATATATATATATGTATGTTAATTAGCTCAATTTGGCTATTCCACAATGTATACATATTCCAAATCACGTTGTACACCATAAATAACCTACAATTTTTATGTATCAATTTTAAAAATAAACTTTTAAAAAGAGAGCAGAATTTGACATGTAATCAAGAATATTTAATTAAACACACATATTTTTTTCTAATACAAATAACAACTTCTATGTAGTCTCAAATTTCCACATAGATTCAGAGTTGGGGGGATCTAAAATCTGTTGAGATGTTATCCTTTCCTTTCATTCGCAGTTCACTGGTAAATTCAAGGTAATGAATACTTGCTCTGTGCAAAGCACTGTGCTGGGATGTTGCCTTGGAGATAGAAAGGTTCACACAATATACTCTGGCCCTCCAAGAAACTTAGTTTGCTGGAATAGATAAAAGATCCTCAAAAATGGCCACAATACAAGGTAGAAATTCAATTATGAATAACGGTTATCAGAAGAGAAGTTTTCTTACTCCCAAATTCACAAATGCTTTCTTCCACTCTACCACTGCTGCCAGCTGATATCAAAACTTCTGTATCCTATCACATATATTACTCTCTTCTAGCCTTTGATCCTCAAGCTACCTACAAAGCAATTATATAAATAAATAAATAAATAAATAAATACCTGTAACTTCTAATTCTTTTCATTGATGAACTGTTACTAAGTACCTCTTATGCATAATTAAATGTGACTATATCCTACATTTAGCATCGGGTTCTTTTATCATTAGAAAAGTGGTGTCATTTTCAAACTATACTTTTTACTGAGTTATTTAAATTTATGACAGTTCAATAATAATTTAATATAGAGTGATGTCTTCTGCCAAAAAGTACTAATAAATTTACACGTCCTGGGGATGAAACCCAACTTGGCAGAACTACCAGCTATGCTGAACATGTGTGGGGCCTGGCCTTCATCGCCCGGCATCCAGTCTGCCTCCTTTGCAATGAGGTGGAGAGGGAAAATAAAAATAAAATGGATGAATTTGTTTCCTATCTGTTCACTGGTCATTCACGGTAGTAATGTTCTGGCTATTAAATGCATGCATAGGTATGTGTGTTTCAAGAATACCTGGAAATAGATTCCTTTGAATATTATCATTAGTAGTAATTCTTCAGCCTTTCTGGGGAGATCTGGCTTGTGAAAACATTCAACACTCACCCAGAACTAAGCTTGGTAAAGGGGTTGAATATATTTAAGTTCAATCAGGCTCAAAAACAACAAACTGTTGTATGAAGTAAAGAGGTAACTTCCTTGTGTAATTCACTAAGCAACTCTGATAATAACTCCAACATAAATTTTAAAATGGTTTTGAGTAGTGGCACAAGGGTTTTTATAAAAACTTCATCACTTGTCAACATAACAAATATTAAAGATAATGCATATTTATACATATGAGTCTTATCACCTTATTTTAAATTTCATTTCATCATATCTGATCCTCATTTTTATTGTAACAGAAAAATGTTACTAAATCAAAGTCAACAATATTTATGGAAGTAAATCTACTACATTAAACAGGTATACTCCTTTTGTCCATTTTCTCAACTATCCAGTTATTGCGTAACTTTTGGGAATCTGATCTTTGCCCCTAAAGTTACCAAAATTTGTTTCTCCAAAATCACCAGTGATCTCTTTAAAGAAATCCTTTTTCTTCTTGTGCCAAGAATAGTGCCAAGCTCTATTCTAGATGCTTCACTAGCATACAGAACAGACAAAATCACTGTCCTTTCCAGTAAGACAACCCACATTAAGTAAAGTATATTTTAAAAATGGACAGTGACAAGCAAAAAGAAAAAAAAAAAAATCACAAAAAGCAAGGGTATGAAACTTCAGGAAGGCAGCCAGTGCTGTGTGGCCATCCTTCCCCTGGGTCTTCCCGGCCCCACAGGGCTCTGCAGGTCGCACCAGGCTCTGCAGTCTCTCCATGCTGGGTATTCCCAGGACTGGTCTTTTAACCGCCATTCCCTGAGAAATCCCATTTATTCTCAGTCTATCTTTACAACCGACTCCTGGACTCTGACTTTTCTTAAAAACCACCACAATCCCCCACTGATTAGTTACCATTTGAAGCTGCAGAAGCATCACTTCAAATGGTAACTAAATGTCACACTAAATTTCCCCCCCCCCAAAAAAAAAATCTAGCCACACGTTTAGATTTCTCTACTTCTGATGCCCGCACCAGTGTCCCAGCTATTCCACTGAAAACCATGTAGGAGTTATCTTCAACATAGCTGCTACTTGTAGTAATTATTTCTTTTTCTTTCACACATTCAATTAGTCTTTTTTTTTTAATCCTGTTAAGTCTCCTGTCATACTTTTCATTTCTATTTTCAATGCCATGGTCATTTTTGGGGCCGTCTCTTCTTTCACCATGTACAACACAAACCACCTAAGAGACCCCAAGTCGTTTTTTAGGTGGTTGCCCTTACCCTGCCGGAATATATCCATTGATCACCAGATTTCAACTGTGTTACACAGGCACTCCACGCAGCATCTGAGGTCTATTCCAGTCCTTGCCCACATCAGTATCCACTGCCCAATCAATCCTGATGGGCAACTCAACTCAAATCCTCTGAGAAACCTTTTTGGACCACTCTATCACGTTCTCCCATCCTCTAACCTCAACATTTTTCATGTATCATTCATAAGGAACTTATCATATGTTCATTTTTATTGTTGGTTTTATAATGTACATATGAAATACCTGTGGAAACAAGATAATATAGACACTAGTCAATAAAAGACTGTATTGCTCCCATACAGGGACCATAATCCTGTACCTCTTTTTACTTTCCACAAACATCTAAAACTGAAATCTGGAACTCGAGTGGCAGAAAGCTCTGTAGCAATGACTATGTTAACTTCTCCAGGTTAAGACAAAGTAGATCAACAAAGTAGTGAGACTAAAATCCCACAGCAGAGGTAAAAATCCATGTCCGGTCAATTCATTATTTATTATCTGCAAAACAGTGCATTTCATCTAGAAGTACTCACCCCTCACCCCACAGGCCTCCACCACACCCTGTCTCATTGCCAGACCCCTGAGGGTTTCCTCAGTTTTGATTTATGCCTTTGCCCTTTTCCTTACATCTTTGGAGCACTAATCCACATTTGACTAGTCCTACTTCCTAATTTCTTATTTCATTCTTCAATGACTTTGTTTTTTATATCTTTCTTTTATCCTCTGTGATTTCTTTTCACATTTTCCAAAATATCCATTGTTAGCTAGGCACAGTGGCTCATGCTTGTAATCATAGCACTTTCGGGGAGAGAGGTTAGAGGATTGCCTAAGCCTGTGAGTTCAAGACCAGCCAGGGCAATATAGCGAGACCCCAGCTCTACAAAAACTAAACAAATTAGCTGGGCACTCTGTAGTCTTAGCTACTCAGGAGGCTGAGGTGGGAGAATTGCTTGGGCCCAGGAAGTCAAGACTACAGTGAGCTGTGATTATGTCACTACACTCTGGCCTGGCAGACAGACTAAGACCCTCTCTCTAAAAAATAAAAAAAAAAAATCTATTGTTTACACAATTTGACTGAAGTTCAATATCCAACATGCTAAAATGAAAATACCTGCTTCTATATTAAACCTGATATGAATTCTTCACTAATGACAACCTGACTTCAAAAACCTTTAGGCAAAGAGAAGACACATTTAATTCTATTTATGTAAATGGATAGAGATATGTAGATATAATTATGGAAAATCATTACCAAAACATATCTGATCTGAATGATTTCCTCCAAGTTAAAAACGTACTGACTTTAAAATAAACACGAGAATGACCCAGGTAGGAAACAATTGTTACTCCAGAAAGGATTAAAACTTTATACCAGTTGGTCTATTTTAATGTTCTATTTGATAAACTAGTATTTAAAACAAGACTCCTTCATAATGAGTCATCATTTAATTAATATCCAAAAACCTTGAGAGCCAATAATGGTTCAACAAAACAGCTGGAAATCAAATATCAGAGATAATTACTCACAGCTGGCTTTATTCAACTGATGTCATATTAAATAAATTTATCCCACAGACCTTTTCCCCTTCCCTAAAATAAGAAAACAAATTCTTTAAGAAACATAAAAGGCTCTTTGTGTAAGATTTTTTAAGTGTGCAGAATATATTTCACTATTAAAGATTTTCAGCAGAAATACACTGCGGTATTTCATACCATTCTGTGGGCTTGCAATATTTTGAACTTTGTTTTTCTTAAATTTTGCTTAAAACTTAAACAAAAATAGCAAAATGGTATTGGTTTACTATATTTTGATATTGGGCTAAATTTATTATTTTTGTAGAGATGTCACATCTCAAAAGCTTAGTAATATAAACTATCAAGACGAAGTATTAGTTTCAAGCTTACTGTTTCAAGACATTATTTAAACCATTGTGTTGTATCACCCAAGTTATATGAATATATTCATATAAATGATTATCAACAATAACAACTGCATGCCAAGCACTGTGCTGAATGTTCTATATCTATTATCTCTAACTCCCACAAAATTTCACATGTAGATAATTTACATCTAATAATCACCAAAGGGAAAGATATCAAAGACAGTTTTCAAACTGCTATATACATACACTAACTCCATAATAAGCCAGGTTATTATTTATCTGCTACAGAATTTTCAAATCCAAAATACAGATATTTTCATTTTTGCTCCTTTTATTCACTCAAATTCATTCCTATATTCTCTCCCCCTCTTTCCTTCCTCTCCCCTTTAATAAACAAAGAAAAAACAAAAACTACCAGTACTACTGCTATGTTATGATTATCCACCCAACAAACTTTGATGTCATATTTTATGAAACCTCACAATTAGTCCTGATATGTGAGATAGTACTACCATTTCTTCATACTCATCTAGAGAGACCCCTGAGGTGATTTTTACCGATGTAATAGTCCCTTTGTTTTTTAGATCCTCTTTCATCTTTCAGTAACTCCTTCTTGGCATTTTTTAAAATTATACAGTCTCTAGCACATAGTAAGAACTCAGATCAAATGTGTTGAGTCAGTAAATAAAACTTTTCTTCCAATGCACTAGAAAAAGTGATTTTTATGCTTAACAAAAAATTTAAATAGATTAACATCAAATTTTCTTGACATGTCTTAGACAGTTCCACTGGGTTCATGAATGCATTTTAAGGAAGTATTTTATCAGATCTTTTATTTTTGCACATAAGCCTAAATTATTTTGTGCAATACACGATATGAAAAATATAAGCTTATATTTACAATGCTCTTGCATTTTCATTGAGCTTTTATAAACTTTCTTATATGCTTTATTCTATCAATATAAACAACCATTTTTACCCCCTCCACACAAAACAAAGTATCCACAAATAACCACACCTAATTCTCCACCAAGACAAAGTGCTTATCCAACACTCAACATTTATACCTCATAATAAAATGTCTCCATGATCATCACTCATTATGTGAAGGACTAGCAGGATGTTATTGGGGGTTCTGTAGGGAAAAAATGCTGTCACAGTTGCCACATTTTACAAATCTGTAAAATAGGTAAAATAATAATATATAAAATTATTGGAATAAGAAAAACCACCCCATTCTTCTAATTGAATCATTTACTTCAAGCATGCTCATCTTTTGGTAGGGATAAATATCTACTAGCTATCTTTTCTGGAGCAGTAAGACACAATAAATAAATAAATAAGTCCTGTACAAAGCTCAGCAAGTGGTGCACAGTCATCATCAGAAATGATTCCTTTTGAAACAGGTGTTTGGGAGTGAGGAGATACCAGGTAATAAAAAGAAGATTCTAGATTATAGCCCACTGCCTAAACTCTCTGGCATTTCACCTATTTCTTCCCTTCCTGGGTAATCTTATGGGTAAAAAAAATAAATAAAGGAACAGCAAGAGAGACAACTGAAATGTGTACTTTAATATACCTTGCATGCCAGCACAGTGGGTAAGAGATTGATCTCTGGAGCCAGGCTGAGATAAAATCTACACCTCTGCCACATGCATGCTTTTTAACTATGGACAAGTTACTTATAATCTGAGAATCAATTCCATTTGGAAACTCAATGCACAAGGTTGTTAGGAGGTTAAATGAGAGAACACCAGCAAAACCCTTAGGTTCTATTCTGGTAGTTGGGAGACACTGCACAGAAGTAGGCATGATTTAAGTAGGTTCTATAACTGAGGTTCACTAATGTATACAACAAACCTAAATTTTAAGTGTAAAGATTTAAGAGTAAGCTTCCCGGGTGGTTGAAAATTGTTTTCTAAGAAAAATTATAAGAATTTTTTTCTATATAAAGATCCCCAGACTTTTGATACAGGATCTCAATCTGTCATCTAGGCTAAAGTGAGGTGTTGTGATTATAGTTCACAATTTTCCACAAACTCCTGGGCTCAAGCAATCCTCTTGCCTCAGTCTCCCAAGTAGCCGGGACTACAAGTACATGCCACCACATCCAGTTAACTTTTTTTTTCTTTTGAAGAAACACAGTCTCACTATATTGCTCAGGCTAGTATTAAACTCTTGGCTTTAAGCAGTCATCCCACCTCAGCCTTCCAAAGTGCTGACATTACAAGCATGACCACCACTCCCAGAAAAGATACTACATTTTTAACAAACAAAAATATGTTAGAGACATCACACAAATGAACAAAATTTATGGTTTACTTTATGGTTGTTTGCATGCAGCATTCTGCAGATTTTTCTCTCCAGAATGTTATAATGCATGCTTTAAAAGACTATAAAAGTTTAGAATATATTTGGAAGATAATCTAAATAACTACAGCTCTCTTTAAAAAGTCTCAACTTCGTCTATTAAGCAATAGATTCTTGAAAGGTATCATCATGCTTGATTTACTTATCAAACCTGATCACACAAGGAATCAAATTTAGTATGTAAGAAGATAAGCAATTTTATTTGGCTATGATTAACTAACACAATTGCCATCACAATCTAAATTATTTTGTTTTTTTTGAGCTAGGACCTCGCTCTGTCACCCAGGCTGGAGTGCAGTGGCATGATCACAGCTCATTGCAGCTTTGACCTCATGCGCTCACAGGCTCAATCAATCCTACTGCCTCAGCCTCCTGAGTAGCTGGGACTACACACACGCATCATCACACCTGGCTAATTATATTTTTTGTAGAAACGGGGTTTCACTGTGTTGCTCAGGCTTGTCTCAAACTCCTGGGCTCAGCAATCCCCCTGCCTCAGCCTCTCAAAGTGCTAGGGCTACGGGCACGAGCCATGGTGACCAGTCTAAATTATTTCTTCAGTTAAAGAACACTTTCACAAAAAGAAAACCCACAGGGAAACTACATATTGTATATAATACAAACTTCTGAAAATATAATTTAACTATTCATAAAGAAACTGCCTCCCAACACAGTTAACATCGCTTGTAATCGCTGGCTTTCTAAAACTAATACCAGAGAAAATATTACTATGAAGTTCAATTTTACTAACAATTTGTAATCCATTTAGAATAATTTCTGAAAACAAATTAATACATACATCTCAAAATCTTTAGGATGACACACAAAAATCCTATTTTTTTAATGTTTATATCCAGAATGTTTTTTTAACCATACATAGGAACGTCTTCATTTAACATACTTTTCTTTTCTCCCATGTAAATCCCCATCTTCAATCAGAAGCATTTTTTAATACTATGAATTCAAAACCTATAATTTAAAAAAACTTTAATTTCTAATTAGTTTCAAATACTTGATTACTAGTATTTCTAATTAGTTTCAAACAGAAGGCTAAAATGTAATACAGACCAAGTTATAGAAGAAATTGTTATAGTGCTTTTACCTTTTAAACCCTAATGTGGGTAAGTACACTCCACCTTAATATAATTTCCTACATTGTACTCAAAAAATTTCATTGTGGAAGAGAAAAAGAATGATGTACAGGAATATGTGACTAGAGCATGCACTATAAATTCACTTAAATCAAGTCCACTTCCTTTTGAAGTCGTTACTTTAAGTCGCAAAGTAGCAGATAGTTTGCTACATATAGAAAAAGAAACATTGAATGTCTTGTTAAAGAAACGTACCTAACTCTGGTCTAAGCTCTGTGCACAGGCAAGGCAGTTGGTTAGAAGCTGACTTTCTTCAAATTGCTACTGAAGTTTGCTATTGAAATAAGTGAAACAAACACTTTCTAGCCATAGTCCCAACACTGCCAACTATATCCATGTGTTATGAATGAGAATTTAAAATCAGAAACAGATGGGTTTGAAGCTTCAGTTCCAGCATTTACTAGCTGTGTGACCTTAGGCAAAGTATATCAACTGTCCTCATCTGCATAATGTGAGAAAACAACATAGTCTTCATTGAGTTTGGGGCATAAAGAAGATTAAAACAGGCAAAATATAAAGCACAGTGCCTGGCTTTCTGTATCAGATATTAACATTTTATATAAAAGCAAAACTAGCAGTTATCAATAGGAAAGAATGGGGGAGAATCAATCAGTAAAAGGTACAGTTCATAAATACAATTTTAAATGTGAATAGATATGTGTCTACAGTATACGTAACAGACTATTTAAAGCCTCTGCACAACTAGAAACGTTGAACAAATAATATACTATTTATTTGTAATACTATATATTTATTGATGAAATAATCTCATTAGACTAAAAAAACTATGTAAGAGTCCGATTAACATCAATTCAGCATCACATTTCACATTTAGCTATTAGAGTTTAAATGCTTTCTTTTTTCATATAGATGAATAAAAGCTTGATTGGAGGGAGATCAATAATACCTGTGTTATAACTGGCTCATATTTTTCCCACAGGATCACTCACCTGATGATCTGAGAACAATAGTATTTCTTCTAAATAAAGAAAAAGGATGCAGCTGCCTCTATCTATAAATAGAATGCTGCTAAACGAGTTGAGAACACTATTGTTCACACCGTCAATTTAAATCACTTCCACATTTCTAATGAGGAGGTCAAGTTGTAGAATTGTTATAATTTTGAATACTGAAAAAAGTCACTAAAATTTAATATGCTATAATATGTATATGAATAATTTTTCAGTGGTCAGACTTGACTCTGAAATACTCTTTTTAAGAGACCTCTTGGACAACAAAAACAACACTACACTCAGTTTTCTTGGAAACATCTATAGGTTAATCCCACTATATGTACTTAAATCAAAAGAAAAGAATTTTCTCCATACAGATTCAAGCAACACATTTTTCCTAAGAGAATAATGATGCCCAGCCATATTTACCTAAGAGTGGAATCTGAGGTTACAAATTATTGTTTGTAAAATGGAAGGAGGGTGATGCAAAATAAACAGCTGTGTTATCCAGGAAAGCGGCTGAGGGAGATACTGCAGATGGGCGCTGCAAATGACAGAGGTGGCAGAGGAAAACAACTGAGGCAAGTATTTTGGCATCAGACCCAGTTGAAATCCTAACTTTGCTATTTTGCTGTAAGATTCTGGGAGAGTTACTTAAATATCTCTAAGCTTAAATTTCACCATATATAAATTAAGGATGATACTTACACTTTATGGTGTTGCCCTGAAGACCAAATAAAGTGAAGTATATAAAACACTTACACACTGGCCATTATACAGCTATTGATACTGTTTCCATTTTAAAGAAAAGGGGGATTAGCCAGTCTCCAAAAAAAGCCAAATAAGAGTGACAGTTAAGTAAGAGCTTCTCACAAGGCAGCCAGTGAATTTCTGGTTCCTTCAAGTTCCAAGGTCCAACTTGACAAATAATGCTAGTAAAACTTCATTCTTCTTGGTAGATTCAATTAATATTGAGCAAATTGGGTAAATTAAAAAGACTTGTTTTTGTGTGCCGTTCAAGATACTTTGGATGCTCTCCTGAATAAGTGACAACAGTCATCTCTAAACTTTTTTTTTTTGTTTGCAACCATGAAGGGTTTCTTTGGTAATTACCTATTTCTCCCTTGCTTTGGTAATTACCTATTTCTCTCCGCCCACAAAGAGAATATTTACACAAAATGTTCAATAAGGAACTCTGTAAATGACAGGTGTTATCTATTTAAAAGCAGCGCAACTTGGGTAGGAAATTGTTTAATGACCTGTGATAACCTTATAAGTGCTCTCAATAAAGATGGTTTAGGTACTGTCTCTTAGGAAACTGGAGATTAACTAGATAATCTTAAAGTCCTTCTAGACTCAAGACACAAAACGGAGAGCCAAAGGCAAGGCATACTCCTTCCTTTGCTTTTTGTTCAACTACAATCTACATCTATATTTATACCTAAGTACTAATGCTTTCCCACATAAGGAGAACAATGAAAGATAAAGGATCACTGATCTGCATGCAGTTCCTGGAATTTATTGCTGGTTGGGGACTGAGGTTGGAGAAGAAGCAGGAATATCGCCTCCATTTTCTTTTGGCAAAAATGCAATGCAGGCACTCTTAAGAATAAAAATCAGTAAAACCTTCTAGTTAACATTTATCTCCTTTAAGAAGAAAATATTATAAACTTTTACTACAATTTTGAAATGTCAAATAAAACAAGTATTTTAAACAACCCAAATTAGAAGTACACCCTCAGGCACCTTCTGCTAGGCCCACCACAGACATTCATCACACTTGGCTGCAGCCAGTCTCAGTCCATACCCCAACTCCTAAAAGCCCAGCTTCCCTACCTCAACCTTCATGCCACTGCCACTGCCATAGGAGGAAAGGAAAATGAATGGAATAACTTCAATTACTCAAATAATTGTCCTAAAAGGATCATTCCTTTCTTATCATGTTCTAGCAGCACAAATATGTTGGGAGTGTTTTTTCAAAGTCCAAATGAGAAAACAGACATTATGATGGACAGTTACTGTCTCATAAGGTTTCCCCTGCCCCTAAAGAATCGACTTGGTGAAGAATTCCTTTAGACAGATTAGATGCCAAGATTACAGACACCAAGTGCAACAAAACTTCTAGTGTTGTAAAACATGTTCTTTAAAAAGCCATTAATTATCCATTTTGGCTAACAGACATAGTCAATTAAGTCAAAGATCTGGCTCTGAAACCATAGAAACCATTTTAAAAGAGTATGGATTTATGATTCCCAAACTGTAAAAATAAAATAAACACGTAATTTGGGAGTATTAGCAATAATAGATAAAAACAGTAATGCCCCTTCTCTCCCACTCGCTTAGTAGTAGCCCTGTTTGTGGGCTTTTTTTGTTGTTTTTGTGGTTTTATTTTCAATCACTGCTGAACAGCACACCCTACAGGCTAGCATTTTTACTGCTATCACAGAGCAGCTTCGTTCAGGCTTTCTCAGCTATAACCATCTAAGATCCTTTCAAGGGACAATGCTTGGAATCTGGCATAAGTTTAATGACGTTTATACATCATGAAGTATTATGTAACGAAGGCACAATTGGGCAATACCTTTTCTGCACCTTGAAGGGACAGACACTGCAAGAATCCTGACCAGTCAAATAAACTGAAGAGCCAACGAACCAGCCAAGTGGGAGAAAATGGTTCCTAAAATGAGCACTGGAGTCACTGAGCTTCTTAAATAATACATAGTCCTGAGCCCCTCTTTAGCTGTAAATTGGGTAAACGCTGTAGTGGGTAAATCCCTAGGTTATTTTAACCCAATACAATATAAACACTCTGTAAATGGTTGTTATACTACATTTATTTCTATTGTTGTCATTTTTAGTTTTAAGGATTTTTCTTAATATTTCCCATTCATGGCTAGTTGGATACTGCACCCACAAATACTGAGACCAACTGTACTTTTAACAAGGAGTGCATTGTGAGACATATGAGATGTATTTACTAATTAAATGGCAGAGGTCTGCCAACAGACAAAAGTGTTGTTTTATTCCTTGAGAAAGACCAAAGTCACACTTAGGAATTACCACGTCTTCTATAAAGCTGCTCAAACTAATTCCAGGAATTTCTCCTGTCCTAAATAGACAATCAGTTTAGGTGTGGAACAATAAAACAATGCTCAGTTACGGCCCTACTAGAGAAACAGATAACATCTCATATGTTCTCCTACCTGGAAACTCCTTACCAAGAAACTCATTATCTCCTTTCCATTAACTGTATTTCTTCTCACAACAGAATTATATTTACTGAACATTCCCACCTTTGTTTAAGGCCAAAAGGAAGGTGAAATGCATAAAGATTCAATTTTCTAATCCTCTTAAATCTTGTCAAAACAAGGAAGAGGAAATGTGCAAAAGGTGGCTGTCAATCAAAATGGAAAATTAAAACTACTCAGCTGGAATTTCATATTGCCTTT
Source organism: Aotus nancymaae (assembly GCF_030222135.1). NCBI lineage: Eukaryota > Metazoa > Chordata > Mammalia > Primates > Aotidae > Aotus > Aotus nancymaae. Next base: position 1,780,914 of record NW_026988447.1, on the reverse strand, counting down.
AAATGCTGTGTTTGCCACCTTTTTTCTCACCTACATTTCCTTTTAAAATTTAAAAATCTCATTGTCTCCTCACTATAGTTTAAGGTTGTCCCCTGTTCCCAATTTGAGTATCACAGGAACCATACTAACTAAAAGTTTCCCTGTGTGAATCTCTGGGGAGATTTATATTATATTTTGGAATATATTATGGAAGTTTTAGGATGTGCTGAATTCCAAATATCCAAAAATTTTTGAAATACTGCTTCACATCTAAATCACTTTTATGTAAGCTACTAAAAAGTGGCTCATACTATATACTTATAATAGATTATACACCTGATTGACTCTCTAAGCAAACAATCATACCTATGGTGCATGGATTATTCTCACACCCATTTCTATCAAAACAGAACATTTGTCTTCGCCCACTTGGCCTATTATAGAATCCATAAGAAGCAGTATAGTAACATGGGAAGGGATCTGACTGAGATATGGAATCAAATCTTATCTGAGAACCTGAGCAGGTCACCAATTCCCTCTGTGTCTCTGATTCAAGAGATCCCTTGATTCTAAAATCTCCTTAGTCAATCATGAATTCAGCCTGCTACCTATCCCCAGAAGCATATTATTTTACAAATTATCAGCACAATAACATGGATAAACATCAATCACTAACCATTTGATCTTAAATACTAAATATAGTCACTGGTTTCTGGAGGTAATCTCAATTAAAAAAAAAAAGGCAATGTGAGTGGAAGGAAAGATAACATAAGAATGTGTTTGTAATCTGAATTCAGTAATACCAAGAGTATGCATTCTCCAAAACATAGTACACAAGGACAACCTTATGAGTGAAAGGATTTCAACAGATGTAAACACAGTAAGAGACAGGCAATAATAAGTGCTGAGAAAGAAGGAACCACTATTACTGTCCTTTCTATATCCAATCTACCTAGTTTTCTTGCCATTTCACCAATATATTGAATTCTATTTGCTTCTCTAGTTAAACAACCTCCTAGTTAGCTGACTAAGAACATTCTTTCCTATGGACTCCTAGGTGATAACATATCATTTACTTAAAATTATACTGCCAAATATTAATGGTTATAAAATCATAAAATGCTACAGCTAGAAAAGTCCTCAAAAAGCATCTATCCAGGGCCGGGCACGGTGGCTCATGCCTGTAATCCTAGCACTTTGGGAGGCCAAGACAAGCAGACCACAAGGTCAAGAGATTGAGACTATCCTGGCCAACATGGTGAAACCCCATCTCTACTAAAAATACAAAAATCAGCTGGGCGTGGTGGCATGCATCTATAGTCCCAGCTACTTAGGAGGCTGAGGCAGGAGAATCACTTGAACCCAGTAGGCAAAGGTTGCGGTGAGCCAAGATCACACCACTGTACTCCAGTCTGGCCACAGAGTGAGACTCGGTCTCAAAAAAAAAAAAAAAAAAAAAAAAAGCATCTACATAACCCTAATTTTATAAGGAAACCAAAGCCAAAAGAAGTTAATCAACTTGTAAAAGGTCAGATTCCTTATCTAACCACTCAGTTTATCATTGCAAAGATCCTTGCTGGATACACTATTTATGGACTGAGAGATAGAAGTGTTTAAAAATTAAAACACAGGCCCTTCTTCTGTTTACTCAAGTAATTATTAAGCATTGACTGTATACCATGCCAAGCACTGAGGCTTGTATATGTCCTTTTAATGCAAGGTTAGCTAATTCTAAGTTTTATTTAAAATACCTTTTACTTGCAAATTTGCACATACTTTTCCCTGATCAGCCTACAAGAACTCTACAAGTAACTTTCAAGGATGGATATTTTCCGAAAGAAACAGCAAAGATTCAATTTCAGGAAAATGTTGGGGGGCAACCGGAGGAGGCAAGACAGAAACACTACACATGCCTGGGAAAATCGAATCACTTCTGTACTCGACCTTGAAAAGTTAGTTCGGTTGAAAGGATTAGGATAAGAGACTCTCACAGTGTTTAGTTTTATTTCTAAATTATTAAAACTACCAAGATGGACATCTAAGAGTCATTCTAAATTTACCAATTTTAATAATAATTTTGGATCTCCAAAGTTGACATTATTTAATTAATAAGTCTGAGTCTCATTTTTCTTTTCCACAGTGAGGAACTGTAACAATGATTCTCACACTTCACTGTACATTACAATCTCTTATGGAAGCTTTTTAAGTCTGGTGCCCAGGCCACACTCCAAATCCATTAAATCAGAATCCCTCTCAGGTCGGGGGGCGGGGGCAACCCCAGCAAGATTTCTTTTTTTTTTTTTTTTTGAGACGGAGTTTTCGCTCTTGATACCCAGGCTGGAGTGCAATGGCGCGATCTCGGCTCACCGCAACCTCCGCCTCCTGGGTTCAGGCAATTCTCCTGCCTCAGCCTCCTGAGTAGCTGGGATTACAGGCACGCGCCACCGTGCCCAGCTAATTTTTTTGTATTAGTAGAGACGGGGTTTCACCATGTTGACCAGGATGGTCTCGATCTCTTGACCTCGTGATCCACCCGCCTCGGCCTCCCAAAGTGCTGGGATTACAGGCTTGAGCCACCGCGCCCGGCCAAGATTTCTTTTTAAAGTTCCCCAGATGTTTCAACGTATAGTCAAGGGAACCACTAAATCAGGCAATCTCTTGCACCTAACCCAGTGCCAAAATTCGACATCAAAGTCAACTCAAGTCCACTGCACCAGGGAATTTTCATGCTAATGAAGGCTAGTAGTGTAATTAAGTTGTTTCACTAAGGCAAATAAAAAATTATTGGAATAATATCGTAACAGACCAATATAAAAAAGTGTAAACAACCCAAGCGAAAGGCATATAGCAAGTATTTAAACACCAAATAGATATAAGACAGCAACAACTAAAACCAGAAGCTAAAATAGAAGACAATTTGAGCTAAGAACACTTGTAAAATACATAACACTTAGAATTAATTATGAATCCATGAATTCACAAAGTAATTTCTGTTTCCCCATCTTTCTCTGTTCAGTGCTCTCACAGAGCACTGTGCTTTAAAATAATACACCAAACAATCTTTCTCTAAAATAATCTCTCCTATCAGGATTGACAATGAAAATAACGCCTTCAAAATAAAACTTCCTACCTTTTTACAAATATGAAAGCTATATGAAAACACCCTAGTGTTAAGCTCAACACCTTTATGGACTTTCATTTTTAATTCATGTTACTCTGCAGTTTTCCCCTTCACCTCAAAATAATAGCAGAAACAGCAACAACAAAATTAAAACCATGATGTGGTTATATGTATTATTCTGGCTGATTCTTAAGCATTAAGTCAGAAAAAAAATATAAAATGTATTATATGCTAATCATAAGTTTTAATACTATTTTTTAAACAAAATGAGACATATTAAGTCCAGCAACCAAATTATGTAAAAATGACACAGCACTCTAAATTTTCAGCCATTAGGCACATAAAAGCCAGTCTCTCTTAACTAATACCTCTCAGAAAACATAAGTGTATTTTAGTATTGTAAGATAAACATATTATAAAATGCACATATATGAACAGTTTTATGTACATTAGAGCAAATACAAATTTTGTACAACATTCTGTGAATTCTAGATCACTCAATAAACACAAATGCCACAGTTAACTCACACTGAAATTATCTGGGACCATCATTACACTCCATTTCATGGATAATTGAAATCTGATAGTCTATATGACTTGGGACTCCCCAACAAAGAAAAAATGTTTTCAAACTCTGCTTCTTAACCTCATTGTTTACAATATTCAGATAAGTCTTCAGGGGTAAAGTCTATATAAGACTTTGTAGCACAGTGTCAAGTACACATCAAATTTAGTCCCTAAATAGTCCCTAAAAATTTGTTCAAGAAAAGGTTAAACTTTTAATTCAACAATAAAAGAGAGAAGGTAGCTATCAGGTTCAAATCAAGTATTTAGTAAAATTTAATATAAATCAGATGATTGCCCTAAGAAAGACTGGAGTAACAGGATATCTGGATTCTAGTCTAGATTCTGCTATTAATTATTTAGGGGACAACCCACTTAACTTACACTGAGTTCAGTGTTTTTTAACCTGAAAAATGAAAGGAGATAGAATAATCTAACTTCTTAATTTCCTTTTAACACAAAATTCAAGCAAAGTATACAGTGTATTAAAAAGTCAAGGCAACTTTACTCAGTCACCATGAGTAGAAAAAGCTAAAGAAGTCAGGTACAGTGGCTCTTGCCTGTAATCCTGGCAGTTTGGGAGGCTGAGGCAGGAGAATCACTTGTCAGGAGTTTGACACCAGCCTTAGAAACATGGCAAAATCCCATCTCTACAAAATATACAAAAAAACTCAGTTGGATATAGTGGTGTGTGGCTATAGTCCCAGCTACATGAGAGGCTGAGGTGGAAAGAAGGCCTGAACCTAGGAGGCAGGGGCTGCAGTAAAATGAGATTGAGCCAGTGCACTCCAGCCTGGGTGATAGAGCTTGTCTTTAAAAAGGCAGGCAACATCAAATAAATCAGCACCTAATATGCTGTAACACTTCCACTACATTCTGCCTTTACTTTTTTACATCACAATTCTGAAAATATTTCTATTAAATCCACAGGTACCAGAAACGGTGTTTCACTGCCTGTTTTTAGGACTAACTGGTAATTAAGACCAGAAACAGAAAGATAGCAATAATCCTGATTTACAGGACTATTTGCATACTGCTGTTAAAAAAAAACAACATACACAAGTAGTTTAACTATTTAAAATGGGGAAAACTCTACAAAGTACTTTAAGTAGTTGACACTGAACTCATTTGTAATTTCCCTTTCTTTGTCACGAGATGAGAAATTTAATTTTAATAACAAGCAATAAATGACTTTCAAAACTAGTGTTTTTGAAAACTTAGATCTAATGCTACTATGTTGTTAGGAAACTGCTTTACTCTGAAAATTAAAAATCTGTTGTTATTTAGGAAAACATTAAACAAGATACCTATCGCTCTAGAAGTGATGATTAACTGCTCAGGTTAAATATCTCTGTATCTGAAAAATCATTAAGATTGTGAGTGCAAAGGCCAATATGGAAATTCATGCATGTGAATTCTCTTTTCACGTTAAAGTTAAAAAAAATAAAACCAAACAACTGTATGGTATAACTTAAAGTACTTGAAACAAGTTGAACCTGCATCTACACTGACTTGTGGCATATGGTATAATCCAACTTTGAAACCAATATTTATACTCCCCATCATAAATTACATTAATACTCAAAGTATAGGGAATAGAAAAGTACAATATAAGTCTGACTTATCCAACAATTTTGGGCACAATCAGCAACATTTCTGCAGCCAAACCCCAGCTCTATTCACTCCTCCAATCCCACTACTTGGTCACCTTCTATTCTCTTGCTTTACTAGATCGGCAGCAACCTACCCATACTTCGCACTGAAGCTGGAGGGATCAGCACTAGCAAAGCAGAAAAGGACGGCAGTCAGGGGAACACGAGCTAAGTTACCCAAAACCTCAGCTTCTGGGTCATCTCCTGATTCCAAAACAATCCATATACTGCTGGATCCTCATTATTCATGGATTCTGTATTTATGAATTTGCCTACTTGCTAAATCTGTTTTTAACTCTAACAGTCACTCCTGGCACTTCCATGGTCATTCAAGGGAATGCAGAGAACACCAAAAAATTTTTGTCCAACAAACATATTTCTAGCTGAGGCTGAACAAGTGGCCGTCTACGTTTCTGTTTTAGTGCTTATACAGTAAACAAGTTTCTCTTCACGGTACTTTAGGTCTCAGGTTTTTCTCATTTTTGTGTTTTCTCTGGCGATTACACTGTTTAAAATGACCTCCAAACAAAATGCTGAAGTGCCATCTTGTGTTCCGTAAGCACAAGAAGCCTGTCATGTGCCTTACAGAGAAAACGTGTTTTGATAATCTTCATTCAAGCTGAGTTATAGTGCTCCTGACCAGGAGTTTCACGTTGATAAATCAACCATATATATTAAATAAGCTGTTTTTAAACAAAAGCACACATAATACAGGGTTATGTATTAATCAGCTGATGAAAATGTGACCAGAAGTTTGCAGAAACTTAAGCCTGTATTTCCCCTAGGAGCAATGGTTCATTATTTGCTAATTCAGTGGTTGTGGTGTCTTTACAGTGTGTAACTACCACAAATAAAATTAATTAATACTGCTAATAACAACATAAATTAATATTACTTGATGAACCTTCTACTAGGATTTGCAAAGTCTAGAGCAAGAAAAGCAAAACATTCTAAGTAAAACAACTAAGATTACAGGGCTAATTTTCTAGATCCAACCTCTACCTGCGCCTGTTTTTAGAGCAGTGTTAGTACCACAACATTTTATAAAGTTTTGAAATTACATTCTCACCACCACATCTGTTTATAATAGCAATCTGGTCTCCTCAGAACTGATTATAGCTGCATTAAAACACACAATGGGTAAAATTACCCAGTACCAAGCAATTCCACTCTATAAAGTGCTTACACAAGATTGGATAGTCTAATACTTAATGCAGTTTGTGAGCACTCACAGTACTATACACACAGAAATGATCTATTTAGGAAACTACATACCCAAAGTAATTCTCTGATTCTTTTTCACTGTTTACAAAAAACAGTATCTTATTTTAAAAAAGGGGGTGAGGAAATGAGGGAGGAGAGATGAAGAGGAAGAAGAAAAATTAAAACTTTAGGCCAGGCAGGTAAAACTTTAGGCTCATGCCTGTAATCCCAGCACTTTGGGAGGCCAAGGCAGGTGGATTACAAGGTCAGGAGTTCAAAACCAGCCTGGCCAAGATGGTGACACCCCATCTCTACTAAAAATACAAAATGAGCCGGGTGTAGTGGCGGGCGCCTATAACCCCAGCTACTTGGGAGGCTGAGGCAGAGAATTGCTTGAACCCAGAAGGCGGAGGTTGCAGAGAGCCAAGATCGTGTCACTGCACTCCAGCCTGGATGACAGAGCAAGACTCCCTCTCAAAAACAAACAAAAAAACTAAAACTTTAAAAGCAATATAGTTTCGAGTGCCAGTTATATTTCTTATTCAATAAATAAATATTTTAGCTTTACCTTCTGCTCTTGTTCTGTATTTTTATTTAGAAAAGTATTTCACAGAATATGTTTCATGACACTTATGCAGAAAGGTGGCTTAGTCAAGTCAACCATGTTTGGGAAACATATATACTACCCTCTCCTGCCTTAGAGAGGCAAGATGCAGATTAGAAAATCAAGGGCTCAAAAAATGCTTGCAGTAAATAACAAACCTGTTTAATCCAAGTTTAATTTGGACCCAAAAATAATTTGTCCACAACATCCTTTTTGCAATAAACAAAGTAACAAACATTTATAAAATATCAAAATTTAAGAAAATAGACTACAAAGAGAAATTACATTAAACAAATGTGTTCATAAGAACCAGGTTTACTTTTGTTTCTTTCATACTTGTTCTTGACAGTTGCACCAGAATGCAACCAATAAGCAGATTAATATACACTGTACTATTCAGAAAATGTAATATGAAATCTGAATTCACTTGGAAACTCCATGCCTAAGTACACTCAATCCCAAGAGTGATTTCCAAGAAAACCACGAAAACAAACACAGTGAAAATTCATTTTAAATAGACAAGTTGGCATTCAATAGGTAGTAATTAAACATGGACCACGGTAGATGCTTCAAAGGATTTAAAGCTAAATGAAAATAAAATCAGGAAAAATTATTGGAAACATTATAATCAACTCTCCAAATTAGGAAATAATCTGATAGTTTGATTTTCTCTTTATTAAAGAATCGTAACACTTCTTGATTCAAAAATATAAGAAATAATTTTTAAAACTTTCCTTTAAACAAATATAAGAAACTGGCATTTACCATTTTCAACATCTATTCTCTAGTTATTGAACCTTACCTAACTACCTACTTTAAAAATAACTAGCATTAAGATTCAATAAAACCTACTTTTTCTTTATGAATATTATTAACTGTAAATGTGGCTGAAGGGCTGTTTTCAACATCAGATGAGTGATTCTCCAGACTTTGCAATTCAGTAAGCAATAATAATAATTTTCAATATATATCCAATAGATGTTAATATAACATCGAATCCATCTTTACTCTTTAACCTAAAAATAAAAGTTCCCAGCCTTTTTTAAAAAGTTCATAAAATATGTCTATTTTTGAAAAATTTAAATATGAATAGGACAAAATAAGAAATTTTACATTATCTGCTATCTCTTTACCCAGAAATAAGATTTTTTTAAACATTTGTCAGGGCCATTTATTAGGCACATGTGCCAGGCACTGCAGAAAACTCTCTTTGCTTTTCGTTTAATTTAATCCTTTCAAGTACCTGTAAATTTGTAAAGGAATCTCTTCAAAGAAAACTTAAGGCACTAAGAGATTAGGTATCTTGAATAAAGTCACACACCTAGTAAGGAGAAAGCAAAATTGGAATCTGTCTGTGGAGACGATTTCTACTCACATGTATATGAATATATAAGTGTAATTTTAAATGAATATTCAACTACAGAATGAATTTTGTTTTGTAATCAGCATTCACCTCTGACATCTAACGATAAATATCTTAAGGAACAACTAAAAAATAATCTTTTGTTCCAAATTTATTTGTTCCATCAAGCCATCCATTTTAAATATTAAAGATCTTGCTTTTTTCCTACAACTTTAAGCAATGCTGCAGTATACCTCTGCCACTTGATGTTGTGTGACCCTGGGTAGTCAGCTGACCTGTCTCCTCAAAGCCCTAGGAAAACTGAGTATTATCCTCTTTTTTCTCCAAACTTTTTTCAATTTCATAAACAAATGTAAAAAATGGTATTTTGTGCAAACTGCATGTTTAGTTTCTGGTGAAAACCATTTTTTCATACATTTTAAACCATTTGTTTTTCTTTTAGTATGTTCCTTTCCCTTTATTTTTTATATTGATGTTTGCCTTTTTTATCAAGTCATAAAAATTCCTTGTGTTTTTTAAGGATAGTACCATTTATGCTGCAAATAATTTTATCCATTAATGTTTAGTCATTAATGTTTAGTTTCAGATAAAAAGAAAAGACTGGTTAAAGAACAGTAAAGTGGAAAATAAAAAAAGAGGCCTGGTGCTGTGACCCATGCCTATATTCCCAGAACTTTGGGAGGCCAGAGGGGAGGAATTGCTCAATGCCAGCCAGGGCAACAAAGTGAGACCAATCCATCTCTACAAAAGACAAAAGTAAAAACGAATTTATAGGTTAATATTGTCAATGGTGACTCTTTTTTAAAAAACTTTATTTTGGAAGTACAGAAAGGCTGCAAAGATAGTACAGACAGTATGAGGTCTTTCCTTCTGTCAATCAGGTTGTACCAATGGTTTCACACTAAAAATTACGGGGTCAAGGGAGAAATGACTAGATATCAAAGAAAAGCTGGGAGGGAAGAAACGTAAGTCAGCCCCCACAAGCAGGCAGTGAAGCATCACAGTTAATAGCAGGAGTTCTGGTACCAGGTAGCCTAGATTCAAATCCCAGTTCCTCCTCTATGTGGGTAAACCTTGAACAAGTTAGGTCACCTCTTCATGCTACTATTATTACATATATGGGCAGTATCATATTACAGACAGTTTCCTCATCTGTAATATGATAATAGTAATAACAGTAGTAGCATCTAACTCGTTAGGTTCTTCTGAGGGTTAAATTAATACATGTAATTAGAAATACTGGCACATAACAAGCAGTCATCAAATGACATTTATCTCCAGCTGAGTTCTTCAAAGCTTTAAACCTTTAGGCTTTAAAACTTACCAGGAATTATCCTAATAATCCCTACACAGCACGCGCGTGCACATGCACACACACACACACACACACACACACACACTGCATGCTTTTTAAAGTTTTAAACTTAAAACTTCTGATTTTTTATGACATAATTTATTACACCCAAAGTAGTAAACATACACATCCAACTAACATTCCACTTTTTGTTGCTTTTGTAAACTCATTCTCATCCCTCTTAGTCATTCTCCTTACCATGATAAACATCCAACTTATATATAATTTCACAGAATTAAATAACAATGACCTCACAGTTTATCAAAATCATAATTCACTCTGCAAGGACAACCATGAAATACGGAGGGAGTAGTTTCATAAACCTGACACGCTTTCTTCCATGATGATGTTACATATAGACAGCATAAGACTCGGACACCCACAACTCCTTATCAAGTGGTGACAGTTTACCTATCAGCGCTTCCTTCCCATTTTTCTGAAACCTAGTCCTCTGTGACAAGCCAGCTACTAGTTTCTGGGATAAGCCAGAGTTGCTCCTACCACATCATCTTTGCTTAAGCCATGCACTTGGGGTTTCCTCCAACCAGTCCACATGGCACCTGACGGCTTAGATCTACTCAGCCCTTGGTACCTCCAGCTCCTCCCTGAAACCTCCGCTCAACCCCAACCACTCTGATCCTTACTAAAACCTCTTAAACATATATTTTCTATTCCTGCACTATCTAACATGGTAGCCACTAAGCACATTGGCTATGGAATGCTTGACATGCTGCTGGTCCTGGTGAACATATGTTAGGATTTTAAAAGACTGGTAAGAAAAGAAGAATGTAAATTATCTCAATAGGCTGTTACATAGATCACATGTTGAAATGGCAATGTTTTGGGGTGTATCAGTTAAATAAAATTTATTTTACCCATTTCATTTTACCTTTTATAGTGTGGTTCCTAGAAAATTAAAAATTACACAGGTGGCTTGCATCATGTTCTATCTGACAGCAAGCACTGATATAACCTGTATTTTGACAACTGTATTGGGCAAACTCTGAGTCCTCAGCACTACTTTTCGAATAGTATTACGATAATAAAGGGGAGCAGGGAAAAACAGGTCAGGTGCAGTGGCTGGTGCATGTAATTCCAGCGTTTTGGGAGGCTGTGGCGGGCAGATCACTTGAACATAGGAGTTCGAGACCAGCCTGGGCAACATGGTGAAATCCTGTCTATACAAAAAATTAGCAGGGTGTACTGGTGCATGCCTGCAGTCCCAACTTCTTGGGGGGGCTGATCACCTGAGCCCGGGGAAGTAGAGGCTGCAGTGAGCCATAATCGTTACCTCTGCATTCCAGCCTGAGCGACAGGATGAGAGAGAGAGAGAGAGAGAGAGAGAGAGAGAGAGAGAGAGAGAGAGAGAATTAAAAAGCAAGTTGTTTAATGAGCAAAACAATCAATGGAGCATGATCAAAAGTACCTACAAGGTTAGAGCTATGCTTTCTCTATAACTCCTAGACCCACCAAAGATGTTACAAGTCAGCTTCTTGCTTATAATCTTCTGAAAAAAATCCATAATTTGAAAAGATAATAACATCCCAGAACCTAGCCAGGCTACAAATATGTGGGTAACATATATCACAGTTCACCAGAGTATAAACATGTGATGAGAAGGAATTACTGGAAAGTACCTAAAACAATGAAAAATAAATAAACTGAACTGAGACCATTTGAAAGAACTAAAACAGATGAAGGATAGCTTCATAGCTCATGACCTAGCTTTAGTCAAATCAAAATAAAGGCAAGTATTTACTGAGTTCCTATACGCAACACCACAGAAAGGACAGGAACAAATGGATCTGAAGAGTTACACAGAAATACAAGAGAACATCTAAACATCTGTCACTAAGGGACTAGATCAAATGCAGTACAATGGAATACTATCCACCAACTAAAATAAATGAACCAGATTAATGTCAACATGAAGAGACCTCAAAAAATAAGACTAGAGTTGCAGAATGATGCATGAAGCATGATAGTATTAAGATGAACTTTAAAAACACAAAACTGTGGTTATGCAGCTACACTGAGAATTAAGGAATTTAAAACATGGACTGGAAGGACAGCCACCAAATTTTCAACAGTGATTTGCTCCAGGTGAAAGGGAGGCCTATGAGACTAAAGAAAGAAAAGTTCTTTACATGGTTTCACTGTTCCTGTGTCAGATATATACACATAGACAGGGAAAAAACAATATGAGAAAAGGAGATTATAAAAATATAAGTGGGCACCTGGCTACTGTGAAACAACCTCTCTGTACAAACTGACTATACACATCTGGACTCTGTTGTCACACCCCCATATGACAACCCAATGCCATATTCTTGCCCGTTAGTGCAAGTTACACTTTACAGACTATATACTTCTCCATGGCAACATGATTTGTCAAAAAGGCAGGCCTTTGCTCAGAGTCAGATAAAATACTTTTCCTCAAAAGCACCCTGCCCATTCAAAAAAAAAAAAAAAAAAAACACCAGAAACACCTATTCCTTCCAACTCCCCAGTAAGTATCAACTTTAAAGCAACCATGTAACATTTGATCAAGCTCTTACCCAGAGCCTTAAGAATATATCCCTGCAGCTGTTAAAAGAAAAAAAAAAAGGAAAAAAATTACATTTGATCCAAGTTCTCAATCAAAATAAACTATATCACATGGTATTATAAATCCTTTTTATTAACTGACCAGTTATGGGCCCAGTGGAATATTTTGTGTGAGAAAATATATTCTCCTTGAAGGTACCAAAAGATTGATAAAACAAACATACCAAATAAATATTTTTATGTGCTTCTCACTTTTGTGAGTTTCTATTGTGTGAGTTTCCACAGATCTTTGGAACTCAACCTAGGAAAGATTAAGACCCAAACCACAAACAAAACTAGAGGAAATTTACTGTAGAAAAAAATGAAGTTCTTTTTCTCTTTCTTTTTTTTTTTTTTTGGTGGTGGTTGTTATTGTTGAAGAGACATGTCTCACTGTATTGCCCAGTCTGGAGTGCAGTGGTTATGCACAGGCATGATCATCACACAATACAGCCTGGAACTCTTGAGCTCAAGTGATTTTCAGCCTCCCAAGTAATTAAGTCTACAGGTGTGTGCTACCAAGCCCACCACAAATTTCTTCTTAATCCTTAAAATTACTCAAGGAAGTTATTAAGGTTTAAAAATATGCAGGATAAGCTCAATTCACAAATTATATTTATTCTTCTTGATTACTTGGAGCCATTCTAACACAATGCTTAAGAGCACAAGTTTTAGAACTAGAGTCCCTGGATTACACTAGTTCTTCCACATGCCATCTGTGTCAGCCCTGACAAATCTATGCACTTTCAAAAAGCCTCTTGAAAAATGGAAATAATGTGACCAATACATAATACAGGTGAAATGTTTAACACAGGGCCTGGCACACAGAAACTATCCAATAAATATTTGCTACTTGTACTATTTATAAGCTAGATTTAAAAATTAATCATTGCTTTCTATACTTTAAAACACTGAAAAGAAAATTTTTAAAGGCTTTCTTTAGATTTATATGTTAAACATTTTTATTTATTTTATATGCATTTCATTTCTATATTTTTAATTTTATTTATTAGCAATAAACTTTCTTGGTTTACCCATTCATATCCAAATGAATTTCATTTTTCAAAAAAACAAACCATGAAGTATTCTGGTAAGTCAACCCTTCCCCCACAGCAGCTGTTGTGTGAAACTGACTCATGAAATGTAGGCATAGAAATGAAATATTTGATCATCTGGTCTGATCCACTTGCCAAGGTACTAGTAGGATTCTTACATTCTATAATTTATTTGCAAATACTCCAAATAAATTGCTTATTGGTTTTGTCAGAAATCAATCGAGGTTTATTATACACAAGAAGAATGTTCCTCATTTTGTCAAAGCTATAAATCCATTAACTTCTGACTACAACAAAAAGGGAAGAAAGATTAAATATATTATCAGCATTTTTAATGGTCTGAGTGGCATTAGGATACTTCTTTTTTACTTTCAAAGTAAAAAAAAAATCCAAATTACATCATTTTTTCAATTGTTCTAAATAACATTATTTAAATAAAGATAAAATTGTTATTCCTACAACCTTAGAGGTATACAATATGGAAAAGACATTTGGTCACACACACTCAGAAGGTACAGGGGAATTTGCTCTATCTTTCACTCTGCACATATGCCCCCAACAACAGTGATACACTGAGATACTTCTCTTATGTTACAGACGGGTGAGGTTTTCTGGATCCCATTGTTTGTTGAGCCTGTCTCTCCACTTAACATTAATTATTTCTAACTAAAGTAAATATAAACTGGTTAAAATTATCTTTAATACTGGCCACTAACCATATAAAAAATATGTTCAGCCTCATTCTGAATCAAAGAAATGTTATCTAAACACTGATACAAATTTTCACTTCTCAGATTGGCAAAAGTGGAAAAGTTTAATGAACATCCGTCACTGGCATGGACTTTTATACACTGTTAGTGGAAATATAAACTGGTACAGCCTTTTCAATGAGCCATTTGGCAACATCTACCAAATGTTAAAATATATGCATATATACATATAACACACACAAACACACAGAGACACAGACACAGACACACAAACACACACACTTAGACCATAATTCCACTACTAGGGACCTAGTCTATGGATCTCCTCACAAAAAGCATCTAAAAACACACAAACACACACATATAATGATATTCACCACAGCACTATGTGTAAGGGGACACGGAATCTGGAAACATCCTAAATGTTCATTCTTAGAGACTGCTAAGATAAATGATGAGGTATCCAACGGAATACCGTGCTGCCGGACAGAATGAGGCTAACCTCTGAATCATCTTATGGAAATATTTAAAAGAAAAGGCAAGAACTATGTGTATGAAATGATTCCATTTGTTTAACTTACAAAATATATCTAAATATCCTGGTAGAATTAATAAGTTATTCTTCAAGTATATTAAAAACAAATTAGGAAATTTAAAGCAGTGGTATACAGGAGGGAGACTTTCTCTTATGCTGTTTTAGATTGGGTTGCAAAGTGTTTGCATTAAAAAAAAAAAAAAAATAGTTTTAGGTCAGATACGATGTCTCATGCCTATAATCCCAGCACTTTGGGAGGCTGAGGTGGGTGGATCACTTGAGTTCAACCCTTCTCTATTAAAAATACAAAAATTAGCCAGGTGTGGTGGCAGGCACCTGCAGTCCCAGCTACTCAGGAGACTGAGGCAGGAGAATTGCTTGAACTTAGGAGGTGGAGGTTGCAGTGAGCTGAGATTGTAGCCTGGGCATCAGAGCAAGATTCCATCTCAAAACAAAAAACAAAACAAAACAAAAATTTTCAGGAAAAAAAATCTGGCTTACAAAGATTCAACATCATTGCTTATATAATCTTTCATGAAACGTTAAACTGGCATTATCAAATGTTAAATGCTGTCCTCCCAGGCCCCAACTGCTAAAAAACAAGCTGGTCTTCTTGATTTCATTTTCTACTTTTTTGTCTATAGAGAGTTGTCACTGAGAACCTTTTCTCATCTTGATTCCCCCATAATTAAAACAGTCTTCTACATTACCTTGGTTATCCATTCCTCTGTTTTTCCAGCCCACAGCAAATCCTGAATTCTCTGATAATTCTAACAATTTAAAGCTGTCACATGCAACCTAACATTTGGCAATTATAAACAGACATCTCAGAATATATTTTTTAGCAATGGCAATATCATTGGAATTAATATATAGCTCCCAATAACAATTGCTTTTAAAAGAGGAAGGTTCATTTGCTGTTTATTTATTTGATTTCCAGGAGGGGAGAGTAATTTTTTAATACTATACCTCCCGTTTTCAAACTTTCTTGAATAAATAAATGTAAATGTAAAAACAAATGGCTATACTAAACTACTGGAACTCTACTAACCATATTTAACTACACTAAAACTATTTCTAACTAAAATGGAAAAATATATCTTAACAGTATAAAATGTTGAGAACATTACACTAAGCATAATAATGAATGAATCTGAGAAAATACAACTGTCAACTTTTAAAACTTCAATCTGCAACATGCAATCCTAGTCAAGATAATTTATCATCCATAGCAATAATGAAAAAGACCATTTGGCACTCCATTAAATCTAAAATTCTTAAAAAGGTACTCATAATGGTGACATCGTATAACTCAAATTCTAAGCACATGAGCCTCCATTTCCCTTTCAAAATCTGTCTCTTAGCACACAATTCCTGTTTACTGGATTTCTTTCTTCCTGTTCAATGACTCCAACCCTAATAGGACAAAACTAAAAATTTGAAGGAATCTATTTTTAGCACAGACATTCACTGAGGTATTTTCTTTTTTTTTTTTTCTTTTTTTTTTTTGAGACGGAGTTTCGCTCGTTACCCATGCTGGAGTGCAATGGCGCGATCTCGGCTCACTGCAACCTCCGCCTCCTGGGTTCAGGCAATTCTCCTGCCTCAGCCTCCTGAGTAGCTGGGATTACAGGCACGCGCCACCATGCCCAGCTAGTTTTTTGTATTAGTAGAGACGGGGTTTCACCATGTTGACCAGGATGGTCTCGATCTCTTGACCTCGTGATCCACCCGCCTCGGCCTCCCAAAGTGCTGGGATTACAGGCTTGAGCCACCGCGCCCGGCCTCACTGAGGTATTTTCTATTCAATAAATAGGATGTAAAAGTTGTTTATGCTTGACGAAAATCTGTCCTCTTTGTTCACCGTCCACTTAATAATACTGAACAATGGGAAATCTTTTAACAAATGACATTTAACAAAAGATAACTTTAGAATAATTTTGAGCTTAATATCACTGCAATAATTGTATTTCAGGATTTAAACTTACCAAAAAAAACCTTTAAGGAAAAAAATTTAAAGTGCTCCATGTTTTAATTTCTCCAACATCACACTCAACGTATTTTGGAGCATGCTGTATATATGACAGGTAAAGGAAATACTGCTCAAAATGCCTAAGGTTTTTCTTTTTTCATTCTATGCTTTAAATGTGTGTCTTACACTGTATAGGATGCCCTTCTCCAAGCCTTAAGTGATATGAACTGAGACTGAAGAAACTGTATAGAAGAGGCTGCGGGGGAAGCCACAATCCTTTTAATAGAAACAGTTATGAAGTCGTCATTTGACCCCACATACCCAAGTTTCTTTCATTCTTTTCCACATAGCTTCATTATTGCACTTGCATGCTGTTGTATGACTTCTTCACCTATGGGTACTGCCCTCACTGGACTGTGAGCTCCCTGCACTATGCCTACCACTGTGTGTATCCCAATGTACTTGGCATCACAGTGCCATATACACACAGTAGATGTGCTAAAAAAAAATATCTGGCATGTGACCAAGGTCCTCAAGTGTGCAAATGTGCCCTTCCTGAGTTTTACAGTTATGACTTAATGCTATATTCACCCATTCACTGAAAATGTTAGCTAGTGAGATGTACCAAGTTGGCTGAGACTCTATTTCATGAAAAATTTATTTACATTATTCTTCTGCCCTACCTATTTCAATTCATTATTGTCCCCAGAAATTTCCTTCATGTGGTAGTTAAGCTGGGTATCCTTTCAGTCCACATAAACCAACTATAACCTAGGAGTACATGATTGGTATCCTTGTTCTGTTATTTTTGGTTCAAATGGTGTCACAGAAGAGTTTTACGCACCAGTTAGGTAAACAAACAGACAAAAATATGCTTTAAGATTATTATACATTTCCCTCATCCTTCGTAAACTTATGCTGTGGTCAATTTAAAAAAAAAAAGATTATTATACATTTCCTAATTCTTTAAATCACCCAAACTCAATATATAATTCCAAACTCAATGTATAATTTCAAAATTATCTTGTCTACATCGTTTTTTAAAAAATATTCCCCCAATGTAGAAATCATATTCTTTCATATGGATCTTCGTACTTCCCAAATAAGTCAATTAACCCACCACAAGGGGTCATTTCACTTATTAATATAGTAGCATCAAGCCAAAAAGATATGAACAGAGTAGAATTCTCACAAAATTTGGCCTACATCCTAAGGTATGAAATTACTCTTACCTCTCCCTACAGCTGTTTAAATTTCAAAAGCTGAAAGAGGTAAAGTTGTATTCAATGTGGCAGTGAAAACTATCACCAAACAAAAGGCATCAGTATTAAAAACTTCAGCTGGATAATTTGGAGACACTAAAATATGAACTTTATAACTTTTCTACCTTCTATCAAAAAGGAAACAGTCTATATGAGCGCTTTTAGATGTTTTGGGTATAGATACCCATCGTATACGCATGTGTATGTGTGCGTGCACGCATGTGCGTGCATGTATCTCCATCCACTCCAAATCAGAGCTCATTTCAGCATCGTAGGGGTGGTATAAAACTGATACCAATGTAAAATCTCTATGGAGCTACCTCGCAATCCAATACTTTCTTAGAGAAAGCTTGTGTCTCAGGCCACATGATGTGGTAAAATTAAACCACGTCTATTAACATTAGACTAATTAGTAATTCGGTCTATGCGAAAGTCAATTATACCATGAAAATTAATAATGCAATAAAATTTTATGTGGACACATTTATCCCACTCAAGAAAAGAATTTAAGAACCCTAGCAAATTAGTTGAAAGCTTATTACAAGTCAAAAATTTTTTAACTCATTAAATCAATTCAAACAGGATAAAGAAATGCTTCATAAAGAATTTCAGATTATTTTTGGTGCTTATAGGTAATGAGTTGTATGTAATTTTAATTTATAAAATATTCTACCATGTAAACGTTTCAGAAATTTAAACCTCCCTTCCCAGTAAATTTAAATCTTTGCTTTTTTTTTGTGGGGGGGGGCACTTACTTTTCACAAACTCACTCTCATTTCCTAGAATGATACCTCCCGTATAAATACCTAAAAAGCTGTGTTCTTTGTTCTCTTTCACATTCAAAAGAAATGCAAAGTAACTCCATTATTAAAGATGCTACTATGGTTACATGTTACAGATTAAATTGATTCCCCTAAAATTCACATATTGAAGCCCTAATCCCAATTAATACTTGGAGATGGAGGCCTCTGTGAGGTATTCAAGGTTAGATGAGATTGCAAGGGAGGGACCCTGGTCCAGTTGGACTGGTGTTCTTATAGAAGAGGAGAGACACAGAGCACTTGCTCTTCCTCTCCCTCTGCTCCTCCTCCATTTCCCCTCCTACACGCAGAGGAAAGGCTGTGTGAGGACATAGCAGGAAAGCAGTCTGCAGGCCAGGAATAGGCATTCACCAGAAAATGAACTGGCTAGAACCTTAACCTTGGATTTCTAGCCTCCAGGACCGTGAAAAAATTAATTTCTGTTGTTTAAGCCAGCTCGTCTATGATATTTTGTTATGGAAGTCCAAATGGACTAACACAGTAAACTTCTTAAACCAAGTTTCAAAAGAATTTTAAGATATAGTCAAATGAATTTCTAGCCCACTGCACAGAGCCAAAATACAGTTACTATCAAAACCCCACCTTTTCTGTTTATAAATAACCTATGATGACTATAAATTTACCTTCTTACACAGTTTTAGCATTAGAAACCAACAGGCATTAAGGACAGGAAGCCTAGAATCAAGGATGGCACTTTTCATAGTGGTCAGGAATACAGGCTCCAGGGGACAGTAACCAGTTCAAGTGCAGGCTCTACTTTTTTAATGTCTACACATTTCCAAAAATTATTACTTAAGAAAGGTTATCAAACTTTCTCATGACTTGATAAAATTATATTCAAGTTCAGTTGAAAGAAAATAATGTATACTTCAAACACCAGAAACTATTAAAGTAAAATATGTAATAATAGAAAACAGAACTGAAATGTACATTTCAATTCAATTCAACATATTCAACATTAAACACTTCTATACCATGTCAGGCAGTGTGCTAGCATTCACATTGTTTAGAGAAAATAAAGACATTTACCTATAAATAGATGTCAAATATGTGTTAAAAAAGCATAGTAGCCTTGAATCCCTACCCAGTGAAGTCCAAACTACAGTACTTACTGGACAACTCCTCTTTGGATTACAAATAAGCATCCCAAACACTCCTTGTTCTAAAACTAAACTCCTAATCACTATCACCACCAGCACCACCCACTGTTCACCCTCTTAATCAAATTTCGTCTTCCTGAAGTCCTTTTCTCCAATAATTAATATTCCCAACCATCCAGAAACTTTGAAGTCGTCCTTAAATCCTCTTTCTTTCACACACAAATCTAATATGAAAAACGATTCTGCCACTAATAAAATTATTTTGGAGAAATGTACCAAGTGAAAAAGTGGCATTAAATAAACCACTTGCATCCAGAACATATAATGAACTCTCACAACTCAAGGAAAAACAACCACATTTTTTAAAATGCTAAAATGCACTATAATACACCTGGACGGGATCCTGAAGAAAAAATAAAACATTAGTGGGAAATCTGGCAAAATTCAAATAAAGTCTGCAGTTAATAGTATTGATCCAATATTAATTTCTTACTTTTGACAAATGTACTACAAATTATTAAACACCAGGAGAACTTGAGTGTCAGGCACACATATGGAAACTCTCAGTACTATTTTGGGAATTTTTCTGTAAATCTAAATTTATTTCAAAACAAGAAATATTGGGCACGGTGGCTCACACTTGTAATCTCAGCACTTTGGGAGGCCAAGACGGGGAGATTACCTAAGATCGAGAGTTTGACACCACCTGGCCAACATGGTGAAACCCTGTCTCTACTAAAAATATAAAAATTGGCTGGGCATGGTGATACGCACCTGTAATCCCAGCTACTCAGAAGGCTGAGGCTGGAGAATCACTTGAACCTGGGAGGGAGGTTGCAGTGAGCCAAGATCGTGCCATTGCACTCCAGCCTAGGTGAAAAATGCAAAACTCCATCTCAAAAAAAAAAAAAGAAAAGAAATTTAAAATAGAGACAAAATATTTGAAAAGACCTTTACCAAAGAGATATGGGTGGAAAGTAAGTATATGAAAGGTTTTCACTGATAATGATTAAGGAAATGCAATCCTGTACATGAATAACAGAATCATTCATAATAGCCAAAAGGTAGAAACAAACCAAATGTTGATGAATGGATACAGAAAACTTAGTATTATCTACATCATGGAACATTACTTGGCTATAAAAAGAAATGAACTAGGCCAGGCGCGGTGACTCGTGCCTGTAATCCCAGCACTTTGGGAGGCCAAGGTGGGTGGATTGCTTGAGTCTAGAAATGAGAGACCAGCTTGGGCAACATGGTGAAACACCATCTCTACAAAAAGTACAAAAATTAGCTGGGCATGATGGCACACACTTATAGTCCCAGCTACTTAGGAGGCTGAGGCAGGAGGATCACTTGAGCCTGGGAGGTCAAGGCTACAGTAACCCATAATCACACCACTGCCCTCCAGCCTGGGCAACAGAGAGAGACTCTACCTCAAAAAAAAAAAAAGGAAAAACAGAAAAATGAACTGCTGATACATACTACAACATGGATCAATCTTGAAAACATTATGCTAAATGAAAGAAGCCAGTCCCAAAGACCACATATAAACTATTTACATGAAATGTCCAGAATAGGAAAATATATAGACAGACAGTAAACTGGTAGTTGCTTAGGACAGAAGGGATGGAGGATGAGGGTATAGGAATTTTCTTTTTGAAGTTGATAAAATGTCCTAAAGTTGATTGTGGTGATGGTTGCATATATCTAGGAATATACTAAAAACCACTGATTATATACTTTAAATGGGTGAATTGTATGATATGTGAATTACATCTCAATAAAGTTGTTTCTAAAGTACAGAATTAGATGCCATCACATGCCTATTAGATGGCTTACAAAATAAAACTGACACATGTAAGTGCTGACTAGGATGCAGAATTTAAACTTTTGTACACTGCTGGTAGAAATAAAATACAATTGCTGGGCATGGTGGTTCACACCTGTAATCCCAGCACTTTGGGAAGCCAAGGCAGGTGGATCACGAGGTCAGGAGTTCGAGACCAGCCTGACCAACATGGAGAAACCAATCTCTACTAAAAATACAAAATTAGCTGGGCATGGTGGCACATGCTGTAATCCCAGCTACTAGGGAGGCTGAGGCAAGAGAATCACTTGAACCCAGGAGGCGGAGGTTGCGGTGAGCCAAGATTGTGCCATTGCACTCCAGCCTGGGTAACAAGAGCAAAACTCCATCTCAAAAGATAAAAGAAAGAAAAGAAAATGTAATATAGCTACTTTGGGAAGGAGTTTGTTAGTTTCTCATAAAGTTGAACATATGTTTATCATATATCCTAACAATCTCACATTTAGGTATCTATCAAGAAAAAGAAAAACATAGGTCCATATTAATACTATACATGAACATTTATAGCAGCTTCATTCATAACCGCCAAAAACTAGAGGCAACCTAAACATTCATCACTTGGAGAAAGAATAAACAAATTTTAGTACATCTATACGATGTACCAAAAAGGAGCAAACCATTGATACATAACAACAGTATGGCTGAATCTCAAAAGCTTATGCTTAGTGGAAAAAGTCACACAAAACGACTGTACACTATATGACTCTATGTACAGTACAAGGCATTCTTAAAAAGGCAAAACTATACGGATAGAAATCAGATCACTGCTTGCCAGAGGCAGGCTAGGCAGAGAGGACTGACTACAAAAAAAAGGCACAAGGGATCTTTTCAGGGCAATGAAAATGTCTTAATTTTTATTTTGGTTGTAGTGGTGACACGACTGTACACACATTAAAACTCACAGAATTTTACACTTTAAAAGGTTGAGTCTTACCATATATAAATTATATCTGACTTTTGCAAAAGTCGTATCCAACTTAATCACAAGTTTATATTTTAAAAATAAAGGAAAATAAATATACTAATGCAATGCTGGTAGTACCATAAGTCACTTTTACAACAACTAGCAAAATTAGAAATGCAAGCACCCTTTGGCCCAGCAGAAATTTTCCAGGTCTGGTATGTGAGCGGTATTCACTGTAGCCCTATGATACTCTGTAATGGTTAATCACGCAGACAGGAACTCTTCAGGTACTGATGTAGAAAGATCCTCAAACTGTGTTTTACATTAAATAAATAAAAGGGAAGATACAAGTATACAAGTATGTAGATATAACTTGACAAGAAAAATGTTATAATGAATCTGTGTATGAATTTTTTAATTTTGGGAAGAATAAACAAGCAACTAAAATCACTTACTACCAGAAGGGAACTGGGAATTACGCGGGTGTGGAAGAGGGAAGATTGCACTGTGTAACTTTTTTGTGTTTTTTGATGTGTGAATGATGCAAAACAAAAACAAAAGCTAAGTATATAATATTTAAAACATTAATTTAGGTATAAGTTATAAACATTTCTAGAACACTAAAAACATTCCAGAAAGAAAAAACATTATCATACATACTAAAAACACATATAACTTTGAAGTACCAGAATAAAATGAGCAATCAATGTAAAAGACTGTATTTAACCTTTCTTTCTGACCCACCACCCACAAAAATAGAACAAATAAGGAGTGTGAGAAATAGAGAATAAAGAATGGTTTGGAAGAAAAAGCTGTAATTTAGAAAAAGGAGGCATAAATGAGAAAACTCTGATTTTAAAAAGCCAAGAACTTGCCACTCCTCTGAAAACCCTGTACCTTTCTGTCCTGGAGTTCAGTGCTCATCTATCCCTAAAGGAGCCATAGTCCTTTCTACGCCTTGTAAGGGCCAAAGGGAAACAAGCAAGACTCCTTGCCACAGGCACAAGGAGATATTGTCCTCTACAAACAAAGGACTCAAAAACATCAATTAAACACAGGTACACACACCCATCACAACCAAGGATCTGGATGGATTATTTTCAAATTTCAGAAGCACTTAAGTCTTCCTGAGAGCCCACATTCCAAAATCTAGCCAAGTAATTCTGTCTTTCATTCTGCAGTTAAGACTGTGAAGTACAATAATAAAATTGTGTTAGAGGTAGATAACCTCAAGATAACTTAGTGTATTTCTGTGTAAGATACAAGCTTATGAGTAAATGTTTCTAATTCTTGATCAATTCTAGACCAACCAGTCCCTCTCTGAATAGTGTGGTCCAATAACAAAGTTCATTCTCAAGCTAAGACATTATCCTAATGGCACCAGTTAAATAAGCAAAAACACAAGGAATATTTTACTCTCCAACTTGCCAGTTTCAAACAATATACCCATTAAAATCTGGATTTTTGTTGCCAAGTGTCCAGATTCGAATCTGGATCCTCTTGATAGAGAGACTGTAACTTCCCAAACATTTCCTCTGGCTTTTTTCAGTTAACATAGAGAACCAAGGTTCCCAGCTATGTCCCCACAAAGAAAGGCTAAGTATTAACAAATTCTGTTAAAACTTCTTAAGGAATGGAAGTAACAAGTATGCCAAGTCTGTGTTTCTGACAAACAAGGAGATGGCTGGATATAGGACTGTTGAGAAAACCAGATAACCTTCCCAAGTACAGAACAACCTGAAAGACATCAATCTAGCCCAAAGTTCTCTAGCCCAAGTTTCCCAAAGCCCAAAGAACTTTAACTGGACTTAGCACTTATATTGCTCTTCAACTAGTAAAAATCCCGAATAGTATAGCTGACTGAATAAAAACAACAACAGCAAAATCTAAAAACCAAAAAAACAATAGTAATTAATCAAAGATATCAAGATATGCCTATAAAATCAGCAGTCAATAAATCTTAGATGTCATTAAAACCATGCAAAACCCTGTATTATTTTCAAATAAACCTGGAGAGTAAAACAGGCTATTTAAAAAGGTGTAGTTAAAATAGTAATAGACTGCCGGGTGCAGTGGCTCACACCTGTAATCTCAGCACTTTGGGTGGATTGCTTGAACCCAAAAGTTTGAGACCAGCCTGGGCAACATGGTGAAACCCCATCTCTACAAAAAATACAAGAATTAGCCAGATGTGGTGGTGCCCGCCTATGGTCCCAGCTACCTGGGAGGCTGTGGTGGGAGGATCACTTGAGCCTAGGAGACAGAGGGTGCAGTAAGCTAAGATTGTGCCACTACTCCAGTGTGGGCAACAGAGTAAGATCCTGTCTCAAAAAATTAAATAAAATAAAACAATAATAAATACCCTTTATTGAGAGTAATCTATTTGCTAAGACTGGGTCTAATTTAAAAGAAGCCCTTCCAGTCTTACTCTACTAAATCTAATTGTTTAAAAATTTAAAATTTTAATAAAATTAGACTTAAGACCTACAATTGATCTCTAAAGTAAAAGTAGCCTAGCAGAGGAATTTGAATAAACAAAAATGTGCATGCCTGTAGTCCTAGCTACTTGGGAGACTGAGGTGGAAGGATCAGTTGTGCTCAGGAGTTCAACACTGCAATTCAACCTAGGTGACAGGGCAAGACCCTGTTGTCATAGGCACTTGAACCAGAGCAACTCCATCTTAAATAGGAGCTGCGTAAAATAAGGCTGAAACCTACCGGGCTGCATTCCCAGGAGGTTAGGCATTCTTAGTTACAGGATGAGACAGGAGGTCGGCAGGAGATACGGGTCAAAAAGACCCTGCTGATATAACAAGACAAGGTAAAGAAGCAGGCCAAAACCCTCTGGTAGTACTCACTGTTCATTATTCATTAATTATAATGCATTAGATTGCTAAAAGACACTTCCACCAGTGCCATGACAGTTTATAAATGCCATGGCAATGTCTGGAAGTTTCCCTATATGGTCTAAAATGGGGAAGAACATTTCAGTTCTAGGGGAAATCCCTACCCCTTTCCAGGAAAACTCATGAAAACTCACCCCTTGTCTAGCATATAATCAATAAGTAACCATAAAAATAGCCAGCCAGCTGTCCTCAAGGCTGCTCTATGGAGTAGCCATTCTTCTATGCCTGTACTTTTTTTTTTTTGAGACAGAGTGTCGATCTGTCACCTGGCTGGAGTACAGTGGCGCAATCTTGGCTCACTGCAACCTCCACCTCCCAGGTTCTAGTGATTCTCCTGCCTCAGCCTCCTAAGTAGCTGGAACTACAGATGCACACCACCATGCCCAGCTAATTATTCTATTTTTAGTAGAGACAGGGCTTCACCATATTGGCCAGGATAGTCTCAATCTTTTGACTTTATGATCCACACACCTCGGCCTCCCAAACTGCTGGAATTACAAGCATGAGCCACCACGCCTGGCCTGTTCCTGTACTTCCTTAATAAACTTGCTTTTGTTTTACTCTGTGGACTCACCCCAAATTCTTTCTTGCCCAAGATCCAAGAACCCTCTTTTTTCAGGGTCTGTATCTGGACCCCTTTCCACTGTCTCAAAAAAGAGAAAAACATCCTAAGCAAATTAGAACTTCATTTTGTAAAAGTCTTTATTAACAACAATATAGGCATTTATACCTGCTCTTATTATAGAGGGAGTAGAGTGGACAGAATGGGGACTTTGAAATCAGACAGTTACATGTTCTTAAGCAAATTACTTAATCCCTGCATCTTGGTTTCTTCATTGGTAAATTGATAATAATACCTCCTGCTTTATTAGGTTGATGTTAGAACTAAATAAAACATGAGAAAACATCTAGCTGAGTTTCTGGCACATAACAGACACTTTATAAATGACATTGCTTTTCTATGTCTTTCCTGAACTGTTCTGAGATATGTGCTCCCTAAATATAAAATAAACAAGTATTATATATTATTAGACTGACAGGCCACCTGAAATCATCAGTGTGGCACTTTTCAAAAGGGATATATTTTAAAAAGTGACTCTTAAAAGATAATTAGAGGCATAATATAAAGATTCATTTACTATTGCACCTTTCAATGGTGAGAATTTATAATATGAAAGCAATTCTAATTCCTTTTTAAATTCTTCAAAGAAATGGCGATAAGATTTCTTATTACATTTCTATGCAAGTTTCTGGCTCCACATCTAAGATCACATATTGGCACTCAAATCTAAACACAGAATGATGACAGATTTCAATACTCAAGAATGTATCCATTCATATCATACCATTACAAATCTTTTCTTCTACAAATATGTATGCCAAAAAACATACTTAAAATAGAACATTTATATATATATGTATACACACATACACACACACACACCCTTATATGTGTGTGTGTGTGTATATGTAGATATACACACACACACACACTCTTCACTTTCAAGAGTGGCAAAGTCTTTCCATATGTGTAACATACATACATACATATGGAAAGACTTTGCCGCTCTTGAAAGTGAAGAACTTTTGGATCAGCTTCTTTAAATAAAATGATCAAAACTATTAAAGATACATTGGTGTAAAAGAGTTTTTACACAATAGTTCTTTGAAGTTTGAAGGTGTAAAAGAGTTTAACACAATGGTTCTTTGAAGTCTGAAAATGTTTTAACAAAGAAAAAGCTCTTTACAAAACTCAACATGAAGCCTATACTTCTAAAATAATCCATAAGTATTAACCTGCGTAACCAAATAATAATTTGAAAACATGGTTTTACTGCTTTGTATTGACCAAAAAGAGAGATAATTCTATAAACACTACTAGTCAAATATTAAGAAGATCACAGACTATTATCTTTATAAATGACTCACAATTTCTACTGACACTAATATGTTTATTATGTCAGCAATAGTAATACTTTACATTCATGTAGACTTTTCCACTGTGAAGTGCTTTCTCATGTATTAAACTTATTTAACCCTGTAAATAGGTATGGAAAGCATTGTATCCCATTCTGCAGATGAGAAAACTAAGATCCAATGAAAACTGCCAAGGTCACATGGAGAGTAATTGAATAGTACACCAGTCCCTCTAACCCAGCTACTCTTCCTCATTATAATTAGGTCCCAAAATGTACTATTAGATTGACAGTAATGTAAAAATTAACACATTATTAGTCTCAGTATTTTTTCTTCTTGGATTTTACTAGATGAAACAAATGCACAATTTAAAGCATTTATATCCTAACAAAAGAAAGGTTATAAAGTACATGTATAAAACAGAGAGTTCAAAATCCAAGGAAAGCAAACATATATATACATACCTAAATATAATCCAAGGCAATAAACTGAAGTCTAGGGCATAGAGATTCAGAACACCGTGCCTAGAATCCAGGGCTTTGCTCTTGACTTGCTTCTGTAACTTACACAAATCATGGTGACTAAGTAAAATTTGAATTCCTATCACCTAACCAGGCAATTCTAAGATCAATTTTGACTCCTAAAATAGTTGACAAGCCTGAACAATGTTACATTCAAATAATAAAAATAATTGTCTTAGAATTAAACTTTTAAAATTGTACCAAACTGAGCTATATCCCCCATTAGTATTGCTTACTCTATTACTATGAGAATGTCAAACACACTTCCCATTATACATTTGAATTTTATGAAGTGCTAAGGTATTATAAAATGCCATGGAGACATAAAGGTCATTAAGGTAGTTTAACCTTTGAGAAATTTTGCAGTTTAAAAAGTATGAGATATGTATACTTAATAACTATGAAATTATGAATTACCAAGGAATAAATGCCTGAAAGAAATGCACAAGCTAAAAGCAGTGACAGGATAAAGAAAAATTCAACCTTTAGACGAAGTGACTAGAAGAAGCTTCAAGAAGCGGGGAACATGGCATTAAATGAGTTACTAACATAGGTAAAAAGGGAGGAAATCAAAAGGTGTGTTTTTTATGGGGCATTGGTAAAGTCCTGAGAATGGTGACAGTGAGAATGCATATAATACCATAAAACACAAATAGACAGGCCAGGCGTGGTGGCTCATGCTTGTAATCCCAGCACTTGGGAGGCCAAGGCAGGCGGATCTCACTTGAGGTCAGGAGTTCAAGACCAGCCTGGCCAATGTGGTTGAAACCCCATCTCTACTAAAAATGCAAAAATCAGCTGGGCATGGTGGTACGCACCTATAATCCCCCAGCTACTCAGAAGGCTAAGGTGGGAGAATCACTTGAATCCGGGAGGCAGAGGTTGCAGTGAGCCGAGATCACATCAGTGCTCTCCAGCCTGGGCAACAAAAGCAAAACTCTGTCTCAAAAAAAAGAAAGAAAGAAAAAGAAAAAAACCACACACACAGACAAATGTTTTCATCCTCGAACCAGTTACCTCTACAAAATCAATTCAAACACTGGAGCATTTAACCCAGAAGACAGTGTGAGATTATTGTTCTTTGTGGTTACAAATATGATTCTTGACAATTACCATCCACATGAATGGGATTCAACTTGACATTGAGAAATGAGGGCTCGGGTGTTTTCCTCTAAAAGATCATCCTAAATACACAGGTCTACAACAGCATTTTTCCTCTTGTAGCTTTGATCTTATCATCAACTGAGAAAAGTAAAACTAAAGGGAAATTGAAATTATGACCTAACCTAAAAACAGAGGGGGAAAAGGATAAGTGTGGGTTCCTGTAAACACTTTTAAGACAGTCATTTTCACAATCAGCAGAGAGGAATGTTTATCCAGTAAGTTAAAAAGAAAATTCTGAGAAAGTCTTAAAATCTTCTGAGTGAGATGATAGGGAGGGATCAGGTTGTTTTTTTTTTTAACCTGAACAGGAAATAGAATAAACGACATTTTACAATCAAAACCATTTCACCAGTTTCACATATAAGAAAACTGTAAAAATATGTAAGAAAAAAAAAAAAAGATTTTAAGTTGTGTTGGTGAGACTTTCTAATTTATTTTGAAAAATTTCACCCAGCTTGGTAAGAATGATGGATTGCTTTACACTGGGCTTTCAAAGATTTCCAGAATCACTCTCTCCTATGCTATTTTGTATTTTGTTTCAATCAATTTGGAGATAGGTTATTTTTTTGTTGTTTTCCTGAAAATTGACTGTGTTTAACTCTCTTCCTTTATCGCGCCTGTAATCCCAGCACTGTGGGAGGCCTAATCACTTGAAGTCAGGAGTTCAAGACCAACCTGACCAACATGGAGAAACCCCATGTGTACTAAAAATACAAAATTAGCCAGGCATGGTGGTGCATGCCTGTAATCCCAGCTACTCGGAAGGCTGACGCAGGAGAATCACTTGAACCCAGCAGGCAGAGGTTGGGGTGAGCCAAAATTGCACCAGTGCATTCCAGCCTAGGCAACAAGAGTGAGACTCTGGCTCAAAAAATTAAAAATAAAAAAAATCACGACTACAGATGGGTAAAATGCTACGTAGTAAGTTTGAAGGAAGCCTTAAATAGTATTCAATCCTTTCCAAAAAAACATTAATTATGTTTTCATAAAAAACATAAAAATTGAGGATAATCAATTTTTATACTTTCAAATATCACCCCAGTTATTTATGGACAAGTAGCTAAAGGAAAATAAACACTAGCAACACTTCTACTGGGAAGTGCTGAGTTCTGATACCAGACACACTAAGTTTTTCACTAGTGTTTTTCAACAAAGTTATACTTAACATCACTGGCAAGATACTGTAGCCAAATTCTGAGTGGTCAGTGTCTCTCCTGAATGAAAGCAAATGCTCTCAAGCAAGTAACTTCACATCTAACAACCAAAATCCAATTGGAACAGACTCTTTTCTTAACATATATTGATATAATTAATTGCCATAGATGCACAGATTATAACAGCTAATTGTTTATCTTTGTGGTTTCCAAGAAGTAGCAGCTACTGAAAAAAATTCCATAGCACATTACAAAGAAAACAGATGATAAACTCATGCAAGTTTCTGTTTTGACACAAGGAAATGTCAACAACTTAATAAAGAGTAACAATCTTATCTCTGAATCTAATTTCAAGGTTTATATAATATGCCTACAATCATGTTTAAATAAAAGAAGTAGGAAAATATTTCTTGATTGTAAACTAAATCAATGTATTCACTGATTGATTGATTATGCAGATTTATTGAGCAGAGCACCTAATATATGCCAAGTATTGGGGTGTGGTATATCTGATGGGCTTTAAAATCTCATAGTTGTTTGTGTGTGGTTTAGTAACAAAAGCCTAATTTAGGAAGAAAACTGTATTAAAACCTCTCATCTAACTCTAGATTTCTAAAAAAAATAAACCTAGATAAAGACCACAGACACAGTTTCAAGAAAGTTAGGCTAGAAAGCTGAAGACAACCTAGACAAAAATATGTCCTTCCATAAGCAAAAGTGTATGATCCAGAAAAACCATTCCCGATGAACATCAACAGATAAACAATAAATAATATCTATTATATCATAGTATCTTTAAGAAATTTTACAAAGTTATGTTAATAACACTATTTGTGGAATAAACTTTTTTTTTTTGCCCTCAGAGTATATTTGTAAAGATCATCAAGAGATACTTTCTTAGAGTTACTACAAGTCCTAGTCCTTGCTTGGCTATATTTAGGAAGAAAAAATAACCAAGATAGACAAAAGAGCTTTGTCTTAGTTGTTTTTAAATAACAGGGAAACTAGGCTGGAATGAGTCTCTTCCTTTTCATTCTTCTTTGCATAAAGACACATCTTCAGCAAAAAGATTACAGGCTTGTAATTACATAAGACTTACTAGATTTTTCTTTAATTTTTTTTTTTAAGATGGGGTCTCACTGTCAACCAGACTGGAGTGCAATGGCGCAATCTCGGCTCACAGTGACCTCCACCTCCCAGGTTCAAGTGATTCTCCTGCCTCAGCCTCCCAAGTAACTGGGATTATAGGCTCCTGCCTCCACACAGGGCTATTTTTTGTATTTTTAGAAGAGACAGGGTTTTGCCATGTTGGCCAGGCTGGTCCTATACTCCTGACTTCAGGTGATCCACCCAACTAGGCCTCCCAAAGTGCTGGGATTACAGGCTTAAGCCACCTCGTCCAGCTGACTTATTAGATCTTGTGCCCCGAAATCAATTGGAAGTTCTCATCGAGAGTCCAAGACACAATCCAGGAAAGAAAAACTTAATACGACTAACAACGACAAGAACAAAGGCCTGTAATCCCTGCACTTTGGAAGACTCAGGAGGGCAGATTACCTGAGGTCAGGAGTTCAAGATCAGCCTGCCCAATAAGGTGAAACGCCATCTCTACTAAAAGATATAAAAATTAGACTGACGTGGTGGTGGGCACCTGTAATCCCAGCTACTTGGGAGGCTGAGACAGAAGAATCGATTGAACCTAGGAGGTGGAGGTTGCAGTGAGCCCATACCGCACCACTGCACTCCAGCCTGGGCAAGAAGAGTAAAACTCCATCTCAAAAAAACAAAACAAAACAAAACAACAACAAAAGTAAAATGATAAAAACCCATATCCCACTCACATACACACAGAGTTCAAACTCAAATAAAATACTTAACCTGGCATGACTAACTTTTACAAACTGGTAAACCAACCAGAAGGCAGTGAAACACAAATTTCTGTAACCACCAAGGCAGGCAACAAGATCCTTTTTATAGAATATATGCAAACTATGAGGGAATTAACACTTACAGCATAAGAAAAGATAAACATCAATTAAGTGTTCCATCACAAAAGCCAAAAACCATCTTGCTAAGACTCAGTGAGTAAATTTAATCCATGAAGTAGGTAACTTCTGACCCATGAACAACTCAGATACAAGAGGTGCCAACCTTCATATAACTTTTGACTCACATAAAACTAACTACTAACAGCCTACTGCTGACCAGAAGCCTTACTGATAACATAAACACCTGATTAACACATATTTTGTATATTATATTCTGTTTTCTTACAACATAGTAAGCTAAAGTAAAATGCCATTAAAATCATAAGGAAGAGAAAATGCATTTACAGTACTGTATTTATCAATATCTTAAATTTGTTTAATAAATAATAAAAATAATATTTGCATGATGAACTGCCTGTCTGAAATTTTGGGTAACTACAGTTGCAGACCTTAATATGGCACAAAGCAAGCAATTCAACTTTTCCTTATAATATCATGAGTTTTCTTTACTTCTTGGGAGCACTTCCAGCATCACCAGTGGCATTTTGTATGGGTCCCACGGTGTTATTCAAGGTTTACAGTATTGCACTAAAAATGGTGAAAAATATAGGAGATCCGCAAAAGATCACTTTTTACTCCAATATGCAATTTACTGAGGATAAACTGCTCATTGTGAGATGAGTAATCACACTCATGACACAACAGCAACAGGAGGTGGCTACAAAATTACTACGGTACCATAAGCACGATAATCTTATACAGTTATGATTTAATGCTGCATCTTTACATTTGTTTACATTTCTCTAGATTTCAAATGGAGCTATGTAAAATCTGTAAGTGTCCATAAGTTTTGAACAATGTTAACGTTTTATAACAGATTTGTATATAT
This sequence comes from Aotus nancymaae, assembly GCF_030222135.1. Taxonomy (NCBI): domain Eukaryota; kingdom Metazoa; phylum Chordata; class Mammalia; order Primates; family Aotidae; genus Aotus; species Aotus nancymaae. The sequence continues at coordinate 1,747,720 of NW_026988447.1, read as the reverse complement.
CTTATGGTCATATATAATAAAATAGACTAGTACCTACATAATTTTACATTCATGACATACCTACTTTTTCATTTTTCATAATTTTTACATAGCGTATATTTCTGGGCTATGTAGTTCATTTGCAAGCTTTTTTTCAAATTGTGGCAATTCTCCAAAAATTTTTTCAATATATTTATTAAAATCCCAATACTTGTTATCCCAACACTTTGGGAGGCCAAGGCAGGAGGATGACTTGAGCCCAGTAGTTTGAGACCAGACTGGACAGTATATATAGCGAGACCCCATCTCTAAAAAAAAAAAAAAAAAATTAGCTACAGGAATGGTAGTACACACCTGTAGTACCAGCTATTCAGAGGCTGAGGTGAGAGGATAGCTTACTCCCAAGAGGTTGAGGCTGCAATGAGCTGTGATCACACCATGATACCACTAAACTCCAGCCTGGGCAACAGACAGAGCAAGACCCTATCTCAGAAAGGAAAGGAAAAAAAGAGACGAGAAGAGGGAGGGGAGAAAAGGGGAGCGGTCTATGTATGAGTGGATCCACAGAGTTCAAGCCCATGTTGTTCAATGTTCAACTGTACCTTTTTCCCCGTACCACCAAGTCTAAAACTCTCAGGAAAGCAAGATCAAGCCATCAAACATTTATCAGCTCCAATTCTACACTAAGAGGTTAAGCAAGTACTGAGCTTTAAAGATGGGCCGGGCGCAGTGGCTCAGGCCTGTAATTCTTCCAACACTTTGGGAGGCTGAGGTTGGCAGACAGTTTGGGATGAGGGGTTCAAGATCAACCTGGCCTACATGGTGAAACCTCGCCTCTACTAAAAATACAAAAATTGTCTGGGCGTGGTGGTGGGTGCCTGCAGTCCCAGCTACATTGGGAGACAGAGGCTGCAGAATCGCTCAAACCTGGGAGAGGAGGGTGCAGTGAGCTGAGACTGCACCACTGCACTCTAGCCTGGGCAGCAGAGCAAGACTCCCTCTCAAAAATAAAATAAAATAAAATAATTAAAAAAAAAAAAAAGATGGACACTAAGTCCCAGCCCAATAAATTCTCAGTTTAGTGGGACTGACAGATATAGTTCAAGTTAATTGATTTTAAAGAAATACCAAGTCCTAACTTAGACTCCAAATTGAGGCATATGTTATAGTCCCACGAAAACAATTTATGAAACATAGATTATTTAAAGATGATAAATGCTCGACTCTTACCAGCAACATTTCTGGCCATTAGCTTCTGTTTAACTGATCTCACTACAAAATATTAAGAGCAATTTATGTATATAAATTTTGAATGTTATCAGAAAAAGTCCATAACACATCACATGTCCTACCTTATAGACAGCACATAACGCATTCTTAAAGTTTTAGAGTCAAAGTTAGTCTTGTATAACAACCAATATGAAGCTATTTTTCTAAAGACATAAAGTTATGATGGAAGTATAAATTTGACAAAGTGCAAAACCCTACTTAACTAGCTTTTATAAATATATTTTATATAAAAATATATATTTATGAGAAGTGATGATTTGGCTGGGCACAGTGGCTCACACCTCTAATCCCAGAACTTTGGGAGGCTGAGGTGGGTGGATCACCTAAGCCCAGGACTTTAAGACCAGCCTGGCCAACATGGTAAAACCCCATCTCTACCAAAAATACAAAAACCAGCTGGGTGTGGTGGCAGGCACCTGTAATCCCAGCTACTCCAGAGGCTGAGACATGAGAATCATCTGAACCCAGGAAGCAGAGGTGAAAGTGAGTCAAGACTGCACCACTGCAATCCAGCCTAGACAACAGAAATTCTGCCTCAAAAAACAAGCAAGCAAGCAAACTAAAAAGAAGTGATGATTCAGCTTTTGAGAGTAATGACAAATGAAACACTGAAGTCCTAGAAAAATGACAAAGTATTACAACAAGTAAACATATCAGTACATACAATTGGAGCACCAAAAAAAAAAAAGAAATTTCCAGAATATTTTAAATAGAGTACATCTGAAACAAAAGGAACCAATCTAGAAAATATATCATATGCCAACATGCTTAAATCAACAGATGTGATGTTTAGAACCCATTTACCATAGAAATGATAATATTTACATTACATAGTGTTTTATAATATTTATATGTAAAGTTCACCCACTAGTATTTTTATCCCTATTTGTAAATGAGCCTGAGGTTAAAAAAATTAATAATCATACACCTAATAAGTGAACCAAGAAGTTGAATATATCTGTATTCCATAACTGTAGCTACAGTATTATAACTCTAAAATTCAATAAGACTTTCAAAGCAGTCTCCTGAGATCACTGCATAAGCTTATTACAATCATCTATTTTCTATGCAAAGTAAATTGAAGAAATACATCAGCTCACAGCACCCATTAATCTTTTTTTTTATTGTATTTTACATTCTGGGGTACATGTGCAGATCATGCAGGATTGTTGCATAGGTACACACATGGCAATGTGGTTTGCTGCCTCCACCCCCCGACCCTCGTCACCTACATCTAGTATTTCTCCCCATGTTATCCCTCCCAGACCTCCCCCCACCCCACTGTCCCTCCCTTGCCCCCCGCAACAGACCCCAGTGTGTGATGCTCCTCTCCCTGTGTCCATGTGTTCTCATTGTTCATCACCCACCTATGAGTGAGAACATGTTTGATTTTCTGTTCTTGTGTCAGTTTGCTGAGAATGATGGTTTCCAGATTCATCCATGTCCCTACAAAGCACACAAACTCATCATTTTTTATGGCTCCATAGTATTCCATGGTGTATATGTGCCACATTTTCCTTGTCTAGTCTATCGTCAATGGGCATTTGGGTTGGTTCCAGGTCTTTGCTATTGTAAACAGTGCCACAATGAACATACGTGTGCATGTGTCTTTATAACAGAATGATTTGTAATCCTTTGGGTATATACCCAGTAATGGGATTGCTGGGTCAAATGGAATTTCTATTTCTAGGTCCTTGAGGAAGCGCCACACGGTATTCCACAATGGTTGAATAAGTTTACACTCCCACCAACAGTGTAAAAGTGTTCCTATTTCTCCACATCCTCTCCAGCATCTGTTGTCTCCAGATTTTTTAATGATCATCATTCTAACTGGCGTGAGGTGGTATCTCAATGTGGTTTTGATTTGCATTTCTCTAATAATCAGTGATGATCAGCATTTTTTCATATGTTTGTTGGCCTCATATAAGTCTTCTTTTGAAAAGTGTCTGTTCATCCTTTGCCCACTTTCGAATGGGTTTGTTTTTTTCTTGTAAATCTGTTGTAGTACACCCATTAATCTCTTTCTTTCCTGCCTTTCTGTATTACAGAGGCTTAAAAGCAAAATACTCAAATTTCCAGCCTCCTTTGTGGATGAGAGTAGTACGAGGTGACACAGTCTTAGCCAATAGTAAGTATCTAGAGAGGGCTTTCCTTCAAAATAAAAAGACAAAACACCAGGAAAAGGATTTCACACCCACCCCTCTCCTTTCCTGTTGGTTGGGGCTACCTACCATTTTGTGACTTTGAAGACTAAAACTGCTTGCTAAATAGAAGACTCAGCCAGTTTCTTTAAATTACATTCTTGAGCATCTGCACTGTCTCCCTTTAGATTTTTTATTGTATTAAAAAAAGCCCAGAGTTAAGCCCCTATATGTGCAGTTCTTGGCAACCTGCAAACCTAATACAATCTATGCTATAAACAAGTCTATCAAATCAACTTATTAAAATCACTTTGGTGAATTAGTCATTAAACTAATGATGAAAAGTTATCTATGGGAAAAAGTAAAAGTAATGAATATCAACTACTGAAAAACAGTAAGAAGAAGAGTAAATATTTATCGAACATTCAATGCCAGAAATTGTGTTAAGAACTTTAATATACATTAATGCAGCGGTCCCCAACCCTTCTGGCACCAGGGACCAGTTTCATGGAAGACAATTTTTCCCCAGGGTGGGGGCTTCGGGATGATTCAAGAACATTACATTTATTATGTATTTTATTTCTATTATTACATCGTAATACATAATGAAATAATTCTACAACCTACCATAATGTAGAATCAGCATTAGCCCTGAGCTGCTTCTCCTGTGACTAGACAGTCCCATCTGGGGGTGATGGGAAACAGTGACAGATCATCAGGCATTAGATTCTCATGAGGAGTGCACAACCTAGATCCCTTGCATACGCACCTCACAATAGGATTTTGCTCCTATGAGACTCTAACACTGCTGCTAATCTGACAGGAGGCGGAACTCAGGCAGTACCACCACCAATGGGGACTGGCTGTAAACACAGATGAAGCTTCGGCTCTCTCACCTACCACTCACTTCCTGCTGTACAGCCTGGTTCCTAACAGGCCATGGACTGCTACCAGTCTGTGACCCAAGGATTGTGTACCCCTACATTAATGTATTTAATCTTCACAATTATAGGAGGTTGGTAATATTACCATAACCACCCATGTGAAATTTCCATCAATCCTTGAAAAAACAAACCCAGAATATAGCAAAACAAAGTTCTATTTGTTTCTATGACTTTCCTATTTTTATGACAGTAAAATATCCTTTCTTAAATGAAGCTAGTGCCTCACAAGTTTATGTGTATTTTAACATGCTAACTTGGTATAATAAATAGGTGATGAACAAATGTCAATGCCCGCTGTGTTGTGAAATTTTAAGGCTGTGAAATCCAAAAGCCTAAGGTTAAGGTGAAGTAACCTGCCCACGGCTGCAATTGTTTGACACCAGAAGCCAAGATTATAACCATGAGGTTATATGAAGGAAATATACTAAACTCAAAACAAGCATTCTATGAATACAATTAAAGATATGAATTTATAATTACAAAAAAAAAAAAACCCCAAACATCCCAGAATACATAAAGTAGAAACAATGACATTTAAAGTGAAATGATTTTAGCATGTTGCTTCCCACAGAGTTTTCTCTAACTGTGGGATGTAGATTTAAACCACATCAGAGAAAACAGAATCAAGATAGGAATTCTCACCCATTCCAACTTAAGTCTCAGATGACCATTAGGTTAGGAGGTCCCATATGTCTAAGCACACAGATTCTAATTGAAGCTTGTGGTACCCCAAATGCAAGCAAGACACACAGAAAGTGCTTGCCCTAAAGCTTTTCAATTTCTTACAGCTCCACAAAAACAGGATGGGGATCAGATATGAATGAAGATTAGAAACACTGAAATGCTATCAAATTCTTCCTTAATTCAATTCTTGGCATTTTATGATGCTGTATTTCGATTTTTTAAACTCATGAGTTTTTAAAACTCATTTCCAGTCATTCAGAAAATGTATACATTTCATGAAGCAGTTTTTCAATACAAAAACTAAAAGATGTAACTTAGATCGATAAATATTTTTGCTATTTTAAGTTCCAGGATACATGTGCAGAACGTACAGACTTGTTACATAGGTAAAAATGTGCCATGGTGGTTTGCTGCACCTATCAACCCATCAACTAGGTATTAAGCCCAGCATACATTAGCTGTTTTTCCTGATGCTCTTCCCTCCCCGCACACTGTGTGTGTTGTTCCCCTCCCTTCTCTGTGTCCATGTGTTCTCATTGTGCAGTTTCCCATTTATAAGTGAGAACATGCAATGTTTGGTTTTCTGTTCCTTTGTTAGTTTACTGAGGATAATGGCTTCCAGTTCCATCCATGTCCCTGCAAAGGACATGATCTCACAGCCTGCAGACTATTCCATGGTGTACATGTATCACATTTTCTTTATCTAGTCTATTAGTGAAGGACATTTGGGTTGATTCCATGTCTTTGCTACTGTGAATAGTGCTCCAATGAATATATGCATGCATGTATCTTTATAATAGAACGATTTATATTCTATTATAAAGACCCAGTAATGGATTGCTGGGTCAAATAGTATTTCTGGTTCTAGGTCTTTGAGGAATCATCACACCGTCTTCCACAATGGCTGAACTAATTTATATTCCCATCAACAGTGTAAAAGCATTCCTATTTCTCCACAGCCTCACCAGCATCTGTTGTTTCTTGACTTTTTAATAACTGCCATCTGACTGGTGTGAGATGGTATCTCGTTGTGGTTTTGATTTACATTTCTCTAATGATCATGTTGAGCTTTTTTTCACGTTTCTTGGCTGCATGAATAGTCTTCTTCTGAGAAGTGTCTGTTCATGTCCTTTGCCTACTTTTTGATGGGTTTTTTTTCTTGCAAATTTGTTTGAGTTCCTTGTAGATTCTGGATATTAGACTACTTTGTCAGATGGATTGCAAAAATTTTCTCCCATTCTGTAGGTTGTCTGCTCACTCTGATGACAGTTTCTTTTACTATGCAGAGGCTCTTTAGTTTAATTAGATCCCATTTGTCAATTTTTGCTTTTGTTGCAATTGCTTTTGATGTATTTGTCAAAAAATCTTTGCCGGTGCCTATGTCCTGAATGGTATTGCCTAAATTTTGTTCTAGGGCTTTTATAGTTGTGGGTTTTACATTTAAGTCTTTAATCCATCTTGAGTTGATTTTTGTATAAGGTGTGAGAAAGGGGTCCAGTTTCAATTTTCTGCATATGGCTAGCCAGTTTTCCCAGCATCATTTATTAAATAGGGAATCCCTTCCTCATTGCTTGTTTTTGTGTCAGGTTTGTCAAAGATCAGATGGTTGTAGACATGCAGTCTTATTTCTGAGATCACTATTCTGTTCCATTGGTCTATGTGTCTGTTTTTGTACCAGTACCATGTTGTTTTGGTTACTGTAGCCTTGTAGTACAGTTTGAAGTCAGGTAGCAGAGAACTACTTTTATCAATTTGACAAAATATTCCCTAATAAATTTGACTGTGTTTAAAAGGAAATGGAGTTTGTTAAGACTGCATGAAGCAGCTTAGAGAAATAAAAAATCAGAAACTATTGCCTTGTAGAATTCAAATAGCTTCTATATAAAGAAATGGATGACTGTCAATTAGGTTTAGTCCACACATGTATGTTTATACATTTTTCATTTTATTTTACAAAATTAGTAATTCAAAACCTTGCCTGCTCTTTTCTTTTTCATTTGGGCCCTTAAATGCAACTTATTATTGAAAACATTAAATACCAGGAAAAGTATCTTAAAATACAGAAAACAAGTGATTTATGTCTTTATTATTGAAAACGGCAAAAACCTTCCTGCTTACATTATAATTATCTAAAATGTTAAGTTTCCTGTTTTTTAATCCAATCCTCTAACACCAATTTCAATTATGAAAAAAGTACGTAACATATAAAAAACAGCATTCATTATCCAGTATTTACCATCAAAAAATAAAAAAAGGAAAGACAGTTAGCTAATCCATGGGAGTAGAGAGGGGGGCTGACTTTATAATCTAAATGTAAAGGCACACATGTGAGGGAAAAATGTGTAGAGATTTTTTGCCTTAATTTGATTTTTTAAATTCCTTATTTTCTTTTTAAATCCTAATAAATTCCTTTTAAGATAAGACAAAAGTATTGAATATACTCAGCTTAGATAACACTATTATCCATAGCTCTAATAGTGGCTCTGACTAGACTTTTAAACACACCCTTGCCATTCCCTTCCACCCCCTCACTCCTACCAAAAGTAACAATTTAAAGAATTTTTAAGGTCACAGGAAAGAAAAAAGTGGGGGAGAGAGAATCTACAATTTAAATTTCACAAAGATTAACTTCCTTAAGCTACTACTACAATTTTTCTATTTTGCTAAACATACATGAAATATTCTATTCCCTACAACTTTCCTTATACCAAAAATTCTAATTTACTTAAATTCAGAATCATGAAACATTAAACACTGATAAAGTACACTCCATCTTGGGAATATAAACAAAATTCAGGTGGGAATAAAGGTGAATAAATTGTTAAAATTATGCCCAAACAAGGTGGCTCCTATCTATAATTTCAGAACTTTGGGAGGCCGAGAGGGGAAGATCACTCAAGCCCAGGAGTTCAAGACCAGCCTGGGCTACACAACGAGACCCAGACCTATAAAAAATACCAAAATTAGCGGGCATAATGGGTGCATGCCTGCAGTCCCAGCTACTCAGGAGCCAAAGGTGGGAGGATCCTTGAGCCCAGGACAAGGCTGCAGTGAGCCATGATCACATCACTGCACTCCAGCCTGGGTGACGCAGTGAGATCCTGTTGTAAAAATAAAATAAATCAAAATAAAAGTTACCATTTTATCTCTTCTCATCCATTTATTTGTTAGCTATTATGTATGTGTGTGCTTTAAAGTTTCTCCAACTAATAAATATACTGCCTCAACTTTTACTAGTGATCCAATACATACAAAATATCACTTAAGAGGTATGAGGGTCTTCATAAAGAGTAAATCTTTAAACAGGAAAAATAAAAATTTTTTTTTTTTTTTTGAGAGTCTCACTCTGTCACCCAGGCTAGAGGGAAATGGCACGATCTCGGCTCACTGCAACCTCCACCTCTCGGGTTCAAGAGATTGCCTGCATCAGCCTCCCAAGTACCTGGAATTACGAGCATGTGCCACCATGCCCAGCTAATTTTTTGTATTTTTAGTAGAGATGGGGTTTTGCCATGTTAGCCAGGCTCATTTCGAACTTCTGACTTCAGGTGATCCATTCGTCTCAGTCTTCCAAAGTGCTGGGATTGCAGGAACGAGCTGCCATGCCCAGCCTAAAAGATTTTTTCTTAAATCATAATTTGATAGCCCTTTCTCAGGATCACAAAAAAAAATACTTCAAAAGCTATGCTTCCTTTTTTTAAACTTTGAATTTTTTTAATAATTTTAGAGTAAAAATGGTTATGTAAAAAAACAGTTCAAAGATCCCCTATGTGTTTACCCAGCTTCCCGTCATTTAGCATCTAAAATAACCATGGTAAAATTATCTAAATATTCAAATTTCACCAGTCATCCTAATACCTTTTTTTTGTTGTTCTTGTCCAGATCAATTCCAGAATCCCACCCTGCATTTGGTTATCACATTTCCTTAGTTTCTTCCAATCTGTGACAGTTTTGGAGCATTTCTTAATCTTCCACACCCTCAATACTTTCAGGGAGCACTGGCCAGTTATTTTGTAGAATGTCCTTAAATTTGAGTCTGTCTGATATTTTTAATTAAGAATACCAGAGATGTCTCTTTCTCAGTACATTATCAGGAGACACATGATGTTGACATGTCTTACTACTAAATGATGTTAACTTTGATGATATGGTTGATGTTTAATTAAGAATACCAGAAATGTCTCTTTCTCAGCACATTATATCAGGAGACCCATGATGTTGACATGTCTTATTACTAATGATGTTAACTTTGATGATCTGGTTAATTTGGTATCACCAGTTTTCTTTACTATCAAGTACTGATTTTTCCTTTATAGTTAATTTTGTGAGGGAGATATTTTGAGACTGTGCAAATATCCTGATGACATGATCTATTATGATACTTTTCATCATACCTTCATCTACTAATTTTGGCATCCATTGATGATTCTTGCCTGTAACAATTACTACTGTGGTGTTTGCTTGTTGGTGATTTTCTATTTCCATCATTCCTTCATTTTCTAATTAGAATTCTACAGTAACAAAGAGCTGTCTCTTCTCCTGCTTTTACTTATTTATTCAAATACTTATTTACATCAGTATGGGCTCATGGATATTTTCTTCCCTAGGGGTTATAATCCATTACTGTCACTATTTGCTTCTCATAGTGTCCCAAATTTGGCCATTGGGACTCCCTTTTGTATAGAGTCATTACACTTCCTTCTGATTTATTTTTCAAATTTCAATTGGAGAATATTGACTAATTCCTTTACATTAGGGATCATGAAGGCTAAGGCTAACCTTACTACTTCCATTATGACAAAAAAATTATTACAAAAAAATACACACATATTGAAACATTCCAAATGTGGTACGCCATCACAACTCTTGATCATTCAACACCTTTATCCTCTTTGCTCTATATTTTATACACATTATCACAGAGCTTTCTCTTAAGTATCACTATTAGATCCATGTCACCTTTTACCATCAACCCCCCAATCCTCAGACACTGTTGGTATTTAGAAGAACAAGGCCAAACTCACTAACAACAACAGAAATTCATTTTAACCAAAAGGTAATGAGCCTTAATGATGCTGTGCTAGGATTATAGGCGTGAGCTACTGCACCCGGCCTAGTATAACTTTACAATTAACGAGATATTTCAAACTAGATTCCCAAAACATACATATGGTAGAAGACACTAATGTTTAAGGGAAAAAATAGTATAAGACTATTTTCAACAACTTGGATTCAACAACTTGGATTTTTTCCTATGAACTACAAAATATCCATGATCATCCTATGCCATACTCAGGCTGCACTGGTGTAACTCAAGCATAGTTTAATATAATGAGATATAAAATGTGCACATTCAGCCACCCTGTCCAGCAGATTCTACTCCTGCAATATTTCTAATCCATCTCCATTGTGTAATTCAGCCTCCCAAACATCTCAAGCCAGGAGAATGAAGGTCAGTCTTTAACAGAACTCTTGGTCTCTTCTCACTATCCTCACAAATCACAAGCTTCCAAACACCTGTAATCATTCCTCATCCCTGGTTCCCAGCACACTGAACAAAGATCTACACGTGTTGTCTTACCATGTGTGTTAATCATATGACAGTAGGTCAATCTGGGATGCACTTCAGGTCCCCCAGTTCACTGGTGGGTGAATTCTTACTCCCCTACAACTTAATATACATTCATCTAGGAAGTCCATATCCTTTTCAGTGCTGTCATAGGATAGCTGTTATAGCACTAATGAATTACAACCTACTTATAACAATGGATTAGTCAGTTACTTGAGGGACGCACATTTCATCTTTGAATTCCCAAGGCCTGTTAAATAATAGGTATTTTATAAAATGTGCTACAAAGAGGACTAACATTAGGCATTGCACTAAATAGTTAATGTACTTTCACATAATCCACAAAACCTCAGAAAGCTATTATCATTTTACAGGACAAGAAAATTGTTACCAAAAATGGAGTGAAGAGAAGGAATATCCCATAAAATGCAGGTATCAAGGACCAATGATTTTCAGTGGTTTCTCCTAAGCCTAAACCAAATTTACTTTTTTAAAAATAGAAATGAGGCCTCATTATGATGCCCAGGCTGGTCTTGAACATCTGGGCTTCAAGAGATCCTCCCACCTGAGCCTCCCAAAGCGCTAGGATTACAGGTGTGTGTCACCACTCCTGGCCAAAGTTACTTCTATATAAAATTTTAAAAGCAGGAATAATTTTTTTTCATTAAGTATATGAGTCCAGCAAAATCAGAGTTTTTATTTCTAGAAGGTTATCAATTCATTATTTCGGATAGTCGATTTACATCTGAGGCACATCCCATCACAATTTTATGTAACTTGAACTTCAAATATCACCAATGGACCAGGTGCAGCGGGTCACACCTGTAATCCCAGTACTTTGGGAGGCTGAAGCAGGAAGATCACTTCCGCCCAGGACTTAAAGACCAGTCTAGGCAACAAAGTGAGACCCCTAGTGTCTACAAAAAATCGTTTGAATTAGCCAGGCACACTGTCATCAGCCAGCAGACCCAGCTACTCACAAGGCCAAGGCAGGAGACAAAGCAAGATCCTGTTCCAAATACATATATATATATCACCAAACGTTATCTATGGCCATACCATCCTGAATGCACCCCATCTCATCAAATATCACCAAAAGAAGACCTTGTTGTGATACTTTAAATCATCCAAAATCTACCCAAAAAAGTTTTTTTTCAGGTCCAAAGTAAAATTTAAATTTAAAAATGCAGTAAATTTTCTTATGAAGCAAACATTATTTTCTTTCAAGACTGAGCTTTAGAGTAACAGTGCATCCTTCCTTTCTTAAAAACAGTAACATTAAAACTAGTTTTGTTCTTACGTCCCTTCTTGATGGAAAAACCAAGGTAGTAATCTTCTCCTTAAAAAAAAAAAAAAAAAAAAAAAGGTTCCAGCATTTGGGAATGACTGTGACTGCATTAAACCAGTATCTGCATACAGCACTGCAGCTGGAGAGATTTTCATTTTTGACCCTCAGCCAAGATATGCAAAGCTAATTATGGAACTATTAATTACTAAATGTTTAAAAGGTTATTTGAAGGCGACTAAGGTTCTATCAATATTGCAAGTAATGTTAACATTTTTTACCATAAACTTAAGTTCTCACTTGTTCAAAGTCACATGCTATTAGTTTGACATTAATATTTGTTATAAATGTATTTCTTTTACCAAGAAATTAAAATACCATCGTTATGAAATCTAACTGCTGGTGACCAATCATTTCTTTATGAGACACGCTTTTTAAATGGCATACAGATAGTTTACCTGTGTTCTATGAACGAAAACTACTTGAGAAGCAAATATTACTAGAACCCCAAAATGGGCTAAAATATAATCAAAGTATAGGCTGACAAATGAAAATATGAGTCTGCTTATAAACAATGGTAAAAAGAAACTCAAATGGAAAATTTAACTTAACAGATACAATTCTTCCATTAGATTTGCAAGTTACGTATTTGTCAGAGATACTCTTTTGTGCCGTTTCTCATCATTTACAGTTCTCTGGGCTAAAGTTACTGTTTTCAGCCCTCTCATTATGACTCAAGATGAATTCTACTGAGTGACTTCGTAATAAATTAAGTCCTGTATTCTTTATGACACAGTAATGGGTTAGTAACTATATCTAAAGTTGTAATAGCCAAAAAAAGAGGTAAGATTATTAACTAGGAGGAGTTGAGGTGGTGGTTATTTTACATATAACATTTCTTAAAGTAACTTTTACAACTAAAAGTGCATTACATTAGGTCTTTTAAGTAGAGGAAACAATTTTGCAATAGATGTTTCACCTGAAAAACTGATAACAGGATGCATTTAAACACTCTACAGAAGCAATTTCAAAGGGCCTAAACAAGTTAATAAAATGGTTTAGAAAAATCATTTTATTGTATAAGCCTTGGGGAATAAAAGCTGTGTCTAATTTATTTACATCTTTTACTTCACCAAATTGCCTTGGTGACCAAGCTTCTCATTTAAGTGATTAAAGACAGAAACTCAAATACTTAAATAAAGCAATTACTTAAGAGTCCTGTTTTTCAACAGAGGTGCACTGAAAAATATCAATATAATGTTTTCAGGTCTCATTATTTTCAAGGAAGTTTGTTATTTAGAATACAATGCCCCATTGACCAGAACTCAGCCAGGTTTCCAGACACACAATACAGGACACACACTGGATTAAAGATTTTTTTCATTTTCTCAAGAATATCAGGTGAAATAGTGATAGTCTCTTGAAACTGAATATGCATAACCTGGCTAAAACTCAGACGATAACTTTTTTGGTATTTCTCCTTACTATTCCCCCTCTCTAAAGACATACCCAAATGAAATGTGTTTTCATTTTCCAGCTGGACATGAAAAGCTTCCAATTTATGAAAGTTCCCGGTGCTCTTCCCACCCCAAGATTCTCTTCTGGTCAACTTCTTAGGTTACACGAATGACATCAGGATTAATTCTAGGCAATTGATTGACCTAAATACAAACCTATGTTTTCACGGAGCTTGGAAATGAATGAGGCTGGCAAGACTTTAAAAAACAAATAGAATTGAACAGCAGGAAAATTAAATTACATGTTTTCCAATTATTTTCTTTTAAAGCGCTTTCCTTTTGCCTATAACAAGAATCACACAAACTCCTTTATCAAGTCTATCCTCAGAAACAGAAGGAAGCACAACAGCAAAACTTTCCTAATTCCTGTCCTTCTGTTCATGATATCAAGCTTATTTAACAACATTGCTTTACTTATACTACAAAACTCTAATCACAAACATTTATAAGACAAGACTATGGAAAATCTTCCAGCATTCCATTAACAAAGCATTCTTAATATAAAAAGTACCTTCTACAACAAAAGCTTTTTAAAAAATAACTTCTGAGTACATTTTAAATTTTTAGACAATTACCTTTGGCCAGTCAAGTAAAGATGGAAAACGTTCACATTTCAAACAACTTTTGTAAACAAATAAACAGGGGAGTTTGCTCTAGTAATAACCAAATGAACATCAAAGTCAATAGGGCTGACACTTAGGAATGTCTGAAATGTTTGCTAGGTTTCCTGATGTTTGGTTTTTCTAGGAAGATTTGGTGGGGCAAATGTGCGGCTTTCCGACTGTCAATGGAGCTCTCATGTTGTAGGGTTAGCAGTAGCTGGCCCACTTACTTCTGGCTCAGGCAAGATTCTGTGTTGGGTCAGTTTTTACTCTATTCTACACAACTGGCAGGGGAACAATAAAGTTTAACAGTTCATTTATTGGGCACAGTCACCCCGCAGTCACAGTGGAGGTTTTGCCTCTTCTAGTCTTGTTTGGTGACCCACCCTCCTAACCTGATAGCAGGTTTTAGTCATTGTTATTCTTCTAACTAATCAACCAAATGCACCACTTCCCCCCTCTCTAATTTCCACCAAAGGCCTCTGACATCATTTTCGGACCAGCCTTGCTAGGTTCTAACACTCTCAGCATTCGTAATTTCACTTGGCACTTAAAACGATATTCTTGAAAGAAAAGGAAATATTTCACTGAAATCTGCTTTTACTTCACACTGCGAGAGGGAATGTGCATTTTCAGATGCAGAAAACTGATCCAACTGACAATTTTAAATTGATGAAAAAGGCACAGGAGAGGCCGCGCGTGCAACACCAAGAGAAGGGAAAGAGCAAAGCAGGACATTCCTTGTTGGGATAAAAATAGTCTTTTAGAATGGGAACTTTCTGGAGACACTGAAACAAATTTTCTTGTAAAACTACCGCCATCTTCCACACGTTTGATAAACATGTGCAATCTATCCATGATCTCCCAGATGTGACAGTTCCATCAGGGAAAATGAAAAATCAAAAAACGGTACCAGGTGCCATTCTTGGGGCTTGTCCAAAGGCAGCCAGGGGAAGACTCTATTTTATTATGTTCTCCCCACACTAAATAATAATCGACATCAGAGAACGAGAGCATTTGGATTTGAACAGACGGCATCCAACACCTGACAAGCGAAGCAACACTTTCAAGCATTAGATCCTAAATGTTTGATGGTCCCAAGAATCAGGAGGGCTTATTTGTCTTAAAAGGGTAGGCAGGCAGGAGCTCCTGTAGTCAACATCCCAATGCTTAGGAATATGCGTCACTATCGGGTCAGCAACTAAAAGTGGAGAAAATTAAGCCACCACATTTTTATAAAATTTCGCCCTCTCTAGTAAAACTTGAGACAATCAAATCCAACCCTATTGGCCGCTAAAAGTAAGAGAATAAGCCTGAAGGTAAACAAATGTATAAAGGTTAACAAACTTACCTAATTTTGACAAGGTTGTGCAACACCAAAGAATCCGCAGGGTGCCCTTCCCGGGGGTGTATTTGAACATGCCTGCTCTGCAGCTAGGTCTGCAATTTAAACTAAAAACACTAGCCTAGCTATTCAACTTTGTTTCTCTTCAATTGAAAGCAGCATCCTTCCAAAAAAAGAAAAGAAAAGAAAAGAAAAATAGTAAACATACAAACACCTCAATGTTTTACTTTAGAAAGTCAAAATGGATTTGTCTTTAGCACAACCGTACGAGTTTCCTACCGTACCTTTCAAACATCACGAACTTCTAAGGTAGAAGGGTCACTTGCAAGGGGAGGAATGGACCTGCAGTCACGGGGGGCAAGAGTCGCTGGACGAGGCGAGATAGGACCTCATCCCCTGAGATTCAGTCACCCAAGGGCGGCCGGGGAGAAGGAAAGCTAGAGAATTCATTCACATACACACACACACACACACACACTCACTCTCTCTCTCACTGCCGGACAACATGGGGGGAAGGTCAGTCATGGGGAGGGGAGCGTTGAGGAGAACGTCAAGGAGAGGGAAAACTAAAACCAGCATAGGCGGAGTGAAAGACTCGGAGGTGGGATGCCTTTGGAATTAGGGGTCCTGATGCGAGAAGTGGGGTGCTCGGGGCGAACTGTGTCAGGAAGTGGGTGGGGGAACAGGGGAAGACGCAGCCTGCGAGGCAGAAATCCGGTCAAGTGCAGGCGGCCGCCGCGTTCTCACCTGGGGGGTCCTCTCGGGGGGATTCTTCATTACCGCCTGGCGGAAGCTGTTATCCACGTAGGACGCCATCTCCCCGCTGCGGGTCGGGCCGTGCCGCTCGGCACCCTGGCCGGCCTCCTCCGGCCGCCCGAGCAGCTCCTCAGGGAGGAAGCGGCCTCCGGGCCTTGTTGCTTTGTGCCGAAACCATGGTGAGGGGTGAGTGACAGCGCGGGGGCCAGTCGGCGGCCGCCGCATCATCGGGGGGCGGGGCAGCTCCGTCGCGCTGATTCCCGCCTCCCCGCTCCCAGCCCGCCCGCGGGCCGCGCCCTCGCGTCTGAGCTGCACTTTCGGCGGCGCCCAGGTGAGCAGCGCTCGGTAGGCAAGGGGGTCGCGGAGCCGTCGGCCGGGCCGGCGGGTCCCTCGCGCGGCCTGAACCCTAGGAGGGGGCGCAAGTCCCGGTGCACCGGCGAGAAGCGCAGGGCTTTTCTCTCGCAGTGTCCCCCGCTGTCTCACGCCGCGCCTCCTCCCCACACCCGACGCTGGCTCCTAGGAGACCCAGCCGCGTCGGGTCGCCGCTCCCCGCCCGCTCCTGGCGCCAAGCCGCCGCCTGGGGGCTGAAAGCTAACCCCGGGCAGAAGACCGGCCCGCCAGCTCGGGCCATACTGGGCATTCTTTTTGAGCCCAGGAGTTGGCCCCGAGTTGCTTCTGTGGCGTTAAATCCTCTTAGGATTTATTTTGCTTGTTTGTAATTTGCTGCACCCTCCCCTGCTTTCCAAGCCCACTTTGGCACCTCAGACACTAAAATGACCACGAAATTAGGGCGAGAGGTTTCAACACCAGACCCACTACCACCCCTAGACCAGCAAACACTCCAGATATAAAGTTGATCACTCCTTAGCGACAGAGCAGGATGGCAAGTTCTGTGATTATTAATCAGAAACATTTATTGGTAGATCTGGCTTTGCCTTGGGCAGAACAAGCCTCCTCTAGATGCTCAGATTTCCAAACCAAATTCACTTGGTCCAGAAACAATACCTGGTCCTTCAAGATGTCACTGCTCCTGCTGCTTCACTCAGCGCCCCCCCCCCCCCCCCACACACACACTCGCCCCAGCCACGTGGAGATGTGTAAGGTCAATCCAAGCGTCTGGGACCACTCTGCTGTTCTGGTCCCAGGGATTTATTTTTGTTTACCCCTACCCCCGACAAGTTCATATTTTGATATCTATAGAGACAATTAGTTTTATTTATGAGCTACTACATTGAACTTTTATCAAATTTTCAAACATGCCTTTCTTTTTTTTTTTTTTTTTTTAAAGAGAAAGAGAGAGAATAGGAAGGAGGAAAAAGGAAGAGAAAGAGGGAGAGAGAATGGGGAGGAGGGAGAAGGAAAAGAAAGAGGGAGAGAGAATGGGAGTATTGCTTTCTTGCCCAGGCTAGAATGCAATTTAGTAATGAGTATTGAAAACCTCTTTTATACTGATAATTATACTTAATGATGTAGTCAGGAAGGAATAAGGGAAGAAGATAACAAACAAACAGCCAACCAATATTTAATTTAAACCTATGAAATGCTATGCGATTACTGAGGAGTGATTTACTTCCAATTATATAGTCACCTTTGGAATAGGTGTGAGGTGGTAATGTATGTTTTGTGTATTTGAAGTGGAGAGTTCTATAAATGTTTATTAAGTTTATTTGTTCCGGGTCTGAGTTCAAGTTCTGAATATCCTTGTTAATTTTCCATCTCGTTGATCTATAGAATCGTTAGCTCTTCTTGTTGCATTGATCCTTTTGCCATTATGTAATGTCATTCCTCACCTCTTTTGATCTTTGTTGCTTTAAAGTCTACTTTATCAGAGGCGAGAATTGCATCTCCTGCTTTTTGTTTATTAGTTTATTTTTACTCTCTGTTTGATTGGTAAATCTTCCTCCTTCCCTCTGAGTCTTTGTGTATTGTTGCATGTAAGATGGGCCCAGATGCAGCATACCGATGGGTTTTGGCTTTTTATCCAATTAAAATATATATAAGTTTAATACCGGTGTTTGATGCTAGCTGGCTGTTTTGCCCATTAGTTGATGTAAATTTTTTATTGTGTTAAAGTTCTTTGCTTTTTGATATACTTTTGGAAAGACTGATATTGGTTGTTCCTTTATATGTATAGTGCTTCTTTCAGAAGCTCTTGTAAAGCAGGCCTGGTGGTGGTGAACTCTCTAAGTACTTGTTTGTTCGCAAAAGATTTAATTTTTCCTTCGCTCATAAAGCTTAGTTTGGCTGGATAGGAAATTCTGGGTTGAAAGTTCTTTTCTTTAAGGATGTTAAATATTGGTCCCCACTCTTTTCTGGCTTGTAGGGTTTCTGCTGAGAGATTTGCTGTAAGTCTGATAGGTTTCCCTTTATGGTTAACCTGACCTTTCTCTCTGGCTGCCCTTAGTATTTTCTCCTTCATTTCAACCCTAATAAATCTGGCGATTATGTGCCTTGGGGTTGGTCTTCTTGAAGAATATCTTTGTGGTGTTCTCTGTATTACCTGGAGTTGAATATTACCCTGCCTTGCCAGGTTGGGAAAATTTTCCTGAATGATATCCTGAAGAGTATTTTCCAACTTGGATTCATCCTCTTCATCACATTCAGGTACACCTATCAAACGTAAATTAGGTCTTTTCACATAGTCCCATATTTCCTGGAGACTTTGCTCATTCCTTTTCATCCTTTTTTCTGCATTCTTGTCTTCTCGTTTCATTTCACTGAGCTGGTCCTCGACTTCTGATATCCTTCCTTCTGCTTGATCAATTCGACTGTTTAAACTTGTGCATGCTTCGTGAAGTTCTCGTGTTGTGTTTTTCAGCTCCATCAATTCACTTATATTCTTCTCTAAATTGTCCATTCTCGTTAACAGTTCGTCAAACCTTTTTTCAAGGTTCTTAGTTTCTTTGCATTGGGTTAGAACAAGTTCTTTTAATTCACAGAAGTTTCTTATCACCCACGTTTTGAAACTTGCTTCTGTTATTGGAACACACGTGTAATCTATTAAGCCTTGTTCCGTTACTGATGAGGAATTGCAATCCCCTGTAGAGGGAGAGGCATTCTGATTTTGAGTATTCTCTACCTTTTTACGCTGGTTTCTTCCCTTCATTATATATTTGTCCGTCTGTCGTCTTTATAATTACCGACTTTCTAACTGGGTCTCTGACGTCCAACTTGTTGATTCCCTGCGCCGAGATCTGAGCAATCCACTGAGCCGGCCAAAACAGCGGTGTTAAGATTGATGGTGCTTTTCTGCCCGGGAATCTCCGGACTCTGCACCAAGAACTGGCGTGCTAAGGCACCAGCAAAACCGCCACGCCAGCCACAAGAGTCGCCCTGGCGACCCGTGAGGCTCCTCCACTGGGAATCTCCTGGTCCGTGAGCAACTAATATTCGTCTGAAAGTGTGGCGTCCTCTCGTTCTTTGCGCTTTCACTGGGAGGTACGTGCCCGAGCTGCTAATCATCAGCCATCTTGGATCTCTCTCCCAAACATGCCTTTCAACATCTACTTCATTTTTAAACACTTGGACTAGATTGTCAGCTAACATTTTGGGGTTCCTTAAGTCACCTGTGTGCACTAAACAGCTTGTGTGACTTCTAGCGAAGGGACTGTCCCTGCCCAACCTTGTGAAATGGAATCTGAGCTACAAATTATATCTATAGACCTTTTTATATTACTCTTGCTAGAACTACTTCTCTGTATTTCTTTCTCACCTCTTAGTTGAGCCCCAACATCAAATTCTCTATGACATAGGCCACCACCTTGAAAGCAAAGGAACATGAGTAAGTGCCAATACAGCTCTGAAAAGAGGAGGGGGGGAATAAAAGAATTCAGACCCAATGAAGTGAAAAAATATCACTGACACCTCCACCTGGTGTCTAATAGACATCTCAGAATTCATATGTGCAAACCAGCTCCAGATCTCCTGTCTCAGACACCCAGTCTTCCCCATCCCCATTCTCATTCCCCAGGTGAAAACCTTGACTTCCTTGACTCCTTTCTTTCTGTTATACCTCAAAAGTGTCGGTAAAAACCATCAGCTCAACCTCCAAAATACCATATCTGAGCGCTAACCTCTACCTGCCACCCCTACTGCCATGACCCTGGTCCAATCCAGCATCATGTTTCGCCAGCACTTTATCATAACTGCCTACCTGGTCCCCCTCTTTCTGACCTTGCCTGCTACAGTTCATTTCCAACACGACAGACAAAGTGTGAATTCTTTTCACTCCGGCTCGAATCATTCCTTTGCTTAGCTCCTCATATCACTCAAGGTAAAAGCCAAAGTCTTTACCACGGCCTGAATGGCCTATGGACCTTTATCTCTCTGACCTCTTCTCCTGCTACTCTATTCCCAAGCACATTAACCTCCATGCTGTTTCTGAAACAGTAAGCAAATTCCTGTCTCGTGGCCTTTCCATCTGGTGTTCCCTCTACTGCCTGGATTCTCTCTCCACCTTTCCCCACCCCACTTGCACCCACAAAAACAAAAAGAAAAATGCACACACAACAACCAAAATATAGAATATACCTCATCTTCGTCATATCTTTATTTGAATGTCACCTTCCCTGTAACACCATATACTCTGGTTATCTTCCTTACTTTACCTACCGCCTGACATACTATATATTTTACAGGTACTCGTCCACTTAGGATGGGGTTACATCCTGATAAACCACTGTAAGTCTCAAATATTGTAAGTCAGAAATGCACTTAATACCCTGATAAACCCATTGTAAAGTGGAAGAATCGAAAGTCAATTTCTTGACCATCATAAATTGAGAACCATCTATACTTATTTATTTTATTTACTGTTTTCTCCCTCCACTGTGTTGTGAGGTCCTCAAGTCAGGGATGTTTGTCCCTTTTATTTACTGCTATATCCTCAACACATGGTTTGTTGCCGGTTAACCAACAAACCTGTATTAAATGGCTACAGGAAGGAGTAACTATCATGTTACTTTGTATGAGATTGTTACATACATTATCTCACTTGTGTCTCTGGTTGGGGGGAAACTACTGGGAGAGGAAACTTAACCTCTCTGAGCCTATTTTCTGTTTTATAAAATGAGAGTAAAAATTGAGTAGTCTGGCCAAGCAAAGTGGCCTACACCTGTAATCCCAGCACTTTGGGAGGCTGAAAGAGGAGGAAAGCTTGAGGCCAGGAGTTCAAGACCAGCCTGGTCAACATAGCAAGACCTCTGTCTCTACAAAAACTTAAAAAAAAAAAAAAAAGTAGCTGGGCATGATGGGGTTCACTTGCAGTCCCAGCTACACAGGAGGCTGAGGTGGGAGGATCTCTTGAGCCCAGGAGTTCAAAGTTGCAGTGAGCTATGATCACACCATGGCACTCCAGCCTGGGTGACAGAACAAGACCCCTGTCACAAAAAAAAAAAGAAAAATAAGCAAAGAAAAAATTGCATACCCTGAAGATTTGTGAAGATATAATACAATACATGCAAAGTGCCTTGCATAGTGCTTAACCAATATATACTCAACAAATGGTAATTATATTCACGATTATTCTCATCATTGCAACCCTTTGAGGCTAGTGGGACAGTGTTATCATCTTGTTTACAGATGAAGAACTGACACTAACATAGGCTATATGACTTGCCCTAGTTCCCAGTCTGCCTTTAACTTTAGAAAGATCCAGAGCCAGCTAACCAATATACCCTATCATAAATACTAAAAGCTACAAATTAACTGAGGGAGCACTGATGCAGGTAGTACTGTTGTCTGGTCTGCAGCTGGAATCCCATTTTCTTTCCATCTCAGCTTTATCCTATCCCATGGAATGGCTCACCCATAAGAGGGCAACCCAGCCTGCACATCTAAGTGACATCACACCCCTCAAAAAACCCCTTGGCGATTCCTCGGGCTAAGGGCCAGCCTTGAAAGATGAGGTCTGGAAGTGGCAGGGCAGTCGGGACCAGGGTTCCAGGAAGTCAGAGAGTATGAAACTCCTTGCCCCATGGTGGGGGTGGGGATACTAGAGGGGACCCTCTGCACCAGATAGGAATGCCTCTCAGCCAGATCTCACAGCCAGAGTTATGAATTCCACTTGCAAACCAAGGTCTTTTTTCTCTGTGTGCTCTACTGTGATACTGAATTACATCAATCACCTCAGGTAAGGCATAATAGAATGTCTTATCCACCAACAAAATGACTAACTCACTGTCAACTTCTAAGCTATCATTTAACTTCAATTAAAGCTAATTTTCACACTATGTATAACCTACTTATCTACATATGTCAATAATGCTTATCACCACTCAGCATCGAGGACATCTGATACTTGGCATCCCTTGCTGTTTTATTAACATTTGAGCACCAGTAATGTGCTAGGTACAACCAGGAAGACAGAATTAGATAAAGATCTGCCACTCTGCCAATTAGTCTAAACCAAATTGTGTCAACAAACCATAATCTAAGTAAGCCATCTATTATGCTGCCTCATAAAGGCAAGTATAAAAATGAGAGTTTCTTTGTTCTGTTTCTACTATCATCATATTATCTGGAAAATCATTAGGGGATAGGAAAAGAGAGCACTGGGTTTTAAGTTCAGAAATACTTTTCAAGTTCTGGCCTTAATACCATTCTACTTGTAACTTAAAAAGCTTTGATCTTTCCAACTGTAAAATCTAATATATCCCTAAATATATCATGTGGGTTAGGCATTTAGGGTCACCTTTAAAAGTGAGTCAAAATAATTTGTTTTAAATTCCCATTAGTCCAGCTATATACAAGATTAGAGTGATTTTGCATACATAGTCATTTTGTTTTAAAAACACGTCGAGCCCTTACTGCTCCATCAATAAATATTTATTATGTGTTTTATTGTATGCCAGGTACTGATCTCCATGCCTGGAATACCAATAATGAATAAGACAAATATGGCTCCTTCCCTGGACTCCTGGGAGCTTGTTCCATGTGCCAGGCATTGGTTTAATTTACTCACCTCTCCTACAAGGAGGGTGAGGATAATAGAAAGGATCCAGGAAGCTGCCCTCCTCCGCCAAGATGAGAGCTTCCTCTGTTACTGCTTTCTCCAGTTACAGCCCTCTCAAGGCAAGATTTCCAACTGAGAGAAGTTGAATTCTGTTAAAGACATTCCTCACACCACTCGCCCTTCCCTAGAAACTCTTAAAAAGCATTGTTTTGCAATTATTTTTACCTCTGTAGTCAAGTCAGTAAGAATCTCAGGAGAGTAGAAGGTTGTCGTTTACACACTGTATCGTTCTCAGTGAGCACACTCCACTAGGAAATATTGTATTCACCTGCAAGTAGCATTCCAGAGAGTCCCTAATGGGGAGTACAATTACAGACATTCAGGGAGAGATACAGTGAGTTCATAGCATATACCTCCTGATGAAATGTATCAGAAGCACAGGTAGAGTATCAGACTATTCATTTTGGTTGTACAGGAACATAACAAATTCAGAGTTGAGGATGCTGCCACAGAGCTACACTAACATAGAGGTCAGGTAGATGTTTAGACAGTTTGGAACTGATTCAGAAAAAGGAAACCATCTCCCTGGGATTTATCAATATTATTACCTAGGTTCTGCCCTGGACATAATATTAAATAAAAAATACACACACAAACAAAACTGTTCTATTCAGTTACACTATTGTATTCCTCACACTGACATAACTACTTTCTTCCATTGATTTGTTTGCACTTGAAATATAGGGCCAGTGGCAGAGAACAACCTTTGTGTTTCCCTTATTGTGAGAAAGCTGATACTGACATTTCTAAAAGGAAATGCATGTTAAACTTCTAATCCACCATCAATTCCTTCTATTGTTATGTATTTGGCATTTATTTTTATAAGTTGGCCCATGGGATGACGTTCCGAAATCATTTGGCCAGCTTTAAGGGGACTCGTAAAGGAGTTTAGGTAAGAGATACAGATTAAGGTTTTTGTTTTTTTAAGCCTTAAAGCAGGTAAAATTAAGTTTATTTTAAAATCTAACAATATAAAGGCACTACATAATCCATAAGAGTATTTAATGCATAGATTTTTTTTAGAGATTACACTTGATATCATGAATGCTCATTAGTAATTGAAGGAGAAAAAACCCACCTATTTCAAACATGCAGAGTTAACCCATTGAGATAATTCTGTCATAATAGAGCATTGTACAGGATGGTATCTGGGTTTTCCCAGTTCTGTTAAGGTGATTATACACAGCTAAAATTGCATCCACACACAAACTGGTATGCAGTGCAGAATTTGTAAAAGTGTTCCAAAAAAGCAAAACAGCTACACTTATTGCCAACTCTGTTCTCCAGGTGGTATTCAGGGTAAATGCAAGTGTGCTATGGTACAGATGTCTACCATAGCAGTGTCAAAATCAGACAAGGTCATTTGAGAAAAAAAAAAACCAAAACCATATTCTTGGCCAGCTGTGATTTTTTAAATGCCAATACTAATAATCGTTCTGAAGTCATGGTTATTTAATATTTGTTAAATCCAAGACTAGAGTGCTAGGCACCATATGTACACAAACAAAGACAAAGTGCTTATGTGTTGAGCTTACAAATCTAAATTAGGCAAAGGAAGTGAAGGGCAAACAAGGGTGTGGGAAACACGCACTGGGGACCTGTTTAGAAAATGAAGCTTTTTTTTTTAATTGTTTGTTATTATTATTTTATTTTATTTATTTATTGTTTGAGACGGAGTCTTGCTCTGTCGCTAGGCTGGAGTACAGTGACACAATCTTGGCTCACTGCAACCTCCGCCTCCTGGGTTCAAGCAATTCTCCTGCCTCAGCCTCCCAAGTAGCTGGGACCACAGGTGCGCGCCACCACTCCCAGCTAATTTTTGGATTTTTTATAGAGACGGGGTTTCACCGTGTTGGTCAGGGTGGTCTCCATCTCTTGACCTCATGATCCTCTTGCCTCAACCTCCCAAAGTGCTGGGATTACAGGTATGAGCCACTGCGCCCAACCGGATTGTTATTTTAGTTTTAACTATCAGAAAGTCCATTATATTGCAACACAAAAATTAGGGAGGAAAATCAAAGGAGAAAAGCATACTGCCCTTTGGGGAGTTCAAAGAGGAAGGATTAAATGTGTAATGGCAACATGTATCAAATTAGAGACCTAAAGGAAGAAAGCAAAAGTAAATGGCAAAAAGAGCAACTGTCAGCATTGGATGGGATACTATGTATGAGCCATGGCTCCGAAGGAAATAGAACTGCCTACACCCTTGAGAGCCATATCACAATTGGTCCTGGACATCTTCTGTGTTTTTCTTTTAGTAATGTTTTACTTATCACATAAAATAAATAGTACCAGTGATCAATTCTGATACGGCATTTAAATCAGGGCTCAGTTTCACCTTATGTTTATCTCACCTATAAGGAATGAGTCTATGTCATCAAAGCCTCTCTGTAAGAATCCAGTGATAATTAAACCAAGTCATAGACCAAAGAAAGCCCATAATACTCCACCCCAACCTGGCCAGGTGCCTCATAGATGGGTCTGTTGACACAAAAGAAATAGCATAGAAGTGACTGAAGTAACAGAATTTTATCATACTGCTACCGGGAGGGAAACGTGATCTACATTATCAATGGAGGCAATAAATGCAGCTTTATAAGGTTATAATAGAATATATGATATAAGTGATATAATGGAAAAACCTTGGGATCAATATAAGATAGCCTGAATTTGAAAGGTTATTGTGATATACATTAGCTGTGTGCCCTTGTGTAAAGAATTTAACTTCTCTGAACCTAAATTTCCACCTTTGTAAAATGAGTTTAGAAGTTATCTTCC
Organism: Aotus nancymaae; assembly: GCF_030222135.1. Taxonomy (NCBI): domain Eukaryota; kingdom Metazoa; phylum Chordata; class Mammalia; order Primates; family Aotidae; genus Aotus; species Aotus nancymaae. Next base: position 1,721,818 of record NW_026988447.1, on the reverse strand, counting down.
TTGTGGTTGGGCAGGTGGCTCACAACTGTAATCCTGGCACTTTGGAAGGCTGATGGAGGCAGATCACTTGAACTCAAGAGTTCGAGACTAGCCTGGCCAATATGCTGAAACTTCATCTCAAAAAAAAATGCATTGGGAGGCCGAGGCAGGTGGATCACGAGGTCAAGAGATCGAGACCATCCTGGTCAACATGGTTGAAACCCCGTCTCTACTAAAAATACAAAAAATTAGCTGGGCACGGTGGTGCGTGCCTGTAATCCCAGCTACTCAGGAGGCTGAGGCAGGAAAATTGCCTGAACCCAGGAGGCGGAGGTTGAGGTGAGCCGAGATCGCGCCATTGCACTCCAGCCTGGGTAACGAGTGAAATTCCATCTAAAAAAAAAAAAGCAAAAATTAGTTGGGCATGGTGCGCACACCTGTACTCCCAGCTACTCAGGAGGCTGAGAAGAATCCCGTGAACGCCAGAGGCAGACGTTGCAGTGAGCCAACATCGTGCCACTGACCTCCAGCCTGGGTGACAGAGAGAGACTCTGTCTCAACAAAAAAATAAATATCTTCCTTGCTATATTGATATGACTTTGACTCAAAGCAGGATTAATAAAAAAATATCTTGGCTGGGCGCAGTGGCTCACGCCTGTAATCACAGCACTTTGGGAGGATGAGACGGGTGAATCACCTGAGGTCAAGAGTTCAAGACTAGCCTGGCCAACATAGTGAAACCCATCTCTACTGAAAGTACAATAATTAGCTGGGTGGGGTGGTGGGCACCTGTAATCCCAGCTACTCGGGAGGCTGAGTCAGGAGAATCACTGGGAGGCAGAGTTTGCAGTAAGCCAAGATCGCACCATTGCACTCCAGCCTGGGTGACAAGATCTAAGCTTAATTTCAAGATAAAATAAAATAAAACAGACTAAATAAAAACTAAAAAATCTTTTTCTTCTCTTCCTTTTCCCAAAAAGAAATTGCATTAGTCGTAAGCTATTTATATGGCCCTTCCAGTTTCTATGAAAGAACTTAGGCTAAAAATGTTATCAACTTGTCTAATTAACTTTACAGAATTTTGAACTTAGGAAACTAAAATAAGCTTTAATTGATTTGTTGTAAACAACCCAGAGCCTGAAATAGAAATAATTTCCATCGGGATCAGTGATTTCTAGATGCAGGTGATCAGCATCTTCGCAGTGCTAAGTGTGCTGGCACAGGTAGACAGAGCTGGCAGTCCCCAGAAATCCTCTAGTATTCCACAGGACAGAACAGGAGCTGTGTTGCAGACAGGTCAAACCGGGACTCTGGAGGCATCTCTGTGTTTATTAAATAAATGAAAAATTAGAATTTACTCTTACAAATATCTAATCTGTTACGGGGTTTATATTCATTTTATAAAGCGTGAGATAGTTGTCATCTATTAATTTGTGTTATTGTCCCATTTTAAAATTATTTATTTCAGATATTAACATGTACAAATCTAAACATAGCACTCAAAAGGCTAAATCTAAGAAGCATATAATAAAGTCAAATGAATTAGAGAGATCCAATTTAATTATATTCAAAGGTAATAGTCACAGTGCTACTTGTAACATTTGCAATTCCTAGTTTTTCAAAAGATTTTAAAATCAATCTGTGCCATACCCTGGCCCACCAAAGGACAAAGAATGATGCTTCAGAAGCTTCTCATCCCTCTATCCAACGTTAGCTGTAGCATTACAATCTGATAAACCAAGAGGAATCTGTGCAAAATGACCTGAGGCATTTCTTCTACCAATTTATCTTTTTATTTTAAGTTCTGGGATGCATGTGCAGGACATTCAGGTTTGTTACATAGGTAAATGTGCGCCATGGTAGTTTGCTGCACCTATCAACCCATCATCACCTAGGTATTAAGCCCCGCTATTTATGTTAGCTATTTATCCTGATGCTCTCTCTTCCCCCTCACCACTTACCAGGCCCTGATATGTGGTGTTCCCCTCCCCATGTCCATGTGTTCTCATTGTTCAGCTACCACTTATAAGTCAGAACATGTGGCATCCGGTTTTCTGTTCCTGTGTTAGTTTGCTGAGGATAATGACTTTCAGCTCCAACCATGTCCTTGCAAAGGACATGATCTCATTCCTTTTTATGGCTGCATAGTATTCCATGGTATATGTTTATCATATTTTCTTTATCTAGTCTATAACTGATGGGCATTTGAGTTGATTCCATGTCTTTGGTATTGTGAATAGTGCTGCAATGAACATATATGCATGCATGTGTCTTTATAATAGAATGATTTATATTTCTTTGGGTATATACCCAGTAATGGGATTGCTGGGTCAAATGTATTTCTGGTTCTAGATCTTTGAGGAATCACCACACTGTCTTCACAATGGTTGAACTAATTTACATTCCTGCCAACAGTGTAAAAGAATTCCTGTTTCTTTGCAGCCTTACAAGCATCTGTTGGTTTCTTGACTTTTTTTTTAAGCCAGTCAAATTTAGCAGTGGGTGATTGTACACTAACTTTAGTGATGTTAGTATGTTCTAATAACCCACTACCATCAGACCAACCTGGTTTCTTGACTTTTTAATAATCACCATTCTGACTGGTGTAGATGGTATGTCATTGTGGTTTTGACTTGCATTTCTCTAATGGTCAGTTAGTTGAGCTTTGTTTTTCATATGTTTGTTAGCTGTATAAATGTCTTCTTTTGAAAAGTGTCTGTTCACCTGTCCTTTGCCCACTTTTTGATGGGGTTGTTTGTTTCTTTCTTGTAAATTTGTTTAAGTTCTTTGTAGATTCTGGATATTAGACCTTTGTCAGATGGATAGATTGCAAAAATGTTCTCCCATTCTGTAGGTTGTCTGCTCACTCTGATGATGGTTTCTTTTGCTGTGCAGAGGCTCTTTAGTTTAATTATATCCCATTTGTCAATTTTTGCTTTTGTTGCAACTGCTTTTGATATTTTTGTCATAAAATTTTTGTGCATGCCTAGGTCCTGGATGGTATTGTCTAGATTTTTTTCTAGGGCCTTTTATAGTTGTGGGTTTTACATCTAAGTCTTTAATCCATCTTGAGTTGATTTTTGTATAAGGTGTAAAGAAAGAGTCCAGTTTCAATTTTCTGCATATGGCTAGCCAGTTTTCCCAGCACCATTTATAAATAGGGAATCCTCTCCCTGTTGCTTGTTTTTGTCAAGTTTTTTGAAGATCAGATGGTTGTGAATGTGTGGTTTTATTTCTGAGATCTCTATTCTGTTCTATTGGTCTATGTGTCTGTTTTTGTACCAGTACCATGTTGTTTTGGTTACTGTAGCCTTGTAGTATAGTTTGAAGTCAGGTAGCATGATGCCTCCAGCTTTGTTCTTTATGTTTAGGATTATTTTGGCTCTTTTTTGGTTCCATATGAATTTTAAAGTTTTTTCTAATTCTGTAAAGAATGTCAATGGCTACTGATTTATCTTGATGGCCATTTTTTAAATACTTGCAAGACATACTTTATATAGTCTAACACAACCATCAAAAACTAGGAAAACTTGTGAAGACAAAATCACCCAAGAATTTCTGGAAGGAATGGTAGCAGGAGTATTGGCATTGAGTCTTAGACCAGTTGGCTTTTTCCTGACAATATACTATAAGAGATCTCAGAGGAGTACAGGCACTTTTGTCTGATTAGAGAATCTATATTTTCTATTACTATCTCAGAAGCACAGTTAGCTGTGGGCCTCTATCCTGGTACCTGCCAATATTAGAGAGTGGTCCCCTTTCTGAGCGAGACATTTCTTTGGCTTTTCTTGTAAACACAGTGAGACTGAAATTGGAGAAACAATAACTTTAGTAAAGGATTTCAATGATCTCTTTTTCCCCATCAAAGGGCCAAACAATGTCCAGACCATCTAGTTGTTATTGTCCAATTTCTGTCCTTGCCCTAAAGTGAGATTATTTTGAAGAACTCTGGTCTCATGCAAAGCTGGAGACAGACTAAACCATTGGAATAAACTCTCTAAGCAAAGCAAGGCAATCATTGGGAAGAGGAGGGATAGAGAAGAAAAATATGAATTCTGAGACCATGTGTTATATGTAAAATTTTCAGTGCTGCAAAAGAAGTAGCACTTGAATATAAATTCTCTCAGCAAGGTAATTTACTTCTATAGAAGGGTGCATCGCACAGATGGAGCAATGGCAAGTGCACCCGTGAACAAGGGAAGAGAAGGGGTTCTTATTCCTGATGCAGGTAGCCCCTACTGCTGTGTCATTCCCCTATTGGCTAGGGTTAGACTGCACAGTCTAAACTAATTCCGATTGGCTATTTTAAAGAGAGCAGGGGTATGAGCCAGAGTGGCAGGGTGGGTAGTTTGTCCAGAAGAACAGTTACTGGACAGGTCAGAGCAGGTGACTAAGGGTGACTAAGATCAAAGCAGGTGACCAGGGCAGGTGACCGGAACAGATGACCAGAGCAGGTGACCAGGATGAGTCAGGACAGAGCAGGGGACCAGGGGAACAGATGTGAACTACTGATTAGAACTGGTGGAATAAGTTGTTTACTGAAACTACAAGGAAGTTAAACTTTAAAATGGAGAATTAAATAATAAGAGAGCTGGGCCGGGCACGGTGGCTCAAGCCTGTAATCCCAGCACTTTGGGAGGCCGAGGCGGGTGAATCACGAGGTCAAGAGATCGAGACCATCCTGGTCAACATGGTGAAACCCCGTCTCTACTAATACAAAAAATTAGCTGGGCATGGTGGCGCGTGCCTGTAATCCCAGCTACCCAGGAGGCTGAGGCAGAAGAATTGTCTGAACCCAGGAGGCAGAGGCTGCAGTGAGCCGAGATCGCGCCATTGCACTCCAGCCTGGGTAACAAGAGTGAAACTCCATCTCAAAAAAAATTAAAATAAGAGAGCTGAATATACTGACATACTGATTCTTTGAAGAGAAACTTGGTATATCTAATACACGATGATACCTAGTCACATTTCTCATACTTCATTTGGGAGATGTTTGAAACACATATCAAAAATAGCAAGCAGGGAGTGTAGGAGATGGAGAGAGAGGTTGGTTAATGGGTATAAACATACAGTTAGGACCAGGCATGGTGGCTCATGCCTGCAATCCCAACACTTTGGGAGACTGAGGCAGGTGGATGGCTTGAGCCCAGGAGTCTGAGACCAGCCTGGCCAACATGGTGAAACCCCATCTCTATCAAAAATTAACCAGGCGTGGTGGTGTGTACCTATAGTCCCAGCTACTCAGTAGGCTGGGATGGGAGGATCACCTGAGCCCAGAAGGTGGAGATTACAGTAAGATGAGATGGCACCACTGCACTTCACTGTACTCCAGCCTGAGTGACAGAGAGAGACCCTGTTTCAAAACAAATAAATAAACAACAAACAAAAAACATACAGTTAGAAGAAGTAAGTTCTAGTGTTTGATGGTACAGTAAAGTGACTACAGTTAATAACAATTTATTATATATTTCAAAATAGAAGATTTGAAATATTCCTGACACAAAGAAATAATGTTTGAGATGATGAAGATCCTAAATACTCTGATTTATTGTTACCCATTGAATGGATGTATCAAAATATCACCTGTATCCCATAAATATATACAATAATTATGTCTTAATTTTCTTAAAAATGCAAGCAGGCATAGTTTCTAAATGAAGAGCTTTTAGCAGAGAATTTCAGATGTTACAATTTATTTATTTATATTTTGAGACAGGGTCTCACTCTGGCCCAGGCTGGAATTCAGTGGTGTGATCACTGCAGCCTCAACCTCCTGGGCTTAAGCAATCCTCCTGCCTCAGCCTCCCAAGTAGCTGGGACCACAGGCATGCAGTACCATATGTGGCTAATTTTTTATTTTTATTTTATTTTTGTAGACATGAGGTCTCACTATGTTGCCCAGGCTTGTGTCAAATTCCTGGGCTCCAATGAGCTTCCTGCCTTGGCATCCCAAAGTGCTAGGATTAAAGACATGAGACACTGAACCCAGCCACAAACTTTTTTATTATATACAATTTATCTTTGTACCCAGACCTGGGCATATCTGATGTGAGAAAAATTATTTCAGTAATGAATCCCAGTTTTTCTTGTGAAAATCAACAGTCATTACTAGAAAATACCAGGAATCATAAAAGCCACGGTGTGTTTTCCAAGACATTCTCACAGTAAGCTCCCAGAAAGTAATTTATACAACTGGTAAAAATGGCTGACAGATATTGAGTGCTTACTGTAGGCCAAGAATTGTTCCATGTCCTCCACGTGATTGTCTTACTTGATATTCCAACAACCCTATGAGAGGGGCACTATTACTATACCTGTTTTACAGATATGTGAACAGAGACTTACCAAGCTCCCACAGTCAGGATCTAGACCCATACTCTTTGGTGTCATCTCATTAGGAGCTTCTTGAGTCTTCCTTGACACATTTCTTAAACTTAGAACATCAAGTGTCATAATTAACTGTTTGTTGGTGATTAAGGTGACCTGGTCCTCAGCCCTATCTTCTTCTCTATTTTTTGTCCTTGAAAAATCTGATACATTCTGAGAAGTATGACTACACTAAACCTGAATTTTGTCCTAAATGACACCCTAGACCTCCAGACTTCTGTATTTATTTTCCCACATCTGCACATAGATGTACACAGACACCTCAAAATCAAAAAGTTCAGCAAAAACAAATGATGTACTTAGGGGTAAATATAACAAAATAAATGCATGATCTGCATTCTGAAGACTATAAAACCCTTATAAAGAAATTTAAAATGTCTAAGTAAATGGAAAAATATATCATGTTCATGGGTTAGAAGACTCAATATTATTAAGATTTCAGTTTTCTGCAATTTGATTTATCAAATCAGTGCAATCTCAATCGAACTTCTAGCAAGTTTCTTTATAGATATTAACGAGCCAATTCTAAAATTCATATGGAAGGGCAAACATTTTTCTTTCTTTTTCAACTTTGATTTTAGATTCAGAGGGTGCATGTGCCAGTTTGTTACCTCCATGATGCTGAGGTTTGGGGTATGAACGATCCCACCACCCAGGTGCTGAGCATAGTGCCCAACAGTTACTTTTTCAGCCCTTCCCTGCTCCTTTGCTTCCCCCAGGAAAACAATTCTGATAAAAAAGAATAAGTTGAAGGACCCACATCACCCTACTTCAAGATTTACTACAAAGCTACATTCATCAAGACAGTGCATGATTAGCAAAATCATAGACTCATAGACCAATGAAACAGAATAGAAAGGCCAGAAATAGATCCACAAAAAAATATGGTCAGCTGATTTTTTAGAAAAGTGCAGTAGAGAAAGGACAATCTTTTAACAAGTGGTGCTGAAACAATTTTGGCAGCCAAATGCAAAATTAACCTGTTCAAATTTAAGCTCAGCATCTGTCTTCCAAAATCTTCTCTCCAAATATTCCCATATCTTAGAGAATGACACCACCATCTACCCAGTTGCTCAGGCAAAACCAGGAGTCATCTTTGATACACTTTCTCAATTTTAGCCCCATAGTCAATCAGTTATCAAGTTATGTTGAGTCACATAGCCAGTCCTCCCCACAACCATTCCTACTTTCATTGACCTAGTTCAGGCACTCTTTCTCCTAAACCTTATTTTCTGTCTTTAATCCCTCCAAAATGCCATTTGAGGAGACGCATTGCTGGAAGTAGTAGAGGAAACCACTGTTCCCCTGGGCACCATTTGCAAAAATGATACCTTTTAAATATATTTTATGTTATGTTTTTAATGTATTTAGTTTATGTTATTTTATTATTTTATTTTATTTTTTGGAGACAGGGTCTAGCTCTGTTGTCTAGGATGGAATGCAATGGTGTGATCACAGCTCACTGCAATCTCAATCTCCCAGACTCAAGAAATCCTCCCACCTCAGCCTCCTGAGTAGCTGGGACTGCAGGCATGTGACACCACCGATTTAAAAGAGCATGTTGGCATGATGGTTTTTACGGTTATGTTGGAAAAATGATACATATTGTCATGTTGAAAGGACTGTAAATTATATAGAGAACACAGGCAAAGAGTAAGACCTCTTTATTCTGCCAGGTGCCTCCAGTCACACTGCAGGCTCAACTCCTGCCTGGCCCTTACCCTTGGCTGACTCCCTTCTTATTAGAGTCTGCCTGGCCTTTGCACAGTCCTCTTTCTAGTAAGCAAATCTGATCATGTAATACCAAAGCTTAAGGTCCTTCAGTGGCTTTCCAACACTTACTCCATAAAGTACAATCCTCTTTGCATAATATTCAAGAACCCTGTGTTCTGGCCCAGGTAGTACTATCTAGTTTTTTCTTCCAATGCCTTTTACCCCAATTATGCCTATTAATTAACTGAGCCTAGGAGAATTTGCCAAACTCTCTAATTCCTTAATGCTTTGCATATGCACCTCCTGATTACAGTTCTCCTTTCTCCTTGGTTCACCTGTGAAATTCCTACTCCCAATTCCAATTCCAACTTTTTTTTTTTAAGACAGTCTTACTACGCTGCCCAGGTTGGCCTCAAACTCCTGAGCTCAAGAGACCCTCCTGCCTCACTCTCCCAAGTAGCTTGGATTACAGGTACAAGCCCTGATGCTGGCCTTCCCACTCCTTTTTTATTAAAGACTCTCTTAGGCAAAAGTCTGCGGGCAGGTGGCATTATATACTAAATGGAGCAAATGTCTGAGACACCTGAGTTCTAACCTAGATTCTATGTTGCCACACACCAGCTGTTTGTCCAGAGGCAAACCGCATACCTGCCTCCTGTGAGCCTCAGGTCTCTTTTGGGTGGAGACAATATTAGCTAGATGACATATGAGAAATACATGTGAAGGGAGTTTGTGGCAATGGCAAAAATGTTCTATCCAGGTGGACTTGCTAACATTTTTTAACCAAGATTTGTATTGCCATATCCTGGGCTTCTTCCCTACCTGGTAATTTGTATTGGCTTATGCCAACTTTCAACCCTTACCCACCCCTCTATAAGTATAACTATTGTATTTAGGACTTGCTTTGTGTATGACAACTATTGTTATCGTTGTTTTTACCATTATTACTTATTATTGTATCATTATTACCTGATTCATCACCTCCTCCCTTTCTCATCAGATAAATTAAGGCTTCTTAAACCATGATCCCATAGCAGTTTATAAATTCCATTATTATAATACTTTTTACCTCAGACTCTAATCATGTGTCAAAAATCTGCCTCTCCGGCTGGGCGCGGTAGCTCATGCCTGTAATTCCAGCACTTTGGGAGGCCAAGGTGGGCAGATCACGAGGTCAAAAGATCGAGACCATCCTGGCCAACATGGTGAAACCTTGTCTCTACTAAAAATACAAAAATTAGCTGGGCATGGTGGCATGCACCTGTAGTCCCAGCTACTTGGGAGGCTGAGGCAGGAGCATTGCTTAAACCCAGGAGGCAGAGGTTGCAGTGAGCCGAGCTCACGTCACTGCACTCCAGCCTGGCGCCTGGCAACAGAGCAAGACTCTGTCTCAAAAAAGAAAAAAAACAACTGCCTCTCCAATTGACTGTGAACTTGAGGACAGGGTCCATGTCTTTTTATTTTTGCATGTTGAGAGCACAACACTAGCCCTGGCATAGAATAGACAGTCACTAAGTTTTTACTAATTGGATGAAAAAAGAAAATAGTTATTATTGATTAAGATAGTGTAATAAATATTGCTTTATTGATTCTTAGGTTCTGAGTTGGTGGAAAGCTAATGCTGTAGAAGAAAACATTCATCAAAAGAAACTAGTTTGCTTCTAAAGGCTGGACTCCTTTAGAAAGTAATTGGCATTTGGCCAATGACTTCTGAGGTTAAATGAGTTTGTATGTGTGTGTGTGTGTGTGTGTGTGTGTTTGTAAATCCATTTATCTAAAATAAGTGACTTGGCAGGGCACAGTGGCTCACGCCTATAATCCTAACACTTTGGGAGGCCAAGGCAGGAGGATCGCTTGAGCCCAAAAGTTCAAGACCAGCCTGGGCAATATAATGAGACCCCCCAACTCTACAAAACTTAAAAAAAAAAATTAGCCAGGCATGGTGGTGCATGTCTGTAGTCCCAGCTACTTGGGGAACTGAGGTGGGAGATTGCCTGAGCCCGGGAGATCAAGGCTGCGGTGAGCAGCATGCAGTGGTCACATCACTGCACTCTAGTCTGGGCAACAGAGGGGGACCCTGCCTCAAAAACAAAAATTTTTTTAAGTGACAAAAAAAGATCTTAAGATTTTAATATTTCTCTGACAAATCTAATAAATCAAAGTTGTAGCTTCCCAAATATTTTACAAACTGTGAAAAAAGCCACAAAATACTTAACTAACTGTAATATCAACTATGCTTCTTTTGATAGTTGGCATTCTAATTTTAGTGATTATGTGTTTTTTCCCCCTACAGAAAATTTGAAAAAAATCATACATATTTTAACATATTTTGGTCCGTCTCTCTGTCTCTGGGCACATCTCTGTCTCTGTCTGTCTTGTCCATCTGTCTGTCTCTCTCCCTCTGTCTCTGTCTCTGTCTCTCTCTCTCTCTCTCTCCCTGTGTGTGTGTGTGTGTGTGTGTGTGTGTGTGTGTGTGTACACACAGGGTTTTATTGCTAAAGAATTTGGATGTTCCAAACATCATGACACTAAACTTCAAAATATTTCAGCATGTAATTCCTACTGATGAAAACATTTTTTATCTAATCACAATAACGGTATGATTCCTAAGAAATTCAATGAAATAAATAATACCATTAAAAGAAAAATCAGAAGTTGTTAAACTCTACCATACAAATTAGCATTGTTTGACTGGATGCAGTGGCTCACACCTGTAATCTCAGCACTTTGGGAGCCCAATGTGTGTGAATCACCTGAGGTCAGGAGTTTGAGACCAGCCTGGGCAGCATGGTGAAACCCCGTCTCTATTAATAATACAAAAGTTAGCCGGACATGGTGGTGTGTGCTTTTAATCCCAGCTACTTGGGAGGCTGAGGCAGGAAAATCACTTGATTGGTTGCAGACAGGAGGCAGAGGTTGCAGTGAGCCAAGATTGTACCACTGCATGACAGGGCGAGACTCCATCTCAAAAAAAAAAAATTGGCATTGTTTTATTGAGAATTGAATATGGGGTGGTGCACCATAATTTTGTCAGTGTTTAAGATTTCTAAGAGTCTGTATCCAGGCCTGCTCAGCTGTGAGGGGACCATGGGAAGACAATCCAGCAGAATTTGGGGGCACCTGCCCCAGCCTGGAACAACGTGTGTAACCAGGAACATCCGCTGTGTGCTGTGGCTATCATGAGTCACTTTTTCTTATTCAAGGACCACTTTGCAAGAGTGCATCAGCCAAAAAAGTGTCTAACTTTAAATGTATGCTTTAAAAAAAACTAAATATGATTTCTTATGTGATAGGATGGATGGTGGATTGTCTCCTGGATCCCTCAGGGTGACTGCAAACCTGTTTAACACTCAGGTATCAAGCCTTATTTTGGTTTCTATGATTGCAGGACATTTTTCTTTTTCTTTTTTTTAACACAAATACATATATCCAAATTAAACAATTGCTCTCTGCTCTATAGAGGTAGTCCAGTAACTTTTGTAATTATACCTTTCCTCTAAATACACTTTATTATCTCATACAAAAGAATAACATCCTCATTCGTATTCTTAAATTTGTAGATTGCTAACAAATTCATAAAACACAACATGTAACAGGACCTAATCCTTAGTTTTTTAATCAAACAGCTTTGAGTAACTTTAACAATTTTCTTTTCTTTCTTTTCTTTTTTTTTTTTTTTTTTGTGACTGAGTCAGCCTCCCTCTCCCAGGCTGGAGTTCAGTGGCATGATCTCGGCTCCACTGCAACCTCCACCTCCCAGGTTGAAGTGATTCTCCTGCCTCAGCCTCCCAAGTAGCTGGGATTACAAGCATGTGCCACAATGCCCAGCTAATTTTTGTGTGTGTGTGTAGTTTTAGTAGAGACAGGGTTTTATTGAGGCTGGTCTCAAAGTCCTGAGCTCAGGTGATCCTTCCACCTCGGCTTCCCAAAATGCTGGGATTACAGGCGTGAACTACCCTGCCTAGCTAACAATTTCCTTAAATCACAATACCATACTAATATTTACTATACTTACTGGTAACTCTGTAGTTAAGCTGGGGAACGTTGTCTCCTGGGGTTCCAGAAGCACTTTTAAAGTAATGGAAATTAAAATTCACTCTAGAGAGAATTATGAGAATATTAATTAAAATCAACTTGTCCTAGTTTTTATAGTTTCTCCAGAAGTGAAAAGGATGATGAGTATGGCAAAACTGACATATTTTCAAAATATGACTGCTCCCCAAGGCTATGGTTTTAAACAAAGTTGAATGAATCTTCAGAAAAGATGATTTCTAGAAGAACAGAGCATTTTTACCCAAAAAATTACATAATAATGTATGAATAGGATACACAGGGGACTCAACTGAATTAGTGAAATATGAAAGAAATAAGGCAATTTCTGACAGTGAGACATCGACAGCATTTAATTTCCCTATTCCCATGGCCTATTAATAGTTTTACCTTGAGGTGCACACCTAATATGTATTAACATTGCCAAGAGTTAAACATACATTTTAAATGGGAAAATTGCATCATTGTGACTCTGTCTCCCAAATGATTAATAAACACCAAAAATTACATTTAAATAGAAATCTAATAAAATGCTAGGAGCCAATAAACTCAGCTCTGATTATGTTGTCAGGCACTAAGACAAACCAAACAGACTGGAGAGATCCAAAACTTAAATTTCTTTTTGTATCTGTGTATTTTTTTGTAGAGATAGGGTCTTGCTGTGGAATTTGAGACCAGTCTGGCTCAAGCCATCCTCCTGCCTCAGCCTCCCAAAGTGCTGCTGGGATTACAGACATGAGCCACCACACCTGGCCCCAAAAGTTTAATTTCAAAAATAGGAAATTCATAAGCAGTTGAATTGAATTTATTATTTACCTGCCAATATATAACCAGAATGGTTTTTGCAGTGTCATTTTTAATTATTATCAGATTAATTACGTTAGTGAAAATATAACTGAACACCTTTTATTTCTAAAATTGCTCAATATTTATTTGAAGATAATATTTCAGCACTCCCCGCTTGCCACCAAATGTCTTTCTTAACTTCCGATTCCCAGTCTTCAGTCCATTCATCTTTCCCAGGCTCATATTTGATAAACCCTTCAGGTTCAAAACACACACAGACACACACACACGCACATGCACACACACACACACACGGAGAGAGAGAGAAAAGGGGAATTGTTAGATTTATTCTTTTTTTCTGCTTTTTTTTTTCTTTATGGTTTTATCTCCTTAGTCATAGTTGAAGCACAACTTTTATCTATTCAAGATGGAGTATTACTCTCACCCAGGCTGGAGTGCAATGGTGCAATCTCAGCTCACTGCAACCTCTGCCTCCCAGGTTAAAGCAATTCTCCTGCCTCAGCCTCCAGAGTAACTGGCCTTACATTACAGGTGCCTGCCACCATGCCCAGATAATTTTTTTTTTTTGTATTCTTAGTAGAGACAGGGTTTCGCCATGTTGGCCAGGCTGGTCTCGGACTCCTTACCTCAGGTGATTGCCCGCCTCCTCCTCCCAAAGCGTTGGGATTACAGGCATGAGCCACGGAGTCCAGCCTAGAAGCACAACTTTTAAAGAACTCTCACGTAAACCAGGTTCGTTACATGAATATGTGTTGAGTTTCAACAGAGTCTGGATGGGAAAAGAGGAGAAAATCAAGAATCCAATAATTTGTACATGGAATTCCAGGCCCTCCTTGACTCATTATTTCACTTCTAAAAATTAGTTATAAGTAAATAAGAGTTAACTGCACCACTGTTTACAATAATGCAAAGGTGGTTACAATGTTAATATTCAACAATCAAGGGCTTATTAAATTATGTTAAAGCAATAAAATAAAATACAGCTTTAAAATCACATTTTCTTTTTGTCTCTGTCTCTGTCTCTCTCTCTTTCTCTTTCTCTCTCTTTCTCTCTCTGGAGACAGAGTCTCACTCTGTCACCCAGGCTGGAGTGCAGTAGAGTGCAGAGCAAACATGGCTTACTGCAGCCTCTGCCTCCTGGACTCATGTGATCTTCTCATCTCAGCCTCCCTAGTAGCTGAGACTATAGAAGTGCACTACCACACCCCACTAATTTTTGTATTTTTTGTAGAGACAATGGTCTTCCTATGCTGCCTAGGCTTGAACTCCTGAGCTCAAGCAATCCTCCTGCCTAGGGTCCCCAGTGCTGGGACTCCAAGCATGAGCCACCATGACCAGCCTAAAATTAAATTATCAAAATTACTTAATAACATGAGTATTGCTCACAATACACTTAGTAAGAAAAAAATCATATTTCTCACCTGAATTTACAATGATAGCCCAATTTTGTTGCTTTTATAAAAGAGGTATAGATACATATATGTATAGAAATAGATGGTGAGGGGCACCCACTATAAGGAAATACCAAAAAGTGTTAACGATGGGAATCTCTGCTTTATTTCTCTCATTTGAAGTTTCAAACATACATTTATATGTTTATATGTAAGCATGTGTATGTATGTTTATGGCTTTTCAATCAGATATTAATAGACTCCAATCTCAAAACCACCTGGGAAAACCTTTCAGATCTGTAGAACTCCATAGTTGCTCTATTATCTACCAATATTTTCCAAGTAACCTCCTATTACAGCTAATCTATATGTCACACTAAGTTACCACCCGTTTATGAAATAGCTCAAGAATCAATTGAGGGGCTCAACAAGGTGGCTTTTGCCTGTAATCTCAGTACTTTGGGACCCAAGGCAGGAGGATTGCTTGAGCTCAGGAGTTCAAGACCAGCCTGGGCAGAATAGGGAGACCCCTGTTTCTCCCAAACAAATTTTAAAATTAGCCTGGTGTGGTAACTTGTGCTTATAGTCCTGGCTACTTGGGAGGCAGAGGTGGGAGGATCACTTGATCCCAAGAGTTCAAGGCTGCAGTGAGCCATGATTGTGCCATTGCACTCCAGCATGAGCAATGGAGTGACACCATCTCCAAAAAATAAAAATAAAAAAATTAAGTCTGTGTTGCCTATGTATCAGAACACATATATCTTTTCTAGATTGTAAGCTTGTAGAGGCCAGAGAAAAAGTCTATACTGTCACTTTGTACATCAAGACATGCCAATAGACAACTGGGATTCTCATTATTATTCCCGTCTCACATTACTACTATTTGATATTTTTATTATTATTTTATTATTTGAAAATAATGGGTGATGATGGAATAAAGCAAAAATCATTTTGAGGCTGGGCGTGGTGGCTCACGCCTGTAATCCCAGCACTTTGAGAGGCCGAGTCAGACAGATCACGAGGTCAGGAGATTGAGACCATCCTGGCTAACACGATGAAACCCCATCTCTACTAAAAATACAAAAGATTAGCCGGGCATAGTGGCACATGCCTGTAATTCCAGATATTTAGGAGGCTGAGGCAGGAGAATCACCTGAACCTGGGAGGCAGAGGTTGCAGTGAGCAGAGATCAAGCCACTGCATCCAGACTGAGTGACAGAGCGAAACTCCATCTCAAACTTAAGAAAAAAAAAAAAAAGCATTTTGAGACTGTAGGTGGGATTTAAATGCTAGAGAAGTGCTTCATAAGCAACATAAATAATACAATTAAAATGAAAATGCATCACTATTTTTTCAGCCTGAGAATGCATTACTGTGTTTTAAATATACTCTTCTCAAACCCATTTTCCTATTATTAAAAATCTAATTTAAAACAGGAAAGAATGATCAAAAACAAAAAGTGATTAAAAGTAAAAAGTAATATCCTGTGACAATTTTCATGTGCCAAATACAGAACTCACATAGAACACCAAATTAAAGAAGAAATCAAAATGAAATTCAGTATTCCAAATTTTTGTGCCTTAAATATATGGTTGATCTCTGGCTTGGTAAAACCAAATAACTTACTGTGCAAACAGCAACTGCAAAAATCCCGTCTCCTTGACTAGAACTCTTCTTGAACAGAAATCAGCATATTTGTCTTAGTCTGCTCAGGGTGCCATAAGAAAATACCTGAAACTGGGTAGCTTATCAAAACAGAAATTTATTTTTCACAGTTCAGGAAGCTGGAAAGTCTGAGAACAAGGTGTGCACCAGCAGATTTGGTGTCTGGTGAGGATGAGTTTCCTGATTTCTTAGATGGCACCTTCTTGCTGTGTCCTCACATGGTGGGAGGGGCCAGGAAGCTCTCTGGAGTCTCTTTTTTAGGCCACTAATTCCATTTATGTGGGTGGAGCCCTCATGACCTAATTGCCTCCCAAAAGGCCCCACCTCTAAAAAACATCACCTTGGAGGTTAGGATGTCAACATATGAATTTTGAGAGTGACACAAACATTTAGACCATTACAGTGCTTTAAAGTTTCCAGTTTGTATTACTATTGTTATTTTTTATTTTTATTATTTTTTTTGAGACGGAGTCTCACTCTGTCGCCCAGGATGGAGTGCAGTGGCACAATCTCAGCTCATTGCAATCTCTGCCTCCCAGGTTCAAGTGATTCTCCTGCCTCAGCCTCCTGAGTAACTGGAATTACAGGCTTGCACCACCATGGCCAGCTAATTTTTGGATTTTTAGTAGAGACGAGTTTTCACCGTGTTGACCAGGCTGGTCTCGAACTCCTGACCTCAAGTAATTCACCCACCTCAGCCTCCCAAAATGCTGGGATTACAGGCATAAGCCACCTCACCCAGCTTGCAGTTGGTTTTTAGATGAGAAATTAGTTTATCCATTGGAAATACTGATCTAGGAAACTAGGTAACGTTCGAGTTGTGTAGGACTACCTCTATCCCCAACGTAAAGTGAGAAATTTGTCTTTTTACTTCCTGCCTTTCCTTAGAATTCACCCACACAATCCTATGTCTTTCTTTACAATCCACCCATGTAATCCTCAAGCTTTCTTCACCTTCTAACCCTCAGCCATTCTCCTTCATTAAATACCCAGGCTTTGGAAGGTTCTCTCAAATTTATTCAGCCTAAGATAAAAAGTGCTGACCAACTTAGTGAAGTACTTCTATGAAAAATATTTGCATTTGAGTAGGACAGTCTTGAGGCCCCTGGTATTTCTCCACTGGGGCACTATTTGCCTTTAGGATGGGGCCATTTCCATGCCAGTAGGAACTCCCCACCCTCATGTTTTCAAAATTCAGAAAATTGGTGTTGAACTAGGGCTATCAAGTTCTAGTCTGGATTCCTGCCAATTTCTTGGGCATTTATTTATTTAAGGGATATTTATTGGAGATCTACTACAAAGCCAGACACTGTTCTGGATCTCAGAGCAAACTCTGGTGCTCCTGACTACAGGAATCATGAAATAAAATATATAATACACTGAAAACTTTCTTTAATAAACATTATTTGTATGCTGTTCATTCCGATTTTCCCCCTTTACTTTCCATTTAATTTTTGAAGCAAAATCAAAGACAAAAATAAAATCAAAGTTTAGATTTAACTTCCAAATATCTGTCTCCCCAGTCCTCTGCTTTCTTTCACATTTAAAATATGATTTTTAGAGGTAGCTTGCTTTTTTTCTTTGTTATTTATGCATAAACTTGAGACTCTTGATTACATCCCCTCTTTGGTAATTGAACAAGAAAATGAAAGTGCCACCTGTTTGCTACCATAATAGCATTGGTTTACATATCTCAGTTTCAGTAGTTTATTTGACAGAATATTACTTTGTTCCATTAAATTGAAGGCCTCTGTTTTTATTTTGTTTCAGTATATTAGTCATCATCACTCTGTTACTTAAGAGGATCTTTCCAGGTAATTAAAGATCTCTTTATATCATGCTTGAACACTAAGTCGGAAATGAATTAAGCAATGGGACTTTGGTCTTCTGAGTATAGTAACATCTGTTTTAATGAAAGCAATTTTTAAATAAAATTTAAAAGTATGAAAGAAAAATTTGATTATGAATTTCAAATACAGCTGGGTTTATAAACCATTTCAGCTTATTAAATAATGAGAATCATTTATAAGAAAGTATTACAAACCTCAAACTTTGGGTTAGAAAACAAAGAAGCTAATCTTTCCTCCCAATAAAAACCCTCCTAAGAAAAACACATTAAAAGTAAATCTGGGCTGGGCGCAGTGGCTTACGCCTGTAATCCCAGCACTTTGGGAGGACGAGCAGATCACATGAGGTTGGGAGTTCGAGACCAGCCTACCCAGCATGGAGAAACCCCATCTCTACTAATACAAAAAGTAGCCAGGCGTGGTGGTGCATGCCTGTAATCCCAGCTATCAGGAGGCTGAGGCAGGAGAATCACTTGAACCTGGGAGGAGGAGAAGGCTGCAGTGAGCTGAGATTGCACCACTGCACTTTAGCCTGGGTGAGAGCAAGACTCAGTCTCAAAAAGAAAAAGAAAAAAGAAAAATCTGTTTAATGCCAAGAATGGTAATGCATGCCTGTAATCCCAGCTACTCTGGAGGCTGAGATGGGAGGATCCTTTGAGTCCAGGAGTTTGAGGCTGCAGTGAGCTATGATTGCAATACTGTATTCCAGCCTGAGAAACAGAGCAAGACTCTATCAAAGAAAGAAAGAGGGAAAAAGAAAAAGAGAGAGAGAGGAGGGAGGGAGGGAAGGAAGGAAGAAAGAAAGGAAGAAAAGAAAGGAAAAAATTGTTTAAGTCTGTTTCAAGTATTTATTACTGTTTACCATTTTAAAAAATGGACATCAGGACTTTACCCCTACTTTTCCCGTATTTTAAATTGTGAGCTTGTATTCAAACTGTAGATAAAAATAACATGCTTTTATTAAGTACTTAAAACAAAATGCTTTTCATAATATGCTGGGTTTTTTCATAATATGCTGGTTGTCCCATTACTATTCTAGTAACGAGACATTACATAGATACGTATTTCAACTAATAGAAATCAAAACAGCAGTTACAAAAATAGAAGTAACTGTGAAATTAATCATAGCTTGCTGTATGCTGTATACTAATAACAGAATAAACCTGTCACCCAGAATTAAAACCATAGGTCAGAAGAACAATCTTTTGGGAGTCAGTATTCTTTAGTCATCATGGAAGGCATTAGAATGACACAGATCAGAATTTGAGAATAAGCTTTAATGCTTATTAAAACTGTGATCTTGTTTTAATAACCCTTTGAGCTGCAAGTTCTTCACCTGTAAAATTGGGACAATAGTTCCTGACTCACCCAATTGTTGGAAGAATTATTAACGTGTGAAACACATAGTACACAGTACCCTATAAATGACAGCATCAGCCTCATCATCACCATCATCCTCATCATTAAAGAAACTGAAAGCCAACTATTGGTTTAGAGGCCTAGTTAGTGGCAAAATCTTCTTGATAACTTGAAAAAAATTAGTGTCACCAACCAGGGTTTTTTTTTTTTTTCTGCTGTCAATAGTCAAGCAAAAGTTTTAGCATTATCTAGTGCTTCATGGATGTTTATAACTATAAACTGTGAGCCCTCATTACAAAATACTGAAGAACTTTCAAAATTAAAAAAAAAAAAAAAGATGAGTCAAATTATGTTCTTGATGCTTGATAGTCATGGCATCACTATTTTAATTGGATCTAAAAAAATGAACGTTGGTGATTTATGCATAATGGAAGTCCCTGAGTGTTGGTCTATGACATCCTGTCACCAGAAATGATTGCTTTGTCCTACATGCTGCTGGCACAGATGAAGTTAAAATGACCAAGATTATCACACAGGATTCAAATCCAAGTTGGCCTGCCTCTAAAAGCTCTCATTATGCCATGCTGTCTCTTTGAATTTTTTCCAGGACACTCATCTACTAGAAATCTCTCATCATTATAAAAACATAATTACAAAATGATCCAATGCAATGCAGTGGTATTTTAAAGTGTGATTAGAAAAAAATGTTAAAGGAAAATAATAACCTTTAAATTTTGTTTACCCAATACTTGATGACAAGTTAATCTTTGAATATCGTGGATAATATCATCTCATTGACATATTTATGTATATGGCTATATTGAATATTCAGTTACATGAAATGTACATATATATGCATGTGTATCTGTCTGTATGTAAATAAGGCCATGCTGTGAATTTTCTCTTTGGCCCTCTAGATCACCACCCATTTCCACTGTGGTCCCTGCACTGGTAGACTGACCTTTGCACTACATCAATGGACTCTGTTGTCTGCTTGCTTCTAGGCAGGTTCAGCTAATAGAGTACATCAGTAGGAGATGGGAGAGAGGGACAGAAAGAGTTTGAAGTATTTATTCCCCATATCCCTCCCTAAGGTGGTCACTGTGAGAGGGAAAGGGCTGCATCCTTGACCAGACTTAGGATTAGTAAGGCCCTTGCTCTTACCAGCCACAAGAAACTGCATCACTGTGGTTTTTCCACATCCTCCTTGCATCCTTGTATATAGTCTCTTTATTAAGGTCTCTTGAAAATCCCCAATATGAGTGTCTCATCTTACCTCATGTTTTTAGGGTTTCTGGTTGATACAAATTCTTAAGAGAAATGATATAATGGACTGTATAGTTAATATTTTCATCTGCCTCCCAGATTCAACATACTCCTTCTTCTGGTCAACCTCCTGCTTCTGTTGATATTGTAAAATATGTGCTCCATTGCACATTGCCCCACTCACTGCAACAACCATCCCAGGATCATGGTGGGTCACTTGTATTCCTACTCTCCCCTAGAATAAGGATAATTTCACAAGGTGAAGCTGCAGTCTAAGCCAGACTAATAAGAATTCTTCACCCAGAACTTCCCAAATTGGAGGGAAAGGGCTTGTCCTCTTCTTGAATGAGTAACTGATAAATGTAACCTTGGGGTTCTCTGTGGCCATAACTCATCTTCTCAAATAGAGCCTTCTATAGAATGGAGCTAAGCAGACAACTAGGAATAAGAGAAAGATGGTGCCAAGGAGAGCGTCCTGAAGTCATTGTGCCCAGTTCATTCCTTGGGCTCCTTGTTCCTGCAGCTTTCTTCTACGACTGCCTTCACCACTATATGAGCATACAGCGTCTATAGTATATGCCCTTTGTGCTCTAACTAGTTGAAGATTCTGTCATATGCAACTAAAAAAAAAGTGCTGTTGAAATAATGGTAAAAAGTGTAAACCGATATGTTTGTAATATTTGAACCCCGGTTGTTTTGAAGAATTCAGTGGTGCTGGCAAGAAATGCACTAGAAAAGTCTTGACCCGCATATTCACCATAATCAACAGTACTCCTTATCACCAAGAGTCCTCAGAAAGCCTCCACTGGAATTCAATTTTTCATTTTCCTTTTTTGAGACCATCTCACTCAGTCCTTCAGGCTGGAGTGCAGTGGTATGATCTCAGCTCACTGCAGCCTTCACCTCCTGGGTTCAAGCAATTCTCCTGCCTTAGCCTCTCAAGTAGCTGGGATTACAGATGGCGGCCACCATGCCCAGCTAATTTTTTTGTATTTTTAGTAGAGACGGTGTTTTACCATGTTGGCCAGGCTGGTCTTGAACTCCCAACCTCAGGTGATCACCCATCTCTGCCTCCCAAAGTGCTGGGATTACAGGCATGAGCCACCATGCCCGGCTGGAATTCAGTTTTTCTTAGGACATATTTTGGACATATTTCTAGTCCAAATTATTTCCTGAAGGGAATAATGACTGGATTGGGAAAGAGAGGATGGCAGCAGGGTGGACAGAGAGGAGAGCTTCCATTTCTTTTTCTTCTTTTTTTTTTTTTTGAGATGGAGTTTTGCTCTTTCTGCCCAGTCTGGAGTGCAATGGTGGATCTCAGCTCACTGCAACCTCCACCTCTCAGGTTCAAGTGATTCTCCTGCCTCAACCTCCCTAGTAGCTGGGATTACAGGCATGTGCCACCATGCCTGGCTAATTTTGTATTTTTAGTAGAGATGGGGTTTCTCCATGTTGGTCAAGCTGGTTTTGAACTCCCAACCTCAGGTGATGCGCCTGCCTTGGCCTCCCAAAGTGCTGAGATTACAGGTGTGAGCCCCCCGTGCCCAGCCTCATTTCTTCTTATTTTTAAAGTACAAGCATGGTTAGATGTTTTGGTTTTATTATTTGTTGTGGAATTTTACTTATTTATTCTTTTTGGTTGAAGACAGCCTGAATGAAGAGTAGGTAGAATAATAGAGGAAAATGTATTCTTCCAGCCAGGTGCGGCTGCTCACACCTGTAATTCCAGCACTTTGGGAGGCTGAGGTGGGCAGATCACTTGAATCCAGGAGTTTAAGACCAGCCTGGGCAACATGGTGAAACTCTGTTCCTACAAAAAATACAAGTATTAGCTGGGCATGGTGGTGTGCGCCTGAAGCCACAGCTACTTGGGGAGCTGAGGTAGAAGCAACACTTGAGCCTGGGAGGTCAAGGCTGCAGTGAGCCGTGTTTGCGCCACTACACTCCAGCCTGGGTGACAGAGTGAGACCCTGTCTCCAAAACAAAACAAAAAAAAGAAAAAAAATGTATTCTTCCTAAACAGAATAGCTTCCCTCCATAGGTGTGACATTGTGTGGATTCAATAAAGCACAAACACAGCACAAAAGGCAAATGGGATTACACTTCATTAGAATAATTTGCATATGCATTAACAATACATGTCACCTGCTTCTCTGGCTGCAGCATTGTGAGACTAACAAAACCTCTGAAAAGATAGGAAATAGTCTATAAATATTAATAATAGTTTACCTTCCTACAATTAAACATAGGAAGCCAACACAATTTACCATTTTTGTTATACTTATCAATCAAAGCACATCTTTTCATTAATATTCTAAATTTAGTTTTAGAACAATTATATTTTTACTGGTGAAGTAGTTTCTCTGAGGTATTTGGGATACTAGAAAAAGAAATCCTAAGATTAATATAATCCCAGCACTTTGGGAGTCTGACACAGGTGGATCACGTGAGCCCAGGAGTTCAAGAGCAGTCTGGGCAACATGGTGAAACCCCATGTCTGCAAAACACACAAAAATTAGACAGGCATGGTGGTGCGCGTCTGTAGTCCCAGCTACTCAGGAAGCTGAGGTGGGAGAATCACTTGAGTCCAGGAGGTTGAGGCTGCAGTGAGCCGTGTTAGCACCACTGCACTCCACATTCCAGACTAGGTGACAAAGTGAGACCCTGTCTCCAAAAAAAAAAAAAAAAAAAAAAGAATTCATAAGATTAACAATGAGCATCATATGGAAAAGATTAAGAAATAAGCACAAAGGAGGCATTCAAATCCAAGTTGTCTTCAATCTACAAACTTCTATTTATATATATTTTTTCTTTTTCTGAGACAGGGTGGAGTGCAGGTGGTGCAATCACGGCTCACTGCAGCCTCTACTTCCTGGACTCAGGTGATCATTCCACCTCAGATTGCTGAGTGGCTGTGACTACAGGCACACACCATGATGCCCGGCTAAATTTTGTATTTCTTGTATAGTAGGGGGCTTTGCCATATTGCCCAGGCTGGTCTCGAACTCCCCGGGCTCAAGTGATCCACCCATCTTGGCTACTAAAGTACTGGGACTCCGGGGTGAGCTACTGATGCCTGGCTCAAACTGCTATTTTTTACTCTCAAAACAAATATTTGTAAATTCATCTGGAACTTAGAAGAAAATATTCCTAGGGAAACAACGCTAAAAATGGTAATTAGTTTCCTAGAAGGCCTTGCAAGTCTACTAATCCCCAGACAGCTGAACCAAAGAACTCCGGCTCACTGCTGTTCCTGTGGGAAAGCATGGAAGTGCCAACCTGCAACCCAGGACTCTGGAATATCTCCCTGTTTTCCAACATCACCATCCACCACATCTCCACAGCTCGAGACACGCGAGTGGAATCCTCCAGTCTCTTCTACTGAGCCAACAGGAAAAAACAATTCCTTCCCTCATGATGACAAAAGAAAAAAAATTCTCAGGTACAAATGTTAGCAGGAAGGAGGCAGTGACTCATCTATCAAGGATGTTCAGACTTTAGTTTTCAGGGCTTGCGAAGGGCCCAAGTCCAGATACTTGCTTCATTTTCCTTCATAATGAATTTCTCATTGCTGCCCTGTGTTTGCTTTTGTTTAAAAGAAATCACTGTGTTGCTTTTTTATCCTAAGAGATGGCAGGTGTTTTGAATTTTTATTCTTCTTGTGAATAAATGATAGAATATGTAAATCCAAGGTTCCTCCTGTTCTTTCTCTTGACCTTTGTCCTCAAGAGGAAGCTCACTCTGGGCAACTTTACCTGGGATTCCAGAAACCACACAGAGGTTCTACCAGCCACTCTAGAGGATTCTCTGAAGGCATCAACTAAATACAATCTCCTCTCTGTTATTCTAACAACAACCACAGCCAAAAGTAACTCTGAGATCCATTTTTTAAATGTTAAGCCTCAAAAGATTCTCCCCTCCCTCCAAAGACATTAACATGCAAGAGAGTTAGCAGCCACTAATAAATTTTTTGCTGCAAAATTATTGGCTAATTATAACAATTACTACATTCTTAGCCTATCAGACAATGCTTTGATCATCCAGAGACAAAGATGTTTCTTGGAACAAATCCACGGGGTGACAAACAGTATCTGTTTTTATTGCTCTTTCTGAAAATCATGTTGCCAATCATGCTCAACCTCATTGCTGACCACTGAGGCCTGGCGCAGATCCAGAACAAATGTTTCCAGCATGCTATCAAGCGTCCTTAGAGGATGAGTCCTTGCCTGGCAACTTTCCCTCCAAAACATTCATAAAATCAAGTAAGTGCCACATAATCGTATATTCTCTGACACAAAGTTTTCACTCATATCTTTCAGAATCCTGAAAATTCTATGTATATGGCTCTGCACACATGTAAGTGATAAAAAGCATGTCTCCATTTCATAGCACTCTTCCCTAATAAGATTGCATTATGAATTGCCATACTGAGGACAATCTAATAAGATTTCTGTGTAAAGAAGGTAAGAAATACCTACAAAGTTCGAAAAATATTCCCCTTAGCTACCACTTGGTTGATATTAATAATTTAAGGCTCTTCCAAACCATATGTGTATCTTTACATTTGAAAATGTCTAGGCATCACCTGGCATTAAAACTTAATCACCACTCAGAAAAGTTTAGTTTATATAGGTCAAAGCTTAGTGAACTATTAAAGCCACAAAAGCTTACAGTGGAGTTTTAAAGATTATACTAGTCAATATGATGGACACTTAAAAATTCACTTTAAAACATATTTGTATGCAATCACTTGCCAGTATATATATTACTTTTGAATCAATTAAATAGTTGATGACTGTTGATGTTTATTATAGTGAAATATTTTCTGACATCACTGTATTCATTAAATGTACTTGTCATTACGTTCTGGTTTTAAACAATTTCATGGCACAAAATATTGCAGATTTTTATCTCATGATTTTTTCTGTTACAGTTTCGGCACATTCTGTTTATGGTAGAGAATGCTAATTCAAGTTGGGGCAGAGTGTAATAAGAACCATCTGTCCTCTTCCCCATCTGAGTCCTTCTGTCATGATTAATTGTTACAAAAAAAAAAAAAAGTGTACCACCTCCTTGCTTGTACTTTGCGAGAGGTTACTAGTCATTCCCTTCTTTTACAATAATGTGCTTAAAATATTACATGCTTAGTTCTCTGTGGCACTGAATATGCAATTTCGCTATTAGGATACCAAAGCTTCCAATAGACAGAGAGACAGGTGGAAGCCATTCTTGTTAATGTCAGAGTCTAACAAAATGGAGAGAATATTTAAATGGTTAGTCAAGAATGTTCCACTTTGTATTAAACATCCTAGATGTTTGCTTCGTGAGGAATCAAAAAGAACTGAGGAAAAGAAATATGTATCATGTACAAATGAGTTTCTAAAGGGTATGAGAAAAACACTAATATTGCATCAAGTTATATTCATGTTTAACAGAAAATAAGTACCAGCCTGGGCAATAAAGGGAAACCCGGTATCTACAAAAGATTTTTTTTTTCTTAAATTACCCAGGTGTGGTGGCACATGCCTGTGGTCTCAACTATTTGGGAAGCTGAGGTAGGAGGATTGCTTGAGCCTGGGAAGGTTGAGGCTGCAGTGAGCCATGATCGTGCCACTGCATTCCAGCCTGGGTGTCAAGTGAGACCCTGTCTCTAAAAAGAAAAAGAAAAAAGAAAACAAGTTAAAAACCTGAATGCACACTTCCTAAAGACTTTTAGCATTACTTAATTTCAGAAGCATTTTTAAGAGAAAGTGAAAAGGACCTGAAGTAGGATTTAATTGTCTGTTGCTTGTTTGTTTTTGAGACGGAGTCTCACTCTTTCACCTAGGCTGGAGTGCAGTGGCGTGATCTTGGCTCACTGCAACCTTTGCCTCCCGGGTTCAAAAGATTCTCCTGCCTCAGCCTCCTGAGTAGCTGGGACTACAGGTGCACACCTCCATGCCAATGAATTTTTGTATTTTTTTAGTAAAGATGGGGTTTCATCATGTTGGTCAGGCTGGTCTCGACCTCCTGACCTCGTGATCCACCCACCTCAGCCTCCCAAAGTGCTGGAATTATAGGCGTGAGCCACAGCACCCAGCCTAATGCCTAATTATTTCTTAGAAGAAAATAAATTCTAGAAGGGACCAATGTAAGAGGTAATCTAGGAGATGAAAGATGTGCTCAAAGATGTTGCATTATTAGCCCTAAACAGGTAGCTCCCAAAAGGATCTACTTTAATTCAAGTGGAAGATTCAAGTTAGACTACAATTCTAATTATCATTCCTTTGTAAGTAATATGTCTTTTTGGTTTCTTCTCCATTCCAATTTACCTTTTCTATGTTCCATTTCTTCCTTTCTCCAAGTTACAAGTAGTTTTGTCAGTTTTAGCTCATTGTCTCACTTTTGCTCTTTAAATTTTCTATTTCTATTTAATTTCAATTACTTTTGTTTTTCATTTACAGAAATTCTATTTCATTGGCCAGGCATGGTGGCTCATGCATGTAATCCCAGCACTTTGGGAGGCTGAGGTGGGTGGATCACCTGTGGTCAGGAGGTCGAGACCAGCCTGACCAACGTGATGAAACCCCATCTCTACTAAAAAAATACAAAAATTAGCTGGCATGGTGGAGGGCGCCTGTAGTCCCAGCTACTCGGGAGGCTGAGGCAGGAGAATCACTTGAACCCAGGAGATGGAGGTTGCAGTGAGCCGAGATGGCACCATTGCACTCCAGCCTGGGTGACAGAGCGAGACTCCATCTAAAAAAAAAAAAGTTCTATTTAATTATTTCTTTCAAAAATATATGTTGTTGTTGTTTTAATAGGTTCTTCATTGTGTTCTCATGCTTTAGAGTCTTTCTGTGCCCTCAATCACATTTATGTTTATTTTATATTTCCTATCTAGTCATTCTATTATCTGAATGTTCTGGGAATCCATTCCTCCTATGTATTCTGGCTCCCAGGCATGCTGAACTGCTTTCTTGTATGCTTTATATTCAGAAATATGTGAAAGACCAATTTTTATTGGGATCAGTTTTTCGACTTAAGGGTTCCTGGACTATGCAGATAGTATAAATCAACAAACCACCACCTGCTTTTATAAAAGTTCTACTGATACACAACCATGCCCATTTGTTTACACATTGCCTACAGCACCCTTCACTCTACAAAGGCAGGGCTGAATAGCTGCAACAGAGCCTACATATTCAAAGCTGATAATATTTATTCTCTGGCCCTTTACAGAAAATGTTTGCCAACCCCTGGTATAAATTCAAATCCTAAACCAGGATAAGAGCTGATATAAGGTTACAAATTCTGAGGGAAACAATTTTCTTCCAGAAAGGGTCCAAACTGACAAGTTTCTTTGTTGACTGCAAGTGTTAGTGAGAAGAGTTGAGATATATAAAACTCAACCCTTCAAGATTATATACATTTATATATATATACACACACACATATGTATGTAATCTCATACATATATAGTATATATGTAATACATATATACATACATATATATATACACGCACATATATACATTCTACACATTCACTCAGGACATAGCTTTTTGAAGACTCTGAATTTATGGAGAGGTGTTGGTTTTAGCTCTCTGTCTTATGTGAGCCCAGGACACACAGTCTCATATTCTGAGGACATTGAAATCCACATCTCTATATCTAACAAAGCATACTTCCCTGTGGCACCAGCACATCTTCCAAAGGATTGCAGCACCCAGAACTCCTATACTCACCACTCTTCATTTTTGTCCCCTGCTGATATCACTTTGAAAATCAGATATGCTTTAGTTATTTTTCCAGCATTCATAGTGTTTTATGGCAAAATGTTTCTCAAGTTAGGTAATATGTCATATTTCTGGGAATTGAAAGTTGGGTAAAAGGTAAGTGGAATCTTGGAGAACTGCAAAATGTTGCCAGAACAATTTGAGAATTTTGAATTAGACAATATCTGTGGAATTATAAATGTGGAAACTATTTAGGAGAATTGAGAAAGAAGTGAACAATGAGGGAAGTAAAGATACATACATAGCCACGAATGATTGGCAGCCACATAGCAGAGAGGACTCTGATGTCAGACACGTCTCAATTTGAATCCTAGCTATGTGACCCTTGGAAAAGTTATTTAACTTCTCATAACCTTAACTTTCTTATTGATAAAATGGGGATAATAGGTCTGACATGTAGCAAAATCTCAATGACTATTGGAATCAATGTGAGTGTATTGCAATGTCTTAAGATTGTTACTCACTCTCCAGATTACTTCTCTCTTACTTTGAAGGAAGGAAGAACTGTATATATGTGGCATAAACAGCTAATATTTCTAGTTGAATTTAGTCATTGTCATTGTTTTCATGGCAACTACCTTATTCTGAGAAGAGGGACTTAGGAAGTCCTCCCACCTCAGCCTCCCAAGTAGATGGGACCACAGATGCATGCCACCACGCCTGGCTCATTTTTGTATTTTCTTATTTTCATAAGAAAATGGGAAAAGTAAATTAAGTCAGAGGGTGTTCTGTTCTATATGAATCACTTCGTGACTACCATGTTTACATAGAGTAGATTTTTAAAAATCTGTAACTGTTTGATAAGAGAAATTTGGGTAATGGAAGGAATGAAATAACTCCTAATATCCTGAACAACACATACAAATACAAAATGTCGAAGGACTCTGAAGATCTATCAAGCAATTTAGACCTTCCAAAGTGTCTTTTATTGACATTGTTGGAAGTTGTTCAGAAGAAACGTGAGGATTGCCTTTTTATTTGTAGGAAGGAAAAATTAGAAATTAAAATTAAATCAACTGCAAACTGTAATAACAATAGAAACATATTAAGTACTCTGTGCAGAAATAAGTCCAATACCATCCTGGAATATCTTGTGGAGCCAGGAAGTAAAAACTTGTTGAAAAATTGATGGGGCATGTCAAGAGGACAAGGGAGGACATTTTGGAGGACCTGTTAATGGCCATATGGGAGACATTGGAGAAACAAATACAAATAGTTTTAGATTATAATCCATGGAATAAATAAAATAAATTTCCATGATTCCACACTGACATAAATAATTGAATAAATAAATCAATAACTAAACAAGAGAAAGTTCTTCCTTAAGGAAGATTTCTGATTAATAAATATAGAATAAAGTAATTGAAATAAAAAATTATCTTGGCAAGATTCAAATTAAATCATTGTTTCAGGCAAGAAACATGAAAAAAAGCTAAAATTAGTGGGCAAAATACAATGAGGATTACAAAATTTACATAGTTTCAAAAACTTCCTGTAAGAATATTAGTTAATTTCATAGGGAATAAATAGAAACTTTACAGTGGAATAAAATGTCACTTTAACCAAGTGATCAAAGTTAACATTACTGAGAAGGGCAAACATCACTATTATAGTCTCTCTCCCAACATTTATGACCAGAATTTCATCACATGGCAATATCAAATAAACCCAAATTGAGGGACAGGCTAAAAAACAAGAGGCCAATACAACTCAAATTAATCAAGTTAAAGAAAGAGAAAGGAGGACTGGAGCAATGTCTAATATTAACGTTCAACAAGAAAATCTGGTCAACAAACATAACGTGAAATCCAGGATTGGAGCCTGGTTTAGAATAGAGTTTATTAATCCAATTGTAGAAATTTGAAAATGATTGGTAGATTAATTAATAACGTATCAATGTCAGTTTTTATAACTGTGTTATAGGTATCTAAAATGTTAACATTTGGGGAAGGTTGGACAAGGTTGTATAGGAACTCTCTCTACTATTTTGTAACTTTTTGTAAGCCTAACATTATTTTAAATTAAATCATTAAAAATAAAACAATTTCATAACAATAAATATAAAATACATTTACTAAAATATGTACAAGACCTCTATACTGAAAACTAACAAATATTGATGGCAGAATTAAGGAAGACCTAAATAAGTTATTATATGCTTACTATATTTAACAATCATAAAACTCATTACAACTAAGATACAAATTCTACCCTGGCTTATCTATAATACAGTAAAATACCATTCAAAATTTCAGCAGAAGTTTTTGTTGAAGTTCTCAAACTAATTCTAAAATGTATAGGAAAATGAAAAGAAACCAGGAGCACTATACATGGGGGTCTGTTGTGGGGGAGTGGGGGGGACAGCGGGGGGGTGGGGAATTGGGGAGGGATAGCATGGGGAGAAATGCCAGATATGGGTGAAGGGGAGGAAGGCAGCAAATCACACTGCCACGTATGCACCTATGCAACAACCTTGCATGTTTTTCACATGTACCCCAAAACCTAAAATGCAATAAAAAAAAAAAGAAAAAAAAAGAAAAGAAACCAAAATAGCTCACACATTATACTTAGTTTTTGACAAAGGTGGAAAGGCAGTTACATGAGGAAAAGGTTCTCCTCAATAAATGAAGTTGGAACAACTATATATATATACTCGTTTGTGATTGTGTACATACAGAAAGAAAGAGAAATGGAGTTCAGGGGAATGTACTGGGGCTCAGAAAAAAATAACCAAAATGAAGACCTCAGAAGCAGCCTCAGAACAAAGTTTCTCCCTGACTTTCTGCTGACCCCTCATTCTCCCAGAGGCAAACCACAAAAAATGTAATTCCTCTTCCCCAAGGCAAGTCATAAAAGCTAAAACTAAAACTCCTTTTCTTCACAGCCAGCCATAAAAACTAGAATGCTTACTTTTCCCATCTTTTTGTCTAGGAGCTGGTCATGAAATTTGCTATCCTACCCTTGTCCTATAGTAGGTCATAAGTCCCTCATTTCCTGGAAATTCTGCCCCATACCTAGGAGGAAGGAATCTGACACAGAGAATCCAAAAAGAATCTGACCACACAGGCCTGGACGGATTTTCTCACCTCAGTCCACTGGCATTAGTTCATATCTTTTTTGGCCAATCATATTTCTATATGGCTCTCTATTCTTCATTGAACTTAAATATAAAAATGAATCATTTCCCTTGTGTCTTTGGGTATTCATTCTGAGGGTTCCCATGTCACATAAAGCTTTAATTAAACAAATTGTTATGCTCTTCTCTTGTTAGCCTGTCTTTTGTTATAGAAGTGTCATCTGTGAGTCTAGTATAAAGAGGAAAGGTATCATGCCCTTTTAGCCCCATAGAAGGAAAGAAAGAATGAGATGGCTTCAATGATGAATTGTCTCAAATAATTAATATAAATTCATATAAATAAAGAAAAAATAACACCTACATAAACTTCCTCAATAAAATAGAAGAGGAAATACTTTCCAATTCATTTATAAAACTAGGGTAACCTAATACCTAAATTTAACAGACATTACAAGAAAAGAAATGATATATCAATATATCTTATGGCTATCAATGTAAATATGTTAAACAAAGTATTAGTAATTTTCATGTAACTTTATATAAACAATAATACATGATTATTAAGTATGATTTATTTCAGGAATGCTTTAATATTAAAAATATATATAATTTACTATATAAACAAAATAAACCAGAAAAACATGTGATCCTTGCAACAGATGCGGAAAAAGCATTTGACACACTGTTGATAGGAATGCAAATTAGTTCAACCATTGTAGAAGACAGTGTGGCAATTCCTCAAGGATCTAAAAACAGAAATACCATTTGACCCAGCAATCTCATTATTGGGCATATATAAAAAGGATTATAAATCATTCTATTATTAAGACACATGCACGCGAATGTTTATTGCGGCACTGTTCACAATAGCAAAGACTTGAAACCAACTCAAATGCCCATCAATTACAGACTGGATAAAGAAAATGTGGCACATATATACCATGGAATACTATGCATCCAAAAAAAGGATAAGTTCATGTCCTTTGCAGGGACATGGATAAAGCTGGAAACTATCATTCACAGCAAACTGACACAAGAACAGAAAACCAAACACCACATGTTCTCACTAATAAGTGGGTGTTAAACAATGAGAACACATGGACACAGGAAGGGGAACATCACACACTTGGGCCTGTTGAGGG
The DNA here is from genome assembly GCF_030222135.1 of Aotus nancymaae. Taxonomy (NCBI): domain Eukaryota; kingdom Metazoa; phylum Chordata; class Mammalia; order Primates; family Aotidae; genus Aotus; species Aotus nancymaae. The sequence continues at coordinate 1,689,359 of NW_026988447.1, read as the reverse complement.
GTGGGGGGCTAGGGGAGAGATAGTAGGGGGTCAGGGTATAGGGTAGGGATAGCAGTAGGAAAAATATCTAATGTAGCTGACAGGGTGATGGATGCAGCAAACCACTATGGCAAGTGCATACCTATGTAACAAAGCTGCACATTCTGCACATGTACCCCAGAACTTATAGTATAATTAAAAAAACAGAAAAATAGTTTTAAAAAAGAAAAAGTATTTGACAAAATTTAACCCTGATTCATGATAAAAAGATATAGCAAATTAGAAATGAAAGGAAATTTCCTCAAACTGATAAAGAATATCAAAAAAACAAAAAAAATCTAAAAGCGAACACAATATCTAGTGGTGGTGGTGATTATAAGACTCCATATATTTTCAAAGTGACTTTTAAAAGTTTAGTGACTTTATCTTATATAAATTATGATGCAAAATGATTTTTAAAAGACAACTGCAAATATTTTGACTGAATATTTGATAAATTAAGGAACCATTATTTTAAAATATAATAATGGTTTTGCAATAATCATAACTGATAAAAACAATATTTTTGGTTACAACATGTTTAGTGTAACTAACATGCACTATCATAAACTAACGTGTTTACAGATACGATGTCTTACTGTCTGAGATTTGCTTCACAATTATCTAAAGACTAGACGTTGGTGGGTCTGTTTAGCAAACAAAATTTACCATAAGTTGAGAAGTGTTAAAGCTGGGTGATTGGCACATTAGATTAATAATTATTTGTTTTCTTTTTTTTGGAGACATTTTCTTGCTCTGCCACTAAGGCTGGAATGCAGTGGAGTGATCTTGGCTTACTGCAACCTCTGTCTCCTGGGTTCAAGTGATTCTTCTGCCTCAGCCTTCTGAGTAGCTGGAATTAAAGGCATGCACCAAAACACCAATTTTTATATTTTTAGTAGAGACAGGATTTCACCATGTTGACCAGGCTGGTCTCAAACTCCTGGTCTCAAGCGATCTGCCCATTTCACCCTCCCAAAGTGCTAGGATTACGAGCCTGAGCCGTTGTGCCCAGCTGAGAATTTTTTTTTAATTTAAAAAGTAAAGTAAGTCGGGGATCCTGCTTTGGGGCTTAGATTGGGGAACCCCGGGCTGGCGCCCCCCTGGATGATGGCAGCGGCTGGACCGGCAGTGAGGAAGGCAGTGAGGAGGGTACCGGCGGCAGGGAGGGGGCCGGGGGTGACGGGGGCCCGGATGCAGAGTGGGTGTGGAGTCCAGACATTGAGCAGAGCTTCCAGAAGGCCCTGGCCATCTACCCACCCTGCGGCCGCCGGAAAATTATTTTGTCCGATGAAGGCAAGACGTATGGTCGGAACGAACTGATCACCCGCTACATCAAGCTGAGAACGGGGAAGACCCGAACTCGAAAACAGGTTTCTAGTCACATCCAGGTTTTGGCCCGAAGGAAATTGAGGGAAATACAGTCCAAGTTGAAGGCCCTGGATGTGGACCAGGTTTCCTAGGACAAGGCTTTCCAGACAATGGCGACCATGTCCTCTGCCCAGCTCATCTCTGCACCTTCCCTGCAGGCCAAACTGGGTCCCACTGGGCCTCAGGTGGTCCAGGCCTCTGAGCTTTTCCAGTTTTGGTCTGGGGGCTCTGGGCCCCCCTGGAATGTTCCAGACGTGAAGCCATTCTCACAGACACCGTTCTCCTTGTCACTGACTCCCCCATCTACTGACCTCCCAGGGTACGAGCCCCCCCAAACCCTCTCACCCCTGCCCCCACCTGCCCCATCACCCCCAGCCTGGCAGGCTCGGGCCCTGGGCACTGCCCAGTTGCAGCTGGTAGAGTTCTCAGCCCTTGTGGAACCGCCAGATGCAGCTTATTCTTACCAGAGGCACCTGTTCGTGCACATCAGCCAGCACTGCCCCAGCCCCGGAGCGCCGCCGCTCGAGAGCGTGGATGTCGAGAAGATCTACGACAAATTCCCCGAGAAAAAAGGTGGCCTCCGGGAGCTGTATGATCGTGGGCCCCCCCACGCCTTCTTCCTGGTCAAGTTCTGGGCGGACCTGAACTGGGGCCCAAGTGGCGAGGAGGCGGGGGCCGGTGGCAGCAGCAGCAGTGGTGGCTTCTACGGAGTGAGCAGCCAGTATGAGAGCCTGGAACACATGACCCTCACCTGTTCCTCCAAGGTCTGCTCCTTTGGCAAGCAGGTGGTGGAGAAGGTGGAGACGGAACGGGCCCAGCTGGAGGACAGGAGATTTGTGTACCGCCTGCTACGTTCGCCCATGTGCGAGTACCTGGTGAATTTCTTGCACAAGTTGCGGCAGCTACCTGAGCGATACATGACGAACAGCGTCCTGGAGAACTTCACCACCCTCCAGGTGGTGACAAACAGAGACACCCAGGAACTGCTGCTGTGCACCGCCTATGTCTTCGAGGTCTCCACCAGTGAGCGTGGGGCCCAGCACCACATTTACCGCCTGGTCAGGGACTGACGGGGGACCCCAGAACTGGCTCACCCCCAGAACACCTTCCTCCCAGGGAAGTCCTTCAGCTCACCTCAGGCTTCTTATTTGGGGAGGGGGCTGTGATGTGAAGGGGTTGACCTCAGAGGCCTAAGCAACTGGGGCGGTCCTTCCTTAATAGGGGCCCCTATACGTTAGAGGGGCCCCCAAAACTTGGAGAGTTGAACAGGCTGGGACTGAGGAAAGGATAAACCCCGATATTGGGCCCTCACAGTGGGTGTCTGATAGGACAGATCACTCCAGAGTATCAGGGATTGTGGGGACAGGAGTGAGACAACCCCCAGGTACAGCACTGGCTTCTCAGCCCCTGGCAGGGCCCCCCTGCCCTCCTCTGCATGTCTTAGAGGGCCCTAGTTACACATTTGCTTGTCCCCTTTACTTTTTCCCAGCCACCCCTCCCCCTGAAATTTCTGCCTCTCCCTCCCACCCCCACTTCATGACCTGTGAGATCACAAAGTGAAGATTAACCCTTTCTGTGCAGGAGCAGAGCCAGGTGGGCCCTGAAAGTATTTTTTTTTTAATATAATGAGATATTTATAAGTGGGTGCTAGAAGCTTGACTTTATCTCAGCTGCACAAGCAGCTACTCTTTCCTCCCTCCCCTCTCAAAGTTTCATTTGTGTTCTGACAGAAGATAAAGCTATTTTACCAAAAAAAAAAAAAAAAAAAAAGTAAAGTAAAATTAAGTAAAAAAATTTAAATGTAAGACAAAGAACTTAAATTACTACTAGTTTATAATAACAACTCCAGGGCATAACATGGTACACATTTTTAAAACCAAGAAACTGTGTTCAAAGTGTTTTCTTAAATATTAAACACTAAGTTACAGAACTAAACATAGAACTCAAATTTCTCATATCTAATCCATGAATCCATGATTATCTCACACACACACACACACACACACACACCCCGAGCTGTGAGACAACAGACACAGTCTAATCAAGGCTTCAAATAAAATTATTAAAGTGATAGTTGGAGAGATAATATCGATTATTAATAGTGAAAAGTCCCATTAAATAAAATTTGATATTTTCTATTTTATTCATCTATTGTTTAGATAATTCAAGTTATATAAACACTTTTTCTTTTACTTGCCATAATTTAAAAAAATTTAATGAAACATTACTTTAGGAGGCAAAACTAATCTGAAATGGAAAGCAGTCTGAGAGTTCACAATTGTACAGCTCAGCCTGAGGAAGCAGATTACTGTCTTCTAATATTGTAGCCAATTTTCCATCTACTGGTGTCATTCTATTGATTTATACATACAGAACAAGGTGTTACTCAGAAAATGGAATATTTTTTATCAAATAGATTTCATGAGAAAATTGATTCATCATGCCAACATTTTATAGGACATTCAATCATGCTTTAATGCTAAGAGTACTGCTTTCCGTATTGAATGTATCTGGAATTACATTCGAAACAAAACATTGAGAAGAGTTTTAAAGCTATTGTGACTACTTATTATAGCTTAATCCAGGCCAAATGTCTTTTAAATAAAGAAGTACATACTTTATTCATATTTTACCAAATAGACAGAAGTGAGAAAGATGTATGGATTGAATTAGACAGATAGAAGCCTATGGTCTGTTGTCTTTTGACAGTCATAATTCTGATGCTTCTCCATTACTAACACAAGTGCAAGCCTGATGGGAGGGAGGAGTACACAGGGTAAAAAGGAGAGAAAACTCTTTTAGTTGTTGCATCAATAATTTATCTCTCCAGTGATAGTAATATATAGTTAGTACATTTTGCTTTCATTGAAAAAGAATTTTATTCAAAGAATACATGACTTTGAATGTGATTGAAATTGGGTAATAGAAGATTTGATCAGATAAACACAATGCCAGATTACAAGATAAACTGTCCTTACATCCTTCAGTTTTCCTGAACTAAGATTTTCCTATTTGACTAATTTGTAATGTGGCCTAACTGAAATGTTTTTCCTAACTTATTTTTCAGAACTGGTAGCAAATGAAAAGTCCGTTAGATATTTACTTCAGCAATATATATTGTTTCCACATAAAATAACATAGACTAAGAGATAATCTTTGGATTTCAGATTTTCTAATAGAATTAAAAACCATTTTAATCAAATATATAAATGTTATTTCTAAATGGTATCAGAATTTTCCGCACACATTAATCAAGTTTATTTTCAATACTGCTGTGTATAAAATTCAGAAAGCAAACATTAAAATATGAATACTCACCTAAGCAGTACAAAATTTTATGCTAAAGAAAAAAGTCATTTAAAGCTCTTTGACATTCAATACTAAGAGATTCTCCTGACCTCCAAAATGATTAACCATGACAGAATAAAAATTGAAATCTTCTTATTCTAGTCATCAATGGCTTTCCTCAATTAAAAAGCAAAATTTTTGAACAGGGAAACAAATATATGCAGAATTACAGGACTTCTTGTAACGCATATAGTTTAATTAAAAATCAGAAGAAGCAAGGCACCAAATAGACTCTGAGAAGCTCTCTTTGTTATAAAAGTATTTCAAATTAAATCTGTACAGGAGTTTAAGGTATACTGAGTTTTAGCATTCTAGCCTAACTTAAAGCCACTCATGTTATTCAGAAACATTGATATCCTGAAAGATCTATTTGCATAGTTTTAAGGTGTGTTTTTCAAGAAACACTGATATGATTTACCTGCAATCTAAAGAGACAGTATTACTTTAGGATTTTTTAATTTCAATTTTCAGAGGAAAAATAGAAACACATTGAGAAGTACAGATTTTTTTCACTCTAGGCTCTAAGTGGAAAAAAAAAGTATCCTAAAGAATATGGCAAATATACTCCACGTTCCTCTAATTATTTATTACATACTGATATATAATATAAATTTTATTTTATTACATATTTATTTGTATATATACACACATTGGTAAACTTTTACATGAAAATTTAAAGGATACAATTAATATATCTCATAAGAAACTTGTTTTATATGCTGTTTTTCTGAATTATAATTTTTTGAAGATTATATTATTGGCCACAGATATTTTAATCCATGTAGTAATAAAATGCTTGAAAATTAGGATTTAAGATTTTTCAATTTTTACACTTAGAAAACATGTTTCATTTTTATATTAATATTCTGCATAAAAAATGGCACAAATTTACCAGATGTCGCACTATATTGGAAATTTTACTTATTTACATTTTTTAAAATTACATCACAATCTATTTACCTATAAAGAAAATATATTTTTCATCTGAAATTCTGCACAGTTTAAAATTACTAGCAAGGGAGTGTGGCATCAGCAAGATGGTTGACAAGAAATCCCTAATGCTCATTTCCCATACAAAAACAACCAAAACAACAAATAAGCAACTGCATTTTGATGAAAATAGCTAAAGGAGAGCACGAGAGTGCATCAAAGGAGTAACAGAAGCCCTAGTGAGCAGAAAAACTCAGGATGGCCACATAGAAAACTGAAAGAAACACCTGGCCTTCACCACTTTATACCTCCACTAGGATAAGCTGAGAGTCAGAAGGAACTTCTCCCCGTGGGGAAACAGTAAGCAAAAGGATCCCAGTAGTTCCCATTAACACCTTGGACACCTACAGTCCTCACCACTGGGGACCCCTGCAGTCCTCCCGGGCACCAAGCCCAGCTGAGGGAGCTGCCTGGAGTCCACACAGCCATGCTTCCCACAGAGAAGGAACTGACCCTGTGCCCCACTCCCTGTACCTTGCATGACTTCTCTGCTATGACATTTTGAAACTGCAACTACTGATGGAGTGTATGTGGCTCCAGGGGTGAATGGCCATGGCACTCTTTTATCCCTGAGACTAAGCTGCTGCCAAACCACTCCTGCCAATGTCCTGACATCCACAAGCCAAGCCACAAGCAGCTGCTACCTTCTTCATCAGGGGATCACGCAGTGGTGGAGCTGCTCCACCCTACCCTTCCCAGTTTCAGCTGAGACCTGCCCCTGGAAGCCTGAGCTGAAGCTGCTCACTTCTTCTCATGAAAACAGTGCCTTGGCAGAACCATCCCATATATGACCAAGAGTCACTGCTGAGCTCAGCAAATACGGGGTGGAGCTAAAGTTGCTCACCCTTTCCTGGAAAAACAGTGCCTGGACAGAGCTGCTTTATCTATGCCTTCTAGCCACTGCTGCACTTATCCCTAGGGGCCTAAGCTGGAGTTGAGCACTCCCTCTGAGGGAACAGTACCTTGGTAGACACCAAAAGTCCATCCCAGTTGCTGCTGAGACTTGTCCCATGGTATTCAAGCTTAAACTGTGAACTGCCTCCCACAGAAATGATGCTTTGGTGGAGCCACTCCATATACTCCCAGTTTTGGCTGCACTCTGCCCCTTTGCTAAAGCTGAAGCAATGCATAGCTTCTCAGGGAAACAGTTCCTTGGCCTCTCAGAGAAGTAACACATACCTGTGCCCGAGCTGAAGCAGCATCATGCCTCCTGGGAAACCAAACTGTACCTTGGTCGGCCAGAATAGTCACACCCCAACAGTGCCTAAATTAAAGCGGCAGTCTGACTCCTATGAAATGAGGCTATGGCCACTCACAGTGGTCATGCATGACAATACTTAAGCTGACGTGATACGCTCCATCCCAGAGAAACAGTTCCTGGGCTACCTAGAACCATAACACACTCACCCATGATCCTGAGCTGAAGCAACACTTTGTAACCTGGGGAATTGGTGGCTTGGCTGAGCAGAACAGTGGCACATCCCAAGATTGAGCTGTCATAGTACCCCAGGTCCCCAGGGAAACAAAAATGGCTGAGCTGAAACCCTGCCTTATAGGTCAAACAACGCTGATACTCCATTTCCCGAAAGCTCAACTAGCTTCTTGAGTCCAAGCTGCTGATATAACCTCTCTCTAGGAAGTAAAATTATTCACCTGCCCCCTGGCACAGGGTCCAGGCAACAGCTGTGTTCACCGATTCTGGACTCCTTGCTGCTACTGCACCAGGCCTCAGACTCTGAGATACTGACAAGTCCTACAGTTCCAGGTTCTAGATTCACTACAAAATGGTGCCTTATTTCCTGGTACTCAAGTTACCGCTGAGACCTACTGGCTCTGGTTCACAAATTCAGCCATATCTTGCTTCTCAGACCCAAATCTACAAGGAATCCCTTCTTCCTCAGAGTTTGGGGAGTATTGTGCCCACAGAAGCAGAATCACAGCTACATCCTCACCCCCTGAGCCCAAACTGCTAGGAGTTGTTTTGTATACTCTTTTATTTTATCTAGTCTTTTATTTCTTTGTGATCCTCAGCTATACTGAATGTCAACGACGTTAATCAGTTATGTACTTCATTCAAAACTCTGTGTCCGGACAAATTTGAAAGAAAGTGGAGTGTCCATTTTTCTCTTTCAGAATGTGGAAGGTATCATTATGGTATAAGAAAAGTAAATGATGCTACTTAAAAAAAAAGAAAAAAGTACAGCACCAGCCCTTAATGTACCACAACACCAAAGCCCCATGGAAGAGTTTCCTTTCGGGTGTGCTGTGCTCCTCTTCTTTCAGGAACAGTGGCCCCCCTTGGGATGGGCAGGTGATTAGGAGGCCTGCGGGTGGGAGCCAGAACCCACTACACTAAGGCTTCAGAGACCAGGAGCAACACAAAGAAGGGGGGACCCGCAGCCCCTCAGCTAGCCGAGGACACACGTGCACCACAAGCTAGACAGACTCCAAACAGCGCTGGAGTGCACTGGCCACACTTCTGTCCAGCATCCACGGCTCGCACACACAAATGAAAACACACAGAAAGATACACACACACGGACACATAGACACACACACACACACACACACACACACACACACACACACAAACAGAAAAAAGACACACGGAGACATCCAACAGTCGCAGGCAGCTCCTGAGGCTGCGGAGCTCTGCTCTCTGCCGGGAAGCCCCTCGGGGAGAGAGCAGCCCCGCGGCACACGGGCTGGCGGTACCTTGAAATCCCAGCAGAGAGAGCTTTCCAGGAGGCGCACCGCCCACAGCGTCTGAGCAGGCCGGAAGCATCGTGGGGATTCCTGGGGATCGCCCTGGGCATCGTCTTGGGCATCCCTGAAGCTCCGCTGCAGCTTCTCTCAGCCTGGCTCCGCCCTGCCCGACTCGTGACATCGCGGCACCGTGGCCAGGATCCCCGCCCGGGAGAGGGGGTGCCGTCGCCCAACGCCGAGGCACTGCCACGGAGGACCCCTGCTTGGCCAAGCCGTTGACACGGTGGTTTCCCAGGCCACGGGAGCGGTCACTGTGACGCGAGCCCCGGCTGGGAGGTCGCTCTCCTGACGGGCCGCTCGCGCATGCGCATTGGCGTGCCCGGCTGACCAGCCGCAATGTCCGCGGCCCCCCACCCGCCGGCCGCAGCGGCATGGGAAAATGCCGGCGGCCGTGTCCGAGGCGGCCACTGGGAAGGAGGCTGCCTGCCACAAGCAGCGCAGGAGCCCGACCGTCCTGACCTCAGTGGCTCCCCGAACCGACTTTCCTGTTCGGGTCCGCTGAACGGGGAGGGCGCTTCAGATCGCGAGGTGGGCACTGGGGAATGCTCTCCCCAGGAGATTCCGGATCGGACGGCGTGGGCAGGGATCGGGTCCCACGGGGTTGCAGATTCACTCTGGTGAGGTGTGGCGGGGGTCGCCGGAGCCCAGAAAGATGGCTGAGACCCTCCGGGAGGGTGTCGGCGAACGTTCCCCAGCTCCCTGAGCTCACCGCCCCCCTTTCGACCTGGGCCACCCACCAAGGGGCCCTGCCTGGCTCTCCAAGCCCAGGGACCCCTGCTTCTCATCACTGCTGTCCGGTGAAGGCGGGAAGAACGACAAAGCGGCGGCAAGCGCAGCGCAGCGTGCAGCAGAGGACTCAACACCTGGATCGGGCCTCGCCTGGGGGCAGATCGGGTGGAGACAGCGTCTCAGAAGCTTTCTGGGGCCAAGCCAAATCCCGAGACGGATGTCCAGGCATGCCGCTGAGGACTCCCACGAAAGCCAAGCACAGCATGCTAACGGATCTTAGTCACTTTATTGGTTTCACAGAAAACAGAATCATCTTGCTACCGAGTGTTTCGATCCGACTGCCTTGATGGCCCATACACAGAGACCCGTTGTCAACTTGTCCTGTCGAGAGAAAAAGAATTCCCGCTGTTAAAAATGCAGATTCTCACTCTTCCCGACCCCAGAGTCCAGAGTGTAACCGGGTGTCGGAGGTTCATCAGTGGATGAAATCTGGTTCTGAAGGACCGTTTCCACTTAATCATCTTTTCACGAAGGTCCTACCCTGCCATTTGGTCTGACATTTTTGCCGTGATGAGCAAGTCAGAAACATGGAACCTTCATCCCCTCCACACAAGCTTGTAGCATCCAACTTACCTGACGGGAGTTTCATTGTTTCCAGTTCCCTGGCAGGTTGCACATTCCGATCTCCAGTCTTCAGCCTGGGGCTTCTTTTGCAACACAGACCATCTTTGTCTTCTCTCTCTAGGAACTATTTCCTACCATACAAGGGCTAATCAAAGAAAACAGAAGAAAACCGGATAAGGTTAGAAGGCAAACAATTTTCAGAAAGAAAACTTCTCAAAGGTAAGGCTGTGGAAAGCTGCGTAAATTCTACCAACCTCATGTTTTCCTCCCTCAGGAACGAAACTCTGTTTTCCTCCTCTGCTTCTCTGGGAAAACTACAGGAACAGCAACCACCGCCACAGCAACATCAAAACTCCAGACCATATCCAGTTACTGCTTAAGGAAAAAAGAAGTTTCCTCTGTCAAACATGCTCGCTTAAGGTAGGCTCTTGGAACATTATCTAGTTCTCATTCCCATTTTATGGGACCACTACATTTTCTGACCATTGATGCCATGGGAAATAAAAGGGACCCAATTCAATGTACTTTATAGATAGTGTAATAAATGTCCCTGATTAGGATTGACTCAGAGTGTGTCAGTTTTCCTAACTTGTCTGGTGTGACTTCTACAGCTGATAGGCTAAACCTGGGATCGTCCTACACACATTGTTTGCCCACATGTAGGCAGGTGCGTTCGTCTTTACGGAAAGAGAGGGTTTTTCAGCAGCAGCAGAAGAATGTAAGGAAAAGGCCTCACAGCTCCTAAGTCCTAGTTGAGGTCAAACCGCTTAGAATTCCATAGAAAGGATCCCTGTAAACTAATTCAGCTAAAATTCAAATCGTACAGTTCAGATGACATTGACCATCTCAATGAAGGCATACAGATGTTGAAAGGAACTATAAGTACCTGAGTATTTGCAGCCAATAGGTTAGAAATCTCCACCAACCACAGCACAGCCTCTGTGTAGATGTTGCCACGAACACGTGCAGACCACTGTTCCTTAGACACTGGAAGGGAACGCGGGCACTGCTCCCCAGAATTACCTGGACAGCTGAGATCAAGGATCATTCCCAAGCTAGAGGAGGTACCAAATCATTCTCAACACAATGACATGATAGTGGAAATCTAGAAACGTTTTCCTACCTTACTGTCATTTCAATTCTTCCTGATACCAAGCCCACTGTGATTTCGTCCCATGGCTAACTGCATACCATTTCATCTGTCCCTACAAAAGCAAAGAGTCCACTAAATGAGTCATTGAAGAAAAGACAATTTAGGACCTATCTCTCTGTTTCCATCAATCTTGCCAATCAGTGTGTTTGAATCATGTTACCGAAGAAATTAGGAAGAAAAGTGAAAACTGTCTCCAGAAGACACCTTGAAATGCACACCCTACCTCTAGAATCATGACTTCCAAAGAGCAATAGTGAGACTTGCTCCTGGAAATATCGATCATGTCCCAGAAGCACTGGCATCCCCTGAGGGCCTACTCCAAATGCAGAATCTCAGGCTCACTCTGACACAGGAATGACAATCTGCTTTCCTAACAAGAATCCTAAGTGGGAAACCTACCAAGAGTGTAGTCCCCGAAGGGGTCCCAAGGACAGCACCAGCCCTCCATGTGTCGCACGACCAAGGGCCCATGGAAGAGTTTCCTTTTGGGTGTGCTGTGCTCCTCTTCTTTCAGGAGGATTGGCCCCCCTCGGGATGGGCAGGTGATTAGGAGGCCTGCGGGTGGGAGCCAGACCCCCACTACACTAAGGCTTCAGAGACCAGGAGCAACACAAAGAAGGCGGGGTCCCACAGCCCCTCAGCTAGCCGAGGACACACGTGCACCACAAGCTAGACAGACTCCAAACAGCGCTGGAGTGCACTGGCCACACTTCTGTCCAGCATCCACGGCTCGCACACACAAATGAAAACACACAGAAAGATACACAGACACGGACACATGGACACACACAGACACACACACACACACACAGAAAAAAGACACATGGAGACATCCAACAGTCGCAGGCAGCTCCTGAGGCTGCGGAGCTCTGCTCTCTGCCGGGAAGCCCCTCGGGGAGAGAGCAACCCCGCGGCACACAGGCTGGCAGTACCTTGAAATCCCAGCAGAGAGAGCTTTCGAGGAGGCGCACCGCCCACGGCGTCTGAGCAGGACGGAAGCATCGTGGGGATTCCTGGGCATCGCCCTGGGCATCGCCCTGGGCATCCCTGAAGCTCCGCTGCAGCTTCTCTCAGCCTGGCTCCGCCCTGCCCGACTCGTGAAATCGCAGCACCGTGGCCAGGATCCCCGCCCGGGAGAGGGGGTGCCGTCGCCCAACGCCGAGGCACTGCCACGGAGGGCCCCTGCTTGGCCAAGCCGTTGACACGGTGGTTTCCCAGGCCACGGGAGCGGTCACTGTGACGCGAGCCCTGGCTGGGAGGTCGCTCTTCTGACGCGCCGCTCGCGCATGCGCATTGGCGTGCCCGGCTGGCCAGCCGCAATATCCGGGGTCCGCCACCGGCCGGCCGCAGCGGCACGGGGAAATGCTGGTGGCCGTGTCCGAGACGGCCACTGGGAAAGAGGCTGACTGCCACATGCAGCTCAGGAGCCCGACTCTCCTGACCTCAGTAGCTCCCGAACCTCCTTTCCTGTTCGGGTCCGCTGAAAGGGGAGGGCGCTTCAGATCGCGAGGTGGGCACTCGGGAATGCTCTCCCCAGGACATTCCGGATCGGACGGCGTGGGCAGGGATCGGGTCCCACTGGGTTGCAGATTCACTCTGGTGAGGTGTGGCGGGGGTCGCCGGAGCCCAGAAAGATGGCTGAGACCCTCCGGGAGGGTGTCGGCGAATGTTCCACAGCTCCCTGAGCTCACCGCCCCCCTTTCGACCTGGGCCACCCACCAAGGGGCCCTGCCTGGCTCTCCAATCCCAGGGACCCCTGCTTCTCATCACTGCTGTCCGGTGAAGGCGGGAAGAACGACAAAGCGGCGGCAAGCGCAGCGCAGCGTGCAGCAGAGGACTCAACACCTGGATCGGGCCTCCCCTGGGGGCAGATCGGGTGGAGACAGCGTCTCAGAAGCTTTCTGGGGCCAAGCCAAATCCCGAGACGGATGTCCAGGCATTCTGCTGAGGACCCCCACGAAAGCCAAGCACAGCATGCTAACGGATCTTAGTCACTTTATTGGTTTCACAGAAAACAGAATCATCTTGCTACCAGGTGTTTCGATCAAATTGCTTTAATGGGCTATACTCAAAGACTCTTTGTCAACTTGTCCTGTGGATAGAAAAATATTTAGAATATTGTAGACATAAATGGTCACCAGCCCTTGCACTCTGAAACTTCAAGAATGTACTGATTTTTACTTTTCCTTATAAATATTACTGTCACTAGAAACATAAATTTAAAGTTAATATTTTGTGATCTGGAAATTCATGGCTTTTAAATTATTTATTTATTTATTTATTTGAAACACAGTTTCTTTCTTATTACCCAGTTTGAAGTGCAGTGTCACTATCTTGGCTCACTGCAGCCTCTACCTCCCACGTTCAAACGATTTTCCTGCCTCAGTCTCCTGAGTAGCTACAATTACAGCCACCCTCGTCCACACCTGACTAATTTTTTGTATTTTTAATAGAAACGATGGTTCACCATGTTGATCAGGCTGATCTCGAACTTCTGACCTTATTTGATCCACCTCTCACAGCCTCCTAAAGTTCTGAGATCACAGGTTTTAGCCATTGCACCCAGTCACATGCATATTTTTCAAGTACTCATATATCTCTGAGACAGTGAAGAAGGAAATATTAATACCTTAATTGAACAAATCAGAATAATAAGGTAAGGCAACAAACATATGAAGAAAAAACTCTCAAAATCACTGATCATTAGAGAAATGCAAATCAAAGCCACAATGTGATACCATCTCACACCTGTCAGAATAGCAATTATTAAAAAATCAAGAAACGATAGATGTGTCAAGATTGTGGAGAAGTATCAATGCTTTTACACTGTTGGTGGGAGTGTAAATTAGTTCAACCATTGTGGAAGACCGTATGGTGATTCCTCAAGGATCTAGAACCAGAAATACCATTTGACCCAGCAATCCCATTACTGATTATATACCCAGTGGTATGAGATCATGTTCTTTGCAGGACATGGATGAAGCTGGAAGCCATCATCTTCAGCACACTAACACAGGAACAGAAAACCAAACACTGCATGTTCTTACTTATGAGTGGTAGTTCAACAATGAGAACACAGGGACACAAGATAGTGAATAACACACACCAGGGCCTGTTGGGTATGTGGGGGGCAAAGGGGAAGAAACTTAGAGGGTGGGATAATAGATGCAGCAAACCAACATGGCACATGTATACCTACGTAACAAACCTGCACATTCTAGACATGTATCACACAACTTAAAGTAAAATTTTTTTAAAAATAGAAAGAAAATTAAGGTAAGGAGAAATTACATAGCTAAACTGATGTGGTATATTTAGATGACAGGAAGTAATGGAAACTGACTGAAGTCTCCCGACCAGATAGACTACCCAGCAGATAAGCAACATGTCTGCTGCATGATCCTTGAGTAACTGCAACTAACCCAGTATGTACTGAGTAAGTTAAAAATCCTTGTTTTGTCTGGAACCTCCCACTAAAAAATTAAATTATTTTAGAAGATATGTAAAAAACCAGATGACTCCTTTTAAAAATACCCAAACAGTTGAAGTTTATTTTTAATAACTTCCAAGTCATATAAAATGTATTTTGATCCTTGAATATATACTGTTCCATAAATATTTCAGAATCTATATTCCAGGTTAAGGGCTTAGCATCAAAAATAAAAATCACAGTCCCTGCTTTAAACAGCTTGAACACATCTGTTACACTAGAATGTTGGTAACTTGTGGACGCCAGTGAAATATATGTCCCTCTGTATGGAGGGGAAAAAAGGTGATTTGATAGACTACATTTTTTCCTTTAAATATAGGGCCCAAACATGATAAAGGATCAGGCAAAAAGTCTCTTAGGATATTTCAAGCATCTAGCTGGTATTGAAGTCTTCTATTATACCAGTGATTTCAAAAAACATAAAAGTTTAAATGTCTTCATAAATATAAAAAACAAATTAATTAAAAATATTTGTCCAATTAATACAGGAAAAATGCTTGTCCATTTTATATCATTAAATAATGATATGTTTGTATTACCATTGCAAATAAAATGTATATAATTTACTAGGTCTGCTGGAATTAATATTCATAAAAATTAAAAACATTTCTTCATTTGAAATCTCAGATGAAAACATGAGTTCTTATCATTAAAAATGATATCACAGGCTTGCTTATTTCAGTTAAAATGTTTTTCAAATTGGATGGTGTTTATTGAGTACGAAAAAGATACTGCTACCCAAGAGAACAAAATCAACTTCATGAGTGAGTTCTTAATTTTTCTGAAGAGCCTATTGTCAAATAATTTGTCTTTTCCACAATGTGCTCTGCGACACTTACAGCATATCTCCTTATATAAAACAATTGGCTGTTAATATATATTTTGGTTGGCATGCTCTTCATAGTTGTGCTTTAAAGAACTTCTTAGTATCCACCAAAGTGCCTAATTAACATGGTGAAACTCTTATTATAAAAGTGCACCACAAAAATGATAAATTATTTCTTAGTTACCGTTTCTCTGTCTCCTTACTGAGGTTCTCATTCTTGGCTCAGATTGAAAGCGAAAATGTATACAGATGATTTGCAATTAAATCATATTTTTAATTTTTTAAAAAATGTATTTGATACAAATAATCTTATATGTTTAGATCAGTTGTCCGCATATCTATAATTCTGCTTTGCAATTCACTCTTTAGGGGGATTCAGGAGGACCACTGATGTGCCAAGAAAACAACTGATGGTTCCCGGCTGGCATGACCTCATTGGATTCCAGTGTGCCCTGCCTGATCGCCCAGAGCGTACGCCAGAGTCTCAAGGTCTGCAGAATGGATCCAAAGTTTTCTACATTAGAGCATTTCTTAAACCAAATGTGAAAGTCAGGTTATTTTCACATTCTACTCTAGAAATCATGGAATTTAAGTGTTTGGTACAAAATTTTTAAAAAGTTACCAGAAGTATTCTTACCTATGCCAATTAAATGCTAGGGGGCCAGGGAAGCAAAATTTTAAAAATAATAGAATTCATCTTGGCAATAGAGAGTAACTTTAAAATACCATTAAATACATTTTTATTTCATTGTGAACAGTTATTTCTTCACAGATCTCATTTTTTAAATTCTTAATCATTATTTTTATTATTTACTGTTATTTAAAGGGGTGCTATTTTAAAACATATACCATATACTTAAGAAATTTTGAGCGTAATTAAAAAAGAATGAAAATAAAATGTTTTGCTCATGGTATGTCACTGTTGGAAATAAACTGCCATAAATTTTCTAGTTCCAGTTTAGCTTGCTATTAGCAGAATCTCAATAGTTTTCATCTCAATTACTTTTCTGTTTTTTTTCTATCAAAATGCATTCTTATTTTGACATATGCATAACCTTAATATTTTCCCCACTAATTGAAAATATTTACTGTAAGCTTATATCACAGGCCTGGACTGAATTGACTTTACCTTCCTCTTAAATAAGCAAATTAAATAAAAGATAAATTAATTAATATGGTCATTATATATTAGATAAATTTTTACTTGGATTATGTATAGTGTCTATTTATTTCAAGCTAGTATTTTTAAGTCCCCCCCAAAATAATCAGACATACCAAAGAAATGCACCTATTGCAAATGTTGGTCTTGGTTTATGTGTGTTCCGGTGAATATTTCTAATATGTGAAAAACTTATTTAGACACAGCTGAATTGCCCATGAGAAGGTCAAATGTGTGTAATAAATGAATTTGCTTCGCTTGTTTCATCTGTTGGATCATCTCCAGAGTAAGTGCAGACTTCAATTTAGCTCACCATACAGAGTCTGTTGATGTATTTGGGGAGAAAAAATTCATACTTAGTTAATACAAAACAACACACACACATGCACACACACACACATTCTTGCATGGACAATATAATAGAAGAGAGCGTAAGGTTAAAAGAAGTTGAAATAAGGGACTAATCTGTGTGGATTGGCCTTATGGAAGAAAGGATACTTGAACTTCACCGGGAAAGAATAATTATTACAGAGGCACTGAAGAGGATATTGGGGACCCACTGTGCAGGTGGGAGTCAGTTAAGGGAAAGGGGTCAATAGAGAACCATGTGTTGTCATACCAAAAGACTCTCTCTCTGGCAAACAGTCAGATAAAGGGGAAAAAGTGTTATATGAAGATGTGGCCAGATGATGGAAGACTGTAAATTCCTGTTAAGGAATTGTAGAATTCATTATTTGGACAAAAATCAGAAGCCACTTGTTTAAGTCCATTTTCATACTGCTAATAAAGACATACCCAAGACTGGGTAATTGATAAAGGAAAGAAGTTAAATAGACTCACAGTTCCATGTAGTTGAAGAGGCCTCACAATCATGGTGGAAGGGAAAGGAGGAGCAGAGTCACATCTTACACGGAGGCAGGCAGGAGAGCATTTGCAGGGGAACTCCCATTTATAAAACTATCAGATCTCTTGAGACTTACTCACTACCATGAGAACAGTATGGGGGAACCAGCCCCATGACTGAATTATCTTCACCTGGCCCTGCCCTTGACACATGGGGATTATTACAATTCAAGGTGAGATTTGAGTGGTGACACAGCCAAACCATATCACCACTGAACACACTATTCTTTTTCACCTTTCCAATGGTCTGATTCTAACAGTTGGGGAAGACAGACTTACCAGCAGGGTGTTTGTTTTTAGTACCTGAAGATTGTTCCATATTTCTGCTCCATTTCCAACATATAGCAAAAATATATTCTAGAAATGCTAACACTTAAAACAGATACAGCATGTATTTCTTTTCATTTTTCAAAGATTAGCTAAAATTTTAAGAAACTGTTAAGACAGCATCACTACCATTTTCTAATAAAAGAGTTCTTTTTTTTTTTTTGGCTCAAAAAGTGACATTTATTCAATGAAAAAAAAATGACCAGATGTTCATCCCTTGATTCCCTTCCCTCCCTCTTCCTGCTGCTCCTCAGCTCCCACCAAGACTGAGCTCTGGCTGGGGCTCAGTGGCAGGACAGCCCCTCAGATGAGGTCAGCAACATTGTTTCACCTCTAGTCGCTTATAGGTTTAGTTGTTGATACCAGAAAAGTTACCCAGACCTAGATAAAGATCAAGGGCAAAAGCAAGGCGTATCTGCATTGATTTGCTGTTTTTCTCTTGTAACTGTTATAGTCATGACGGCAAAGACAAGGGGGAACACCTGGTTTTCCTCCACGGTGTCCACACAAGAGGGAGAAATCCATGATAGTAGTTTGGAGGAAAAAGATTAGGTCCCAGCAGCTGGTCTCCAGTTCTACCCAGAAAGACAGGTAGCCAAGAAAAGAAGGAGGAGTGCTAGATGTTGGCAGATCTCAGCTTCAAATGCAGCTGCTTATTCTCTCAGTCTATGAGCAGCTGAAGACAGGCAATGCTCATTGATTTCTCTTTTGCCTCCTAGCTTTGCCAACCAATGTTAGTTGTGAATTGTGTTAAAGAAAGTACCTTATTATGTAACTGAAAAGAATTCATAGGGAAAATATTAGACATAACCATGCCTTCCATTCTTAGCACACTTAAAGAGTAATTTGTTTTCAACTTTATATATCGATGCAAACATATCTGTACTTTTTTCACATAAGAGTTTCAGACAGGACTAGTGATCATTCTTCAGAAACAAGAACTCTTTATTTGATTAAAAGGAGCACAGGGACATATGAAGACCAGACAGTTACAACTCTCTCTTGAGAAGATCAAGGTACAAGCATTGAAGAAACTAGGACATAAGACAGAAAGGACCCACCGTTTTCTATCTCAAGCAAACTCTCTTCAATGAAAATGTGGTCACTGATGGGTTCCAATCCATTTTCACACAATTTTGTGGTTCCTTTCCTTCCTGAAATGTCTGTGTGTTGTGCTTATCTCCACACTGATGGTGACTATTCACCTGGTCTCAACCACAAGACCTCTTTGTATACTAATATAGTTAGAGGCTAAATGGCAGCTAGGGAAACTTAGACAAACTCTGCAACTATCTGTCTCAAGTGTCAATTCCAAACCCCAGACAACCATCTTTGTTTAGTGGTCAAGAGAGGGACCACACTGATTCCAGAACCCTCAGAGAGCTGCTTGTCATTATATAGGCATCGTGTGAAGACATATGATTTATATTGTGTATGCCACTTTTGTTCAAATTGACTGCATTACAAAGTTACATTATTACAAAATCTGTTGAATTTTAAACTAAAAATAATTATAAGGCACGTGTCTTGCACAATTGAAATCAGACAATCCTTGCCTCTAAGTAAAATGTTTGAGGAGGTTTATATCACACTTAATGAAACAGCTTCTTATTTCTGAAGAGATTTCTTAGACTTTTGACCAAAAGCAGAGAAACTGAAAGATGAATCATTTCTAGAAAACAAACTTTTCCATGGTGCTACATTTGTGTGTGTGTGTGAATTCCACTGATAACAGTAATAAATTTATTTAATCAAAACAGCATGTATTAAAAAATAAGATGCCATAAAAATAAATATTAGAACAGTTAAATTTTATCAAACACTTATGCAAACGTAAAATATTTTTGCACACTGTAAATTTCAATACAATATACATTACATTAACTACATTACAACTTTTGAAAGGTGAAAGAAATAAAAATAATTGCTTCTAACACACGTAATCCCAATGTGTTGATAATAACTTGATCTGCATTGTCCAATTCATTTGCTTGGTGTTTGGGTGCATCCTTTAGCAAAACAAGCATGTCTCACTCCATCATTAGCACAGAGGATTTTGTAAGTGAAATAATAAACATATAAAAAATTACTTTAATATTTGCCTCAAGGGGGGAGCTTACAGTTCGTCTTGCAGATCCTTTGTGATTTCAAGCCATTCCAAGCTAATGTTCTGATGCCATTCCTTATACAGATCCCGAATTATAAAACTCTGGAACCAAGTCGATGAGTTATTATACTTCCATGCCACTTTCTTTTCTGGTGCTCTTTGAAATCCACAGTGTAGACTGGTTTGGACTAGTTTTTGTTCTTCCTTTACTGAAAAACATAAGAAAAAATATGTTTAGTTCCTAAAACCTCTTATTAAACTAAGCATGTCTTGAAGGGAAATATCTCAGACAATTATTTATGAAAGAGCCCTTCTCCTCTCAGTAGTATATTTTCCCATTCTTACAAAAAATTCTAGATTATTCAAATATGTGAAGATGGCAAACAGTTTTTGTGAATTATGGAGAAAACAAAACACATCTTTTCCTGTTGGATCTTTCCTAACTTAGACTTCATGATTTCTGTTTTGGTTGTTGTTCTTTTAATTTGTTTATTGCCATAGGTTATGGGGAACAGGTGGTGTTTAGTAACATGAGTAAGTTTTTAGTGGTGATTTGTGAAATTTCGTTGCACCCATCACCTGGTTAGTATACACTGTGCCCAATTTGTAGTCTTTCATCCCTCACCCCCTTCTCACCCTTTTCCCTGAGTCCCCAAAGTCCATTGTGTCATTCTTATGCCTTTGCATCCTCATAGCTTAGCTCCCACGTATGAGTGAGAATATATGCTGTTTGGTTTTCCATTCCTGTATACTTCACTTAGATTAATAGTCTCCAATCTCATCCAGGTCGCTGTGAATGCCATTAATTCAGTCCTTTGTATGGCTGAGTAGTATTCTACCATATAAATATACCACAAATTCTTTATCCACTCAACATTTAGGTTGGTTCCACACATACAAACATGTGCCTGACACAATATTAAAAATTTCTGTTTTATTCACTACTTAAAAACCTTTATTTTCTTTGATCAATTATTTTGGAAGTCTTCTGTCACTAATGTCTGTTGAATTCAATGCCAAATTATCAAAACAATGTTATTATACTACGTGTAAGGATGCGTCTATTCCCCTCGTCCCGTCCGTTCTCCAGTCTTGCACCTAAGTCACTTGATTTCTGGAAGCTTACTGGTGCCTCAGTCTCTGAAACTAATGTGGTTCAGTAGCAGGTTCGGGCTTTGGTGACTTAACAGTATCTGAGTTCCTCCAGATCTGAGAGACAACTGCACCCTTGTCAGATTTGGAATTCTGGCCCACATTTCCAGCCTGTGTCTAGGGTTCTGCTATCTTCTGTCTTCCCATAAAATGGTAACTTTTCAGGCACCTGCAGAAGTTATCTGTTCCTGAGTTTACCCAAGTCATTCTCTTTATTTTATTATATGATTTTTTGAGGTGGAGTCTCACTCTGTCACCCGGTTGGAGTGCTATGGTGCGATCTCAGCTCATTGCAACCTCCCCCTCCCGGGTTCAAGCGATTCCTCTGCTTCAACCTCCCAAGTAGCTGGGATTACAGGCACCAGCACCACACCAGGCTAATTTTTGTATTTTTAGTAGAGATGAGGTTTTGCTATGTTAGCCAGGCTGGTCTCAAACTCCCAACCTCAGGTGATCCGCCCAAGTTGTTCTCTACTAGATGCCCTGTCAAAATCTAGATTTCTTTGGGCTGGTTTCCTCAGGATAATCTTTTGCCTGGAACAAAAGTGTTTGTGTGTCCCAGTTCACTGTGTTGTGCACTTACTTGCTCCCTGACCACCCCAGCCCCGGTACCCAGCATCTGCCTCAGTCCTCACAGGCTTCTCCTCATCTTCTCCTCTCCATCCACCAGACATTGCAGAATTCCCTCAAAGATAGAAAACAACTATTTCTAAGCACACTTGACCATTACTCTTTTAAACTATTGCTTAATTCACTTCGATTTAACTCTTTTTATTACGAATAAAATATTACGTCCAAATTTTATGGTTTGTGAGTTCTCATCCAAATAAGTAAGATCAACACAAGTTTATTCTACCAAGTCATCTAACATCGATGATGTTAATAAGCCAAGAAAGTTTATTAAAAGCACAAAATGTTCTGAGTGGTAAAAAAAAAAAAAATTACTAATGTGGCTTTTGTGTAGAATTAGTATTTCATTTAAGGATTACTACCCCATAAGGAGGCTGGGGGTGGTGGCTCATGCCTGTAATCCTAGCACCATGGGAGGCTGAGGTGGGCAGATCATTTGGGGTCAGAAGTTCAAGACCAGCATGACCAATATGGTGAAATGATCTCTACTAAAAATACAACAATTAGCCAGATATGGTGGTGCATGCCTGTAGTTCCAGCTACTTGGGAGGCTGAGACAGGAAAACTGCTTGAACCCGGGAGGCAGAGGTTGCAGTGAGCCAAGATTGCACCATTGCATTCCAGCCTAGGCAACAGAGTGTAACTCAATCTTAAAAAAAAAAAAAAAAAAAGAATTACCACCCTGTAAGGAAACAAGAATTATTTTGAACAGGACATGGAATGATAGAAACCATTGTGTCCACCAGATTGGAATTTAAACTTTCTGCAAGGTACCCAGATAATAATGGAATAGACTCTTTGATGAAGTTTCTCCTTGCTTTCCTGGAAGAAAGAAAAAGGGGAGGATCTAAGAACAAATGAATTCAGTACTACAATTAATCACAGCATCTGGAGGTGCTGTGTTTTGGTTTATGTTCTCACTCTGAGAATTTCAAACAAGTGAAAACTCCACAGATCTTTAAGCTGTAAAAGCCTGGGAGAGATTTTTGAATGAATAGAATCACCACTATAATATACTACTTGGAAGAAAGGAAGCAAATAAGGAAGCAGTTACTTGGCACTTTAATGACTTTTACTTTATAAAGAGGAAGATATGAATAAAAAGTTCAAATCATCTTTTCAAGCATATTTGCTACTTTCAGGTCTTCCATAACAGTTTGGCTGGAAGGAAGGATTTATGTCAAATTCTCCCTCTGTTTCACTCCTTTCCACAACATTAAATCATCTTTCCATCTATAGTCTTAGAAATCAGAGCAAGAAATTACATATTTACTGTTCTTTTATTCTATACAAAATACAAAAAGAAAAATTTTTTTTTTTTTTTAGAGAGTCTCACTTTTATTGCCCAGGCTGGAGTATAGCAGCATGATCTTTGACTCACTGCAACCTCCACCTTCTGGGCTCAAGTGATTCTCCTGCCTTGGCCTACCAAGTAGCTGAGATTACAGTCACACACCATCAAGCCTGGCTAATTTTTGTATCTTTGTAGTAGAGGTAAGGTTTCACGATGTTGGCCAGGTTGGTCTCAAACTCCTGACCTCAGGTGATCTGCCCACCTTGGCCTCCTTAAGTGCTGGGATTACAGGCCTGAGCCACCTCATCTAGCCCAAAAAATATTTTAACTGTGATCCACATATATACCAGAACTCCAAAAGGACACAAAGTATAATATTAATTCACCAGGCTTTATTTATCATTACTCAAAATGTTTTACTTTAACATCCAGCTAGTTACAGTTTGGATTCTTTGGAAAATTTATGTGAATCATTTAAAACTGACATCTACTTAATTTTTTTCTGGGTCTTTTGTTACTTGATGGGTTCTTTGGGGTTTATTTCAGAAAAAGAAGGAGATGCAGAAAGGTCAAAAAGAAAAATGAATTTGTTTGCAGGTTTTCCTGATGGGGGTAGTCTCTTGACCAGTTCTTAGTTAAACCACCCAGACAAAGATGTCTACTTTATTCTGGAAAATATGCTCTTATATAAACAGAACAGCTTTTCTTTTTCTTCTTTTGACACGTTTACATGTCATTTTCGTTTGAAAATGAAAAAAAATTATTTAATTTTTTTCATTTTTATTAAAAAATTGACACACATGGAAAAACTTCTCTAACTCAAGGTTATGAGTAAGCAGATACAAAAGTCATAATATTCCCCCAGAAAACCTGCTGGTAAAATACAGGATTTTATTTCAAGATACCTGCCAAAAAGTGGCCTATTTTAACCACTGTATTTTATTTCCTATTCTTAAAAGATCTTTATGAAATAAAATAGAAACCTGTAGCTTGAATTTTGAAAAGTAATACAAAGTGAACCTACAAATATCAAGTCTTACATATAGCTTGATGTCTAGATTGAAAAGTTCAGCATTAATTCTTTTATTTCATAAACAAGAAACAATATAGTGTAGTGCATATGTTGGAAGTTTACAAATATTCAAATTTCAGATTCACCTTAAACACTAGCTACGGGACCCGAGGCAGAACAGGTAACCCATCTAAGACACCATCTGCTCAGCTGAGAAATACAAACAGAAGGGTAACTGCTTAATAAGGCTTGTGAAGATTAAATGATACATTAATTCTGTAATCAATGTATATCTTATTAGATGTATGTGTAGGATTGTATGTGCAGGGTTTCTTAAGGCATATTAAAATATAATTAACTTTATACTAATAGTTTGAAAACATTTCTGAAAACCTATTTAAAGTTTTTCAAATTGTCTCTACATGTGTTAGTTATTCACCTTTCATGTAGCATCTGGAAGCAACAGGTTCCAAAAGCAGCCAGCATCAGTAAGAGCAGCGGTGTTGTTACAACAACATAAATCAGGTTGGGAATTATATCTACAAAATCAAACAGTCTTCGTGTGAAAAGATAGTTGAGGAAGAATTCTAACACAAAAATTTGTAAGAATGTTTCAAAAAAAAAAGAAGGTGAAGTTGAGTTCTCACTAAATTGATCCCAAAGTTCTTCTCAAAATGTTGACAAATCTAATGAAATAATTGACAGTCCTGTACCACATAGTGACATTGCAGGCAGTGATGCACCACACAAGACAGTGGACCTGGAAGGTTACAATGGAGCTCCCCTGTATAGCTGCACCATCTTTTATAGTTCATATCCCATTTTATGCATTTCTATGCTTAGATAGGTTTTGAGAGATACCGTTGTGTTACAGTTGTCTACAGCATCAGTACAGTAACATGCTGCAGGGGTTTGTAGTCTAGAAGAAATAGGCCATATCAAATAGCCTAGTGCATAGTCAGCTGTATGATCTAGGTTTAAGTACACTCTACGATGTTCGAACAATGACAAAATCACCTAATGGTGCCTTTCTCAGAACATGTCCCCATTGTTAAGTGGTACGTAACTATTCCTGTTCTGGTAAAAATTAAAAACAGAGCTTTACTGAACTGAAAATTGAATTGTACTGATCTGTAGTGGTATCAGACTCTTCCAATTTGATATCCATACCTCCAAAACTATTATTAAATCAGCAATTCAGACATGGACTAGCTTTCACAATATATTAATAATCTTAGGTAACTCATTTCATTATTCCTTCTCAATCATTACTTACAAAAATAAGTGCTTATTAAAAATAATTATTATTAATATTATTGTGGATATATGGGATATATCATTACCTAGCCAATAAGCTTAGTGCTATGATTATACACTAGTCACTGGGATTAAAATGAAATATGTAAATATTAACTGATGATACAGTAATGACTCAGAGACACAAGACTCCAGTGGCACAAAGACTTGATCTTAATTAAATTCTAAAATGAATTATTTTTTAATCCTGTTCCATAACATTTGATAATGCTAGATGTTCTTAGTAAAATTAAAAAACTGTGACACCAAAATCCCATACAACTTAAAATTACTTTAGTAAACATTTGTTCAATTTCATAAGAGAAAACATGTTTCCAATGTGATTATTTACCGATTTTTTTCTTTTTTGAGACAAAGTCTTGCTCTGTCTCCCAGGCTGAAGTGCAATGGTGCAATCTCGGCTCACTGCAACCTCCACTTCCTGGGTTCTAGCGATTATCCTGCCTCAGCCTCCCAAGAAGCCATGCTTACAGGCACCTGCTACCATGCCCAGCTAATTTTTATATTTTTTTAGTAGAGACAGGGCTTTGCCATGTTGACCAGGTTGGTCTCAAACTTCTGACCTCAGGTGACCCACCTGCCTTGGCCTCCCAAAGTGCTGGGATTACAGGTGTAAGCCACCGTGCCTGGCCTACTGACCTTTTTAATTACTTTTAGATGTTCTGAATGGTTTTAAAACCAGGCACCTGAAAAGTGAAAAGCACTGAGCCTTAATATCATGTCTATGCAAGAAAAGCAAATTGAAGAACTATGCATTTAGCTTGCAAATTAAAAGTCATCATCATGACTAATCTAAATAATTCTGGTCAAAGTGGACCAGATGTGTAGATAAAGCTTTCCACTGAAATGCACATCACTTCATTTGTTAACAGAAGACAAACTCATGAGGTCCAACAATAGGGTATCTGAGCAATAATTTGCTGTTTCCACCCACTCTTGTTTGACTTCAAGCAATTTGAGGATTCAACCAATCTCTAGACATGTGTCAGCACACCTTGGTTTGCTCTCCACTGAATGTGCCAATTTGCATCATGACACCTACGTTAGAGAAGTTTCTTGTAGACCCAAAGTTGTTTTTGTTGATGTTGGTGGTGTTTTTATCGTTGTTGTTTGTTTGAGACAGGGTCTCACTCTGTTACCCACTCTGGACTGTGGTGTCATGATCACTGCTCATTGCAGCCTCAGCTTCCCAGCGTCAGGTGATTCTCCCACCTTAGCTTCCCAGTAGCTAGGAATACAGGTGTGCACCACCATGCCAGGCTAGTGTTTTGTATTTTTGTAGAGATGGGGTCTTGACAGGTTACTCAGGAGTCTTGAATTCCTGGACTCAAGTGATCCCCCTGCCTCAGCCTCCCAAATTGCTGGGATCACAGTGGCGTGAGCCACTGTGCCCAGCCAGATCCAAATTTTCACGTGGATCACATAGTTTAGTAAGACTTTAAAGAAAACCAAACAGATTTTTCTATTCAAATACTAGCTTAACATAATTTTTTCTAATCTAGTTCAAAAGTAAATTTCCATAGTACCAAACTCAGTGCACCACTTCCCCAGGCAAGAAAAGTTTCACTGGAGTCAACATGAAGCAGCGTTTGAAAGTGCAGTTCAGTTCTTGATGAAGTTAAAGACACATGAAGTAATTACCTGCTTCAGTAACAACCACATTTTGATGGGTGTCTCCTGGTTGATTTGTAAGATAAGGCTTTCCTACAGGTGCTGTTGGATTAATCTCTGTAAATAATAAGTATCAGCATCATATATGATGATTAAATAAGAGAATTGAAAACATATACGAATATGAATGTTTATTATAAAACCGTAAAAATATACTTTTGATTTCTGAACATCTTACAGCTAATAAAACATATTCTGAATTTATATTTACATGAAATTACCTATCTTTGATAACATTTAAATATATTTGAATAAACATTTAATTATCTTTGAATAAAAGATGCACTTGATACATTCTCCCTTGAAACTCCAAACTCCATTCAGCAATTAACAGTGGGTCTGTGCTGACGGCAGCCTGCTGCAGGCAATAATGGTAGACCAGGAACAAAGTTCAGCTAGGATAAACAAGAATTGGTAAGTTGAAGAGTGTGATATACTCAATGCAATTCAGAGACAAAAAAGATAATTTCTTTAGTAATATCAGTGTATTATTTAGGGTTTCCCTTGCGATAATAATCAGATGACTGTATGTGGATTGCATTTGGAATTGATTCAAGCCACAATGTTCTAAGGCATATTTCTGTTCTGCACATACAATGCCATCCTTAGATTTGCTCTTCAAGAGTGTCTACTGTTAAAAATAATAATAATATTGAATTAAAGCCTGCAAATTTCTTTCAGTAGTTTTATAGATGTCTCTTCTATTGACACACGCTTTGTTTTTGATTGGTTTTCTAACTTTTACTTTAAGTCCAGGGGTACATGTGCAGAATGTGCAGGTTTGTTACATGGGTGAACATGTGCCATGGTGGTTTGCTGCACAGGTCATCCCATCACCTAAGTATTAAGCCCAGCATCCGTTACCTATTCAGCATCCATTAACTATTCTTCCTGATTCTTTTCTTCCTGCCACACAATTTAAAATTGTTGACATTTCTTGTCACAATTTGGTATTGCTCTATTTTCTATTTTTATTTTCCTTAAGGAACTATTTGTTAAATTAATAATTCAATGAAAGTAAATGGAATTATTATTAAAAACCTGTGCATTTGTTAGCATTTGTTCCAAAAGTGTAATTTTCTACTTACTTTTGTCAATTGAAATAAGAACACATGTAACATCTTATATAGTTTTTAGGATACAAAAGAATTTTAATTTAATGTTTACCATTATTACATTGTCTTAGAATGTCATAGAGTCTCCCTTTGTTGGAAGTTTGACCGTATACCATCCTGTAGTAATATTTGTTACTCTTGTATACAGATTTTACCCTGACATCTTAATAGCCTCCTCTGATTCAGTCCTAAACTATACCTGCTCTTCTGGAGTATTTAGTCACCCTATGCCTACTCAATTGGCATTTTTTAACGAATAATATAAATATTATGCAAAATATCACTAAAACTCAAGCAGTGATTACATAACCAAGGAATTTAATCTAACCAACATCCTTACAAAGCAGACACTAAGCTCAAGGAAGGTTAACTAAGTAGGAAAAAAAAGGTTAAATCATGAAATAAAAAGTTGAAATCCTGAGCGCATTAATAAGACCAACAGTAAACCTGTGAATGTGGGTCAAAATAATAACTACATAAAAATATTTTAATCAATACAGATTATTTGAATATTTGGGTAGAATGTAGAAGATAAAAAAGAATAATTTGATATCTTAAATGCTCTTGCATGAGTAATATAAACCTAGTAATGTAAACAAGAAAAGAAGATTGTAAGATTTATAGTGTTCTAAATAATGGCATAAGTTTGAATGCAAAACTTAAATTATATATAATACAATGAAGGGTCAAATAATTGATCTGTGAACTCAAAAGAAAGGAGAAGGCAACAATAATGTGATATTAAGAATAACGTATAATATTGTATTTGTTTTATTCAATAGTTTTAAGTACATAGAATGTCACAAATTAAAAATATCAGAGAATTTCAACTTTATACTTCTCCAAGAGAAAAATAAAGGACATAAGTGTGTAACAGACTCAGCTTTGCAAAGGCTTCCAGGAGGGTAATGATGGGTTTAGCAACCAAGGTGTTTAAAGAATAAACTCACCAGGGATGTAAAAAGTTGCCCAATACACTCAAGAGCAGGTTAAATCTAAGAGAAGGGTAAGTCTAATCCAAATAAATCTTTGTGCTTTATGCTATTATGAGAAAAAGAATAATGTAATTTCAAGAGAATAATGGAAGCAGCAGTACTCAACTATAATTACCTTCTGTGAACACATATTATGAGTTCAAGAAGACACCCCTTCAGAAGAGTTAAAATGACACAAACACTGGGGAGAAAAACAGCTAAGAGATCTCAAAGCCTAAGGATCTAACTTGACTTTCTCAGATGATTTAAAAAAATGGGTCCACGGAGTTTTTATTAATCCCTCTTTCAGTCAAATATCTATATCCAGATGATCTGCCCCATTCAAAGTAATTCAAAATTTACCATATTTTAATCTAGAACCCACGCCAGTATAGCCCAAGTCAATGTAATCTTCCCATTTGCTGCATATGACGAGTAGTGGGAGATTTCAAAAGAAAGCTGACTGAGGAGGCATATTTCAAGAATGGGAATCATAGGGAGAACAAGCCACATCTTCCCACTTTTTTCCACGATGGGGCAATGAGCTATGATAGTCTTATTTTCACTCAGTACCACAGGTCAAGTATTATACCATAAATGATAAGCAAATTATCCAGGAGAAAGTGTGTTCTTCTCTTAAATTCATGAGATAAAGAACTGCTGCTCACGTGTGCAAGTCTACAGGTGCTTTGGTAACTTACACCTACTTCCCACGTTATAGTAACTGTTTAAAATAATTTAAAATAGATATTTATTGTTTATAAAATCTATTTACAAAAATCAAATTATTTTTAATGTTAGAAATGATTATTTTCTCTTAAAGACACCACTTCTTCAGATGTTTGTATTTACTCTCTTCTTTGAGCTCATTGCGGAGTTTGCTCTACAGGATATGATAGGTTTCAGTACACAAGTGATATGACAAGCTGAAGGTAATTTTCTATTTCACAGCAGAAAAACAAAAAGAGCCAAAGGTAGTGAAAATTAAAGACAAAACTTAATATAATGAAATATGCACAAAATCTTCTATACCTTCTTTTGCTACAGCTTACCTGGTTCACACTTGCAAATACAACTGGGCTTCATGTTGCACCTGTCATCATTCCACTGGTAAAGGTAGCGACCCCCAAGGCCAAGATTGGCAGTTGGTTGGTGATACATCACAACACACTTTTCACTTCCACAGGAAGGTTCATCTTTGCACCAGTTTCTGCAAACAGAGTAACACAAACACTCAGATATAAGCCTCCTAAGTGATTCTTCTTCTTCTACTCTTGACATCCTCTACAGGCAACAGAGTCCTCTCCCCACCTTGTGGAGTTCCCCAGAGCACCTGTCAACTGCTCAGGATCCATACTCACCAGTACTGTGAACTGCTTCCATCAGACCACTGGTAGAGATCCTGGCAGGCACTAGAAGTTTGCCCATTTCCACTCCTCCAAAGCCCTATCCAGAAATCGCCATCAGAAATCCCTGTTCCAGGTTTTGTCAAATTTTGCAACATGCTCTCTATTAACTTCTGTTCTGCTTCATTCTCAAAGCTGAGGAGGACTCCTCCCTCACTCTCACAAGCCAGGCGCACCTCCTGAAAGCTCACTCGGCTGGACAGTTCATGGAGGTAGGCCATTTTGTCGCAGGGATGCTTGAAGTCAGCAAAACACACCTTTCAGCCTGAAAAAGAAAAAAAAAGATGCCAATATATTGATAATCTGAACTCTATTTGTAACACCACTAAACCAAAATTTAAGAACCAACGCTTCTCCCACTGAATTATTTCATAAAGTTTATTTTATAGCCTATTGTTTGCATTTGTAAAAGCAAATTGATTCCCTAGTAAACTTGGAACATAAACTTTTAAACCCAGTACTTCAAGAAACGTTTGTTAAGGGAAGTTATAACTCTTCTGGCTCAGATTTTATAAACCAATTTGCATAGGAAATGAAAACAGCTAAAAGAATTTCAGGAGCGTATATTAAAGTGAGCTAAAACTTTATGAAAGAAGAACAACTCATAAACCGATTTAGTTATCAAAACAAGTAAAGTAAAATGAAACAGTTTTATATAAGGTGTTCTGAAAGAGATACACAGTGGCAAATTTAAGGTATAAATATTTGCTTTTATTTTGTATACCCAAAAGCAAATCTATCAACATTGAAAGTTTAAAGAGGACAGAATGAAGGTAATTGGTAGTATTAACTAATTAGTATAATATTACATTGGAAGTGACAGAGTTGATTTCTAAAGTACTCATTATCTCTGAAAAAAATCTCATTACCAGTTTTTTGAGTATTTTCTGGGGGCTTCTGGGGAGATATTTTGTGTAAATTCCAATTCCTAGGACAATGTCTTCTCTCATTTTACAAAGATAACTCTGATAAGTGATCAATTGCAAATAAAAACTCCCAGCTATGAACATAGAGAAATAAGCACTTTTTTAAAAAAGAAATATATTTTAAATGTGAAAAAATGATGGCTTAGAAAACAGTGGAACAAATATATCACGAAATAAAGGAGCTAGTAATATCTTATCAATGGCTAACTAGTGTTGATGTCTCTCAATTTGGATGGAGACCTAAATAGGCTGAAATTTGGCCAAACTGGTCTTTCAAAGACAGTTAAATAATTAGCTGGAAACAAGGTAATAAACATTTTGCAAACTTGAGAACAAATTATTTGTCAGCTTTAGAGGCTCTACTTACATATTAACACATATGAAATAACAATGGCTTCCTCTCATTTAAACTTAAAAGATTCCATTAGTTCCTTTATGAGTTTGAAAGTAATATTACATTTTTAAACCTTCCCTAACTCAGAATTTTATTAAACTTAAATACAAATTTATTTAAATTTACCTTTCTCTGTAGTTAATCTTACTACTGGTGGTTTTGTTGCGTATTTCTTCAGGAATAAAGATTAGGATGAACAAAATATCCAAAATCTATGAATAAATACATACCTACTCTAAATTTGAAAGTGAAGCTTACAATCTATTTATTATTTTAAACCTGTATTTTAAAGGTTTTTATATTACAGGATTCAGTTTAACCACCTATCCTGACATCTATTGACTATGTACACTATATACTATACACAATAAAGTCGTTATGTGTAGTATA
This sequence comes from Aotus nancymaae, assembly GCF_030222135.1. Taxonomy (NCBI): domain Eukaryota; kingdom Metazoa; phylum Chordata; class Mammalia; order Primates; family Aotidae; genus Aotus; species Aotus nancymaae. The sequence continues at coordinate 1,657,267 of NW_026988447.1, read as the reverse complement.
CTGAAAATCAATTTGTTTTAAAATATTAGACAGAACCACAAAAAAAAAGCTTAAAAGAATTTTTGAGACCTCATAATGGAATTCTGCTCTAATAACATTTGTGAAATCTTAAACACATAGGCAAAAAGAGTTTGAAAAAAATCTCAAAACTAAATTTTACATACCTCTACATGAAGTGGTGTGAATTTTCCTAATAACCTAGTGAAATAACTGTAAATATTCATGATCATATCAAGTCATAATAAAGTCATGTATATTTATATTTACATATATATGTCAGAGAAAGAAAGAGAAAAGAGGGAAGGAAGGAAGGAGGGAGGGAGGAAGAAAGGAAAGAGAGAAAAAAGAAAGAAGGAAGGAAGGAAAGATAGAAAAGAAAAAGAAAGTAGGAAAAGAAAAAAGAAAGAGAGAGAAAGAAGGAAGGAAAGAAAAAAAGGAAAGAGGTCAAGAATATTATGATGTATAGGATTTATCTAGCTCTACCAGCAATAGATTTTCTATTGTTCTATTGTCCACACTCATCCTTGTCTACCACTAAGAATGTAGGCCGAAATTATAGACAATCTCCAGAATGATCATTCTGGCTTGTTTTGGTTTTCACCGCTTCTACTTTTATTCACCTCTGGTGTCTGCTGTCAACTTTTTAAACTGCCAAGAATCCCTCTCTGTTGCTATTTCTTATGCCCAAACTGCTTTCCATAGCCGCTTCTACTTTCTCAGTCTCCCCCTCTATTTTAGCTTAGATTTGGACTTGGAAAATAGACTAGAGATTACAACATCGTTTCACTGCTTTCTTACAATTCATCTCCATTAATATTATTCTTGTTGGTATTTGTGGCCTTTTCTACTATGTATTTAGTTTTGTAGCCTACCAATAGAAGTTGTCGGTAGTCACAGATTTGTGGGGGTGGGGGAGATTCTTGTATTTAAGTACTGGCAAGAAAAAAAGCATTCAAACTTTGTACTGTAATTACAGTACATCACACTGAGCCAGTGTATCATATCCATCCCCTTCTGGAGTCAGCAATTCATGACCTATGATGACACTCAGAGGTAGAAAGGCTCAGAAATCAGTTGAAGGTCACTAACTTCTCAACAGTGTTCGAGTCATAGGCATTCAATATCTTGACACAAACTGAGAACGCCTATCATAAAATAGTAGTTCTGGCAATGCAAGCAGGCCAAGAGTTGTTTCCCTGTCTCGTTAACCGTGATCTGGACCCAGGAACAGTGCACTGAAAAAGGTGAACAAATTAACAGGCTGCCGAAATAATTAATTAAAAATAACATGAGTATGAATAACAATGGGAAATGAGTTGGAGGGAATTCAGGAGGACACATCAGTCTGAAAATACACATTCTTTGAGAGATGATCATGAAAGTCCCAATGGTTGACTCTGAAAATTAATGTATTATTTTTAAAATAGCTGAAGATTTTATTAGGTTTTGTGATGATTTTGTCATTTAAAATGGTTGTTCTCAGTCAGAGTTTAACAATACCATTAAGCCTATATTTTAGTGCCTGTATTTTAGAAGCAAGCTGTTTCCATTTTCACCTACTACATCCTTTACGTAGTTCTAAGTGTCCAAATATATCTTAATTACATTCCCTTAAGTTTTCAACTTGTTCAATTTTTCACTCCAAGAGTTTTCTGCCTTGGATTTTATACCAGCACTTTTTAAATATCAAATTTGTCCAAAAAGATTGTTTTGCAAGATGTCAAAAATGTCATATTAAAAAAAAAAGAGTAGCCAGACCTTTTAGTGGGTAACAAGTGTTATATGTAACAAAGCCCCACACATTCAGGGGATTCCTGGGTATGACGCATATGCTAAAAGTCACTGTTCATTATCTCCGATTCATTAAAAAATAAACGCAACACAGATTTATTCATGATCATACAAAAATGGTGAAATGAATTAACTCACTTAAAACATTAAGATAGCATTTCTAATTAAATGCATGATAGCCTTAGCTTTCATGTGGAAATTTCTAACACCATTATGTTAGTTTATATAGATATAATAATAATAATTATCATCATCATCTATGGGCAGGGATTATATTTAAAATAATTAACAATCAATACTGTGCAGGCCCTGGATAACAGCCAGCTTGACACGTTCTGTGCCAGGCCATGTCTCTGGCTGTGGATAATGGAACAGTCCTCAGGTCCTGCTTCAGGGAGTGGAGACTGTGATGCCTGCACAGCAGGGAGACTCTCAGGGCATCCAGACAGCAGCCCATTGACAACTGGAACAGATACGTTAACTCTAAAGTTTGATCATCAGCTGTATCTAGAGTCTGAACTGAAAAGTCACTAACAGTTCAGATCTTGCAAGGCATTTTTCAGGAAATTATAAATATATTGCACAATTTGTATGGTTTATATACAATCAGTTAAAGCTGACACTGTGAATTTCTTTACATTCAATTCTATTTTATTACTGATTTCCACCTTAGCGTGCAAATTCGGTCCAAGTTGCAGCAAAATCAGCAGAAGCTGCAGCTATCGAACCTCTCACCGCTATTTCAGCTGATCACATTTGGCCACTAATGCAGTGAAACTACAACAGCTGGGAAACAAACGTTGACCTAATTCCCAGAAAAGATTTGTTAATGCAGATCTTCTGGAGGCAACTTTCCCACTTCTGCAAAAGCCAATCTTCCTAGAGAACAATTACAATTCCCTCTTTTCTAATTATGGAGATAACATGGAGAATTTCTCTGTCTCTTATTTTCAAATGTGACGTTCAGATAAAATCTTCCACCAACATTTTATGGGATAGGTATTCAGAGAACCATAGAATGAGTTCTATTACACTAAGGTTACATTTATGCTAACTATAAATTACTACATGTCAACTAGCACCTGTAGTTGAAAACATCCTTTAATGGTGGGCTTATCTATAAGAGAGAGAAAAGATCTACCCAGGATTCTACAAACACATTGAGAAATAAAATTCAAAATAAATTCTCTACAAATATATTTAATAAAATACAAGATAATTTATTTCCTAGATGTGCACTAGGAGCTAATTTTTAAATCTAAAAAGTATTTAAATATGTAAGTTTTTCTGCACTGAATTTTTTAACATTTAAGTTCACGGGTACATACATAGGATGTGCAGGTTTGTTACACAGGTAAACGCGTGTCATGGAGGTTTGTTGTACAGATTGCACTGAATTTTTATAGAAATATAATATAGAATATTTTCTTATATATAAAAGAGACTTTTTAAAATAAAATATATAAATTATTTTATGTATTAAAATATTTATTTTATATAATAAATATTCATCTTTATTAGTTTCACACACACAGCTACATAAATAAACAGGCCTTTTTATTTAGACAAAGTTATGATTATTAACATTCCTATCACTGTCACAACAAAAATTTCATCACTATTTCCGTGAATAAGTAGATTATTTTTGTCTTTTACCTTATACATTAAAATTTCGATAGAACTAACTATTGGCAGAGGTTTAAATGCTTTTGGCAATGATATAAAAGTTGGTCCAAACTCATGCAGGCATGGTAGCTGCTTTTTCTTTTGAATAGAAAGGATCTATAATTTGGTTGTCTTATTGCTTATATTTATTTACTTTCTGACAGTTGAGTGCTCAGTTAGTTATGAAAATAATAAATATTTTCTTATGTCTCACACTGTACTTATATATTATCAATATTAGATGAGCGTCGAATTTATATCACATTTTTCAATAAAAATATAAAGGATGTATCACAAATTCCTACTGTTCAATTATGATCTGCCATGAGTTGCAAAAAAAAGTAAAAAAGAACATCCACATGGTAAATATTCCCTAAACCAGAATGACCTTAGAATGTTTTATTAGAATCACATAAGATATTTTTTCAAAATTTCTTTTTTTTTTTTTTTTTTTTTTATTTGTGACAGAGTTTCACTCTGGTTACCCAGGCTGGAGTGCAATGGCACGATCTCGGCTCACCGTAACCTCCGTCTCCTGGGTTCAGGCAATTCTCCTGCCTCAACCTCCTGAGTAGCTGGGATTACAGGCACGCGCCACCATGCCCAGCTAATTTTTTTGTATTTTTAGTAGAGACGGGGTTTCACCATGTTGACCAGGATGGTCTCGATCTCTTGACCTTGTGATCCACCCGCCTCGGCCTCCCAAAGTGTTGGGATTACAGGCGTGAGCCACCGCACCCGGCCCCATAATTTCTTCTTATCCCCCTCACAATCACACTGAGAAATATGTTGATACTACTATGCAAGGCCGGTGACACCAATGCCAGCACTTTTGAACTAAAAAGACAAGGACTGGTATTCATTTTAAGTGTTCTGCTTTCAGCATTCAATATTATACCAACTTCCTAAAATTTTTTCTTATAAAGAAAGAGTTTTATTATAATAAACTTTTATTTTTACAATACAGATTTTATAATGCACTTAATTGCATAGTGCGCTATAACTGGAATGCATTCTCTCACTTTAATAAACAAAACTAAATCTGTAGGTTGTGGTCATTTTATAATGGTGGCAGCAGCAGCAAGCCCTGCTTCTCCAGTTGGAAAATGCCATAAGCTTTCTGAGAAGAGGATGAGACTATTTTTTAAAAAATTCACAATATTTTTTAGAGTAAGTCAAGTATCAGTGTGACTTAAGAGTTCATGTAGCCAATCAGAATGAATTAGCTTTGAAACCAAACTCTACATTTAAATTGTGGGTACTTGGGATTATTTAATCTCCCAAAGCATGTTTTCTTACTTAAATAATGAGACCAGTGATGAGTTTTGTAGAAATAATGATTCTAATAAAACAGGCCCGAAATTTAGCAATAATTTAGAGTGCAACACCTCACTTCTACCAGAATCCATGCTTTGGGATAAATTAGGAGAAGGTGACCTCTCCTGGTGAGAGATGGCAGAAAGGTCCCCCTTATAGACTGTTCAACTAGAAAAAGTTGATTTTGCCTCCAGGAGGCCTGAGCTCCAGGGACTGGGTTTGCCAAGCTCAACTCCTTCTTCTATCTTTTGGCATATACCTCGGCACAGTGCACAACCTGCACAACTGTGTTTGAACTTTTTTAATATTCCTAGCAATCCCATGACAAAGGTCTTATCCGTTTTCAAAATGAGGCAAAATGGGCAGACAATAGCTGACTAATTTGCCCACGTTTACACAGCTCACAAGTGCTGAAGCTGAGGTTTGGCACCAGGCCATCTGACTCTACAGTCCATGCCTTTACCAGATATCTCTGCTGTCTCCATATGTCTCAAATCTAATATAAAGGTGAAATATTTCATGAACAAAAGGGATTTATGAATACATGCACTGTGCACGTTGTCTATGTCAGAATCATTAGCATTAATCTGTTATTCATTATTTAGTGACTAATATATGCAAGAGTTTGTGCCCTGAGAGCTTGTTTCTAAACAGGTTCAGATTTTCTGTTACAAATATTTAAATAAGAATTAATGTTGCCTCCATCTCAGATTTTCAAACCATATACATCTTTCAGAATTTTTTCCCTAGTCTTTTTATTTTCCAAAATAAAACTATGTCCAAATTGAATGCGTTCCCCATTACAAAGAGGACAGCTTTAGCCAAGCTGTCATCCTGTGTTATGTCATTAGGAATATGTTAAAACAATGAAGCACTCTCGCCTCGTAGTTGCACACATCCATCTACTTGTATGTGCATGCCTGACACAGAACGTTGTTGTAAATAGTAAAAAGTGTTTGTGAGTGCATCTTCTGAATTTTTATCTTGGACTCCTTTATATAATGCTGCTTGTTTTCTAAAGGTAATGTAACAGATATTTCCATCTTCAGGAAAAATTATAAAAATAAAACCATAAAATGATAACAAACGGCAGTTAAAGAATAATGGCTATGATAAACGGTTAGCTTATTAAATGACTGGTAATAAGATTAAATTGTTCCTTTCATGCCCAAGAGATATTAAAGTAATTGCATCTTTGAAAACTGCACTGTCATCATTTTATGTTTTTGATGATGTCATGGAATAGTTCCATAGGCTGAGATATGTTCCTCAGTTTTTCTTGTATCTCCCTTGCTATTATATTATATTATATTACATTATGTTATATATTAATCTATGTGCTACTGTTCACCACCCATGCATTTGTAATATTCTGTGGCATCTGCACGACAAGAAGAGAGGTCTCTAAGTCACCCAGTCTCCTAAATAAAATGTGTACCAGTTTTAATAAAGATAACTAGCATATGTTAAAGTGTTCTGGAGAAATCTGGAAGTGCCATGAAATACTCCTAATGTCATTTTGCAGCAAAAAAAGATTGGGTATCACTGCTATGCACACTACAAAGAAAAAGAAAAAAAAAAAAGAAACACATTATTTGAAAACACTTCAATTGTTTCAAATTATCACTTGTGCTTCCAACATACCCTCCCAACTTAGAGAACTGAATTTTGAATCTTTCATATTCATCCTTATGCCTACAAGTAAAATCTTTTTACCTTTGTCCTAAAGAAGACAGCATTACTCACTAGTCACTTCACAAAATTAAATGATTGCAGCTCCCACAGACATTCTCTACACATCTGTGCATAGTAAGAAATTAGTACAGGTCTAAGCTCCCAAAAGTAGTTTCCAAGTTAATATCATAAATTCAATAAATAGGCTTTGATTACTATCATCATGTCACATATTACTTTACATTTTCATACATCAAAATAAGCATGACCATTGACCTAGAAAAAATACTTCTGTATTACTACTAGATGCCACTAAATCTTATCGGTCAGATTATGATGACCAAGTTGTTTGAAATGCCATTTCTTGCTAAAATATATTCACTTTATTTTTATTTATTTATTTTTTTATTAAAGAGAAAGAGAGAGAGAGAATGGGGAGGAGGAAAAAGGAAGAGAAAGAGAGAGAGAGAATGGGGAGGAGGAAAAAGGAAAAGAAAGAGGGAGAGAGAATGGGAGTATTGCTTTCTTGCCCAGGCTAGAATGCAATTTAGTAATGGGTATTGAAAACCTCTTGTATACTGATAATTATACTTAATGATGTAGTCAGGAAGGAATAAGGGAAGAAGATAACAAACAAACAGCCAACCAATATTTCATTTAAACCTATGAAATGCTATGCGATTACTGAGGAGTGATTTACTTCCAATTATATAGTCACTTTTGGAATAGGTGTGAGGTGGTAATGTATGTTTTGTGTATTTGAAGTGGAGAGTTCTATAAATGTTTATTAAGTTTACTTGTTCCGGGTCTGAGTTCAAGTCCTGGATGTCCTTGTTAATTTTCTATCTCGTTGATCTATAGAATCGTTAGCTATTCTTGTTACACTGATCCTTTTACCATTATGTAATGTCCTTCTTTGCCTCTTTTGATCTTTGTTGCTTTAAAGTCTACTTTATCAGAGGCGAGAATTGCATCTCCTGCTTTTTGTTTATTTGTTTATTTTTACTCTCTGGTTGGTAAATCTTCCTCCTTCTCTTTGAGTCTTTATGTATTGTTGCATGTAAGATGGGTCTGGATGCAGCATACCGATGGGTTTTGGCTTTTTATCCAATTGAAATATATATAAGTTTAATACTGGCGTTTGATGCTAGCTGGCTGTTTTACCCATTAGTTGATGTAAATTTTTCATTGTATTAATGTTCTTTGCTTTTTAATATATTTTTGGAAAGGCTGATATTGGTTGTTCCTTTATATGTATAGTGCTTCTTTCAGAAGCTCTTGTAAAGCAGGCCTGGTGGTGGTGAACTCTCTAAGTACTTGTTTGTTCGCAAAAGATTTAATTTTTCCTTCGCTCATAAAGCTTAGTTTGGCTGGATAGGAAATTCTGGGTTGAAAGTTCTTTTCTTTAAGGATGTTAAATATTGGTCCCCACTCTTTTCTTCCTTGTAGGGTTTCTGCTGAGAGATCTGCTGTGAGTCTGATAGATTTCCCTTTGTGGGTAACCTGACCTTTCTCTCTGGCTGCCCTTAGTATTTTCTCCTTCATTTCAACCCTAATAAATCTGGCAATTATGTGCCTTGGGGTTGGTCTTCTTGAAGAATATCTTTGTGGTGTTCTCTGTATTACCTGGAGTTGAATATTACCTTGCCTTGCTAAGTTGGGAAAGTTTTCCTGAATGATATCCTGAAGAGTATTTTCCAACTTGGATTCATTCTCTTCATCACATTCAGGTACACCTATCAAACGTAGATTAGGTCTTTTCACATAGTCCCATATTTCCTGGAGACTTTACTCATGCCTTTTTATCCTTTTTTCTCCAATCTTGTCTTCTCGTTTCATTTCACTGAGCTGGTCCTCGACTTCTGATATCCTTTCTTCTGCTTGATCAATTCGACTGTTTAAGCTTGTGCATGCTTCGCGAAGTTCTCGTATTGTGCTTTTCAGCTCCATCAGTTCACTTATATTCCTCTCTAAATTGTCCATTCTCGTTAGCATTTCGTCAAACCTTTTTTTAAGGTTCTTAGTTTCTTTGCATTGGGTTAGAAGAAGTTCTTTTAATTCACAGAAGTTTCTCATCACCCACATTTTGAAACCTGCTTCTGTTATTGGAACACACTCGTTCTCCATTAAGCCTTGTTCCGTTACTGATGAGGAATTGCGATCCCCTGTAGAGGGAGAGGCATTCTGATTCTGAGTATTCTCTGCCTTTTTAGGCTGGTTTCTTCCCTTCATTATGTATGTATCCGTCTGTTGTCTTTGTAATTACCGACTTTCTAACTAGGTCTCTGAGCGGACGTCCAACTTTTTGATTCCCAGCGCCGAAATCTGAGCAATCCACTGTGCCGGCCAAGACAGCGGTGTTAAGATTGATGGTGCCTTTCTGCCCAGGAATCTCTGGACTCTGCACCAAGAACTGCTGCACTAAGGCGCCAGCAAAACCGCTGCGCCGGCCACAAGAGTCACTCTGGCGACCCGTGGAGCTCCTCCGCTGGGAATCTCCTGGTCCGCGAGCTACAAATATTCGTCTGAAAGTGTGGCGTCCTCTCGTTCTCTGCGCTTTCACTGGGAGCTACGTGCCCGAGCTGCTAGTGGTCAGCCATCTTGGATCTCTCTCGTGGTAATGTTCTTATTTTTAAGTAATACTCTACACTTTAGAAAAGATGATGTATTTAAAAGTATTGGAAAGTATTTTCTTGAATATTTTAAAGTATTAAAGATAATTTCTGTGGAGAATGATTTTGTATCTATCTGTTTTTCTGGAGTAAGTGATTATTTGAGTATCCTACATAGAAGTTATAAGTTGTTGCACTGAAACTTAACAAATAGAAATATATTCCATATGTGGTCAGTATGTTCCTGCTAACAGCCCCAAAGAGGCTCTTACACTTCAGTAAAGATTTGGTGAATGGTCCCAAGCGGCATGAAAAAACTGATGCACCAATTCAAAACTTACATTGACCAGGTAGACAATAGATCCATCAGAAACTATTACTACAAAAATGTCAGGCTTTAGGCTGCTGTGTTCTCCGGCCATTGTGGTTAAAACATATCTTTTCTAAAAATTAGTCTTCAAAGAATAAATGTTACAAATCAATTTACAGATAGTTAAATTTCAATGTGAATTTAATGACCAAAGACAGTTGAATTATTAATAAGAAAAACATAACTAATTATTTTGATATCAAATAAACATCATCATTTATGCTAAATCAAATAGATCATGTTCAGTTAATTAGAAATTTTCCAGATGTCATCTACAAGATGACTATAAATACATAATAAGAAAACCTAACAAAAGGTTTGGAAAAAATTATGTACTCACAGAACACAAAATACACCTCTTCAACAATTTTTTAAGCTCTGTTTTTACTTTAGATATTATTTTGTCTCCCTTGCGATTGTTGAGGCCTAGGAACAAGGTATATCTAAAGGATATTATTTAGGTCAATGATGTTTGTTTAAAAACAAAAACACTTATGTTCAAAGCATGGTCTCTGCTGTTCATTCAGTTGCATGAATAATTCTGATAAACACAAAGACAGTCAGATGAGTAATTTACACAATCAGATGAATCTGATTGAACTTTTTCTTTGCAGCTAAATTAGGGAGGAAAAGGATCTAATATCACAGATTCTGAAAATTCTGAAAAAATGTAGAGTGATTGGTAACTACACATTTAAAAATTATATTCTGAAACTGCAGAACATCACAAATTGCTAAGGGGAAGATCAGTAACAATTAAGCTTCATATGTCAATGTCTTCACAACTGAATTAGTTGCTGTCATCTGTCATCCATTTCTACATCTAGTGACACCTGTTGTATAGATGTACAAAAGTGAAAAGGACTATTTGTGCTTTTTATGTTTGAAAAATAAACTTTCACCTTGAAAACACATATATCTAACAAATACTGCAATGTTTCAAAGAGCATAGCAAGAGATTTCTATAAAGTGTAGTTATGTTCCACCTTCATGTGAGGCCCTGATCACATTCATCCTAGGCCACTGAGAATATGTACCTTTTGAAGAGACCTTCGCAAAAAGTAACGGAGAGTAGATGCAATATAAATTGTTACACAATAGGACAGTGAGAGTCAAAAAAAGAAAAATCAAAGAAAACCTGGGAAGCTTGCCAATTTTCATCCATTTCCCATCCACTGACCTGACAGACCTAATTGTGCAACTACTGTGTGCCAAACCTGCAGTCACTACCAAGTATACCTCGGCCCAACTCCAGCTGGCTTCATTTTCTGGGAAGTCCCCAACTTGGAACGAAGTGTGTAAAGGAAAACCATCTACGCACATGAGCACACTCCAGGTCCTCGCCAGTAGTCCTGCTGAGAACAAAGACTGGATGCCCAGGCATCCGGAGGCGACCCACGGCGAACTGATCTGGTCTCAGAAATCATCCGAGTGAACACGGTGCAGGGACCAAAGTCCAGCCAGAGCCACAGAGGGTGGCATTTCTGCGGTGGCTCTTCTGTCTCTGGGTTCCCTCTGCCTCCGCCCTACCCCACCCCCTTTGCAGGTACTGAGCCCTACCCTTTGGCCAACTCACTCACAAACAAAGTGGAAATCACTCCAGAAAAAGACTGTGCCGCTCCCGATGAAGCAGAAGCTCGCTCCGCGGAGACTTAGGCAAGCGCTTCACAAAAATTTAAACTTTTCTGCGAGTGTGTTAGACGAGGGAGGGGATTAGCACAATCAATTTCTTCCCGCCTCCTCCCGGGCCCTCACACTGTCCAGGTTTCAAACGCCCCGGAGACCCTCCGCCCGAGGACAGGCTGCCCCGCCGCGCCCCGTGGTCCCCTCTCCCAGCCTGTCCTCCGGAGGAACGGCCCGTGACTCACCGCTGACCACCCGGCGGCAGAAGGCTCCGTGGCCGCAGAGCAGCGCGGCGCCCGGCAACAGCGAGACCACGCGGCTCATCGCGGCGCGGTGGCAGCAGCAGGTGTTGCGTGGAGCGAGGGCGGCCTCTGCCTGGGGCGCAGCCCGCGGCTCTGACTCCGCAGCCTCCCTGCCTCCCTGCTGGGCCCTACTCCCGCCGCCGGAGCCCAGCTGCCCGAACCCCTGCGCGCATCACCTTTGGTCGGGCCCTGCCGCCGGCCGCGCCTGTGCCGCGCCTGGATGTGCCGGGCTGGAGCCCAGGACTTCGCGGGTGCGTGTTTGCGGATTGAAGTTAGGCAGTCCCGTGTGTGTCTCAGAGGCGAGGCAGGAGCCCCGGCTTGGACCGCACCGTTGCGCTTTGCTTCTCTCCCCGGCCTCTGACAAGTGACTGGCTGAGTCCGTGCGCCCTGGTCCTGGATCACAGCGGCAGCAGCAGCTCTGCGCTCAGGCACCGTCTTATATACCCACGTCCCGAGGTTCCAGCCCCTCGCTAGTAATAAATTTTAACTACTTCGTCTCTCCCGTCATGTGGAGCATCCCAGCCCCTCCCCGAAAAACGGAAGCCACTTCGAAAATAGTCCAGTCAGCTGCCCCACCTCCTCTGGTCCCCTCCTCAATTGAGCTTTAAAACGATTTACCATATCGTTTTAAATATTTATCATTTTTTAAAAAGTTAGAACAATGCATCAGTTGTGTTAATCTAAATAGCACCTTCTAAGAAAAGTAATTACTTTTCAAAAATAATTAAAAGAAAGCATTGTTTTACAATGTTACAAATATATTTAATATTTGTCTTACTAAAAGTTGGATTTTCATATCTGCTTCTTTATCCTCTCTGTTGTGTTGTTTTGGTTGAAGTATATGAAGAAAATCCAGCCTTACACAGTTATGTAGTTGGAAAAGAGAGGAGTTTTTTAATAATGGCCTTTACAGATAACTGGGTATTCTTTTATATACACCAACACGTGGCAAGTGGTTGTTACTTAAAGGGTAGTTGCAGTGTGGAATCTGAAAACCTAGTGATGAACTTTTCATCCTCTATCACATTAAAATTCATTGACCTCTCTTGTACTTTAAATAAATCATTTACTTATGCATGATTTTATCATGTCATTTGAAAATATTGGTTCTCTAACAAGCATATCTTCTAAATGTTCACACATTTCATTATGTAATACTCCAAAATCACATGCATTAATATCACCACCATCTCACCAAAAAAGCCTGTAAATAGTGAGCTTTCAAGATTACTGTGGTGGATACAAGGCTTCTATTCTTCTTTTACTTCAGAGTTTGATTTTTACTATTTGGAACACATACAGTAGGTCATTTACCTTGAAGTGACACACTCATTGTATTCATTCCTTCGAAAATGTCCACCACACACGCAGGCTTGAATAGCTATAGTTGAGTTATCTAAATCTATATTTTTTATTAAAATTATTTAATAAACTACCTTATCTTTTAGTATAGAACTAGGTACAGGTTTTCAAAGGAATAAGATGAAGCCTCATGTAATAAAATAAAAGCTTTGTAACATATAGTAAGAAAAAAAACAGTTAGCTGAATAATATATTTAGTATCATTCCACTTTTATAATTAAAAATGATACAAATGCATACTTATCCCAAAATTCTGGGGGTATGTCACGTGTCAGTTATGGGTAAGTAAATGGGATTGATGGTGGCAGAGATGAGGCAGGAATTTCATATTTAAATCCATATTCTTTAAACACTCTACAACAAATTTATACATTATTTTGCAATTTAGAAAGCAAAGAAAAAATCTATCTCAGCATAGTAAACTTGGAAAAGTGGGAAATATGCAAAAATAACACAAAGACACTGAGAAGAGAGAAGTGTGAGGATAAGAAGGTGGTTTTTGTTAAAGTTGAATGACAGGAAAAGGGTTTCCTAAATTATGTAAATAATTCACACTGAATGTTATGCTTGAATAATTATGTCCATAAAAATATTAAAAATATTAGATCATTTCTATAATATTTTCTCAAGCTGCTATATATTTATATTATATACATGCACACAAACTAATCTCTGATATTTGCTTGGGAAACTATGATTAACTGAATATTACTAAACAGATATTCTTAAAAATACAATTTCCCCCATTAGAAAAAAAATCAATAAGAATAGTTTTATACTGAAAAAGGATTTTTCATTAATTTTAGTGCAGTTACTTGTAAGAAGCATGATGAAACATATTAAAACTTCCATGACTAGAAGCTAATAATCATAACCTATGTGCCATACATGCTACCAGTTAATTGCTTCTTTGACATTTTAGGGTGGCCAAATGATATAGTCACATTCATTCCTGAATGTAAACTCTAGGTAAATGTAATTGTTACATGAAATTATCACTATTATTTCCCTAGTAATCTAAATGATACTCATTTCCAAGAAACTATTTAAAATTAAATTGTTGTACTTACTTTCAACGATTACTTGTCTGTCTTCCCAGTTATCTTTAATAAGCTGTATATTTCCAAAGTGTGCATCACTGCAAAAGATTCAGTTGGTACCTTTTCTTCTTTGATTATAGTCAAAAGCCAAGGCTATGACATTTTTGAAATAATGTGGATTCTCATATGGCCATATTGGGGAATTTAAATTGGTTTCATCAGAAAGATGTATACTTTTTAATATTGTTCTTCCTGAATAGAGCAAATAGCCTTCATGCCTTAGGCAAGTAACTCCATCCTCTGCCAAATATCCATAGGCACAAGCACAAGTTCTCTAGGAATCTCCTTGATAAAGACAGAGTTGCTTACAGCCACCATTGTCCCTGGCACAAACATTGGTCCTTAAGGGAGAAAAAAATATATACACACGCACGTTTATGTTTTTCTTTTGTTTTTCAAACAAAATTCTCCACATAGAAATATTAAAACTTTGATATTGAATATTATTTTTATTCTTAATGTAAGCTAGTCAATAACAAATTTTAAAAGACTGTATTTTAAAAAAATCACAGCAGTTTAAAATCTTGGATTTCTTTATTTGGAAGGAATATCATATTCTGTTTCATTCACCATCCAAGTAAATCATTACACTTCTTCCTTAATGGGTCAGTTACGTACATAAATCTTTTTTGAAACTTGATCCTTAAATTATAATATTTCATATAGTGTTCATTCAAAACACAAATCGATTTAACCAAAAATAATGCACTGCTTTAAACTCTATGAGATATGTAAAGTATCAAAGAAATGCCTAACCTCCTAAATGTATTGAGCATAAGTTCCTACTCCAATTTTGAGTGAAGATATAATATGCACTTAAGATTTCTTCATCAGGCCAATTCTCCTCTGTGATTTCACTATTATTATTTCCAAGATTAATGTATCTTCCTTTGATATAAAAAGTACAATTTATTTTAATGAAGGAAAACAAATTTAAATACCCAAATCATTGTCCTAAAAGTTTAAAGATAACTATTTTAAGGAAGTAATGACTTTGGAAATATTTTACACTAACAGCATCATCTCTGGGGACCATAAACATTTATATATAATATGATTCATATAATATATAAAAATTTCAACTTCCTTTTACTCTCTAATATCCCACTTATGCTTAATGTACTCTGCTTCATAACACAGATTAGAATGGCAAATTTCCACTTGCATTTCCTCACATTATCATTTGTTATTAATAGTTTTTGCCCCTACTAAACTGTAGGCTCAACAAGGACAGTGATCACTTCTCTTTTTTTTTTATTCACTTTGCTCCTTCAGCACCAGATAATTAGAAATTTGGTGGTACATACACATTTAATTTATGAATTTATACATGAATGCATCATAACGTTCTAATTTGTCCACTTAGATTGCTAAATGTGACTATTCTAGTTTGTACTTTATCTTGTGAAGTCATCCTAAAATATAGTTTTATGCAAAAGCAGAATTTCTTATTTTAGTAATCTTATAAAACAAAATGTAATGGGGGAGGAGTGTGCAGGAAAATATAATGCAGAAAGAACACACAGAGTATGCCAAAATAAAACAACATGTCATAAAATATAATGTAGAAAAACAGAATGTATACAATCCATGAATTTCACTCATTCATTCAAAAAATTCAGTATTTATAGGACTACACAGAAGTCCATGCTTTTAGATAACTATAATTCCTTCTTAATTTGAAGGTGCATCTATTGAAGTATTTATCCAACTATCAGATATCAGCAGTTAATAAAGTTTTTAAAAATATGGCAAGCATTGATTCAAAAACTGGGTACAGATTTCCTCATTTAAAAAAATTACTTATATTATTATTATTATTTAATGGGTATATTGCACCTAGATAGTGAAAATAGTACCCAATGGGTAGTCCCCCCACAAGTAGTCCACAGCATCCATTGCTCCCATGTTTATGTTCATGTGTGCTCAATGCTTAGCTCCCACTTATAAGTGAGAACATGCAATGCTTTCTTTCCCGTTCCTGCATCAATTCATTTAGGTTTATGGCCTCCAGCTCCAGCCATGTTGCTGCAAGCGGGATGATTTCATTCTTTTTATTGCTTCATAGAATTCCATACTATATATGTACATTTTCTTTATCCAATCTACCATTGATAGGCACCTAGGTTGAGTCCATGTTTTTGCAATTGTGAAAAGCAGGGTGATGAACATATGAGTTCATGTGTCTTTTTGGTATAATGATCCATTTTCCTTTGGGTGTATACCCAGTAATGGGATTATTTGAACGGTAGCTCTGTTTTAAGTTCCTCGTGAAATCTCCAAGTTGCTTTCCACAGTGGCTGAACTAACTTACATCCTCACCAACAGTGTATAAGCGTTCCCTTTTTCCTGCAGCCTCATCAGCATGTTTGAATAATATGTGTGAATAGTCATGTAAGAATCAGATTACATACAGAAAAAATTAAAGACATATTCTGTTTATATTCAATAGAGTTATTTAAGTACAAATTGCTACTTAAACTACATAAAATATATGTATTATTTATGTATATTCTTTTAATTTGTTTTAATAGTTGACATTTTTTTCTGGAAAATGCTGTGTAAAATAAACACATTAGAGTTTTCCAGACAAACAAAACGAGGTATGGCTACAATCTCAATTCTATTAATCCTGAAGAAACTTTCATTCATATTTACAAGCTTTATAAATCAGAAAGGAAAAAATTTTGTAGCATAAAATCCAACTAATTTTGTTGGTAAGATATTATTGAAGAAAGCATTTAAAAGTTGGCCAGGTGCGGTGGCTCACGCCTGTAATCCCAGCACTTTGGGAGCCCGAGGCGGGAGGATCACGAGGTCAAGAGATTGAGACCATTCTCGTCAACATGGTGAAACCCTTTCTTACTAAAAATACAAAAAAATTAGCTGGGCGTGGTGGCGCGCGCCTGTCCCAGCTACTCAGGAGGCTGAGTCAGGAGAATTGCTTGAGCCCAGGAAGCGGAGATTGCAGTGAGCCGAGGTCATGCCACTGCGCTCCAGCCTGGCGCCTGGTGACGGAGTAAGACTCTGTCTCAAAAAAACAAAACTACACGTTTATTAAAGTCAAGATGTTTAAGACTTTAAGGTATGCTCTCACTGGATGAAAAACATTATTTAAAATAAAATAACTAACTGGCAGATAAAATGTATTGCTACACTTAACTTTTTAAGAAAAAATATGTTTTAAAATGGCAGGTGATATACTGTGAAGGAGGCAATGTGAGACCAGGACAGAAGCGTGCTTACTCATCTAATCAGATTCTCGTTATCTATTTTTAACATACTCCAAAGTTCAAACAAAAAAAGAAATGTATGCAGTAAACATTTTACTTAATATTAATCTATTTGCAAATGCACTAATAAAAATATTATTTTCAGTGAACAGACCAAATAAACTAATTATAGGTCGGTGCACAAACAATTGTGGGTTTTGCTATTAAAAGTAATGACAAAAATCACAATTACTTGTGCACCAACTAGCCTACTTAGCCCTAATTCTCACAGCTATGGTAATTATGGATTAGGAAGTAGAGGATCCACTGTCCACATGGCCAATAACAGGGCAAGCCAAGAACCACACTTAGGCTTTACTAATCCAAGCCTATATTGTCTTCCCTAGAATATGTTGCCTCACCAAACAGAAAGATAATACAGCAATATATAATGATATCATATCAAAGGCTGTTTTTCATTAGCTATAAGAAGTGTAACAAGAAATCTCCATATTTAAAACCACAAAATAACGCACACAAAAGGTCTTAGCATTAAGAAAGAAGTCTCTTTTTTTTCCAAATAATCCTTATCCATTTTAAATGTAATACTTCCATGCTGAGATGAATGTAAAAAATTATGTATAAAATTATGCTAAGTAAAAGGATTTTTAATACAGAATTTACACAATTTTTTCTGTGGAAAACAGTAATAATTGGATAAACTATCATTATACGTGAAGCCAAATCTTACTATGTAGGAATCATTTTACAGTTAAATAATTTATCAACTTAATGAAAGTAAAAAGTTTTACATCTATCAAAATTAAGCAAACATTTTATGTCAAGCGAAAAATGATTTATTTGCTCCTTAAACTGAAATTGAAAGTAAAGAAATGAATAGAATTTGCACCTTAAAATCTTTGGGGATTATAAACCAAACGTAGAGAAAGAACCCTCTCCAAGCCTGTAAAACTGGAGGAAGAGATTTGTAATTTAAGATAATAATTTATACAGATGCACCTGAAATATCATTAATGAACATAGATTCTTCATATCTAAATCTGGTCTTTAGTGGTAGGAAGAAATGAAAATAATTGTTCCTGGTTTTTGAAACTCTACTGATAGTAACATTGAGTGACAAAATTACTATTGATTGGGACTCTATTTGGGTTCAAATTTTGCAATTGTGAAATATGTGTTTACTATATGATACAGCCAAGAAAACTAACTTTAGAGTATCAACTTGGTACATCTAGCCCTGAAAATACTTTCTCAAATCCAGAAATTATTAAAATTGTCCAAACTAATGCTACTTTGTATATTTAAATAATAAAGTAGTATTTGTTAAACTAAACCAAAAACTTCTTTATTTAAATAAGATTGCACTTAAAGAATTAAAAAACATAAAGTTTTAAAAGGGACATTAAAAAGTGGCTTTTAGAATTACAGAAATTCTATCAAAAACTGTCATAATACAAATATTCTATTGTCTTAATTAGACTACAACAGTTTTGGTAAGGAAAACAGTGCAATGAACACATATCATGAGTTAATTTCCAACTAATTATTGACATTGGATAATAAGTAAAAAGATCACATTTGGTAGTCCTAGCATGCCTAAAGGCCTAGCAGACTCTTAATGGACGCTGAACGTTAATTGTATTTATCATATGGCAACTGTACAAATTGGCATCAGAATTAGTTTAGATATGGGTAGACTTTTCTGAAAAACTTTTGTTTTTTCTGTCACAGGTAGTTATATTCAAGCTGAAAAATATACTTCAAATTATTATAAATGCCCATAAATAAATTTGAGAAAGCTAACACTGGTGACAAAGCTATGATTTTTGTGGGAGAAGAATAATGGAGTGTGAGAAAAAAAATAAATCTAATTTTGAAAGGGAAACAGTATTAAATGTTATCCTTATATTCTAGATATATGAACAGTTGTCAAAAGTAAAACTAATTGGAATTAATCATTTTCTCTGGATTTAAAATTCTCTCCTTTGACTGCTAAACTGTTTCCCTGGAGCTCAACTTAGAGTTGCAATTCTTACAATAAATGTGCTATTTCTTCCTACTTTTTTGCCTTCCCTAAGTATGATTTAGACCCTTTGTCATATATGATAAAGAAAACCTGAGATAACCAAAAAATGTTCATGCTGGCATAAAAATGAAGATCAGGTAATTCTCTTCTGTCAGCATTTGGCCTTGGTCAAGAAGAGAATCGAGAATGTCATTGTGTCCTCTCTTAGCATGGGGCTCAACAGTGGATTATCCTATCTGCAAAAAGTAAAACAAACAAAAAAGAAAGCAAAGTAAAAACCCTAAAGACAAACAATAGTCGGTAGCCTTCACATGAACATATGCTTTTAATTGGACAAAAGATGCTTGTTATTTCCAATCTTACAGATGCAGTAGAATCTCTTAAAATTCACACAAACAGAATGCCTTATGGGTCAACATGTTCATGGCTCCATCTTCAGATCATAAGTAAAATAAGATAATATTGTAAGAGTTTGAATATATTTTATGAGTAAATGATTGGACATTTTTTATCCCCTGAGGAATAAATGAAATGTAGGACTTTCTCTTTTCCTGTGAGACCTTCTTCACATTTTGTTTTTTTTCTTTTATGTCAAGTTTTGTTGAGAAAGTATTACAGGCCTATCTCAAATCATTTTTCATGTCTTAAATATGTTGCTATTTATGAAAGAATCCTGTAATATAAAAAGCACTCAACCGCAGGTAGCAGAACCCTGTGCTAAAAGGATGAAAATACAGAACCAGTCTACCCTTGGACACTGTTGCCCTTTTCAAAGTTTTTGTTGTTGTTGTTGGTTTTCTGGTTGATTCTCAAACTTATTCTTGCACTGCAGTCACGCACTCATCAACACATATTTAATTAGGCATCTATTATGTACTGGGAGTTGATGATATAAAATAAATTGGATTTAGGTACCCTCATAAAGCTAATTGTTTAATGGCAGAGGCAAATGGATAAATAAGTATCTGAGAAAGATGCTGATTAGAAATACTTAAAATTTGTTAGTCTCTTTAAGTCATAAATGTAGGGGCTTCAACAATGAAAATGTTGCAGTGTTGTGGTGAGAAATGTATCTTTCCTGTCAACAACTTCAGAAATATATATATTTTTTTCTTTTAGGTCAAATAAAGATATAGGTCATTTGAGTTATTCTTTCTATTTAAGCTTCAACATTATTTAACTTATTTTTTAATTTGTCTCTTTCTTGCTCTGCTATTCTTAAGTTTACAGTTGAGTCTTTTTTGATTCACTACATTGTAATTTTGAGTAATTATATAGGACAATTACTATGTGTATGGATAGCACACACTGGAGAAGAAAAATTATTCACAAACAAAACAGTATATATATATTCATATATATACGCACATATATAATATTCCATAGCACATTTATTATATCATATTGTAGTTAATTTATCATTTTATATATGTATTTACACCCTGCCTCATTCTTCTCATTTAAACAAATAACATACACACGTACATATATATATAAATTAGCTTGTTCACATTTATCATTCTCTTGCATAGATCATGTTTATGCACTTTTGTATATCCAATATATATTTGATACTTTCTTATCAGTATAAACTTGCCAAATATCTAACATCTAGCCACCTAGAGCCTACACTTCTAGAGCTCATGAGCTGACTTAGAATCATCAAAATATTACAGAGAAGTTTTAAATGTGTTTCATGACTTACAATCTATCTTACCCAACATTATTCCTATGGTAAATCAAATTCATTCAGTTTCTTTTATATATGTGTTGCCTTGCTTTAAGATGCAAAATACACTCTAAGAGATGCTATTAAACTATACTACACTGTTGTTATCTTAACAGGTGTTAAACTGTCCTCCAAGACCTTTCACATATTGGTGGGCATACTGTAAAGTGTATACATAATCAAAGAGCATATGACAATATGTACTTACAGAACAGCAGGATCCCATGTCAATAGGAATATTTGCCATGGAAAGAGAAACTTTTCAGCACATTATTTACAGTCACAGAAATATACAGCTAAGTTAAGAGAGGCAACATACATCCTGGTGCTTAAAAGGAAATGAAACAAAATCACAATATGTGTGTTTCCATTGGAGATTATATACCATGGGAAATTAACCAAAATTTTAACATCATAAGTGATTTCCTACATATCTTTTGTCAGATATGTAGGTGAGAACAGGCAACACAGCACAGCCTCTCTGTTCACCTGAGAGTTCTGAATCTGGCGCCTTCAGAGCTTATAAGCCTGTGGAGAGTTTCCTTTCTGTTTCCCTATTGGACAGAATGCAGATGAAATTAGCCTTTGGCCAATGACAGGCTCCAATGAACATTTTCCACCTTCTTTTCTGATTGCATTTTAAGCCTGGGAGGTGGGGTGGGTGGGGAGAACATGATTACATTAAAAGCGGAAGATTGGATTTATCTGTCTCTCACTAGTCCATTGAAACTCCTCTAACTTAATCAGTGATTTGGTCTGGGGTGAATTAAATATTGGAAATATTTGTTGGCTAGCGTTGACCTTTTCTTTCTCAGGCAGTTTTAATTTTTTTGTCCCCTGAAGGTTGTTCTTCCAGACTCAGTCCTTGCCTTTGTTTTCTGGATTCCCAAACTCATTCCAGAGTTTTCAGCATCCACAGGCTCAGACATTGAAGACAGACTGCTGGTAGAGATATTTATTCTTATTTATTTATTTATCTATTTATTGAGACAGAGTCTTGCTCTGTTGCGAGACTCGAATGCAATGGCATGATCTGGGCTCACTGCAACCTCTGCCTCCTGGGTTCAAGCGATTCTCCTGCATCAGTCTCTGAGTAGCTGGGACTACAGGCGTGTGCCACTGTGCCCAGTTAATTTTTCTATTTTTAGTAGAGATGGTATTTCACCATGTTGGCCAGGATGTTCTCGATCTTTTGATTTCATGATCCTCCTGCGGAGGTTGCAATGAGCCCAGATGGCACCACTGCACTACAACATGGGCACAGAGCAAGACCCAGTCTAAAAAATAAATGAAGACATAAATAAATAAATAAATATTAAAAATTCTGGATAAAATTTTTAGGATCCAATTTCAAATATTCAACTATGTGTTATCTTTCTAGAACTGAATTCTGAAAACTGTTACATCCTTATTTTCTTAGATAATAGTGGTCACAAATACTTGAGTACAAAAAAGTGATTGGAAATATTCTTAGAAGCCTGACTGGGTTTGAGTGTCAGTTGTTCCTTTTGCTATATATGCAATGTTGGGTTTATTATCTACAAAGCGGGAATAAGGTTCTTACTTTACAATATGTAAAGTGGACTGACTAATTTGTTAGGTGCTTGGCCTGCTACTGCCAGCTGCTCTTACTTTTCCACATTATGGACACTAAGATACACACTTTATGCAAACACTTACTAAATTATAACCACCCCTTGAAATGGCAATTATTGTCTCCAGTATGCAAACAGGAAAACAGGCTGTGAATTGTTCTTTTTCTGAAATTTAAAATCTTTATTTTCTTTATTATACAGCCCAAGTTTTGAAATTACAGGCATGAGTCACCCATCTGGACTGTGAATTGTTAAGAAACATGTCTGAGGTTCAGAGCCACATTCTTTTTCCCCAGGCTCCCAGAATGCCCCATCTCCACCTATGTCTTCAATTTTTTTGAGATGGAGTTTTACTCTTGTCACCCAGGGTGGAGTGCAAAGGTCCAATCTCAGCTCACTTCAACCTCTGCCTCCCAGGTTCAAGTGATTCTCCATCCTCAGCCTCTCCAGTAGCTGGGATTACAGGTGACTGGCCATGGTGGCTGGCTAATTTTTGTATTTTTAGTAGAGAAGGGGTTTCACCATGTTGGTCAGGCTGTTTTCAAACTCCTGACCTCAGGTGGTCCACCGCCTTGACCTCCCAATGTGCTGGGATGACAGGCATGAGCCACTGTGCCTGGCTCAATGGTTGTGGTTTTAACACAATAGGTGTTGGGGCTGGAAAAGGCTCCTTAAAGGAACAGGGTCTCAGAGGGAACCTTAGCTCCACATTGGGTTACCCTAAAGTCTGCCTAGTTTTGCAAATAGTCCCTTTATTAAATGACACTGAAATCACCATATTTGAATATGCTTTTCTGTTTAAACCCTGGCTGAACCCAAGGCAATGAAACACAGAAAGTCCTGCTTCTCCACCAATCTAGGGTGAGAGCGACCATCTACTTTAATATATTGTAGGTAACAGAGTGACCACAGGAGGTGTCTAGCAGATGATGGTGTTCCTGCAGTAGCATGTCATCCTTGCAAACTCTGATGATTTTATTTTTATTTCTTGTTTCAAAACTATGTTAATATTTGGCTTTGTCCTCAGCTTCAGCCAAATGTTAACTATAACATTGAGCCAGTTGGCATTTGACTGAAATGTGAATTATTTGTACTCCAATTCTATTTGTGTACATATATATATATGTACATGTAAATATATTTAGTGTGTGTTGTGTTCAGTATGATATACAGAAAATGCATAGATCAAGTTAGTGACTGTGGATGTCCTAGAGGGTAGAGGCAGGATTGTTTCACTTTCTACTTTAACAAAGTTCTCACTTTGAAAATATATCTGCAGGGCACGGTGGCTCATGCCTGTAATCCTAGCACTTTGGGAGGCTGAGGTGGGCAAGTCACGAGGTCAGGAGTTCAAGACTACTCTGACCAACATGGTGAAATCCTGTCTCTACTAAAAATATAAAAATTAGCCGGGTGTGGTGGCAGGTGCCTGTAATCCCAGGTACTCAGGAAGCTGAGGCAGGAGAATCACTTCAACCTGGGAGACAGAGGTTGCAGTGAGCCAAGATAGCACCAATGAACTCCAGCCTGAGTGACAGAGCCAGACTGAGTCTCAAAACATATATATATATATATACACACACACACATATATTTTTTTCAACAATGGAAGCATCTTGGATGCCTGGTTGTTTAATCAAGCCATTCTCTGAGACATGTTCTGAGATTTTTCTGAGAATGAGACAAAAGATTTTAGAGCCAGGTCCTCAACACGGTTTTTAGATCATACTTACCTGGCAGTGCCCTGATGTTGAGATTTGCCTAGAAGCTGTTGTACCTTTAGAGTCATTTGCAGTCTCAAAAGGCTAAGAACTTGCAAAATCAGCAAGTCCTGACTTCATTAGCCTCTCTGTCCCCTCCCCCATTTTCCTTTAAGTAACAAGAAGCAACCAGGCAGCATCTTCACTGAATAGGGCTCATTTCTGAAAACACTGAGACGTTGCCGGTATGACAGTGTAGAACTTCCAAGACAGTCGCTGCAGCTCCCACTTTACTTTCTACTGGATGGATTACTCTGGGGGAGCCCAGCGACCACGTCACGAGTCAGATGTTCAAGGGTGGCTTAGCTGGCCCATTCTGGCTCAGGTTCTCTTATAAGGCTGCCATCAACATGTTGGCTGGGGCTGCAGTTATCTAAAGGCTGGCTGGGGCTGGAAGATTCACTTCCAAGGTGGCTCGCTCACAGGCTGGAATTTGGTCTTGGAGACTTCAGGTCCTCCGTACGTGGGACTCTCCACAGGCTGCCTTCTTCTATTTATTTTTTCTGCTTTCCTGTTTCTCTCTCTTTCATTTACTTTGCAGGTTATGATAGCCTGTTGCCAAGACAGCCCCCAAAGATCAGAGCTAACTCAAAAATAGTTGAAGCCATGTTACCAGTTCTAGCAACAAAATAAATGCAGACACCATGTGTATTATTTCCTGCTTGGCATGTTGGACCAGACCAACAAAATGTTCTCTCACTTTCTTCCATACATTTCCATATCTCTTTATTTTTGCATAGTTTTAGATTTACAGCAAAGTTGCAACAGTACTACAGAGTTCCCATGCATCCTGTACCCAGGGTTTTCTATTGTTAGCATCTTACATGACTTTGGTACATTTGTCACAACCAGTTATCCCATATTGGTACATTATTAACTAAACTGCACTTTCCATTCAGATAATATTAATGTTTCCCTAATGTCCTTTTCCTGTTCCAGGATGCCATCTACTATGCCACATTGCATTTAGTCATCGTGTAGCCTTAGCTTCCTCTGTCTGTGTCAGTTTCACAGACTTCTATTTTGATGATCCTAACAGCTTTGAGGAATACAGAGGAGGCATTTTTGTAAAATGTACCTTCATTTTGTTTGTCATGCTATCGTCATGGTTAGACTAAGGTTACCCACATAGGAAAGAAGACTCCAGAGGGGCAGTGTTATCCTGATCACATCACATTAAGGGTACCTGCTATCAGCATGACATATCGCTGTTGACATGAACCTTGATAACCTAACTAAGGGAATGTTTGCAAGGAGCAAGTTACTAAACTCTTTGGGAGCATATCACAGTGCTCTCTCTACCTCTGCTACAAAGCCTGAGATGGTGTGTCACAAGGTCACGGTACATGGGTCTCAGAGCCACTCAATAGAGCCAAAGATCCAATATTGGGGGGAAAAAAAAGCATAAATTTTGTGTTCCTAAGCCATCAAGAGGTCAGAATTTACTTGTGACAGCAGTGTTGGAGAGTCAAATTTCACTAAAAACACCTTTATATGGTATTTTGCTCAATTAAAGAGATAAGAAATAGAAAAGCAAAATGAATACACACACAAAACCCAAAAGAAGAGACAACTAAGTGTATAGAAGTAGAACAAAATATCTGCACACAGATTTATGTTGAGGTGTTTCTTTAAAGTGTGAGAGAATAACAGATCAAATGCTACTCGTTATTTCATTTATTTCAGGTGATTCTCAAGTTGCAATGAGGTTTTATTAAAATAAACCTATAGTATAGTGGAATTTTTTATTTTTCATTTTTTTGAGACAGAGTCTCATTCTGTCACCCAGACTGAAGTGCTGTGACACAATCACAGCTCACTACAACCTCCACCTCCCAGGTTCAAGCAATTCTCCTGCCTCACCGTCCTGAGTAGCTGGGATTATAGATATGCACCACCACGTCCAGCTAATTTTTCTATTTTTGGTAGAGATGGGGTTTCACCATGTTGGTCAGACTGGTTGAGAACTCCTGACCTTGTGATCTACCCCTTCGGCCTTCCAAAGTGCTGGGATTAGAGGTGTGAGTCACCGGGCCTGGTCAATGGGAAATTTTTAAGTCAAAAATGCATGACAACACAGCATATGGTCCCTGAATTATAAGCTTCAAGTTATAATTTTTTGACTTTACAATGGTGGAAAGGCATATGAATTCAGTAGAAACCGCAACCCCATCAGAAGTCTTAAGAAGCTCCTTGACTTTCATTGTGGTTATGTCCTGATAAACCTGTCGCAAAGTTGAAAAATTGTTGAGCCGAATCATAATTCAAAGACCATCTGTAAGAGTTTTTATTAATGTGATTTACTTTCTTTATATGCTTTTTTTCTAATTTTGTAAATTTTCTTTTGTAAATTTTGTAAATGACCTTTGTATATAAATCTAACACCTGTGCAACTGGGTGGGTGGTGATTAGGGACTTTTGTATTCCTATGCTTAAAGCATAAGTGTGTCATACTGTCACCAGCATTCTCTTCAAAGCCTGCATAGGACAGTACAGTTCAGGAAAGAGGAATGGTAGGATGAATTAAAATGACATAGATGGAAATGTTTTCTAGAAAATGGAAATGGCAAGTTACATTGAGATGTGTCTTCTGGCAGCAAATAATTTTATGAATCCCTTTTCAAAGTTGATAAAATATTCAGAGTCCCTAAAGAATAACTCCACTTCTATTTAATTTTATCCACCTCTTGTAGATGGGCACAGACTAAAACTGAGGGTTATAGCCTGCCCTTCACCCACAGAACATATTCTCTGCATGGACAAGATGAGCCACAATCAGTTGCTTTGCAGATCTGGACAGCCTATTACATTTGAACTTACTTATCTCTAAGAAATGGAGTTCTCCCCAGAGCTCAGGACATCCTATGTGGTTTTGCAGGTGGTTTACTGCACAAATCCACATAAACAAGGGGGCAAATTGGTGACAAAATCTGTACTAGGTTCCCAAGTCATGGTCACTGATGCTGGTCTGTGCCACGCAAAAAAGGACAATGTTTGCAAATTACTGATGGGCCAGTGGTAGCAGCAGTACCAGGTCTTGGTCCGGCCCAGGCTCCAGCACCAGCACTGACACCAGCAATTCCTCAGCCTCCAGCTGCTCAGGAAGCTCCAGCATCCCACAGCTCCAGCAGCTTGTCCTGCTCTCCAGGTTCTTCTTGACACAGACACAACAACAGGAGGCACTCCCACTCCAAGTCCAAACCACCTCAAAGAGATGAAAGGAGAGGAAAAGGTGGAGCCCGTTCCCTAAGCCCACCAAAGTGCACACGGGAGACTCACCAGGAATGTGACCAGGAATCACATCAGGGAGATATTTTCCATCTATGGGAAAATTAAAACGATTGGCATGCCTGTGGATAGGATACATCCCCATCTGTCCAAAGGCCCTGCATGAGTAGAGTTTGAGAATCTAGATGAAACTCAGAAGGCGCTGGAGCACGTGGACAGGGGACAAATAGATGGCCAGGAGAGATCACTGCTACAGCTGTTCTGGCCCCCAGGTCTAAGCCACCGTCAAGGTGATTCTGCCCTCCCAGAAGAATGCACAGGCCCCCCACAGATGAGGAGAAGGTCCTGCTCCCCGAGGCCCAGGTCCCCCACTCACTGGTGATCACTATCCCCAGGCCGACACCGCCACAGGAGCCGCTCCAGTTCCACCTCCTCCCGATAGATAAGCAGACCACCGAAGCTCTCAGCCCTGTAACTTGTACCTCACCCAGCTCAGTTTAGTCACTTTTCTAGTGAAAGGAAGAACAGTAGGAAAGCAAATCCCTGACTCGGGCAGACATTGTAGGCAGCGGTCAGCACCCCTCTACTGGTCGGGGTCTGGCTGCAGAAATGCTGTCTGTTTGGGTTTGTCTGCCAAGATGCCCTCCAGTTTTCTGTCTGTAAACTGTTTCCAGTTTCTAAGAGTCAGTGCAGTGGCAGAGCCAACAGGGATGAGTGAGGCTCTGGGGGTGATGTGACCCTGCCTGTGTGGAAGCACGCTTTTCCCTTCCCTGGTGACCTGGGATGGTGGCCAGGCCATGCCCTTGCTGTTGCCGTGCAGTGTCCTTTTGGAAAGGGAGCATCCTGGACTTTAAAGCAACTTCCAACCCTGTTAGGCCCAGCCTCTTGAAACCTCTTCCGATTTCAAGGGTCAGACATCCCCTAAGAGCCTCTCACCCATGGCAGTTGCTATGCATGGTTCTGTCTGTCCGTGCAGCCATGCACACACCCCACCCCACCACCCTATTCAGAAACTGGCCAGTGAGCTGAGAGTCAGCTCGGTGTGGTCATCATGCAGCCCCGGTTCTTCCTGCCCTTCATGGTGGTCTTTCAGGATACCTTGGCAACATGTACACTGATTTATTTTTTCTTTTTTTCATTTATTGCGTAGTCAGTACTATGAAATCTCTGTTAGAGTTTTATAACTTTGCAGCATTTTAGATGGCATTGTGTTTGTACTTTGTTGTGTAGAGTGGAAGAATTGTGTTGAATAAATTCACAATTGGAATGCAAAAAAAATGTGAGGAGATTTTTGTGAACTGTGACGGGAGACAATGGCAAAAGGGATTTTAGAGCTTTGAATTGCAGCAGAAGTGAAAGATGAGGCTCAAAAAAGAAAGTAAGAGAGAAGCTGGTCTGGCTTGGAGACACTGACACAGAGACCACTGGCTTTTGGCGCCTGAAAACTCTGGAACGAGTTTGGGAATTCAGAAAACAGGCGAGGACTGACTCTGGAAACACTTCCATTAAGGGACAAAATGAACTAAAACTGCCAGAGAAGGAGGAGGCCAACACTAGCCAAAAAGTCCTACATCCGCCTGCCTGAGAAAAACACGATGAAAATATTGTCAAACTTCAATTAACCCAGGAACAAATCACTGATTAAGTTAGAGGAGTTTGAGTGGACTAGTGAGAGAAATCCAATCATCCACCTTTAATCTCCTGTTCGCCCCACCCACCCCACCTCCTAGCCTGAAAATAAAATCTGAGAAGAAGGGGGGAAAATACTAATCAGAGTCTGTCATTGGCCAGATGCTAATTGCATCTGCAGTCTGTCCAATAGGGAATCAGAAAAGAAACTCTCCACAGTCTTATAAGCCCTGAAGGTGTCAGATTCAGAACTCTCAGGTGAACAGAGAGGCTGTGCTGTGTTGCCTGTTCTCACCTGGACCAAGAAGGACGCCACTGACCTGCCAGGGCAGGAGAAGCCATTCTTACCACCTCAGCAGTGCTGCTGAGGGAACCACCCCTCACATCTGGAAATTTAAGGGCAGCTCCGGAATACTCACAGAGCCTGGACCCAAGTGGAGATTTGGCGTCAGGAGAGCGCCCCTTGGACCACAAGTGCAGGTGAGCAGGGACTGAGGGAAGGAGCAGGCACCTTGGGTGGGTTTAGGGGTTGGGGGAGACCTCGGAGGCTCAGGCTGCAAATGGAGCGGCCCCGTGAGGGCTTCTGCTCACAGTCCATGAGGACGAAAATGGGAAAACTCCCCTAACCAGGGTGGAGTAGGAGGCTACTTTGAGGAATCGCTTAGGAAATTCCCTTTGCAAACACCTGGCCAGTGGAGTGGATAATGCAGGCAAGGTCAGAGGAGGATGGAGCAGATGGGAGCAAGGGAGAAGGGGCAGCTGTGCTTGTGGTCAGTGACCCCAAAATAGGAGCGCTTGAAACCATAATGCCTGGCCTTGCTCTTGCAACATTAATTTGGTTTGTCTGAACTTGGGAGATTTGTGTGACCCTAGAGGAGTCAGGCCTGGAAGCCAGATGGAGTTGGAGTAGAAAAAGAATGTAGAGAGATTTGTGTGAGCTGTGAAGAAGGGAGAGGAAGGCAGAGGGGATTTTAGAGCTTTGCGATATAGCAGAAGTGACAGATGAGGCTCAAAAAGAGGGTAAGTGAGGCAGGCTGATCACAAGGTCAGGCTGATCAAATGACCTGGCCGACATAGTGAAACCCCATTTCAACTAAAAATAAAAAATGTATATATATATATAGCCTGGCATGGTGGTACGCACCGGTAGTCCCAGCTACTTGGGAAGTTGAGGCAGGAGAATCGCTTTAACCGGGAGGTGGAAGTTACAGTGAGCTGAGATCGTGCCACTGCACTCCAGCCTGGGCAACAGAGCAAGACTCTGTCTCAAAAAAAAAAAAAAAAAAAAGAGGGTGGTAAGAGAGAAGCTGGTCTGGCTGGAGACATTGACACAGAGATCACTGGTTTGTGGAGGCTAAAAACTCTGCAATGAGTTTGAGAATCCAGAAAACAGTCAAGGGCTGACTCTGGAAACACTTCCATGAAAGGTCAAAAAGAATTAAAACTGTCTGAGAAGAAGCAGGCCAACACTAGCCAAAAAATTCTATATCTACCTTCCTGAGAAAAACAGGATGAAAATATTCCCAATCTTCAATTAACCCAGAGCAAAATCCCTGATTAGGTTAGAGGAGATTCAATGGACTAGGGAGACAGAGAAATCCAATCTTCCACTTTTAATGTCTTCATTTTCTCCCCACCCACCTCCCATCCTAGACAGAAAATGCAATCAGAGAAGAAGGTGGGAAACGTTCATCAGAGCCTGTCATTGGCCAGATGCTAATTACATCTGGAGTCTGTCCAATAAGGAAACAGAAAGGAAGCTTTCCACAGGCTTATAAACTCTGAAGGCACCAGATTCAGAACTCTCAGGTGAACAGAGAGGCTGTGCTGTGTTGCCTGTTCTGAGCTAGAAAAAGAAAGACATAAGCAGCCACTCTTAGTAGGCAGTGGTGTTGAGGGAACCACCCCACATCTGAATTTAAGGGCAGCTCCAGAATATTCACAGAGCCTGGATCCAAGTGGAGATTTGCATCAGGAGAGCGCCCTTCAGACCACAAGTGCAGGTGAGTGGGAACTCAGGGAAGGAGGAGGCGCCTTAGGCAGGGTTAGGGGTTAGGGGAGACATCGGACGCTCAGCCTGTGCATGGAACAATTCTGCGAGGGCTTCTGCTCAGTCCATGTGAGGATGAAAATGAAAAAACTCCCCTAAGCAGCGTGTAAAAGGACACTGCATTGAGGAAGTGCTTAGGAAATTCACTTTGCAGACACCTGCCCAGTGGAGCAGATAATGTAGGTGAGGTGAGAGGAGAATGCAGTAGTTGGCAGTGAGCGGGGCGGGCCAGTTGTGCTTCTGCTCAGTGACCCCAAAATATGAGAACACAAAACCGTAATGCCTGGCCTTGTTCTTGCCACTAATTTAGTTCATGTGAACTTGGGAGATTTGAGTGGCCATAGAGGAGTCAGACCTGGAAGTCAGATGAAGTTGGAGTAAAAAGAGAATGTGGAGAGATTTGCGTGAAGTGTGAAGAAGAGAGGAAGACACGGGGATATTTATGTATTTTTATTTTTACTTTTGAGACAGTTTCACTCTTGTTGCCCAGGCTGGAGTGGAATGGTGCTGTTGAGCTCACTGCAACCTCCGCTTCCTGGGTTCAAGTGATCCTCCTGCCTCAGACTCCCAAGTGCTGGGATTACTGGCATCCACCAACACATCCAGCTATTTTTTGTATTTTTAGTACAGATGGGATGAAACCTCATCTATATGTTGACCAGGCTGGTCTCAAACTTCTGACCTCAGGTGATCCACCCACCTCAGCCTGCAAAAGCAGAATTACAGGTGTGAGCCACTGTGCCTGGCAACAAGAGATTTTAGAACTCCGGGATGTAGCAGAAGTGAAAGGTGAGGCTCATAAAAGAGAGGAAGAGAGGAGCTGGTCTGTCCTGGAGACAGTGACACAGAGACAATAAGGCTCAGCTTTGATTTTATTTTATTTGAGACAGGATCATGCTCTGTCCCTAGGCTAGATTCCAGTGACACAATGACCGCTCACTGCAGCCTCACCTCACAGGCTCAATTGATCCTCCTACCTGACCTTCCTAGTAGCTTGAACTACAGGTGTGCGCCACTAAGCCTGGCTCATCTTTGTATTTTTTTGAAACCGTGTTGTCAGGGCTGTCAGCCTTTTCAATAATGTTTTCTACTGGAGAGCATCTAAAGTATATAATATAGTAGCAAAGTTACTACAACAAACACCGTGTATCCACTTACAATTGATATCCCAATTCCTGTACTTTGTAATACTGTGTGGCAAACCCAGGATCACGTATAATCTTGTGGGTAAATGCTGCACTATGAATGTCTGAAATATAGAGTCTCTTTTAAATATTCAGCTCATAATATCATTATCAGAAATCACAGCTTGTGAATACTTATGAGATTTCCTCTATCCCAATGCACTTTTTTTTTAGAAGGGTTTATGTAGAAGTAAGGAAAATTATTAGGTAGATATTTTCATTGACATACATGTTCTTTATTGCTTTAATAGGTCTTATTCTTTTTTCTCCTTTTGTAGTTGAAGACAACTGCCTTCTTGTTCTGTTCAAAGTCTCACCCTCTGGAGTATTTTACGTGGTCGTTATTTTCCATTGCCTCTTGTAACTGTGGCTTTCTCTGAGAAAGACCACGAAAGAGCCCAGCTTGAATTTGAGTAAAGGAGGATCTGGTACCAAGGGATCAGCCGGTGCCCTGGGCCCTCCCTCCTGCTGGAGCTGCTTCTAGAGCCAAAGGGAAAGAAACAGACTCAGGCCTGTGAAGTGCTTGCAGGAGAACACAGAGGAGGCGCCAGCTTCTCACCTTCCCTCCTTCCTGGAGGATCACACCTTCTGAAGGGAGTCTCCCCACACAGATCCCTCCCTGCACCATGGCCCTCGCAGCATCCCTGGCTGAGCTCCAAGCACAGGCCAGCTGCCCCATCTGCCTGGATTACCTGAAGGACCCAGTCACCACTCATTGTGGGCACAACTTCTGTCACTCCTGCATCCACCAGTGCTGGGAAGACCTACAGGACATCTTCCCCTGTCCCGTCTGCCTCCACCACTGCCCTGAAGAGAACCTCAGGAGCAACACCCAATTTCGCCACATGACCGATATGGTTCAGCAGCTTCTGGCCACGAGGAGGAAGAGGAAAAGGCAGGAGGAGGAGCCGCTGTGTGGGAAGCACTGTCAGCGTCTGGCCCTGTTCTGTGAGAAGGACCTGGAGCTGTTGTGTCCTGAGTGCAGGGTCTCCTCTGACCACCAGCATCACCCCCTGCTGCCCATCGAGCAAGCAGCAGCCAGGAACAGGAGAAAGCTCAAAAGCTACATTCAGCCACTAAAGGAGAAAATTGAAGATGCCAAGATGCGACGTGAAGCGACAATTTTGAAATCTTTTAATGTGAAAATAAAGATGGAAACATGGAGGAAGGAATTACAGTCTGAATTTGAAGAAATTAAGGTTTCCTTGGTAAAGGAACAAGATGCAATTTGTGCCTCTTTACTTGTTGAAGAGCGCGATGCTGAAGAAAAACTCACTGAAAACCAAAGACAAATTTCAGCCCATTTATTTGTTCTACAAAATCTGTTAAATGAAGTAACCGAGAAGTGTTTTCAGGGAGACCTGGATGTGCTGACAGGGATTGAGAACATCTACAACACATATGAAAACCTGAAAGCCCCTGCAGTCTTCTCACATGAATTCAAGAAGGAGAGTCTGGGGCTCCCTCCACATTATTTTGGCCTGCAAAGAATGATGAGCACATTTCAGGAAGATTTGACACTAGACCCGGAAACAGCCCACCCTAGTCTTATTATCTCAAGAGACAGAAAAAGTGTGACATTTAGTAGGCTGAATCCAGGCTTTATTGACAATCCTCAGTCATTTCATTTTTACCCAGCTGTCCGGAGCTGTGAGGGCTTTGATGCTGGGAGACACTTTTGGCACGTAGAAGTGAGAGGCACAGGTGCATTGTCCCTTGGTGTTTGTAAGGAAACATTCCCCAGAGATGGTCTGAGATTGCCAACCCCACAGATGGGGTGCTGGGAAATTCAGCCATTCTGTAGTTCATGCAGTACAAGGAATACAGAAGTCCAGCAAATGGGCATTTTTCTGGACTATGAGTTGGGAGATGTTTCATTTTATAATTTAAAAACCAGATCACATGTGCACACTTTCACTGATAAGTTTACAGAAAAGCTTATGCCTTATTTCTCTGTTGACTCTTCTTCCCAAGCTGTCACAATCAGTATTGTCATAGACCAATGATGGGCTCCTTAGAGAGTCCTTTGCATGTAGTTATCTTTTCTTCTTGTGCTCTTGGAGGGCATTTGTAATAAAGCCTCTGATTCCACATTTATGTTTGACTGTTGATATTTTGTGGGGACTCACTCTTCTCTCTTCCCTTCTGCTCACTTGGAGAAGCTGATGAGAAAGCCTGGTGCATCCTCTGTTGCTGCAGGTGGGAGGTTCAGCCCCAGGTATTGCAGAACCCTTTCAGCAGCCCCACCCATGACCACCATCGCAGCCCCAAACTGGTCTCCTTTCCCTGCTCTCTCAAGTCATTTTTGGATCAACTCTGTAGATACGCTGCTCTCCCCATAAACCTCCCTACAGGGAGAAGAGTCCATTTCTCACAATCTTGGAGCGTGTGGCATTAGCCTCTGAACACTAAAACAAA
This sequence comes from Aotus nancymaae, assembly GCF_030222135.1. Lineage (NCBI taxonomy): Eukaryota > Metazoa > Chordata > Mammalia > Primates > Aotidae > Aotus > Aotus nancymaae. The sequence continues at coordinate 1,622,600 of NW_026988447.1, read as the reverse complement.
TTGTCAGGGAAAGTCCACATAATCTATGCAAACTGACCCCTAGAGAGGCCATTGTGAGCAGGATTATCCAGATGTTGGCTGCCATTGTCAGGGAATTGCTGTTCCTGCTCTGCTCTGTTCACTGGCTCTGCACCCCATGACAAGCCTGCACTTTCAGCTCTGCTGCTTTGTGCTGCTTTTACTGAGTTCAGCTGAGGCTCTTTCAGAGATTTATATGACCTTAGTAATTTAGAAATATTTTGGTATTTAAGAACAGGAATATGCACTCAGGTCCCTTTTAATGTCTCCCTGAGTCATGCATTTCAGTCCAGACATATCGCTATGTCTTTTATAATTTAAAAAACACATCCTGTGGGTATAGTTTCACTGACACCTTTACAGAAATGCATGCCTTATTTCTCTACTGAACCTTCTTCACAACCTGCTACAACTAGTATTGTCACAGACAATAATTACATTAAATGACTACTATGTCTTGACAAAGCACAGTCACCTTAGAAGAAATAACCTGTAAAGTGTACTGAATGTCTGAAAACAAAAAACAAACAAAAAAAAATAGTGGACAGGAAAGTCAGATAAACAAAGAATAAAAAGAAAGAAAAATGCAACCAAATTTGAGGTACAAAGAGAGGAAAAAAAACAAACAATAAAACCTGTAAGAGAAGTTCCTAATTTGTAACTTCCAGTTGAAAATACAAAATTTACCAAAAGAATCTACACAAAAGATTAAAAGGTAATGGTTGACTTTTCTTTCTCTGTAACTTGGGTGATGATTGAAAATGAGCATCTGTTAAAATGCATCAATTGGAAAACTTTCATATATTTAATCTTTTGCCTTTAATGAGTTAACCAAAGATCCATCTGATTTTAAATGACGAATCTGGCCAGGTACAGTGGCTCATGCCCGGCTAATTTTGTATGTTTAGTAGAGATGGGGTTTCTCCATCTCATCATTTTGGGAGGCTGAGACAGGCAGATCACCTGAGGTCAGGAGTTTGAGACCAACATGACCAACATGGGGAAACCCCATGTCTACTAAAAATACAAAATTAGCTGGGCCTGGTGGCACATGCCTGTAGACCCATGTACTTGGGAGGTTGAAGCAAGATAATCCCTTGAACCCAGGAGGCAGAGTTACTGTGAGCTGAGAACACGCCATTGCACTCCAGCCTGGGCAACAAGAGAGAAACTCCATTACAAAAATAAATAAAAAGAAAAATAAATGACGAATCCTCTATTACCTTAATGACATTACTAAACATAAAATGGAGGCAAAAGAGGTGTCCTTTGTCTTAATCATGAGAGTCACTGGTTTCCTTAAAGTTTCCAAGATGAGAGCACACACTGGAATGATATATAAGGAGAGAATATAGAGATACAATCAGTAATATGCAATTAAATTAAGTCTTTTGCATTTTTCAATAGCTTTACAAAATGGGATTCAATGGATGTTCCTGACCCCAGTGAAAAAAGATAATATGACTAAATATTAGTTAAAATAGAATACTCAAATATTGAAACCCATGATGCAAGACTTAGGAGTGATTATCCCACTGTTTCTGGGTTCAACCCCAATATTCTGTGCTCTTCCACTTTGAAAGAAGTATGACATCACAGAGTGAATTGATGACAGCTTTAATGGGGTGATCTCTCACATTGTTACTGACATGGCTACTCCATCCAATCAGCAAATGGTAAATATCAGGCTACTACAGATTTGGCTACATTTTTTCCAGCTTATTTCAACAGCTTGCTGGCCATCCTTTCCCTTTACCTCAAAGGAATTTTATGCACATCAACCCACCAATCATGGGCACCTCAGCAGTCTTGCCTTTGCACACAAACTTTGCAGGGAAGATCTCAACTTCATTCAACTTCTTCCAGAACTGCAGGTATGATTTACACTGATGACATTCTCCTCCATGGTAATCCATTTGAAACACTCATTCAGGCAGGCCATGAAAACACAAAGTAGTTTATACAAAGGGAATGGGTCATTACCCCCATACAGTGCAAGCCCTTTATTTGATTAAATGCCTGAAAATTATTTTGTAAACAAAAGCAACTCCATGTCTGACACTGTGGAGAAACAGTTATTAAACCTCTCAATACCTGCAATATGAAAACAAGCCAAAACCTTTAACCCTTTTTGGATTTTGGAGGAAACATATTCATCATGTATAGATTTTGCTTAAGGTCATTTATGCTGTTAGTTCCAAATCCACCCATCTTCAGTGGTGCCACCCCACAAAAGGCTTACAGACTCTAAATTGCAGTACATTAGGCTCTCACAGGCACTGAGCTTGTAGCTGTCTGTACTCAGTTGCTCAGCATGCCTTGGATTCTAGAAGCAGCACCCCACTAGCTCAGCACAGGTAGAGGAGGAATCCTTGTTACATCATAGAGTCAGACGCAGTCCCTCTGCGTATTTGTTCTGCAGGAAGGGTCAGCCTGCCTACCTTGTTCTTAGTCTCTGCTTTATGCCATGGGTTTGGGAGATCACTGCCCTCATAGGCCCATAAGCTACCGAGAGAACCTCCTTCCTACCCCTCACCCCAGGATCCAATGAGAAACAGCAGAGGAGCATTATACACTGTAAGGATGACAAAACTATTGTCATGTATGATGAGCTCAGTAGGGATTTACTACTTTTTATTGATTAATCAGGACATTCTTAATAAGCAACAGGACTCCAGGGTCAGTCAATGGATGAAACTTCTCAGAACTGGAGCCCCTGACCAACAGTCTGACCAATATGCACAGTTTTACTAACTATGGGGCCATGCTCAGAGTTACCTGCTTCAGAGTACGTAATTCTTGCCTCACAAATATCCAAAATCTAACTCAAGGTCATACATTTCTCTATATACAGTAAAGCCACAATACAAAGCCACAGCAGGATTTGGAACTCCTTTGTAGTTCCAGCCATTATTGAGAGGGACCAAGGACTCATTTCACTTCCCAGAATATGCAATGCTGGGTTCCTAGGGAAAGCATTCAATGGAACTATACTTCCCTTACTAGATTAAGCTGTCAGCTTCATTGAGCACCATAAAGGCTTACTCAAACAAGTTCAAATTTAAGAAAATAAAACATGGTGCATCTAATCAACAGTTAAACATTGGGGTGGGAGGATCCTAAAAAAAGTAGCTGAAATCTATTTGTATAGTTTTTCACTCTTGATGACTTTTAATTCTCACACCTTCATTCTTTTCTTTGGCTGCACATCTGGGCAATCTGCTAAGAAAGCCCAGGTACTCCCTCCTTCAGTGCAGGAAAGAGATTCAAACCACAGAAGTTTCATCCTGAGCAAGTGATCCTTCACCCTGATCACACCTTAACCTCAAGAAAACACCTAGCCTGTCTTCTTTCTCTGCTCTCATAGTCCATTTCCAGACCACAGACAGGCCTCTGTGCTCTCCTGTAACACTCCAGCATGTGAGAAACACACCTGTTTCTATCATTCTAGTGTGTGGGGGGTGTGCGGCATCATCAGTGTTTATATCTGGACTAAATTTGATCAGTGTTCAATTTTTCCCATGCAGGATTGACACAATAATACATAGGATGCTGTATGATCTCTGTTTCCTGCAACCCCCATAGATTCATTACACAGTTTCAATAATTATTATGGTCAGTTTTATTTTATCAAGATCATGCTCTTTCTACTTTCCCCAAATCATTTTAATGCAGTAATCATACATCTTATCACTGTATCTATATCTTAAAATAAATCACTAAAGGAACCATTTAAAAGTATGAGTACAGTGTAAGTATCACCTTAAATATATAAATATAGGTGCATTCCCTCTCTGGGTGGCCCGCCCTCCTGGCACTTCAGAGTGTTCATGAATCTCCACTCCTCCTATGAGATTCTTCAAGAGTTTGTATATAGTTTATTTTCCAGCCCCCTCCCCCCACCATTCTGCTGAAAGTACTAATCACTTGGTCTTCTGCTGAGCAGCCCTATCCTCCAGGGCCCCAACTCAACCCACCTCCTTAACATAAGTCCAGTGGATCCAAAGGGGCTCATTATAAATAAAAAATGACTGGCTGGGAGCCATGGCTGTCATCTCAGCACTTTGAGAGGTCAAAGAAGGAGGATAAGACCAGGAGTTCCAAACCAGCCTGGCCTACATAGTGAGACAACATTTCTACAAAAAGAATAATTTTTAAAAATTAGCTGGGCCTGGGAATGTGTGTCTGCAGTCCTAGATATTTGGAAGGTTGAGGCTGGAGGATCTCTTGAGCCCAGGACTTCCAGATTACAGTGAATCATGATTGCACCACTGTACTACAGGGTGACAGAGCAACATCCTGTGCCCCCCACCAAAAAAAATTTAAAAACCCAGCACTTGCCCTCATGCTCCACTCAGTGGATGATGGGTTACTTCTGCAGCTCTCACCCCATCATGACCAATCTTTAAGTCCCTACCCCTGTCCCCTCCACCAAACCGGACCCTGGAGAATCAATCAGAGAACAAGATACAATTGTCCTCTGAGATGTGTCACTTCCCTTATGCTGATTGTATAAAGAAAGAAAACTCCCTACAGGGTATAAGACTGAATTGTTCTGAGGTCATGATATTGGTGAACAAGAAGTGGGAACCATATATATACATATATATGCATATATATATATGTACACACATATTTATATGTATACATGTGGTTCACTCTTTACTCTGACATCTTACATGAGAAAGTTCTTTTGTATGTTGTATGAGAATCACAGATTTGGACTTCTCATAAGGGGGTTCACACTGGTTTTGCCCTAATTACATCTAATTATGTCTGAGGTGTTCTGCATAATCAGCGTATCTACCATTAAACAGTAAACAGAAGTATGAGAAACACAAACCATTCTTGGAATATCTTGAGTTCTGTGCCACACCAAATTCTATATTTTAAAAAAGGTTTTCCAGGCTGAGCTCTGTGGCTCAAGACTGCAATCCCAGCAGTGTGGAAGGTCCAGGCAGGAAGATTGCTTGAGGTCAGGAGATTGAGACTACAGTGAACTATGATCTCTCCACTGTACTCCAGCCTGGGTCACAGAGTGAGACTCAGTCTCAAAGAAAATAAAATAGTTTTCCAGAAGATCTGTGTTTATTGGTGTTTATCTTTTTTTTCCCATGTGCACATTTATTTATTTCAAAGATTGTTTGTGTTCCAGCCACATCTTCTCCAAAGGAAGCCACCCAGCCTGTGCACAGGCGAGGTGCAGGGCTGTCTTCAGCGTTTAAAGTGCTACTGAGGAATACAATCACTGTCACGAAAGTTCATCACTGCACTCCAGCGTCAGGCCAATCCTTTCCGAGGACCGGGAAAACCTGCCATTTTCTTCTTTTTAAAATGCAGTTTTGACATAACATTGTTAGAGTAAACAACAAACCAGAAGCCTCAATGATGAGTGGTGTGTTACTGCCCAGCTGCTGGCTGGGGGAACAGGGCAGTGGACTGTGTTTCCAATGCAAATGGTCACGGGCCCAAGGTAACCTGAGTTTGCCCTGCAGGATTCCACAGAGGCCTTGCCCTGTGCAGGATGCTTTGGTCATCGTGTCTGGGTCAGTTTGGGGCAGTGGGGAGAGGGCCTGGCAGCAGGGTTTATGCCAGTCCAGAGGTCTGTTTCCATCTGACAGAGATAAATGTCCTGATTTCCACCGTCCACCAATTTGTACTCAGAAGTTTCCAGATTAAGAGTAGTGAGTCTATTACCCAGGAAACACCCACCTTTGGTGGCCGCCAATGTAAATGGATCTTTCCCTCTCTGCTCAGAGAAACTTTGCAACTCTCATCTATAGATGTGGCCAGTAAAACCCAGGAAAAAATCTAAATGGCACCAATTTGTCATTGAGTGGCAGCTGGTAGAGTAGCTGTCATAAGGGATCAGGGCTGGTTTTGAACTCAGACTTGAAACTTGGTTAAAATGAAGTGCTCTGTCAAAACTCTCACAGCAAGTTTTCAACTGGAACAAGGAGATGGCTAATTTTGTTATTGCTACAATAACACACACGTGTGTGCAGACACACACACCACACACACACTTAAAGCTCCATATCATTCCTCCACAAAGAACAGAGACATCTCCTTAAACAAAGCAAACTGGGAAGGGTTGCTAGCTCATTAAAACCAACATGAGCTCCCAGTTCCAGGGATACAGACACAATTAATCTTAGTGTTCACAAGGAATCGCTTTAAAACCCCACTCAACAAAACTTTCATCCAGACAAACGCCAAAAACAAAAGCCCTCAAGCCACAGAAGCTTGTAGAAGAGGTGAAGCGATAAAGGTGATTTACACATCAGCATTTTTAGTATTTGGTGGCTCATCTTAATTGATCTTTAACCTTCACAACATTTCTTTATCATAAATACCTTACACCATGGAAAAACAAACCTGTATAAAATAGCTTGGAAAAGAAACATTCACAGTATCAACAGAGCCCGTTTTCTCACGGTACTACCCTGAAGCCAGCCTACGTGTTTCCTTGGCCATTGCTTCATCAACTGCCTGCTACGTTGGTGTTTCCTGTGACTTCAGAAAAGGCCACTGGATGGAGACCACGTGATGTGTCTATGGGAAGCAGAGCCCCAGACCTAGGTATTCAACAGTAAGCAGTGCTCATGGGATTCATCTGGAAATGGGATGGTTAAAAACTGTTTTGAGGAGGAGCAAGAAGGCTTTATCTAAAATTCTGGGCCTGGCACAGTGGCTCATGCCTATAATCCCAGCACTTTTGGAGGCCAAGGTGGGTAGATCACCTGAGGTCAGGAGTTCAAGACCAGCCTAACCAACTTGGTGAAACTCCATCTCTACTAAATACAAATAAATTAGCCAGGTGTGGTGGTGCAGGCCTGTAATCCCAGCTACTTGGGAGGCTGAGGCAGGAGAATCGCTTAAACCTGGGAGGTTGCAGTGAGCCACCATTGCACTCAAGCCTGGGCAACAGAGTGAAACCCCATCTCCAAAAATAATTTTTTTTAAATAAAAAAAGCTTCTGATATCCTCACATTTGAGTAGAGTGCACCTGAATTCCAAAATCAAACAAAAAGAACAATTAAAAACTTCTCATCCGTGTCTGAAATTCTGACACATAATCACATAATGTCCTCTTGGAATTCTTCTATGTCTCAGGCTCTTTTTACCATATGGCCAAGAGCAGTAAAACCTCAAGTAAAACGTTCAAGTGAACATCTGCCCCGAAAGACTAGCTGTGGTGCCTGACTCTGGGGACAGAAACTGGGTAGTATTCATATATTTTGCAACTCCAAGTGCTTTTTTTAAAAACAATGATTAAAATTGGAATATAATTTTTAAAAACAAAGCAGGTTGTAAAAGTCATTTTTTTTCTTTTTTTGAGACGGAGTTTCGCTCTTGTTACCCAGGCTGGAGTGCAATGGCGCCATCTCGGCTCACCGCAACCTCCACCTCCTGGGTTCAGGCAATTCTCCTGCCTCAGCCTCCTGAGTAGCTGGGATTACAGGCACGCGCCACCATGCCCAGCTAATTTTTTGTATTTTTAGTAGAGACGGGATTTCACCATGTTGACCAGGATGTTCTCGATCTCTTGACCTCGTGATCCACCCGCCTCGGCCTCCCAAAGTGCTGGGATTACGGGCATGCGCTACCGCTCCCCTTTCAACGTAAAGATTTCTAAGCATGTCATTTCGGTTTTCCGGGAGCTTTCCAGCAGATGGTGCTAGACACTATTCAGTGGCTCAGTTCTGGATGGAGGTATTTGCATTCCTGAATAAAAGGAAAGCCTAGGGCCAGGCGTTTCGGAAGCCAAAGCGAGCGGAACACCTGAGGTCAGGAGTTTAAGACCAGCCTGGGCAACATGGTGAAACCCCATCTGCACTAAATATACAAAAAATAGCTGGCCGTGGTGGTGTGAGCCTGTAATCTCAGCTACACCGGAGGCTGAGGCAGGAGAATCACTTGAACCCAGGAGGCAGAGGTTGCGGTGAGCCGAGATCTGGCCAACGAGCTCCAGCCTAAGCGACAAAGTGAAAATCCGTCTCCAAAAAGAAAAAACAAAAACAAAAACAAAACAAAACCACAAAAGCCTAATCCTCTTATCTGAATGGAGCGCTTCCACCTGGACCCCTTCCACACTGAAGCAGGGCGCAGGCTGCATTGCTTTGTTTCTGCCTCTTTGCCTTGGTCTGCCGGATACCTGGGTTTAGATGCTGTGGCTATTTTCTCTGCGTTCCAGGATCTAATGACTCATTTATTAAGTGAGCACTTCTGATCGGTTGAGTGAATGACTACAGGAACGAACTTTCAGGGAGTGATGGATTTATTAACAAGATCTTGGCAAAGATCAGAGCTGAAGGTCGAGATTCAGCAGCTCTTATTTCCTGGGTGGCAGCTGAAAAGGAAACTCTCTACAAGATTTGAAAGCCTCAGGCTAGGTGGGGATTGGGACGTTGGATATGTCGCGACTTCAGAAATGAGTGAGAAAATGCGTCCGCTGGCAGGGAATGGAGGGGGCGATCAGCCCCAGGAGCCCTCAGTCCCTGAGCAGAGCCCCCGCCATGCGGACAGGAGGGCTGCTCCCCACCTGGAGCAGAGCCTCGCCAGAACACAGCGCGGCTAGTGAGCCCAGGAGCGGGGAGCGTGGATGGACTCGAGCTGGGACTGGGAAACCCGGCGAGGGCGCCTCCTCATGGTCTCTGGGCGGGGTCTTTAGAGTCTCCTGGAAAACAGGAACGCAGCCCCTGGACCTCAAGCTTCCTGGAGAGAGTCGCCCCTGAAAAGAAGCTCCCTTACAGAGGCTCACGGAGGCGAGGTCCTGGGATTGCTCCCTGCACAGAAGCCTGCATTGTAAGAGGGATGTTTACGGCGATAACACCTACAGCAAAAACCACAACAAAGATCTTACATAAACAACATAACTTTATTCCTTACGGGACTAGAAAAGAAGAGCAGTAAGCCCAAAGTTAGCAGAAGGGAGAGACAAAAATAAAGTTTATAAGAGAAATGACAGAATAGAAAATAGAAAAGCAATAGAGAAAAACAGTTACTAAGAGTAGGTTTGCTGAAAAGATAAAATTGGCAAACTCTCAGCTAGACTAACGAAGAAAAGAGAGGATGAAAATAAATTCGGAAATAAAAGAAGAGGCCGGGCGCGGTGGCTCACATCTGTAATCCCAGCATTTTGGGAGGCTGAGGTGGGTGGATCACTTGAGGCCAGGAGTTTGAGACCAGCCTGGCCAACGTGGCGAAACCCAGTCTCTACTGTAAATAAAATTGAAAAAATTAAAGGAAAGAGAAGAAAGAAGAGAAAAGCTGCGGTGTGGTGGTGCATTCCTGTAATGTCAGCTACCAGCTACTAGGGAGGCTGAGCAGGAGAATCGTTTGAACTCGGGAGGTGGAGGTTGCAGTGGGCAGAGATGGTACCACTGCACTCTAGCCTGGGCAACAGAGTGAGACTCCATCTCAAAACAAAAACAAAACAATCAAAAATGAAAGAACAACAAAAACCTAAAACTAAATAAATAAATAAAAGAGGTTATGACTGATGGCACAAAAATAAAACGGACTATAAGAAACTAGTATGAACTATTATACACCAACAAACTGGACAAGGGAGAAGTAGATAAATTTCTGCAAACATACACCTTAGTGAGACAAACTAAGTTCCTACAAACATACCCCTCACTGACACAACATTATGAAGAAATAGAAAGTCTGAACAGACCTACAGCTAGGATGGAAATTGAATCAGTACTCACAAACCTCCCCACAAAAGAAAAGCCCAGGAACAAGTCTTCATTGGTGAATTCTGCGAAATATTTCAAGAAGAGTTACTTGCAAGCATTCTCAAAGTCTTTAAAAAAATTGAAGAGAGGGAAAGACAACCAAGCTCCTTTTATGAGGACAGTGTTGCCTTTATAATAAAGCAAGACAAAGCCCCCAAATGAAAAGGAAACTGCAGGCCACTATCTCTCATAAATACCGATGCAAAAATCCTCAACAAATTACTATGGAACCAAATCTAACACCATATTTAAAGTACCACAAGCCACAATTAAATAGGATTTATTCCTGAGGTAATTTAACATATGAAAATTAGTTAATATGATTCACTTCTTTGACATACTATACCATAAACAACATGATTATCTCAATTGATGTAGAAAAAGCATCTGACACAATCCAGCACATTTTTAATAATAAAAACACCTAAAAACTTAGGCATAAAAAGAATATACCACAATATAATAAATGTCATTTATTGAAATTCCACAGCTAACATTATATTCGGTGAGAGGAAATTGAAACCTTTCCTCTAAGAACAGGAAGAAGACAAGGGTGCTCATACCACTTTTGTTCATATAGTACTGGAAGGTCTAGGCAGTGTAATTAAACAATCAAAAAGTGGCCAGGCATGGTGGCTCACACCTGTAATCCCAGCACTTTGGTTGTCTGAGGCTGGTGGATCACTTGAGGTCAGGAGTTGGAGACCAGCCTGGCCAACATGTCAAAAGCTCATCTGTACTAAAAAATATATAAAAATTAGCCGGGCATGGTGGCAGGCACCTGTAATCCCAGCTAATCAGGAGGGTGAGGCAAGAGAATCGCTTGCACCCAGGAGGGGGAGGTTGCAATGGCCAGAGATCTCGCCTCTGCACTCCAACCTGGGCAGTAAGAATGAAACTGCATCACAAAACAAAACAACAAATAAAACAAAACAAAATAACCAACAAAAAAGTAATAAAAGGTGTTGCATTCAAATCAGAAAGAAAGCAGAAAAATTGTTCCTGTATGCAGATAATATGATATTATATACTTAAAAAATTCTATAGTTTTTTTTAAAAAGCTAAAAGAACTAATAAATTAGTTCTGTCATTTTTTAAAAATTTTTTAAATTGCATTTTAGGTTTTGGGGTACATGTGAAGAACATGCAAGATTGTTGCATAGGTACACACGTTGCAGTGTGATTTGCTGCCTTCCTCCCCATCACCTATATCTGGCATTTCTCCCCATGCTATCTCTCCCCAACTCCCCACCCCCCGATGTCCCTCCTCTATTTCCCCCTGACTGATCCCAGTGTGTGATGCTCCCCTCCCTGTGTCCATGTGTTCTCATTCTTCAACACCCACCTATGAGTGAGAACATGTGGTGTTTGATTTTCTGTTCTTGTGTCAGTTTGCTGAGAATGATGGTTTCCAGGTTCATCCATGTCCCTACAAAGGACACGAACTCATCGTTTTTGATGGGTGCATAGTATTCCATGGCATATATATGCCACATTTTCCCTGTCCAGTCTAGCATCGATGGGCATTTGGGTTGGTTCCAGGTCTTTGCTATTGTAAACTGTGCTGCAATAAACATTCGTGTGCATGTGTCCTTATAGTAGAATGATTTATAATCCTTTGGATATATACCCAGTAATGAGATTGCTGGGTCAAATGGAATTTCTATTTCTAGGTCCTTGAGGAATCACCACACTCTCTTCCACAATGGTTGAACTAATTTACACTCCCACCAACAGTGTAAAAGTGTTCCTATTTCTCCACATCCTCTCCAGCATCTGTCTCCAGATTTTTTAATGATCCCCATCTAACTGGCATGAGGTGGTATCTCAATGTAGTTTGGATTTGCATTTCTCTAATGACCAGTGATGATGAGCATTTTTTCATATGTTTGTTGGCCTCATGTATGTCTTCTTTTTTAAAGTGTCTATTCATGTCCTTTGCTCACTTTTGAATGGGCTTGTTTGTTTTTTTCTTGTAAATCTGTTTTAGTTCTTTGTAGATTCTGGATATTAGCCCTTTGTCAGATGGGTAGATTGCAAAATTTTTTTCCCATTCTGTTGGTTGCCGATTCACTCTAATGACTGTTTCTTTTGCCGTGCAGAAGCTGTGGAGTTTGATTAGGTCCCATTTGTCTATTTTGGCTTTTGTTGCCAATGCTTTTGGTGTTTTGGTCATGAAGTCCTTGCCTACGCCTATGTCCTGAATGGTTTTGCCTAGGTTTTCTTTTAGACTTTTTATGGTGTTAGGTCTTATGTTTAAGTCTTTAATCCATCTGGAGTTAATTTTAGTGTAAGGTGTCAGGAAGGGGTCCAGTTTTTGCTTTCTGCACATGGCTAGCCAGTTTTCCCAACACCATTTATTAAACAGGGAATCCTTTCCCCATTACTTGTTTTTGTCAGGTTTGTCAAAGATCAGATGGTTGTAGACATGTGGTGTTGCCTCCAAGACCTCTGTTCTGCTCCATTGGTCTATATCTCTCTTTTGGTACCAGTACCATGCTGTTTTGATTACTGTAGCCTTATAGTATAGCTTGAAGTCTGGTAGTGTGATGCCTCCCACTTTTTTTTTTTTTTTTTTTGCTTAGAATTGACTTGGCTATGTGGGCTCTCTTTTAGTTACATATGAAGGTTAAGGTGGTTTTTTTTAGTTCTGTGAAGAAGGTCATTTGTAGCTTGATGGGGATAGTGTTGAATCTGTAATTACTTTGGGCAGTATGGCCATTTTTTACATTATTGATTCTTCCTAACAATGAACATGGAATGTTTCTCCATCTGTTTGTGTCCTCTCCTATTTCATTGAGCAGTGGTTTGTAGTTCTCCTTGAAGAGGTCCTTTATATCCTTTGTTAGTTGTATTCCTAGGTATTTTATTCTTTGTAGCAATTGTGAATGGCAGTTCATTCTTGATTTGGCTCTCTTTAAGTCTGTTATTGGTGTATATGAATGCTTGTGATTTTTGCACATTGATTTTGTATCCTGAGACTTTGCTGAAGTTGCTTATCAGTTTCAGGAGATTTTGGGCTGAGACAATGGGGTCTTCTAGATATACAATCATGTTGTCTGCAAATAGGGACAATTTGACTTCCTCCTTTCCTATTTGAATACACTTTATTTCTTTTTCTTGCCTGATTGCTCTGGCAAGAACTTCCAGTACTCTATTGAATAGGAGTGGTGAGAGAGGGCATCCTTGTCTAGTGCCAGATTTCAAAGGGAATGCTTCCAGTTTTTGCCCATTCCGTAAGATATTGGCTATTGGTTTGGTGTAAATAGCTTTTATTATTTTGAGATACGTTCCGTCAATACCTAGTTTATTGAGGGTTTTTAGCATAAAGGGCTGTTGAATTTTGTCAAAGGCCTTCTCTGCATCAGTTGAGATAATCATGTGGTTTTTGTCTTCGGTTCTGTTTATGTGATTAATTATGCTTATAGACTTGTGTATGTTGAACCAGCCTTGCATCCCTGGGATGAAGCCTACTTGATCATGGTGGACAAGCTTTTTGATGTGCTGTTACAATCGGCTTGAGAGTATTTTATTGAAGATTTTTGCATCTATGTTCATCGTGGATATTGGTCTGAAGTTTTTCTCTCTTGCTGAGTCTCTGCCAGGTTTTGGTATCAGGATGATGCTCTCATAAAATGATTTGGGAAGGATTCCCTCTTTTTGGATTATTTGGAATAGTTTCAGAAGGAATGGTACCAGCTCCTCTTTGTATGTCTGGTAGAATTTGGCTGTGAATCCATCTAGACCTGGGCTTTTTTTGGATGGTAGTCTCTTAATTGCTGCCTTAACTTCAGACCTTGTTATTGGTCTATTCAGGGATTCAGCTTCTTCCTCATTTAGGCTTGGGAGGATGCAAGTGTCCAGGAATTTATCCATTTCTTCCAGGTTTACTAGTTTATATGCATAAAGATGTTTGTAATAATCTCTGATGATGGTTTGTATTTCTGTGGGATCTGTGGTGATATCCCCTTTATCATTTTTTATTGCATGTATTTGATTCTTCTCTCTTTTCTTTTTTATTAATCTGGCTGGTGGTCTATTTTATTGATCTTTTCAAAAAACCAGCTCCTGGATTTATTGATTTTTTGAAGGGTTTTTTTTTTTTTTTTTTTTGAGACAGAGTTTCGCTCTTGTTACCCAGGCTGGAGTGCAATGGCACAATCTCGGCTCACCGCAACCTCCGCCTCCTGGGTTCAGGCAATTCTCCTGCCTCAGCCTCTTGAGTAGCTGGGATTACAGGTGCACGCCAACATGCTCAGCTAATTTTTTGTATTTTCAGTAGAGACGGGGTTTCACCATGTTGACCAGGATGGTCTCGATCTCTTGACCTCGTGATCCACCCACCTCGGCCTCCCAAAGTGCTGGGATTATAGGTGTGAACCACTTGCAGGGTTTTTTGTGTCTCTGTCTCCTTCAGTTCTGCTCTGATCTTAGTTATTTCTTGTCTTCCGTTAGGTTTTGATTTTTTTTGTTCTTCATCTTCTAGCTCTTTCAATTTTGATAATAGGGTATCTATTTTAGATCTTTCTTTGCTTCTCATGTGGGCACTTATTGCTATATATTTTCCTCTAGACACTGCTTTAAATGTGTCCCAGAGATTCTGGTATGTTGTGTCTTCATTCTCATTGGTTTTGAAGAACATCTTTATTTCTGCCTTCATTTCATTGTTTATCCAGTCAACATTCAAGAGCCAGTTGTTCAGTTTCCATGAAGCTGTGCAGTTCTGGGTTGGTTTCTGAATTCTGAGTTCTAACTTGATTGCACTGTGGTCTGAGAGACTGTTTGTTATGATTTCCATTCTTTTGCATTTGCTGAGGAGTGATTTACTTCCAATTATGTGGTCAGTTTTAAAGTAGGTGTGATGTGGTGCTGAGATGAATGTATATTCTGTGGATTTGGGGTGGAGAGTTCTGTAAATGTCTATTAAGTTTGCTTGGTCCAGGTCTGAGTTCAAGTCCTGGATATCCTTGTTAATTTTCTGTCTTGTTGATCTGTCTAATATTGACAATGGGATGTTAAAGTCTCCCACTATTATTGTATGGGACTATAAGTCTCTTTGTAAGTCATTAAGAAGTTACTTTATGTATCTGGGTGCTCCTGTATTGGGTGCGTATATATTTGGCATCGTTAGCTCTTCTTGTTGTATTGATCCTTTTACCATTATGTAATGTCCTTCTTCCTCTCTTTTGATATTTGTTGGTTTAAAGTCTATTTTATCTGAGATAAGATTTGCAACTCCTCCTTTTTTTTTTGCTTTCCATTTGCTTGGTAAATCTTCCTCCATCCCTTTATTTTGAGGCTTTGTGTATCCTTGCATGTGAGATGGGTTTCCTGGATACAGCACACTGATGGGTTTTGGCTTCTTATCCAATTTGCCAGTCTGTGTCTTTTGATTGGGTCATTTAGCCTATTTACATTTAGGGTTAATATTGTTATGTGTGAATTTGATCCTGCCATTTTGATGCTAGCTGACTGTTTTGCCCATTGGTTGATGTGGTTTCTTCACTGTGTTGATGCTCTTTATCATTTGGTACATTTTTGGAGTGGCTGGTACTGGTTGTTCCTTTCTATGTTTAGTGCCTTTTTCAGGAGCTCTTGTAAAGCAGGCCTGGTGATGATGAAATCTCTGAGTACTTGCTTGTTCGTAAAGGATTTTATTTTTCCTTCACTTATGAAGCTTACTTTGGCTGGATATGAAATTCTGGGTTGAAAGTTCCTTTCGTTAAGGATGTTGAATATTGGCTCCCATTCTCTTCTGGCTTGTAGGGTTTCTGCTGAGAGATCTGCTGTGAGTCTGATGGGATTCCCTTTGTGGGTAACCCGACCTTTCTCTCTGGCTGCCCTTAGCATTTTCTCCTTCATTTCAACTCTGGTGAATCTGATGATTATGTGCCTTGGGGTTGCTCTTCCTGAGGAATATCTTTGTGGTGTTCTCTGTAATTCCTGGACTTGAATGTTGGCCTGCCTTGCTAGGTTGGGGAAATTTTCCTGGATAATATCCTGAAGAGTATTTTCCAGCTTGGATTCATTCTCTCCATCACATTCAGGTACATCTATCAAATGTAGATTAGGTCTTTTCACATAGTCCCATAGCTCTTGGAGACTTTGCTCATTCCTTTTTATGCTTTTTTCTCTAATCTTGCCTTCTCATTTTATTTCATTGCATTGATCTTCGACCTCTGATATCCTTTCTTCTGCTTGGTCAATTCAGTTGTTGAAACTTGTGCATGCTTCGTGAAGTTCTCATGTTGTATTTTTCAGCTCCATCAATTCACTTATATTCCTCTCTAATTTGTTTAGAGATTTGCATTTCGTCAAATCGTTTTTCAATGTTCTTAGTTTCTTTGCATTGGGTTAGAACATGTTCTTTTAGCTCACAGAAGTTTCTTATTACCCACCTTCTGAAGCCTGATTCTATCAATTCATCACACTCATTCTCCATCCAGCCTTGTACCCTTGCTGGTGAGGAGTTGTGATCCCTTGTAGGAGGAGAGGCGTTCTGGTTTTGGGTGTTTTCATTCTTTTTGCACTGGTTTCTTCCCATTTTTGTGTATTTATCCACCTGTTGTCTTTGTAGTTGTTGACTTTCAGATTGGGTCTCTGAGTGGATGTCCCATTTGTTGATGGTGAAGTTATTCTTTCTGTTTCTTAGTTTTCTTTCTACCAGTCTGGTCCCTCAGCTGTAGGACTGCTGAGGTCCACTCCAGGCCCTGCTTGCCTGGGGATCACCTGCAGCGGCTGCAGAACAGTAAGGGTTGCTGCCAGTTTCTTCTTCTGCTATCTTTGTCCCCGAAGGATACCTGGCAGATGTCAGTCAGAGCTCTCCTATATCAGGTGACTCTTTGGATATATGGGGGTCTGTCCTTTATAGGAGCTCAAGTGCTGAGCTGTGAGCTCCATTGTTCATTCAGAGCTGATGGGCAGGTACATTTAAGTCTGCTGAAGCAGAACTCATAAAACCCCCACTTTTTTTTTCCCAGGTGCTCTGTCCTGGGAAGTTAGGGCTTTATTTATGAGTTTCTGTTGTGCTGCTGCCTTTTTTCAGGCCTGCCCTGCCCAGCAAACAGGCAGACTAGTCACTGTCTGCCTGCAGAGGCTTTGTGGAGCTGCTGTGGGCTCCGTCCAGCTGCTGTGTGAACTTCCCTGCAGTCCTGTTTATACGGGTATAGTTAGAACTGCCTCGGCAATGGCAGCTCACCTCTATAGTGGCGGACTCTCTCTCAATGGCAGGCTGCCTCGGCAATGGGGGCTGTCTCAGCAATGGTGGACTACCTCCGTGGTTGTGGATTGCCTCGGTAATGGTGGATGCCCCTTCCCCACAGAGCTGGACACTTCTGGGTTCAGCTGTGCTTGCTGTGAAACTCGCAATCCAGAGCATTTCAGATTACTGTTTTTTTGTGGGGGTGGGACCAGCCGAGCCTGATTACCTGGCTCCCTGCCTCAGAGCCTTTTTTTCTTGTCTCCCAGGTTTTCCAGTCACCTGTTGAAAATGCACCAGAATCTGTGTGATTTCCTGTGCAGTGACCCACTCCACTGGCTGAAATAGCCACTGTGAGATTCATGGCGCTTTTTTGCCCAGGATTCTCCTGGCCTGGCTCCCTGTTTCAGTCCCCTTTTCTATCAGTTGAATGGGTGACTCTGTCTTCCTGGAGCTCCAATCACCAGCTAAAACGATGCCTGGATCTGTGTATTTTGTACAGAGAAACAGCGCACCAGGGTGATGGCCAACACAGCCACGCCAGCTGAAACAGCTGCGCCAGCCAAAACAGCCCCACTGGCCAAAGCAGCCACGCTGGTGACCCATGGGGTTCCTCCACCTGGGAATTTCCTGGTCTGTGGGCAATAAAAATCCATCTGGAAATGCGTCGTCCACTCACCCTCTGCACTTTCATTAGGAGATGCAAGCCTGAGCTGCTTCTAATCGGCCCTCTTGGATCTGTCTCCAGTTCAGTCATATGGACACAAAATCAACATATAAAAATCAGTTGCATTTCTATACACCAACAATCAACTATCTGAAAAGAAAATTAAGAAAGCAATCCCATTTGCAATAGTACCAAAATGAATAAAATATTTACGAATAAATCTAATTAAGGAAGTGAGAGACTTATAAAGTGAAAACTATAAAATATTGATTGAAATTTAATTAAGACACAAAAAATGGAAAGACATTTCATGTTTATGGATTAGAAGAATTACTGTTGCTGGGTGCAGTGGCTCACACCTGTAATCCCAGCACTTTGGGAGGCCAAGGCGGGTGGATCACGAGGTCAAGAAATCGAGACCATCCTGGTCAACAAGGTGAAACCCTGTCTCTACTAAAAAATACAAAAAATAGCTGGGCATGGTGGTGCACACCTGTAGTCCCAGCTACTCAGGAGACTGAGGCAGGAGAATTGCTTGAACTCAGGAGGCGGAGGTTGCAGTGAGCTGAGATCGCGCCATTGCACTCCAGCCTGGGTAACAAGAGCAAAACTCCATCTAAAAAAAAAAAAAGAAGACGAAGAATTACTGTTATTAAAATGTCCATACCACACTAAGTGATTTACAGATTCAGTGCCATCCATATCAAAATTTCAATAAAATTTTTTTACAAACTTAAAAAAAATTCAAAAGTTCAAATCATTATTTATACTCTTTTTTGAATAGTTTATAATTTGAATAATAGTTCAAATTATTATTTACTCTCTTTTGTGAATAGTTTATAATTTCAATAATATAATATTGAATGAGATAATTATCTAATTATATAATATATTATAGATAATTATGTATAATATATCATATAATATATATAAAAATTATATTATATAATAATTATATTATTCAAATTATAAAGCATTCACAAAAGAGTATAAATAGCCAAGTCAATCTGGAGAAAAAAGAACAAAACTGGAAGTATCACAATTCCAAATGTGAAAACATATTACAAAACCCCAAAACAAAACATCATGGTACTGGAATAAAGACAGACATCTAGACCATGAAGCAACATAGTGAGCCCAGAAATAAGATCACGCATATATATTCATCTATCTTTTCACAAGGGTATAAAGAACACATAATGATGAAAGGTTAATAGTTTATCAAATGGTGCTGGGAAAACTGGGTATCTACGTGTAAAAGTGTGAAATCGAGCTCTTATCTTATACCACACGCAAAACTCACTCAAAATAGATTAAACACTTAAACATAAGACCCAAGACTTTAAATTTCTATGACAGAAAACAGGTAAGAAGCTTCCTGATATTGGTCTTGACAATGACTTCAAAAATAAAAACACAGAAAACAAAAATAAGCAAGTGGGACTATATCAAACTAAAATGTTTGTACACAGTCAAGCAAAAATTACAGCAAAAAAACAGCCTATGGATTGAGAGAAAATATTTGCAAACCATACATCGTAAAAAGGGGATAATCACTAAAATAATTTTTTTTTTTTTTTTTTTTGAGATGGAGTTTCGCTCTTGTTACCCAGGCTGGAGTGCAATGGCGAGATCTCGGCTCACCTCAACCTCCGCCTCCTGGGTTCAGGCAATTCTCCTGCCTCAGCCTCCTGGGCAGCTGGGATTACAGGCACGCGCCACCATGCCCAGCTAATTTTTTGTATTAATAGAGACGGGGTTTCACCATGTTGACCAGGATGGTCTCGATCTCTTGACCTCGTGATCCACCCGCCTCGGCCTCCCAAAGTGCTGGGATTACAGGCTTGAGCCACCACGCCCGGCCTAAAATAATTTTTTTTGTAAAAAACTTCTATACCTCAATAGTAAAAACAAACAAACAAAAACTCAGACATAAAACTCAATTAAAAATGAGCAAAAGAGTTTAATACACATTTTTCCCTAAGGAAGATATTCACATGGCCAACATGCATATGCAAAAATGCAAAAATGCAAAACATCACTAATGATCAGGAAAACGCATATGAAAACCTTGAGATACCCTCTCACACCTGTCCGGATGGCGATTAACAAATATAAAACGAAAGACAACAACTGTTGGTGACAATGTGGAGAAACTGTAACCCTTGGACACTTTTAATGGGACAGCGAAATGGTGCAGCTGCTATGAAAACACTATGAAAGTTTCTCAAAAAATAAAAAATGGAATTAATATATAATCCAGCAATCTCATTCTTTTTTTTTTTTTTTTTTTGAGACAGAGTCTCTATGTCACCCAGGCTAGAGTGCAGTGGCATGACCTTGTTTCACTGCAACTTATGTCTCCTGGGTTCAAGCAACTCTCCTGCCTCAGCCTCTTGAGTAGCTAGGACAACAGGTGTGTGCCACCACCTAGCTATTTTGTTTTTTTTTCTTTTTTTTGTATTTTTAGTAGAGACAGGGTTTCACCTTGTTATCCAGGATGGTATCAATCTCCTGACCTTGTGATTCACCAGCCTCAACCTCCAAAAGAGCTGGAATTACAGGCGTGAGCTGCTGCACCCAGCAGCAATCTCATTTCTGAATATTTATTCAATATAATTAAAATTAGGAATTTTTTTTTCAACACGGTGTCTCGCTCTGTTGCCCAGGCTCACTGCAAACTCCACCTCCCAGGTTCAAGTGATTCTCATACCTAAGCCTCCAGAGTAGCTGGGATTACAGTCACACATCATCATGCTTGGGTAATTGTGTGTGTGTGTGTGTGTGTGTGTGTGTGTGTGTGTGTTTTAATGGAGACTGAATTTCACAAGGTTGGCCAGGCTGGTCTTGAACTCCTGACCTCAGGTGATCCACCCACCTTGGCCTGGGATTACCGGCATGAGTCATTGTGCTTGGCCTAAAAATTAGGATTTTGAAGAGCTGTTAGGATTCTCATGTTTATTGCAACACTTGCCACAATACCTAAGATGAATGAACAACCTAAATTTCCATTGACAGATGACTGGATAAAGAAACTGTGACTCATGCATTTAAGGGAACACTTTTCAGCCTTAAAATAGAAGAAAATTGTGCAATATATAAAAACATGGATGAACTTTAAGGTCATTATGCAAAGTAAAGTCAGCAGTCACAGAAAAAATCCTGCATGTTTCCACTTGTATGAGCTATCTAAAATAGCCAGACTCACAGAACCTGAAAGGAATGGAGTTTGCCAAGGGCTGGGGAAATGGAAAGTTAGTAATCATCAGGCGTTCCACTTTAGTTACACGAGACAGTTAAGCTGCACGACATTGTATGTGTGCTCAACAATGGTGTGTTACAAACTTAAAACATGTTTGAGTGGGTAGATCTCATGATAAGTGCTCTTACCACTAAAAAAGTTTCTTAAAAATACATACATTGCATCTATTTCACCAAAATGTTATCTACAATAGCAAAAAATTATTAACTTATTACTAATATAGTAAATGAAGTTATTTACTGTACATCCACTTTTAGAATAACGGTATAATCTCTTCACACTCTCAAACTAGTGTCATGGAAGACAAAATCTTTCTTTTTTTTTTTTTTTTGAGATGGAGTCCTGCTCTATTGCCCAGGCTGCAGTACAGTGGCATGATATCTGCTCACTGCAACCTCTGCCTCCGAGTTCAAGCAATTCTCCTGTCTCAGCCTCCAGAGTCGCTGGGATTACAGGCACATGCCACCACACCCAGCTGATTTTTTTGTATTTTTAGTAGAGGCAGGGTTTCACCATGTTGGTCTGACTGATCTCGAACTCCTGTCCCGACCTCAGGTGATCCACCCACGTTGGCCTCCCAAATTTCTGGGATTACAGGTGTGAGCCACTGTGCCTGGCCCAGAATAAAATCTTTCTAATCACACTACAAGTTCAAGAGGTCCTTGAGACTACCCTCAGGTTTAATAATTCACTAGAAGAGTTCACAAAACTTAGCAATGCTGATTTATGTAAGATTTCATCTGCTTGGGCTACCATAATAAAATACAATAGACTGGGCAGCTTAAACAAAATAAATTGATTTATTCATAATTGTGGAAGCTGGGAAGTCTGAGATCAAATGGACAGCAAGATAAGTTTCAATCTGGGGCCTTTTCTCTTGGCTTGTAGGCAGCCATCACTGTGTGCTCACATGTCCTCTTACTTCTGTGCACAGTGAGACTTTTTTTTTTTTTGAGATGGAGTCTCACTCTGTTGCCCAGGTTGGAGTGCAATGGTGCAATCTTGACTCACTGTAACCTCCACCTTCTGGGTTCAAGAAATTCTCCTGCCTTAGCCTCCTGAGTTTAGAGGTGTGTGCCAGAACACCTGGCTAATTTTTTTTTTTTTTTTTTCATATTTTTAGTAGAGATGGGGTTTCCCCATGTTGGTCAGCCTGGTCTCAAACTCCTGACCTCATGATCTGCCCACCTCAGCCTCCCAAAGTGCTGGAATTGTAGGTGTGAGTCACCTTCCTGGCCGAGACCTCTTCTTTATAAAGCCACTAATTCCATTATAGGGAAGCCACCCTCATGAACTCATCTAAACCTAATTACCTCCCTCAGGCCTTCAAATATAGTAAACATTGAGGATTAGGGCTTAAACTAATGAATTTGGGGCAACATATGCATTCAGTACATAACAACTCATGAGCACAGTTTAATAGAACAAAAGAACACAAGTTGAATCAGCAACAAGGAAGAATTCTGGGAAGATGAATAGGAACAACAATTGACTAGACAGTAATTGCAGCAAAATCTGGTAAAACTATTTTGCAGTTCTGGAGGCTTGCAATTCCAGGGGAAGTCTTGCAGGGTCAATTGTCACTAATGTCAGTCAATTTTAGCTTTTAGCTCAGCCTCAGATACGCATGAAATAACGTGAGACAAATATGCTCTAAGGCATGTAGAAGACAAATTGCAAAATGACAAAAGTAAGTCCTTCTTTAACAGTTCTCTCTCTTTTTTTTCTTTTTTCTTTTTCCGTACAGTCTTGCTGTTTTGCCCAGGCAGGAGTGTGGTGGTGGGATCTCGGCTCATTGCAACCTCTGTCTCCCAGTTTAAAGCAATTCTTCTGCCTCAGCCTCCAAGTAGTTGGGACTACAAGCGTGCATCACCACACCTGGCTAATTTTTGTATTTTTAGTAGAGATGGAGTTTTGCCGTGTTGGCCAGGCTGGTCTTGAACACCTGAACTTAAGCAATGGGCTCCACTAGGTCTCTGAACGTGCTGGGATTACAGGCGTTGAGCCACTGTTCCCAGTCAATCCCTTGTCATTTTAATGTAAATAGATTAACTTGTTTATTTAGATACAGATTGAAAGAATGAATTTTAAAATAATCCACATATGTATGTTCTACAGGAGGTTCACTTTAAATCCAAAGACACAAACAGATTGAACTTGAATAGATGATGGATTACATATACATACGTCTTTTCCAGAACATAAAAGAAACAAGTGAATAGATGGAAAAAGGTATTCCATGCAAACAGTAACCAAAAGAAAGAAGGGCGTCATCATACTTTTTTTTTTTTTTTGGGGACAGAGTCTTGCTCTGTTGCCCAGTCTGGAGTGCAGTGGCATGATCTCGGCTCACTGCAACCTCTGACTCCTGAGTTCAAGGGATTCTTCTGCCTCAGCCTCCCAAGTAGCTGGGACTACAGGTACCTGCCACCATACCTGGGTAATTTTTGTATTTTTAGTAGAGATGGGGTTTCACCACATTGGCCAGGCTGGTCTTGAACTCCTGACCTCATGATCTGCCCACCTCGGCCTCCCAAAGTGCTGGGATTACAGGTGTGAGCCACCGCACCCAGCCAGGGGTCATGATACTTATATCAGACAAAGTAGACATTAAATCAGAAAAGGTTCTAGGCCTGGCACTGTGTCTCATACTTGTAATCTCAGCATTTTATGAGGCTAAGGCAGGTGGATCACTTAAAGCCAGGAGTTTGAGACCAACCTGGCCAACATGGTGAAACCCTACCTGTACAAAAAATACAAATAAAAGCAGCTGGGCATGGTGGCGTGTGCTTGTAACCTCGCTAATTGGGAGATTGAGAAAGGAGAATCACTTGAATCCGGGAGGCAGACATTGCAGGGAGCCAAGATCGTGCCACTGCACTCCTGACTGGGTGACAGAGTGAGACTCTGTCTAAAAAATAAAAAACAAACAAAAAATGGTTCTAAGAGACAAAGAAGAACATTATACTCTAATATAAGATTCAAAACAGGAAGAAGAAATAACAGTTATAAACTTTTACACACTTAATAGTAGACCATCAAAATATCTGAACCAAAATTTGACACAAGGGAGAAATGGTTCTACTTTAAGGGAGGCTTTAATACCTCATTAAAAACAACAAAGATAAAAAAATAGATGAGTAAGAAAACAGAAGACTTGGACAACACAATAAACCAACTAGATGTAGCGGACATATAAAGAACATCCTATGCAGTCACACAATTCACATTCTTTTCAAGTGCCTTTGAATATTTTCTGGAACAGACATACATTGGAATAATTGAGGTTCAATAGATTTCAAAAGATGAATGTTATGCAAAATATGCATACAAAGGTGTATATTTTTCTGTGAACACTATGGAATAAAGTTATAATTAATAAAAAAAGAAAAACTGATAAAATCACTAATTTATGGAAAATCAAAACCACATAAACAACGAGTAAACAGATA
Organism: Aotus nancymaae; assembly: GCF_030222135.1. NCBI lineage: Eukaryota > Metazoa > Chordata > Mammalia > Primates > Aotidae > Aotus > Aotus nancymaae. The sequence continues at coordinate 1,598,257 of NW_026988447.1, read as the reverse complement.
AGAAATTCCTAGAAAAATTACAAAATACAGACTATTAAAAATGAATGACAATACAATAGACAAAGATTATGGGAACACAAAAGCTAAGTTAAAGGGAAAATTCATGCGGTTAACTACATTAAAAAACAAGAAAGGTCTCAAATTAACAACCTAATTTTATAATTTCAAGAACTAGAAGAACACTGAACTCAAAGCTAGAAGAAAGAAGAAGGAAGTAAGAAAGATTAGAACAGAGACAGAAAGTTTTTTATTTTTTATTTTTGAGACAGAGTGACACTCTGTCTCAAAAAACAGGAATGGAGTGCAGTGGCTCAATCTCGGCTCCCTGCAACCTCTGCCTCCCAGGTTCAAGTGATTCTCCTGCCTCAGCCTCCCAAGTGGCTGGAATTACAGGTGCCTGCCACCACACCCAGCTAAATTTGGAGTTAGTAGAGACTGGGTTTCACCATGTTGACCAGGAAAGTGTTTTTAAGAGAACAATTGTATGTCAAGGAAGTAACACTTAGGTGAAATAGACAAGTTTCTAGAAACAAAGCAGGAGGGTAGAGCTCAGTATGTCACCTCAGGCTCCTGCTCACAGGAAAGAGGTGCTCCCAGAGAGCCCCACCACTGAGCTCTCCATTGCCTGAATGGGAGTCAGGATACACTGTGGCCGCAATTTTGGGATCTGAGTAAGATTTGGGAGGGTTGCAATCTCACTCTCCAACTCTTAATATCTCTGGCTTTCTGACTGGGTGTGGTGGTTTATGCCTGTAATCCCTGCAATTTGGGAGGGTGAGGTGGATGGATCACCTGAGATTAAGAGCAGTCTGACCAACATGGAGAAATGCCATCTCTACTAAAAATACAAAATTAACCGGGCATGGTTGGGAATGCCTGTAATCCCAGCTACTCGGGAAGCTGAGACAGGAGAATTGCTTGAACCCAGTAGGTGGATATTGTGGTGAGCTGAGATCACACTATTGCATTCCAGCCTGGGCAATAAGAGCAAAATTCTGTCTCAGAAAAAAAAAAAAAACAAAACACTGGCCCTTAATTTTCTCAACTCTGGATTGGAACCATCAATGCTGTGAGGGTGCATCAGATGAAGCAGCATGTGTAGTTCTGTGCAGGGCACAGATCTCATTAATTTCATGCACTGAATGAGCCTCCCCCAGCACCATGGACTCCCAGAAAAGGTTCTTCCCCTGCCTCTCACTCACCGTCCACTATGAGGAAGAACAGTCACTGTGTGGCGAAACCCCTAAGATTCCATGTACTTTAGGTCTGGCTGCTTCCATCCGCCAATTGTCAAGGTCTGTGACCTGAGGGACTTCTCCCCAGGAATCGGTGACACGGACATGTGTCATGTGGGCTGGGGGGTGCTGAGTAGAAAAGCTGGACTCAGAAGGCAGCACCAGGCAAAGTAAGGACGTGGTTTATTAAGTCCCTGACTCTTGACTCTGCTCACGTAGGGATTTACAGACACGATTGAAGGGCCTGGCTCTCTGGCTGTGGCAGCACTTAGGAAGAAACCAGGTTCAGCAATGTGAGCTTCCACCTGACAGGCTCAGCCATGTGAGTGTCTCAGGAAACTGCAGACCTGCAACCTTCTGTCTCCAGAATGCTCCAGAGTCTGCCCAAAATACCTTTAAAAGTGGCCGAGTGCAGTGACTCAGGCCTGTATCCCAACACTTTGGGAGGTTGAGGCAGCAGGTTCTCTTGATGTCAAAAGTTCAAGACTAGCCTCGTCAACATGGCAAAAATCTGTCTCTACTAAAATACAAAAATTAGCCAGATGTGGTGATACATGCTTGTAGTCCCAGCTACTCGAGAGGCTGAGGCAGGAGAATCGCTTGAACCTGGGAGATGGAGGTTGCAGTGAGCTGAGATCATGCCACTTTACTCCAGCCTGGACAACAAGAGTGAAACTCCATCTCAAACAAAACAAACAAACAAACAAAAATATCTTCAAAAGCATTTGATTTTTAAGAATGGGGTCAAAAGGGGACCCCTTTATAGACTCCAGTGAGGCAGTTTATTTTTTAATAAAATTTACCTTCCATATAATTTGCAAACCATTTTCTACCTACAGTGAGAGTTCAAAGCAGAGGGTTCATGAAAACCCCATAAAATGTTGGAGACATTTACAAAGTTGTCAAACTCAACGCATGTTACTCAGTCAATTCTCATAATCTGCCCATCTTGAGGCAGGAGAATAGCAGAGGAAGTTGGTTCTGAATGGGACCCCGTTGGACGTAAGCTATTTAAACAGAATATGAATGATAACAAAAGAAGAACATACAGGATACAAAGAAAGTCAGCAATAAGGGACAAGAAGGAAAAGGCAGGAAGAGCAATTCGCTTATGAGAGATAAAGTTGAGTGAGTGAGAAAAAGAGAGAATCGCTTGAGCCCGAGAGGTGGAGATTGTGCTACTTAATACACTCCTGCCTGGGCAATAGAGTGAGACTCAATGTCAAAAAACAAAACAAAAAGCAAACAAAAACCAGATTATTCTTAAAAATATAAATGTAGGAATTTCAGGTTGTCACTGGCTGATACTGTAAAGTCTAAGGATCTTGGTGTTGCAAATAAAGAATTGGATGTGACACACACAAATAGCAAAGCTGCAAAAGACTTATTAAGCACAGTCCAATTCTGTGAAGGTTCGTTATTCTCCTGCATCAGCCTCAAAAATACTTGGGAATATAGGCGTCCACCACCACACCAGGCTAATTTTTATATTATTGGTAGAGACAGGTTTCACCATGTTGGCCAGGCTGGTCTTAAACTCTTGGTCCCAAGTGATCTGCCTGCCTCGGCCTCCCAAAATTCTGGTATTACAGGTGTGAGCCATCGTGCCTGGCTGAATAATCTGTTTGATAGATTTGCAGTATACAATGAAATATTCTTTTTTACAAAAGTGCACGAATGACTGCTAAATCATTGCAAATGCCACCATTTTTGAATTGAAACTCACTTAAGAAAAATCTGTTAAGAATAGGGCCAGGTGCGGTGGCTCACGCCTGTAATCCCAGCACTTTGGGAGACCGAGGCAGGTGGATCACAAAGTCAAGAGATCGAGACCATCCTGGTCAACATGGTGAAACCCTGTCTCTACTAAAAAAAAAAATACAAAAAATTAGCTGGGCATGGTGGCGCGTGCCTGTAATCCCAGCTACTCAGGAGGCTGAGGCAAGAGAATTGCCTGAACCCAGGAGGCGGAGGTTGCGGTGAGCCGAGATCGCACCATTGCACTCCAGCCTGGGTAACAAGAGTGAAACTCCGTCTCAAAAACAAAACAAAACAAAAAAAAAGAATAAATATAAGATGTCACAGAATTTCAGAGTTCAGACAATGATTTGTAGAGAAAGTAAGATTAGGCAGACATCTGAAGAAAGAGTGGTTGGAAATCAGGGAGTAAACAATGTCTTACAGCATGAAAATTCCAATGGACAAAAGCCATCTTTGCAAAGGTTCCCTGTCAAAGGAATTCCCTGTGCTGAGTGTGGATTAGAGGTGAAGGGTGAGATGGCGATTAGGTGGGGCCCAGACTGTCAGGCCCTTTGGGAACATCATAAGGCGCTTGCTTTTTTTCAAGAGCTGTAAAAGTGGCTCCAGTGTATGAAGGAGCGTGATTAAAATTGCAATTTGGAAAAAGATCACATGCAGAGAGTGTAAAGGCGTGAGGTAGAGTGAAGTGGAGCAAATCACTGAAGGGGTCATGAGGTGCAGGCGGGTGGAGACCATCACGTGGAAAATCCACTCAGGTAGGACCTGGGATCTGCCTCAGGGTGGGGGTGGGCTGAAGCATGGGAGAAAGAGGGGTTCATTCCAATGGCTGCTGGGCCTACCCTGTGGGGTTTAAACAGGAAAAGGCGTCAGCAGATGCTGAGAGGCCAGGACCCCCCATTGGGCCCTTCTGCCTCCTGGCCTTGGGGCTTCCTGTTTCACTGCGGCTGTCCCGGGTTCTCTTTTCCTCCCAAGGTTTCCTTGTACCCAGGTCATCTCTTGGAGACAATGATTCCTGGAACGTGAACCGTCAAACAGCTGCACAACTTCTCCTTGGCTTCAGACTTTTGAGTTTTGCTTCCTGGGTTCAGGCGGGCCCAGAGTTGTTCTCTATAAACCTCAACTTGCTGGTGGGGAATTCTGCAGCCACTGAAATAGGTTCAACTTGTTGTGAGGGGCAGGGAGCAGGAGGTGGACTCCATCCAGGCCTCCACAACCGAAGGGTAAAGTCCACCATTTTCCTGCAGTGCTAGAAATTGCATCGGAGCTGGTCGGTGTGATGGCTCACTCCACTTTGGGAGCACTTTGGGAGCCGGAGGTGGGCAGATCACGTGAGTTCGGAGTTCTAGACTAGCCTGACCAACAAGGAGCATCCCTGTCTCTACTAAAAAAATACAACATTAGCTGGACATGGTGCTGCATTCCTGTAATCTCAGCTACTTGGGTGGCTGCAGCAGGAGAAAAGCTTGAACCTGAGAGGTGGAGGTTGCAGTGAGCCAAGATTGTGCCGTTGCACTCCAAGCTGGGCAAGAAGAGCAAACCTCCATCTCAAAGAAAAGAAAAGAAAGAGAGAAAGAGAGAGGAAGGAAGGAAGGAAGGCAGGCAGGAAGGAAGGAAGGAAAAGAAAGAAGGAAGAAAGGAAAGAAAGAGAAAGAAAGAAAAAAACAAAAAAGAAAAAAGAAAAAGAAAGAATAAAAGAGAAAGAAAAAAAAGAAAATTGCATCGGAAAAGAGAGTGAAACTGGTGGGCTTCAGCGCACACACAGCTGGGCGAGACCCGAAGAGGCACCATGGAGCCTTTCAGAGCTCCTGTGTCCTCATCTGCAAAGATGGGATTAAAGTGCTTTGAGAAAATCAAGGATTAACAAGATGTAAATTAGGTTACCTACATTCACGTTGCCTGGCTTACTGTCGTAATTCAATCATGAGAGGCTCCTCCTACCCTTAGGACCTCTGAACACCCTCTCGTCCACAGCCTGGCCCCGCCCAGGCAACTCGGGATTGGAGCCGCGCTCCTGTGTGGGTGGGACCATTAGCCCCGCCCTCCTGCTGGTGTATATAAGCCTTGGTCTCAGCGGCAACCTCCCAATCTGATGCGGAAGTGGCTCTCAGGACGCTCTCAGATACCCGTCTGCAAGACTTTTCTGAGTCACCTACCCCAGGTAAGTGGAAAGTGGAACCCTGTGCCTGTAGGAAGCTGGAGCATAGGGAAACCCGTGGCCTCCTAGGCATCTGATCTGCCTGGCAGAAGCCAGCATTTCTAGAAGGAATTCAAAGTCGGGATCCAGTTATTTTATTTTATTTTTTGAGACGGAAACTCGCTCTGTCACCTAGGCTGGAGTGCAGTGGTGCAATTTCGGGTCACTGCAACCTTTGCCTCCTGGGTTCAAGCGATTCTCTCTCTCAGCCCCCCGAGTAGCTGGGATTACACGCCTGGCTAATTTTTGTATTTTCAGTAGAGATAGGGTTTCACCATGTTGGCCAGGCTAGTCTCAAACTCCTGACCTCAAGTGATCCACCTGTCTCAGCCTCCCAAAGTGCTGGGATTACAGGTGTGATTCACCGTGCCCAGTCGGCATCTGGTTATTTTAAAACACATGCCATTTATTATGGTTCCCAGGGACTGACCAGACAGAATCGTGGTGGGTGGAAGATAGAGGTCACAGTTACTGGGACTGCGGATATCCAAATGGGCAGATTTACAACAGTCGTAGGGTTAGGAGAGCTCATGGTACTGTCCTTTCTCCTCTGTGACACTGTGTCAGGGAGGTGAGTCCTCATGGAGGCCAGGGGACGCTTGGTCAGGAGGAGGTGACACATGAGCTGAGAGCTGGCGGTAGCACAGGAGAGCACTAAGGGATCTGCTTGTACAAAGGTGCTGGGAGAATGTGAGGGAAGGTGGGAGCTGCAGAGAGCTGGGGCCAGGAGACCTGGGTGTGGGCACACTGTCCTCAGATGGGAGCAGCAGGCCTGTCGGTGAGGGGCATGAGCAGAGCCTCAAGCCTGACAGGGGATCAGAGGTGCCCACAGTGAGGGCTGGTGGGGTGGGCAGTCAGGGGCAGGGGCAGGGGCCCTGAGGGACAAGCTGGTAGTTTGTGAAGGATGATATTGGGGATGACCAATGGTGGGCCCCATGACAATGAGATTCCAAGTGTGGGCAGCCCGGGGTATGATATTACACACCACTGAGTATCTTCCTGCTGCTAGGAACATCTCTTGAATTAGTCCTTCCTGGCCGGTCACGTGTCACCAGACCATAAACAGAGGAGCCAGGATTTTGGCCCAGGAAGCCAAGCTCAGCCCCAGCTCTCAACCCATCAGGCTTCCTCTCATTCCTGCTTCCCTGCCCTGTGTCTTCAGTCACTTTAACCTTGCCCGTCAGGTGAGGCACAAAGAATCGTTTCTGCTGTTCTCCACTCCGATGTGTCTGCATTGCGTAAATGATCTGCTTTGCTTTCCTGATTGTCTACTGGTTTCTAGAATTTACATTCTCAGCACCTATGTATGACACTTTCTGTGACACTACTGATCACCAGCACTCTTTACATTTTAACACTTGCAATGTCAGCTTTTGGCCTCTAATCATCAAACCCAGGATGTCTTATGCCCCCAAGGACATTGAGATAATTGAATCATCAGACTCTTTAAGGGCTGGCATCATTTTGATTTATTCTACCTTCTAGTGGGTAGCTGTTCGCCCATCCTAATTTAAACATCAGGGTTGCAACCATGACACACCCTCTGTAGAGTGCTCTGAATTTTCCCCACACTTGAAAGGCCACTGAAAGCTCTGTCAGCCTCTCGGCCTTTCATCTTCCATTTCAGAATCAGTACCTGTTTCTAACAGTAAGCTGCAGTCCTACTCAAAATCTTCCTCCTACAAATCCTTTAGTAGATGGTAGCTCCCAGATGACTTCAAAGACGAGTTGTGTGTCTGTAAGTGTGTGTTTCCCAGCTTCATTCCACACTGGAATCCTAATCTCCAATTTCATTCTGAGCATCATGGGAAAACTCAGTTTTCTTACTTGACAGGGTCTTCATGGTCAATCAAATCTCATTAAACCTCCAGCCATCTATGTGCACAGTTGGCACGTGCAGCAGGTGAGAGGCTCAGAACACCAGTACACATCGGGTTACTATGAATCCAGCACCATCAGAAATATCTGTGGTTTAACCCTAAAAGTGCCAGATGCTATTGTAGGTTTTTCACAGAATTGCAATGATTGAAGTTTCCATTTTTATCCTTCTGTAGTTGATTCTCCTAGAGTCCAGTAGGTTAAGTAACTTTCCCCAGATCCCACACAGAGCGTGTGACTAGGTCTGGAATCAATCTCAGACACAGAGCATCTGGTCCCAAAGACCTTGCCCTTTCCACAGAACCATAGAGCTCCATGTGGTTGATTTGGATGTGGGGGCTGGGGGCGGAAAGAAGAATCATTGATTGCCTCAAACGTGGGAGTGAGCAGGGTATTGGAGGAAGGAAGGTCTGCTCCAAGGTGGGCTTCCCGCAGCAGGATGGGCTCTGTGGGTACCAGGAAAATGTCGGCCTTTTCTAAATGAAGGAATTCCTTCTTGTCCCCAGGACCTCACAGGCACTTTAGAGTCGTGTCGTCTTTGTGACCCAGACAATTGCTGAGCTCGGCTTCAAATTCTCTCTCCTTCACAGCTACTCGCCCCACTACTCTGTGACCTGCCACAAAGCTGCTCTCAGCTGCTGAGGCTGGTGGCCCCAGAGGACGTCAAGGACAATCTTCAACTGACAGGAACACCTTCAGGACAGAAAGGTCAGGGAGATCTGAAAGCAGAGCAGCTTCTCTGTCCAGATCTTCATCCACAGCCCAATGGCGGAGGCAGCAGCCCTGGCAAGACTCCAGGAAGAGGCCAAGTGCTCCATCTGTTTGGACGGCCTCAGCAATCCCATCACCATCGAATGTGGGCACAACTTCTGTCGTTCCTGCATCCAGCAGTCCTGGATGGATCTGCAGGAATTGTTCCCTTGCCCTCTCTGTCGTCACCAATGCCCAGAGAGGCACTTCAGGAACAACACCCAGATGGGACGGATGATGGACATTGCCAAGCTACTCCAGAGAGCCAGTGAAGGCGGGCAGGCAGAGACGCCCCTGTGCAAGAAGCACAACCAGCCCCTGAGCGTTTTCTGCGAGGAGGACCTGGTGGTGCTGTGTCCCCTGTGCACTCAGCCCCCTGACCACCAGGGCCACCACGTGAGGCCTATAGCGGAGGCTGCCTCTCATCACAGACAAAGGCTCCGCAGTTACATCCAGCCCCTGAAGAGGCGGGTGGCTGAAGTTAGGAAGCTGCGAGCCACCCAGGGCAGAAAATTGCTGGAGCTGAGAGAGAAGATGGAAAGTCAAAGGCAGGAATTATCCTCAGAATTGAATCTCTTGATAAAGTTTGTAGACCGTCAGCAACAGGCCGCCCTCTCCAGGTTAGATGAAGAAGAAGAGGATATTGAGAAGAAACTCCATGCAAACATGAGGGCATTTTCAGAACACATTTCCACCGTGGAAAGTCTACTCACGCAGGTGGCAGAGACGAGCGTGATGGCAGACGTGAACCTGCTGGTGGATGTCAGGAGCGTCCTGCCCAGGTGTGACGGCCTGCAGTCCCCGGCTGTCCACCCCGTGCAGCCTCAGAAGGAAGAATTCAGGCTTCCCCCACTGTACTCGGCTTTTCAGAAAATCATACAGAAGTTTAGAGAAGACGTTACTCTGGATCCCGAAACTGCACATCCTCATCTGCGTGTCTCTGAGGATAAGAAATGTGTGACATTTGTTAAGAAAAGTCAGAGAGTTCGCTGGAATCCAAAGAGATTTTTGTGCCATCCCGTGGTCCTGGGTTCTGAGGGGTTCACCTGTGGCCGGCATTACTGGGAGGTGCAAGTGGATGACAAGCCCACGTGGGCTGTGGGGGTGTGTAAGGACTCCCTGCCCAGGAAGAAGAAGGAAGAATGGCCCCTGTCAGGACAGAGCATGCGCTGGGCTATCCTGCTGCAGAAGGGTGAGTATGTGGCCCGAGGTGCTGCCACTGTCTACCTTCCCCTGAAGGAGAAGCCCAGAGGAATTGGCGTTTATCTGGACTATGAGTTGGGTGAGATCTCCTTTTACAATTTGAATGACAGGTCTCACATCCATTCCTTCACTGATACATTTTCAGAAGTACTAAAGCCTTATTTCTGTATGGGGCATGATTCAAAACCTCTTAGAATCTGCCCAGCGACTGATTACGATGAATGAACTGTGACAATGCTTCATTTGCTTCCATCTGTCCTATGAACAAAGGGTGAGTTTTATACAACCATTAGTGAATGTAGCACCCACACGTTTTATAAAATACTTTTATAGGTTTAGTTTTCTTTTTTCTTTTCAAAAATTATGCTGTTTCAGCCGGGCGCAGTAGGTCACACCTGTAATTCTAGCACTTTGGGAGTTGAGGCAGGTGAATCATCTGAGGTGAGGTGTTTGAGACCAACCTGGCCAACATGGTGAAACCCTGTCTCTACTAAAAATACAAAAATTAGTGGGGTGTGGTGGCACATGCCTTTAATCCCAGCTACTCCAGAGGCTGAGGCAGGAGAATCACTCGAACCCAGGAGTTTGAGATTACAGTGAGCCCAGATTGCACCACTGCACTCCAGCCTGGGGGGAAGGGTGACAGAGTGAGACCTTGTCTAAAAAAATTATGTTGTTTCAATTTCAAGGGATGTAGGAACTAACAGTTGTGGGGATTAACTGTAAAGTGTTTCTGGAATTTGGAATTTGGAGTTTATGAAATTGTAATCTCAGAAGTCTGATAGATTTTGTGTACATTTCCATCTTGTCTATATCTCCTCCTGTAACTCTTTCATGTACATTACAAATGGCAGGTAGCAGTGGCAGAGGAGACGTGACTGTGGAGACAGTTCTCTAAAGGTCACCCCCATTTCTGCATCTGCTGAGAGCAAGGCGCTGATTGCTCCGGACTATGTATTCAAAGAGGTTCTTGTGGGAACATGGTTTGAAAAGGCTACTATTGTATGATTCCAACCATATGACATTCTGTAAAAGGGGAAACTCGGAAGACAGCAAAAGAGTCAGTGGTGTCCAGGGGTTGGGGAGAGGGAGGGATGAGTAGGCGGAGCACAGAGATATGTTCAGTTCCGGGAGCCACTCTGTGTGGTGCTATGGTGGCAGATACATGTCATTATGCATTTGTCATCACCAATAGACTGCACACCAGCAAGACTGAACCCTGGTGTAAACTGTGGACTCAAGTGATGCTATTGTGTCAATGGAGGTTCATCAATTGTAACTAACGTACCACTCTGGATGGGATGCTGATAGTGGCAGAGGCTGTGCTTATTTAGAGGGAGGGCATATGTGGCACATCTCTGTACCTTCTGTCCAATCCTGCTGTGAATGTAAAGCTTATTTTGAAAATAAAACATAAAAATAAAAGAAAAAGTGAAAAGCGTACTTCTTGCCTCTGCAAAAGTGTAAAGGATTTTTCTCTGATATTCACTGTGAGAACATGATAGAGTTTCGGAGAGTGAAACGCACAGGAATGTAGGGCTGGCTCACCAATGCCGAGGGCCCCTGGAGGGCAGGTGGGCCTGGACTCAGTAAAGGGGCAGGAACCTTGGGTGAGGTTTGGGGGGGTGGGAGGTGACCTCACTGGACCAGTCAGCCCGTGGGATGATCCTGTGAGGGTGACTCACAACAATCCATGAGGATGACATTGGGGTGGTTTGGGATGCAGGTTGGAGGAAGTGCCGTTTAGATTCATTTTGAAGTGGACTGGCCGGCAGAGCGGATACTGGATGATGAAAGCTCATAAGAGGAAGATGCAGTCCATGTGAGGGAGGCAGGCGGGACAGCTTTGTCTGAGGACAGAGACCACATAACTTTAGAACGCTGAGCCCTGATGCCTGGCCTTCCTCTTGCCACAGACTTCTTTCATCTCAATTTGGAGATTTCTCTGGCCTTTGAAGAAGCAGGGCAAGGAGAAAATGGAGTTGGAGTGGCCAGAGAATGGGGAGAAATTTGTGTCAATTGTGAAAATGAAGAGAGAAAGACAGGAGGAATTTTAGACCTTCACAATGCAGTGAAAGTGAAAGATGAGGTTCAAAAAGGAGATTAAGAGAGAAGCAGCTGGGCGTGGTGGCTCATGCCTGTAATCCCAGCACTTTGGGAGCCCAGGGCAGTTCAATCAGCTGAGCCCAGGAGATTGAGACCAGAATGGGCAACATGGAAAAGGTAGTTTCTACAAAGAACACAAAAATCAGCCGGGCATGGTGTCACACATTTGTAGTCCCAACTAGTAGGGAGGCTTAGGTGAGAGGATGGCTTGATCCTGGGAGGTGGAGGTTGCAGTGAGCTGTGATCACACCATTGCACTCCTGTCTGGAGTGCAATACCCTAGAACGAGACCCTGCCATAAACAACAACAACAAAAATAGATAGAAAAGAAAGGAAGGCAGGAAAGGAGGGAGGAAGGAAAGAATGGAGGAAGAAAGGAAGGCAGGAAGGAAAATAGAAAGAAAGAAATTAGGTAAATCCTTTTGATTGATATACATTCTCTTCATTGCTTTAATATACAGTTGTCCCTTGAAAAACATGAGTTTAAACTACGCAAGTCCACGTTTTGCAGAGTTTCTTCTGCCTCTACCAACCCTGAGACAGCAAGAACAACCCCTCCTCCTCCTCCTCCTCCTCCTGCTCCTCCACCTGCTCTGTGTGAAGAGAATGAGGATGAACACCTTTATGACGATAACTTAAATTAATAAAGAGTAGATATATTTTTATTCCTTGTGATTTTCGTAATAAAGTTTGCCTTTCTTAAGCTTACTTTATTGTGAGAATACAGTACATAATACACAGAACATGAGATGCGTGTTACTCAGCCGTTGATGTTATCAGGAAGCCTTCCGTCAACAGTATGCTATTATTGGTCCAGTTTTTGAGGAGTCAAAGATTGTACACAGAGTGGGGTTTGTCACTGTAATCCCCACATTGTTTAAGTGTCAACTGTATATTGTTATGATTTTCCTTTTTTTTTTTTATGTTGAAGAAGACTGGTTTACTGTCCTGTTAATGTTCCATGACCTGAAATACATTACGTGGACACTAATTTCACAGCTTCTTGATGTCATGACCCTTCCTAAGAAAGATGACTGAAGAGCCCAGCTTGAATCTGAGTAAAGGAAGATTCAGTGCTAAGGGACCAGCAGGTGCCCTGGGACCATCCCTCCCTCTGGAGCTGCTTCTAGAGCTGAGAAGAAGGAAGCAGACACAGGTTTGTGTGGTGACAGCTTACTGAGGACCCTGGGAAGCCATCAGGCTGCTGGTGGGAGGGAGAACTCTGAGGAGGCACCAGCTTCTCACTTTCCATCATTCCTGGAGAATCACATCTATTGAAAGACGTGTCCCCAGACACACCCTCCCTGCAGCATGTCCTTTGACACTGCCCTTGCTGAGCTCCAAGCAGAGGCCAGCTGCCCCATCTGCCTGGATTACCTGACAGACTCAGTCGCCACTGACTATGGCCACAGCTTCTGTCCCTTCTGCATCCACCAGTGCTGGGAAGACGTACAGGACGACTTCCCCGTCTCATCTGCCTCCACTACTGCCCTGACAAGAACCTCAAGAGCAACGCCCAATTACACCACGTGACTGATACTGTTCAGCAGCTTCCCACCACGAGGAATGCCAGGAAAGGGCAAGAAGAGGAGCCCCCGTGTGGGAAGCACAGTCAGCCTCGCTCTGAAACCACCATGACAACCTCAATCTGGTCTTCTTTCCCTGCTGGTGGAAGTAATTTTTGGACTTACTTTGTAGGTACCTCCTCTCCCCATAAACTTCGTTATGTAAATAGTCATCCATTTGGTAATTCCTTGGTGTGTGCATGGCATCAGCAATCTCAATACTGAACCAAATATTATTAAGTGTGGAGGCTCTACACTGTCTGTGGACATTCGCCCCTACTATTGGCATTGTGAGCAGGGTTGTCATGGTGGCGGTTACGACCATGAGGAAATTTCTTTTTATGCTGTGCTCACTGGCTCTGCTCTCGATTATAAGCGTGCACTTCCAGCTCTGCGATTTTGTGCTGCATTTGCTGAGTTCTGGGCATGTATTAGAGAGTGAACTAACCTGTGTCAGAAACCTTTATAATTACTGGTATTTGAGGACAGGAATATGCATTCTGGTACCTCTTATTGTGGCTCTGGGTCGTGCGTCTGAATCCAGACCTATCTCTATTTCTTAGAATGAATTCTGTGTTTAGATTTTTACATACAATGAGACTGCTAGAGGTTCACGAGAAAGATTTTAACCTGTGACCAAGTGACTGTGTGTCTGAAACAGACATTAGCCCCTATACTATACATTACTCAGGGAAGTGATCATGCCTGTTTCATATGTGGGCCCATTGGGAGGTAACTTGTATGCAGCAAGACTACTCACTTTTTAAAGTGTCATCAGTATTTGAAGATTTGAGTTACTGAGGTCCACACTCCTAAATACAGATGCCTCACTAGGACCATACACAATGCCTGCATCTCCTGCTGCTGGTGCCTGTGCCTTTGTCACTCTGAACCTCAGGGTTACAGGAAAAAACACTCAAGTACTTCCTGGCACAGTGAAGGGGTTAGCTTATAAATATGAATAGGATAAAGGGGAAATGCCCTATGAAGTATATACTGTAAACACAAATAAAAGAAAGAAAGTTATAAGAGACAAAGAAGAGCATTATATTACTGATAAAAAGATCTAAGCATCAAAAAGACCTAAAATATAGGTGTATATGTATGTAATCACAGAGCCCTAAAATACATGCCGCAGAAACTGACAGAAGTAAAAGGAGGATAGGCAGTTCAAAAATAAAGGTTTGAGGTCTCACTAGCCTACTTTTAGGAATGGATAGAAATTACGAGAGCAAGAAAACAGAACACATGAACAACATGGAAAATAGCTAGAACTAATAGACATACACATACAGTTCACCCAGCAACAGGCAGACACTCAATCTGTTCAAGTGCACGTGGAGCATTCTTCAAAATACAAAACATCTTAGGATACAAACGAGTGTCAGTAAATTTTAAAGCATGAAATTAGTGCACTTCAGCTTCTGTGATCATAATAGAAGACAAATAAAAATCAGTAAGAGAAGGAATTTTGGCTATTCTAAACTATAGACCGCTTAAACAACAAATTCTTATTCAACAAGTTGATCAAAGTAGAAATCACAAGAGATATTAGAAACTACATTAGTATAAATGAAAACCAAATCACAACATTCCTAAATTTATGGGATGCAGTGAAATCTGCTAAGAGAGAAATTTATGGCTGTACCTTAAAAAAAAATCAAATTAATAGCCTAAATTTAAATCTTGATGCATTAGGGAAAGAAGAGCAAACTCTAATCAAAGTAAGCAGAATAATGAGATAATGAAGATTAGAACAGAGATAAATGAAATAGAGAATAGAAAAATAATAAGAGAATCAATGATATCAAAAGATGGTTTTTGAGATCAACAAAATTGAGAAAGCTTGAGGTCAACTGAGGAAAAAGATAAAAATCAATCCCCCCCATAACAATCCATAGAGACGACCCAATTTGGTAAAATCAGAAATAGAAGTTTGCACGTTACTACTGACCTTACAGAAATAAAAAGAGTTATAGGAAATGATTCCTAACAATCGTATGCCAACAAATTAGATACTAAAATTATGCAAACTAACAAAAATGACTCAAGAAGAGTAGACAATGTCAATAGATATATAAGAAACGTGAAGGTGAATTTTATGTGTCACCTTGACTGGGCCACAGGACTCCCAGATATCTGGACAAGAAGTATTGTGGGTGTTTCTGCTGGGGTGTTTTTGGATAAAATTAATATGTAAATAGGCAGACCACATAAAGTAGATTGCACTGCCTATTGTGGGTGGGCCTAATCGAATCAGTCAAAAGCCTGAATGGAACAAAAGCATTAACCTGTCTTTGCATAAGAAAGAACTATTCCTGTCCGACTGCCTTCAACCGGGATGACTGAGTGTTTCTTGAGTTTGCACTCTGAAAGTTCAGCTCTTCCTGAATCTCAAGCCTGCTAGTCTTTGAACTAGAACCAAACCTCAGCTCTCAGGCTTCTCAGGTCTTCAGACTGAAAGGAGCAGCACACCTTCAGTTCTCCTGGGTTTTCAACTTGTTGACTCACCATGAAGATCTAGGGACTTGTCAGCCTCCATAATCATGTGAGCCAGCTCCTTATAGGAAATCACTCTCTTGGCCGGACAGCATTGATCATGACTGTAATCCCAGCACTTTGGGTGGCTGAGGTGGGTGGATCACTTGAGGTCAGGAGTTAGAAACCAGCCTGGCCAAGATGGTGACATCCCATCTGTACTAAAAAAATATAGAAATTAGCTGGGTGTGATAGGGTGCACCTGTAATCCCAGCTACTCGGGAGGCTGACGGAGGGGAATTGCTTAAACCCACAAGGCAGAGGTTGAGGTGAGCTGAGATCATGCTACTGCACTCCAGCATAGGTGACACAGCAAGACTCTGTCTCAAAAAAAGAAACAAAATCACTCTCTCTCACTCTTCCTATCTTAATTTCTCTCTCTCTCTCTCTCTCTCTATATATATATGTGTATATATATATATACATGAGTATATATATAGATAATATATAAAATGCATATGCTATTATTGGTTCTGAGTCTCTGGAAAACCATGACTAATATACAAGCACAGAGGTTTACTCACTAATTTTTAAAAATCCCATTGAAAAAAGAACAAACAGATTGCTTTCCTAGTGGATTACACCTGACATTGAATGAATTGAAATCAATTCATCTCAAACTCTTACAAAACAGAAGAGGAGGAAACACTTTCTAACTCATTCTATGAGCCTAAATCACCCTGATACGAAAGCCAGACCAATGAACTACAGGAAAAGACACCTAGAGACTAACACTCCTTATGGATACAGATGGGAACATTCTCATAAGATTCTAGTAAACTGAACCCAACAGCATGTTAAGGAACTTATACACCAGGACAAAATGGTATTTATTCCAGGAGTGCAAGAATAGTTCATCACACAAAAATCATTCTTTGTAAAATACCACATTAGCAAATTGAAGGAGAAAAACACGACCATCTTAATTGACAAAAAAGTAGCTGACAAAATCCAATATCATTTTATCATAAAAACATTCAGCAGGCTTGTCCAAGTGCAGTATTGCTTATAATCAATTGATCACCACCAGTTATAGAATGTCTTCCATCTTCTCCAATCCAGCTGGTTCATGTGACTAGCCTTAATTAATACAAATTAAATCAACAAAAATTTAAAAGATACTCAATGAAGTTGGAATACACAGCCATTTATGAAACACTGACTGTTAACATAATTTTCAATGGTCAAAGAATTAAAGATTTTTTCCTAAGATGAAGAACAATAAAACAAAAATGCCTGCTTTTGACCCTACTGTTCAACAATATAGTGGAAGTTTTTGACAGAGAAACTGGGCAAGAAAAACAAAAGAAATCCCAAATTGGAAAGAAATATATAAAACCATCTCTGTCAACAGATGAGTATTCAGATGATCCTAAATGTAAAAACTCCTAAAGGATACACACACACACACACACACACACACAAGCACACACACATACTCAAGTTAATAAGTGAATTCAGCAAAATTTTAGGAGGCAAGAACCAAATTCAAGAATTATTTGTATTTTTTACAAGTTAATTAATTAACTTATTTTTAGAGACAGGGTCTCTATGCTGCCCAGGCTGGAATGCAGTGGCTATTCACATGCACAATCCCACTACTGATCGGCACCGGAGTTTTGACCTTCTCCGTTTCCAACAAAGACTGGTTCCCCGCTCCTTAGGCAACCTAGTGGTACCCTGCTCCTGTGAGGTCACCATATTGATGCTGAACTTAGTGCAGACACCTGATCGGCATAGCGCACTACAGCCCAGAACTCCTGGGCTCAAGCGATCCTCCCACCTCAGCCTCCCAAGTAGCTGGGATGACAGGCACGCACGACTGTGCCCTGCCATTTGTATTTTTTATATACTAGCAATAAAGAATCCTAAGAAGAAATTCAGAAAATGATTCCAGTTACAATAGCACTAACAATAATGAAATATTTAGAAACAAATTTAACCGAGGAGGCATGTTGAAAAACCACATAACATCGGTAAAATAAATATCAGACTTAACTACAGAAAAATATATTCTGCCTTTATACATTAGAAGCTACTGTCAAGATGACAGCAATACACAAAACAACCTACAGGTTCAGTGCAGTCCTTACTAACACCCTACTGGCTTATTTTTTCTTAATAAATAGAGAAGCTTATCTTAAAATATATATGGAATGACATTAGATCCTTAATAAACAAACACTATTGAAAAAGAAAAACAAAATAGGAAGACTCACAGTTTCCAATTTCAAAACTCACTACAAATCTGCAATAAGATGTAAATTACCCATTTACACACTCTTTAAAAAAATCATAATTTCTCCCAAATGCTTGTTTCTCTTATAATAGTGCACACTGGCTTAGTTATATTTTAAAATTGAGAACTGTGTTGAGGTCGATACTGAAAGGATCTCACCTCTACTCTTTAGAACAACCACAGTTAATAACTTGATCTATGCTTTTTCACCATAGCATACTGAACATAACACATACTAAATATATTTACGTGCATATCTCTATATATAAGTAAATAGGGTGTATATGTAATTTGCATTTCAGTCAAATGCCAATTGGTTGAATTTTACAGTTAATATTTGGCTGAAGTTGAGGACAAAGCCAACTATCAACATAATAGAAGAAACTTGTGTGCTCCAAGAATAAATCTCAGATTTTAACAAAAAATTGATTATAAATAATAACTTTTTTAAAAATAGTCATCAGATTTTATATGAATAATGTGCTACTGCAGGAACAATACTTTCACAGCACCGTCATCTGCTAGACTCCTCCTGTTGTCACTCGATTATTTATAAAATATTAAAGCAGATCCTCACTCTAACCCTAAATTGGTGAAACAACAGGACTTTCTGTGATTCATTGTATTGAGCTGAGCCAGGGTCCAAACAGAAAAGCACAGTAAAATATGGATTTAAGGAAAGTTTAATAAAGGGACTGTTTGCAAAACTATAGGTAGACTTCAGGGAATCCCAGTAAGGAGCTAAGGTTCCCTCTGAGGCCCTGTTCCCATATGGGGCCTTTCCTAGCCCCAACCCCTACGTCATTACTAGTGATTGAAACCACAACTGTTACTAGTGGAGTTCAGGTGGTTGTTTAGGTGACAGCCCATGTCTTGTGTAGACTGACTGGGCCGTCCCTCATCACAGAGCATAGTTCTAAATTCCCATTCTAGTTTTTTAGAGAAGGAGAAAGAGACTACATAATTATTTTATCCAGCAATTTGCTTTTAAGAGAACTAGAAAGTTATGATTGTCTCCCACCTTTTAAAAAGAGAAAAACTTCCAAATGTCATCACAAACTTTCCATGAAATCACAGACCCGCAGTTGAGAAATCCCAGCTTCTCCACCTCCATGCTGGCTGTTCTGTATGTGCAGTGAGATTAGGAGTCAGCTTCCACTGAGCCGCACCACAAGTTTTCTTGAGCTTGACTTTCATTTTTTTTTTTTTTAAACGGAGTTTCACTCTTGTTACCCAGGCTGGAGTGCAATGGCGCGATCTCGGCTCACCGCAACCTCCGCCTCCTGGGTTCAGGCAATTCTCCTGCCTCAGCCTCCTGAGTAGCTGGGATTGCAGACACGCGCCACCATGGCCGGCTAATTTTTTTTTATATTTTTAGTAGAGACGGGGTTTCACCATGTTGACCAGGATGGTCTCGATCTCTTGACCAGGATGGTCTTGATCTCTTGACCTTGTGATCCACCCGCCTTGGCCTCCCAAGACTTTCATTTTTATGCATTTTTCCATTTTATTTTTTTATGAAATAATTTACACATTTTCTCTATAGGTTTGCAAAATAAAAAAGAGACAGATCAGGTGGGGTGGCTCCCATGTGTACTGTCATCCAGGCTGGGGTGCAGTGGCGCAGTCTCGGCTCACTGCAACCTCTGCCTCTTGGGTTCAAGCAATTCTTCTGCCTCAGCCTTTCAGGTAGTTGGGATTATAGGCACCTGCCACCATGCCCAGCTAATATTTTGTATTTTTTAAATAGAGACAGGTTATTTGCCAGGATGGTCTCAAACTCCTGACCTCATGAGGCGCCCCCCTTGGCCTCCCAAAATGCTAGGATTACAGGTGTGAGCCACCATGTCTGGCCTACAATTTTTTTTTCTTAGCTTAGCCAGCTGTGGTCACAGAAGCTTGTATTCCTAGCTACTAGAAAGGTTGAGGCCACAGATTCACTTGAACTCAGCAGCTTGAGGTTGCTGTGAGCTATGATCATGCCACTGCACTCTAGTCTGGGTAACAGAACAAGACCCTGTCTCAGAAAAAAAAAAAAAATTCTTTAACATGATACATAACAGCAAAAAGTAAATCCATGTATTTTTTGAGTGAGTAATTGAATCTAGATGGCAGGGTACTATGGAAAAGAAATCCAGATGAATACAAAGCACATTTCCAACAGTTTACTTTGGGGAAGTAGCTGATGGGGTAGGTGAAAAGTGAGTGGCAAGATATATGAATGCTGAATGCTGTGGCTTCTGTTTCTTCTTCTTCATTTTTTTTTTTTTTTTTTTTTGAGACAGGGTTTGTCACTCAGGCTAGAGTACAATGATGGAACCATGGCTTACTGAAGCTTCGAACTCTGGTTCTCAAGAGATCTTTCCACCTAAGCCTCCTGAGTAGCTGGGTCTTCAGATGTGCACACCATCACACTCGGCTGTTAATTTGTTACTGATGCTTTTTTACATTACACGTTGCCATATTATATGCAATTATTACTGTTTTATTGTATTACTTCTGTAGCACACATTTGCACAGAGATTTTTAAATTATGAACAAGACTTATCTAAAATTTGTGCGCTTAAAGGTTACACTATAGCATGACTATAATCCAGGTAATACAAAACATGTTTTCTAATCACTGCTTTGTTTTAGTATAAATGACATAGCAAATAGATTAGTATTATGAGTTTTTAGTTAGACGGCAGGTTTCTAAAGTACATAATTCCTGCACTCGCTTGTTACTCTGAAGATTGTAGTCTCATCCCCTAATTTTATTTGCTTATTTTTGGACTATGAATAATGTTATTTATAGAGTAACTATTATGTAGCAATCACTATACCAAGATTTCTTGGACAAGCCTGGTCAGTGTAGCAAGACCCTGTCTCTAGTAAAAAAAAAAAAAAAAAAAAAAAAAGGCCAGATTTGGGGTTACGGTCCTATAGTCCTCGCTACTTGGGATGCTGGGGTGAGAAGATCACTTGATCCCAGCAGGTCAATGCTGCAGAGTGTAGATCACCCCACTGCACTCCAGCCTAAGTAGCAGAGTAAGACCTTGTCTCTAAAATCAAAAACAAAAAATGAAACAAAACAAGTCAACACGTCCAGTTAATTTTTATATTTTTAGTAGAGACGAGGTTTCTTCATGTTGGTTAGTTAAGCTGGTCTCAAATTCCTGATCTCAGGTGATCCCCACTGCCTCCGCCTCCCAAAGTGCTGTGATTACAGGCAGGAGCCACTGCGCCCAGCCGGTGATTGGATTTATTAATGAAAAGATCCCAGAAGATCAGGGCTGAAGGTCAAGATTCAGCAGCTGTTAACACCTAGCTGACAGCTGAAAGGGAAACTCCCTACAGGGTTTGAAGGTGACTCTGGCCAGGTAGGGACCCAAAGAGTGAACTGGGAAGTTGGGTGTGTCCGGTCTTCTGAGATGGCTGAGAAAACGCATCTGCTCCCAGGGAAGGGAGGGGCTGTCCGCCCCAGGAGCCGCCTGTCCCGGCGCAGCGCCCCTGCCACGCAGACAGGAGCGCCGCTCCCCACCGGGAGCAGAGCTTCCTGGAGCCCAGCGAAGCCAGCGAGCGCCGGGGAGAAGGGAGCGCGGGTGGACTCCAAAAGGCGACAGCACCAGCCGCGGCTCGGATTGGGGGAACCTGGCGAAGGCGCCTCCCCACGGTCTCGGGATGGAGTCCAAGGAGTATCCAGGAAAACGGGAACGTAGTCAGGGTCGCGGTGGCCAAGAATCTGCCTTTGAGTTCGCCGCAGGGGCCTGGGATTGCTCCTCACAGATGACCTGCATTTTAAGAGGGATGTTGACAGCGATAATATCTACATTAAAAACAGCAACGACAAAACAAAAACAAAGATCTTCAGTAAGCAACTTTGCATGGTAAAGAACTAGAAAAAAAGAACAGCTAAGCTCAAAGTTAACAGAAGGGAGAAAATATCGGATTACAAGAGAAACAAATAAAATAGGAAATGGAAAAGCAATAGAGAAAAAAACAAAGATTTGCATTTTTAAAAAGATAAAATTGATAAACAGGCTGACTAACGAAGAAAAAAGAAAGCATGCAAATAAATATAATAAGAAATAATAGATGATATTACAGCTGATGTCATATAAATAAAATGGGTTATAAGAAACTCGTATAAAATTATACTGCAAACAGACTGGAGAAGCAAGAGGAAATAGGTACGGTCCTGCAAACATACACCTTATTGAGACAAAATCATAAGGAAATAGAAAGTCTGAACAGATTTGAAACTAGGATGGAAACGAAATCAGTACTCAAAATTACCTCCCCACAAAGAAAAACCCAGAAACAAGTCTTCATTGATTAATTTTGCCTAATATTTAAAGAACAATTCATTGCAAACTTTCTCAATCTTTTTTTATTCTTATTTTTTAAACTTTTTTTTTAAACCACCACTTGTCAGCAGGAAACTTCTCAGTCTTTTAAAAAATTGAAGAGAAGCCAGGCGCGGTGTCTCACGCCTCTAATGCCAGCACTTTGGGAGGCCGAGGTGTGTGGTTCACGAGGTCAGGAGTTTAAGACCAGTCTGGCCAGTATGATAACATGAGTCTCTACTAAAAATTAAAAAAAAAAATGGCCAGGTGTGGTGTCAGCTGCCTGTACTCCCAGCTACTCGGGAGGCTTAGGCAGGAGAATTGCTTGAACCCGGGACACAGAGGTTACAGTGAGCCAAGATTGCACCTTAGCACTCCAGCCTGGGTGACAGAGCCAGACTCCATCACAAAAAAAAAAAAAAAAAAAAATTGGAAGAGAGGGCAATATTCTAACTCCTTTTACGAGGCCAGTGCTGCACTTATAACAAATCAAGACAAAGGCATCAAAAAAAAAAAAAAAAAAAAAAGAACTACAGGCCAATATTCCTGAAAAACACAGATGCAAAAATCCTCAACAAACTACTATGGAACCAAATCTAACACTATATTAAAAGGATCATCTGCTATGATTAAGTGGGATTTATTCTCAAAGTGATTCAACATATGACAAATCACGTGATACACTGCTTTCATAGACTAAAAAAAAAAGGTCATCTCAATTGATGCAGAAACATCTGACAAAATTCAATACACATTTTATGATAGCAACTCTAAAAGACCTATGTATAGAAAAAATATACATCATACTCAATGGTGGGAAATTGAAAGCTTTTCTCTAAGATTCAGAAGAAGACAAGAATGCCCACTCACCACTGCTGTTCAGTATAGTACTGGAAGGTCTAATCAGTGCAATTAAGCAAGACAAAAGTAACAAAAGGCATGCAAATCAGAAAGAAAGCAGAAAAATTGTCCTTGTTTGAAGGTTATATTATATATTAAAGAACTCTGAAGATATTTTAAGAAGTCTATTAGAACTAATAAATAAATTTAATCATGTTGAGGACACAATATCAACATACAAAAATCAGTTGCATTTCTGTATACTAACTATGTGAAAAGTAAATTAGAAAAACAATTCCATTTATATTACTATCATAACAAATAAAATATTTAGAAGTAAACTTAAGGAGGTGAAACATTTGTAAAATGAAAACTACAAAATATTGATTAAAAAATTTACACAAATAGTGCTCACTTCAGCAGCACATATACTAAAACTGGAATGATACAGAGAAGATTAGCATGGCGCCTGCACAAGGATGACATGCAAATTCGTGAAGATTTCCATTCTATATTATTTAAAAAAAATTTACACAAGGATCACAAAAAAGTGGAAATATATTTCATGTTCATGGAGTGGAAGAATTACTCTTGTTAAAATGTCCATACTACCCGAAGTAACCTACAGATTCAGTACAATTTCTATCAAAATCCTAATAACAGTTTTACAAAAATAGAAAAAAAACCTCAAAATTTACATGGAACTAACCACAAAAAATGTAAATAACCAAGTCAGTCTTGAGACAGAAAAACAAAGCTGGAGGTATCACAATTCCAGATATAACAATATATGACAAAACCACAGTAATCAAAACATTATGGGACTGGAATACAGGCAGACATGTTGACCAATAAAACAGGATAGTAAGCCCAGAAATAAGTTCATGCACATATATTCAACCAATTTTTGACAAGGGTGTGAAGAATATGTAATTGGGAAAGGTTTGTGTCTTCAATAAATGGTGTTGAGAAAACAGGATATCCACATGCAAAAGCTTGAAATTGAGCCCTTGTCTTCTACCACATACACATTTACTCAAAATGGATTAAACACTTTAAATATAAGACCCAAGACTGTAAAACTCCTACCAAAGAAAACAATGGTGAAAAGCTTCATGATATTGGTCTTGACAATGATTTTAAGGATAAAAACACAGGCAATGAAAACAAAAATAAACAAGTGGGACTACCTCAAACTAAATCGTTTCTACACAACAAAGGAAAAAAGAGCAGAGCGAAAATCCCATCTATGAATTCAAAGAAAATACTTGCAAACCGTATGTCTCAAAAAGTGTGTAATATGCAAAATACATATTAACAAACTTCTACAACTAGGTAGTTCAAAAAAAAATCTAAAATCTCAATTTCAAATGGACAAAAGACTTTAATAGACATTGTGCCCAAAGGAAATATACACATGGCCAATAGGCATATGAAAGAAGCCACAAATCACTAATCATCAGGAACATGTGCATCAAAACAATCTAAGATAATACCTCACACCTGTCAGGATGGCTACTATCAAATAAAAAACAAAAAACAACAAGTGTTGGTAATAATATGGAAACATTTTAACCCTTGCACACTTTCAATGGGAAAGAAAAATTGTGCAGCTGCTATCAACTGCCATATAATCCAGCAATCTCACTTCTGAATATTTATACAAAAGAATTAAAATTAGGATCTTGAAGAGATATTAGGACTTTCATGTTTATTGCAACACAGCACAGTATCTAAGATGTATGAACAATCTAATTTTCCGTTGAAGATGAGTGGATAAAGAAAATATGACAGATACATATAATGGAATAGTATTCAGCCTTAAAATAGAAGAAAACTGTGTAATATGTGAGAACATGGAGGAATCTTAAGGTCATTAGAATAGGGCAATAAAGCCAGTCACAGAAA
Source organism: Aotus nancymaae (assembly GCF_030222135.1). Classification (NCBI taxonomy): domain Eukaryota; kingdom Metazoa; phylum Chordata; class Mammalia; order Primates; family Aotidae; genus Aotus; species Aotus nancymaae. The sequence continues at coordinate 1,573,712 of NW_026988447.1, read as the reverse complement.
AAAGAAATACTGCTTGTTTCCACTTGTATGGGGTATCTAAAAGAGTTAAATTCACAAAATCTGAGGGGAATGGTGTTTGCCAAGGGTTGGGAGTAGTAGAAATGGAAAGTTACTAATCAACAAGCATTCCATTTTAGATAAACAAGATAGATAATCTCTACAGACCTGCTGTACAACATTGTACCTATGACCAAGTATAGGATATTATACACTTGAAGCCTAGTTGAATGGGTAGGTCTCATGATGTGTTATGAAAAATGTAATTTAAAAATACATGTGTCAGATTTCACCATAATATTACATACAATGGTAAAAAACCTGTAATTTTTTAAACAATCCAACAATTGAAGTAATTCACTGTACAACCACACTTAGAATATTATGCAAACTGTATAATCTCTTCTGCACACTCTCAGACTAGCATTGCAGAAAACAAAATCTGTCTTTCTTTCTTTCTTTCTTTTTTTTGAGATGGAGTCTCGCTCTGTTGCCCTGGCTGGAGTGAAGTGGTGTGATCTTGGCTCACTGCAACCTCTGCCTCTCAGGTTCAAGCAATTCTCTCACATCAGCCTCTTGAGTAGCTGGAATTACAGGCACTTGCCACCATAAATGGCTAATTTTTGTATTTTTATTAGAGACAGGGTCTCACCATGTTGGTCAGGCTGCTCTCAAACTCCTGCCGTCAGGTGATCCACCTGCCTTGACTTCCCAAAGTACTGGAATTATAGACCTGCGCCACCACATCCAGCTGAAAAAAATCTTGCTAATCACCACTACAAGTTCAGGAGGTCCTAAAGCCTACCTTCAGGTTCAATAATTCATGATAAAAGCTTATAAAATTCAGCAAACCTGATTTATCATGATTTAGACTGTTTTGGCTACCATAACAAGACACCATCATTGGGTGGCCTAAAAACTAGAAATTTATTTCTCCATATTATGGACACTAGGAAGTCCAAGATCAAAGTGCCAGCATGATAGGTTTCATTCTGATGCCTTTTCTCTCTTACGTGTGTTCACAGAAAGAGCTCAGGTCTCTCTTCCTCTTCTGATAAAGCCACTAATCCCATCATGGGAGCCCCACCCTCATGAACTCATCTAAACCTAATGACCTCCACAAAGGCGCCATCTTTATATTTTTTCACTGTGCAAGATATAAAGGTGACACTTTTGGGAAGTCATTAAGTTCAGATTAGGACTTAAACATATGAATTTTGAATTTAAGAATGTAAAGAAAATTTGAATTTAAGAATATATTGAATTAAAAAATTATTTTGAATGTAAGAATGTAAGCCCTAAGAATTAGGGTTTAAACATGAATTTTCAAAAATATATTAATTTTGGGGCAGCACACACATTCAGTGCCTGTCATCATGCCCGGATAATTTTTATATTTTTAGTAGAGATGGGGTTTCACCATAACAACTCATAAGTACGGTTTTACACATTGAAATAAGCAACAGGGAAGAATTCTTGGAAGAAAGAGAAGTAAGAAAACCAAGAACCTTTTTCCCTACTTAAACATAAAGTGCACTAACAAAATCTCACCGATAAAACTGTTTTGAACTCGGGAGTGGTGTTTTTTTTTTTTTGCGACAAGGTCTCCCTCTGTCATCACCCAGATTGAGTGCAGTGGCGCTATCTCGGCTCATTGCTACCCCCACTTACCAGGTTCAAGCAGTTCTCCTGCCTCAGCCTGCCGAGTAGCTGGTATTACATGCATGCACCAACACACCTGGCTAATTTTTGTTTTGTATTTTTAGTAGAAACATGGTTTCACCATATTCGACAGCCTGGTCTTGAATGACTGACCTTGTGATCCTCAGGCTTCGGCCTCCCAAAGTGCTGGGATTACAGGCATGAGCCTCTGCACCTGGCCTCTGCAGTCTTTAAGGCTTGCAGATTCCAGGGGAAGTCTTGGAGGATAAATTGCCATTAATGTCAGTCAATTTTAGCCTTTATTTTAGCATCAGCTATGCATGGAAATAATGAGAAACAAAAATGCTACGCAGCCTTTAGAAAACAAATAGTAAAATGACAAAAGTAAATCCCTTCTTATCAGTTATTATTTTAAATGTAAATGACTTAAATTCTTTATTCATAGGCAGATTGGCAGAATTAAGTCTAAAATGATCCACATGTATATGGTCTAAGGGAAATTCACTTTGAATCCAAAGACATAAACAGGATGAAAGTGAATGAGTGAAAAAGGTATTTCATGGAAACAGAAGCCAAAAGAGAGCAGTGGTCATCAGACAAAACAGATGTTACATCTAAAAGGCATTTGCATATCAAATAACAAATGATCCAGCTGGGTGCAGTCGCTCACACCTCTAATCCTAGCCCTTTGGGAGGCCAAGTTGGGTAGATCACGAGGTCAGGAGTTCAAGACCAGCCTGACCAACATGGAGAAATTCCATCTATACTAAAAATACAAAAATTGACTAGGTGTGGTGGTGGGAACCTGTAATTCCAGCTACTTAGGAGGCTAAGGCAAGGCAGGAGAATCTCTTGAACCCAGGAGGTAGAGGTTGCAGTCAGATGAGATCATACCGTTGCTCCCCAGCCTGGGCAACAAGAATGAAACTGTCTCAAAAAAAAAAAAAAATCAAAATTTATGAACACTGACAAAATAGAAGAGATAAAAATTAAAATAACAGTTAAAAATTATTATTATTAATAAATTTTTTGAGATAGAATTTTGTTCTTGTTGCCCAGGCTACAGTGCAGTGGCCTAATCTTGGTTCAATGCAACCTCCACCTCCTGGGCTGAAGTGATTCTCCAGCCTCAGCCTCCCAAGTACCTGTGATTACAGGCACCTGCCACCACACCTGGCTGATGTTTGTATTTTTAGAAGAGATAGAGTTTTGCCATGTTGGCCAGGCTGGTCCGAAACTCCTGACCTCAGGTGATCTGTCCAACTTGGCCTCCCAAATTGCTGGGATTATACGCATGAGCACCTCACCTGACCACTTCCCTGTATAATCTTACTTCTGTCTTCAGAGAGAAACAGGAGAAAAAAAAAAAAAAAACTTTTTCAAACGAATGTATAGATAATTGGCATGTATTTATATTTATAAAATGTATGTTTTATATATTTTTTACACTATATTTACCATATGTGACCCTATTCAAAGTGCTTTAACTCATGAAAACTCATTTAGTCCTCCTAAATCCAAAAAGTAAGTTGAACTATTATTGCCCCATCCTTCCTTTTTATTTAACTGGATGAGAAAGGCAGAAAAGGTAACGGCTAAGGTCACACAGATGGAAGAGGACAGAGCATGGATTTGAACTCCTGGAAGCCTGGTTCTAAAGTGAAGCCTTCACCACCATTCTTTACTTTCTTCCTTCAATCTGCAGAATTACACAGGCACACATGTTTACACACACACATATACACATACATACATATTTCAAACTACCTGCAAAAAGTCTGTCATGTGTCCTTGCAGACCTTTACATATATATATACACACACACACACACACACGTATATATACACACATATATATACACACACACGCACATATATATATGGACAGAAAGAAGGAGAGTAATCTGCTATATCCAGATGGAACAGACACAGAGCATGGCTACAAAGCATCTTAGAATGTGACAGGCATGAAAATATTCCTTGGCTGATGATTGATAAACTTGGCACAGTCTCAGTGGAGGAGTAAGGGTGAAAGCCAGATTTGCTTCTGAACTCTTCTTATAGGGAAGAAGAAAATTCTTAAGAGCAACTGGTCCAGAAGAATAATTAAATTACGGGCCGGGCGTGGTGGCTCACGCCTGTAATCCTAGCACTTTTGGAGGCCAAGGTGGGTGGATCACCTGAGGTCAGGAGTTCAAGACAAACCTGACCATCAGGGTGAAACCCCATCTTAAAAAAAAAAAGAAGAAGAAGAAGAATTAAATTACATCTTTTCAGGTTAATTAGCATCTAGCAGGTGGACCCTATCCTGTTAAATTATCCTGTACCCAGTGAGGTATAGTCAGCCTTGCAGGATTCAGTTTCATATTGATGGGGTTCTTATATTAAGTATTTATTTATTTATCTATCTATCTATCTACTTGGGACCTCAAGAGATCACCCACCTCGGCCTCCCAAAGTGCTGGGACTACAGGCATCGGTCACCATGCCTGGTCTCTTAAGTATTTTTTTTTCTGGGATACATGTGCAGAATGTGCAAATCTGTTACATAGGTATCCATGTGCCATGGTGTTTTGCTACACCTGTCAACCCATCGTCTAGGTTATAATCCCCTCATGCATTCAGTATTTGTCCTAATGCTTTCCATCCTCTCCTGCCCAAACCCCAACAGGCCCTCGTGTGTGTTGCTCCTCCCTGTGTCCATGTATTCTCATTGTTCAACTTCCACTTATATGAATGAGAACATGCAGTGTTTGGTTTTCTGTCCTGTATTAGTTTACTGAGAATGATGATTCTCAGCTTCTTCCGTGTCCCTGCAAATGACATGATCTCATTCTTTTTTATGACTGCATAGTATTCCATGGTGTAAATGTTCCACATTTTCTTCTTCCAGTCTATCACTGATGGGCATTTGGGTTGGTTCCAAGTCTTTGCTATTGTCAATAGTGCTGCATTAGATATAAATATATGTGTGTCTTTATATTAGAAAGGTTTATAATCATTTGAGTATCTTATGTAATTTTTAATGCCACGTACTGTGACAGAGAAAGAAACCACCATACCCAGCTGCATAGTTTCAATTTAAAATACATAATATAAAGGCTGGGCATGGTGACTTACTCCTGTAAGTAATCCCAGCACTTTGGGAGCCTGAGGCAGGTGGATCACTTGAGCCCAGGAGTTTGAGATCAGCGTGGCCAACACAGTGAAACCCCTGTTGTTCGGAAAAGCTGCAAAGGAGAAAGGACTTACAGGGTGCCTACATAAATTGGTTATGAGTAACATATAAACAAGGACCCCAGGGTATGGGAAGCACTTGACCCTGCAAAGCGCTCCCCTCCCTCACCATCTGGGAGGGGACGCGGTGCTGGTGAAGCTTTTAACCAATTTGCAGCCTCACTTGGACCCTCAAGTTTGCTCATATAAATAAAAAATGGTAAGAATCTGAAAAGATAGCCAGGGGAATTAAATGCCAGTTGGGGCCAACTAGGCCCTGATCATGGAGAAGGTCGCCCCAGCTCTCATAAGCTTCACACTGTCCCTGCACCCAGGGTCACAGAGCATGCGCAGGTCCTCACCTCCCACTTCCGGAGGACTCGCCAACCCCCGCACAGGCTGAGCCCCAGGCAGGAAACCGAGCACTTGGTGGGTTGGGGTCCGAGTCCTTCCTCGCCGGTGCTCGGTGAGTCCTGCGGAACCCCTGGGCAGGGCCACTGATCCGTCTGTTCCAGGTGAGCTGGGAGGGCCACAGGAAAGGTCCGGGAGGGCCCTCCATAGGAGGCTTAACAGGGTAGGGGCTTCCTGAACATTCCCTGTGCCTAAACCTCTGAGTGGCAGCCTGCCAACAACTGGATCGCCTTAGTCTCCAGAGAAGGTCTTGCGAAAATTTCAGGATTGTAGAGTTAGAAAGGGGGTGGTGGGCCTGTGTCAATTAAGCTTTAAATGTTATGATCTGAATTAGGGTTTATGAAGTGGCCATGTTATCTTCAAAGAACTAATGTTTGGGTGTGGGGATGGGGAGTTAAAGGAGTGAAGTGGTAGCTGCCAGTTGAGAACCTACCGGCCTCCATCACCTGCACCCCTGACCTATGGAAGCATCCTTTAATCCTCACGAGGGTCATACGGGTACGAATTATCATTTCACCATTGCAGATGAGGCGCTTTAGGTGCAGGCATGTTAAGAATCATCCAGTATGACGATGGTTGAAACTGAGATCTTGGAATCTACCACAGGTTTTGATTCCTCAGACAAGCTAGATACATATTCCCACCAAGAAGCTTGCTGCCTAGTGACGGATTTTTGCACGTTAGGTAAAGAATTGCAGAGTAGCTGTAAAATCACATTATAATTGTGATATGTGACGAGATGGTGAGCTAGGCAAAAAACTTGGACTAGATCTTAATGGATCTTTTTGCTTTGTTTTCCTTCACAAAGTACAGTCTGCCAGCCAGCAGCATCATCTGGAAACTTGGGGAAAAAACCAGATCTACTGAATCAGAAACTGGGGAAGTGGCCCAGACAATCTTTTACCAGCACCTCCAGGTGATTATAATGCAAGATAAGGTTTGCCAACTGCTTCCATAAAGTAATAAAAGACCAGTGGAATGTTTTCAGTTGCAAGATGAAAGAATTATATTTGTATTTGAAAAGATCAATTTAGCTACAGAATTAGGAAGTTGGAGGCACCATTGTGTATGTAGGAAAGAGACCTAGGCGGCTTAAACTAGGGTGGTGATCCTGCCTACAGAGCTGTTTAATGTCCTGATTTTAAATAGTAGCGAAGACTGCTTTGTGTGTGTGCTTGGGGGAAGAGGGGCACAATGATACCTGGAGTGAGTACTTCTGTCCTTTGCACTGTGCGAGAGTCCTTTTTTTTGTATATGTTTCCTTTTCTTCCTTTTTTGTTCTTTTCTTTCTTTCTTATCTTCCTTTTTTTTTTTTTTTTTTGAGACAGAGTTTTGCTCTTGTTGCCCAAGCTGGAGTGCAATGGCGCGATCTCTGCTCACTGCAACCTCCACCTCCCCGGTTCAAGAGATTCTCCTGCCTCAGCCTTGGGAGTAGCTGGGATTACAGCCACTACGCCCGGCTAATTTTTTTCTGTTTTTAATAGAAATGGGGTTTCACCAGACGGGCATGATGGCTCACGCCTCTAATGCCAGTACTTTGGGAGGTCAAGGTGGGTGGATCACGAGGTCAGAAGATGGAAACCATTTTGGCCAACATGGTGAAACCGCGTCTCTACTAAAAATACAAAAATTATCAGGGTGTGGTGGCACGCGCCTGTAGTCCCAGCTACTTCGTAGGCTGTGGAAGGAGAATTGTTTGAATCCGAGACTTAGAGGTTGCAGTGAGCTGAGATTTACTGGTGACAGAGCACGACTGTGTCTCAAAAAAAAAAAAAAAAAAAGAAGCAAGCAAGCAAGAAAGAAAAGAAAAGGGGTCTCACCATGTTATCCAGGTGGGTCTTGAGCTCCTAACCTCAGGTGATCCGCCCACCTCGGCCTCCCTAAATGCTGGGATTACAGGAGTGAGCTATTGCTCCCTGGCCGTTTTTTCAAAACTAAATATTTTCTTTTGATTTTATAATTTTTTCCAATGATGCTTTGCAGTTTACTATGTGTGGGCAAGTTTTTTTTTTTTTTTTTTTTTTTTTTAGAAAGAGTCTTGCTCGGTCGCCCAGGCTAGAGTGCAGTGGCGGGATCTCGGCTCACTGCAATCTCTGCAGCCCGGGCTCAAGCGATTCTCCTGCCTTAGTCTCCCAAGTACTTGGGAATACTGACGCCCGCCACCATACCCAGCTAATTTTTGTATTTTCAGTAGAGACAGGGATTCACCATCTTGGCCAGGCTGATCCTACTGACTTCACGATCCACCCACCTCTGCCTCCCAAAGTTCTGGGATTACAGATATATATATATATATCTGGATTACAGTATGCTCATATATTTTTTTGAGTTTTTTGTGATTTATTTTATTTTATTTTTAAAATTTTTGTAATTGCATTTTAGGTTTTGGGGTACATTTGAAGAACATGCAAGATTGTAAAGTTTCGCTTTTGTCACCCAGGCTGGAGTACAATGGTACAATCTCAGTGCACTGGGACCTCCACCTCCCAGGTTTCAGTGATTCTCCTGCCTCAGCCTTCCAAGTACCAGGGACTACAGGCATGCCACCATGCCTGGCTAATTTTAGTATTTTTAGTAGAGACAGGGTTTCGCCATACTGTCTTGGCTCGTCTTGAACACCTGACCTCAGGTAATCCCTCTGCCATGGCCTCGGAAAGTGCTGGGATTACAAGTATTAGCCACCACACCTGGACATGAAGGATTCTTAAAACTTCTAAAGCCTCAATTTTTCCAATCTCTGAGCGCCCTATGCAACCTCACCCCATTACCGTGCATGTTCGAACTTTCTTGTTCTGCTCGAAAGTACCCATTTGAAAGTATTAGGCAAGTATTGGGAGTCACCATAGCCACACTTAGTGTGGGCAGATGGGAAGAGCGATTTGTAAGAGACAGCATTCTTTATATTTGTTTTCTTTTCTTTGGTAGAAATGGGACTTTGTAGAGATGAGATTTTTCCATGTTGCTCCAGCTGGTCTTGAACTCCTGGGCTCAAGCAATCTGCCCACCTTGGCCTCCCAATGTTCTGGGATTACAGGCCTGAGACACCATTCCTGGCCATGAGTCCATATGAATGCTCATGACCAGTGGATGGAGATTCTGCATCCCAGGAATATGTATTTTCAATTCTTTCCAAAGTTGATTGCGTTAGTGGATGCTGAGCTTGTAGATACGGAGGGCTATTTAAAATAAGGGATGTATTTTAAAATTTGGAAACTTCTGTTTTATTCCACAATTAGTATGGAAAAATTTTCTGAAGCACACCATTACTGCAGTGAGCCTTTGGAAGCTACTACCCTTACTAATCATTTGAGGATTAACAACCTTATAAGAAATAACAGGTTTTAGGTTGAAATGTCAATGTGTTTTTTTATTGAGACGGAGCCTTGCTCTGTTGCCCAGGCTGGAGTGCAGTGGCAAGATCTCCACTCACTGCAACCTCTGTCTTCCAAGTTCAAGTGATTTTTCTGCCACGGCCTTCCAAATAGCTGGAAATACAGGCATACGCCACCATTGCCAGCTAATTTTTTTCTTATTTTTTTTAGAGAAGGAGTTTCACTATGTTGGCCAGGATCTGCCTGCCTCAGCCTCCCAAAGTGCGGGATGACAGGTGTGAGCCACTGCGCCCAGCCTAAAATGTTTCCTTCTTCTTTTTTTTTGAGATGGAGATTTTTTTTTCCTCTGTTGCCCAGGCTGGAGTGCAATGGCACGATTGTGGCTCACTGCAACCTCTGCCTCCCAGGTTCAGGCAGTTCTCCTGCCTCATCTTCCCTAGTAGCTGGGGTTACAAATGCCCACCACCAGGCGTGGCTAATATTTGTATTTTTAGTGGAGACAAGGTTTCACCATGTTGCTCAGGCTGGTCTGGAACTCTTGACCTCAGGTGTTCCACACACTTCGGCCTCCCAAAGTGTTAGAATTACAGACCTGAGCCATCATGCCTGGCCTATGCCAGCTAATTTCTTTATTTTCAGGAGAGATGGGGTTTTACCATGTTGACCGTGCAGGTCTCGAACTCCTGACCTCAAGTGATCCACTGCCTTTCCCTCCCAAAGTGCTGGGATTACAGGTTTGAGCCACCACACCTGGCCCAATATGCTTTGTGTGTTTGTCTTTTTGAGAGAGCATCTCTCTCTGTCACCCAGGCTGGAGTACAGTGGTGCGATCATGGCTCACTGCAACCTCCACCTTCTGGGTTGAAATGATTCTCCTTCCTCAGTATCCTGAGTAGCTAGGCTTGCAGGTGTGTACCACCATGCCCTGTTAATGTTTTCATATTTTTTTTTCCACTGTAGTTAAGACTTTCATATGGAATGTTTTAGTATTTTTTGAAGACACAGGGTTTCCTCGTGTTGGTCAGGCAGGTCTCGAACTCCTAACCTCGTGGTCTGCCTACCTTGGCCTCCCAAATTGCTAGGATTACAGGTGTGATCTACCCTGGCAATGTGCTTTATATGTAAGTAAATAGAGATATCTCTATATATGCATGTATTACATGTAATAAATAAAGTACGCTGGGTAAGTTGGCTCATGCCTGTAATAGAAATATGTGGATTCAGCTAAATTTGTGTGACCTCTTGAGAGATTTTCTGAGATAGTCTTATAACACTTTTTATTAAACATGTGTTAAATGCCAAGGACTGTGACAAATGTCTTATGTAATTTATTCATTTATGCTTAAAACCTGAGATAGTGTTATTTCCTACTTTCTGAAAAGCGAAACTCAGAAATTAACTTGACCAAGTACATGTAGGGAGCAAAGTGTTAAGAGTTGGATGAAAACCCAGTTCTGTTGGGTATTGTTAGCTCTCAATTTGTATGTTACCTGTTTTCACCATTGTAGTGCTGGACCAGTAAGTGCATTATTCCCTGTTAAAATATTTGGAGACATTATTAAGTATGAACAACTGAGCATATCAAATATGAAAGACGTAAGGTGGTTTCATATAGAGAGATGCATAGGCTGCTGTGAGAGTCTAAGGAAGGAGCGCTACAACTTAGTGATTGTCATGCCAGTGGCTATGCCAATCAGCGTAATGCTGGATAAGCGTGTTCAAAGTCTTGTGGACTCGGCTTTTACAGCTCTAAGTGAGGATAATAGCTCCTAACTGATGGAGTTGTTCTGATGCTTTGGTTGAACCTGTGACTATATGGAAGATCCTTAACATAGTGCCTGACATATAATAAATTATCCTTGAGAACATGTCTCTTGTGCTGAGTCTCTAGTTGCAAAACAATCCTAGGAAAGAAGTGAGAGTAGGGTAATCTAAGCAGAAAGTGGTTTGTGCAGAAGAGGGAAAGCAAGATACCTATGAAATACGGAGGGCTCTGAATGGTGAGCTCAGGATGAAAAACTTTGTAGTGACTTATGGGGAGTTATTAACAGATTGTAAAGAGGGGAAACATGTAATTTGTTTAAAAAGTGAAGGCCTGAGGTACAAATTAAATGAGGTCAACAAGCAATAGGCATGTCCGGAGCGGTGGCTCTTGCCTGTAATCCCAGCACTTTAGGAGGCCGAGGCAGGCAGATAACCTGTGGTCCAGAGTTCAAGACCAGCCTGAACAACATGGCGAAAACCTGTCTCCACATAATATACAAAATTTAACTGGGTGTGGTGACGTATACCTGTTGTCCCATCTACTCAGGAGGCTGAAGCAGGAGAAGCACTTGAACCCAGGAGATGGAGACTGCAGTGAACCAAGATCCTGCAACTGCACTCCAGCCTGGGCAACAGAGCAAGACTCTACCTGATGAAAAGAAAAGAAGAACCAGTAAAGCAATTGGCAAATCTTGAATTCAGGGTAGTCTAGGACATAGGTGGGGGCAGGGAGCATTCTTCTAGATTGAAAAAGATTTAAAAGAACTAATAAGCAAATGCAATTCATGGCTCTTGTTTGGTTTCAGATTACAGGATATCCAGCAGAAAGTTCCTTTGGCCAAGAAGAATGGCACATATTTGGCTGCCATTTACATCATATATATATATATAAAGACAGAGTTTCACCCTTGTTGCCCAGGCTAGAGTGCAATGGCATGATCTTAGCTCACTGAAACCTCTGACTCCTAGGTTCAAGTGATTCTCCTGCCTCAGCATCTCGGGTAGCTGGAATTACAGGCATGCACCACCACACCGAGCTAATTTTGTATTTTTAGTAGAGATGGAGTTTCTCCATGTTAGTCAGGCTGGGTTAGGTAGCTTGCAAGCTTTGATGGAGGAATCTGACTTGCTTAAAATCAGGTACCTGTAAGTGTCTTGAAAGCAAGCCAGGAAGTTTTGATCCCTTACTTTTATTTTGAAAGTGTCAGACCAACAGAAAGTTTGAAAGGGCGGGTATCCTTATATACTCTTTCCCTGGATTCTCCCCATTGTTAACTTTTTGTTACATTCATGTTTTCTCTGTTTATATATGTTTTTGTTTGTTTGAGACACAGTCTTGCTGTGTCACCCAGGCTGGAGTGCAGTGGTGTCATCTCAACTCACTGCAACCTCCACCTCCCAGGTTCAAGCAATTCTCCTGCCTCAGCCTCCTGAGTAGCTAGGATTAAAGGCATCACCACACCCGGGTAATTTTATATTTTTAGTAGAGACAGGGTATCTCTATGTTTGTCAGGCTGATCTCAGACACCCAACCTCAGGTGATCTGCCCACCTTGGCCTCAAAAAGTGCTAGGATTAAAGATGTGAGCTATCATGCTTGGCTATATATTTTGTTAAATTGTGGAAATATCTGAAAGTTTCAGATTTCCAGATGGCTTCCCACTGTGTATCAATATGTATCTCCTAACAATGAAGCCATTTATTTTTTACTATAATTTTTTTGTACCCAATTTAACACTGGTAGAACATCATGTGAGATAGAGTCCATACTAAGATTCTCACATTTATTTGTTCCCAATTCTCCCTCTCTCTTTCTTTCTTTACTTCCTTCCTTCCTTTCCTTCCTTTCTTCCTTTCTTTCTTTCTTCTCTCTTTTTTTTGATATATAGTTTCACTCTAGTGTCCATGGTGTAGTGCTGTCCTACAATCTCAGCTCACTGCAACCTCTACCTCCCGGGGTCCAGCGAAGTGATTCTCCTGCCTCAGCCTCTCAAGCAGCTGGGATTACATGCACATGCCACCTTGCCCAGCTAATGTTTTGTATTTTTAGTAGAGATGGGGTTGCACCTTGTTGATCAGGCTGGTCTTGAACCCCTGGCTGCAAGGGAGTCACGAGGCTTGGCCCCTCAGTGTTGTGATTACAGGTGTTAGCCACCATACCTGGCCTGTTTCCAGCATTTTTTAGTTTTTTTTTGTTGTTGTTGTTGTTAAATTTCAAGATTTCAGATCCAATCAGGTATCATATGTTGTATTTTTCATGTTTCTTTCCTCTCCTTAAATCTGGAAATCTTTTTTTATGCTTGTTTTTCCTATAATTGACAGTTTTGAAGAATACATACCAGTTGTCTAGTAGGAGTGCTCCACAATCTGAGTTAGAGTAATTTTCTCATGGTTAGCTTGAAAGTCAATTGTTTTTGGAAAGAATATGATATGAGCAATGCTATAAACTTGCCATTGCATTGTATCAGGAAGCACATAAATTTGTTCCACATTTTTAAGATATTGTGTGTGTGTGTGTGTAAGTAATGTACATTGTGAATCTCTGCAACATGAATATCATGTTTTTCCAAGAACATCCACCCAGTGATTTCAGCATTCTTTGATGATTCCTGTGTGAATGTTTAGTACATTTGTGATTATGTAATCAGATTTGTAACGTGGTGTTTTTTCTCACTCATAGGAAGGATTCCTTATCTTGGACCTGAGTCTACTTTCTTGAAGAAAACTTGACTTTATTTCATTAAGTGGGAAGAACAGCAGCCCAGCTAATATGTTGAAATGTGCAATAGGCTGCAGTCTGTGAAGTATTCATGGCCATAGACTCTGAAGCTAAGGAGCTGAGAAGTTTCTAGAAGCTGCCATCAACATGCCAAAGCAGTAAAACTGAAAGCCAATTCAAATTTCAAGGTCTGGGGGAAGATATCTACTGCTTACTGGGACTTGAGGTCTAGAGACCTAGGCCTTATTAAAATAATTACTTTACCTACCATCTTTGTTCAAGGCTCAGTGGCTGACCTCCAAGCAGTGGCTAGCTGTCCCATCTGTCTGGACTACTTGAAAGACCCAGTGACCATCAGTTGTGGGCATAACTTCTGTCTCTCCTGCATCATTAAATCCTGGAAGGATCTAGATGATAGTTTTTCCTGCCCTTTTTGCCACTTTTGCTGTCCAGAAAGGAAATTGACAAGCAATCCTCAGCTGGGTCGTTTGACTGGAATTGCTAAGCACCTCCAGATAAGAAGCAAGAGAAAGCGGCAGGAAGAGAAGCATGTATGTAAGAAGCATAATCAGGTTTTGACCTTTTTCTGTCAGGAAGACCTAGAGCTTTTATGTCCAAGGTGCAGTTTCTCCACTGATCACCGGCTTCACTGTGTTTGGCCCATAAAGAAGGCTGCGTCCTGTCACAGGAAAAAACTGGAGCAGTACAATGTACCATGGAAGGAGGGAGTGGAACTAACTGAAAAAATCATAACTATACAAACCAGAAAATTATTAGAACTGAATAAAAAGGTAAAACATAGGGAAGAAGAAGTCAGGTCTGAATTTGAACAACTGAGATTATTTCTCCAAAATGAGCAAGAGACTGTTCTTGGGCAATTACAAGATGAAGAGATGGATATTTTAGCACAACTAAATGAAAGCCTAAGAAAATTCTCAGATCATACCTCCTCATTAAAATAGCTACTAAAGGAGATAGAGCGCACATATGTGAAGTCAGGACTGGAATTGCTGGCAAATGTTAAGGACATCTATCACAGATACAAAAATTCAAATTCCCTGAACCTTTTTCATTCAGATTAAAAGAATACGGTTACCGTCTGCCTCCACAATATTCTGGCCTATACAAAATTATCAAGCAATTTCAAGTGGATGTAATTCTAGATCCTGAAACAGCACATCGTAAACTTAAAGTCTCAGCAGATAGAAAAGCTGTGCGATATGGAAATACAGTGCAAAACTTACCTCCAAACCCAAGAAGATTTTATCGCCTCCCAGCTGTTGTGGGTTCTAAGGGCTAAAGGGCTATAGTTGTGGCCGGCAGTACTGGGAAGTAGAAGTGAAAGACAAGCCTGAATGGATCCTTGGTGTCTGTAATGACTCTTTCCAGAAGGAGGAAGAGTCGACCAACTTCAGTACAGAATGGATTGTGGGGAATTCGGTGATCTGGTCAGGATAATTACATTGTATTTGGTCATGAGGAAATTAATCTGCTACCAAAAGTAACACCTAGTAAGACTGGTATTTTTTTAGATTATGAAATGAATGAGGTTTCCTTTTATAATTTGAATGCTAAATCTCTATGGTATACCTTTAATGATGATTTTACAGGATGACTTTGGCCTTATTTTTATACTGGAATGGACTCAAAACCTCTTAAAATTTCTAGAGTAACAGATTGTGAATAAATAACTATTAGAAAACTGTCATTTTCTGACACCTAGCAAACATAATAGAGTCAGTGAATCTAGTTTTGATAATTCTGTATTTTGTCCTATTTTTCCCACAAAAAAATCCCAGAATTGTTTATATCTCAGTTTCAGCACTAAAAAATGTGATTATAGGACCTACCTTATAACAAATTACGGGGTCAAAGACAAACTACTTTAGAAATCCTAAAATAAGGCCAGGCATAGTGGCTCACACCTGTAATCCAAGGACTTTGGAGGCCAAGGCTGTCGGCCTCCAAGGCGGTCGGATAACCTGAGGTAGGGAGTTCAAGACCAGCCTGACCAACATAGCAAAACCCCATCTTTAAAAAAAAAAAAAAGAAAAAAGTAAATTAAAAAAAAATCCTAAAATAAAATACTAGAAATATATACTACTATAAAGTAATGTATTATGTAAAAAAAAAATTATTACTCCAGTTATTGCCAATAGAAGCCCAATAATGTTTTTTCAGTATTGCCTATGTATTTTTCCTTTAAGAAAGATTGTCTTCATTAATCACTGTGTCATCCATGCTGTAGTGCAATGACGCAATCTCAGCTCACTGCAACCTCTGCCTCCTGGGTTCCAGCGATTCTCCTGCGTCAGCCTTCTGAGTAGCTGGGATTACAGGCACGCACCACCACACCTGGCTAATTTTTGTATTTTGGTAGGGTCGGTGTTTCACCATGTTGATCAGGCTGGTCTTAAATTCCTGACATTGTGATATGCCTGCCTCAGCCTCCCAAAGTGCTGGGATTAGAGGTGTGAGCCACTGTGCCTGGCCAACTTTTTTTTTTAATTAATTTTTTAAATTTCTATTTTGCCTAGGCTGGTCTTGAATGTGTGACCAAGCATTTCTCATACCTTAGCCTCCTAAAGCACTGGGATTAACGGCATGAACCTCCATGCCCAATGCCACTTTTCCCTTTCATCTGTCTACCTCAATATTTCTAAGTAACTTAATTTTTTATTCAGTGTGTCTTTGTCAGGACTACCTTAGTTTTATAGAAAATGAGATGGTAGCTCATGCCTTTAATCCTAGCACTTTGGGAGGCTGAAGTGGGCAGATCACCTGAGATCAGGAAGTTGAACCCCTGGCCAAAATGGTGAAACCCCATCTCTACTAAAAATACAAACACATTAGCCGTGCATAGTGGCACATGCCTGTAATCCCAGCTATTCATTAGGCTGAGGTAGGAGAATTGCTTGAACCCAGAAGGCGGAGATTGCAGTGAGCTGAATTGTGCCATTGAAATCCAGCCTGGGAAACAAGAGTGAAACTCCGTCTGAAAAAAAAAAGAGATGGCACTCTTACATCGTCCTCTGCCACACACACACTTGTATACTGTACACACACAGTCAGTAAAACATCTGTTCTCCTTCTGTTCCCACTGCACAGAGTACCCTCTAGTGTAGTCAGCTACTGTCCTTCACTTCTCTTTGGGAACCGAGCTCTAGGCTCAGAATCTGTATTAACTTAGTTCCATATTTTCCTCCTTAGGTTTATTTGATTAATTCAGGGATTAGTATCTTTCAATAGATGAAAAATATGTAACTTTTGGAAAAACGTGTTAACAAAAAAGACTGGTGTGATTTTGATGGGATTATGTGTTGTATCTTTTTATATTAGTATGGAGAAAATTAGCATCTTAACATGTCAGCTAGTAGACATAACTGAGAGCGAATCTAAATCTAGTCTATTCCATGAATTTTTATGTAATTGACTAAAATTTGTAATTTTTAGTGTACATGTGTTTAACATCTTTTGTCAAATTTGTCCTTAAGTATTTGATATTTTATGTCAATTATTTCAATTCTAATTGTTTATTACTAGAATATATAAATAATTGATTTTTGTGTGTTAATCTTATTTCCCATAAGCTTGTTAAACTCATTTCTAGGAGCTCTTATGTAGATTCCATTGGATTTTCTGCATAGATAATCGTGTCATGAGCAAGTAAAGACATCTGTACTTCTTGTGTAACCTAGATCATCTTTCCTTCCTTCCTTCCTTCTATCTTTCTCTTTTTTAAAATGTCTCTGTCTCCATTCCACTCTGTCACTCAGACTGGAGTTTAATGGTGCAACCTTGGATCATTGCAACCTCCGCCTCTCGGGTTCAAGCAATTATCTTGCCTCAGCCTCCCATGTAGCTGGGATTACAGGTGCTCACCACCACACCTGGCTAATTTTTGTATTTTTAGTAGAGATGGAGTTTCACCACATTGGCCAGTGTGGTCTGAAACTCCTGACCTCAGGTGTTCTGCCTGCCTCACCAACGTGCTGGGATTACAGATGAGTGAATGTTCTTGCTTCACACTGTGACCACCAAATGAGCCCATGTTTGGCACAGGGTACAATCTTTCCCCTAAGTGCTCTATAGGACAGGCACCTATTTGGAGTTGAGACACACAACCAATTGGTCAGATTAGAGTCTTCCCCCTGAACTTATATCAGTCACACCTTCTCTTAGAATCTAGAAACCCGCCATGGAAAATGTAGGAAAGCCAGTGATTCTCATAGTTAGGATAAAGGATACCTCTTTTACCTTTACTTGATGTCAGCAACCTCGCCAAGGTAATAGAGGACTCTTCATTTAAACTTAGAGGGATCCCTGGTTAGCTAATTGGAGAAAAAGGATTAAGTCTGTGAAGGTTTTTCAACTGATGCATTTTAACGAACCGAGGTTCAATCATCCAGGTTACCGGGGCAGAAAAGTCAATGAGCACTTTTGAATCTTTTGTGTTGTGTAGATTCTTCTGGTAAATTTTGCATTTTTAACTGGAAATTGCAAATTAGGAACTTCTGTTAGAGGTTTTTGTTTGTTTTTTTCCCTCTCTGTGTATCTGTAATTTGGTTTTATTTTTCTTTCTCTTTATTCTCCTCTATCTGACCTTCATGTCCATTATTTTTTATCTTTTTATTTTTTATAGACATTGAATACACTTCACAGGTTGTTTCTTCTAAGGTGACTATGCTTTGTCAAGACATAGTAGTTATTTAATGTAATTATTGTCTATGACAATACTAATTTTAACAGCTTGTGAAGAAGGTTTAATAGAGAAATAAGGCACACTTTTCCCTGAAGGTGTCAGTGAAAGTATACCCACAGCATTTGTTTTTTAAATTATAAAAGACATAGTGATATGTCTGGACTGAAATGCATGACTCAGGGAGACATTAAAAGGGATGTGAGTGTATATTTCTGTTCTTAAATACCAAAATATTTCTAAATTACTGAGTTTGGTCAGAGAAATCTCTGAAAGAGCCTCAGCTGAACTCAGTAAAAGCAGCACAAAGCAGCAGAGCTGAAAGTGCAGGCTTGTCATGGGGCGCAGAGCCAGTGAGCAATGCAGAGCAGGAACAGCAATTCCCTGACAGTGGCAGCCAACAGCTGGATAATCCTGCTCACAATGGCCTATGTAGGGGTCAGTTTGCATAGATATGGTGGACCCTCCCTGACAATTTGGTTCAGTGTTCAGACTGCTGATGCCACATACTCCAAGACTGTGTGAGTTGGATTCTTAATCATGTAATAAGGTTTATGGGGGAAACAGGGTGTCTACACAGTTGGTACAAAAGTGACTCGAGAGAGCAGGGAAAGGAGACTAGTTTGGGGCTGCGATGGTGGTCATGGGTGGGGCTGCTGAAAGGGTCCTCCACTACCTGGGGCTGAAACTCCCACCTGCAGCAACAGAGGGATCACCCAGGCTTTCTCATCAGCTTCTCCAGATGCACAGAAAGGATGAGAAGAGTGTGTCCCCCCAAATTATCGAGTCATACATAAACATGGAATCAGAGGCTTTATTACAAATGCCCTCCAACAACACAGGAAGAAAAGATAGCCACATGTAAAGGGCTCTCTAAGAGCCCATCATTGGTCTATGACAATACTGATTGTGATAACTTGGGAAGAAGGGTCAACAGAGAAATAAGGCATAAGCTTTTCTGTAAACTTATCAGTGAAAGTGTACACATGTGATCTGGTTTTTAAATTATAAAATGAAATCTCTCCCAACTCATAGTCCAGAAAAATGCCCATTTGTAGGACTTCTGTATTCCTTGTAATGCATGGACTACAGAATGGCTGAATTTCCCAGCACCCCATCTGTGGGGTTGGGGATGTCAGACCATCTCTGGGAAACGTTTCATTACAAACACCAAGGGACAATGCACCTGTGCCTCTCACTTCTACGTGCCAAAAGTGTCTCCCAGCATCAAAGCCCTCACAGCTCCGGACAGCTGGGTAAAAACGAAATGACTGAGGATTGTCAATAAAGCATGGATTCAGCCTACTAAATATCACACTTTTTCTGTCTCTTGAGATAATAAGACTAGGGTGGGCTGTTTCCGGGTCTAGTGTCAAATCTTCCTGAAATGTGCTCATCATTCTTTGCAGGCCAAAATAATGTGGAGGGAGCCTCAAATTCTCCTTCTTGAATTCATGTGAGAAGACTGCAGGGGCTTTCAGGTTTTCATATGTGTTGTAGATGTTCTCAATCCCTGTCAGCACATCCAGGTCTCCCTGAAAACACTTCTCGGTTACTTCATTTAACAGATTTTGTAGAACAAATAAATGGGCTGAAATTTGTCTTTGGTTTTCAGTGAGTTTTTCTTCAGCATCGTGCTCTTCAACAAGTAAAGAGGCACAAATTGCATCTTGTTCCTTTACCAAGGAAACCTTAATTTCTTCAAATTCAGACTGTAACTCCTTCCTCCATGTTTCCGTCTTTATTTTCACATTAAAAGATTTCAAAATTGTCGCTTCACGTCGCATCTTGGCATCTTCAATTTTCTCCTTTAGTGGCTGAATGTAGCTTTTGAGTCTTCTCCTGTTCCTGGCTGCCGCTTGCTCGATGGGCAGCAGGGGGTGATGCTGGTGGTCAGAGGAGACCCTGCACTCGGGACACAACAGCTCCAGGTCCTTCTCACAGAACAGGGCCAGACGCTGACAGTGCTTCCCACACAGCGGCTCCTCCTCCTGCCTTTTCCTCTTCCTCCTCGTGGCCAGAAGCTGCTGAACCATATCGGTCATGTGGCGAAATTGGGTGTTGCTCCTGAGGTTCTCTTCAGGGCAGTGGTGGAGGCAGACGGGACAGGGGAAGATGTCCTGTAGGTCTTCCCAGCACTGGTGGATGCAGGAGCGACAGAAGTTGTGCCCACAATGAGTGGTGACTGGGTCCTTCAGGTAACCCAGGCAGATGGGGCAGCTGGCCTGTGCTTGGAGCTCAGCCAGGGATGCTGCGAGGGCCATGGTGCAGGGAGGGATCTGTGTGGGGAGACTCCCTTCAGAAGATGTGATCCTCCAGGAAGGAGGGAAGGTGAGAAGCTGGCGCCTCCTCTGTGTTCTCTCCTGCAAGCACTTCACAGGCCTGAGTCTGTTTCTTTCCCTTTGGCTCTAGAAGCAGCTCCAGCAGGAGGGAGGGCCCAGGGCACCGGCTGATCCCTTGGTACCAGATCCTCCTTTACTCAAATTCAAGCTGGGCTCTTTCTCAGAGAAAGCCACAGTTACAAGAGGCAATGGAAAATAATGACCACGTAAAATACTCCAGAGGGTGAGACTTTGAACAGAACAAGAAGGCAGTTGTCTTCAACTACAAAAGGAGAAAAAAGAATAGGATCTATTAAAGCAATAAAGAACATGTATATCAGTGAAAATATCTACCTAATAATTTTCCTTATTTCTACATAAACCCTTCTAAAAATAAAGTGCATTGGGATAGAGGAAATCTCATAAGTGTTCACAAGCTGTGATTTCTGATAATGATATTATGAGCTGAATATTTGAAAGAGACTCTATATTTCAGACATTCATAGTGCAGCATTTACCCACAAGATTATACGTGATCCTGGGTTTGCCACACAGTATTACAAAGTACAGGAATTGGGATATGAATTGTAAGTGGATACACGGTGTTTGTTGTAGTAACTTTGCTACTACATTATATACTTTAGATGCTCTCCAGTAGAAAACATTATTGAAAAGGCTGACAGCCCTGACAACACGGTTTCAAAAAAATACAAAGATGAGCCAGGCTTAGTGGCGCACACCTGTAGTTCAAGCTACTAGGAAGGTCAGGTAGGAGGATCAATTGAGCCTGTGAGGTGAGGCTGCAGTGAGCGGTCATTGTGTCACTGGAATCTAGCCTAGGGACAGAGCATGATCCTGTCTCAAATAAAATAAAATCAAAGCTGAGCCTTATTGTCTCTGTGTCACTGTCTCCAAGCCAGACCAGCTCCTCTCTTCCTCTCTTTTATGAGCCTCACCTTTCACTTCTGCTACATCCCGGAGTTCTAAAATCTCTTGTTGCCAGGCATGGTGGCTCACACCTGTAATTCTGCTTTTGCAGGCTGAGGTGGGTGGATCACCTGAGGTCAGAAGTTTGAGACCAGCCTGGTCAACATATAGATGAGGTTTCATCCCATCTGTGCTAAAAATACAAAAAATAGCTGGATGTGTTGGTGGGTGCCCGTAATCCCAGCTACTTGGGAGTCTGAGGCAGGAGGATCACTTGAACCCAGGAAGTGGAGATTTCAGTGAGCCGAGACAGTGCCATTCCACTCCAGCCTGGGCAACAAGAGTGAAATTGTCTCAAAAGTAAAAATAAAAATAAATAAATATCCCCGTGTCTTCCTCTCTTCTTCACACTTCACACAAATCTCTCCACATTCTCTTTCTACTCCAACATCGCCTGGCTTCCAGGTCTGACTCCCCTATGGCCACTCAAATCTCCCAAGTTCAGATGAACTAAATTAGTGGCAAGAACAAGGCCAGGCATTACGGATTTGTGTTCTCATATTTTGGGGTCGGTGAGCAGAAGCACAACTGGCCCGCCCCGCTCACTGCCAACTACTGCATTCTCCTCTCACCTCACCTACATTATCTGCTCCACTGGGCAGGTGTCTGCAAAGTGAATTTCCTAAGCACTTCCTCAATGCAGTGTCCTTTTACACGCTGCTTAGGGGAGTTTTTTCATTTTCATCCTCACATGGACTGAGCAGAAGCCCTCGCAGAATTGTTCCATGCACAGGCTGAGCGTCCGATGTCTCCCCAAACCCCTAACCCTGCCTAAGGCGCCTCCTCCTTCCCTGAGTTCCCACTCACCTGCACTTGTGGTCTGAAGGGCGCTCTCCTGATGCAAATCTCCACTTGGATCCAGGCTCTGTGAATATTCTGGAGCTGCCCTTAAATTCAGATGTGGGGGTGGTTCCCTCAACACCACTGCCTACTAAGAGTGGCTGCTTATGTCTTTCTTTTTCTAGCTCAGAACAGGCAACACAGCACAGCCTCTCTGTTCACCTGAGAGTTCTGAATCTGGTGCCTTCAGAGTTTATAAGCCTGTGGAAAGCTTCCTTTCTGTTTCCTTATTGGACAGACTCCAGATGTAATTAGCATCTGGCCAATGACAGGCTCTGATGAACGTTTCCCACCTTCTTCTCTGATTGCATTTTCTGTCTAGGATGGGAGGTGGGTGGGGAGAAAATGAAGACATTAAAAGTGGAAGATTGGATTTCGCTGTCTCAACAGTCCATTGAATCTCCTCTAACCTAATCAGGGATTTTGCTCTGGGTTAATTGAAGATTGGGAATATTTTCATCCTGTTTTTCTCAGGAAGGTAGATATAGAATTTTTTGGCTAGTGTTGGCCTGCTTCTTCTCAGGCAGTTTTAATTCTTTTTGACCCTTCATGGAAGTGTTTCCAGAGTCAGCCCTTGACTGTTTTCTGGATTCTCAAACTCATTGCAGAGTTTTTAGCCTTCACAAACCAGTGATCTCTGTGTCAATG
Source organism: Aotus nancymaae (assembly GCF_030222135.1). NCBI lineage: Eukaryota > Metazoa > Chordata > Mammalia > Primates > Aotidae > Aotus > Aotus nancymaae. The sequence continues at coordinate 1,551,118 of NW_026988447.1, read as the reverse complement.
TCTCCAGCCAGACCAGCTTCTCTCTTACCACCCTCTTTTTTTTTTTTTGAGACAGAGTCTTGCTCTGTTGCCCAGGCTGGTGTGCAGTGGCACGATCTCAGCTCACTGTAACTTCCACCTCCCAGTTAAAGCGATTCTCCTGCCTCAACTTCCCAAGTAGCTGGGACTACCGGCATGTACCACCATGCCAGGCTATATATATATACATTTTTTATTTTTAGTCGAGATGGGGTTTCACTATGTCGGCCAGGTCATTTGATCAGCCTGACCTTGTGATCAGCCTGCCTCACTTACCCTCTTTTTGAGCCTCATCTGTCACTTCTGCTATATCGCAAAGCTCTAAAATCCCCTCTGCCTTCCTCTCCCTTCTTCACAGCTCACACAAATCTCTCTACATTCTTTTTCTACTCCAACTCCATCAGGCTTCCAGGCCTGACTCCTCTAGGGTCACACAAATCTCCCAAGTTCAGACAAACCAAATTAATGTTGCAAGAGCAAGGCCAGGCATTATGGTTTCAAGCGCTCCTATGTTGGGGTCACTGACCACAAGCACAGCTGCCCCTTCTCCCTTGCTCCCATCTGCTCCATCCTCCTCTGACCTTGCCTACATTATCCACTCCACTGGCCAGGTGTTTGCAAAGGGAATTTCCTAAGCAGTTCCTCAAAGTAGCCTCCTACTCCACCCTGGTTAGGGGAGTTTTCCCATTTTCGTCCTCATGGACTGTGAGCAGAAGCCCTCACGGGGCCGCTCCATTTGCAGCCTGAGCCTCCGAGGCCTCCCCCAACCCCGAAACCCACCCAAGGTGCCTGCTCCTTCCCTCAGTCCCTGCTCACCTGCACTTGTGGTCCAAGGGGCGCTCTCCTGACGCCAAATCTCCACTTGGGTCCAGGCTCTGTGAGTATTCCGGAGCTGCCCTTAAATTTCCAGATGTGAGGGGTGGTTCCCTCAGCAGCACTGCCGAGATGGTAAGAATGGCTTCTCCTGCCCTGGCAGGTCAGTGGCGTCCTTCTTGGTCCAGATGAGAACAGGCAACACAGCACAGCCTCTCTGTTCACCTGAAAGTTCTGAATCTGACACCTTCAGGGCTTATAAGCCTGTGGAAAGTTTCCTTTCTGTTTCCCTATTGGACAGACTGCAGATGCAATTACTGTCTGGCCAATGACAGGCTCTGATTAGTATTTTCCATCTTCTTCTCAGATTTTATTTTCAGGCTAGGAGGTGGGGTGGGTGGGGTGAACAGGAGATTAAAGGTGGATGATTGGATTTCTCTCACTAGTCCACTCAAACTCCTCTAACTTAATCAGTGATTTGTTCCTGGGTTAATTGAAGTTTGAGAATATTTTCATCGTGTTTTTCTCAGGCAGGCGGATGTAGGACTTTTTGGCTAGTGTTGGCCTCCTCCTTCTCTGGCAGTTTTAGTTCATTTTGTCCCTTAATGGAAGTGTTTCCAGAGTCAGTCCTCGCCTGTTTTCTGAATTCCCAAACTCGTTCCAGAGTTTTCAGGCGCCAAAAGCCAGTGGTCTCTGTGTCAGTGTCTCCAAGCCAGACCAGCTTCTCTCTTACTTTCTTTTTGAGGCTCATCTTTCACTTCTGCTGCAATTCAAAGTTCTAAAATCCCTCTTGCCATTGTCTCCCATCACAGTTCACAAAAATCTCCTCACATTTTTTTGCATTCCAATTGTGCATTTATTCAACACAATTCTTCCACTCTACACAACAAAGTACAAACACAATGCCATCAAAAATGCTGCAAAGTTATAAAACTCTAACAGAGATTTCATAGTACTGACTATGCAATAAATGAAAAAAAGAAAAAATAAATCAGTGTACATGTTGCCAAGGTATCCTGAAAGACCACCATGAAGGGCAGGAAGAACCGGGGCTGCATGATGACCACACCGAGCTGACTCTCAGCTCACTGGCCAGTTTCTGAATAGGGTGGTGGGGTGGGGTGTGTGCATGGCTGCACGGACAGACAGAACCATGCATAGCAACTGCCATGGGTGAGAGGCTCTTAGGGGATGTCTGACCCTTGAAATCGGAAGAGGTTTCAAGAGGCTGGGCCTAACAGGGTTGGAAGTTGCTTTAAAGCCCAGGATGCTCCCTTTCCAAAAGGACACTGCACAGCAACAGCAAGGGCATGGCCTGGCCACCATCCCAGGTCACCAGGGAAGGGAAAAGCATGCTTCCACACAGGCAGGGTCACATCACCCCCAGAGCCTCACTCATCCCTGTTGGCTCTGCCACTGCACTGACTCTTAGAAACTGGAAACAGTTTACAGACAGAAAACTGGAGGGCATCTTGGCAGACAAACCCAAACAGACAGCATTTCTGCAGCCAGACCCCGACCAGTAGAGGGGTGCTGACCGCTGCCTACAATGTCTGCCCGAGTCAGGGATTTGCTTTCCTACTGTTCTTCCTTTCACTAGAAAAGTGACTAAACTGAGCTGGGTGAGGTACAAGTTACAGGGCTGAGAGCTTCGGTGGTCTGCTTATCTATCGGGAGGAGGTGGAGCTGGAGCGGCTCCTGTGGCGGTGTCGGCCTGGGGATAGTGATCACCAGTGAGTGGGGGACCTGGGCCTCGGGGAGCAGGACCTTCTCCTCATCTGTGGGGGGCCTGTGCATTCTTCTGGGAGGGCAGAATCACCTTGACGGTGGCTTAGACCTGGGGGCCAGCACAGCTGTAGCAGTGATCTCTCCTGGCCATCTATTTGTCCCCTGTCCACGTGCTCCAGCGCCTTCTGAGTTTCATCTAGATTCTCAAACTCTACTCATGCAGGGCCTTTGGACAGATGGGGATGTATCCTATCCACAGGCATGCCAATCGTTTTAATTTTCCCATAGATGGAAAATATCTCCCTGATGTGATTCCTGGTCACATTCCTGGTGAGTCTCCCGTGTGCACTTTGGTGGGCTTAGGGAACGGGCTCCACCTTTTCCTCTCCTTTCATCTCTTTCAGGTGGTTTGGACTTGGAGTGGGAGTGCCTCCTGTTGTGTCTGTGTCAAGAAGAACCTGGAGAGCAGGACGAGCTGCTGGAGCTGTGGGATGCTGGAGCTTCCTGAGCAGCTGGAGGCTGAGGAATTGCTGGTGTCAGTGCTGGTGCTGGAGCCTGGGCCGGACCAAGACCTGGTACTGCTGCTACCACTGGCCTATCAGTAATTTGCAAACATTGTCCTTTTTTGCGTGGCACAGACCAGCATCAGTGACCATGACTTGGGAACCTAGTACAGATTTTGTCACCAATTTGCCCCCTTGTTTATGTGGATTTGTGCAGTAAACCACCTGCAAAACCACATAGGATGTCCTGAGCTCTGGGGAGAACTCCATTTCTTAGAGATAAGTAAGTTCATATGTAATAGGCTGTCCAGATCTCCAAAGCAACTGATTGTGGCTCATCTTGTCCATGCAGAGAATATGTTCTGTGGGTGAAGGGCAGGCTATAACCCTCAGTTTCAGTCTGTGCACATCTACAAGAGGTGGATAAAATTAAATAGAAGTGGAGTTATTCTTTAGGGACTCTAAATACTTTATCAACTTTGAAAAGGGATTCATAAAATTATTTGCTGCCAGAAGACACATCTCAATGTAACTTGCCATTTCCATTTTCTAGAAAACATTTCCATCTATGTCATTTTAATTGATCCTACCGTTCCTCTTTCCTGAACTGTACTGTCCTATGCAGGCTTTGAAGAGAATGCTGGTGACAGTATTACACACTTATGCTTTAAGCATAGGAATACAAAAGTCCCTAATCACCACCCACCCAGTTGCACAGGTGTTAGATTTATATACAAAGGTCATTTACAAAATTTACAAAAGAAAATTTACAAAATTAGAAAAAAAGCATATAAAGAAAGTAAATCACATTAATAAAAACTCTTACAGATGGTCTTTGAATTATGATTCGGCTCAACAATTTTTCAACTTTGCGACAGGTTTATCAGGACATAACCACAATGAAAGTCAAGGAGCTTCTTAAGACTTCTGATGGGGTTACGGTTTCTACTGAATTCATATGCCTTTCCACCATTGTAAAGTCAAAAAATTATAACTTGAAGCTTATAATTCAGGGACCATATGCTGTGTTGTCATGCATTTTTGACTTAAAAATTTCCCATTGACCAGGCCCGGTGACTCACACCTCTAATCCCAGCACTTTGGAAGGCCGAAGGGGTAGATCACAAGGTCAGGAGTTCTCAACCAGTCTGACCAACATGGTGAAACCCCATCTCTACCAAAAATAGAAAAATTAGCTGGACGTGGTGGTGCATATCTATAATCCCAGCTACTCAGGACGGTGAGGCAGGAGAATTGCTTGAACCTGGGAGGTGGAGGTTGTAGTGAGCTGTGATTGTGTCACACCACTTCAGTCTGGGTGACAGAATGAGACTCTGTCTCAAAAAAATGAAAAATAAAAAATTCCACTCTACTATAGGTTTATTTTAATAAAACCTCATTGCAACTTGAGAATCACCTGAAATAAATGAAATAACGAGTAGCATTTGATCTGTTATTCTCTCACACTTTAAAGAAACACCTCAACATAAATCTGTGTGCAGATATTTTGTTCTACTTCTATACACTTAGTTGTCTCTTCTTTTGGGTTTTGTGTGTGTATTCATTTTGCTTTTCTATTTCTTATCTCTTTCATTGAGCAAAATACCATATAAAGGTGTTTTTAGTGAAATTTGACTCTCCAACACTGCTGTCACAAGTAAATTCTGACCTCTTGATGGCTTAGGAACACAAAATTTATGCTTTTTTTTCCCCCCAATATTGGATCTTTGGCTCTATTGAGTGGCTCTGAGACCCATGTACCGTGACCTTGTGACACACCATCTCAGGCTTTGTAGCAGAGGTAGAGAGAGCACTGTGATATGCTCCCAAAGAGTTTAGTAACTTGCTCCTTGCAAACATTCCCTTAGTTAGGTTATCAAGGTTCAGGTCAACAGCAATATGTCATGCTGATAGCAGGTACCCTTAATGTGATGTGATCAGGATAACACTGCCCCTCTGGAGTCTTCTTTCCTATGTGGGTAACCTTAGTCTAACCATGACGATAGCATGACAAACAAAATGAAGGTACATTTTACAAAAATGCCTCCTCTGTATTCCTCAAAGCTGTTAGGATCATCAAAATAGAAGTCTGTGAAACTGACACAGACAGAGGAAGCTAAGGCTACACGATGACTAAATGCAATGTGGCATAGTAGATGGCATCCTGGAACAGGAAAAGGACATTAGGGAAACATTAATATTATCTGAATGGAAAGTGCAGTTTAGTTAATAATGTACCAATATGGGATAACTGGTTGTGACAAATGTACCAAAGTCATGTAAGATGCTAACAATAGAAAACCCTGGGTACAGGATGCATGGGAACTCTGTAGTACTGTTGCAACTTTGCTGTAAATCTAAAACTATGCAAAAATAAAGAGATATGGAAATGTATGGAAGAAAGTGAGAGAACATTTTGTTGGTCTGGTCCAACATGCCAAGCAGGAAATAATACACATGGTGTCTGCATTTATTTTGTTGCTAGAACTGGTAACATGGCTTCAACTATTTTTGAGTTAGCTCTGATCTTTGGGGGCTGTCTTGGCAACAGGCTATCATAACCTGCAAAGTAAATGAAAGAGAGAGAAACAGGAAAGCAGAAAAAATAAATAGAAGAAGGCAGCCTGTGGAGAGTCCCACGTACGGAGGACCTGAAGTCTCCAAGACCAAATTCCAGCCTGTGAGCGAGCCACCTTGGAAGTGAATCTTCCAGCCCCAGCCAGCCTTTAGATAACTGCAGCCCCAGCCAACATGTTGATGGCAGCCTTATAAGAGAACCTGAGCCAGAATGGGCCAGCTAAGCCACTCTTGAACATCTGACTCGTGACGTGGTCGCTGGGCTCCCCCAGAGTAATCCATCCAGTAGAAAGTAAAGTGGGAGCTGCAGCGACTGTCCTGGAAGTTCTACACTGTCATACCGGCAACGTCTCAGTGTTTTCAGAAATGAGCCCTATTCAGTGAAGATGCTGCCTGGTTGCTTCTTGTTACTTAAAGGAAAATGGGGGAGGGGACAGAGAGGCTAATGAAGTCAGGACTTGCTGATTTTGCAAGTTCTTAGCCTTTTGAGACTGCAAATGACTCTAAAGGTACAACAGCTTCTAGGCAAATCTCAACATCAGGGCACTGCCAGGTAAGTATGATCTAAAAACCATGTTGAGGACCTGGCTCTAAAATCTTTTGTCTCATTCTCAGAAAAATCTCAGAACATGTCTCAGAGAATGGCTTGATTAAACAACCAGGCATCCAAGATGCTTCCATTGTTGAAAAATATATGTGTGTGTGTGTGTGTGTGTGTGTGTATGTGTATATATATATATATCTATATATATATAGATATATATATATATATAGATATATATATATATATATATATATATGTTTTGAGACTCAGTCTGGCTCTGTCACTCAGGCTGGAGTTCATTGGTGCCATCTTGGCTCACTGCAACCTCTGTCTCCCAGGTTGAAGTGATTCTCCTGCCTCAGCTTCCTGAGTACCTGGGATTACAGGCATCTGCCACCACACCCGGCTAAGTTTTATATTTTTAGTGGAGACAGGATTTCACCATGTTGGTCAGAGCAGTCTTGAACTCCTGACCTCGTGTCTTGCCCACCTCAGCCTCCCAAAGTGCTAGGGTTACAGGCATGAGCCACCGTGCCCTGCAGATATATTTTCAAAGTGAGAACTGTGTTGAAGTAGAAAGTGAAACAATCCTGCCTCCACCCTCTAGGACATCCACAGTCACTAACTTGATCTATGCATTTTCTGTATATCATACTGAACACAACACACACTAAATATATTTACATGTACATATATATATATGTACACAAATAGAATTGGAGTACAAATAATTCACATTTCAGTCAGATGCCAACTGGCTCAATGTTATAGTTAACATTTGGCTGAAGCTGAGGACAAAGCCAAATATTAACATAGTTTTGAAACAAGAAATAAAAATAAAATCATCAGAGTTTGCAAGGATGACATGCTACTGCAGGAACACCATCATCTGCTAGACACCTCCTGTGGTCACTCTGTTACCTACAATATATTAAAGTAGATGGTCGCTCTCACCCTAGATTGGTGGAGAAGCAGGACTTTCTGTGTTTCATTGCCTTGGGTTCAGCCAGGGTTTAAACAGAAAAGCACATTCAAATATGGTGATTTCTGTATCATTTAATAAAGGGACTATTTGCAAAACTAGGCAGACTTTAGGGTAACCCAATGTGGAGCTAAGGTTCCCTCTGAGACGCTGTTCCTATAAGGGGCCTTTTCCAGCCCCAACCCCTATGGCGTTACTACTGATTAAAACCACAACCATTGGGCCAGGCACAGTGGCTCATGCCTGTCATCCCAGCACTTTGGGAGGTCAAGGCAGGTGGACCACCTGAGGTCAGGAGTTTGAAAACAGCCTGGCCAACATGGTGAAACCCCTTCTCTACTAAAAATACAAAAATTAGGCATCCACCATGGCCAGTCACCTGTAATCCCAGCTACTTGAGAGGCTGAGGATGGAGAATCACTTGAACCTGGGAGGCAGAGGTTGAAGTGAGCCAAGATTGGACCTTTGCACTCCACCCTGGGTGACAAGAGTGAAACTCCATCTCAAAAAAATTGAAGACATAGATGGAGATGGGGCATTCTGGGAGCCTGGGGAAAAAGAATGTGGCTCTGAACCTCAGACATGTTTCTTAACAATTCACAGTCCAGACGGGTGACTCATGCCTGTAATTTCAAAACTTGGGCTGTATAATAAAGAAAATAAAGATTTTAAATTTCAGAAAAAGAACAATTCACAGCCTGTTTTCCTGTTTGCATACTGGAGACAATAATTGCCATTTCAAGGGGTGGTTATAATTTAGTAAGTGTTTGCATAAAGTGCGTATCTTAGTGTCCATAATGTGGAAAAGTAAGAGCAGCTGGCAGTAGCAGGCCAAGCACCTAACAAATTAGTCAGTCCACTTTACATATTGTAAAGTAAGAACCTTATTCCCGCTTTGTAGATAATAAACCCAACATTGCATATATTGCAAAAGGAACAACTGACACTCAAACCCAGTCAGGCTCCTAAGGATATTTCCAATCACTTTTTTGTACTCAAGTATTTGTGACCACTATTATCTAAGAAAATAAGGATGTAACAGTTTTCAGAATTCAGTTCTAGAAAGATAACACATAGTTGAATATTTGAAATTGGGTCCTAAAAATTATCCAGAATTTTTAATATTTATTTATTTATTTATTTATTTATTTATGTCTTCATTTATTTTTTAGACTGGGTCTTGCTCTGCGCCCATGTTGTAGTGCAGTGGTGCCATCTGGGCTCATTGCAACCTCCGCAGGAGGATCATGAAATCAAAAGATCGAGAACATCCTGGCCAACATGGTGAAATACCATCTCTACTAAAAATAAAAAAATTAGCTGGGCACAGTGGCACACGCCTGTAGTCCCAGCTACTCGGAGACTGATGCAGGATAATCACTTGAACCCAGGAGGCAGAGGTTGCAGTGAGCCCAGATCGTGCCATCGCATTCGAGTCTTGCAACAGAGCAAGACTCTGTCTCAATAAATAGATAAATAAATAAATAAGAATAAATATCTCTACCAGCAGTCTGTCTTCAATGTCTGAGCCTGTGGATGCTGAAAACTCTGGAATGAGTTTGGGAATCCAGAAAACAAAGGCAAGGACTGATTCTGGAAGCACAACCTTCAAGGGACAAAAAAATTAAAACTGCCTGAGAAAGAAAAGGTCAACGCTAGCCAACAAATATTTCCAATATTTAATTCACCCCAGACCAAATCACTGATTAAGTTAGAGGAGTTTCAATGGACTAGTGAGAGACAGATAAATGCAATCTTCCGCTTTTAATGTAATCATGTTCTCCCCACCCACCCCACCTCCCAGGCTTAAAATGCAATCAGAGAAGAAGGTGGAAAATGTTCATTGGAGCCTGTCATTGGCCAAAGGCTAATTTCATCTGCATTCTGTCCAATAGGGAAACAGAAAGGACACTCTCCACAGGCTTATAAGCCCTGAAGGTGTCAGATTCAGAACTCTCAGGTGAACAGAGAGGCTGTGCTGTGTTGCCTGTTCTCACCTACATATCTGATAAAAGATATGTAGGAAATCACTTATGATGTTAAAATTTTGGTTAAGTTCCCATGGTATATAATCTCCAATGGAAACACACATATTGTGATTTTGTTTCCTTTCCTTTTAAGCACCAGGATGTATGTTGCCTCTCTTAACTTAGCTGTATATTTCTGTGACTGTAAATAATGTGCTGAAAAGTTTCTCTTTCCATGGCAAATATTCCTATTGACATGGGATCCTGCTGTTCTGTAAGTACATATTGTCATATGCTCTTTGATTATGTATACACTTTACAGTATGCCCACCAATATGTGAAAGGTCTTGGAGGACAGTTTAACACCTGTTAAGATAACAACAGTGTAGTATAGTTTAATAGCATCTCTTAGAGTGTATTTTGCATCTTAAAGCAAGGCAACACATATATAAAGGAAATTGAATGAATTTGATTTACCATAGGAATAATGTTGGGTAAGATAGATTGTAAGTCAAGAAACACATTTAAAACTTCTCTAATATTTTGATGATTCTAAGTCAGCTCATGAGCTCTAGAAGTGTAGGCTCTAGGTGGCTAGATGTTAGATATTTGGCAAGTTTATACTGATAAGAAAGTATCAAATATATATTGGATATACAAAAGTGCATAAACATGATCTATGCAAGAGAATGATAAATGTGAACAAGCTAATTTATATATATATATGTACGTGTGTATGTTATTTGTTTAAATGAGAAGAATGAGGCAGGGTGTAAATACATATATAAAATGATAAATTAACTACAATATGATATAATAAATGTGCTATGGAATATTATATATGTGCGTATATATATGAATATATATATACTGTTTTGTTGGTGAATAATTTTTCTTCTCCAGTGTGTGCTATCCATACACATAGTAATTGTCCTATATAATTACTCAAAATTACAATGTAGTGAATCAAGAAAGACTCAACTGTAAACTTAAGAATAGCAGAGCAAGAAAGAGACAAATTAAAAAATAAGTTAAATAATGTTGAAGCTTAAATAGAAAGAATAACTCAAATGACCTATATCTTTATTTGACCTAAAAGAAAAAATATATATATTTCTGAAGTTGTTGACAGGAAAGATACATTTCTCACCACAACACTGCAACATTTTCATTGTTGAAGCCCCTACATTTATGACTTAAAGAGACTAACAAATTTTAAGTATTTCTAATCAGCATCTTTCTCAGATACTTATTTATCCATTTGCCTCTGCCATTAAACAATTAGCTTTATGAGGGTACCTAAATCCAATTTCTTTTGTATCATCAACTCCCAGCGCATAATAGATGCCTAATTAAATATGTGTTGATGAGTGCATGACTGCAGTGCAAGAATAAGTTTGAGAATCAACCAGAAAACCAACAACAACAACAAAAACTTTGAAAAGGGCAACAGTGCCCAAGGGTAGACTGGTTCTGTATTTTCATCCTTTTAGCACAGGGTTCTGCTACCTGCGGTTGAGTGCTTTTTATATTACAGGATTCTTTCATAAATAGCAACATATTTAAGACATGAAAAATGATTTGAGATAGGCCTGTAATACTTTCTCAACAAAACTTGACATAAAAGAAAAAAAACAAAATGTGAAGAATGTCTCACAGGAAAAGAGAAAGTGCTACATTTCATTTATTCCTCAGGGGATAAAAAATGTCCAATCATTTACTCATAAAATATATTCAAACTTTTACAATTTTATCTTATTTTACTTATGATCTGAAGATGGAGCCATGAACATGTTGACCTATAAGGCATTCCGTTTGTGTGAATTTTAAGCGATTCTACTGCATCTGTAAGATTGGAAATAATAAGCATCTTTTGTCCAATTAAAAGCATATGCTCATGTGAAGGCTACCGACTATTGTTTGTCTTTAGGGTTTTTACTTTGCTTTCTTTTTTGTTTCTTTTACTTTTTGCAGATAGGATAACCCACTGTTGAGCCCCATGCTAAGAGAGGACACAATGACATTCTCGATTCTCTTCTTGACCAAGGCCAAATGCTGACAGAAGAGAATTACCTGATCTTCATTTTTATGCCAGCATGAACATTTTTTGGTTATCTCAGGTTTTCTTTATCATATATGACAAAGGGTCTAAATCATACTTAGGGAAGGCAAAAAAGTAGGAAGAAATAGCACATTTATTGTAAGAATTGCAACTCTAAGTTGAGCTCCAGGGAAACAGTTTAGCAGTCAAAGGAGAGAATTTTAAATCCAGAGAAAATGATTAATTCCAATTAGTTTTACTTTTGACAACTGTTCATATATCTAGAATATAAGGATAACATTTAATACTGTTTCCCTTTCAAAATTAGATTTATTTTTTTTCTCACACTCCATTATTCTTCTCCCACAAAAATCATAGCTTTGTCACCAGTGTTAGCTTTCTCAAATTTATTTATGGGCATTTATAATAATTTGAAGTATATTTTTCAGCTTGAATATAACTACCTGTGACAGAAAAAACAAAAGTTTTTCAGAAAAATCTACCCATATCTAAACTAATTCTGATGCCAATTTGTACAGTTGCCATATGATAAATACAATTAACGTTCAGCGTCCATTAAGAGTCTGCTAGGCCTTTAGGCATGCTAGTACTACCAAATGTGATCTTTTTACTTATTATCCAATGTCAATAATTAGTTGGAAATTAACTCATGATATGTGTTCATTGCACTGTTTTCCTTACCAAAACTGTTGTAGTCTAATTAAGACAATAGAATATTTGTATTATGACAGTTTTTGATAGAATTTCTGTAATTCTAAAAGCCACTTTTTAATGTCCCTTTTAAAACTTTATGTTTTTTAATTCTTTAAGTGCAATCTTATTTAAATAAAGAAGTTTTTGGTTTAGTTTAACAAATACTACTTTATTATTTAAATATACAAAGTAGCATTAGTTTGGACAATTTTAATAATTTCTGGATTTGAGAAAGTATTTTCAGGGCTAGATGTACCAAGTTGATACTCTAAAGTTAGTTTTCTTGGCTGTATCATATAGTAAACACATATTTCACAATTGCAAAATTTGAACCCAAATAGAGTCCCAATCAATAGTAATTTTGTCACTCAATGTTACTATCAGTAGAGTTTCAAAAACCAGGAACAATTATTTTCATTTCTTCCTACCACTAAAGACCAGATTTAGATATGAAGAATCTATGTTCATTAATGATATTTCAGGTGCATCTGTGTAAATTATTATCTTAAATTACAAATCTCTTCCTCCAGTTTTACAGGCTTGGAGAGGCTTCTTTCTCTACGTTTGGTTTATAATCCCCAAAGATTTTAAGGTGCAAATTCTATTCATTTCTTTACTTTCAATTTCAGTTTAAGGAGCAAATAAATCATTTTTCGCTTGACATAAAATGTTTGCTTAATTTTGATAGATGTAAAACTTTTTACTTTTATTAAGTTGATAAATTATTTAACTGTAAAATGATTCCTACACAGTAAGATTTGGCTTCACGTATAATGATAGTTTATCCAATTATTACTGTTTTCCACAGAAAAAATTGTGTAAATTCTGTATTAAAAATCCTTTTACTTAGCATAATTTTATACATAATTTTTTACATTCATCTCAGCATGGAAGTATTACATTTAAAATGGATAAGGATTATTTGGAAAAAAAAGAGACTTCTTTCTTAATGCTAAGACCTTTTGTGTGCGTTATTTTGTGGTTTTAAATATGGAGATTTCTTGTTACACTTCTTATAGCTAATGAAAAACAGCCTTTGATATGATATCATTATATATTGCTGTATTATCTTTCTGTTTGGTGAGGCAACATATTCTAGGGAAGACAATATAGGCTTGGATTAGCAAAGCCTAAGTGTGGTTCTTGGCTTGCCCTGTTATTGGCCATGTGGACAGTGGATCCTCTACTTCCTAATCCGTAATTACCATAGCTGTGAGAATTAGGGCTAAGTAGGCTAGTTGGTGCACAAGTAATTGTGATTTTTGTCATTACTTTTAATAGCAAAACCCACAATTGTTTGTGCACCGACCTATAATTAGTTTATTTGGTCTGTTCACTGAAAATAATATTTTTATTAGTGCATTTGCAAATAGATTAATATTAAGTAAAATGTTTACTGCATACATTTCTTTTTTTGTTTGAACTTTGGAGTATGTTAAAAATAGATAACGAGAATCTGATTAGATGAGTAAGCACGCTTCTGTCCTGGTCTCACATTGCCTCCTTCACAGTATATCACCTGCCATCTTAAAACATATTTTTTCTTAAAAAGTTAAGTGTAGCAATACATTTTATCTGCCAGTTAGTTATTTTATTTTAAATAATGTTTTTCATCCAGTGAGAGCATACCTTAAAGTCTTAAACATCTTGACTTTAATAAACGTGTAGTTTTGTTTTTTTGAGACAGAGTCTTACTCCGTCACCAGGCGCCAGGCTGGAGCGCAGTGGCATGACCTCGGCTCACTGCAATCTCCGCTTCCTGGGCTCAAGCAATTCTCCTGCCTCAGCCTCCTGAGTAGCTGGGACAGGCGCGCGCCACCACGCCCAGCTAATTTTTTTGTATTTTTAGTAAGAAAGGGTTTCACCATGTTGACGAGAATGGTCTCAATCTCTTGACCTCGTGATCCTCCCGCCTCGGGCTCCCAAAGTGCTGGGATTACAGGCGTGAGCCACCGCACCTGGCCAACTTTTAAATGCCTTCTTCAATAATATCTTACCAACAAAATTAGTTGGATTTTATGCTACAAAATTTTTTCCTTTCTGATTTATAAAGCTTGTAAATATGAATGAAAGTTTCTTCGGGATTAATAGAATTGAGATTGTAGCCATACCTCGTTTTGTTTGTCTGGAAAACTCTAATGTGTTTATTTTACACAGCATTTTCAAGAAAAAAATGTCAACTATTAAAACAAATTAAAAGAATATACATAAATAATACATATATTTTATGTAGTTTAAGTAGCAATTTGTACTTAAATAACTCTATTGAATATAAACAGAATATGTCTTTAATTTTTTCTGTATGTAATCTGATTCTTACATGACTATTCACACATATTATTCAAACATGCTGATGAGGCTGCAGGAAAAAGGGAACGCTTATACACTGTTGGTGAGGATGTAAATTAGTTCAGCCACTGTGGAAAGCAACTTGGAGATTTCACGAGGAACTTAAAACAGAGCTACCGTTCAAATAATCCCATTACTGGGTATACACCCAAAGGAAAATGGATCATCATACCAAAAAGACACATGAACTCATATGTTCATCACCCTGCTTTTCACAATTGCAAAAACATGGACTCAACCTAGGTGCCTATCAATGGTAGATTGGATAAAGAAAATGTACATAGATAGTATGGAATTCTATGAAGCAATAAAAAGAATGAAATCATCCCGCTTGCAGCAACATGGCTGGAGCTGGAGGCCATAAACCTAAATGAATTGATGCAGGAACGGGAAAGAAAGCATTGCATGTTCTCACTTATAAGTGGGAGCTAAGCATTGAGCACACATGAACATAAACATGGGAGCAATGGATGCTGTGGACTACTTGTGGGGGGAACTACCCATTGGGTACTATTTTCACTATCTAGGTGCAATATACCCATTAAATAATAATAATAATATAAATAATTTTTTTAAATGAGGAAATCTGTACCCAGTTTTTGAATCAATGCTTGCCATATTTTTAAAAACTTTATTAACTGCTGATATCTGATAGTTGGATAAATACTTCAATAGATGCACCTTCAAATTAAGAAGGAATTATATTTATCTAAAAGCATGGACTTCTGTGTAGTCCTATAAATACTGAATTTTTTGAATGAATGAGTGAAATTCATGGATTGTATACATTCTGTTTTTCTACATTATATTTTATGACATGTTGTTTTATTTTGGCATACTCTGTGTGTTCTTTCTGCATTATATTTTCCTGCACACTCCTCCCCCATTACATTTTGTTTTATAAGATTACTAAAATAAGAAATTCTGCTTTTGCATAAAACTGTATTTTAGGATGACTTCACAAGATAAAGTACAAACTAGAATAGTCACATTTAGCAATCTAAGTGGACAAATTAGAACGTTATGATGCATTCATGTATAAATTCATAAATTAAATGTGTATGGACCACTAAATTTCTGATTATCTGGTGCTGAAGGAGCAAAGTGAATAAAAAAAAAAGAGAAGTGATCACTGTCCTTGTTGAGCCTACAGTTTAGTAGGGGCAAAAACTATTAATAACAAATGATAATGTGAGGAAATGCAAGTGGAAATTTGCCATTCTAATCTGTGTTATGAAGCAGAGTACATTAAGCATAAGTGGGATATTAGAGAGTAAAAGGAAGTTGAAATTTTTATATATTATATGAATCATATTATATATAAATGTTTATGGTCCCCAGAGATGATGCTGTTAGTGTAAAATATTTCCAAAGTCATTACTTCCTTAAAATAGTTATCTTTAAACTTTTAGGACAATGATTTGGGTATTTAAATTTGTTTTCCTTCATTAAAATAAATTGTACTTTTTATATCAAAGGAAGATACATTAATCTTGGAAATAATAATAGTGAAATCACAGAGGAGAATTGGCCTGATGAAGAAATCTTAAGTGCATATTATATCTTCACTCAAAATTGGAGTAGGAACTGATGCTCAATACCTTTAGGAGGTTAGGCATTTCTTTGATACTTTACATATCTCATAGAGTTTAAAGCAGTGCATTATTTTTGGTTAAATCGATTTGTGTTTTGAATGAACACTATATGAAATATTATAATTTAAGGATCAAGTTTCAAAAAAGATTTATGTACGTAACTGACCCATTAAGGAAGAAGTGTAATGATTTACTTGGATGGTGAATGAAACAGAATATGATATTCCTTCCAAATAAAGAAATCCAAGATTTTAAACTGCTGTGATTTTTTTAAAATATAGTCTTTTAAAATTTGTTATTGACTAGCTTACATTAAGAATAAAAATAATATTCAATATCAAAGTTTTAATATTTCTATGTGGAGAATTTTGTTTGAAAAACAAAAGAAAAACATAAACGTGCGTGTGTATATATATTTTTTCGCCCTTAGGGACCAATGTTTGTGCCAGGGACAATGGTGGCTGTAAGCAACTCTGTCTTTATCAAGGAGATTCCTAGAGAACTTGTGCTTGTGCCTATGGATATTTGGCAGAGGATGGAGTTACTTGCCTAAGGCATGAAGGCTATTTGCTCTATTCAGGAAGAACAATATTAAAAAGTATACATCTTTCTGATGAAACCAATTTAAATTCCCCAATAAGGCCATATGAGAATCCACATTATTTCAAAAATGTCATAGCCTTGGCTTTTGACTATAATCAAAGAAGAAAAGGTACCAACTGAATCTTTTGCAGTGATGCACACTTTGGAAATATACAGCTTATTAAAGATAACTGGGAAGACAGACAAGTAATCGTTGAAAGTAAGTACAACAATTTAATTTTAAATAGTTTCTTGGAAATGAGCATCATTTAGATTACTAGGGAAATAATAGTGGTAATTTCATGTAACAATTACATTTACCTAGAGTTTATATTCAGGAATGAATGTGACTATATCATTTGGCCACCCTAAAATGTCAAAGAAGCAATTAACTGGTAGCATGTGTGGCACGTAAGTTATGATTATTAGCTTCTAGTCATGGAAGTTTTAATATGTTTCATCATGCTTCTTACAAGTAACTGCACTAAAATTAATGAAAAATCCTTTTTCAGTATAAAACTATTCTTATTGATTTTTTTTTCTAGTGGGGGAAATTGTATTTTTAAGAATATCTGTTTAGTAATATTCAGTTAATCATAGTTTCTCAAGCAAATATCAGAGATTAGTTTGTGTGCATATATATAATATAAATATATAGCAGCTTGAGAAAATATTATAGAAATGATCTAATATTTTTAATATTTTTATGGACATAATTATTCAAGCATAACATTCAGTGTGAATTATTTACATAATTTAGGAAACCCTTTTCCTGTCATTCAACTTTAACAAAAACCACCTTCTTATCCTCACATAGCTTCTCTCTTCTCAGTGTCTTTGTGTTATTTTTGCGTATTTCCCACTTTTCCAAGTTTACTATGCTGAGATAGATTTTTCCTTTGCTTTCTAAATTGCAAAATAATGTATAAATTTGTTGTAGAGTGTTTAAAGAGTATGGATTTAAATATGAAATTCCTGCCTCATCTCTGCCACCATCAATCCCATTTACTTACCCATAACTGACACGTGACATACCCCCAGAATTTTGGGATAAGTATGCATTTGTATCATTTTTAATTATAAAAGTGGAATGATACTAAATATATTATTCAGCTAACTGTTTTTTTCTTACTATATGTTACAAAGCTTTTATTTTATTACATGAGGCTTCATCTTATTCCTTTGAAAGCCTGTACCTAGTTCTATACTAAAAGATAGGGTAGTTTATTAAATAATTTTAATAAAAAATATAGATTTAGATAACTCAACTATAGCTATTCAAGCCTGCGTGTGTGGTGGACATTTTCGAAGGAATGAATACAATGAGTGTGTCACTTCAAGGTAAATGACCTACTGTATGTGTTGCAAATGGTAAAAATCAAACTCTGAAGTAAAAGTTAGAAGAACAGAAGCCTTGTATCCACCACAGTAATCTTGAAAGCTCACTATTTACAGGCTTTTTTGGTGAGATGGTGGTGATATTAATGCATGTGATTTTGGAGTATTACATAATGAAATGTGTGAACATTTAGAAGATATGCTTGTTAGAGAACCAATATTTTCAAATGACATGATAAAATCATGCATAAGTAAATGATTTATTTAAAGTACAAGAGAGGTCAATGAATTTTAATGTGATAGAGGATGAAAAGTTCATCACTAGGTTTTCAGATTCCACACTGCAACTACCCTTTAAGTAACAACCACTTGTCACGTGTTGGTGTATATAAAAGAATACCCAGTTATCTGTAAAGGCCATTATTAAAAAACTCCTCTCTTTTCCAACTACATAACTGTGTAAGGCTGGATTTTCTTCATATACTTCAACCAAAACAACACAACAGAGAGGATAAAGAAGCAGATATGAAAATCCAGCTTTTAGTAAGACAAATATTAAATATATTTGTAACATTGTAAAACAATGCTTTCTTTTAATTATTTTTGAAAAGTAATTACTTTTCTTAGAAGGTGCTATTTAGATTAACACAACTGATGCATTGTTCTAACTTTTTAAAAAATGATAAATATTTAAAACTATATGGTAAATCGTTTTAAAGCTCAATTCAGGAGGGGACCAGAGGAGGTGGGGCAGCTGACTGGACTATTTTCGAAGTGGCTTCCGTTTTTAGGGGAGGGACTGGGATGCTCCACATGACGGAAGAGACGAAGTAGTTAAAATTTATTACTAGCGAGGAGCTGGAACCTCGGGACGTGGGTATATAAGACGGTGCCTGAGCGCAGAGCTGCTGCTGCCGCTGTGACCCAGGACCAGGGCGCACGGACTCAGCCTGTCACTTGTCAGAGGCCGGGGAGAGAAGCAAAGCGCAACGGTGCGGTCCAAGCCGGGGCTCCTGCCTCGCCTCTGAGACACACACGGGACTGCCTAACTTCAATCCGCAAACACGCACCCGCGAAGTCCTGGGCTCCAGCCCGCCGCATCTAGGCGCGGCACAGGCGCGGCCGGCGGCAGGGCCCGGCCAAAGGCGATGCGCGCAGGGGTTCGGGCAGCTGGGCTCCGGCGGCGGGAGTAGGGCCCAGCAGGGAGGCAGGGAGGCTGCGGAGTCAGAGCCGCGGGCTGCGCCCCAGGCAGAGGCCGCCCTCGCTCCACGCAACACCTGCTGCTGCCACCGCGCCGCGATGAGCCGCGTGGTCTCGCTGTTGCCGGGCGCCGCGCTGCTCTGCGGCCACGGAGCCTTCTGCCGCCGGGTGGTCAGCGGTGAGTCACGGGCCGTCCTCCCGGAGGACGGGCTGGGAGAGGGGACCACGGGGCGCGGCGGGGCAGCCTGTCCTCGGGCGGAGGGTCTCCGGGGCGTTTGAAACCTGGACAGTGTGAGGGCCCGGGAGGAGGCGGGAAGAAATTGATTTTGCTACTCTCCTCTCTCTCGTAACACACTCGCAGAAAAGTTTAAATTTTTGTGAAGCGCTTGCCTAAGTCTCCGCGGAGCGAGCTTCTGCTTCATCGGGAGCGGCACAGCCTTTTTCTGGAGTGATTTCCACTTTGTTTGTGAGTGAGTTGGTCAAAGGGTAGGGCTCAGTACCTGCAGAGGGGGTGGGGTAGGGCGGAGGCAGAGGGAACCCAGAGACAGAAGAGCCACCGCAGAAATGCCACCCTCTGTGGCTCTGACTGGACTTTGGTCCCTGCACCGTGTTCACTCGGATGATTTCTGAGACCAGATCAGTTCGCCGTGGGTCGCCTCCGGATGCCTGGGCATCCAGTCTTTGTTCTCAGCAGGACTACTGGCGAGGACCTGGAGTGTGCTCGTGTGTGTAGATGGTTTTCCTTTACACACTTCGTTCCAAGTTGGGGACTTCCCAGAAAATGAAGTCAGCTGGAGTTGGGCCGAGGTATACTTGGTAATGACTGCAGGTTTGGCACACAGTAGGTGCACAATTAGGTCTGTCAGGTCAGTGCATGGGAAATGGATCAAAATTGGCAAGCTTCCCAGGTTTTCTTTGATTTTTCTTTTTTTGACTCTCACTGTCCTATTGTGTAACAATTTATATTGCATCTACTCTCCGTTACTTTTTGCGAAGGTCTCTTCAAAAGGATACATATTCTCAGTGGCCTAGGATGAATGTGATCAGGGCCTCACATGAAGGCGGAACATAACTGCACTTTATAGAAATCTCTTGCTATGCTCTTTGAAACATTGCAGTATTTGTTAGATATATGTGTTTTCAAGGTGAAAGTTTTTTTTTTCAAACATAAAAAGCACAAATAGTCCTTTTCACTTTTGTACATCTATACAACAGGTGTCACTAGATGTAGAAATGGATGACAGATGACAGCAACTAATTCAGTTGTGAAGCCAGACCTCTAGACATTGACATATGAAGCTTAATTGTTACTGATCTTCCCCTTAGCAATTTGTGATGTTCTGCAGTTTCAGAATATAATTTTTAAATGTGTAGTTACCAATCACTCTACATTTTTTCAGAATTTTCAGAATCTGTGATATTAGATCCTTTTCCTCCCTAATTTAGCTGCAAAGAAAAAGTTCAATCAGATTCATCTGATTGTGTAAATTACTTATCTGACTGTCTTTGTGTTTATCAGAATTATTCATGCAACTGAATGAACAGCAGAGACCATGCTTTGAACATAAGTGTTTTTGTTTTTAAACAAACATCATTGACCTAAATAATATCCTTCAGATATACCTTGTTCCTAGGCCTCAACAATCGCAAGGGAGACAAAATAATATCTAAAGTAAAAACAGAGCTTAAAAAATTGTTGAAGAGGTGTATTTTGTGTTCTGTGAGTACATAATTTTTTCCAAACCTTTTGTTATGTTTTCTTATTATGTATTTATAGTCATCTTGTAGATGACATCTGGAAAATTTCTAATTAACTGAACATGATCTATTTGATTTAGCATAAATGATGATGTTTATTTGATATCAAAATAATTAGTTATGTTTTTCTTATTAATAATTCAACTGTCTTTGGTCATTAAATTCACATTGAAATTTAACTATCTGTAAATTGATTTGTAACATTTGTTCTTTGAAGACTAATTTTTAGAAAAGATATATTTTAACCACAATGGCTGGAGAACACAGCAGCCTAAAGCCTGACATTTTTGTAGTAATAGTTTCTGATGGATCTATTGTCTACCTGGTCAATGTAAGTTTTGAATTGGTGCATCAGTTTTTTCATGCCACTTGGGACCATTCACCAAATCTTTACTGAAGTGTAAGAGCCTCTTTGGGGCTGTTAGCAGGAACATACTGACCACATATGGAATATATTTCTATTTGTTAAGTTTCAGTGCAACAACTTAGAACTTCTATGTAGGATACTCAAATAATCACTTACTCCAGAAAAAAAGATAGACACAAAATAATTCTCCACAGAAATTATCTTTAATACTTTAAAATATTCAATAAGATACTTTCCAATACTTTTAAATACATCACCTTTTCTAAAGTGTAGAGTATTACTTAAAAATAAAGTGGAGGCCGGGCGCGGTGGCTCAAGCCTGTAATCCCAGCACTTTGGGAGGCCGAGGCGGGTGGATCACGAGGTCAAGAGATCAAGACCATCCTGGTCAACACGGTGAAACCCCGTCTCTACTAAAAATACAAAAATTAGCTGAGCATGGTGGCGTGTGCCTGTAATCCCAGCTACTCAGGAGGCTGAGGCAGGAGAATTGCCTGAACCCAGGAGGCGGAGGTTGCGGTGAGCCGAGATCGCGCCATTGCACTCCAGCCTGGGTAATGAGCGAAACTCCGTCTCAAAAAAATAAAAAAATAAAAAAAAAATAAAGTGGATATATTTTAGCAAGAAATGGCATTTCAAACAACTTGGTCATCATAATCTGACCGATAAGATTTAGTGGCATCTAGTAGTAATACAGAAGTATTTTTTCTAGGTCAATGGTCATGCTTATTTTGATGTATGAAAATGTAAAGTAATATGTGACATGATGATAGTAATCAAAGCCTATTTATTGAATTTATGATATTAACTTGGAAACTACTTTTAGGCGCTTAGACCTGTACTAATTTCTTACTATGCACAGATGTGTAGAGAATGTCTGTGGGAGCTGCAATCATTTAATTTTGTGAAGTGACTAGTGAGTAATGCTGTCTTCTTTAGGACAAAGGTAAAAAGATTTTACTTGTAGGCATAAGGATGAATATGAAGGATTCAAAATTCAGTTCTCTAAGTTGGGAGGGTATGTTGGAAGCACAAGTGATAATTTGAAACAATTGAAGTGTTTTCAAATAATGTGTTTCTTTTTTTTTTTTCTTTTTCTTTGTAGTGTGCATAGCAGTGATCCCCAATCTTTTTTTGCTGCAAAATGACATTAGGAGTATTTCATGGCACTTCCAGATTTCTCCAGAACACTTTAACATATGCTAGTTATCTTTATTAAAACTGGCACACATTTTATTTAGGAGACTGGGTGACTTAGAGACCTCTCTTCTTGTCGTGCAGATACCACAGAATATTACAAATGCATGGGTGGTGAACAGTAGCACATAGATTAATATATAATATAACATAACATAATATAATATAATAGCAAGGGAGATACAAGAAAAACTGAGGAACATATCTCAGCCTATGGAACTATTCTATGACATCATCAAAAACATAAAATGATGACAGTGCAGTTTTCAAAGTTGCAATTACTTTAATATCTCTTGGGCATGAAAGGAACAATTTAATCTTATTACCAGTCATTTAATAAACTAACCGTTTATCATAGCCATTATTCTTTAACTGCCGTTTGTTATCATTTTATGGTTTTATTTTTATAATTTTTCCTGAAGATGGAAATATCTGTTACATTACCTTTAGAAAACAAGCAGCATTATATAAAGGAGTCCAAGATAAAAATTCAGAAGATGCACTCACAAACGCTTTTTACTATTTACAACAACGTTCTGTGTCAGGCACGCACATACAAGTAGACGGATGTGTGCAACTGCGAGGCGAGAGTGCTTCATTGTTTTAACATATTCCTAATGACATAACACAGGATGGCAGCTTGGCTAAAGCTGTCCTCTTTGTAATGGGGAACGCATTCAATTTGGACATAGTTTTATTTTGGAAAATAAAAAGACTAGGGAAAAAATTCTGAAAGATGTATATGGTTTGAAAATCTGAGATGGAGGCAACATTAATTCTTATTTAAATATTTGTAACAGAAAATCTGAACCTGTTTAGAAACAAGCTCTCAGGGCACAAACTCTTGCATATATTAGTCACTAAATAATGAATAACAGATTAATGCTAATGATTCTGACATAGACAACGTGCACAGTGCATGTATTCATAAATCCCTTTTGTTCATGAAATATTTCACCTTTATATTAGATTTGAGACATATGGAGACAGCAGAGATATCTGGTAAAGGCATGGACTGTAGAGTCAGATGGCCTGGTGCCAAACCTCAGCTTCAGCACTTGTGAGCTGTGTAAATGTGGGCAAATTAGTCAGCTATTGTCTGCCCATTTTGCCTCATTTTGAAAACGGATAAGACCTTTGTCATGGGATTGCTAGGAATATTAAAAAAGTTCAAACACAGTTGTGCAGGTTGTGCACTGTGCCGAGGTACATGCCAAAAGATAGAAGAAGGAATTGAGCTTGGCAAACCCAGTCCCTGGAGCTCAGGCCTCCTGGAGGCAAAATCAACTTTTTCTAGTTGAACAGTCTATAAGGGGGACCTTTCTGCCATCTCTCACCAGGAGAGGTCACCTTCTCCTAATTTATCCCAAAGCATGGATTCTGGTGGAAGTGAGGTGTTGCACTCTAAATTATTGCTAAATTTCAGGCCTGTATTATTAGAATCATTATTTCTACAAAACTCATCACTGGTCTCATTATTTAAGTAAGAAAACATGCTTTGGGAGATTAAATAATCCCAAGTACCCACAATTTAAATGTAGAGTTTGGTTTCAAAGCTAATTCATTCTGATTGGCTACATGAACTCTTAAGTCACACTGATACTTGACTTACTCTAAAAAATATTGTGAATTTTTTAAAAAATAGTCTCATCCTCTTCTCAGAAAGCTTATGGCATTTTCCAACTGGAGAAGCAGGGCTTGCTGCTGCTGCCACCATTATAAAATGACCACAACCTACAGATTTAGTTTTGTTTATTAAAGTGAGAGAACGCATTCCAGTTATAGCGCACTATGCAATTAAGTGCATTATAAAATCTGTATTGTAAAAATAAAAGTTTATTATAATAAAACTCTTTCTTTATAAGAAAAAATTTTAGGAAGTTGGTATAATATTGAATGCTGAAAGCAGAACACTTAAAATGAATACCAGTCCTTGTCTTTTTAGTTCAAAAGTGCTGGCATTGGTGTCACCGGCCTTGCATAGTAGTATCAACATATTTCTCAGTGTGATTGTGAGGGGGATAAGAAGAAATTATGGGGCCGGGTGCGGTGGCTCACGCCTGTAATCCCAACACTTTGGGAGGCCGAGGCGGGTGGATCACAAGGTCAAGAGATCGAGACCATCCTGGTCAACATGGTGAAACCCCGTCTCTACTAAAAATACAAAAAAATTAGCTGGGCATGGTGGCGCGTGCCTGTAATCCCAGCTACTCAGGAGGTTGAGGCAGGAGAATTGCCTGAACCCAGGAGACGGAGGTTACGGTGAGCCGAGATCGTGCCATTGCACTCCAGCCTGGGTAACCAGAGTGAAACTCTGTCACAAATAAAAAAAAAAAAAAAAAAAAAAAGAAATTATGAAAAAATATCTTATGTGATTCTAATAAAACATTCTAAGGTCATTCTGGTTTAGGGAATATTTACCATGTGGATGTTCTTTTTTACTTTTTTTTGCAACTCATGGCAGATCATAATTGAACAGTAGGAATTTGTGATACATCCTTTATATTTTTATTGAAAAGTGTGATATAAATTCGACGCTCATCTAATATTGATAATATATAAGTACAGTGTGAGACATAAGAAAATATTTATTATTTTCATAACTAACTGAGCACTCAACTGTCAGAAAGTAAATAAATATAAGCAATAAGACAACCAAATTATAGATCCTTTCTATTCAAAAGAAAAAGCAGCTACCATGCCTGCATGAGTTTGGCCCAACTTTTATATCATTGCCAAAAGCATTTAAACCTCTGCCAATAGTTAGCTCTATCGAAATTTTAATGTATAAGGTAAAAGACAAAAATAATCTACTTATTCACGGAAATAGTGATGAAATTTTTGTTGTGACAGTGATAGGAATGTTAATAATCGTAACTTTGTCTAAATAAAAAGGCCTGTTTATTTATGTAGCTGTGTGTGTGAAACCAATAAAGATGAATATTTATTATATAAAATAAATATTTTAATACATAAAATAATTTATATATTTTATTTTAAAAAGTCTCTTTTATATATAAGAAAATATTCTATATGATATTTCTATAAAAATTCAGTGCAATCTGTACAAGAAACCTCCATGACACGCGTTTACCTATGTAACAAACCTGCACATCCTGTGTATGTACCCGTGAACTTAAATGTTAAAAAATTCAGTGCAGAAAAACTTACATATTTAAATACTTTTTAGATTTAAAAATTAGCTCCTAGTGCACATCTAGGAAATAAATTATCTTGTATTTTATTAAATATACTTGTAGAGAATTTATTTTGAATTTTATTTCTCAATGTGTTTGTAGAATCCTGGGTAGATCTTTTCTCTTTCTTATAGATAAGCCCACCATTAAAGGATGTTTTCAACTACAGGTGCTAGTTGACATGTAGTAATTTATAGTTAGCATAAATGTAACCTTAGTGTAATAGAACTCATTCTATGGTTCTCTGAATACCTATCCCATAAAATGTTGGTGGAAGATTTTATCTGAACGTCACATTTGAAAATAAGAGACAGAGAAATTCTCCATGTTATCTCCATAATTAGAAAAGAGGGAATTGTAATTGTTCTCTAGGAAGATTGGCTTTTGCAGAAGTGGGAAAGTTTCCTCCAGAAGATCTGCAGTAACAAATCTTTTCTGGGAATTAGGTCAACGTTTGTTTCCCAGCGGTTGTAGTTTCACTGCATTAGTGGCCAAATGTGATCAGCTGAAATAGCGGTGAGAGGTTCGATAGCTGCTGCTTCTGCTGATTTTGCTGCAACTTGGACCGAATTTGCACGCTAAGGTGGAAATCAGTAATAAAATAGAATTGAATGTAAAGAAATTCACAGTGTCAGCTTTAACTGATTGTATATAAACCATACAAATTGTGCAATATATTTATAATTTCCTGAAAAATGCCTTGCTAGATCTGAACTGTTAGTGACTTTTCAGTTCAAACTCTAGATACAGCTGATGATCAAACTTTAGAGTTAACGTATCTGTTCCAGTTGTCAATGGGCTGCTGTCTGGATGCCCTGAGAGTCTCCCTGCTGTGCAGGCATCACAGTCTCCACTCCCTGAAGCAGGACCTGAGGACTGCTCCATTATCCACAGCCAGAGACATGGCCTGGCACAGAACGTGTCAAGCTGGCTGTTATCCAGGGTCTGCACAGTATTGATTGTTCATTCTTTTAAATATAATCCCTGCCCATAGATGATGATGATAATTACTATTATTATATCTATATAAACTAACATAATGGTGTTAGAAATTTCCACATGAAACCTAAGGCTGTCATGCATTTAATTAGAAATGCTATCTTAACGTTATAAGTGAGTTAATTCATTTCACCATTTTTGTATGATCATGAATAAATCTGTGTTGCGTTTATTTTTTAATGAATCAGAGATAATGAACAGTGACTTTTAGCATATGCGTCATACCCAGGAATCCCCTGAATGTGTGGGGCTTTGTTACATATAACACTTGTTACCCACTAAAAGGTCTGGCTACTCTTTTTTTTTTAATATGACATTTTAGACATCTTGCAAAACAATCTTTTTGGACAAATTTGATATTTAAAAAGTGCTGGTATAAAATCCAAGGCAGAAAACTCTTGGAGTGAAAAATTGAACAAGTTGAAAACTTAAGGGAATGTAATTAAGATATATTTGGACACTTAGAACTACGTAAAGGATGTAGTAGGTGAAAATGGAAACAGCTTGCTTCTAAAATACAGGCACTAAAATATAGGCTTAATGGTATTGTTAAACTCTGACTGAGAACAACCATTTTAAATGACAAAATCATCACAAAACCTAATAAAATCTTCAGCTATTTTAAAAATAATACATTAATTTTCAGAGTCAACCATTGGGACTTTCATGATCATCTCTCAAAGAATGTGTATTTTCAGACTGATGTGTCCTCCTGAATTCCCTCCAACTCATTTCCCATTGTCATTCATACTCATGTTATTTTTAATTAATTATTTCGGCAGCCTGTTAATTTGTTCACCTTTTTCAGTGCACTGTTCCTGGGTCCAGATCACGGTTAACGAGACAGGGAAACAACTCTTGGCCTGCTTGCATTGCCAGAACTACTATTTTATGATAGGCGTTCTCAGTTTGTGTCAAGATATTGAATGCCTATCACTCGAACACTGTTGAGAAGTTAGTGACCTTCAACTGATTTCTGAGCCTTTCTACCTCTGAGTGTCATCATAGGTCATGAATTGCTGACTCCAGAAGGGGATGGATATGATACACTGGCTCAGTGTGATGTACTGTAATTACAGTACAAAGTTTGAATGCTTTTTTTCTTGCCAGTACTTAAATACAAGAATCTCCCCCACCCCCACAAATCTGTGACTACCGACAACTTCTATTGGTAGGCTACAAAACTAAATACATAGTAGAAAAGGCCACAAATACCAACAAGAATAATATTAATGGAGATGAATTGTAAGAAAGCAGTGAAACGATGTTGTAATCTCTTAGCATAAAGTAATTTGTCTTAATTTTACACAAGTAATAGATAGTCTATTTTCCAAGTCCAAATCTAAGCTAAAATAGAGGGGGAGACTGAGAAAGTAGAAGCGGCTATGGAAAGCAGTTTGGGCATAAGAAATTGCAACAGAGAGGGATTCTTGGCAGTTTAAAAAGTTGACAGCAGACACCAGAGGTGAATAAAAGTAGAAGCGGTGAAAACCAAAACAAGCCAGAATGATCATTCTGGAGATTGTCTATAATTTCGGCCTACATTCTTAGTGGTAGACAAGGATGAGTGTGGACAATAGAACAATAGAAAATCTATTGCTGGTAGAGCTAGATAAATCCTATACATCATAGTATTCTTGACCTCTTTCCTTTTTTTCTTTCCTTCCTTCTTTCTCTCTCTTTCTTCCTTTTTCTTTTCTATCTTTCCTTCCTTCCTTCTTTCTTTTTTCTCTCTCTTTCCTTTCCTCCTCCCTCCCTCCTTCCTTCCTTCCCTCTTTTCTCTTTCTTTCTCTGACATATATATGTAAATATAAATATACATGACTTTATTATGACTTGATATGATCATGAATATTTACAGTTATTTCACTAGGTTATTAGGAAAATTCACACCACTTCATGTAGAGGTATGTAAAATTTAGTTTTGAGATTTTTTTCAAACTCTTTTTGCCTATGTGTTTAAGATTTCACAAATGTTATTAGAGCAGAATTCCATTATGAGGTCTCAAAAATTCTTTTAAGCTTTTTTTTTGTGGTTCTGTCTAATATTTTAAAACAAATTGATTTTCAGTATACTACACATAACGACTTTATTGTGTATAGTATATAGTGTACATAGTCAATAGATGTCAGGATAGGTGGTTAAACTGAATCCTGTAATATAAAAACCTTTAAAATACAGGTTTAAAATAAAAAATAGATTGTAAGCTTCACTTTCAAATTTAGAGTAGGTATGTATTTATTCATAGATTTTGGATATTTTGTTCATCCTAATCTTTATTCCTGAAGAAATACGCAACAAAACCACCAGTAGTAAGATTAACTACAGAGAAAGGTAAATTTAAATAAATTTGTATTTAAGTTTAATAAAATTCTGAGTTAGGGAAGGTTTAAAAATGTAATATTACTTTCAAACTCATAAAGGAACTAATGGAATCTTTTAAGTTTAAATGAGAGGAAGCCATTGTTATTTCATATGTGTTAATATGTAAGTAGAGCCTCTAAAGCTGACAAATAATTTGTTCTCAAGTTTGCAAAATGTTTATTACCTTGTTTCCAGCTAATTATTTAACTGTCTTTGAAAGACCAGTTTGGCCAAATTTCAGCCTATTTAGGTCTCCATCCAAATTGAGAGACATCAACACTAGTTAGCCATTGATAAGATATTACTAGCTCCTTTATTTCGTGATATATTTGTTCCACTGTTTTCTAAGCCATCATTTTTTCACATTTAAAATATATTTCTTTTTTAAAAAAGTGCTTATTTCTCTATGTTCATAGCTGGGAGTTTTTATTTGCAATTGATCACTTATCAGAGTTATCTTTGTAAAATGAGAGAAGACATTGTCCTAGGAATTGGAATTTACACAAAATATCTCCCCAGAAGCCCCCAGAAAATACTCAAAAAACTGGTAATGAGATTTTTTTCAGAGATAATGAGTACTTTAGAAATCAACTCTGTCACTTCCAATGTAATATTATACTAATTAGTTAATACTACCAATTACCTTCATTCTGTCCTCTTTAAACTTTCAATGTTGATAGATTTGCTTTTGGGTATACAAAATAAAAGCAAATATTTATACCTTAAATTTGCCACTGTGTATCTCTTTCAGAACACCTTATATAAAACTGTTTCATTTTACTTTACTTGTTTTGATAACTAAATCGGTTTATGAGTTGTTCTTCTTTCATAAAGTTTTAGCTCACTTTAATATACGCTCCTGAAATTCTTTTAGCTGTTTTCATTTCCTATGCGAATTGGTTTATAAAATCTAAGCCAGAAGAGTTATAACTTCCCTTAACAAACGTTTCTTGAAGTACTGGGTTTAAAAGTTTATGTTCCAAGTTTACTAGGGAATCAATTTGCTTTTACAAATGCAAACAATAGGCTAGAAAATAAACTTTATGAAATAATTCAGTGGGAGAAGCGTTGGTTCTTAAATTTTGGTTTAGTGGTGTTACAAATAGAGTTCAGATTATCAATATATTGGCATCTTTTTTTTTCTTTTTCAGGCTGAAAGGTGTGTTTTGCTGACTTCAAGCATCCCTGCGACAAAATGGCCTACCTCCATGAACTGTCCAGCCGAGTGAGCTTTCAGGAGGTGCGCCTGGCTTGTGAGAGTGAGGGAGGAGTCCTCCTCAGCTTTGAGAATGAAGCAGAACAGAAGTTAATAGAGAGCATGTTGCAAAATTTGACAAAACCTGGAACAGGGATTTCTGATGGCGATTTCTGGATAGGGCTTTGGAGGAGTGGAAATGGGCAAACTTCTAGTGCCTGCCAGGATCTCTACCAGTGGTCTGATGGAAGCAGTTCACAGTACTGGTGAGTATGGATCCTGAGCAGTTGACAGGTGCTCTGGGGAACTCCACAAGGTGGGGAGAGGACTCTGTTGCCTGTAGAGGATGTCAAGAGTAGAAGAAGAAGAATCACTTAGGAGGCTTATATCTGAGTGTTTGTGTTACTCTGTTTGCAGAAACTGGTGCACAGATGAACCTTCCTGTGGAAGTGAAAAGTGTGTTGTGATGTATCACCAACCAACTGCCAATCTTGGCCTTGGGGGTCGCTACCTTTACCAGTGGAATGATGACAGGTGCAACATGAAGCCCAGTTGTATTTGCAAGTGTGAACCAGGTAAGCTGTAGCAAAAGAAGGTATACAAGATTTTGTGCATATTTCATTATATTAAGTTTTGTCTTTAATTTTCACTACCTTTGGCTCTTTTTGTTTTTCTGCTGTGAAATAGAAAATTACCTTCAGCTTGTCATATCACTTGTGTACTGAAACCTATCATATCCTGTAGAGCAAACTCCGCAATGAGCTCAAAGAAGAGAGTAAATACAAACATCTGAAGAAGTGGTGTCTTTAAGAGAAAATAATCATTTCTAACTTTAAAAATAATTTGATTTTTGTAAATAGATTTTATAAACAATAAATATCTATTTTAAATTATTTTAAACAGTTACTATAACGTGGGAAGTAGGTGTAAGTTACCAAAGCACCTGTAGACTTGCACACGTGAGCAGCAGTTCTTTATCTCATGAATTTAAGAGAAGAACACACTTTCTCCTGGATAATTTGCTTATCATTTATGGTATAATACTTGACCTGTGGTACTGAGTGAAAATAAGACTATCATAGCTCATTGCCCCATCGTGGAAAAAAGTGGGAAGATGTGGCTTGTTCTCCCTATGATTCCCATTCTTGAAATATGCCTCCTCAGTCAGCTTTCTTTTGAAATCTCCCACTACTTGTCATATGCAGCAAATGGGAAGATTACATTGACTTGGGCTATACTGGCGTGGGTTCTAGATTAAAATATGGTAAATTTTGAATTACTTTGAATGGGGCAGATCATCTGGATATAGATATTTGACTGAAAGAGAGATTAATAAAAACTCCATGGACCCATTTTTTTAAATCATCTGAGAAAGTCAAGTTAGATCCTTAGGCTTTGAGATCTCTTAGCTGTTTTTCTCCCCAGTGTTTGTGTCATTTTAACTCTTCTGAAGGGGTGTCTTCTTGAACTCATAATATGTGTTCACAGAAGGTAATTATAGTTGAGTACTGCTGCTTCCATTATTCTCTTGAAATTACATTATTCTTTTTCTCATAATAGCATAAAGCACAAAGGTTTATTTGGATTAGACTTACCCTTCTCTTAGATTTAACCTGCTCTTGAGTGTATTGGGCAACTTTTTACATCCCTGGTGAGTTTATTCTTTAAACACCTTGGTTGCTAAACCCATCATTACCCTCCTGGAAGCCTTTGCAAAGCTGAGTCTGTTACACACTTATGTCCTTTATTTTTCTCTTGGAGAAGTATAAAGTTGAAATTCTCTGATATTTTTAATTTGTGACATTCTATGTACTTAAAACTATTGAATAAAACAAATACAATATTATACGTTATTCTTAATATCACATTATTGTTGCCTTCTCCTTTCTTTTGAGTTCACAGATCAATTATTTGACCCTTCATTGTATTATATATAATTTAAGTTTTGCATTCAAACTTATGCCATTATTTAGAACACTATAAATCTTACAATCTTCTTTTCTTGTTTACATTACTAGGTTTATATTACTCATGCAAGAGCATTTAAGATATCAAATTATTCTTTTTTATCTTCTACATTCTACCCAAATATTCAAATAATCTGTATTGATTAAAATATTTTTATGTAGTTATTATTTTGACCCACATTCACAGGTTTACTGTTGGTCTTATTAATGCGCTCAGGATTTCAACTTTTTATTTCATGATTTAACCTTTTTTTTCCTACTTAGTTAACCTTCCTTGAGCTTAGTGTCTGCTTTGTAAGGATGTTGGTTAGATTAAATTCCTTGGTTATGTAATCACTGCTTGAGTTTTAGTGATATTTTGCATAATATTTATATTATTCGTTAAAAAATGCCAATTGAGTAGGCATAGGGTGACTAAATACTCCAGAAGAGCAGGTATAGTTTAGGACTGAATCAGAGGAGGCTATTAAGATGTCAGGGTAAAATCTGTATAGAAGAGTAACAAATATTACTACAGGATGGTATACGGTCAAACTTCCAACAAAGGGAGACTCTATGACATTCTAAGACAATGTAATAATGGTAAACATTAAATTAAAATTCTTTTGTATCCTAAAAACTATATAAGATGTTACATGTGTTCTTATTTCAATTGACAAAAGTAAGCAGAAAATTACACTTTTGGAACAAATGCTAACAAATGCACAGGTTTTTAATAATAATTCCATTTACTTTCATTGAATTATTAATTTAACAAATAGTTCCTTAAGGAAAATAAAAATAGAAAATAGAGCAATACCAAATTGTGACAAGAAATGTCAACAATTTTAAATTGTGTGGCAGGAAGAAAAGAATCAGGAAGAATAGTTAATGGATACTGAATAGGTAACGGATGCTGGGCTTAATACTTAGGTGATGGGATGACCTGTGCAGCAAACCACCATGGCACATGTTCACCCATGTAACAAACCTGCACATTCTGCACATGTACCCCTGGACTTAAAGTAAAAGTTAGAAAACCAATCAAAAACAAAGCGTGTGTCAATAGAAGAGACATCTATAAAACTACTGAAAGAAATTTGCAGGCTTTAATTCAATATTATTATTATTTTTAACAGTAGACACTCTTGAAGAGCAAATCTAAGGATGGCATTGTATGTGCAGAACAGAAATATGCCTTAGAACATTGTGGCTTGAATCAATTCCAAATGCAATCCACATACAGTCATCTGATTATTATCGCAAGGGAAACCCTAAATAATACACTGATATTACTAAAGAAATTATCTTTTTTGTCTCTGAATTGCATTGAGTATATCACACTCTTCAACTTACCAATTTTTGTTTATCCTAGCTGAACTTTGTTCCTGGTCTACCATTATTGCCTGCAGCAGGCTGCCGTCAGCACAGACCCACTGTTAATTGCTGAATGGAGTTTGGAGTTTCAAGGGAGAATGTATCAAGTGCATCTTTTATTCAAAGATAATTAAATGTTTATTCAAATATATTTAAATGTTATCAAAGATAGGTAATTTCATGTAAATATAAATTCAGAATATGTTTTATTAGCTGTAAGATGTTCAGAAATCAAAAGTATATTTTTATGGTTTTATAATAAACATTCATATTCATATATGTTTTCAATTCTCTTATTTAATCATCATATATGATGCTGATACTTATTATTTACAGAGATTAATCCAACAGCACCTGTAGGAAAGCCTTATCTTACAAATCAACCAGGAGACACCCATCAAAATGTGGTTGTTACTGAAGCAGGTAATTACTTCATGTGTCTTTAACTTCATCAAGAACTGAACTGCACTTTCAAACGCTGCTTCATGTTGACTCCAGTGAAACTTTTCTTGCCTGGGGAAGTGGTGCACTGAGTTTGGTACTATGGAAAGTTACTTTTGAACTAGATTAGAAAAAATTATGTTAAGCTAGTATTTGAATAGAAAAATCTGTTTGGTTTTCTTTAAAGTGTTACTAAACTATGTGATCCACGTGAAAATTTGGATCTGGCTGGGCACAGTGGCTCACGCCACTGTGATCCCAGCAATTTGGGAGGCTGAGGCAGGGGGATCACTTGAGCCCAGGAATTCAAGACTCCTGAGTAACCTGTCAAGACCCCATCTCTACAAAAATACAAAACACTAGCCTGGCATGGTGGTGCACACCTGTATTCCTAGCTACTGGGAAGCTAAGGTGGGAGAATCACCTGACGCTGGGAAGCTGAGGCTGCAATGAGCAGTGATCATGACACCACAGTCCAGAGTGGGTAACAGAGTGAGACCCTGTCTCAAACAAACAACAACGATAAAAACACCACCAACATCAACAAAAACAACTTTGGGTCTACAAGAAACTTCTCTAACGTAGGTGTCATGATGCAAATTGGCACATTCAGTGGAGAGCAAACCAAGGTGTGCTGACACATGTCTAGAGATTGGTTGAATCCTCAAATTGCTTGAAGTCAAACAAGAGTGGGTGGAAACAGCAAATTATTGCTCAGATACCCTATTGTTGGACCTCATGAGTTTGTCTTCTGTTAACAAATGAAGTGATGTGCATTTCAGTGGAAAGCTTTATCTACACATCTGGTCCACTTTGACCAGAATTATTTAGATTAGTCATGATGATGACTTTTAATTTGCAAGCTAAATGCATAGTTCTTCAATTTGCTTTTCTTGCATAGACATGATATTAAGGCTCAGTGCTTTTCACTTTTCAGGTGCCTGGTTTTAAAACCATTCAGAACATCTAAAAGTAATTAAAAAGGTCAGTAGGCCAGGCACGGTGGCTTACACCTGTAATCCCAGCACTTTGGGAGGCCAAGGCAGGTGGGTCACCTGAGGTCAGAAGTTTGAGACCAACCTGGTCAACATGGCAAAGCCCTGTCTCTACTAAAAAAATATAAAAATTAGCTGGGCATGGTAGCAGGTGCCTGTAAGCATGGCTTCTTGGGAGGCTGAGGCAGGATAATCGCTAGAACCCAGGAAGTGGAGGTTGCAGTGAGCCGAGATTGCACCATTGCACTTCAGCCTGGGAGACAGAGCAAGACTTTGTCTCAAAAAAGAAAAAAATCGGTAAATAATCACATTGGAAACATGTTTTCTCTTATGAAATTGAACAAATGTTTACTAAAGTAATTTTAAGTTGTATGGGATTTTGGTGTCACAGTTTTTTAATTTTACTAAGAACATCTAGCATTATCAAATGTTATGGAACAGGATTAAAAAATAATTCATTTTAGAATTTAATTAAGATCAAGTCTTTGTGCCACTGGAGTCTTGTGTCTCTGAGTCATTACTGTATCATCAGTTAATATTTACATATTTCATTTTAATCCCAGTGACTAGTGTATAATCATAGCACTAAGCTTATTGGCTAGGTAATGATATATCCAATATATCCACAATAATATTAATAATAATTATTTTTAATAAGCACTTATTTTTGTAAGTAATGATTGAGAAGGAATAATGAAATGAGTTACCTAAGATTATTAATATATTGTGAAAGCTAGTCCATGTCTGAATTGCTGATTTAATAATAGTTTTGGAGGTATGGATATCAAATTGGAAGAGTCTGATACCACTACAGATCAGTACAATTCAATTTTCAGTTCAGTAAAGCTCTGTTTTTAATTTTTACCAGAACATGAATAGTTACGTACCACTTAACAATGGGGACATGTTCTGAGAAAGGCACCATTAGGTGATTTTGTCATTGTTGGAACATCGTAGAGTGTACTTAAACCTAGATCATACAGCTGACTATGCACTAGGCTATTTGATATGGCCTATTTCTTCTAGACTACAAACCCCTGCAGCATGTTACTGTACTGATGCTGTAGACAACTGTAACACAACGGTATCTCTCAAAACCTATCTAAGCATAGAAATGCATAAAATGGGATATGAACTATAAAAGATGGTGCAGCTATACAGGGGAGCTCCATTGTAACCTTCCAGGCCCACTGTCTCGTGTGGTGCATCACTGCCTGCAATGTCACTATGTGGTACAGGACTGTCAATTATTTCATTAGATTTGTCAACATTTTGAGAAGAACTTTGGGATCAATTTAGTGAGAACTCAACTTCACCTTCTTTTTTTTTTGAAACATTCTTACAAATTTTTGTGTTAGAATTCTTCCTCAACTATCTTTTCACACGAAGACTGTTTGATTTTGTAGATATAATTCCCAACCTGATTTATGTTGTTGTAACAACACCGCTGCTCTTACTGATGCTGGCTGCTTTTGGAACCTGTTGCTTCCAGATGCTACATGAAAGGTGAATAACTAACACATGTAGAGACAATTTGAAAAACTTTAAATAGGTTTTCAGAAATGTTTTCAAACTATTAGTATAAAGTTAATTATATTTTAATATGCCTTAAGAAACCCTGCACATACAATCCTACACATACATCTAATAAGATATACATTGATTACAGAATTAATGTATCATTTAATCTTCACAAGCCTTATTAAGCAGTTACCCTTCTGTTTGTATTTCTCAGCTGAGCAGATGGTGTCTTAGATGGGTTACCTGTTCTGCCTCGGGTCCCGTAGCTAGTGTTTAAGGTGAATCTGAAATTTGAATATTTGTAAACTTCCAACATATGCACTACACTATATTGTTTCTTGTTTATGAAATAAAAGAATTAATGCTGAACTTTTCAATCTAGACATCAAGCTATATGTAAGACTTGATGTTTGTAGGTTCACTTTGTATTACTTTTCAAAATTCAAGCTACAGGTTTCTATTTTATTTCATAAAGATCTTTTAAGAATAGGAAATAAAATACAGTGGTTAAAATAGGCCACTTTTTGGCAGGTATCTTGAAATAAAATCCTGTATTTTACCAGCAGGTTTTCTGGGGGAATATTATGACTTTTGTATCTGCTTACTCATAACCTTGAGTTAGAGAAGTTTTTCCATGTGTGTCAATTTTTTAATAAAAATGAAAAAAATTAAATAATTTTTTTTCATTTTCAAATGAAAATGACATGTAAACGTGTCAAAAGAAGAAAAAGAAAAGCTGTTCTGTTTATAAAAGAGCATATTTTCCAGAATAAAGTAGACATCTTTGTCTGAGTGGTTTAACTAAGAACTGGTCAAGAGACTACCCCCATCAGGAAAACCTGCAAACAAATTCATTTTTCTTTTTGACCTTTCTGCGTCTCCTTCTTTTTCTGAAATAAACCCCAAAGAACCCATCAAGTAACAAAAGACCCAGAAAAAAATTAAGTAGATGTCAGTTTTAAATGATTCACATAAATTTTCCAAAGAATCCAAACTGTAACTAGCTGGATGTTGAAGTAAAACATTTTGAGTAATGATAAATAAAGCCTGGTGAATTAATATTATACTTTGTGTCCTTTTGGAGTTCTAGTATATGTGGATCACAGTTAAAATATTTTTTGGGCTAGATGAGGTGGCTCAGGCCTGTAATCCCAGCACTTAAGGAGGCCAAGGTGGGCAGATCACCTGAGGTCAGGAGTTTGAGACCAACCTGGCCAACATCGTGAAACCTTACCTCTACTACAAAGATACAAAAATTAGCCAGGCTTGATGGTGTGTGACTGTAATCTCAGCTACTTGGTAGGCCAAGGCAGGAGAATCACTTGAGCCCAGAAGGTGGAGGTTGCAGTGAGTCAAAGATCATGCTGCTATACTCCAGCCTGGGCAATAAAAGTGAGACTCTCTAAAAAAAAAAAAAAATTTTTCTTTTTGTATTTTGTATAGAATAAAAGAACAGTAAATATGTAATTTCTTGCTCTGATTTCTAAGACTATAGATGGAAAGATGATTTAATGTTGTGGAAAGGAGTGAAACAGAGGGAGAATTTGACATAAATCCTTCCTTCCAGCCAAACTGCTATGGAAGACCTGAAAGTAGCAAATGTGCTTGAAAAGATGATTTGAACTTTTTATTCATATCTTCCTCTTTATAAAGTAAAAGTCATTAAAGTGCCAAGTAACTGCTTCCTTATTCGCTTCCTTTCTTCCAAGTAGTATATTATAGTGGTGATTCTATTCATTCGAAAATCTCTCCCAGGCTTTTACAGCTTAAAGATCTGTGGAGTTTTCACTTGTTTGAAATTCTCAGAGTGAGAACATAAACCAAAACACAGCACCTCCAGATGCTGTGATTAATTGTAGTACTGAATTCATTTGTTCTTAGATCCTCCCCTTTTTCTTTCTTCCAGGAAAGCAAGGAGAAACTTCATCAAAGAGTCTATTCCATTATTATCTGGGTACCTTGCAGAAAGTTTAAATTCCAATCTGGTGGACACAATGGTTTCTATCATTCCATGTACTGTTCAAAATAATTCTTGTTTCCTTACAGGGTGGTAATTCTTTTTTTTTTTTTTTTTTAAGATTGAGTTACACTCTGTTGCCTAGGCTGGAATGCAATGGTGCAGTCTTGGCTCACTGCAACCTCTGCCTCCCGGGTTCAAGCAGTTTTCCTGTCTCAGCCTCCCAAGTAGCTGGAACTACAGGCACGCACCACCATATCTGGCTAATTGTTGTATTTTTAGTAGAGATCGTTTCACCATATTGGTCATGCTGGTCTTGAACTTCTGACCCCAAATGATCTGCCCACCTCAGCCTCCCATGGTGCTAGGATTACAGGCATGAGCCACCACCCTCAGCCTCCTTATGGGGTAGTAATCCTTAAATGAAATACTAATTCTACACAAAAGCCACATTAGTAATTTTTTTTTTTTTACCACTCAGAACATTTTGTGCTTTTAATAAACTTTCTTGGCTTATTAACATCATCGATGTTAGATGACTTGGTAGAATAAACTTGTGTTGATCTTACTTATTTGGATGAGAACTCACAAACCGTAAAATTTGGACATAATATTTTATTCATAATAAAAATGGTTAAATCTAAGTGAATTAAGCAATAGTTTAAAAGAGTAATGGTCAGGTGTGTTTAGAAATAGTTGTTTTCTATCTTTGAGGGAATTCTGCAATGTCTGGTGGATGGAGAGGAGAAGATGAGGAGAAGCCTGTGAGGACTGAGGCAGATGCTGGGAACCGGGGCTGGGGTGGTCAGGGAGCAAGTAAGTGCACAACACGGTGAACTGGGACACACAAACACTTTTGTTCCAGGCAAAAGATTATCCTGAGGAAACCAGCCCAAAGAAATCTAGATTTTGACAGGGCATCTAGTAGAGAACAACTTGGGCGGATCACCTGAGGTTGGGAGTTTGAGACCAGCCTGGCTAACATAGCGAAACCTCATCTCTACTAAAAATACAAAAATTAGCCTGGTGTGGTGCTGGTGCCTGTAATCCCAGCTACTTGGGAGGTTGAAGCAGAGGAATCGCTTGAACCCGGGAGGGGGAGGTTGCAATGAGCTGAGATCGCACCATAGCACTCCAACCGGGTGACAGAGTGAGACTCCACCTCAAAAAATCATATAATAAAATAAAGAGAATGACTTGGGTAAACTCAGGAACAGATAACTTCTGCAGGTGCCTGAAAAGTTACCATTTTATGGGAGGACAGAAGATAGCAGAACCCTAGACACAGGCTGGAAATGTGGGCCAGAATTCCAAATCTGACAAGGGTGCAGTTGTCTCTCAGATCTGGAGGAACTCAGATACCGTTAAGTTACCAAAGCCCGAACCTGCTACTGAACCACATTAGTTTCAGAGACTGAGGCACCAGTAAGCTTCCAGAAATCAAGTGACTTAGGTGCAAGACTGGAGAACGGACGGGACGAGGGGAATAGACGCATCCTTACACGTAGTATAATAACATTGTTTTGATAATTTGGCATTGAATTCAACAGACATTAGTGACAGAAGACTTCCAAAATAATTGATCAAAGAAAATAAAGGTTTTTAAGTAGTGAATAAAACAGAAATTTTTAATATTGTGTCAGGCACATGTTTGTATGTGTGGAACCAACCTAAATGTTGAGTGGATAAAGAATTTGTGGTATATTTATATGGTAGAATACTACTCAGCCATACAAAGGACTGAATTAATGGCATTCACAGCGACCTGGATGAGATTGGAGACTATTAATCTAAGTGAAGTATACAGGAATGGAAAACCAAACAGCATATATTCTCACTCATACGTGGGAGCTAAGCTATGAGGATGCAAAGGCATAAGAATGACACAATGGACTTTGGGGACTCAGGGAAAAGGGTGAGAAGGGGGTGAGGGATGAAAGACTACAAATTGGGCACAGTGTATACTAACCAGGTGATGGGTGCCACGAAATTTCACAAATCACCACTAAAAACTTACTCATGTTACTAAACACCACCTGTTCCCCATAACCTATGGCAATAAACAAATTAAAAGAACAACAACCAAAACAAAAATAATGAATTCTAAGTTAGGAAAGATCCAACAGGAAAAGATGTGTTTTGTTTTCTCCATAATTCACAAAAACTGTTTGCCATCTTCACATATTTGAATAATCTAGAATTTTTTGTAAGAATGGGAAAATATACTACTGAGAGGAGAAGGGCTCTTTCATAAATAATTGTCTGAGATATTTCCCTTCAAGACATGCTTAGTTTAATAAGAGGTTTTAGGAACTAAACATATTTTTTCTTATGTTTTTCAGTAAAGGAAGAACAAAAACTAGTCCAAACCAGTCTACACTGTGGATTTCAAAGAGCACCAGAAAAGAAAGTGGCATGGAAGTATAATAACTCATCGACTTGGTTCCAGAGTTTTATAATTCGGGATCTGTATAAGGAATGGCATCAGAGCATTAGCTTGGAATGGCTTGAAATCACAAAGGATCTGCAAGACGAACTGTAAGCTCCCCCCTTGAGGCAAATATTAAAGTAATTTTTTATATGTTTATTATTTCACTTACAAAATCCTCTGTGCTAATGATGGAGTGAGACATGCTTGTTTTGCTAAAGGATGCACCCAAACACCAAGCAAATGAATTGGACAATGCAGATCAAGTTATTATCAACACATTGGGATTACGTGTGTTAGAAGCAATTATTTTTATTTCTTTCACCTTTCAAAAGTTGTAATGTAGTTAATGTAATGTATATTGTATTGAAATTTACAGTGTGCAAAAATATTTTACGTTTGCATAAGTGTTTGATAAAATTTAACTGTTCTAATATTTATTTTTATGGCATCTTATTTTTTAATACATGCTGTTTTGATTAAAGAAATTTATTACTGTTATCAGTGGAATTCACACACACACACAAATGTAGCACCATGGAAAAGTTTGTTTTCTAGAAATGATTCATCTTTCAGTTTCTCTGCTTTTGGTCAAAAGTCTAAGAAATCTCTTCAGAAATAAGAAGCTGTTTCATTAAGTGTGATATAAACCTCCTCAAACATTTTACTTAGAGGCAAGGATTGTCTGATTTCAATTGTGCAAGACACGTGCCTTATAATTATTTTTAGTTTAAAATTCAACAGATTTTGTAATAATGTAACTTTGTAATGCAGTCAATTTGAACAAAAGTGGCATACACAATATAAATCATATGTCTTCACACGATGCCTGTATAATGACAAGCAGCTCTCTGAGGGTTCTGGAATCAGTGTGGTCCCTCTCTTGACCACTAAACAAAGATGGTTGTCTGGGGTTTGGAATTGACACTTGAGACAGATAGTTGCAGAGTTTGTCTAAGTTTCCCTAGCTGCATTTAGCCTCTAACTATATTAGTATACAAAGAGGTCTTGTGGTTGAGACCAGGTGAATAGTCACCATCAGTGTGGAGATAAGCACAACACACAGACATTTCAGGAAGGAAAGGAACCACAAAATTGTGTGAAAATGGATTGGAACCCATCAGTGACCACATTTTCATTGAAGAGAGTTTGCTTGAGATAGAAAACGGTGGGTCCTTTCTGTCTTATGTCCTAGTTTCTTCAATGCTTGTACCTTGATCTTCTCAAGAGAGAGTTGTAACTGTCTGGTCTTCATATGTCCCTGTGCTCCTTTTAATCAAATAAAGAGTTCTTGTTTCTGAAGAATGATCACTAGTCCTGTCTGAAACTCTTATGTGAAAAAAGTACAGATATGTTTGCATCGATATATAAAGTTGAAAACAAATTACTCTTTAAGTGTGCTAAGAATGGAAGGCATGGTTATGTCTAATATTTTCCCTATGAATTCTTTTCAGTTACATAATAAGGTACTTTCTTTAACACAATTCACAACTAACATTGGTTGGCAAAGCTAGGAGGCAAAAGAGAAATCAATGAGCATTGCCTGTCTTCAGCTGCTCATAGACTGAGAGAATAAGCAGCTGCATTTGAAGCTGAGATCTGCCAACATCTAGCACTCCTCCTTCTTTTCTTGGCTACCTGTCTTTCTGGGTAGAACTGGAGACCAGCTGCTGGGACCTAATCTTTTTCCTCCAAACTACTATCATGGATTTCTCCCTCTTGTGTGGACACCGTGGAGGAAAACCAGGTGTTCCCCCTTGTCTTTGCCGTCATGACTATAACAGTTACAAGAGAAAAACAGCAAATCAATGCAGATACGCCTTGCTTTTGCCCTTGATCTTTATCTAGGTCTGGGTAACTTTTCTGGTATCAACAACTAAACCTATAAGCGACTAGAGGTGAAACAATGTTGCTGACCTCATCTGAGGGGCTGTCCTGCCACTGAGCCCCAGCCAGAGCTCAGTCTTGGTGGGAGCTGAGGAGCAGCAGGAAGAGGGAGGGAAGGGAATCAAGGGATGAACATCTGGTCATTTTTTTTTCATTGAATAAATGTCACTTTTTGAGCCAAAAAAAAAAAAAAGAACTCTTTTATTAGAAAATGGTAGTGATGCTGTCTTAACAGTTTCTTAAAATTTTAGCTAATCTTTGAAAAATGAAAAGAAATACATGCTGTATCTGTTTTAAGTGTTAGCATTTCTAGAATATATTTTTGCTATATGTTGGAAATGGAGCAGAAATATGGAACAATCTTCAGGTACTAAAAACAAACACCCTGCTGGTAAGTCTGTCTTCCCCAACTGTTAGAATCAGACCATTGGAAAGGTGAAAAAGAATAGTGTGTTCAGGGGTGATATGGTTTGGCTGTGTCACCACTCAAATCTCACCTTGAATTGTAATAATCCCCATGTGTCAAGGGCAGGGCCAGGTGAAGATAATTCAGTCATGGGGCTGGTTCCCCCATACTGTTCTCATGGTAGTGAGTAAGTCTCAAGAGATCTGATAGTTTTATAAATGGGAGTTCCCCTGCAAATGCTCTCCTGCCTGCCTCCGTGTAAGATGTGACTCTGCTCCTCCTTTCCCTTCCACCATGATTGTGAGGCCTCTTCAACTACATGGAACTGTGAGTCTATTTAACTTCTTTCCTTTATCAATTACCCAGTCTTGGGTATGTCTTTATTAGCAGTATGAAAATGGACTTAAACAAGTGGCTTCTGATTTTTGTCCAAATAATGAATTCTACAATTCCTTAACAGGAATTTACAGTCTTCCATCATCTGGCCACATCTTCATATAACACTTTTTCCCCTTTATCTGACTATTTGCCAGAGAGAGAGTCTTTTGGTATGACAACACATGGTTCTCTATTGACCCCTTTCCCTTAACTGACTCCCACCTGCACAGTGGGTCCCCAATATCCTCTTCAGTGCCTCTGTAATAATTATTCTTTCCCGGTGAAGTGCAAGTATCCTTTCTTCCATAAGGCCAATCCACACAGATTAGTCCCTTATTTCAACTTCTTTTAACCTTACGCTCTCTTCTATTATATTGTCCATGCAAGAATGTGTGTGTGTGTGCATGTGTGTGTGTTGTTTTGTATTAACTAAGTATGAATTTTTTCTCCCCAAATACATCAACAGACTCTGTATGGTGAGCTAAATTGAAGTCTGCACTTACTCTGGAGATGATCCAACAGATGAAACAAGCGAAGCAAATTCATTTATTACACACATTTGACCTTCTCATGGGCAATTCAGCTGTGTCTAAATAAGTTTTTCACATATTAGAAATATTCACCGGAACACACATAAACCAAGACCAACATTTGCAATAGGTGCATTTCTTTGGTATGTCTGATTATTTTGGGGGGGACTTAAAAATACTAGCTTGAAATAAATAGACACTATACATAATCCAAGTAAAAATTTATCTAATATATAATGACCATATTAATTAATTTATCTTTTATTTAATTTGCTTATTTA
Source organism: Aotus nancymaae (assembly GCF_030222135.1). Taxonomy (NCBI): domain Eukaryota; kingdom Metazoa; phylum Chordata; class Mammalia; order Primates; family Aotidae; genus Aotus; species Aotus nancymaae. The sequence goes on along the minus strand of NW_026988447.1, from coordinate 1,506,942 downwards.
AGAGGACGGTAAAGTCAATTCAGTCCAGGCCTGTGATATAAGCTTACAGTAAATATTTTCAATTAGTGGGGAAAATATTAAGGTTATGCATATGTCAAAATAAGAATGCATTTTGATAGAAAAAAACAGAAAAGTAATTGAGATGAAAACTATTGAGATTCTGCTAATAGCAAGCTAAACTGGAACTAGAAAATTTATGGCAGTTTATTTCCAACAGTGACATACTATGAGCAAAACATTTTATTTTCATTCTTTTTTAATTACGCTCAAAATTTCTTAAGTAGATGGTATATGTTTTAAAATAGCACCCCTTTAAATAACAGTAAATAATAAAAATAATGATTAAGAATTTAAAAAATGAGAACTGTGAAGAAATAACTGTTCACAATGAAATAAAAATGTATTTAATGGTATTTTAAAGTTACTCTCTATTGCCAAGATGAATTCTATTATTTTTAAAATTTTGCTTCCCTGGCCCCCTAGCATTTAATTGGCATAGGTAAGAATACTTCTGGTAACTTTTTAAAAATTTTGTACAAAACACTTAAATTCCATGATTTCTAGAGTAGAATGTGAAAATAACCTGACTTTCACATTTGGTTTAAGAAATGCTCTAATGTAGAAAACTCTGGATCCATTCTGCAGACCTTGAGACTCTGGCGTACGCTCTGGGCGATCAGGCAGGGCACACTGGAATCCAATGAGGTCATGCCAGCCGGGAACCATCAGTTGTTTTCTTGGCACATCAGTGGTCCTCCTGAATCCCCCTAAAGAATGAATTGCAAAGCAGAATTATAGATATGCGGACAACTCATCTAAACATATAAGATTATTTGTATCAAATACATTTTTTAAAAAATTAAAAATATGATTTAATTGCAAATCATCTGTATACATTTTCGCTTTCAATCTGAGCCAAGAATGAGAACCTCAGTAAGGAGACAGAGAAACGATAACTAAGAAATAATTTATCATTTTTGTGGTGCACTTTTATAATAAGAGTTTCACCATGTTAATTAGGCACTTTGGTGGATACTAAGAAGTTCTTTAAAGCACAACTATGAAGAGCATGCCAACCAAAATATATATTAACAGCCAATTGTTTTATATAAGGAGATATGCTGTAAGTGTCACAGAGCACATTGTGGAAAAGACAAATTATTTGACAATAGGCTCTTCAGAAAAATTAAGAACTCACTCATGAAGTTGATTTTGTTCTCTTGGGTAGCAGTATCTTTTTCGTACTCAATAAACACCATCCAATTTGAAAAACATTTTAACTGAAATAAGCAAGCCTGTGATATCATTTTTAATGATAAGAACTCATGTTTTCATCTGAGATTTCAAATGAAGAAATGTTTTTAATTTTTATGAATATTAATTCCAGCAGACCTAGTAAATTATATACATTTTATTTGCAATGGTAATACAAACATATCATTATTTAATGATATAAAATGGACAAGCATTTTTCCTGTATTAATTGGACAAATATTTTTAATTAATTTGTTTTTTATATTTATGAAGACATTTAAACTTTTATGTTTTTTGAAATCACTGGTATAATAGAAGACTTCAATACCAGCTAGATGCTTGAAATATCCTAAGAGACTTTTTGCCTGATCCTTTATCATGTTTGGGCCCTATATTTAAAGGAAAAAATGTAGTCTATCAAATCACCTTTTTTCCCCTCCATACAGAGGGACATATATTTCACTGGCGTCCACAAGTTACCAACATTCTAGTGTAACAGATGTGTTCAAGCTGTTTAAAGCAGGGACTGTGATTTTTATTTTTGATGCTAAGCCCTTAACCTGGAATATAGATTCTGAAATATTTATGGAACAGTATATATTCAAGGATCAAAATACATTTTATATGACTTGGAAGTTATTAAAAATAAACTTCAACTGTTTGGGTATTTTTAAAAGGAGTCATCTGGTTTTTTACATATCTTCTAAAATAATTTAATTTTTTAGTAGGAGGTTCCAGACAAAACAAGGATTTTTAACTTACTCAGTACATACTGGGTTAGTTGCAGTTACTCAAGGATCATGCAGCAGACATGTTGCTTATCTGCTGGGTAGTCTATCTGGTCGGGAGACTTCAGTCAGTTTCCATTACTTCCTGTCATCTAAATATACCACATCAGTTTAGCTATGTAATTTCTCCTTACCTTAATTTTCTTTCTATTTTTAAAAAAATTTTACTTTAAGTTGTGTGATACATGTCTAGAATGTGCAGGTTTGTTACGTAGGTATACATGTGCCATGTTGGTTTGCTGCATCTATTATCCCACCCTCTAAGTTTCTTCCCCTTTGCCCCCCACATACCCAACAGGCCCTGGTGTGTGTTATTCACTATCTTGTGTCCCTGTGTTCTCATTGTTGAACTACCACTCATGAGTAAGAACATGCAGTGTTTGGTTTTCTGTTCCTGTGTTAGTGTGCTGAAGATGATGGCTTCCAGCTTCATCCATGTCCTGCAAAGAACATGATCTCATACCACTGGGTATATAATCAGTAATGGGATTGCTGGGTCAAATGGTATTTCTGGTTCTAGATCCTTGAGGAATCACCATACGGTCTTCCACAATGGTTGAACTAATTTACACTCCCACCAACAGTGTAAAAGCATTGATACTTCTCCACAATCTTGACACATCTATCGTTTCTTGATTTTTTAATAATTGCTATTCTGACAGGTGTGAGATGGTATCACATTGTGGATTTGATTTGCATTTCTCTAATGATCAGTGATTTTGAGAGTTTTTTCTTCATATGTTTGTTGCCTTACCTTATTATTCTGATTTGTTCAATTAAGGTATTAATATTTCCTTCTTCACTGTCTCAGAGATATATGAGTACTTGAAAAATATGCATGTGACTGGGTGCAATGGCTAAAACCTGTGATCTCAGAACTTTAGGAGGCTGTGAGAGGTGGATCAAATAAGGTCAGAAGTTCGAGATCAGCCTGATCAACATGGTGAACCATCGTTTCTATTAAAAATACAAAAAATTAGTCAGGTGTGGACGAGGGTGGCTGTAATTGTAGCTACTCAGGAGACTGAGGCAGGAAAATCGTTTGAACGTGGGAGGTAGAGGCTGCAGTGAGCCAAGATAGTGACACTGCACTTCAAACTGGGTAATAAGAAAGAAACTGTGTTTCAAATAAATAAATAAATAAATAATTTAAAAGCCATGAATTTCCAGATCACAAAATATTAACTTTAAATTTATGTTTCTAGTGACAGTAATATTTATAAGGAAAAGTAAAAATCAGTACATTCTTGAAGTTTCAGAGTGCAAGGGCTGGTGACCATTTATGTCTACAATATTCTAAATATTTTTCTATCCACAGGACAAGTTGACAAAGAGTCTTTGAGTATAGCCCATTAAAGCAATTTGATCGAAACACCTGGTAGCAAGATGATTCTGTTTTCTGTGAAACCAATAAAGTGACTAAGATCCGTTAGCATGCTGTGCTTGGCTTTCGTGGGGGTCCTCAGCAGAATGCCTGGACATCCGTATCGGGATTTGGCTTCACCCCAAAAAGCTTCTGAGACGCTATCTAAACCCGAACTGCCCCCAGGGGAGGCCCGATCCAGGTGTTGAGTCCTCTGCTGCACGCTGCGCTGCGCTTGCCGCCGCATTGTCTTTCTTCCCGCCTTCACCGGACAGCAGTGATGAGAAGCAGGGGTCCCTGGGCTTGGAGAGCCAGGCAGGGCCCCTTGGTGGGTGGCCCAGGTCGAAAGGGGGGCGGTGAGCTCAGGGAGCTGTGGAACATTCGCCGACACCCTCCCGGAGGGTCTCAGCCATCTTTCTGGGCTCCGGCGACCCCCGCCACACCTCACCAGAGTGAATCTGCAACCCAGTGGGACCCGATCCCTGCCCACGCCGTCGGATCCGGAATCTCCTGGGGAGAGCATTCCCGAGCGCCCACCTCGCGATCTGAAGCGCCCTCCCCTTTCAGCGGACCCGAACAGGAAAGGAGGTTCGGGAGCTACTGAGGTCAGGAGAGTCGGGCTCCTGAGCTGCATGTGGCAGTCAGCCTCTTTCCCAGTGGCCATCTCGGACACGGCCGCCGGCATTTTCCCCGTGCCGCTGCGGCCGGCCGGTGGCGGACCGCGGATATTGCGGCTGGCCAGCCGGGCACGCCAATGCGCATGCGCGAGCGGCGCGTCAGAAGAGCGACCTCCCAGCCAGGGCTCGCGTCACAGTGACCGCTCCCGTGGCCTGGGAAACCACCGTGTCAACGGCTTGGCCAAGCAGGGGCCCTCCGTGGCAGTGCCTCGGCGTTGGGCGACGGCACCCCCTCTCCCGGGCGGGGATCGTGGCCACGGTGTCGCGATTTCACGAGTCGGGTAGGGCGGAGCCAGGCTGAGAGAAGCTGCAGCGGAGCTTCAGGGATGCCCAGGGCGATGCCCAGGGCGATGCCCAGGAATCCCACCGATGCTTCCGTCCTGCTCAGACGCCGTGGGCGGTGCGCCTCCTCGAAAGCTCTCTCTGCTGGGATTTCAAGGTACCGCCAGCCTGTGTGCCGCGGGGCTGCTCTCTCCCCGAGGGGCTTCCCGGCAGAGAGCAGAGCTCCGCAGCCTCAGGAGCTGCCTGCGACTGTTGGATGTCTCCATGTGTCTTTTTTCTGTGTGTGTGTGTGTGTGTGTGTGTGTGTGTGTCCATGTGTCCGTGTCTGTGTATCTTTCTGTGTGTTTTCATTTGTGTGTGCGAGCCGTGGATGCTGGACAGAAGTGTGGCCAGTGCACTCCAGCGCTGTTTGGAGTCTGTCTAGCTTGTGGTGCACGTGTGTCCTCGGCTAGCTGAGGGGCTGTGGGACCCCGCCTTCTTTGTGTTGCTCCTGGTCTCTGAAGCCTTAGTGTAGTGGGGGTCTGGCTCCCACCCGCAGGCCTCCTAATCACCTGCCCATCCCGAGGGGGGCCAATCCTCCTGAAAGAAGAGGAGCACAGCACACCCAAAAGGAAACTCTTCCATGGGCCCTTGGTCGTGCGACACACGGAGGGCTGGTGCTGTCCTTGGGACCCCTTCGGGGACTACACTCTTGGTAGGTTTCCCACTTAGGATTCTTGTTAGGAAAGCAGATTGTCATTCCTGTGTCAGAGTGAGCCTGAGATTCTGCATTTGGAGTAGGCCCTCAGGGGATGCCAGTGCTTCTGGGACATGATCGATATTTCCAGGAGCAAGTCTCACTATTGCTCTTTGGAAGTCATGATTCTAGAGGTAGGGTGTGCATTTCAAGGTGTCTTCTGGAGACGGTTTTCACTTTTCTTCCTAATTTCTTCGGTAACATGATTCAAACACACTGATTGGCAAGAATGATGGAAACAGAGAGATAGGTCCTAAATTGTCTTTTCTTCAATGACTCATTTAGTGGACTCTTTGCTTTTGTAGGGACAGATGAAATGGTATGCAGTTAGGCATGGGATGAAATCACAGTGGGCTTGGAATCAGGAAAAATTGAAATGACAGTAAGGTAGGAAAACATTTATAGATTTCCACTATCATGTCATCGTGTTGAGAATGATTTGGTACCTACTCTAGCTTGGGAATGATCCTTGATCTCAGCTGTCCAGGTAATTCTGGGGAGCAGTGCCCGCGTTCCCTTCCAGTGTCTAAGGAACAGTGGTCTGCACGTGTTCGTGGCAACATCTACACAGAGGCTGTGCTGTGGTTGGTGGAGATTTCTAACCTATTGGCTGCAAATACTCAGGTACTTACAGTTCCTTTCAACATCTGTATGCCTTCATTGAGATGGTCAATGTCATCTGAACTGTACGATTTGAATTTTAGCTGAATTAGTTTACAGGGATCCTTTCTATGGAATTCTAAGCGGTTTGACCTCAACTAGGACTTAGGAGCTGTGAGGCCTTTTCCTTACATTCTTCTTCTGCTGCTGAAAAACCCTCTCTTTCCGTAAAGACGAACGCACCTGCCTACATGTGGGCAAACAATGTGTGTAGGACGATCCCAGGTTTAGCCTATCAGCTGTAGAAGTCACACCAGACAAGTTAGGAAAACTGACACACTCTGAGTCAATCCTAATCAGGGACATTTATTACACTATCTATAAAGTACATTGAATTGGGTCCCTTTTATTTCCCATGGCATCAATGGTCAGAAAATGTAGTGGTCCCATAAAATGGGAATGAGAACTAGATAATGTTCCAAGAGCCTACCTTAAGCGAGCATGTTTGACGGAGGAAACTTCTTTTTTCCTTAAGCAGTAACTGGATATGGTCTGGAGTTTTGATGTTGCTGTGGCGGTGGTTGCTGTTCCTGTAGTTTTCCCAGAGAAGCAGAGGAGGAAAACAGAGTTTCGTTCCTGAGGGAGGAAAACATGAGGTTGGTAGAATTTACGCACCTTTCCACCGCCTTACCTTTGAGAAGTTTTCTTTCTGAAACTTGTTTGCCTTCTAACCTTATCCGGTTTTCTTCTGTTTTCTTTGATTAGCCCTTGTATGGTAGGAAATAGTTCCTAGAGAGAGAAGACAAAGATGGTCTGTGTTGCAAAAGAAGCCCCAGGCTGAAGCCTGGAGATCGGAATGTGCAACCTGCAAGGGAACTGGAGACAATGAAACTCCTGTCAGGTAAGTTGGATGCTACAAGCTTGTGTGGAGGGGATGAAGGTTCCATGTTTCTGACTTGCTCATCACGGCAAAAATGTCAGACCAAATGGCAGGGTAGGACCTTCGTGAAAAGATGATTAAGTGGAAACGGTCCTTCAGAACCAGATTTCATCCACTGATGAACCTCCCACACCCGGTTACACTCTGGACTCTGGGGTCGGGAAGAGTGAGAATCTGCATTTTTAACAGCGGGAATTCTTTTTCTCTCGACAGGACAAGTTGACAACGGGTCTCTGTGTATGGGCCATCAAGGCAGTCGGATCGAAACACTCGGTAGCAAGATGATTCTGTTTTCTGTGAAACCAACAAAGTGACTAAGATCCGTTAGCATGCTGTGCTGGGCTTTCGTGGGAGTCCTCAGCGGCATGCCTGGACATCCGTCTCGGGATTTGGCTTGGCCCCAGAAAGCTTCTGAGACGCTGTCTCCACCCGATCTGCCCCCAGGGGAGGCCCGATCCAGGTGTTGAGTCCTCTGCTGCACGCTGCGCTGCGCTTGCCGCCGCTTTGTCTTTCTCCCCGCCTTCACCGGACAGCAGTGATGAGAAGCAGGGGTCCCTGGGCTTGGAGAGCCAGGCAGGGCCCCTTGGTGGGTGGCCCAGGTCGAAAGGGGGGCGGTGAGCTCAGGAAGCTGGGGAACGTTCGCCGACACCCTCCCGGTGGGTCTTAGCCATCTTTTGGGCTCCGGCGACCCCCGCCACACCTCACCAGAGTGAATCTGCAATCCCGTGGGACCCGATCCCTGCCCACGCCGTCCGATCCGGAATCTCCTGGGGAGAGCATTCCCCAGTGCCCACCTCGCGATCTGAAGCGCCCTCCCCGTTCAGCGGACCCGAACAGGAAAGTCGGTTCGGGGAGCCACTGAGGTCAGGACGGTCGGGCTCCTGCGCTGCTTGTGGCAGGCAGCCTCTTTCCCAGTGGCCGCCTCGGACACGGCCGCCGGCATTTTCCCGTGCCGCTGCGGCCGGCGGGTGGGGGGCCGCGGACATTGCGGCTGTTCAGCCGGGCACGCCAATGCGCATGCGCGAGCGGCCCGTCAGAAGAGCGACCTCCCAGCCGGGGCTCGCGTCACAGTGACCGCTCCCGTGGCCTGGGAAACCACCGTGTCAACGGCTTGGCAAAGCAGGGGCCCTCCGTGGCAGTGCCTCGGCGTTGGGCGACGGCACCCCCTCTCCCGGGCGGGGATCGTGGCCACGGTGTCGCGATTTCACGAGTCGGGCAGGGCGGAGCCAGGCTGAGAGAAGCTGCAGCGGAGCTTATGGGATGCCCAAGACGATGCCCAGGGCGATCCCCAGGAATCCCCACGATGCTTCCGGCCTGCTCAGACGCCGTGGGCGGGGCGCCTCCTCGAATGCTCTCTCTGCTTGGATTTCAAGGTACCGCCAGCCTGTGTGCCGCGGGGCTGCTCTCTCCCCGAGGGGCTTCTCGGCAGAGAGCAGAGCCCCGCAGCCTCAGGAGCTGCCTGCGACTGTTGGATGTCTCCCTGTGTCTTTTTTCTGTTTGTGTGTGTGTGTGTGTGTGTGTGTGTGTGTGTGTGTGTCTATGTGTCCGTGTCTGTGTATCTTTCTGTGTGTTTTCATTTGTGTGTGCGAGCCGTGGATGCTGGACCGAAGTGTGGCCAGTGCACTCCAGCGCTGTTTGGAGTCTGTCTAGCTTGTGGTGCACGTGTGTCCTCGGCTAGCTGAGGGGCTGTGGGACCCCGCCTTCTCTGTGTTGCTCCTGGTCTCTGAAGCCTTAGTGTAGTGGGGGTCTGGCTCCCACCCGCAGGCCTCCTAATCACCTGCCCATCCCGAGGGGGGCCAATCCTCCTGAAACAAGGGGAGCACAGCACACCCAAAAGGAAACTCTTCCACGGGCCCTTGGTCGTGCGGCACACGGAGGGCTGGTGCTGTCCTTGGGACCCCTTCGGGGACTACACTCTTGGTAGGTTTCCTACTTAGGATTCTTGTTAGGAAAGCAGATTGTCATTCCTGTGTCAGAGTGAGCCTGAGATTCTGCATTTGGAGTAGGCCCTCAGGGGATGCCAGTGCTTCTGGGACATGATCGATATTTCCAGGAGCAAGTCTCACTATTGCTCTTTGGAAGTCATGATTCTAGAGGTAGGGTGTGCATTTCAAGGTGTCTTCTGGAGACGGTTTTCACTTTTCTTCCTAATTTCTTCGGTAACATGATTCAAACACACTGATTGGCAAGACTGATGGAAACAGAGAGATAGGTCCTAAATTGTCTTTTCTTCAATGACTCATTTAGTGAACTCTTTGCTTTTGTAGGGACAGATGAAATGGTATGCAGTTAGCCATGGGATGAAATCACAGTGGGCTTGGTATCAGGAAAAATTGAAATGACAGTAAGGTAGCAAAACGTTTATAGACTTCCACTATCATGTCATTGTGTTGAGAATGATTTGGTACCTCCTCTAGCTTGGGAATGATCCTTGATCTCAGCTGTCCAGGTAATTCTGGGGAGCAGTGCCCGCGTTCCCTTCCAGTGTCTAAGGAACAGTGGTCTGCACGTGTTCGTGGCAACATCTACACAGAGGCTGTGCTGTGGTTGGTGGAGATTTCTAACCTATTGGCTGCAAATACTCAGGTACTTACAGTTCCTTTCAACATCTGTATGCCTTCATTGAGATGGTCAATGTCATCTGAACTGTACGATTTGAATTTTAGCTGAATTAGTTTACAGGGATCCTTTCTATGGAATTCTAAGCGGTTTGACCTCAACTAGGACCTAGGAGCTGTGAGGCCTTTTCCTTCCGTTCTTCTTCTGCTGCTGAAAAACTCTCTCTTTCCGTAAAGACGAACGCACCTGCCTACATGTGGGCAAACAATGTGTGTAGGACGATCCCAGGTTTAGCCTATCAGCTGTAGAAGTCACACCAGACAAGTTAGGAAAACTGACACACTCTGAGTCAATCCTAATCAGGGACATTTATTACAGTATCTATAAAGTACATTGAATTGGGTCCCTTTTATTTCCCATGGCATCAATGGTCAGAAAATGGAGTGGTCCCATAAAATGGGAATGAGAACTAGATAATGTTCCAAGAGCCTACCTTAAGCGAGCATGTTTGACAGAGGAAACTTCTTTTCTCCTTAAGCAGTAACTGGACATGGTCTGGAGTTTTGATGTTGCTGTGGCGGTGGTTGCTGTTCTTGTAGTTTTCCCAGAGAAGCAGAGGAGGAAAACAGAGTTTCGTTCCTGAGGGAGGAAAACATGAGGTTGGTAGAATTTACGCACCTTTCCACAGCCTTACCTTTGAGAAGTTTTCTTTCTGAAAATTGTTTGCCTTCTAACCTTATCCGGTTTTCTTCTGTTTTCTTTGATTAGCCCTTGTATGGTAGGAAACAGTTCCTAGAGAGAGAAGACAAAGATGGTCTGTGTTGCAAAAGAAGCCCCAGGCTGAAGACTGGAGATCGGAATGTGCAACCTGCAAGGGAACTGGAGACAATGAAACTCCCGTCAGGTAAGTTGGATGCTAAAAGCTTGTGTGGAGGGGATGAAGGTTCCATGTTTCTGACTTGCTCATCACGGCAAAAATGTCAAACCAAATGGCAGGGTAGGACCTTCGTGAAAAGATGATTAAGTGGAAACGGTCCTTCAGAACCAGATTTCATCCACTGATGAACCTCCCACACCCGGTATCACTCTGGACTCTGGGGTCGGTAAGAGTGAGAATCTGCATTTTTAACAGCGGGAATTCTTTTTCTCTCGACAGGACAAGTTGACAACGGGTCTCTGTGTATGGGCCATCAAGGCAGTCGGATCGAAACACTCGGTAGCAAGATGATTCTGTTTTCTGTGAAACCAATAAAGTGACTAAGATCCGTTAGCATGCTGTGCTTGGCTTTCGTGGGAATCCTCAGCGGCATGCCTGGACATCCGTCTCGGGATTTGGCTTCGCCCCAGAAAGCTTCTGAGACGCTGTCTCCACCCGATCTGCCCCCAGGGGAGGCCCGATCCAGGTGTTGAGTCCTCTGCTGCACGCTGCGCTGCGCTTTCCACCGCTTTGTCTTTCTCCCCGCCTTCACCGGACAGCAGTGATGAGAAGCAGGGGTCCCTGGGCTTGGAGAGCAAGGCAGGGCCCCTTGGTGGGTGGCCCAGGTCGAAAGGGGGGCGGTGAGCTCAGGGAGCTGGGGAACGTTCGCCGACACCGTCCCGGAGGGTCTCAGCCATCTTTCTGGGCTCCGGCGACCCCCGCCACACCTCACCAGAGTGAATCTGCAACCCCGTGGGACCCGATCCCTGCCCACGCCGTCCGATCCGGAATCTCCTGGGGAGAGCATTCCCCAGTGCCCACCTCGCGATCTGAAGCGCCCTCCCCGTTCAGCGGACCCGAACAGGAAAGTCGGTTCGGGGAGCCACTGAGGTCAGGACGGTCGGGCTCCTGCGCTGCTGGTGGCAGGCAGCCTCCTTCCCAGTGGCCGCCTCGGACACGGCCGCCGGCATTTTCCCATGCCGGTGCGGCCGGCCGGTGGGGGGCCGCGGACATTGCCGCTGGTCAGCCGGGCACGCCAATGCGCATGCGCGAGCGGCGCATCAGAAGAGCGACCTCCCAGCCGGGGCTCGCGTCACAGTGACCGCTCCCGTGGCCTGGGAAACCACCGTGTCAACGGCTTGGCCAAGCAGGGGCCCTCCGTGGCAGTCCCTTGGCGTTGGGCGACGGCACCCCCTCTCCCGGGCGGGGATCGTGGTCACGGTGCCGCGATTTCACGAGTCGGGCAGGGCCGAGCCAGGCTGAGAGAAGCTGCAGCGGAGCTTCAGGGATGCCCAGGGCGATCCCCAGGAATCCCCACGATGCTTCCGGCCTGCTCAGACGCTGTGGGCGGTGCGCCTCCTCGAAAGCTCTCTCTGCTGGGATTTCAAGGTACCGCCAGCCTGTGTGCCGCGGGGCTGCTCTCTCCCCGAGGGGCTTCCCGGCAGAGAGCAGAGCTCCGCAGCCTCAGGAGCTGCCTGCGACTGTTGGATGTCTCCGTGTGTCTTTTTTCTGTTTGTGTGTGTCTGTGTGTGCCTCTATGTGTCCGTGTCTGTGTATCTTTCTGTGTGTTTTCATTTGTGTGTGAGAGCCGTGGATGCTGGACAGAAGTGTGGCCAGTGCACTCCAGCGCTGTTTGGAGTCTGTCTAGCTTTTGGTGCACGTGTGTCCTCGGCTAGCTGAGGGGCTGTGGGACCCCGCCTTCTTTGTGTTGCTCCCGGTCTCTGAAGCCTTAGTGTAGTGGGGGTCTGGCTCCCACCCGCAGGCCTCCTAATCACCTGCCCATCCCGAGGGGGGCCAATCCTCCTGAAAGAAGAGGAGCACAGCACACCCAAAAGGAAACTCTTCCATGGGCCCTTGGTCGTGCGACACACGGAGGGCTGGTGCTGTCCTTGGGACCCCTTCGGGGACTACACTCTTGGTAGGTTTCCCACTTAGGATTCTTGTTAGGAAAGCAGATTGTCATTCCTGTGTCAGAGTGAGCCTGAGATTCTGCATTTGGAGTAGGCCCTCAGGGGATGCCAGTGCTTCTGGGACATGATCGATATTTCCAGGAGCAAGTCTCACTATTGCTCTTTGGAAGTCATGATTCTAGAGGTAGGGTGTGCATTTCAAGGTGTCTTCTGGAGACAGTTTTCACTTTTCTTCCTAATTTCTTCGGTAACATGATTCAAACACACTGATTGGCAAGACTGATGGAAACAGAGAGATAGGTCCTAAATGGTCTTTTCTTCAATGACTCATTTAGTGGACTCTTTGCTTTTGTAGGGACAGATGAAATGGTATGCAGCTAGCCATGGGACGAAATCCCAGTGGGCTTGGTATCAGGAAAAATTGAAATGACGGTAAGGTAGGAAAACGTTTATAGATTTCCACTATCATGTCATCGTGTTGAGAATGATTTGGTACCTCCTCTAGCTTGGGAATGATCCTTGATCTCAGCTGTCCAGGTAATTCTGGGGAGCAGTGCCCGCGTTCCCTTCCAGTGTCTAAGGAACAGTGGTCTGCACGTGTTCGTGGCAACAGCTACACAGAGGCTGTGCTGTGGTTGGTGGAGATTTCTAACCTATGGGCTGCAAATACTCAGGTACTTACAGTTCCTTTCAACATCTGTATGCCTTCACTGAGATGGTCAATGTCATCTGAACTGTACGATTTGAATTTTAGCTGAATTAGTTTACAGGGATCCTTTCTATGGAATTCTAAGCGGTTTGACCTCAACTAGGACTTAGGAGCTGTGAGGCCTTTTCCTTCCGTTCTTCTGCTGCTGCTGAAAAACTCTCTCTTTCCGTAAAGACGAACGCACCTGCCTACATGTGGGCAAACAATGTGTGTAGGACGATCCCAGGTTTAGCCTATCAGCTGTAGAAGTCACACCACACAAGTTAGGAAAACTGACACACACTGAGTCAATCCTAATCAGGGACATTTATTACAGTATCTATAAAGTACATTGAATTGGGTCCCTTTTATTTCCCATGGCATCAATGGTCAGAAAATGTAGTGGTCCCATAAAATGGGAATGAGAACTAGATAATGTTCCAGGAACCTACCTTAAGCGAGCATGTTTGATGGAGGAAACTTCTTTTTTCCTTAAGCAGTAACTGGATATGGTCTGGAGTTTTGATGTTGCTGTGGCGGTGGTTGCTGTTCTTGTAGTTTTCCCAGAGAAGCTGAGGAGGAAAACAGAGTTTCGTTCCTGAGGGAGGAAAACATGAGGTTGGTAGAATTTACGCACCTTTCCACAGCCTTACCTTTGAGAAGTTTTCTTTCTGAAAATTGTTTGCCTTCTAACCTTATCCGGTTTTCTTCTGTTTTCTTTGATTAGCCCTTGTATGGTAGGAAATAGTTCCTAGAGAGAGAAATCAAAGATGGTCTGTGTTGCAAAAGAAGCCCCAGGCTGAAGACTGGAGATCGGAATGTGCAACCTGCAAGGGAACTGGAGACAATGAAACTCCCGTCAGGTATGTTGGATGCTAAAAGCTTGTGTGGAGGGGATGAAGGTTCCATGTTTCTGACTTGCTCATCACGGCAAAAATGTCAAACCAAATGGCAGGGTAGGACCTTCGTGAAAAGATGATTAAGTGGAAACGGTCCTTCAGAACCAGATTTCATCCACTGATGAACCTCCCACACCCGGTTACACTCTGGACTCTGGGGTCGGGAAGAGTGAGAATCTGCATTTTTAACAGCGGGAATTCTTTTTCTCTCGACAGGACAAGTTGACAACGGGTCTCTGTGTATGGGCCATCAAGGCAGTCGGATCGAAACACTCGGTAGCAAGATGATTCTGTTTTCTGTGAAACCAATAAAGTGACTAAGATCCGTTAGCATGCTGTGCTTGGCTTTCGTGGGAGTCCTCAGCGGCATGCCTGGACATCCGTCTCGGGATTTGGCTTGGCCCCAGAAAGCTTCTGAGACGCTGTCTCCACCCGATCTGCCCCCAGGGGGGGCCCGATCCAGGTGTTGAGTCCTCGGCTGCACGCTGCGCTTGCCGCCGCTTTGTCGTTCTTCCCGCCTTCACCGGACAGAAGTGATGAGAAGCAGGGGTCCCTGGGCTTGGAGAGCAAGGCAGGGCCCCTTGGTGGGTGGCCCAGGTCGAAAGGGAGGCGGTGAGCTCAGGGAGCTGGGGAACGTTCGCCGACACCCTCCCGGAGGGTCTCAGCCATCTTTCTGGGCTCCGGCGACCCCCGCCACACCTCACCAGAGTGAATCTGCAACCCCGTGGGACCCGATCCCCGCCCACGCCGTCCGATCCGGAATCTCCTGGGGAGAGCATTCCCCAGTGCCCACCTCGCGATCTGAAGCGCCCTCCCCGTTCAGCGGACCCGAACAGGAAAGTCGGTTCGGGGAGCCACTGAGGTCAGGAAGGTCGGGCTCCTGCGCTGCTGGTGGCAGGCAGCCTCCTTCCCAGTGGCCGCCTCGGACACGGCCGCCGGCATTTTCCCATGCCGGTGCGGCCGGCCGGTGGGGGGCCGCGGACATTGCGGCTGGTCAGCCGGGCACGCCAATGCGCATGCGCGAGCGGCGCATCAGAAGAGCGACCTCCCAGCCGGGGCTCGCGTCACAGTGACCGCTCCCGTGGCCTGGGATACCATGGCATCAATGGTCAGAAAATGTAGTGGTCCCATAAAATAGGAATGAGAACTAGATAATGTTCCAAGAGCCTAATTTAAGCGAGCATGTTTGACGGAGGAAACTTCTTTTTTCCTTAAGCAGTAACTGGATATGGTCTGGAGGTTTGATGTTGCTGTGGTGGTGGTTGTTGTTGTTGCAGTTTTCCCAGAGAAGCAGAGGAGGAAAACAGAGTTTCGTTCCTGAGGGAGGAAAACATGAGGTTGGTAGAATTTACGCACCTTTCCACAGCCTTACCTTTGAGAAGTTTTCTTTCTGAGAATTATTTCCCTTCCATCCGTATTCGATAGAGGGTGCCAGGGTGGATTGCAGTGGGCAACCTCCGCTCACTGCAACCTCTGCCTCCTGAGTTCAAGTAATTCTCCTGCCTCAGCCTCCCGAGTAGTCTGGAGTACAGGCGTGCGCACCACCATGCCCAGCTAATTTTTTTTCGTCTTTTTAGTAGAGACGTGGTTTCACCATGTTGGCCAGGATGGTCTCGAGCTCTTGACCTTGTGATCTGCCCTCCTCGGCCTCCCAAAGTGCTGGGATTACAGACGTGAGCCACCGTGCCAGGCTTAGAATTTTTTTTTTATTTATAGTAGATAAAAATTTCTTCGGGCAGGACTCGGTGGCTCACACCCGTAATCCTAGCACTTTGGGAGGCTGAGACAGGGGAGATTGAGACCCACCTGGACAACATGGTGAAACCCTATCTCTATTAAAAATACAAAAATTAGCCAGGTGTGGTGATGCATACCTGTAATCCCAGGTACTTTGGAGGCTGAGGCAGGAGAATGGCTTGAACCTGGGAGGCAGAGGTTGCCGTGAGCCAAGATCCCGCCACTGCACTCCAGCGTGGGCAACAGAGCCAGACTCTGTCTGAAAAAAGAAGAAAAAATGACTTCGATTATTTTGCAAACATATCTTTATAAAATCAGGTTGCATCTGTCAGCCAGTCAAAGTTTTATATGAGCACCCTCACTGGGTTTCGAGACAAGGTCTCAACTCTGTTGTTTAGGCAGGATTGCAGTGGAACAATCTGAGCTCACTGCAGTCTCACCCTCCCGGACTCAAGTGATTTTTCCACCTCAGGCCCTGAAAGTAGCTGGGACTATAGGCACCTGCCCCACCACCCATGGCTAATTTTTGTATTTTTTGTAGAGACAAGGTTTCACCATGTTGCCCAGGCTGGTCTCGAACTCCTGACCTCAAGTGATCCACCCGCCTCTGCCTTCCAGAGTGCTGGGATTGCAGACATGAGCCACCACGCCTGGCCGACACCCTCACTGTTAATCTTCTATAAGGAATATCTTTCAGCAGGTAGCCCAATTGCAGGCTCTGGGTTGAAATCTCTAGTCTTTCTCAACTTCTCTGTTCCTTTTTACTCATCTAAATAAAGCAGGCTCTGGTTATTTGCATGAGCAAATGCAAACCTGTCCTATTCACTTATTACAAAAAAGACTCTAAAGTTCTTGGATCAAGGCCAAGGACACTTAACTGCTTACAGGCCGGAAGCCTTCCCCACCTTCTCCTGCCCCCACCCCTCCCACTTCCGGGTAGAAGCCGGTCTTAGCTGGGTGGAGTCCTCACTGCTGCACATTCCAGGTTTGTTTAGTTAGTGTCTAGTGTGTGGCCGCTTGCACGGATAAGGGACCGCCGCAGGGTTCCCCCTGCTCCAGATAAGCCTGGAGGTGAGACTCTGTGGGTGCCAGAGACTGGAGTGAAACCTGTGGCCTCTCGAGCATCTGCTCTGTGCCTGGAGGCAGCTTGCCCCTCACAAGGGAACCCGAACTCATCATCAGGTTATTTTATGTTTTTATTTTTATTTATTTATTTTTTTTGAGATGCAGTCTCACTCTGTGATTCAGGCTGGAGTGTGGTGGGGCGATCTCAGCTCACTGCAACCTCTGGTTATTTTGTTTTTATTTTTAGTTATTTATTTTTTTGAGACTCAATCTTGCTCTGTGACCCAGGCTGGAGTGCAGTGGAGCGATCTCGGCTCACTGTAACCTCTGCCTCCCAGGTTCAAGTGATTCCCCTGCCCCAGCCTCCCGAGTAGCTGGGATTACAGGCACTTGCCACCAGCCAGACTAATTTTTGTATTTTTAGTATTTTTGCATTTTTAGTTTCACCATGTTGGCCAGGCTGGTCTCAAACTCCTGACTTCAAGTGTTCTTCCTGCCTCGGCCTCCCAAAGTGCTGGGATTGCAGGTGTGAACCACCGCACCTGCAGCATAAGTTTATTTAAAAACGCATGCTATTTATTTGTTTTTATTTTTATTTACTTTTTTAAACAGAGTTTCACCATGTTGATCAGGCTGGTCTTGAACTCCCGACCTTAGGTGATCCACCCGTTTTGGCCTCCAAAGTGCTGGATTACAGGCGTGAGCCACCATGCCCAGCCACCATTTATTATGGTTCCCGATTTATTTACTAGTTTTGTCCTAAGTCACCGAAATGCTTGCTAAAAATATGTAAGCCCAGAGACCACTCTGTCCTAAGGAGTCAGAAAAAGAGGTGACTGATTATCTGTCTGGGAACATTCCCAGAAATGCTGGTCTGATGGTGAGTGTGGAGTTATCTTCCAGGATGTAGAAGTGAGGAATGGGTTGTGTATAGAGTTGGGTGGAGTGGGAGGGATTAGAGCCGTGATACAAGGCCCTGAGGTCACTCTGTTGCCCCGAGCTGGTCTTGAACTCCTTGGACTCAAGTGATCCTCCCAGCTCTGCCTCCCAAAGCACTAGCATTACAAGCATGAGCCACCGTGCCCGGTAAGGTAATTCACTTTACAAAGGAGAGGTGTCTGATACTGAACCTTGAAATTGGAAGATGAGGCCAGAGAGGAAGCTTGAGATCTGAAGAAAGAGGAGGAGCTAAGGAAGGAAACTAGTGGCAGGACCAGAGCTTTGCAGTACTCTAGATAGCTGTCTGGAGATGGCTCAGGGCAAGAGAAATATACTTGCACTCTGCTCCAGAAATTTATGTTTGATCAAGAAGTGCGCTGAGCGGGGTGGCTCACGCCTGTAATCCCAGCACTTTGGGAGGCCGAGGCGGGTGGATCACAAGGTCAAGAGATCGAGATCATCCTGGCCAACATGGTGAAACCCCGTCTCTACTAAAAATACAAAAATTAGCTGGACATGGATGGTGGCACGCGCCTGTAGTCCCAGCTACTCGGGAGGCTGAGGCAGGAGAATTGCTTGAACCTGGGAGGCAGAGGTTGCAGTGAGCCGAGACTGCGCCACTGCGCTCCAGCCTGGCGACAGAGCAAGACTCCGTCTCAAAAAAAAAGAAAGGAACAGACTTTCTGGGGTCTGAAGGGATTTGTATTTGAAGATACCCGAGTCAGCGGAGGGTCATGTTGAGCATTCTGCAGACAGAATTGTTTCAAGTCTGCAGCTGCCTGGGAAACTTTTATGCGGTTGAGCCTGGCTTCCAGCCAGAGCTGTTGAACCACTTTCTTCATAGTGGCGACGCTGGAGGAGCCAGACATGGTGCACGAGGGCTGGGCCGATTCGTGGGTCGGTGGGTCGTGGGCAGTGGGTCGGCTGGGCGAGACAACTGAGCAGCGGCGCCGTGGGAGCGGGGCTCTGAATTTTTTTTTTTTTTTTTTTTTTTTTGAGACATTGTCTTACTCTGTCGCCCAGGCTGGAGTGCGGAGGCGCAATCTCCGCCTCCCGGGTTCAAGCGATTCTCGTGCCCCAGCCTCCCAAGTAGCTATGCCCAGCTCCCAAGCCACTATGCCCAGCTAATTTTTTTGTATTTTTAGTAGACAAGCGGTTTCACCATTTTGGCCAGGCTGGTCTTAAACTCCTGACCTCGTGATTCGCCTGCCTCAGCCTCCTAAAGTGCTGGGATCGTAGGAGAGAGTGAGCCACCGCGCTCAGCAGTGGCGCGATTTCAGCTCCCTGCAACCTCCGCCTCCTGGTTCAGGTGACTCGCTCATCTCAGCGTCTAGAGTAGCTGAGACTAAGGCATGCGCCATCAACACCCAGCTAACTTTTGTATTTTGCAGTGGCTCACACCTGTAATCACAGCATTTGGGGAGGGTGAGGCAGGAGGATTGCCTGAATCCAGGAGTTTGAGATCAGACTGAGTGACATAGCATGACCTCTAGAAAAAATAACAAGAAATTAGCCTGAAATGAGCCATGATCACGCCACTAGGTGACCAAAAGAGACCCTGTCTCAAAAAAAATAAAAAAAAAGAAGTCTTCGTATATATGTTTGAATATTTGTTCAAGTTATATGCATTTTTATAGGATTAGTATTGTAGAATTACAACGGCATAGGAAAAACTTCTCAATTTAAGTTTTTAGGCCGGGCGCCGGGGCTCACGCCTGTAATCCCAGCACTTTGGGAGGCCAAAGCGGGCTGATCACGAGGTCAAGAGATCAAGACCATCCTGGCCAACATGGTTAAACCCCGTCTCTACTAAAAATACAAAAATTAGCTGGGCGTGGTGGCACGTGCCTGTAGTCCCAGCTACTCGGGAGGCTGAGGCAGGAGAATTGCTTGAACCTGGGAGGCGAAGGTTGCAGTGAGACAAGATCCCACTGCACTGCAGCCTGGCGCGAGACTCTGTCTCAAAAAAAAAAAAGTTTTTAGTTTGTTTGTTTGCTTTTGAGTTAGCATCTGCCTCTGTCACCCAGGCTGGAATGCAGTGGCATGATCTCAGCTCACTGCAACTGCCACCTCCTGGGTTCAAGCAGTTCTTGTGTCTCAGCCTACCAAGTAGCTGCGATTACAGGCGTGTGCCACCATGCCAGGCTAATTTGTTTGTATTTTTAGTAGCAACCGGGTTTTGCCATGTTGTCCAGGCTGGTCTTGAACTCCTGACCTCAAGGGATCCTCCTGCCTCAGCCCCCCAAAGTGCTAGGATTACAGGTGTGAGCCACCACCAAGCTCAGCCTTTGGAATTTTAGCATTGCTTTCAAAAAAAAAAAAAAGAGGTTTCTATTTCACATGCCTACAGTGTTGGAATATCTACGTTTCAACTCTTAGATAATAAAGTCCTGCATCTTTCCATAACTGTTACTTCTATGCTCCTTTGGGGAGCATGTTCCTATATATTGGGAATATGTTCAGTTTTTGTTTATTTTCTTATAGATATTTTGCATTTAGACATAATGACATTTTAGCAAATACTAAAAGTATTTTTCCAAATTTTGTCTATATTCAATTTTTTATCTCGTTTGATTTCACTTCACAAATGGATAGGTCTTCTGTGGCCTATTCAGCTGTAGAGAAGCAAGGATGAAAGAGCAAGGTAAATTTGGTAGATGTGATTTTGAGCCATCAGAAAGACACTTTTGTTTTTTTCAATTAGAGACAAGGTCTCACTTTGTCACCCAGGCTAGAGCGCAGTAGCATAATGACAGCTCACTGGAGCTCATGGGAGCCTTGACCTCCATGGGGTCAAGCAATCCTCCTGCCTCAGAATCCCAAGTAGCTGGGACTACAGGTGCACACCATCACCCTCAGCTAATTTTTTACATTTTGTTGTTGTTTTTCTTCTTCCTTTTTTTTGGAGAGACAGGCTCGCTCTATGTTGCCCAGGCTAGAGATACCTTATCAAGACAAAAATTTAAAGGGAGATTGTCATTATTTACCCGATTCCCAGAATTTGGGATGTAAAGCAAATTTCTCCAAGTTACAGAGATAGGTAACCGAAGATGTCTCTAATTTGGGTGGTCTCCATGCCTCAGGGCCTAGGCTGTTCCCACAACCCCAGTTAGGATGACTGGTAGGTAGATGGGATGTGGGGATTGTGGTACCGAGTATGTGGAGTAGCTAGGGCACGATAATAAAGGCATGGAAATAAAAGACTGGGGCTAGGGGAGGATAATTTGTGTTTGGCTAGAATGTGGTGGAAGTTAGGACCACCTGAAATAAATTCAGGTCTGTTTCACCTTGTTTTGTTTTTAAGAAAGAAATATCTTCTCACCTACAGCAACTAATGATTTGAGGCATCGGATGTTTTCCTAACAGAGCTGCTTAGCTTGGCTTCATTTTCTCCGTGCAGCCAAAGGCTGGAAGAGTAATTGTCTGGCTGAGCTGTGACTGCCAGCAGGCTGTGTGTGGGACTCCTTTTGGCAGCTGGAATAAAGGGTCTGATGATTCAAAGGACTTCAAGGGCTACCACCAATGTGAGAAATCAGCGGGACTGTAGTGAGGTCTGTCTCCAGTGACTGTCTCCAGGAAGGATGGTGAGATCTAAGAGCATATCTGCTTCTCACTGGAGAAACCCACAGAGCTCAACCACCTTGGTCAAGACCTTCATTGACAGACCAATGGCAAGAGCAGCACGTGTGACCAAACTCAAAGCAGAATCCAAGTGCTCCATCTGTCTGGATTATCTAAGAGACCCCATCACCATCGATTGTGGGCACAACTTCTGTCGTTCCTGCATCCAACAGTCCCGGATGGATCTGCAGGAACTGTTCCCTTGCCCTGTTTGTCGTCACCAATGTCAAGACAGGCACTTCAGGAGCAACACCCAGATGGGAAGGATGACTGAAATTGCCGAGATACTCGAGAGCGCTAAGAGCAAGAAAAAGAGGCAGGAAAAGAGGAACTTGTGCGAGAAGCACAACCAGCCCCTGAGTGTTTTCTGCGAGGAGGACCTGGTGGTGCTGTGTCCCCTGTGCACTCAGCCCCCTAACCACCAGGGCCACCATGTGAGGCCCATAGTGGAGGCTGCCTCTCATCACAGGGAAAGGCTTCGCAGTTACATCCAGCCCCTGAAAAAGCAATTGGCAGACCTCCAAAAATTAATAAGCACTCAAAGCAAAAAACTCTTAGAGCTGAGAGAGAAGGTGGAAAGCCAAAGGCAGGAACTGTCCTCTGAATTTGAGCACCTCACCCAGTTTTTAGACCGTGAGCAACAGGCAGCTCTCTCCAGACTAGCTGAAGAAGAGAAGGACAATCAACAGAAACTCAGTGCAAACATAACAGCATTTTCAAACTACATCAGCACACTCAAAAGCCAATTAAGTAAGGTGGTAGAGCTCAGTGAGCTGTCTGAACTGGAACTGCTGTCACAAATTAAACTTTTCTACGAGTCTGAAAATGAGAGTAGCCCGTCAATCTTTTCAATTCATTTGAAGAGAGATGGCTGCAGTTTTCCTCCCCAGTATTCTGCTCTGCGGAGAATTATAAAGAAATTTAAAGTAGATGTAATTCTAGACTCTGAAACAGCACACGCTAACCTGATTGTATCCGAAGATAAAAAATGTGTGAAATTTACAAAAAGAAAACAAAAAGTTCCTGGTTTCCCAAAAAGATTGACAGTCAAGCCAGTTGTTCTGGGTTTTCCATGTTTTCCTTCTGGCAGGCATTTCTGGGAGATTGAAGTGGGAGATAAGTTGGAATGGGCTATTGGCATTTGCAAAGATTCTCTTCCCACAAAGGCGAGGAGACCCTCATCAGCCCAATAGGGATGTTGGAGAACTGAGCTGCAGGATGATGGCTATCACGCACCAGGGGCTTTTCCAACCCCTCTCTTGTTAGATGTGAAAGCTAGGACCATTGGCATTTTGGTGGACTAGGAGCTGGGTGAGATCTCATTGTATAACATGGCTGAGAAATCTCACATCTGTACTTTCTCTGACACTTTTACCAGACCTCTTTGGCCTTATTTCTACGTTGGACCAGATTCACAACCTCTCAGAATCTATACAGGAACCACTGGTGAATAAAAACTCACCTGTGAGGCTGAACTAATTTTCTAGTTGTTTTTTTTAATGGAAGATGCAGAGGCTATTGTATTAATGTATCTACGGATATAATCCCTCTAGTTTTTTTTCTCTCACAGTTTCCAAGAAGAAAGTTTTATGTTGCTCCGACAACTGTCTATGAAACAGTGCTAGGATTGGTTACCTTTCGGGAATGTTGTGGGGGTTACCTATCATGTTCGTGGACTTGGTGCATCGCTGAGTAGAAGGGTGATTATTTCTGTTTTTCAGAAAGTGCAGATAGAGCTTCCAGGGGATGAACTAGAACAAACTTATCAACTTTGCCTTCTCAGTGTAAAGGTTGGATTGTGCTATTCCTGACACATACTAGGCAGGGAGCAGCTTGTAATCCTTAGTTAAACCATAGGGCACAATTTAAAGGGATGGAGTGGGGACCACAGGGAGAGGGTAAGCATTTTTAGCTTTTAACATGTGAGGCTTTAACAGTTTTTTTCTGTTATCGCCAGAAGCCACCTACTGGTGGGAATCACTACGTTAGGTTTCTTAGAAACCTTCTGCATCACATCATTTTCATTTCTTCCTGTATTCTTTGCTATTTCATCTCTTCCTGTATTCTGTGCACAGTATTTTGGAAGAGAGTGACTTGTTATGACACTAGAGAGACCTGGGAAATCTCGTTACTAATGGACATTACTGTTAGACACCATGTCAGAGACTAAAAGATGAATCACTGGGCAGGATGGTGCACCTATATTGACTCAGAATGTTTTCTTTCAAAGACTGTTAACATTTATGGAGCCCTAACTATGTCCCAGAAGTTGCAGTATTTTCAAAACAACTCTGAGATGTAGGCAGTAGGTTAACAACAACAACAAAAAAAAACGGATTTAAAGTTAAGAAAACAGTTTTGAGACAAAAAAAAGTATCCTAGTTAAGGTGAATCAGCCAGTGGTAAAGAAATATCTAGGGATGCCTTCAATCACTGACAAAACCAGCCCCTTAAATGGTTTGTCAATGGAATGCTTTATACATACACAGGAAGTAATAAGGTATTATTTTTCCCTCTGACTATGAGAAAGGAGATGTCCACAGGTACATGTTTAAACTCTCAGAACGCTAAACTAACTTAACCAGAAGGATCTGGGCTTATATCTAGATTCCACTAATGTCTGGTAGTGGGCCTAAACTCATGTGTAAGATGGACATAATACTTATTTTGCATGAAAGCTATGAAGGTGAAGTTATATGTGTGTGTATGCACCAAAGTTAACTTATTTTTTTTAATTTTTTCGAGATGAGGTCTCACCCTGTTGCCCAGGCTAGAGTGCAGTGGCACAATCATAGCTTATCATAACCTTAAACTTGAACTCCTGGACTCAAGGGATTGTCTCACCTCAGCCTCTGAATAATGGTCTCACACCATCACAATTAGCTTTTTTTTTTTTTTTTTTTTTTTTTTTTTAGATAGGGTCTGACTCTGTTCTCCAGGCTGGAGTGCAGTGACAGGATCATGTTCACTGCAGCCTCAACCTCCCAGGCTCAAGCAATCCTACCACCTCAGCCTCCCGAGTAGCTGGAACTCCAGGCATGCATGCCACCATGCCCAGTTAACTTTTTTTTTTTTTTTTTGAGATGGAGTTTCGCTCTTGTTGCCCAGGCTAGAGTACAATGGTGCAATCTCAGCTCACTGCAACCTCTGCCTCCTGGGTTCAAGCGATTCTCCTGCCTCAGCCTCCTGAGTAGCTGGGATTACAGGCACCTGCTACCCAGTCAACTTTTGATTTTTTGAGGAGATGAGGTCTCACTTTGTTGCCCAGCCTGGGCTCAAACTCCTAGGCTCAAGTGATCCTCCTGCCTCCACTTCCCAAAGTGCTAGAATTACAGGCATGAGCCACTGTGCCCAACCTGCCCCAGGCCATTTTAATTTAATTTTTTTTTTTTTTAGTAGCGACTGGGTCTCACTATGTTGACCAAGCTGATTTTGAACTGTTAGCCTCAAGTGGTCCTCCTGCCTCGACCTCCCAAAGTGCTGGGAATATAGGCATGAGCCACCATGCCCAACCCAAAAAAGACATTTCTGACTCAGGAAAATGTGAGTATGGCAGGGCATTAGGTGATAACAAGGCTGTTAATTCTGTTAGGTGTGATAGCATTACAATTTAGGAAATGCTTTTATCCAGAGTAAAATATTTAGGGGTGAAATTGTATTTCTGTGATTTTTATTAAAGAGCTCTAGCCAAAAAAAAAAAAAAAATACAATCAATGAAGCAAATGTGACAAAATATCAATAATTGTTGTGTCTAGGTGATGGACATTTCACTTTATGTACTATTCTTTGTACCTTAAAGAACAAGTAAAATTGTTTCCTTTTATCCATATGTTCTGAGTTATGGTTTCTGTATGACTGCCATTTCTACCTGAGGTTTGATTGGGCACACTTATAGTTGAATGAACATATTCATCCCTACTCCCCTGTCTAAAACTCAGTTAAATTGTGTATTTTGGCTAGTTTCAAATTTCTTAAGATTTGAGAAACTAGCTATTGAACTATAAATTTTATTAACTGTCCATTTCCTTAGAATTGGAGCCATCTTGGTCAGGCTAGTTTCAAATTTCTGACCTCAGGTGATCTGCCTCCTCAGCCCTCTCCAAGTGCTGAGATTACAGGTGTGAGCCACCTCACCTGGCCTTTTTCTTTTTTCTTTTTTTTTTTTGAGATGGAGTTTTGCTCTTGTCATCCAGGCTGGAGTGCAATGGCATGATGTCAGCTCACTGCAACCTCCGCCTCCCGGGTTCAAGCAATTCCTCCTGCCTCAGCCTCCCTAGTAGCTGGGATTACAGGTGCCTACCATCACACTGAGCTAATTTTTGTATTTTTAGTAGACACAGGGTTTCACCATGTTGGCCAAGCTGGTCTCAAACTCCTGACATTAGGTGATCTGCCCACCTCAGCCTCCCGAAGTCCTGGGATTACAGGAATGAGACACCATGCCCGGCCCAGCCTCTTCTATTAATACCTAGTTTTCTATATGAATTATGTTATTATAAACTTTTTAGGAGTACACTTCCCTTTTTTTTTTTTTTTTTTGAGACAAGAGTTTCACTCTTGTTGCCCAGGCTTTAGTGCAATGGTATGATCTCTGCTCACCGCAACCACTGCCTCCCAGTTTCAAGCCATTCTCCTGCCTCAGCCTCCTGAGTAGCTGGGATTATAGGTGCCCACCATGACACCCAGCTAATTTTGTATTTTTATGAGAGACAAGGTTTTGACATGGTCAGGCTGGTCTCGAACTCCCAACCTCAGGCAAAGTGCTGGCATTATAGGCGTAAGCCACCTTGCCCAACCTTTTTTTTTTTTTTTGAGACAGGGTCTTCCTATGTCACCCAGGCTGAAGTGCAGTGGCGTCATCTCAGCTCACTGCAACCTCTGAGCCCCTCTACCACACCGGTCTCAAGCGATCCTCCCACCTCAGCATCCCAAATAGCTGGGACCACAGGCCTGCACCGCCACACCTGGCAATTTTTGTGTGTTTTTAGTAGAGACAGGGTCTCTACCCAGGCTGCCAAGGGCGGTCTCAAACTCCTGAGCTCAAGCGAACCACCCATCTCAAAGTGCTGGGATAGCAGACATGAGCCATTGTGCCTGGCCACATTTCACCTTTGGTTTCCAATTGGGTAACTCTTTGATTCTTATACTAGTAATTTAACATGCTTACTAAAAATCAAATAATTGGATGGGCGTGGTAGCTCACGCCTGTAATCCCAAAACTTCAGGAGGACAAGGTAGGTGGATCACCTGAGGTCAAGAGTTCGAAACCACCCTGACCAACAAGGTGAAACCCCGTCGCTTAAAAAAAAATCAAATAATAGGCATATAAATAGAAATTATTAGTATAACCTCACCTATCCACACACATGCACACATTTTTGGTATATATCTATAGAGATTTCTTTGGCCTACATAAACTAGTTTATATACATTATTTTAATATGAACTAATCTATAATAAGGCCAACATTAAGCTTTAAAAGATAGGAAGAAAGTAGATCATAAACTTGTTAGTACATTAAGGATTTGGGACTTTAAGAAGAATGGGAAGCTAATGAAAAGCTTGAAGCAGGGAACTGAGATCATCAGATTTTCCTATCTCATTGGCTGTATCACTCAAATTTCGAATATTGGTCTCAGCTGGATATATAAATTTAGAAGTCAGCAGTAACTGCATAGAAACTAGTCCAAGCATGATGGCTCATGCCTGTAATCCCAGCACTTTGGAAGGCCAAGGCAGGCAGATCACCTGAGGTCAGGAGTTCAAGACCAACCTGGCCAATATGGTGAAACCTTGTCTCTACTAAAAATACAAACATCAGCCAGGCATAGGGGCACGCACCCGTAGCTACTTGGGAGGCTGGGGCAGGAGAATTGCTTGAACCCAGGAGGTGTAGTTTGCAGTGAGCCAAGTGGAGCGCCATTGCACTTCAGCCTGAGCATCACAGCAAGACTCCTCAAAAAAAAAAAAAAAAAAAAAAAGTGAATATTACAATTTTAAAGTTCCACAAGCAAAGAGGATGGTATACAAATCACAAGAGGAATGTTCAACCTTTGACATGTGGACAGGTAATTCCTTGATTTAAAAAAAAGGTTCCTGGCTGAGGGCCGTGGCTCATGCCTGTAATCCTAGCACTTTGGGAGGCCAAGGCAGGCGGATCACCTTTGGTCAGGAGTTCGAGACCAGCCTGGCCAACACGGTGAAACCCTGTCTCTACTAAAAGTACAAAAATTAGCCAGGCATGGTGGCTTGGGCATGTAGTCCCAGCTACTCAGGAGACTGGGGCAGGAGAATCATTTGAACCCAGGAGGTGGATGTTACCCCACTGCACTTCAGCCTGGGTGACAGAGCAAGACTCCATCTCAAAAAATAAAATAAAAAATAAAAAAGGTTCCAGTGGAATTGTAAAAACATAGATAATAAACATTTTTAAAAGGTAAGGAGGAGTGCATGAGATCAGATATAGGTCTCGTAAATTCCTTACGAGAATTTGAGGGATTTCCCATCTCCTGACCTCTATTTTTAATCCTGATACACGCAATTTTTTTTCAATTAAAAATTTTTTCTTGATGTAAATTACTACAAAACATTAAACATGTTGTAGATTCTGGTTTCAAATCATTTAGAAAGTCATTTCCTATACCACAATTGTAAAACTGGTCTCCAATATTTTCTTGTATCTTCATGGTTTTTAGAAGCCTCCTTTTGGATGGGCATAGTGGCTCATACTTGTAATCCCGGCAGTTTGGGAGGCTGAGGCTGGAGGATCACTTGAGGACAGAAGTTCCAGACTAACCTGGACAATATAGTGAGTCCTCACCTCTACCAAAAAAAAAAAAAAAAAAAAATTAAATTTAAAAGGTAAACAGAAGCTGGGCATGGTGGCTCACGCCTGTAATCCCAGCTGATTGGGAGGATGAGGCAGGCAGATCCCTGAGGTCGGGAGTTCCAGACCAGCCTGACCTACATGGTGAAACCCTATCTCTATTAAAAATACAAAATTAGTCAGGCATGGAGGTGCATGCCTGTAATCCCAGCTCCTTGGGAGGGTAAGGCAGGAGAATTGCTTGAACCTGGGAGTCGGAGGTTACAGTGAGCCAAGATCATGCCATTGCATTCCAGCCTGGGCAACAAGAGCAAAACTATCTCAAAAACAAACAAACAGAAAAAGAATCTTTTAAATTACTGTAGGCCCACACAGCTGATTAAAGAAAATCTCACCATCTCTCTCAATCCCTAATTTAATTACACAGCAAATTCTCTTGTTATGTAAATTAAAATATTCACAGTTTCTTGGGATTAAGACATAAACATCTTTGGGGCCGGGACATGATTTTGTCTACTACAGTCCATCTTCTGGACCCAAACATGCACATCTGTCCCACATGCAAAATACTTTCACCTCATCTCAACATCCCCAAAGTCTCACCCTATTACTATTGTAATATTGGTTATACGACTTTATGACCATTTTTCAAAAGTCATAGAACTATATGCCAACAGTGAATTTTACTGAATATAAACATTAAAATGAGTATAGAAAAAGAAGAAACAGCAAAGGAGACTGAGAAGAAGTCACCAACAAGGTGGAAAGAAACCACAAGACTGTGCTGACCTGGAAGTCACATAAAGAAAATATATAAAGGAGAGTGTAATATGGCCGGGCACGGTGGCTCACGCCTGTAATCCCAGCACTTTGGGAGGCAGAGGCAGGCGGGTCATCTGAGGTCAGGAGTTTGAGACCAGCCTGGCCAACATGGTAAAACCCCGTCTCTACTAAAAGCACAAAAATTAGCCAGGCGTGGTGGCAGGCGCCCATAATCTCAGCTACACAGGAGGATGAGGCAGGAGAATCGTTTGAACCTGGGGGGCAGAGATTTTAGTGAGCCAAGATTGTACCACTTCACTCCAGCCTGGGCAGAAGAGTGAAACTGTCTCAAAAAAAAAAAAGGAAAGAAAACCAACAGTCCAGACGCGGTGGCTCACACCTGTAATCCCAGCTACTCAGGAGGCTGAGGCAGGAGAATCGCTTGAACTTGATAGGCAGAGGTTGCAGTGAGCCGTGAGCATGCCACTGCACAGCCTGAGAGATAGAGCCTGTCTCCAAAAAGAAAAAGAAGATATCCAATGTGGCTCTAGTGATTCATTAGTGTAAACTTTTTCACCAGTGCTGGTGGAGGAAGAATCCAGACTGCAGTGTTTAAAAAGTAAATGACAAAAGAACCCAAAATAACAAAGTAGGATGTATTTATTTATTTATTTTTTATTTTTTATTTTTTTTATTTTTTGCTAACTAGAATAACCAGTGTAAGTAACTAGGATGTATTTCTAACAAACGTGAGGACTATCTTTAATATATAAAGGAAGATTTTGTGTGTGTGTGTGTGTGTGTGTGTGTATAAAAAAGTCTCAAATAAAACTTTTGTTTGAATCCTTGAAAGAAGAAAGAGGGCCTATGGCAGAAGCCTGGATATACTAAAATTCACTTAAGCCACTGGCAGCTCTCACATGACAAGAAGATATCCAATGCAAGCTGGGTGCAGTGGCTCACGCCGGCAATCCCAGCACTGTGGGAGGCCAAGGTGGGCGGATATACACATATTATATATATGTGTATGTAAAAAAACCATGTGTGTGTGGTGTGTCTTTTTTTTTTTTTTTGAGATGAAGTTTCCCTCTGTCACCCAGGCTGGAGTGTAGTGGCACGATCTTGGCTCACTGCAAACTCCACCACCAGAGTTCAAGTGATTCTCCTGCTTCAGCCTCTTGAGTAGCTGGGACTACAGGCACCTGCCACCATGCCCAGCTAATTTTTGTATTTTTAGTAGAGACAGGGTTTCACCATGTTGGCCAGGCTGGTCTCGAACTCCTGACCGATCTGCCCGCCTCAGTCTCCCAAAGTGCTGGTGATTACAGGTATGAGCCACCATGCCTGCTCAGAAGATTATATTTGTTAAGAAAAAGAATATCACAGGACAATAATAAGCAAAGGACTTGAATATACATGTCATAAAAGTTATATAAATGACCAAATAATTTGGAAAAAAATGTTTAACCCTTCGTTAGTATCCAAAGAAATGCAATTTGAAACAATGACATACTCATCAGATGGGTCAAGATTTAAATAAGATAACACCCACTATTGGTAAGGATATGGAGACTGAATGTGCTGGCTCACACTAAAAATATAAAATTTTTAGTATTTTATACTAAAAAATAGTGGCACACATCTGTAATCCTAGCTACTTGGGAGGCTGAGGCAGGAGAATTGTTTGAACCCAGGAGGAGGAGGTTGCAGTGAGCCCAGATCACGCCACTGCACTCCAGCCTGGACAACAGAGTGAGACTAAAAAAAAAAAAGTGTACATTGGTATAATTCCTTGGTAGTGAGATTTCAAATAACTTTTTTGCTTTATGTTTTTCCATATTGCCATTAAAAAAAATAAGCTTTTAACTTTCTAAGTCATGATACTGTGTCATATATATATACCTATATCTATCTATATACATATACACATATATACTTATAACAAAAGGTTTACGACACCTACCCTAGTTCGGGGCCATATCTTTCTGCCATTTATATTTTGTCCATATTGAACTATGATCTGATACTCCTGAAACTAAAACTGACGTCATTTCCTGCTTGAAATGCTTCAGAGGATCCCATTATCAACAAGATAAAGTGCGGGTCTCCGGCGTAGTATAAAGGCCCTCCAAGCTCTGACCCCGTCCACCTCTCCACCCAGGTCTTGCCTCACACTTTTGGTTCCAGCTACACACAGTGCTTGTGATATTTTGTAGCTATTTGCCTTGCTACTTTACTCATCGTTTTGCCTGGCATTCCTACACCCTCTACCCTCCTGCCCCCAGGTGTCCCCTGATGTGGATCTGGCACAGCACATTGGGCCAATGTCCTTACTGCACTCAGCACAACGTCTGGAAATCTATTCCTCGGTCTCTTTAGAATGTAAGCTACCAACCAGAGTCTTTTCTTTCTGTTATCCACAGTACTGGCACAATTACTAGCCTGCTGAATAGAATGTTTAACATTTAAATTATTTTTCTCTAATGACAAGTGATGATGAGCATTTTTTCATATGTTTGTTGGCTGCATAAATGTCTTCTTTTGAAAAGTGTCTGTTCATATCCTTTTTGATGAGGTTGTTTTCTTCTTGTGAATTTAAGTTCTCCGTAGATTCTGGATATTAGCCCTTTGTCAAGATAGGTAGGTTGCAAAAATTTTTTCCCATTCTGTTGGTTGCAGGTTCACTCTAATGACTGTTGCTTTTGCTGTGCAGAAGCTCTTAAGTTTAATTAGATCCCATTTGTCTATTTTGGCTTTTGTTGCCATTGCTTTTAGTGTTTTAGTCATTATTAGATCCCATTTGTCTATTTTGGCTTTTGTTGCCATTGCTTTTAGTGTTTTAGTCATTAAGTCCTTGCCCATGCTTATTTCCTGAATGGTATTACCTAGGTTTTCTTCTAGAGTTTTTATAGCGTTAGCCCTCGTATTTAAATCTTTAATCCATCTAGAGTTAATTTTTGTATAAGGTGTAAGGAAGGGATCCGCAAGATCAGAAAACCAAACACCACATGTTCTCACTCATAAGTGGATGTTGAACAATGAGA
Source organism: Aotus nancymaae (assembly GCF_030222135.1). Classification (NCBI taxonomy): domain Eukaryota; kingdom Metazoa; phylum Chordata; class Mammalia; order Primates; family Aotidae; genus Aotus; species Aotus nancymaae. The sequence continues at coordinate 1,475,336 of NW_026988447.1, read as the reverse complement.
ACACATGGACACAGGTAGGGGAACATCAGACACCAGGGTCTGGGGGATGGGGGGCTAGAGGAGGGATAGCAGGGTGTGGGGAGATTGGGGAGGGATGGGATTAGGAGAAATATCTAATATAGACGACAGGGCAACGGATGCAGCAAACCACCACCAGGGCACGTATATACTTCTGTAACAAGCCTGCATCATCTGCACTTGTACCCCAGAACTTAAAGTATAATAAATAAACTTTTAAAAATCGTTTTGTTCATTTTTCTGTTTCGTTACTTCTTTTTTCTTTTTTTGAGACAGAGTCTAGCTCTGTCACCCAGGCTGGAAATGCAGTGGCACAATTTCCGTTAACTGCAACCTCCGCCTCCCAGGTTCAAGGGATTCTATTCTCCTGCCTCAGCCTCCCAAATAGCTGGGTTTACAGATATGCGCCACCAAACCTGGCTGATTTTGTATTTTTAGCAGAGATGGGGTTTTACCATGTTGGCCAGGCTGGTTTCGAGCTCCCAACCTCAGGTGATCCACCCTCCTCAGCCTCCCAAAGTGCTGGGATTACAGGCATGAGCCACCACATCTGGCCGTTTTGCTACTTCTGATACTTAGTTTCACTTTCATTTATTGTTTGAAGTGTTCATTACTGGATTCAGAAAAATGTTGATGGTTATACAAATATTACATGAGAACCTGGGCACCCTAACTTTTTAACGACACCGTTTCTTGTAAACCAAAGTTTACCCCATAAATCTCAGAAACTCTATAGATCCAAATTAAATTTTAAAAATAAATAAGAGGTATCATCTAACTAACACTGCTGTTCCTTTTTGAAAAGAAAAACAACTGAAACCAAAGTTTATAGGCTCTTCTTCCAGAACAGAGAAAAAGATTTCTAGAGAAGGCAATGGCTTTGAAACATACTAAAAAGAAAGAAGTGTAATCCCAGCACTTTGGGAGGCCGAGGCGGGTGGATCACGAGGTCAAGAGATCGAGACCATCCTGGTCAACATGGTGAAACCCCGTCTCTACTAAAAATAAAAAAATTAGCTGGGCATGGTGGCACGTGCCTGTAATCCCAGCTACTCAGGAGGCTGAGGCAGGATAATTGCCTGAACTCAGGAGGCGGAGGTTGCAGTGAGCCGAGATCGCGCCATCGCACTCCAGCCTGGGTAACAAGAGCAAAACTCCATCTCAAAAAAAAAAAAAAAAAAAAAGGAAGGCCGGGTGCAGGGGCTCATGCCTGTAATCTCAACCAAGGAGGGTGGATCACAAGGTCAGGAGTTTGAGACCAGCCTGGCCAGCATGGTGAAACCCCATTTGTACTAAAAATATAAAAATTAGATGGGCATGGTGGTGTATGCCTGTAATCCCAGCTACTTGGGAGGCTGAGGTAGGAGAATCACTTAATTCCAAGGGGTGGAGGTTGCAGGGAGCCGAGATCGTGCCACTGCACTCTAGGCTGGGCAACAGAGCAAGATTCCATCTAAAAAAAAAAAAACAAAAAAAAAAAAACGGAAGGGAGAAAGAAGGGAGCGACCTTGAACACAATCTGAATTTTAAAAATACAATTTGGCTTTAAGTTTGTGACTGTTGTGTGCAGGTGACACACGATCTTTTCGTTTTTTTTCAAGAGATGGTGTTTCACTATGTTGCCCAGGCTGCTCTCAAACTCCTGGACTTGAGTGATCCTCCTGCCTCAGTCTCCCAAAGTACTGGGATTACAGGCATGAGCAACTCTTCCCAGCCATACACAATCATCTGTATCTTACTGGAAAACTTAGAATGCCCCAGCAATGGCTATATCTAAAGGAAACAAGTATTTGTGCTCCATAAATCAAATGGATGTGGCCAAATCAATATATCTCTTGCCTATATAGTTATATTGAATATATCCCTATATAGTTACATATCAAGTATTGAATATTCAGCTAATGATGAAAAAAGATTAACACAGTCACAAATATCCCCTCCCCTCATATTCAGCCTTCAACCAAAAATCTTTCTACGGCAGCATATAACAATGCTAATGGCAAGTTGGCAAAAGGAGCATACTAGGAAAAATGGAGAAATAATGCCATTTGCTCTGAAAACAACTTCATTTTTATCTTGAGAATCAGATGTTTAATATCTGCAAATAACTTAATATGCATTTTATCCCCATTATAATTTTTAAGTATAATCCAAGATTTTAAAAGGTATCTTTTTTCTTTTTACAGTAATTTAAAATCACAGAAGATGCCCTTCCTATAACAAGTTATTGATCCAATGAAGGTATAACCAGACTGAAATATATGGCAACTTCTTGAAGAATGATAAAAACAAAGTGGGAGTTCTAAATTCTTCTCTGCATTTTGCAGCTATTGCTAATGAAATGTGCTGCCAATATAACAGGCAACATAGGTTTGTGTAACACAGGTCGGTCTAACACTGGCCCAAATAATTATCACAACTTCTTTTTTTTTTGAGATGGAATCTCACTCTGTCACCAGGCTGGAGTGCAGTGACATCTTGGCTCACTGCAACTTCTGCCTCCCAGGTTCAAGCGATTCTCCTGCCTCAGCCTCCCGAGTAGCTGGGACTACAGGCATGCACCACCATGCCCAGCTAATTTTTTTTTTTTTTTTTTAGTAGAGACGGGGTTTCACCATGTCGTGCAGGATGGTCTTGAAATCTTGACCTCGTGATCTGCCCTCCTTGGCCTCCCAAAGTGCTGGGATTACAGCCGTGAGCTACCACACCTGGCCTATCTTATTTCTTGAGAATAGAAAGCTGTAGGAGTTTGCATAGTATATCACCTAGTGAGACCTCAGTCCTATGGTGAGAAAATTTCTCTATGAAAGCTACATGGCCCATGATGTCATTCAACACCACATAAGCATATAAAATACATGATAACACTCTGCAGGAAAAACATTCACAAGAAATAATGACTTCTTTCAACAGCTTAAAAGTGAGAAGAACTTATTTGATTAAAACCCTGTTTAAAATAGATGTCTTGTTAGGCTTCCCCTATTCATAACCAAATCATTACAGGGTTCAGTGTCAGGTAGAAAAATGTTGACCATGGAGTTGTTTAGCCTCTGATCCTAGGATAAACCAAGCAGTTAAATCAGTTCAAGAAGTATAAAATGGACATTCTCCTCAAGTTATCAGGGCTTCTACAGGCACTTTTCAAGTGACCCACAGCCCTATATTTTATTTTATTTTATTTATTTATTTTGAGACGGAGTTTCACTCTTGTTGCCCAGCTGGAGTGCAGTGGCACAATCTTGGCTCACCGCAACCTCCGCCTCCCAGCTTCAAGCAATTCACTTGCTTCAGCCTCCCGAGTAGCTGGAACTACAGGCATGTGCCACCATGCCCGGCTAATTTTGTATTTTTAGTAGAGATAGGTTGGTCTCAAACTCTCGACCTCAGGTGATCCACCTGCCTTGGCCTCCCAAAGTGCTGGGATTACATACAGGCATGAGCCACCATGCCCAGTCAAGCCCTATATTTTAAACAGCCACAGAAGTCAGAACCAAATTCAGGTTTCCAACAAACACTGTAAAATGCTATTCAGCAAAAGCTGCAGTTCCCTGTGGCAGCTTGTCCAGTAGTCAGTTAGTTTGAATCACTCTGGGTTTCTCTGCAATTGCTGTCATGAGGGCGAGCCTCTCACGTTCTACTTGGCTGACAGCCCAGGTCCGAGGAAGTGAGAGCCAACAATCGCTTACTCAGCAGTGCATTGTGGCGCTTCAGGTATTCAATGATGTCTCCTTGCTTTTCAACAACTTCTTCTAGGCTTGAAATAGTCCTGCAAATAATCAAGATATAAGTGGGTTACACATATTCACCAATACTCATTAGTGTCTTTGCAAACGAATACCTATTAGTTTTTAGTACAGCATATTGTATTTGCTACCTTTTCTTAGATGTCAGAAGCCAGGGCAATATTGGCAAACAATATTTTTTCCATAAATCATTTTTGTAACTTCTACTCTCAAAATAAATTTAAAATGTTATAAACTTTCACAACTCTAAGTTTTAAAAAAGGCCATCATTGCTTTATTTAAGAAGGATTTGTAGGCTGGGTGCGGTGGCTCACGCCTGTAATCCCAGCACTTTGGGAGGCCGAGGCAGGCGGATCATGAGGTCAGGAGTTCAAGACCAGTCTGACCAATATGGTGACACCCCGTCTCTACAAAAATTAGCCGGGCGTGGTGGCGCGTGCCTGTAATCCCAGCTACTCAGGAGGCTGAGGCAGGAGAATCGCTTGAACCTGGGAGGCAGTGTTGCAGCCTGGGCAACAGAGCAAGACTCCATTTCAAAAAAAATAAATGAATAAGAAGAATCCTCATTTGTTAGAGTAAGATAATTGAATATAAGTGATCAACTTAAATGGCATTTGAAGACAAGACAAAATCATTCAATAATCAAGCAACGATTAAAATAGACAACTCTGACCATGAGAAACATTTTTTTTTTTTTTGAGACGGAGTTTTGCTCTTGTTACCCAGGCTGGAGTGCAATGGCGTGATCTCGGCTCACTGCAACCTCCGCCTCTTGGGTTGAAGCAATTCTCCTGTCTCAGCCTCCTGAATAGCTGGGACTACAGGCATGAGCCACCATGCCCATCTAATTTTTTGTATTTTTAGTAGAGATGAGGTTTCACCATGTTGACCAGGATGGTCTCGATCTCTTGACCTTGTGATCCACCTGCCTCGGCCTTCCAAAGTGCTGGGATTATAGGTGTGAGTCACCGCGCCCGGCCAAGAAACATTTTTTTTTAATGTATGGCATTTGCTTCTTTTTGCATTTCTCCTTTTTTCCCCCATACCATAAAAATGTATTTTACACTTGACACAAATAAAAATAGTATATAAGTATATAAAACAAAACAAAATCTAACTCCTTCCTATACTACTGTCCCAACTCACTTTGATCTCACTGCTCAGAAGTAATAGCTATAAAGCATTTTTAATTTCCTTCCACTAATATAAGATATTAGTACTAGGAATAGTGATGACGATAATGATGACAAAATATGCCAGATGAATTTTAATGTTGTGACTAAAAATTGCCTATTCAAGAAATAAAATGTTATTTGATATGTTTTACTCATATATTCTATGTGCTAAAAGGGAAATATTTCAAGGGATGGTGAGAAATTCAGCATAAGAAATATAGAATGGTCCCATGTGAACAAAAAAGATTTCTTCTTTGAAATAATTATAAATAGTTATGCTTATAAATAACATGGTTACATGAATGGACTATGTAACCACATTATTATTATTATTATTATTATTATTATTGTTAAGATGGAGAGTATCTCTGTCACCTAGGCTGGAGTGCAGTGGGATAATCTCGGCTCACTGCAACCTCCACCTCCCAAGTTCAAGTGATTCTTCTGCCTCAGCCTCCCAAGTAGCTGAGATTACCGGCACCTGGCACCACACCCAGCTAATTTTTGTATTTTTAGTAGAGATGGGGTTTTACCATGTTGGCCAGGCTGGTCTCAAACTCCTGACCTCAAGTGGTCTGCCCACCTCAGCTTCCCAAATGCTGGGATTACAGGTGTGAGCCACCATGCCCAGCCAATAACCATGTTATTTATAAACATAACGTTAAAAAGACTTTGAATATGCTATTATTTATACGCATATTCAGAAAAAGACTACCTGAGTTCTAATCCTGACTTTGCCACCCATAGGCTGTGTGAACTTAATAAGTTACCTAAACTCTCTGGTCTTCAGAGGTTAATATAACAACAAACATTTAGCACTTAATATGTATAAAGCATCTAGGAACCTCCTACCTTTTTTTTTTTTCCTGAGCTCAGCTATTCACTGAAAATATATTGAAGGTTTTCAAGTTATCTTGATGGAACTGAGAAGGGTTATGTTCTGAGTAGAGTCAACTCTTCTATATACTGACTTTCTATTTTTCTTTTTTGGAGACTGAGTCTTGCTCTGTGGCCCAGCTGGAGTGCAATGGTGAGATATCAGCTCACTGCAAACTCTGCCTCCTGGGTTCAAGCTATTCTTCTGCCTCAACCCCACGCCAAATAGCTGGGATTACAGGCATGCACCACCACACCCAGCTAATTTTGTACTTTTACAAAAATGTAGAGATGGGCTTTCTCCATGTTGGCCAGGCTGGTCTCGAACTCCTGAACTCAAGTCATCTGCCTGCCTTGGCCTCCCATAAGGCTGATTACAGGCATGCACCACCACTACCACTCCTGGCCATCATCTTCTTTTTTTTTTCCAAGACACAGTCTTTTCCATCACCCAGGATGGAGTGCAGTGGTATGATCTTGGCTCATTGCAACCCCTGCCTCCCAGGTTCAAATAAATCTCCTGCCTCACCCTTCTGAGTAGCTGGAACTACAGCCTACAGGTGTGTGCTACCACACCCAGCTAATTTTAGTATTTTTAGCAGAAACGGGGTTTCACCGTGTTGATCAGGCTGGTCTTGAACTCCTGACCTCAGGTAATCTGCTCACCTCAGCCTCCCAACATGCTGGGATTACAGGCCTGAGCCACTGGGCCTGGACCTGGCCATCTTCTATATATAGCAGACTTTCAATTAGTGTCCCTGTTCCCTGCCCTGTCCCCCACTCCCAAGGGCATCCTGTTCATTTCTAAGTTCCAAGTCTCTCTGGGGCTACAAAAAGAATGGCTGCCTCCTTGGCTTTATTTCTCCCCGTGTCCTCTAAATGTAGCCTGCCCTGCCCTGAAGTATCATTTTACCACTCCTCCATCTGTATTCCATAGCCCATATATTTTCAGAAATCACTCAACCACTGATGGCCCCTTTCTCCTCCAGTTTTTCTCTTAGTGTGGGTAGGGTGGTCTTTTTTAATCCTTCACTATCCTTTTGGAAGGATCTGGGGAGGGTGAAGGGATAAATGGGTGGCTAAATTCACCTTCTTTCTTTGAAGTTGATTCAAATTTTTTTTTTCTTTCTTTTATTGAGACGGACTTTAGCTCTTGTTACCCAGGCTGGAGTGCAATGGCAAAATCTCGGCTCACCGCAACTTCCACCTCCTGGGTTCAAGCAATTCTCCTGCCTCAGCCTCCCAAGTAGCTGGGATAACAGGCATGCGCCACCACGCTTGGCTAATTATATATTTTTAGTAGAGACAGGGTTTCTCCATGTTGGTCAGGCTGGTCTTGAAATCCCAACCTCAGGTGATCTGCCCACCTAGGCCTCCTAAACTGCTGGGATTACAGGTGTGAGCCACCGCACCCAACCTTTTTTTTTTTTTTTTTGAGACAGATTCTTGCTCTGTCGCCCAGGCTGGAGTGCAGTGGTGAGATCTTGGCTCACTGTAACCTCCCTGTCGTGCGTTCAAGAGATTCTCATGCCTCAGCCTCCCAAGTAGCTGGGACTACAGGCATGCACTGTCAGGCCTCCCAGTCCAAGCCTGGCCATTACAGCCTTGATGACTTACACATACACCTCGGGATGGTCTCCAGGAGCCAGAAAGTCTGAAGTAACCAGAGAGCTGCAAATGAAACAACTTGTTCCTGCCTCAACTAATTGCTCTCCCCCTGCAACCTGCAACCATCGTTCCTGCTCAGCCTGTGGAACGTGCCCCCCGCCCCGGAACACTGGGCTTCTCACCACCACCACCCCTATAACTATGTAATTTACCGCACCCTCCCCTCTCCTTGCAACCAATAACCCCTCACCCTTATGACCACGCCTGTTTGTAATAGATAACCCCTACCCTTGTGATCATGCGTTTGTAATAGATAACCCCTACCCTTGTGATCATGCCTGTTTATAATAGATAACCCCTCACTCTTATGACCACGCCTGTTTGTAATAGATAACCCCTACCCTTGTGATCATGCCTGTTTGTAATAGATAACCCCTACCCTTGTGATCACGCCTGTTTGTAATAGATAACCCCTACCCTTGTGATCACGCCTGTTTGTAATAGATAACCCCTACCCTTGTGATCATGCCTGTTTATAATAGATAACCCCTCACCCTTATGACCACGCCTGTTTGTAATAGATAACCGCTACCCTTGTGATCACGCCTGTTTGTAATAGATAACCCCTACCCTTGTGATCACGCCTGTTTGTAATAGATAACCCCTACCCTTGTGATCACGCCTGTTTGTAATAGATAACCCCTACCCTTGTGATCACGCCTGTTTGTAATAGATAACCCCTACCCTTGTGATCACGCCTGTTTGTAATAGATAACCCCTACCCTTGTGATCATGCATCCCGTGACTCCCTTCCCCTCCCTAAAGTAAATTACCACCTTTAACTGACCATTTGCCCCAAACTACATAACCTGCCCCCTTTACTCCCCCTTTGCCTAACTCCTGTCTTGGACTTGGCCCGCTTGTACCCAAGCACGAAATAAACGGCCTTGCTGCCCACAGAAAGCCTGCCTGGTGGTCTCTTTATGTGAGCAATGAGCCTAACATGCATGACTATGCCTAGCTAATTTTTGTATTTTTAACAGACATGGGGTTTCACCATGTTGGTCAGGCTGGACTCGAACTCTGGACTTCGTGATCCACTCACTTCGTGATCAGCCTCCTAAAGTGCTATAATTACAGGCATGAGCCACCACACCCAATCGGTGTTTTGTTGTTGTTGTTGTTTTTTAACTAGTGTATCAGAAATAGCACTGAGTCAATTTCTTAAGCCCCTGAAGAATACATTTTATTTTTTTTTTTGAGATGGAGTCTCGCGCTGTTGCCTAGGCTGGAGTGCAGTGGCATGATCTCGACTCACTGCAACCTCTGCCTCTCGGGTTCAAGTGATTCTCCTGCGTCAGCCTCTCAAGTAGCTGGGATTACAGGTGCGTGCCACTGTGTCTGGCTAGTTTTTGTATTTTTAGTAGAGATGGGGTTTCGCCATGCTGGCCAAGCTGGTCTTGAATTCCTGACCTGAAGTGATTCACACACCTTGGCCTCCCAAAGTGCTGGGATTACAGGTATAAGCCACCCCACCGGGCCCGCACTTTCTTTATATACTGACTCTACTCCTATGTCAGTTGCTATCCATTTCAGATGATGTTAAGGAATAACTTGTGTCCTAGATTATATAGATCCAATAGTGGTATGAGAAGAACCATGGACATAGCCAGGAGGTGTAATCATGCCTGTAATCCAAGCACTTTGGGAGGCAGAGGCGTGTGAATCACTTGAGGTCAGGAGTTTGAGACCAGCCTGGCCAACGTGGTGAAACCTCGCCTCTACTGAAAATACAAAAATTAGCCGGGCGTGGTGGCACATGCCTGTAGTCCCAGCTACTCGAGAGGCTGAGGCAGGAGAATCACTTGAACCCAGGAGGTCAAGGCTGCAGTGAGCCAACATCACACCACTGTACTCCAGCCTGGGGGACAGAGCTCTTGATGTATCTCTAAAAAAAAAAGGCAGGGCACGGTAGCTGACATCTGTAATCCCAGCACTTTGGGAGGCCAAAGAAGGCAGATTGCTTGAGGTCAGGAGTTCGAGACCAGCCTGGCCAATGTGGTGAAACCTTGTCTCTAAATACAAAAATTAGCTGCGTGTGGTGGTGGGCACCTGTAATACCAGCTACTCAGAAGGCTGGAGAATCCTTTGAACCCAGGAGGCAGAGGTTGCAGTGAGACAGGATTGTGCTGCTGCACTCCAGCCTGGGTGACAGAGTGACACTCCTCTCACTAAAAAAAAAAAAAAATAGAAAAGGAAGAAGGAGGAGGAAGAGGAGGAAAGAAGAATAAAGAACCAAGAAGAAAGAAGAAGGAGGAAGATGACAGAAGAAGCGGCAGCAGCAGCAGCACAGACATGACACACATAAAGAAGAAAAGAGGTCTGAAGCCTGAACTTTGGACACATCAATATTTAGGAATCTGGAAGGAGAAGGAGAGCAGGATAAAGAGACTGAAAAAGGAAGGGCAGGTTGATATCTGCAAGGAAACCAGGAGAGCATCATGCCCCAGAGCCCAGGGAAAGAAGCATTCAAGGAAAAGTCAAAGGTTAACTGTGACCACTGCCACTGAGAGGGCAAAAACAAGGACCGAGAGTCAGTTCACTCTGGAATGGGCAAAGTAGAGGCCATCGGTATATATCCTGCTAAGAGGGGAGGGACTGCAGGGAAAGATGGGAGTGGGGTGACCAGTAAGTAGACTCTTGCACATCCAAGTGACAAATGTTAGTGGTAGTGGAGGTAGAAAGCAGTGGTTGGATTATTATTTTGCTTTATTTATATATATATATATACTTTTTTTTTATTATTATTATTTTTTAAGATGGAGTCTCACTCTGTCACCCAGGCTGGAGTGCAGTGGTTCCATCTCAGCTCACTGCAACCTCCACCTCCTGGGTTCAAGTGATTCTTCCTCTTCAGCCTCCCAAGTAGCTGAGATTACAGGTATGAGCCACTGCACTCCGCTGGATTATAATAGTAGAGACAGACCCAACAGGACTTGCTGATGGCTTATCTGGGTGGAGGTGGGGTGAAGAAAACAGGAGTCAAGAATGATGCCAGCTTTCTGGCCTGAGCAACCTGTTGAATACGATGCCACTTCCCAAGATGGGGGAAGGCTGAATTTGAGTTGGGAGAGGGCCCTGTGTTGGACACATTAAGTCTGCAGACATCCAGCTGGAGATGCTGATAGCTTACGAGAAAGTCAGATACACACATCTGGACCACAGGAGAAATTCACAGCTGGAGATACAGGTTTGGGAATCAGCAGCATATTTATGGGATCTTTTTTTTTTTTTTTTTAAAGATGGGGTTTCACCATGATGGCCAGGCCAGTCTTGAACTCCTGACCTCAGGTGATCCACCCACCTTGGCCTCCCAAAGTGCTAGGATTACAGGCGTGAGCCACCGTGCCCAGCTAAGGGATCTATTTTTGTTGTTGTTGTTTATATCCACTTAATACTCAGAGTTGAAAAACAACAATCCCCTCCCTCACTCCTCACTACCCACCGCCTCTGAGTCTCATGCCCAAAAATAACCTCTTTCAACTCTTGTGTTTCTTCTATATTTATCTCCGTATTTCTAAACAATGAGATTATATAATTTCTTGATTTTTAAGTTTTTGCTATTATCTGCACACTTCCTATATAAAAAATTAGAATTTAGCTCTCTTACTTTCCCCAAATCCATATACATAATCCTTTTTTTTTCTTTTCTTTCTTTTTTTTTTTTTTGAGATGGAGTCTTGCACTGTCACCTGGGCTTGAGTGCAGTGGCATGATCTTGGCTCACTGCAACCTCCGATTCCCAGGTTCAAGAGATTCTCCTGCCTCAGCCTCCTGAGTAGCTGGGATTATAGGCATCTGCCACCAGGCCTGGCTAATTTTTTGTATTTTTAGTAGAAGCAGGCTTTCGCCATGTTAGCCAGGGTGGTGTTGAACGCCTGACCTCGTGATCCACCTGCCTTGGCCTCCCAAAGTGCTGGGATTATGGGTGTGAGCCACTGCACCTGGCCATACATACTCATTTATGTCTTCTTTCTTGCAGTCTCTCAATCCAGTAAGCAGTATTATAATTTTGGATTAAATCAATATTCAGAATCTGCAATATCACTACCTAAATATTAGCCACAGTTAAGCCATGTAAATCAGCCTTCTGATTTACCTAGAATAATCACCTCATTTTTTGTTTATATAGTTTTTTTGTTGTTGTTTTTTAAGTCAGGGTCTCACTCTGTCACCCAGGCTGGAATGCAGTGGCATGATCTCTGCTCTCTGCAGCCTCAACCTCCTGGGCTCAATCAATCCTCCCACCTCAGCCTCTTGAGTACCTGTGACCACAGGTACCTGCCACCACATCTGGCTACTTTTTTGTATTTTTTGCAGAGACACAGTTTTCCCATGTTGCTCAGGCTACTCTTGAACTCCAGGGCTCCAGTGTTCTACCCACCTCAGCCTCCCAGAGTGCTGAGATTACAGGTGTGAGCCATCATACGCAACCTATATAGTTTTTACAACTACTTTAGCCCCAAGATCTCCAACAGATATGAATGATATTTTAAGCCATGGAAGTCACTTAGGGAGAGACTGTGATAGAAACAAGGGAGGGCAGACCAGGCTGGCTGTTTAGGAGGCTAAAGTGGGAGGACTGCTTTAACCCAGGAGTTTGAGGCCAGTCTGGGCAACACAGAGAGACTCCATCCATTAAAAAGAATAAAACAGGCTGGGCAAGGTGGCTCATGCCTGTAATCCCAACACCTTGGGAGGCCGAGGCAGGAAAATCACCTGAGGTCGGGAGTTCGAGACCAGCCTGGCTAATATGATGAAACCCTGTCTCTACTAGAAAATATAAAAATTGGGCCGGGTGTGGTGGCTCACGCCTGTAATCCCAGCACTTTGGGAGGCCGAGGCGGGTGGATCATAAGGTCAAGAGATGGAGACCATCCTGGTCAACATGGTGAAACCCCATCTCTACTAAAAATACAAAAAATTAGCTGGGCATGGTGGCGGGTGCCTGTAATCCCAGCTACTCAGGAGGCTGAGGCAGGAGAATTGCCTGAACCCAGGAGGTGGAGGTTGCGGTGAGCCGAGATCGCGCCATTGCACTCCAGCCTGGGTAACAAGAGCGAAACTCCGTCTCAAAAAAAAAAAAAAAAAAAAAAAAGGAAAAGAAAATATAAAAATTAGCTGGGTATGGTGGTGCATGCCTGTAGTCCCAGCTACTCGGGAGGCTGAGGCGGGAGAATCACTGGAACCTGGAAGGCAGAGGTTGCGGTGAGCCGAGATCGCACCACTGCACTCAAGCCTGGGCAACAGAGAGAGACTCTATCTCAAAAAAAAAAAAAAACCAAGACATCTACAAAAAAGAATGCTTCAAGGAAGGAGTAACCAATTAATGATGTCAAAAGCTCTTGAGAGGTTAACTAGGTCGGCTAAGTGGGTTAATCTAACTTTTGAATCAAATATATGACCTATTTAATAAATTTACATGTCCTGATTTAGACTTGATTTTACCACAGCTGAAAAGAAATAAATCAAGCAATTGTGAAAGTACAAATACAGGGTCATAAATTCTAGGCATCAGAATGGTTTCTAGCTTTCTAAGGGAAAAAATTATTTTATTTCTCACCTAAATCTTACCTGAATCCAGTCTCCGAGGTAATATTGCTGGGGTAAGCACGGATTTTTTCTTCTTCAAGTATATCAGGCTCTGGTTTAGCTTTATTAAATTTCCGGATTTTCACTAAAATAATAAAAGTCATTATCAGATCTAATTCTGAAAAACAAGTCTATTCATTTTTTCAAATTATGCTAATTTGCTGTTCTTATTAACGTCCTCGAGTATTACAAAGTCTATTATGTGCCAGGCCTGTACTAAGCCCTGAATACAGGGATTACATTAGCACTGAAAACAGCAATAATAGCTGACATTTAACTCGCACTTAGAACACATGAGGCACAGTTTAAATGGTTTACATGGATGCCCTCATTCGGTTCTCATAACCACCTGCATGAAATGGATGCTCTTATTACCCCTCAGTGAAGCCCAGAGAAGTTGAGCAACTAGCCAGCCATCTAATTCAGAAATCATGACTTCCTCTGCTCCAGAGGAAAATATACATAATAAGCCTATCTAAGACAGTCTAGAAAGTACCTTCAATAGAAGCTTGCGCAAGAAGCTTGCACAAGGAGTTGTCAAGCTGCTGTTTGCCCTGGGAAGCAGTGTGTAACTCAACAGGAGGTATCAGAGAGGGGAAAGAGGATAGAGCTTGAGCCCATCCTTGAGAATTAACACAGGAATTAATCACACAGACTAGGAGAATAAAGAAGGGTGCTTCAGGTGCAGGAGGAGTCTGAGCGAGTGCTATGGTCTTGAGAAGGTAAATGTGTGTACGGGTGTGAGGATGTATAGACAAGGGGTGAGGCTGGGAAGGTGGGCAGAGAACAAATCAGGAGTGACTGTTATGTCATGCAAGACATTTAGATATATATATATTTTTTTTAAATGGAGTCTTGCTCTGTCGTCCAGGCTGGAGTACACTGGCACAATCTCAGCTCACTGCAACCAATGCCTCTGCCTCCCAGGTTCAAGCAATTCTCTCACCTCAGCCTCCCAAGTATCTGGGATTGCAGGTGCATGCCACTACACCCGGCTAATTTTTTTGTATTTTCAATAGAGACAGGGTTTCACCATGTTTGCCAGCTGGTCTCAAACTCTTGGTCTCAAGTGATTTGCCCGCCTTGGTCTTCCAAAGTGCTGGGAATACAGGTGTGAGCCACCGGGCCTGGCCTAAGACATTTAGATTTTATCCTCAGAGCAACTGGCAGTCATTGAAAGGATCTCACCATCATCCCTGAAGAGCAGATGGTAGAGGCCATTCAAGGACAGCCTTTTAGGCTGGGCGTGGTCGCTCATGTCTGTAATCCCAGCACTTTAGGAGGCCGAGGCAGGTGGATCACCTGAGGTCACGAGTTTGAGACCAGCCTGGCCAACATGGCGAAATGCCGTCTCCACTAAAAATACAAAAATTAGCTGGGCATGGTTGTGAGCACCTATAATCCCAGCTACTCAGGAGGCTAAGGCAGGAGAATTGCTTGAATCCAGGAGGTAGAGGTTGCAGTGAGTTGAGATCACACCATTGCACTCCAGCCTGGGCAACAAAAGCAAAACTCTGTTTCAAAAAAAGAAAAAGAGCTTTTTATGCCACAATAAAACTTTAGATATTTTTTTTTCCCTCAGCCATTAGAAAACTCTGGGCAGGGAAACTGTTAATAGAGTTAACTATGAACAAGATCACGTTGGCAGGAATAAGGAATATGAATGAGTGGACAGAGGGAAAGAGACCTGTAATGTGTCTATGGACGTAGTCATGCAAGAGATGATGAGTACCCAACCAAGGCAGTGGCAGGGATCAAAAAAAAGAGACCAAGTTCAAAGACAGGTAGACCAAGTAAGACTGATGACTAATCACCAATCCTATCCAGTTCTTGGGGAGTGAAGAAGAAAGAAGCAGCTAGATGACACCTACATTTCTAGGGTTCTGATTTATCATGGATGCAGACTGGTATTGTGAACTGAGCTAGAAGTAGAGGGTTAGGATGGAGGGAAATTTTGAAGAAAATAATGTTCAGTTCAATTCTGATCTTGTTTATGTCTGTGGGACATGTAGACGAAAAATTCACCAAGCAGATGAATATATAAAAGTTTGGGAAGAGGCGTGGTGGCTCATGCCTGTAATCCCAACACTTTGGGAGCGTGAGGTGGGTGTATCACTTGAGGTCAGGAGTTCAAGACCACCTGGCCAACATGGCGAAACCCATCTCTACTAAAAATACAAAAATTAGCTGGGCGTGGTGACGCATGCCTGTAGCCCCAGCTACTTGAGAGGCTGAGGCAGAGATCGTGCCATTGGACTACAGCCTTGATGACAGGGTGAGACTTTGTCTCAAAAAAAAAAGGGGGGAGAAACAGCATGGGATGAGACAAGTCCCAGTGAAGGGAGTGACTGTCAACTCAGACTGTCACCCATCTATGTGGAGCTCCAAATGAATCAGAGTATTTAGCACATGAGTTGGGGGAGGGAAGGCAGGTTAGGCTCAGGCACCAAATTTTTTAAAAGTTCCACATATGATTCTTTCCTTTTTTATAAGAACTTTACTGTGACAGAGTTCACATATCATGCAGCTTACCCTTGTGTACAATTCAATGATTTCAGCATATTCAGAGTTGTGTAAACATCTCCACAATCAATTATGGAACATTTTCATATCTCCAAAAAAAACTCTGTAGTCACTCCTCATTTGTCCCCTCCCTCTAGCTTTAGGCAACCACTAATCTATTTTTGTTTCTACAGAAGTGCCTGCTCAGCCAGATGGCGGAGGCTTACGCCTGTAATCCCAGCACTTTGGGAAGCTGAGGCAGGTGGATCACGAGGTCAGGAGTTCGAGACCAACCTGACCAACGTGGTGAAACCCTGTCTCTACTAAAAATACAAAAACTAGTCAGGCGTGGTGGCACACGCCTATAAACCCAGCTACTCAGGAAGCTGAGGGAGGAGAATTGCTTGAACCCAGGAGGCAGAGGTTGCAATGAGCCGAGATCATGCCATTGCACTCCAGCCTGGGCGACAGAGTGAGACACTCTGTCTCAAAAAAAAAAAAAAGTACCTGCTCAGCCAGACTTGGTAGCTCACACCTGTAATCCCAGGACTTTGGGAGGCCAAGACAGGTGGATCACCTGAGGTCAGGAGTTCGAGACCACCCTGACCAACATGGAGAAACCCCGTCTCCACTGAAAATACAAAATGAGCTGGGCATGACGGCACATGTCTGTAATCCCAGCTGCTTGGGAGGCTGAGGCAGGAGAATCACTTGAACCCAAGAGGTGGAGACTGCAGTGAGCCAAGATCACACCATTGCACTCCAGCCTGGGCAACAAGAGTGAAACTCCATCTCAAAAAAAAGAAGTGCCCGCTCTGGGCATTTCATGTACATAGAATCATATAATGTGGTTTTTTGTGACTGGCTTCTTTCACTTAGCACAAATTTTCAAGGTACATCCACACTGCATCTATATCAGTACATTCATCCAATTCATGTATTAATTCCTTTTTATGGTAGAATTAAATTCCACTGTAAGGATATAACATATTTTATTTATCTACTCACCAGTTTACTCCAACGACATTGGGTTGTGTCCACTTTCTATTATGAATAATGCTGTTTTGAACATCCATGTGCCTGTTTTTGTGTCAATACATGTTTTCAGCTCTCTTGGATATATACCTAGGAGTATAATTGCTGAGCCACAGGGTAAACCTATGTTTAACCCCTTGACGAACTGCACACTTTACATATGATTCTCTTTTTTGTCCCCCACATATGATTCTGATGCGCATTCTCAGCTGAGAACTAGGTTGATGAAGCTAGCTAGAGGTTAAACAGAAAAGTGAAAAGATGAGGAGATTTGCAGAGTTCATCAGAAAGCAGCAGGAAGCAGGCAGCCAAAGAATCAAGTGAGGAAATATAACTAGAAGCCCTTAACTTTTAGCAGTCAAGAAAGCTAGAAATGACAAGCATCTTAAGGCCAGAAATGGAACTGGGCACAGAAGATGAGGCTCCACACTGCCAGGCTAGGAACGACCGAGACTAAGCCTTGAGGTTCCTCCACTGAAGGGTCCAGGAGAACACTCAGCAAAGGAGAAGAAAGTGAGGCAGCTGGAGAAGCAGGCAAGAGACCAGGAAAGCAAGAGCCCCAGAACAAGGGAAGGACCATTTCAAGGAGGGAGTGATCCACTAAGTCAAATGTCACTGAAAGATCAGATAAGTTGTTTATGTTTCTGTCTTATCTCCCTAAAATAGCATCTCAACATAATAATTCCTAAATAAACAAAGAAAGTCAGAACACGTTCCTCTCTTAGATATAGAAGACAGAAGTTTCTTGGATTGGAGTATTGGGGATAACAGTGATACGGTATTAAAGTAAAAGAGGCAGAAATAAAAGAGGTACCTACAGTCTGACAATATAAAAATGTCCATCTTTCAGGCCAGGCATGGTGGTTCCCACCTGTCATCCCAGCACATTGGGAGGCCGAGGTGGGTGGATCACCTGAGGTCAGGAACTTGAGACCAGCCTGGCCAACATGATGAAACTCCATCTCTACTAAAAATACAAGAAATTAGCTAGGTGTGGTGGCATACGCCTGTAGTCCCAGCTACTCCGGAAGCTGAGTGCTTGAAGCTGGGAGACGGAGAGTGCCGTGAACCAAGATCGCGACTGCACACCAGCCTGGGTGACAGAGTGAAACATCATCTCCAAAAAAAAAAAAAAAAAAAAATCCACCTTTCAGACTCATCTCTGCAGTTTTTAAATAATTTGTTGTTGTTAAAGACAGCGTCTCACTCTGTCATTCAGGCTGGAGTACAGTGGTGTGATCATGGCTCACTGTAACCTTGAATTCCTGGGCTCACGCAATCCTCCTGCCTCAGATTCCCAAGTAACTGAGACTACAGGTGTGCACCACCACTACCTGGCTAATTAAAAAAACATGCTGTAGAGACAGGGCCTCACTAAGTTGCCAGGCTGGTCTCGAACTCCTAACCCACCTTGGTGTCCCAAAGCACTGGGATTACAGGTGTAAGCCACCACAACCAGCCCTTAAAGTAAGTTAAATTGAATGCATTTGGCGTTTTTCAGATCACAGGTCAGACGTAACACCAAAGCAATTACATGGAACGAGAATTTTCCCTTCCTCCTTCCCATAATAAGCCAAGGAAAGCGCACATGCTAGAATATCAGAATACTAAAGACAGGTGGGCTTGGTCACTATTTACATACTTTTCACCCTGTAAGTTTGGGCTAAATACAGTTTTGTTTTCTTTTCCTTTTAACTTTAAAAAATTTGGGGGGCCAGGCACAGCGGTTCACACTTGTAATCCCAGCACTTTGGGAGGCTGAGGAGGAGGACTGCTAGAGCTCAGGAGCTGGAGACCAGGTTGGGCAAGACCCTGTCTCAGTTATATATATATACATATATATGTGTGTGTGTGTGTGTGTGTGTGTGTATAAAATATGTGTATATATGTATATACATTTTGTATATATAAGAAAAAAAATTTACCCAGCTGAATTTAAGATTCATAAATACACTTTTTGCATCTACAATTTAGCTACTAATTAACTTATTTTTATTTATTTTTCATTTCTTTCTTTTTCTTTTCTGTTCTTTTTTTTTTTTTTTTTTTTTTTGAGATAACAGAGTCTTGCTGTCGCCCAGGTTGGAGTGTAGCGGGGTGATCGTGGCTCACTGCAATCAACCTCCCAGGCTCACGCAATCCTCCCACCTCAGTCTCCCTAGTAGCTGGGACTCCAGCTGTGCACCACCATAGCTGGCTAATTTTTTAAAATAGAGATTAGGTTTCCCTTTGTTGCCCAACCTGGTCTGAAACTCCTGGGCTTGAGATCCTCCCACATCAGCCTCCTAAAGTGCTAGGATTACAGACATGAACCACTGTGCCTGGCCTATTTCTTAATTTTTAATTTTAAATGCCAAGCTGACATTTCAGCTGCCTTTAGTGAAGCAAGTTTGTGAATGTTTTTGTTGTTGTTGTTGTTATTGTTGTTTTAGGAGACAGTCTTACTCTGTCACTCAGGCTAGAGTGTGGGCACGTGATCTCAGCTCACTGTAACCTCTGACTCCCGGGCTCAAGTGATCCTCCCACTTCAGCCTCCCAAGGGGCTGGGACCACAGGCATGCACCACCATACCTGGCTAATTTTTTGTATTTTGGGTAGAGATGGGGTTTCACCATGTTGTCCAGGCCGGTCTTGAACTCCAGAGCTCAAGTGATCTACCTGCCTCAGCCTCCCAAAGTGTTGGTATTATAGGCTTGAGGTGCCATTTCCAGCCCAAAAAGTTTGTGTCTTGTTTTAAGGGACAAGTTTCACTTGCATTGACAAAAATTTACTAATGACACAATCTTAGAAGAACAGGGTCTCACTGGTGGTGGTTGTACCTTCCTGTTGGTTTGAAATTAAAGACGTCTGGAGGTCGTTTCCACTCAGATACACAGAGAACTTCCTTGTCACTAAGAAAATGAGCTATACTTTAAACTGGGAGGAAAGGAAGTAGTTCGAAGTTCCTTTCAGAACAGCCTGATTATAATTCTCACCTGTGTAAATGAGGAGACACATGAGGGAACAGATGAGTTCCAGGGCCAGGAGGGCCAGGATGAGGTCAAGATACAACCTCCCGGGCTCCGGGAAGGAGTGCTGCATGCACAGTATGAGGAGAAGCACTGTGTTGCCTGAGGAGGAGAAACAGAAAACACAGCGTGAAATGAGAAAGACATGTATGGTCTTTGTTCAACATATAGTTGGTCTTTGTCTAGTTCCTGACACAGAGCTCCTAAAACACTTGTAATTTCCTGAGTGATTGGAGCCTTCAGAAATGAACACCCAGGCCAGGCGCAGTGGCTCACTCCTGTAATTCCAGCATTTTGGGAAGCCAAGGCAAGAGGATTGCTTGAGCCCAGGTGGTTGAGACCAGCTTAGGCAACATAGCAAGACCCCATCTCTACAAAAAAAATACATAAAATGTGAGCCAGGCATGGTAGCACACACCTGTAGTCCCAGCTACCTGGGATAGCGTAATCTCAGCTCACTGCAACCTCTGCCTCCCGGGTTCAAGCGATTCTCCTGGGAGGCTAAGGTGGGAGGACTGCTTGAGCCAGGAAGGTTGAGGTGCAGTGAGCTGAGGTCATGCCACTGCACTCCAGCCTGGGCAACAGAGCAAGACCCTATCTCAGGAAAAAAAAAAAAAAAAAGAAAGAAAGAAAGATGGAGTCTCACTCTGTCGCTCAGGCTGGAGTGCAGTGGCGTGATCTCAGCTCACTGCAACCTCCTCCCAGGTTAAAGCAATTCTCCTGCCTCAGCCTCCTGAGTAGCTGGGATTACAGGCCCATGCCACTATACCCAGCTAATTTTTGTATTTTTAGTAGAGATGGGGTTTCACTATGTTGGTCAGGCTGGTCTCAAACTACTCACCTCATGATCCACCCGCCTCAGCTTCCCAAAGTGCTGGGATTACAGACGTGAACCAGCACACCTGGTGAGAAAACTATTCTTATGCTTACGTTTGATGAAGAATGGACAGCCTTGTAGAAATGTGATTGGACAAAATATGATCTAATGGGAATAGACTGAAGGGGGAAACCCAGCAAGGCCTGTCTATTCAGATTCTCCTTGGCTTCTCTGTGTAGACTCCTTACCCCCAACCCTCCTGACATACAGGGCAGGACCCCTCCGAAATAAGAGGGAACAAGCTAAAGCGAGAGAGTAACCTTTCTAGGTGTTATGGCCTGCTTTGGAGAGAGGATTCTAGTTTCTAAGGCCTGCCTTTGGGAAGAGGAGTTCTGGTTTCTACGACTGGCTGGGGAGAAAGAAGGTCACGAAACAGGAGGGCAGGAAGGCAGACACTCCGCTCCTGAGCCCCTCCAAGTTCCTTTAGTTTGGAGTACGCAGCATGCCCCGGCATGACCCTGCACTTTGGAGTATGGTGTTCTGAGTCAACAGGTCCATTTGGTCTTTGTATAGAGCTCCTAAAACCCTTGGAATTTCCTGAGAGAAGTGCCTTTTGTTATTTATGACAAGTCCTTTCCATCACATTTCATCAGTTTATGCTGACGACATGACTTAGGGTGGCGCCCCTACAGTCTCATGGTGGGGTTGGTCACCAAGGTGACCAGTGATTAGAGCTTTCAGCCCCACCCAGGAACCTCAGGGAAGGGCAGAGGAGGAGGGAGGCTGGATTTAAAGCTCTATAAAAACTATTGAACAACACATGAACTCCTGGGTTGCCAGGAGGGTGGTCCACTCCAAGTCCATGTAGACAGAAGCTCCTGTACATGGGACCCTGCTAGATCTCATGCCATGTACCTCTTCACCTGGCTGTTCATCGATCTCCTTTGTAATAAGCCAGTAAATATAAGTAAAGTGTTTCCCTGAGTTTTGTGAGCCATTCTAGCCAATTACAGAACTCAAGAAGAGAGGGGCCAGGTGCGGTGGCTCACACCTATAATCCCAACACTTTGGGAGGCCAAGGCAGGTGGATCACTTGAGGTCAGTGTAAGGTCTGACCTCACCATGATAATCTCTGTGACCTGCACGTACACCCCAGATGAGTTCCTGAAAGAAACGATAAACCCCTGAGGTGCCTAACTAACGTGAGACATTCTTCTATTGTTTCTTATTCTGGCCTCAACTGACAAGGCCATTGGACTTTGTAACGCAGTTTGGCCAACCTAGTGACTCCACACCCTATGACCCCCTCCCAGCTTGGCCAACCTCCCGACTCAACACCCTACAACTCCTTCCCAGCTTGCAAAAAACTGCCAACTGTAACTGGGTAACTTTTGTAACTTTCCACTGCCTCTGTGACAACCTATAAAACCAACTCCTATCCCACCGCCCTCCGCTGATGCCCTTTTCGGCCTCAGCCCACCTGCACCCAGGTGAATAAACAGCCATGTTGCTCACACAAAGCCTGTTTGGGGGTCTCTTCATTCAGAACACGACTTTTAACAGGAATTCAAGAGCAGTGTGGCCAACACGGCGAAACCCTGTCTCTACTAAAAATACAAAAATTAGCCAGTGCTGGAGTGTAGTAGCGTCATCTCAGCTCACTGCAACCTCTGACTCCCAGGTTCAAGTGATTCTCCTGCCTCAGGCTCCTGAGTAGCTGGGATTACAGGCACCTGCCACTACGCCCAGCTAAATTTTTGTATTTTTAGTACAGATGGGGTTTCACCATGTTGGCCAGGCTAATCTTGAACTCCTGACTTTGTGATTCGCTTGCCTCAGCCTCCCAAAAGTGCTGGGATTACAGGCATGAGCCACTGCACCCGGCCAATACAGTTTTACAACATTTAGGAGAGAAATACTAGGAAAAAAAACTTACGCAGAGAAATGAAAGCATTTTCAAAGGAGTTTTCAAAGTACTAGGCAAATCCTATATACCAGCAAGTTCTATGACCATGAAGTTTGCAGTCTGGTGGGAAAGGCATACTGAAATAAAACATTCCCTATAATGGTATATGCTGTGGACATTACACAAGTCCCCTCCTGGAAAAAGACCACCCTATACAATATCTTAGTTCAGACGAAAGTTACTTCAGCTCTGGGTTACCACACCAGCCTCCTTATCAGTTTTGTGCTAACCAAATACACTCTCCAATTATACGGTAATAGTCTAATAACTGATGTCTTTTTTTTTTTTTTTTGAGACAGAGTCTTACTCTGTTGCCCAGGCTGGCAAGATCTCAGCTCATTGAAACCTCTGCCTCCCTAGTTCAAGTGATTCTCTGCTTCCCTAGCAGCTGGAATTACAGGCACCTGCCACCATGCCCAGCTAATTTTTGTATTTTTAGTAGAGACAGTTTTTGGGTTTTTGTTTGTTTGTTTGTTTTTTTAAACAAAGTTTCTCTCTTGTTGCCCAAGCTGGAGTACAATGGCTTGATTTCAGTTCACTGCAACCTCTACCTCCTGGGTTCAAGTGATTCTCCTGCCTCAGCCTCCGGAGTAGCTCAGATTACGCGCATGTGCCACCATGCCCAGTTAAGTTTGTATTTTTAGTAGAGACAGAGTTCCTCCATGTTGGTCAGGGTGATCTCAAACTCCTGACCTCAGGTGATCCGCCCACCTTGGCCTCCCAAAGTGCTAGGATTACAGGTGTAAGCCACTGTGCCCAGCCAGTAGAGACATGTTTTTTCCATGTTGGTCAGGCTGCTCTGGAACTCCTGGCCTCAAGTGATCCGCCTACCTTGGCCTCCCAAAGTACTGGGATTACAGGTGTGAGCCACTGTGCCTGGCCTACTTTGGTGTTTTTTAAATGGTTTTATAACCATAGACAGAGCCTAAATGTTTTTTGTTTTACTTCAGTCACCATTTTAAAAAGATTCTAGGCCAGGCACGGTGGTTCACGCCTGTAATCCCAACACTTCGGGAGGCTGAGGCGGATGGATCACTTGAGGTCAGGGGTTTGAGACCAGCCTGACCAACATGGTGAAACCCAGTCTCTACTAAAAATACAAAATTAGCCAGGTGTGGTAGTGCACACCTGTAATCCCAGCTACTCAGGAGGCTGAGGCAGGAGAATCACTTGAACCTAGGAGGCGGAATCTGCAGTGAGCCGAACTGTGCCAGCCTGGGCAACAAGAGTGAAACTTTGTCTCAAAAAAAAAAAAAAAAAATATTCTAAGGTTAATGGAAGACTTGCTATTCACTAAAAATATTTGGAAGAAATAAGTTCCTGTGGGCTGTGGAGGTTCTTTAATGACCACAAGCTGAGAGCTGCCACCCCTGGGATCCAGGGTAGGACCTGCTGCCTCCTAGAAACAAAACCCATGATCTCACCCAGATCTGAACTCCTTCAGTATAAAACGGGGGAAATAATACTTATCACACAGGGTTCTGGTGGGAAGAAATGAACTAACAATACCTAAGTAGACATGCAGTAAGTGGCATATATAGTTATCATTATTATAACAATAATTCTGATTTTCAGTTCCAGGCACATGCTATGCAGCCCCTCCTCCAGACAACTCACAGGGGACTTGCAGCCAGATGCTATGCTACAGGAGAGACCTAGCCTCTCTGGCTCACCGCAGGGCACCAGGCCCAGATATCAGTGCAGACTCCAGTAGGCATTTCCGCAAGTCAACTAAGACAGCCCTGGGCCCTCCCAAAGAATGTGGGCCCCTGA
The DNA here is from genome assembly GCF_030222135.1 of Aotus nancymaae. NCBI lineage: Eukaryota > Metazoa > Chordata > Mammalia > Primates > Aotidae > Aotus > Aotus nancymaae. Next base: position 1,451,163 of record NW_026988447.1, on the reverse strand, counting down.
GAACTAAGGGTGTGCAGGAAGGACACAATCACTACGCTCTCAGGCCCTACAATTCCTACTGGGACCTGCTTTATAAATAAGTATTCTTTGCAAATTTACCTTTGAGAGCAGTTCCCTTGAACTGCACTTTTGCACGTCCCCAGCCTCTGGCTTCACACTGAGGCCCCAGAAAGGAACACTGCTTGACTGGACCCATCAGATGGGGTAAAATATTTTCAGTGAAGGACCAAGTTTTCATTTTAATGGGAAAAGAGCCCCAAATATGCAACTTGGCTATGTAACTAATAATAATTGATTTTTTTTTAAGATGGAGTCTCACTCTACTGGCTTAGGCTGGAATGCAGTGTGCCATCTTCGCTCACTGCGACCTCCACCTCCCAGGTTTGAGCAATTCTCCTGCCTCAGCCTCCCGAGTAGCTGGGATTACAGGTGCTTGCCACTACCTCAGCCATGCCTAGCTAAATTTTTTTGTATTTTTAGTAGAGATGGGGTTTCAGCATGTTGGCCAGGCCTGTCTCGAACTCCTGACCTCAAGTCATCCACCTGCCTCAGCCTCCCAAAGTGCTGGTATTACAGTCGTAAGCCACCGCACCTGGCCCAAATACATTTTGAACTCTATCAAATATTAGGCTGGGTGCAATGGTTCATGCCTGTAATGCCAGCACTTTGGAAGCTGAGGTGAGCAGATCACCTTAGGTCAGGAGTTTGAAACCACCCTGGCCAACACGGTGAAGCCCTGTCTCTATTAAAAATACAAAAATTAGCTGAGTGTGGTGGTGCATGCCTATAGTCCCAGCTGCTTGGGAGGCTGAGGAAGGAGAATCAGTTGAACCTGGGAGGCGGAGGTTGCAGTGAGCTGAGTTTATGCCACTACACTCCTGCCTGGACAACAGAGCAAGACTCCCCGTCTCAAAAAAAAAAAAATGTATTTGGATCTAAGGAAGAACAACAGGTAAATTAGGTAAATTTTTCTTTTTTTTTTTGAGGTGGAGTTTCGCTCTTGTTACCCAGGTTGGAGTGCAATGGCGCGATCTCGGCTCCCTAGAACCTCTGCCTCCTGGGTTCAAGCAATTCTCCTGCCTCAGCCTCCTGAGTAGCTGGGACTACAGGCGTGCGCCACCATGCCCAGCTAATTTTTTGTATTTTTAGTGGAGACGGGTTTTCACCATGTTGACCAGGATGGTCTCGATCTCTTGACCTTGTGATCTATCGGCCTTGGCCTCCCAAAGTTCTGAGATTACAGGCGTGAGCCACCGCACCCAGCCAAATATTTTTACTTGGTAGGAAAGCAAAGCCCTTTCTCCCACCCTCATCCAAAAATAAATAATTGTTTTTCTTCTCTAGAAAATAACGAAATGTATCAGGCTTGGCTGGGTGTGGTGGCTCACACCTACAACCCCAGCACTTTGGGAGGCCAAGGTGGGTGGATCACGAGGTCAAGAGATTGAGACCATCCTGGTCAACATGGTGAAACCCTGTCTCCACTAAAAATGCAAAAATTAGTTGGGCATGGTGGCGCGTGCCCGTAGTCCCAGCTACTTGGGAGGCTGAGGCAGGAGAATTGCTTGAACCCAGGAGGCGGAGGTTGTGGTGAGCTGAGATCACGCCATTGCACTCCAGCCTGGGTAACAAGAGCAAAATTCCGTCTCAAAATAAATAAATAAATAAATAAATAAATAAGAAATGAAGGCCGGGTGCGGTGGCTCAAGCCTGTAATCCCAGCACTTTGGGAGGCCGAGGCGGGTGGATCACGAGGTCAAGAGATCGAGACCATCCTGGTCAACATAGTGAAACCCCGTCTCTACTAATACAAAAAATTAGCCGGGCATGGTGGCACATGCCTGTAATCCCAGCTACTCAGGAGGCTGAGGCAGGAGAATTGCCTGAACCCAGGAGGCGGAGGTTGCGGTGAGCCGAGATCGCGCCATTGCACTCCAGCCTGGGTAACGAGCGAAACTCCGTCTCAAAAAAAAAAAAAAGAAATGTATCAGGCTGAAGTTAATATTATCAGTATTGTTATTTGTAAGTCTTATACCTCCACAGACTTACCTTGTCTTTTTTTTTTTTTTTAAGATGGAGTCTTGCTCTGTCAGCCAGGCTGGAGTGCAGTGGTGTGATTTTGGCTCACTGCAACCTCCGCCTCCCTGGTTCAATCCTACCTCAGCCTCCCAAATAGCTGGGACTACAGGCACCCACCACCACGCCCAGATAATTTTTTGTATTTTTAGTAGAGACAGGGTTTCACCATATTAGCCAGGATGGTCTCAATCTCCTGACTTCATGATCCGCCCTCCCTGGCCTCCCAAAGTGCTGGGATTACAGGTATAAGCCACCGCACCTGGCCAATAAAAAATATTTTTAAAAACAGAAATAAGGTAAATACCTGCTCCATTCCATTTGATTTTCTGGGTCTTCACATAAACGTGATATCACCTGTGATTCTAAAGGTCCAAGTATTTAGAAATAGATCATGTTAAGGTTCACATGTTTAATAAGAAGTTGAAAGGCAGATTTTGGGAAGGTTAAAGATCAGACAATCTCTTTGTGAGCTTCAAAAATGCTATTTCCATCACTTGAGAAACTGAATATAATTTGTAAGATCTGTTGTAGTTTAAAAGTTTTTTCTTTTCTTTAATTTTTGTGTTATCCTGACATCTTCTGGCCAAAAGAGAGTGCTGCATATCAACAGTTAAACATTCTCAAACTCACTCTCAAAAGAGACAGAAAGCAATAAATATTCCCGCTTCAAGAGCAGCCAAGATCACCCATCTCTATAAACTGCTTCTCTCTGCTACAGCATAGCCCTTCAGCCTCCACTGAGAATTTCACTGAGTAGATGAACTTGCAGCCTGCCCTTTAAGAAAATGTACTAACAGAACAGAAGGAAAAAAAAAATTAAATTCTGTCCTGCTGAGAAGAAAAAAAAATATTAAATTCTGTAGAGCTTTTTTTTGGAGGAAAAAAAAGTCTCTAATTTGCATTCAATTTATTTTCTTTTTTTACAGAGGGGCATGTCACTCCTTCACCGAGGCTGGAGTGCGGTGCATAATCATAGCTCGGACTCCCAGGCTCAAGTGGATCCTCCCACCTCAGCCTCCCAAGTAGTTAGGACTACAGGCACAGGCCACCACACATGGCTAATTTATTGGCTAATTTATTTATTTTGTTTTATTTTTATTCATTTATTTACCTATTTATTTATTTTTAGATGGAGTCTCATTCTGTCACCTAGATTGGAGTGACTGGAGTGGAGTGGCACGTTCTCTGCTCACTACAACCTCCACCTCCTGGGTTCAAGTGACTCTCAGCCTCCTGAGTAGCTGGGACTATAGGCGCCCTCCACCACGCCCGGCTAATTTTCGTATTTTTCATACAGATAGGGTTTCACCATCTTGGCCAGGCTGGTCTCAAACTCCTGACCTCAAGTGATCCACCCACCTCAGCCAACAAAAGTGCTAGGATTACAGGCATGAGCCACCATGCCCAGCCTTATTTATTTATTTATTTTTTAGACAGATTTTCGCTCTTGTCACCCAGGCTGGAGTACAACGGTACGATCTCAGCTCACTGCAACCTCCACCTCCTAGGTTCAAGCAATTCTCCTGCCTCAGCCTCTCAATTAGCTGGGATTATAGGCGCCTGCCACCACGCCCAGCTAACTTTTGTATTTTTAGTAGAGACAGGGTTTCACCACGTTGGCCAGGCTGGTCTCGAACTCCTGACATCAGGTGATCCACCTGCCTTGGCTTCCCAAAGTGCTAGGATTACAGGTGTGAGCCACGGCACCCAGCCAACTTTTTTTTTTTTCAAACTTAACTTGGTGCTCATTTGTTACAGCACTAAATTTCTCATTTTTGGCAGAGATGGCACGGGGGCTCACTAGGTTGCCCAGGCTAGTCTCGAACTCCTGCCTCAAGTAATCCTCCTACCTTGGCCTCCGAAAGGTCTGGGATTATGTGCATGAGCTATTGTGCCCAGCCTGCATTCCAAAAATTTTTTTTTTTCTTTTTCTCTTTTTATTTTTCTTGCCGCCCCCCAACCCCCACCCCTCACCAAGTAGGAAGACTACATATGGATTCAATTTTTTTTTTTTTTTTTTGAGACAGAGTTTCACTCTTGTTGCCCAGGATGGAGTGCAGTGGCACGACCTCAGCTCACTGCAACGTCTGCCTTCCAGGTTCAAGCAAGTGTCCTGCCTTAAGCCTCCCGAGTAGCTGGGGACTACATGCACCACCACACCTGGCTCATGTTTGTTTTTATTTTTAGTAGAGATGGGGTTTCACCATGTTGGCCAGGCTGGTCTCAAACTCCTGACCTCAGGGGATCCTCTTGTCTTGGCCTCCCAAAGTGTTGGGATTACAGGCGTGAGCCACCACATCTGGCCTGGATTCAAAATTTTTAAAGATTGATTCTGGACTCAAATTGAAAAACAGGACCTTCCTAAAAGGTAGAAATTGATACTAAGTTATTTACTACAACTTTTTCTTTTTTGTTTTTTTGAGATGGGGTCTCACTCTGTCACCAGGGCTAAAGTGTGGAGCACAGTGGCATCATCTCAGCTCAAGCAATCCTCCCACTTAAGCCTCCAGAGTAGCTGGGACCACAGGGGCACGCCACCACGCTTGGCTAATTTTTATATTTTTAGTAGAGAGGTGGTTTCACCATGTTGCCCAGGCGGATCTCAAACTCCTGACCTCAAGGGATCTGCCCACCTCAGCCTCCCAAAGTGCTGGGATTACAGGTATAAGACACTGTGCCCAGCCATTTACTATAGCTTAATGCCAAATTTACCTAAAGAAGTTCAATTTAAGTCCACTAAATCTTTAAAATGTCTGCAACAGGCCGGGTGCAGTGGCTCAAGCCTGTAATCCCAGCACTTTGGGAGGCCGAGGCGGGTGGATCACGAGGTCAAGAGATCGAGACCATCCTGGTCAACATGGTGAAACCCCGTCTCTACTAAAAATACAAAAAATTAGCTGGGCATGGTGGCGCATGCCTGTAGTCCCAGCTACTCAGGAGGCTGAGGCAGGAGAATTGCCTGAACCCAGGAGGCGGAGGTTGCGGTGAGCCGAGATCGCGCCATTGCACTCCAGCCTGGGTAACAAGAGCGAAACTCCGTCTCAAAAAAAAAAAGTCTGCAACAATAAAGAAAAGCAGGTACTTGTGCATTCTAGGTCCTATATAGGTCTTCTGGTCTTGCCTTCATATATTAGGGACTGTGTGTTTTTCAGGTTTTCTGTTTGATATAATGCATCTCATTGCATAACAGTCCCTCTTTCCTAGGAACTAACCATTACTGTCTCCTACCACAAGAAAAGCACTGAGCTTCATTTTTAAAAAGTTCCCACCAGGACTGGCTCACAACTGTAATCCTAGTGTTTTGCGAGCCTGAGGCAGGAAGATTGTTTGAGGCCAGGATTCAAGTGACCAGCCTGGGCAACACAGTGAGAACCTGTTTCTACATAAAAGTTTTTTTAAAAAAATTAGCTGGGTATGGTGGTATGTACCTGTAGTCTCAGCTACTTGGGAGGCTGAGGTGAGAGGATTGCTTAGCCCAGGAGTTCCAGGCTTCAGTGAGCCATGATGGCACCACTGCCTTCCAGCCTGGGTGACAGAGCAAGGCCCTGTCCCAGAAAAAATAAAATAAAATAATTCCCTTTCCTTATCCTCAAATAGCAATAGCATTTCTATCTTTGTAGAAACATCAAATAGCAATAGCATTTCTATCTTTGTGAGATGAGTAAATCACCTGATAACAAAAGAGGGTATAGTTCCACATTTCACATATGCATATGCGATACCATGTTCATAACAAATAACAGCTTTCAAATGAAAATTAAGGCTGTATATTTCATAAGAAAAGCTTTACGACATTAAGGTGATCCAAATTTTAGTGGTCACAACACACATCACCCTTACAAAAATGAGAGAATACATTTGATTCTACAATCAAACTTCATATATTCTTTCTTCTGTCATTTTTGCCCCTCAAGCAACCACGTAGCTGAAAGAAAACTGGACGTACCCGAGGAGTGTATCATTAGCGCAAGTCTCTTGAGATGCCTTGTCGATCGGTAGATCAAGTTATAGCCTCGGTTTCTGACTTTGCTGTGGTGGTGCTGGATGTAGCATTCAAGGAGTAAATGGAGAATCCACAAAATAACTTTCCCAAGGATTATGACCGTCTGAACTTTCAGTGGGTTTGTGTAATTTCCTGGGCACTTGTCCTCATTTGGATTAGGATAAGAACAAAGCACACCTGTCAAAAATGCTAAAATAACAAACACAAGCTGGCGGAAAGGAGAGCAGCAGGATTTAATGTTCAATATTTGGAATTAAGAAGCAATAACCACCATCCCAGCATATACTCTTATACCTATAGCTTCCACTATCCTACTTTTATAAATGAGTTTTTAAATGTATTTTTGATTTGTTTTGTTTAAATGTACTTTTGTTTTTTGTGTGAGATACGGTCTTGCCCTGCTGCCCTGGCTGGAGTGCAGTGGTGTGATCTCGGCTCACTGCGGCCTCTACCTCCTGGGCTCAAGCGAACCTCCTACCTCAGTCTCTAGAGTAGCTGGGACTACAGGCCCGTGGCTCCACACCTGGCCAATTTTTTAAAAGTTTTTATAGAGAGGGGTTCTTGCTATGGTACCCAGGCTGGTACAGAGTATGTCATACAAAAAGTCAAAGGAAAGACGAAAAAGAGGCCACCATCTGGAAACCACAAGGCCACCCCTGCACATGGTAAGACCGAGAAGAAAGTGCTTCAGCTGAGATCTGGGGACTGGGAGGCCATGGTGGAGCCATGCCACAGCTACTAGTTCCCTCAAGGAAAGGGGACACCACCTCTCTCCCCAGTGATTCAGTTCCAAACTCATCTCCCACAGTACACCTCGCCGGAGAGGAATCCCAGCTGCAGGGGAACCCGGGAAATGTGCTGGGGCATATGGTCCCTACAGACAGGCAAACTTATCGGTAGGAGGCTGAGCAGAGGTTGAGCAAGTCAATCAACTCCATTCACCATCCTCATAAATACTCAAGGAGTGGTGAGAATGGGCCCTCTTGGTTTTCACACTGCAGCAGATAACAACAATAACCCCTAGTTCTTCCAAATCTACAATGATCGAAATGGAGGAAGTGATTAAACTGACTGGCAGCGGAGTCACCACCAGTGAGGCCTGCAATTAGACCTTTCACACATGCGTTTTTATAAATGCCAGATATTTGCAATCTTGTCATCATATAAAAATTGTATGTATTATTCCACTGCAACTTGATTTGTCTGCTTAACATTATTACCTGGGTCTAAGTAAATTGATAAACTCCTATGTTACCATATATAGACTTTTCTGCATCTTTTTTGTAACCGAAAAAGTAATATATATACATGGTTAAAAAATCAAGTAGTACTCAAAAGTAAACAGTAAAACATATTAGTGTCACTTCCACAAAGGCCCTCGGTCCTCATTTCAGAGGCAACATGTGTTAACCAGATCTGTGAATGCTTTTAGAAATATTCTATTATTATAATAATTATTATTATTATTGTGAGACAGTTTCACTCGTTGCCCAGGCTGGAGTGCAATAGTGTGATCTCGGCTCACCACAACCCCCACCTCCCAGGTTCAAGTGAAGATTATGGGATTACAGGCATGTGTCACCATGCCCTGCTAACTTTTTGTATTTTTAGTAGAGACAGGTTTCTTCAAGTTGGTCAGGCTGATCTCGAACTCCAGACCTCAGGTGATCCGCCCGCCTTAGCCTCCCAAAGTGTTGGGATTACAGGTGTGAGCCACCAAGCCCGTCCTTAGAAATATTGTATTATATACAGGACTACAGGTGCACACCAGCCCTCTCAACTCCCTTTTAAAAACTGCAAATAGGGGCTGAGTGTGAATGGGCACACAGTGTCCTCTGGATAGCAAGTAGTTTGTAGTCTCTTGATACGATGGACAACACTGCTATTATCAGCAATATCTTTACATGTGTGCCAATATATCCACAATGAATTTTTTGAAGATATAGATAAAAATGTATGTACTTTCTTTTTGCCCATGACACAGCTGTTAGGATATCCTAAGGACATCTGTTCTACATTTTACTGGTGGGCTTTTTTTTTTTTTTTTGAGACAGTCTTGCTCTGTCACCAGAGCTGGAGTGCGGTGGTGCAATCTTGGCTCACCACAACCTCTGCCTCCCAGGTTCAAGCAATTCTCCTGCCTCAGCCTCCTAAGTAGCTGGGTCTACAGGTGTGCACCACCACGCCCAGCTAATTTTTTTTTGTATTTTAGTAGAGACAGGGTTTTACCATGTTGGCCAGGATGGTCTTGATCTCCTGACCTTGTGATCCAACCACCTCAGCCTCCCAAAGTGCTGGGATTATAGGTGTGAGCCACCACGCCCGGCCATGTGCCCTCCGTTTTAAATGTTGCTAGATACAGCACAACTGCCCTCTGAAATACTTATATATTTTTTATAAACATCACCGCTGGATAGGTCCCCTTCGTCCAGCAACTTACATGAATAAACCACAGAAGATTCACTATGATGACTGTAGGAAGAGGATGGAATTGGGGTCTAAAGTGAGCTTGTAGTGAGTGATGTGGGAGAAGCTGGGCATCCAGAAGTGGGTCGTCTTCAATACTCTGGGTGATATCCAAGGAACCCTGGGGTGCAGAAAAACGAAAGCAAGCTATAATCACCACTTTCTGGATTATGTTTCGAAGACAAATCTACTAAACTATAAAGCTTTTTTTTTTTTTTAGACGAGGTTTCACCACGTTGGTCAGGCTGGTCTTGAACTACCGACCTCAGGTGAGCCACCCGCCTTGGCCTCCAAAGTGCTTGGATTACAGGCGTGAGCCACCATGCCCAGCCGAGCTTTTTAACCATATACAAATTAAAGGCGAGAAAACACATTCCCTACCTAAAGCCAATTTTTAAAACTTAATTTTTTAAAAATTGTAGAGACAGGGTCTGGATTGCCCAGGCTGGTCTTTTGCTTTTTTTGTATTTTGTTTTTTGTTTGTTTTTGAGACAGAGTCTGGCTCTGTTGCCAAGGCTGGAGTGCAATGGTGCAATCTCAGCTTACTGCAATCTCCATCTCCCAGGTTCAAGCAATTCTCTTGAGTAGATGGGACTACAAGTGTGTGCCACCACACCCAGTTAATTTTTTTATTTTTAGTAGAGATGGGGTTTCACTATGTTGGCCAGGCTGGTCTCAAACTCCTGACCTCAGGTGATCCACCCGCCTCAGCCTCCCAAAGAGGTGGGATTACAGGTGTGAACCACCACGCCCAGCCCCAGGTTGGTCTTGAACTCTTGGCACCAAGTGATCCTTCTGTCTAGGCCTCCCATGTTGCTGGGATTACAGATGTGAGTCACCACACTCAGGCTAAAGCCAATTAAAAAAATAATAATAATGTCAAAAAGAAAAAAAAAAAAAAAGAGAAAAAACAAAAAATACTCTCCTATGAATAACTACTATGTACATCTTGGGAAAACAAGTTTTTAAACGGGTAGAGGAAGTCTTAAATCAATTATATCTACATCTCTCTCTCTCTCTTTTTTTTTTTATTAGAGATGGAGTTTCTCCATGTTGGTCAGGCTGGTTTTGAACTCCTAACCTCAGATGATCCGCCCACCTCAGCCTCTCAAAGTGCTGGGATTACAGGCATGAGTCACCACGCCCAGACAATTATATCTACCTCTCATAAACAAGTTAATATGTAAAGAGATCTAAGGAAATATTTTTTTTCAAGCCTTAAAAACATACATATTGATTTATTTAACATTACTTATATTGTTGAAATAATTACATACAGTTGCAATTTTTTTTTTTTTTTTTTTGAGACAGAGTTTCACTCTTGTTGCCCAGGCTGGAGTGCAATGGTGTGATCTCAGCTCACCACAACCTCTGCCTCCCGGGTTCAAGTGATTCCTGCCTCAGCCTCCTTAGTAGCTGGGATTACAGGCATGCACCACCATACCCGGCTACTTTTTGTATTTTTTTCTATTTTCTCTTTTTCTTTTTTTTCTATTTTCTCTTTTTCTTTTTTTTTTTTATTTTCCTCTCTCCTGAGGGATACTGTTTGTATTTTTAGTAGAGACGAGGTTTCTCCATGTTGGTCAGGCTGGTCTCAAACTCTCGACCTCAGGTTATCCGTGGCACCATCTCAGCTCACTCCAAGTGATTCTCCTGCCTCAGCCTCCTGAGTAGCTGGGATTACAGGCACCTGCCACCAAGCCCAGCTAATTTTTTTTATATTTTTAGTAGAAATAGGGTTTCACCATGTTGGCCAGGCTAGTCTTGAACTCCTGACCTCATGTGATCCCCCTGCCTCAGTTTCCCAAAGTGCTGGGGTTACAGGCGTGAGCCACCACATCAGGCCCAGTTGCAATTTTTAAAAAAAGTTTTATTTAAACTGGTTATTCTAGTTAGGAAAAAAAAAAAGGTTTATTATGTATATTTAAGGTATATAGGCCGAGCATGGTGGCTCACGTCTGTAATCCAAGCACTTTGGAGACCAAGGTGGGCAGATCATCTGAGGTTGGGAGTTCAAGACCAGCCTGACCAGCATGGTGAAATCCCATCTTGGAAAAAAAAAAAAGAAAAAAAAAGATAAATAACACGTTATGGGACATATACAGATAGTAAAAAGGTTACTATAGCGGAGCAAATTAACACATCCAACATCTCACATGGTAATCCACTATTTGTGTTTGTGGCAAGAGCACCTAAAATCTACTCATTTAGCATGGATCCCACACACAGTACAATTTTATTCCCTATAGCCCTCACGTTGTACGTAACTCCAGTAGACTTGCTCGTCCTCTGTATCTGCTGCTTTGTATCCTCTGACCTACATCTCCCCATTTCTTTCCTGGGTCTGCTGCCCCAGAGTTGCAGTTCTTAAACTGTCTCTGGTGGTTCCACAACATTTTTAAAAGTTGATGGAGGCTTTATTAAGAGTTCTTAAAACAAGCTTTCCATTATGATAGAAATACTTTAGTGTACTAATGGAAACAGATCACCCAGATTGGCCCTTGAGAAAACTTCAGTTTGTAGATACCAGAGTCTCTCCCTTTTGTTTTTTAAGATGGGGTTTCACCATGTTGCTCAGGCTGGTCTCAAACTCCTGACCTCGTGATCTGCCCGCCTCAGCCTCCCAAAGTGTTGGGATTACAGGCATGAGCCACCACGCCTGGCATAGATACTAGATTCTAAATGAAAACAACTACAGACTTGTAATGTCATCAAGCGGCCAACAAAGACTTAGTTTGTGGAGGCTGTCACCTAAACATTTCAGCAAGTCATGTTTAAAGGTACGATTTTGACAGCAACAGTTCTTCCAGGTCTCTGCTCCATATAAATGAATCGAAACAATCTCTCAATCGCAGACCCTTACTGTAAACTATTACGTGTAACACTTTTCCCGGGGTAAAAGACTATAAGGTGATTAGGTTATCATTGGGGAGGTAAGAGACAAAGACGAGGATGACTAAACAACAATACAAGAATGCACAATAGAACATAGCGCACAGAGATCCAATGACGGAATAGCAATTATAGTTAACAATAGTACAAGTATGCACAATAGAACACAGTGCACAGAGATCCAATGACGGTACAGCAATTATAGTTAACGACAGTACAAGAATGCACAATAGAACACAGTGCACAGAGATCCAATGACGGAATAGCAATTATAGTTAACAACGGTGCAGGAATGCACAATAGAACACAGTGCACAGAGATCCGATGACGGAATAGCAATTATAGTTAACAACGGTGCAAGAATGCACAATAGAACACAGTGCACAGAGATCCAATGACGGAATAGCAATTATAGTTAACGAGGGTGCAAGAATGCACAATAGAACCCAGTGCACAGAGATCCGATGACGGAATAGCCATTATAGTTAACGACGGTGCAAGAATGCACAATAGAACATAGTGCGCAGAGATCCGATGACGGAATAGCAATTATAGTTAACGAGGGTGCAAGAATGCACAATAGAACACAGTGCACAGAGATCCGATGACGGAATAGCAATTATAGTAAACGACGGTGCAAGAATGCACAATAGAACATAGTGCACAGAGATCCAATGACGGTACAGCAATTATAGTTAACGACGGTGCAAGAATGCACAATAGAACATAGTGCACAGAGATCCAATGACGGAATAGCAATTATAGTTAACGACGGTGCAAGAATGCACAATAGAACATAGTGCACAGAGATCCGATGACGGAATAGCAATTATAGTTAACGAGGGTGCAAGAATGCACAATAGAACACAGTGCACAGAGATCCGATGACGGAATAGCAATTATAGTAAACGACGGTGCAAGAATGCACAATAGAACATAGTGCACAGAGATCCAATGACGGAATAGCAATTTAACAACAGTACAAGAATGCACAGTAGAACATAGTGCAGAGACCCAATGACGGTATAGAAATTATAGTTAACAACAGTGCAAGAATGCACAATAGAACATAGTGCACAGAGACCCAATGACGGAATAGCAATTATAGTTAACGACAGTGCAAGAATGCACAGTAGAACATAGTGCACAGAGACCCAATGACGGTATAGAAATTATAGTTAACAACAGTGCAAGAATGCACAATAGAACACAGTGCACAGAGATCCAATGACGGAATAGCAATTATAGTTAACGACCGTACAAGAATGCACAATAGAACATAGTGCACAGAGATCCAATGACGGAATAGCAATTATAGTTAACGACCGTACAAGAAGGCACAATAGAACACCGTGCACAGAGATCCAATGACGGTACAGCAATTATAGTTAACGACAGTACAAGAATGCACAGTAGAACATAGTGCACAGAGATCCAATGACGGAATAGCAATTATAGTTAACGACGGTGCAAGAATGCACAATAGAACATAGTGCACAGAGATCCAATGACGGAATAGCAATTATAGTTAACAACAGTGCAAGAATGCACAGTAGAACATAGTGCACAGAGACCCAATGATGGTATAGAAATTATAGTTAACAACAGTGCAAGAATGCACAATAGAACATAGTGCACAGAGACCCAATGACGGAATAGCAATTATAGTTAACGACAGTGCAAGAATGCACAATAGAACACAGTGCACAGAGATCCAATGACGGTACAGCAATTATAGTTAACGACAGTACAAGAATGCACAGTAGAACATAGCGCACAGAGATCCAATGACGGAATAGCAATTATAGTTAACGACGGTGCAAGAAGGCACAATAGAACACAGTGCACAGAGATCCAATGACAGAATAGCAATTATAGTTAACGACAGTACAAGAATGCACAATAGAACACAGTGCACAGAGATCCAATGACGGTACAGCAATTATAGTTAACGACAGTACAAGAATGCACAGTAGAACATAGCGCACAGAGATCCGATGACGGAATAGCAATTATAGTTAACGACGGTGCAAGAATGCACAATAGAACATAGTGCACAGAGACCCAATGACGGAATAGCAATTATAGTTAACGACGGTGCAAGAAGGCACAATAGAACACAGTGCACAGAGATCCAATGACGGTACAGCAATTATAGTTAACGACAGTGCAAGAATGCACAATAGAATATAGCGCACAGAGATCCAATGACGGAATAGCAATTATAGTTAACGACAGTACAAGAATGCACAGTAGAACATAGCGCACAGAGATCCGATGACGGAATAGCAATTATAGTTAACGACGGTGCAAGAATGCACAATAGAACACAGTGCACAGAGATCCAATGACGGAATAGCAATTATAGTTAACAATAGTGCATTGTAAGGCCGGGCGCAGTGGCTGACGCCTGTAATCCCAGCACTTTGGGAGGCCAAAGTGGGCAGATTACTTGAAGTCAGGAGTTCGAGACCAGCCTTGCCAACATGGCGAAACATCGTCTCTACTAAAAATATAAAAAATTAGCCAGGCATGGTGGCATGCACCTGTAATTCCAGCTACTCAGGAGGCTGAGGCGGGAGAATCGCTTGGACCCAGGAGGCAGAGGTTGCAGTGAGCTGAGATCGCACCACTGCACTCCAGCCTGGGTGACAGAGCAAGACTCAGTCTCAAAAAAAAAAAAAATATATATATATATATACACACACACACTGCACTGTATATACTTTTAATTTGTTAAGAGTATAGATCTTAAGTGTTCCCACCACATGTTAAAAAAAAGAAAAAGAATATGGTGCATGGGAAGTACATAATAATTCAGCAAAAGAAAAGCACAGAGGACAATGCAGAAAAATTAGGTTAGCTAATTACACTGATGAGATGGAAATGAAGCATTCATAAATAGGATTTGGCTACAAAGAATGAGAGCTCTTCATTCTGGAAGAAGTAGGGACTAGGATGAATGATGTAAGGGATGTCTGTTGAGTGCTAAGATAACAAAGGTAAATACAGTAATCTGGGTTATAACCCAGCTCTGGAGTGCTGGAGTGGGCTCCTCAATTTCCAGTCACAGGCATTCAACACTACTCTGTACTTATTTATTTATTTTTTTGAAATGGAGTTTTGCTCTGTTGCTCAAGCTGGAGTGCAGTGTCTTGACCTCGCCTCACCGCAACTTCAGCCTCCAGGGTTCAAGCGATTCTCCTGTCTCAGCCTCCTGAGTAGCTGGGATTACAGGCACACGCCACCACGCCCGGCTAATTTTTGTATTTTTAGTAGAGATAGGGTTTCGCCACGTTGGCCAAGCTGGTCTCGAACTCCTGACCTCAGGTGATCCACTTGCCTCGGCCTTCCGAAGTGCTGGGATTATAGGCGTGAGCCACCACAGTTGGCCAACTCTTTTATTTCAACGCCTAGACTGCTTCCCGTTTAGTTTACTATAAGTCATGGTATGATTTGGATTACTCCTGTTCTCTTCAAGACCCCTCTGCCTCTAGCTCATTCTCAGTCAGCAGATGTTGGAGCTTCAAGACTGCTCCTCCCTTAGCTAATGTCTGTGCATTCTTTCATGCTCAGAAGGGGTAATTCCCACCATGTGGCTTTTCTGGATGCCCCTAATCTGGATCATGCTACCCTCCATGTTTTTCAAAGTGTTCTGTGCTTGCCTCTTCTATCATACTATCCTGTGATAGTCTCTTACTTATCTCTTCTCCACTAGACTTCACTGGACCCATTAACTCTACACCTCTTGTCTTTGTAATCCCAGCACCCAACACTGTCTCACGGTTGTCACTCAGCAAACATTTGATAGATGAATGATTGAGTGCCCCAAACCTGTCTCTGCAGTATTTTCTAACTCGGTTACAGGCATCATCAAAGACGTGGGCTAATCGGAAGAGATTATCAGGACACATGGGGAATCAACTGTGACCAAAGGCAGTAAGAGCTGTGGTTAAGGGCAGGCTCCTAAGGGCAGACTGCCTGGATTCCAGCACAAGTTTCACTGCTTTCTAGCTGAGAGCAAGTTACTTCACCTCTCATGCCTCAGTTTTCACATCTAAAAAGGAGACTAATAATAGCACCTGCTTTGTAGCTCTGTCAGAAATATTAAATGAGTTACCAGGCATGCAAGTGCTCCTAACACTGCCTGACACAGGAAAAGCACTCAATAAGTATTAGCCACTATTATCTCTTTATTAACTGTTCTTTTTTTTATAAATAAAGACGGGGTTTCACCATGTTGGTCAGGCTGGTCTTGAACTCCTGACCTCAGGTGATCCGCCCGCCTTGGCCTCCAAAGTGCTTGAATTACAGGTATGAGCCACCACGCCCAGCCTATTAACTGTTTTTTTAAAAATATTTTTAAATTTTAAAATAAAAATGAGATGGGGGTCTCGCTATGTTGGCCAGGTTGATCTTGAACTCTTGGCATCAAGCAATCCTCCCAAGTGGACTCCCAATGTACTAAGATTACAGGTGTGAGCCACCACACGTAGCCTTTTTATTAACTCTTACTTTTCACTTGCACCCTGCTATGGTCTAAATGTTGGTGTCCCTCAATAGTCCCCCACTTTCCTTTGGGAAGTAATTAAGCCATGAGAGTTCCACCCTCATAAATGAGATTAGTGCCCTTATAAAAGAGGCTTGAATGAGCTCCCTTCCACCTTCCACCACGTGAGGATGCAGCAAGAAGACGCCATCTTTAAAGCAGAGAGCAACCCACGCCAGGGCTCTTGGCACCCTGATCTTGGACTTCATATCCTCTAGCACTGTGAGCAATAAATTTCTATTTGTAAATTATTCCACCTGTGTTTTGTTATAGCAACCCAAACAAACAAAGACACTACTCCTATAATAATTACCATTCTAACCACTCAGGGCTGGGGCATGATAAAAAGAGAAAAAATCATTACCATTCTAACCCCTAAACCTGTTCTTTCCTCTCTATTCTCACTATCTTAATCCAGGGCCTCCCATTTCCCATTTCACTAGAAGCTTCCAGTCTCCTGGTCTTGGCAATCTCTTTCACTGCTGCCAGAATTCTTCCAAGACAAACACTCGTGTTTCTCTCCTCAAAACCCTTGGGTAGCTCCCTGTGATGGTCACTACTGGTATCAAATGGATGGTAAAGTATCGTTTCTGGGTATGTCTGTGAGGACACAAACATTTGAGTCAGTGGACTAGGAGAGGAAGACCCACCCTCAATATGGGTGAGCACCATCCAATCAGCCGCCAATGCAGCTAGGACCAAGCACTGAATGGGGGTATAAGCAGCTTGCTGGGTCTTCTGGCTCTCTTTCTTTCCTGTGTCAGATGCTTGCTTCCTTCCGTCCTGCCCTTAGACATCAGACTCCAGGTTCCTCGGCCTTTGGACTCTGGGACCTGCAGCAGCAGCTTGCCTGGGCTCTCAGGCCTTCGGCTGTAGACTGATGGGACCTGCAGCAGCAGCTTGCTTGGGCTCTCAGGCCTTCGGCTGTAGACTGATGGGACCTGCAGCAGCAGCTTGCCTGGGCTCTCAGGCCTTCGGCTGTAGACTGAAGGCTGCCCCGTTGGCTTCCCTAGTTTGGAGGGTTTTGTGCTTGGACTGTGCAACTACCACTTTCCCTTTCCCGGCGTGCAGGTGGCCTCTCGTGAGACTTCACTGTGTAATCTTGTGAGCCAATTCTCCCTAGTAAACTCTCTTTTACATATACATATATACTATTGGTTCTGTCCCTCTGGATAATCCTAATACAACCCCCATAGTCCTCAGGACAAAGTCCAAATTCTTAGTCTATCGCTTTACAATCAAGTTACTTCTAAAGCTCTCTCTCTCTCTTTTTGAGGCGGAGGCTCATTCTGTTGCCCAGGCTGGAGTGCAATGACATGATCTCAGCTCACTGCAAACTCTGCCTCCTGGGTTCAAATGATTCTCCTGCCTCAGCTTCCCAAGTAGCTGGGATTATAGGCGCCCGACACCTCACCCAGCTAGTTTTTGTATTTTTAGTAGAGACAGGGCTCACCATTTTGGCCATGCTGGTCTCAAACTCCTGACCTCAAGTGATCGCCCCTCCTTTGCCTCCCAAAGTGCTGGGATTACAGGCGTGAGCCACTGTGCCTGACCCTTTTTTAAAAAAAAAAAAAAAAACCGGGTCTCACTCTGTCACCTAGGCTAGAGTACAGTGGCACGATCTCGGTTCACTGCAGCCTCCATGCCCCTCTCCCAGGCTCAAGTGATCCTCCTACCTCAGCCTTACAAGTAGCTGGGACCACAGGCACACTCCAATATGCTCAGCTGATTTTTGTATTTTTAGTAGAGATGGGGTTTCACCATGTTGCCCAGCCTGGTCTCAAACTCCTGAGCTCAAGCAATCCACCTGCCTTGGCCCCTCAAAGTGCTAGGATTACAGGAATGAGCCACTGTGACCGCCCAGGGATTTGCCCCTCACCATTTCCCTCCTTCCTGGTGCTGCCTGCTTATCATATCCATCTTTCATGAAACACTTTCCATCTCTACACCACCTCTACTTATTCTTCCCCACCTGTCAAATGCTTGTCCCAGCAAAACCACCTTCTCTGTGCTGCCTTTCCAGCATTCCCAGCCTCAGCACCATTCCTACGGCACTCTTCATCTGACACTGTAGTTTTCATCTACACAAGTTTGAGCTGGGTCCACTTTGTATCTTCCACGCCTCCGTTTAACCTCTGAATATACAGAAGCATTCATAATAATGTTTAATGTCCATATGCTATTTCTAGCATATGTCATGTCTGAATCGGTTTCAATGGACTCAGTACAGCTCATATTTTCCTGCCTCTTTACATGCCTTATAATTTTTTATTGAATGCCAGATATTTCCAATTTTACCTCCGTGGGTGCTGGACATTTTCTGTGTTCCTATATTCTTAAACTTTGTTCTGGAGTACAGCGAAGTCACTTAGAAACAGTCTGATCTTTTTGATCTTGCTGTTAAGAAATTAGGTGGGCTTCATCTAGGGCTAATTCTACTCCACTACTGAGACAAGGCCTTTCTGAGTACTCCACCTGCATGTTCTGTGAATTATGGGGTTTTTGTCTGGCTGGTAGGTGAAATAGGCAGTATTCTTGGCCCGGTATGGAGAAACTGTTCCTTCTAATCCTTTAAGGTGGTTCTTTTTGAGGCCTCCAAGAGCTTCCTCATGCCCTGATTAGCACTCTACTGGATGCCTGGGGGGCTCCCCATGCAGATCTTCAGGGTCCTCCCTCTTTGTAGCTCTCTCCTCTCTGGGTGCTCTGTCTTGGGAACTCTAGTTGCCTCTGTCTCCCAGATCCTCAACTCCATTTCGCTAACTCAGAAATCTGCTGGGCTCTGCCTGGTTTCCCCATTCCTTGTCACAGCCTGCACTCTTTCAAGGCAGTAAGCCGGGGCAGTGATGGGGTTCACAGCATTTGTTTCCCATTTCCGAGATTGTTACCCTTTGTTGTCTGACGTCCAATATCTCACAAAGTGTTGTATCTTATGTTATATCTAGTTTTTTGGTTGTTTCAGGCACAATGGTACATCTATTCCTGGTTATTCCATGTTGGCTGGGAATGGAAGTCCCTACTAAACTCTCTTACACCTGTATTATAACCTACAATACTAAGCACATGGTATTGAAATTGTCAGAATAAAATGTGCTTCACAAGAGCAGAGACTGTTATATTATGTTCTTTGTATTTTTAACACTTAACACATAGCAGGTGCTGTGTTCAGTATGTGTGTTGAGAGAATGAAAGGCTGCCCAACTTCTTGTATGCCTCAGACCTGGGAAATTTTTTTCTTTTTCTTTTTGAGATGGAGTCTCGCTCTGTTGCCCAGTCTGGAGTGCAGTGGTACCATCTTGGCTCACTGCAACCTCTGCCTCCCAGGTTCAAACAATTCTCCTGCTCCAGCCTCCCAAGTACCTGGGACTACAGACGCACGTCGCCATGCTCGGCTAATTTTTTGCATTTTAGTAGAGACAGGGTTTCACCATGTTGCCCAGGCTAGTCTCGAACTCCTAGGCTCAGGCAATCTACTCACCTTGGCCTCCCAAAGTGCTGGAATTACAGGTGTGAGCCACTGCTTTTTTTTTTTTTTTTTTTTTTTTTTTTTGAGACAGAGTTTCCCTCTTGTTGCCCAGGCTGGAGTGCAATGGTGTGATCTGGGCTCACTGCAATCTCTGCCTCCCAGGTTCAAGCAATTCTCCTGCCTCAGCCTCCTGAATAGCTGGGATTACAGGCACGTGCCACCAGGCCCAGCTAATTTTTGTATTTTTAGTAGATAAGAGGTTTTGCCATGTTGGCCAGGCTGGTCTCAAACTCCTGACCTCAGGTGACCTACCTACCTCAGCTTCCCAAAGTGCTGGGATTACAGGCATGAGTCACTACATCTAGCCAGACCTGGGAAATTTCAACAAAGCTAGCATCGAAACCTTCACTATAAGACAATAATCTACTTTATTTATCTCCTACTATGTCACTTTCATGCACCTTGTCTAGCCTAAATAAGCTTTCTATAGATCCCTACAAATATCCTCTCTTGCCTTCTTCAGAATTCTATGCATCTTTCAAGGTCCCAATCAAGTTTATGCTCTCTATAAAACTTGCCCTAAGAGTTTTCCTTCTGCTTTAAACTCCTATTAAACATATTGCCCATAATAGTCATTTGGAGTATTTCTTACGTTGCCTTGTATTGTTTTCCTTTCCATGTATGTATCTTTTGTTTTTTCTAACTACAGTGAAGGAGTTGGGGACTATAATATGCTTCTTCTCTATGTCACTTATGAGTATTTACTTTCCCATGAATCCTATAGGAAATATGCAGCCTAACCATACAAGCAGCACCCAGTCATTCTATTAACTCACCATCTGCAAGTAAAGGTGAGGGGAAGAGGACTCTTGAATCCAAATGATTTTTTCATTTCCTTTTTTTTTTTTTTTTTTTAAAAGATAGGGTTTCACCATGTTGGCCAGGCTGGTCTTGAACTCCTGACCTCTGGTGATCCGCCCGCCTTGGTCTCCCAAAGTGCTGAGATTACAGGTGTGAGCCACCACACCCGGCCTCATTTCCGTTATTAACTGTATTACCACCTATAGAACATATCCATTGTTTTTGCCCACATGGCAACTCTTCCCTCTTCTTTTGTGACAATAACTCTATTTCCTTTGAGGACCCACTGTCTACTGCGTTAAGTCTTAGTGGAAACATCCTTCAATAACCTTCCTCCTCCTCTGGCCTAGAAGTGGTCATGGAACAAAACAACAGTTGGGTGAATCCAACTCTCTCCATGAGCAATAAAAGATCGCTAGGCTTGGTGGCTCACGCCTGTAATCCAGCACTTTGGGAGGCTGAGAAGGGTGGATCATGAGGTCAGGAGTTCGAGACCAGTCTGACCAACATGGTGAAACCCTGTCTCTACTAAAAATACAAAAATTAGCCGGGCCTGGTGGCACATGCCTGTATTCCCAACTACTCAGGAGGCTGAGCAGGAGAATCGCTTGAACCTGGGAGGCAGAGGTTGCAGTGAGCCAAGATTGCACCACTGCACTCCAGCCTGGGCAACAGAGCAAGACTCTGTCTCAAAAGAAAAAAAGAAAGATCATGGTTTAGGCAGATTTATTCTGGGGTTGACCCTGAAAGAACTCCCATTGCTCCCTTCAATCCCTTGAGATGCCTTTGTTTGGGTCCTTTCAGAGGCCTTGGCATTTACTCACCCTATAGCCTTTCAAATAAATCCTTTTCTTAATAGCCAGAGTTGGTTTCACTGCTTGGAAACAATGAATCCTTACTAACACAAAGTCTTTGATCCAACCCATTTAAGTGTCTGCACCCAAAGCATGGTCCACAATTTTTAGCTTTTTACTGAAGGCTAGGAATCATGTCTACAAAATACCAAAAGCAGGCGACTTAGTCAGATCTAAAGTGACTTCAATATGTGATTGGTGTTAAAATATTAATCTCTAATTATTTTTTATTTCTTTTTTTTTTTATTTTTGAGATGGAGTCTCGCTCTGTCACCCAGGCTGGAGGGCAGTGGCGCAATCTTGGCTCACTGCAACCTCAGCCTTTTGGGGTCAAGTGATTCTCCTGCCTCAGCCTCCCGAGTAGCTGTGATTAGAGGCCCCCACCACCATGCTTGGCTAATTTTTGTGTTTTTAGTAGAGACAGGGTTTCACCATGTTGGCCAAACTCCTGCCCTTAGGTGATCTTAAACTCCTAAGGTCTCAAACTCCTGCCCTCAGGTGATCCGCCTGCCTCTGCCTCCCAAAGTGCTGGGATTACAGACATGGGCCTTCCAGACTGCTCCGTTCTTCCGTGTTTGATGAAGCAGATTTCTAATACTGTATGCATCCTAAAGCTAAAAGCTACAGATCCAAGAACGCTAGAGCAGCTCAGTATCAACCAAGAAGCACTTACTGCGTGGTTTTTCTAAGAGTCTCTCATTTTCCTCTTACATATTCATTTTTTTCCATACACTATCAGCTCATGAAGTTCACCCTTAAAAACTTAGAAACAATGGATTTTGCTTTAAATATATGTGAGTCTCAAGTCTACTTACAGGTCTTACAGTTAATTTTCCATTTTCTCAACTGGAAAAAATAGAAAATTTTAGTCTCAGAAATGTTTGGTTTTTATTTCATCAAGATTACTTAACTATGGTCACTGCTCAAGAATCTAAGCTACCATAGTGCTGGAACTGTTTCACGTTTCTTTCTTTTCCTAATGCACTTCATTCAGTAGGATCATAGTAATATTCCTACTAATTTATTAACCCTAATTAGTACTTTAATGTAACTGTCAACTTTGCATTTCTCAAAAGCAAAAGTTCTATTACTTTCCAATAGAAAATCCAGTTAATTCTTGACATATATACATGTTTCCTCTAAAAACGTCTTATGATACTTAAGGAAAGAAATAAGATTTTTGTAATTATGCTATCATTCTGTATTACACACGCTGTAAACTAGGCCACTGGGTTTTTTTGGTAATCCGGTTTGAATCTATCAAAGATTTAAAAACCTTTACATTCCTACCATGCTAGATTCAAAACAGCACATGACACTGTTTTTCTCTCGTGTGGGTTTTCAGGCGATGATAGCGACAGGTCTGTCCGCAGGACGCTGGCGCCCGACCCGAGCGTCGCTGTCACTCCAGGTCCACAGCCTCTACAGTCAAGGCAAGGGACCCCGCCAGGAAGGGAGATTTGCCCCGCTGCGCCCCTGGGGCGTCCGAGCGGAGCCCAGCGGCCTGGCGCCCCGAGACTCGCGGGGAGGAAGGGCTGTCAGGCCAGGCGCGCATCACGTGAAGCTGCCAGTTCCGGGACCAAAGACGCGCCATGCACGTGGGCTGGGCGCCAGCCTGGGACCCCTGGAGCCGCGCGCCCACCGCCCGGGAGCCCGCCCCAGTTTCCACCGGGAAAATTAGCCCCGACCCGGCGTGTCGCAGATTCCACGGCCGCCCGGCGCCCTCCCACAGCCCCGCGCCCAGGCCTCCCCGGCACAGGCGGCGCCCCCTACGGCCGTGGCCGCACTTGCCAAAGGAGGTTTCCATCCCTCAGCCTCCGCCCAGTGCGCCTCAAGACAGGAAAAAGAAGATTCCGGGACCGGCAGCGGCGCGCAGCCTCCGTGCACTCACGTCTTCCATCCTGCCCCCCGCCGCCATTTCCTGACGCCAGAGGTGGAAGCCCCGGCCAGCCCGGCCTCTCCACCTGGGCTGGGAAGCCGCTGGCAGCGAAAATAGCCACCTTCTGGGACCTGCCAGGCCCCGCCTTAGACACACCCCCTCCCGCGTCTGCCCCGCCTCCGGCTGGCCCGGTCCCCGCCCCCGGCTGGCCCGGTCCCCGCCCCCTCAGCCCCGATTGGCTGAGGTGGTGGGAGGGGCGTGCCGGCCCAGAGGACCTGGGCTGTGGGCGTTGGCTACCGCCTGCACCACCTCGGGTCTTGGAGATTCTGGCCTTAGCCGGTCGGTTTGCTCTTACCCGGAGACTTGGGCATTAAAGGATGCCTTCCTAGTCCAAGAATTTATTTTCGGGCCCCACTTGCATCTTTTAAGAACATTAACTTTTTTTCGGTCTTGCCTAATTTTTGTTTGCAGACACAGCTCTACGCCTAGGTAGAACCAGCGGTAAAATCCTACTCCACCAGCAGAGGGACAGGAGCAGAGTAAAGATACCAGTTTCCATGACATGTTTACAGATTTCACTAATGGGAAAACAAAGCAATGTTTACGGCGTTTGTTTATTTGTTTATTAAGACAGAGTCTCGCTCTGTTGCCCACGCTGGAGTGCCCTGGCACTACCACAGCTCACAGCAGCCTCGAACTCCTGGCCTCCTGGCCAGTCCTCCCACCTCAGCTTCTCAAAGTACTGGGATTACAGCTGTGAGCCACTGCGCCGTTGTTTCTTTTTAAATGGAGTTTTAAAAAGAAAAAACTTCAATGAAATTTTCAGAAAAATACATGATTGTAAAAATGTAAGCAAAGAAAGAAAGAAATTTTCTGTTGTTACCAGCTCTCAGAGAGAACCTTGGTATCAGTTAGAATATATGCACTTTCAGCCTAGCGTGGTGGCTCACTCCTGCAATCCCAGCACTTTGGGAGGCCGAGGCGGGTGGATCACGAGGTCAGGACTTCAAGACTAGCCTGGCCAACATAGTGAAACCCGGTCTCTACTAAAAATGCAAAAAAAGGCTGGGCGCGGTGGCTCATGCCTGTAATCCTAGCACTGTGGGAGGCCGAGGTGGGTGGATCACCTGAGGTCAGGAGTTCAAGACCAACCTGGCCATCATGGTGAAACCCCATCTTTAAAAAAAAAAAGAAAGAAAAGAAAAAAAAATTAGCTGGTCATGGTGGCACGCGCCTGTAGTCCTAGCTACTGGGGAGGCTGAGGCAGGAGAATCGCTTGAACCCAGGAGGTGGAGGATGCAGTGAGCCGAGATTGGCCTCCCAAAGTACAGGGATTACTGGCATGAGTCACCACTCCCGACCAGCAATTTTTTTTTTTCTTCAGCTTGAAATTTTTCAAAATAAAGTCTAAAGGGAAAAGATAGGCTAAAGGGCTTGCTTACGCTTTAGGGTAGGAATAATCTGTGATTACTCAGTATAAGCCAGAAGAAAGAAATGATATCAGGAAATAGAATTCTGAACTTTGCAAGGTTTAATAGAAGGAGATTGGTGGAGTTGGGGAATGAGGTTGTCAGGCAAGGAGGTACACTTTAGTAGGAGACCTTGACTTCCAGGAAAAAGATGTTCTCTGGAAAATCAAGAGTGACTCTGCTGAAGGAAGAAGGGGAACACGATCCAGCTTGTCTTACCGTTTGGTTTAGACCTTGCCTTGCAAGAATAGGTGCTATTTCATCTTTAGTCTGTCCAGGTGAAAATTAAAGAAAAGTATATAATTGCCACTAAAAGTCATCCATATTCTTTCTCAGGGAATATATGCAGAAACAATGGGTTAGGTGTAGGAATAGGATTATGTGGAACTCTGTCCAGTATGTACCACTCCCTGCAATGTATTTTATTTTATTATTATTATTTTTTGCAATGTATTTTTATAGTATTTCAGACATAGATTATACACAGGAATTAAAACTTAGTCCTCACAAGGAAATAGTATTAAAATCTCAGCCCATATAATGCTTTAATGACTGTTAAAGCAATTTATATAAACATAGACCTATAAATAAATTATTTTTATAATGTATCTGACACTTCATTTTTGTATGACTAAAGATCTTGGTGAATATTCTTGCATTTATTTGCCTATGAGGAATAAGGAAAGGAGTAGAGAAACTGTTTTCCTGCTGTTGGGGCTCAGAAGATAGTATTGCCCAGGCACAGTGGCTCACGCTTGTAATCCCAGCATTTTGGGAGGCCGAGGCAGGCAAATCACCTGACATCAGGAGTTCGAGACAAGCCTGGCCAACATGACGAAACCCTGTCTCTACTAAAAATACAAAAATTAGCCAGGCATGATGGCATGCACCTGTAATCCTAGCTACTCAGGAGGCTGAGGCAGAATGGTTTGAACTCGGGACCCAAGATTGCACTGCTGCACTCCAGCCTGGACGACAGAGCGAGATTCTTTTCAGATTTAAAAGTTTAAAAATGCAACCAGCCTGGCCAACATGGTAAAACCCTGTCTCTACCAAAAATACAAAAATTAACCAGGTGTGGTGGTGGCAGGCGCCTGTAGTTTCAGCCACTCAGGAGGCTGAGGCATGAGAATTGCTTGAACCTGGGAGGCAGAGGATGCAGTGAGCTGAGATTGTGCAACTGCACTTCAGCCTGGGCGACAGCAAGACCCTGTCTCAAAAAAAAAAAAAGAGGATGGATAGTATCACAAAGTATGGTGCTTTTACATCCTGAGTGCTTGAAGCGAAGGACACGTTGGCAGGGCCTCCGAAGCAAAGTTTCTCTATGACTTTCCCCCACCCTCCTGTCTCCTGCTCCCCTTTCTCTCCCAAGGCAAGATATAGAAACTAGAATTCCTCTTCTCCAAGGCCTGTCATAGAAACTAGAAATATTACTGTAACGTTCCCCTACCTTCCTGCGTAGGAGCTGGCCGTAAAGAAATTCCATGACCTACCTTGTCATAAGACCTTTATTCTAGAAAGGGTCCTGCCTTAGTACTAAGCATTACAGTAGATGCTTGTAAATTCTTGTCCCTATATTGTACTGGAGCGAGCATAGAAAGTCAACACCAAGACAAAAGTATGCCAAATTGCAGGGCCTTTATTGCCGGCGGCCATGGAGGACTCGCATCTCTCCAACCCGTGGCCCCGAAAGGAGGGTGTCAAGACCTTTTATGCCCGTAAACCACCTCGGGGGTGAGGGTGAGGGGTGGGGGTGGGGGTGAGGGGCGTCAGACATTCCGAGGGCCAGTGGATTCCGTAAATCACCTCCTGGGCGGAGATGAGGGTGAGGGGCTCTGGACATTCCGATTGTTACTTAAGTGGTTCACAGAAGTCAAGATAAGCGTTAGTTTACACATTGCCTGGGTAGGGTGGAAATTACAGACCTTAGTTACTTATTACAAGTCGCCGGGGCCAAGACATCGTGGGTTTGGACTGCTTGCCTGTCACACCTACTCGGTCCATTGTCATTTAGATCATTCCCTTTTTGTTCAACTACATTTCTACATAACTGCCCATTCTTCATTAAACCCAAGCATAAGAATAGACAATTTTCCCTGAGTCTTTGGGTCTTTATTTCTAAAGGCTCTAGGGTCACTGCTTTTCTCTTGTTAATGTAGATTTGTTATAGGAGTGTCAGCCATGACCCTGTGATGGGGAGGAACCGTATCACACCTTTCTGCCTCTATGCTACCAAATAGTTCACCATTAGAAGATTCTGGACTGAAGCCCCATCTTTCCTTCAAGTGTTGTCACTATCAGCATTTTTCCAGGCACTGTGCTCATTCCTGATCACAAATATTAAATTGTTAATAATATCTCATTGATTTTTTTCAACATCAAAATCTGCCCTTTATTCACTATGACTTCTATTATTCAGCCTAGCACCCCTGGTAACATGTCATACAAACAATAGGTACTTCATTGATATTTTTGTTGGTTTTAAAGCAGGATCTCTTTCACTACTGATATTGATCTTAATCTGCCTTTTAAATGGATTTATTTAATTTTTTGAATAGAGATGGGGTCTCACTATGTTGCCGAGGCTGGTCTTGTTCTCCTGGGCTCAAGTGATCCTCCCACCTTGCTCTCCCAAAGTGCTGGGATTATAGGCATGAGTCACCATGTCCAGTCTAAATTTATTTTTAATTGATAAATAAAAATGATATATATTTATGATGTTCAGCGTGATGTTTCAGTATATGGATACATTGCACAGTGATTGAACCAAGCTAATTAATGTATTCACCACTTACCATACTTACTTTTTTGCTTAGGCTGCCTTTTAAATAAAATTTTAGAATAAGTTGATCCTAGCTAGATATTTCTACAGCTCTCTTAGGCTACCCTATGCCATTGTCAGAAATGCACACATCCAAAATTCTGTCTTTGGATAATGTTTTGTAGCTAAATCTCTCTTAGATACTCAGAGAGATGCCACTGAAAAATTCCTTTCAATGAAGAGACAAAAAAAAGATCAACAGTTATTTTAGTGTATCAAATTATATTTAGTTTATGTACTTTTTTCTAGAAATTTTTTTCTAGAAAGAATTTTAATGATATTGCAATCAATTAGAAACATTCCAGTTTCCTTTTATTTGTTTCATCAATGTTTGTACCTTTCCTTTTTTTTATTATTTTTATTTTTTTATTTTATTATTATTTTTTTTTGAGACGGAGTTTTGCTGTTGTTACCCAGACTGGAGTGCAATGGTGCGATCTCGGCTCACCGCAACCTCTGCCTCCTGGGTTCAAGCAATTCTCCTGCCTCAGCCTCCCGAGTAGCTGGGACTACAGGCGTGCGCCACCATGCCCAGCTAATTTTTTTGTATTTTTAGTAGAGACGGGGTTTCACCATGTTGACCAGGATGGTCTCGATCTCTTGACCTCGTGATCCACCCGCCTCGGCCTCCCAAAGTGCTGGGATTATAGGCATGAGCCTCCGCGCCCGGCCTTTTTTTTTTTTTTTTATAAGATGGGGTTTCACCATGATGGCCAGGCTGGTCTTGAACTCCTGACCTCAGGTGATCCACCCACCACAGCCTCCCAAAGTGCTAGGATTACAGGCGTGAGCCACCGCGCCCGGCCCAAATGTTTGTATCTTTCAAAGCACCTGTACCACAAATAGAATCCAACTGTAACCAAACATTTGAAATCTGAGTGACAATGGACTCTGTCAGAGGTCTCAGGGCTTGTAAAGTTTCAGACTTGATATTCAGTAATTGTTCTCTTATTATTGTTTTCTCCTAAAGTTCTTATTATATCAAATCCTGGCATTTAAAAACACACTTATTTTTGAAGTCAGAGGTTTTTTAAATTTTGGTTTCACTGACTAATTCAGGAAGGAAAAAACAAGTTTGCTAAAAATCTCAAAAATAATGTATGTTTGGATAGACACCAGATATGTGAAGTTTCAGACCAAAACCATAATTTCTCTGAAAGTTTTTAGAAAACACACATCGAAACTCAGGGTTGAAATGGATTTTGTAATCTTCATGAAACTCAAGGCTACTACTTAGTAATTATAGAGCTGACCTTGTCTAATGTCCACTCACTCCTGATTCTTCCTTAATGCCGAGTACCAGGCTCAGGCATCCAGCCCAAGCAGTCGGCAGCATTCTCATGGGTGAATCGCCTTATTTCAGAAATAATCAGAAGATGGGGCTTCAAGTGTTTTGTAGTAATATCTCTTTTAATTAAGTTCTAGATAGTTAAGAAGTAAAACTTTTCTTTTACAATACAATTAATAATTCTGTGTGTTGAGGTCTAAAAGAATATTTGAAGGTATCCCCCAATGACTTATCAAATAATTATTTTGATTCTCCACACTGAGCTGAGCAGTCGCTCGCTCAGAGTGAGTGGCTCTGATTCAGTTCCAAACGATAAGAGGCTTTACCCTCTTTTAGGAAACTCATTCTCCTGAGTCTTGAGTCTTTGTATAACCCTTCTAGGAATCAAAGGGGTCTAATTCCTTTCCAACTTGACTTTTATATTTCTTTTAAAAGCAATCCCCAGTTGATGGATTATTTATTTTGAGACAGAGTCTCACTCTGTCGCCCAGGCTGGAGTGCAGTGGCAGGATCTGGACTCACTGCAACCTCCCCGTCCCAAGTTCAAGCAATTTTCCTACCTCAGCCTTCCAAGTCGCTGGGACTATGGACAATTGCCACCATGCCCAACTAATTTGTTTTGTATTTTTAGTAGAGACAGGGTTTCACCATGGTGGCCAGGCTGGTCTCAAACTGCTGACCTCAGGTGATCTGCCCTCCTGGGCTTCCCAAAGTGCTGGTGTGAGCCACCGCGCCCTGCCTGATGGGTAATTTAATAATGATGTTGAGAAAACCCACCAGCCATTTAGAAGAAAATAAAGCTGAATCACTCCCCATTTCTTAAACCAAAATTAATTACTAATGGTTCAGACTAAAACATAAAAAATAATTCAGCGGTTGGCTGTTGTGGCTCATGCCTGTAATCTCAGCACTTTGGGAGGCTGAGGCAGGAGGATCACTTGAGCCCTGGAGTTCAAGGCTACAGTGAGCAGTGACTGCACCACTGCACTCCAGCCTGAGTGACATAGCAAGACCCTGTCTCAAAAAAAAAAAAAAAAAAATTTTTAAAGAAAAGAAAAAAAGAAGAACTCAAACCAAACCAACAGAATTTCTAGAAAAAATATTTTAATATGGTCTTATAATACTTGTCATGCATGACCCCAAATACAGAAACAATAAAGAAAAAGGTTCAAGAAATTTGACTATATAAAAAGTTTGAAACTTTTGCATAAGAAAAAAGAAAATATGCTCAGTCAAAAGCTGATAGAAAAAGAAAAAGAAAAAAGAAAACATAAAGTGAAAATACAAATGACAACTAAAAGCAACCTAAATATTCATTATTTAAGGAATGAAATAAATAAACTATGGTATCTACACTTAGAAGACCATTCAACCTTCAACCATTTGAAAAACAAGGTAAATCTACATACATTGGCAAAACAAATAGGTCTTTAATATGTGTAATATGTTACAAAAACAGGTTGCAAAATAATAGCTATGCTTTAATTTTATCCATGAAAAAAGAGTACAAGTATAATCCCAAACTCAACTATTTTCATAGGCAAATATATGCTATGAAAGTTTACAGAGTCAGAAAAATTAAGCAAGAAAAAGAAATAAATGGTATTCAAATGAGAACAGAAGTTCTGAATCAAGGACCAGAGGAAAACGAAATAGAAAGGAAGAAGTGAAACTATCTCTATTCATAGAAGACATAATGTTAAATCTAATAAATCCTGGCTGGGCACAGTGACTCATGCCTGTAATCCCAGCACTTTGGGAGGCTGAGGTGGGTGGATCGCTTGAGGCCAGGAGTTCAAAACCAGCCTGGCCAACACGGCATGACCCCACCTCTACTAAAAATACAAAATCAGCCGGGTGTGGTGGCGCACACCTGTAATTCCAGCTGCTCAAGAGGCTGAGGCACGAGAATCGCTTAAACCCAGGAGGCAGAAATGGAGGATGCAGTGAGCCAAGACTGTGCCATTGCAGCAACAGAGAGAGACTCTTTCTCAAAAAAAATAAGATTTTTTAATTGAAAAGATTAAAAACCTGAAAGAATTCATGAAAAAACTATTACAGCTAATAAATTAATTCACAGAAGTTTTAAGATATATAATCAACACAAAACTTGGAGGACTCCTACTTCCTGATTTCAAAACTTACTATAAAGCTACAGTAAGCAAAACAATATAGTGTAAAGATAGGCGTATAGCACAATAAAATAGTACAAAAATTAGCTGGACATGGTGGCACAGGCCTGTAGTCCTAGCTACTCAGGAGGCTGAGGCATGAAAATTGCTTGAACCTAGGAGAAAGAGGCTGCAGTGAGCCAAGACCGAGCTACTGCACTCCAGCCTGGGTGACAGTAGGTAGGCTCCATTAAAAAAAAAAAAAAAAAAGAAAGAAAAAAAGAATTGGTACTGACAAAACTGGAGATACACAAGCAATAGAATGAAGTTGGACCCTTTCCTTATTTTTATTTTTATTTTTTTGAGACGGAGTTTTGCTCTTGTTACCCAGGCTGGAGTGCAATGGTGCGATCTCAGCTCACTGCAACCTCCGCCTCCTGGGTTCAGGCAATTCTGCTGTCTCAGCCTCCCAAGTAGCTGGGACTACAGGCGCGCACCACCAAGCCCAGCTAATTTTTGTATGTTTAGTAGAGACAGGGTTTCACCACGTTGACCAGGATGGTCTCGATCTCTTGATCTTGTGATCCACCCGCCTCGGCCTCCCAAGGTGCTGGGATCCTTATACTTTATATAAAAATGACTCAAAATGGATTAAACATCTAAATTAAAGAGCTAAAACTATAAAGCAATTAGCAGAAAATATAAGGACAAATCCGTATGACCTTGGATTTGGCAATAGTTTCTTAAATATAACACCAAAAGGACAGATAGAAAAAAATAAGTAAATGGGACTTAATTAAAATTAAAAGGCCAGGCACAGTGCCTCACACCTGTAATCCCAGCATTTTCGGAGGCAGAAGAATCACTTGAGGCCAGGAGTTCAAGACCAGCCTGGTTAACATAGGGAGACACTCATCAAAAAAATAAAAAATTTATAAAAACGTTTTTATCTACAAAAAAAGTGTTTTTAATTGTCTAGGCATAGTGATACACACCTGTAGTCCCAGCTACTCAGGAGGCTGAAGTGGGAGGATTGCTTGAGTCCAGCAGATGGAAACACCATGATTACACCACTGCACTCCAGCCTGGATGACAGAGCAAGATCCTGTCTCAAAAAAATTATATCTTATATATAATTATATAATATATTATATGTATGTTTTTGGAACTATATATATAATAACAATAAAACTTGTCATTAAAGAGCATAGGAATAATAATAATAAAAAAAACCCACAGGAGTAGGCCAGGCGCAGTGGCTCACGCCTGTAATCCCAACACTTTGGGAGGCTGAGGCAGGTAGATCATCTGAGGTCAGGAATTCAAGACCAGCCTGATCTGTATGGTGAAACCCCATATCTACTAAAAATACAAAAACTAGGGGCCGGGCGCGGTGGTTCACGCCTGTAATCCCAGCACTTTGGGAGGCCGAGGCGGGTGGATCACGAGGTCAAGAGATCGAGACCATCCTGGTCAACATGGTGAAACCCCGTCTCTACTAAAAATACAAAAATTAGCTGGGCACGGTGGCGCGTGCCTGTAATCCCAGCTACTCAAGAGACAATAGTCTCGTAAATAGTCACGCAGGCCTCACCCAGACACGCCATTAGCTTAGTGGATCAAGAATAGGCTTCTGCACTCTTGGATTTACATCAGTGGTTTGCCAAGGACCCTTGGGCCTTAGGCCACAGACTGAAGGCTGCGCTGTTGGGTTCTCTGCTTTTGAGGCTTTCAGACCTGGACTGAGCCACTGCTGGCCTCTTTCTTTCCCAACTTACAGATGGCCTAACGTGGGACTTCACCTTGTGATCGTGTGAGTCAATTCTGCCTAATAAACTCCCTTTCACACATACATCAATCCTGTTAGCTTTTTTCCTCTGGAGAACCCTGACTAGTGAAGTAACAATCTTAAATTCTTTGAAGGTATTTTTTTTCAGTTGGGTGTGGTGGCTCACGCCTATAATCCCAGCACTTTGGGAGGCTGAGGCAGGCGGATCACCTGAGGTGCGAAGTTGGAGACCAGCCCGACCGACATGGTGAAACCCCGTCTCTACTAAAAATACAAAATTAGCCGGGCATGGTGGCTCATGCCTGTAATCCCAGCTACTCTGGAGGCTGAAGCAGGAGAACTGCTTGAACCCGGGAGGCAGAGGCTGCAGTGAGACAAGATCGCGCCGTTGCACTCCAGCCTGGGCAACAACAGTGAAACTTCATCTCAAATAACAAGAAAGTATTTTTTCTCATACCTTACACACATTTAACTGATGTCTATCTTTAATGAGAAATCAGCAATGTTTAAACTAGAGATTCAGAGTTTATACAATCTAAAAGAAAACCTTTAAAACTTTAAAAGTTTTTCTCATCTATTTAAATCCTAGTTTGCAACATTTTTTTCTGTCTGACCCCTAATAATAATTATTTCCTGCAGTCACTAAGACTTTCATCATTCTGCCTCATCAACCAAACTATACTCTAAGGTGTAATCCAGCTCACACAGCCCAGCATTGAATGCACGACAAACAGTGGTTGAATTGGACACAAAGAGAAACGAGGGGAAAGTTGTAAAAATAAGATACTAATGGAAGGTAGGAAGTGAGATCAAACAGAGCAAGAAAAATAGTTTAGAAAGAGAGATATGGCCGGTGCAGTGGCTCACACTTGTAATCACAATGCTTTGGGAGGCCAAGGCAAGAGAATTGCTTGAGACCAGAGTTTGAGACCAGCCTTGTCAACATAGTGAGACTCTGTCTCTACAAAAAAAATTTAAAAATTATTCAGATGTGGTGGCATGTGACTGTAGTCCTAGCTGCTAGGGAGGCTGAAATGGGAGGATCTCTTGAGCCTAGGAGCATGAGGTTGCAGTGAGTTATGATTGTGCCACCACACTCCAGCCTAGGTGACAGAGGAAGATCCTGTATCTAAAATACATATATACATACATACATACATAAGAAAGGGAGAGAAAGAATGGCTGGGTGTGGTGAGTTATGCCTGTAATCCCAGCACTTTGGGAGGCCGAGGTGGGTGGATGATCTGAGGTCGGGAGTTCAAGACCAGCCTGACCAAAATGAAGGAACCCTGTCTCTATTTTATTCTTTAATAATAAAAATTAAAATAAAATAAAGAAAGGGAGAGAAAGAAAGAAAGAGATGGAAAGAAGAGGTGTGGTGGAACAGTGAGAAGAAGCCTTAGGGGCAGTGAAGGGGCAGTGAAGGGCCAGCAGTCATGATCTTCATGATTGAGATCAAGATGGCCACAGGAGGATCTATGTGAAACACCAACAGGGCTGTAGGAAAATGCATAGTGCAGCATGCCCAAGGCAAGGCAGGGGAGGCAGCAGCCTCATCCTCAAACACCACTTGCTGACAGTGAGTGGCATGCTGACTCCAGGAGGTGAGCACATGGCCACGTGGGCGACGGGCTCCTGTCACGTTACCAGACCACCAATAGCGGTGGACTCGTATTTGAGCGGGTTTGCTGTGGTTCTTCTCAGAGCCTTGCCACTTTACTCCCATAACGCCCCTGGGTCTGTGGAGGATTTCCCATCCAGGGTACAACCATTCAATCCCAATAGCAATCTCAGAATTTCAGAGTCCAGAGGCAACAGAGGGCAACCGCTTCTCAGGCCACCACCTGATGGTACACCTCACGCCTGAGATAATTAAAAAAAACAAAGTGTTTTCACCTCAAATTTTAGGGTCTGAATAGAAAAGTCCTTTTCAGGCCAGATGCAACGGATCACATCTGTAATCCCAGCACTTTGAGAGGCCAAGCACTCTGGGAGTCTGAAGTGGGAAGATCACTTGAGGCCAGGGGTTTGAGACCAGATTGGGCAACATAGTGAGACCTCATCTCTAAAACCAAATAAAAGAACAAAATTTAAGTCCTTTCCAGAATGTCTACAGGACATATTTTCTTTGATCCCAAATTATATGATATAGATATCTGTTCCTTCCATCTCTAAAGGCTTGAATGTCATCTTATTATTTTAGGGGGTCTGTTTATTCTGAGCACATTTGCCTGTGATGGCCTGTCTTCCTCCCAGAGGTGATGTGGTGTCAGGGAAACAGCCATGGAGTCAGAAAACTTAGCTTGAGCCCCAGCTCTCTAATTTACCCCTCTGATCCTCACTTACCTTATCCCTCCAATGGACAAAATGAAACTTACCTCATAGGGTGATGGTAAGGATTAAATCCCTTACTCTACATGGGATTGGCTAATATGAGGAACTCATGAAATTTTACCTTCCTTCCTGTCACCAACCCTCCCACTTCTGTATATTGTAAACCGCAGGAGAGAAGAGGTCAGGCGCCCACAGTTCTGTGGGGGATCCATCACGGCACAGCAGGTAATTAAATACTTGATAAATGGTTTTTGATTAAGTTCAGTGGCATCATAGCAGGTGAAATCACCTTGCTCAATTGCTCTGATTAGATGTTTTTCCTTGGCAGAGGTTCAGATGGCACCAATGCTAAATTCAGAGTGTTGTTTTGGCAAATCACATAATGATGCTTCAATTCATTTTTCCCCAAGATGGAAGGATAATTCTCTCTCTCTCTCTCTCTCTCTCTCTCTCTCTCTCTCTCTCTCTCTCAGCTTCTTGTTTTTCTAATTTGGGGAGGTTAGTTATCATACCTATCTTACTACTCTGCTTCTAGGCCTCTGGACAGCCAGATGTCTTGAATTTTAGGGCCTTTGGTCAATAACACAGTTATGGAACATAGAGACAGGAAGCGTTGAAGCTGGGGTTAGTCAGAGGGCCTGAGGAAGTAATGTGCCACTTATTACTGTCACCCGCCACCTCACAGGACGGGAAGAGAGGGGAAGCTACGGAGGTGAGGCTTTCAGAAGGAACCCAGACGGTAGCTGCCATCTTCTCATCCTCCTCCCTTCCCTGCTTTCCACAGGAAACCAGTTTATACCAGGTGTTTGTAGATTCTGCAGGATTTTCTGAGAACCTGGGGAAGAGAACAGGGCCTTCCTCTGTCCTGGTGGCTCAACCTTTTTCTCTCCTTCCCCGGTTTCGTCGTCTTCATGTGACACACCAGCCACGCAGACGCCGTCCTCGCCGCTGCTCTCCGTCCCTGATGACTTCATGCGGTGTACCCCTTCCAACATGGGCCCAGATCTGATGCCTCAGTGCTGAAGCCTCTCGACTAATTATGGAAAATGGACAATCTCGTACCCCTTCCACTTTATTTCTTGCCATGATTGCTATTTTATCATGTCAAACCAATACTCAAGCTCAGGCTCAACCGTTGCCTGATTCTCAGGTTCTTTGGGCCTATGTCCCCGATCCCCCAGTCCTTCGTCCTGTCACCTGGAATGATCCTTCATTTCCTGTCTATCTTAATGATACTTCTGTCCTCAGTTTTCCTTCCTCTGCTCATATTACTCCTCAATCTGCAACTTACTCTTATACGGCTCAAGCTGCCAGTCCTCCCATGTGTTTTCATGCCCCTGCCTTTTCAGATTCTCTTCCATCCACTTCTTTGCCTATTACCCCTTTCAAACCCTCTCCTTACTGCTTTGATTTGGCTTTAAAACAACTTTCTACCTATGAAGGACCTTCTAATTTACTCCCTGGTGAAACTTCCTATTTTCTTCGAGACTAGTCCTTGACTTACTATGGTATCAAGGAATCCTGGAATCTTACTTCTCCTGATTTCCCTGATAAGGACAGACCCCGTTGTTGCCCTACTAACTATTCTTTTGATCCTTCCCCTCCCTGGCGTACTTGTTTTACCAAGCGTCAGGCTCTACGATATACTTTGCCCTCTGGCTTTACTTTGTATGACTGGTCTATCCCCGTTCCTCTTAGTAATTCTGCCTCTCATTATCAAGTTCCCGGAGGCTGGAGCACTCCCCTTGTCTCCACTCCCTATGGCCGCCTGTTCCCCTACCTATGGCGACTTTTTACTGCTTTGGTACCTACTTATCACAAAGTTGGTTCCCGCAGCCCTGCCTTCACTTCTTCCTCCCCTTCTTATCACTATGTTAAAGCTTGTGTTGCTGCTCCTTATGCTCTTCTTTATGGTTCTATCAATATTACTTATGCCTCTGGACAATATTTTATTTCTTGCTCCTCCTGTACACTTACCAATTGTTTGGATTCTTCTGCCTTTCCCACCCCCACCATCCTTGTTGTTCACCAACCACCTTACGTTATGCTTCCTGTTAATATTTCTGGTCCCTGGTATGATGAGCGTAGCCTGCAGATACTCCATCAGATTCGGGACCTTGTCATTCGCCCAAAACGTTTTATTAGCTTGCTTGTTACTGGAATTTTGGCTATTGTTTCTATCGTGGCCACAGCTGCTACAGCGGCCGTAGGCCTTGCTCACAGTGTTCAAACTGCTACTTATGTTAATCATCTTGCTCAAAATGTTTCTGTTTCTTTGGGTACACAAATGGATATTGACAAGAAGTTAGAGGTAAAACTTAATGCTTTAGAACAAACTGTTACTTTATTAGGTGATAAGGTGTATAATATTCAGTCCCGTTTGCTGTTACACTGTCATGTTGACTTTAAATATATTTGTGTTACCAATACGCCCTATAATGACACTCAGTGGAAATGGCCTTTAGTTAAAGCCCATTTACAAGGTATCTGGAGTCATAATAATTTGTCCCTTGATATTCTTAAACTTCAACAGCAAATTCATGCCATTGATTTCTCACGCCAAGACCTCCCACGGGATGATACCATTGCTCGTGATATTGTTAACACTTTATCCTCCTGGACGCATGGCTTTCATCTGCCGTCCTTTTCTAGCATTTTGGCCATTGGCGGCTGTGTTCTTCTGCTTCTCATTCTTCTGCCCTTCCTCTTTCGACTTGTGTTCTCCTCCCTCCAACGTATACAGCTCAAACTCTTTGAGCTACATTTAAAAAATAATAATAATAATGGGAGAATTATGGAGATCACTCCACCAGCGTAGAGACCCCTCCGTGTCTCTGCCATGACGGAGTTAGAGCCCGGACATATTCTCCCCACGCTGAGGGCAGTCGAACTGAGGAAAAAAAGAAGGAAGTGATAGAGGCCTGAGTTTGCAGAAGCCTATTCTTGATCCACTGAGCTAATGGCATGTCTGGGTGAGGCCTGCGTGACTATTTACGAGACTATTGTCTCTTGAAGTTCCCATTCTGGGCTGGTTTTATGACTCTGTTTACCTGCATTCACTAAATCCCGTGTTCACTCACATGTTACTAGAAAAATGCTACCCCTCAAATTATTGCTCAACTTGATGTTATTTACTGTAACTGTAGTCATTGATAAGAGGATAAGAATCTTAATAGGATTAGAATCTTTTGTTTGTTTTGGGTTCAGCGATCTTTAGACAAACCTGTATGCTACCCCCTCCCATGCTTACTTTGTAATTTTCTGTTCCCTCCTGATAAAACTTTTGTAATGGGACCTACGTCAGTCACTGTATGAAAAAATGTATATAAGCAACTGTGCACAAAGAATAAATCGCTAATCTGAGCATAGCTCTTATCAGACCTCCAGATCCATTTTTCTATCTCTCTTTTCTTCCGCACACTCTCTCTTCCAGGTATTAGGACCCTCTTGCTGGTCAAGAGATCCCTGGCAGATGTGCCGATCTCACAGACCCCAACAACTTTTCCCTCCTTCTCAAAAGCAAAGGAAATATTTTTTCCTTGATGCATTCATATCCATTCAGGTTTTTCGTTTTTTGTTTTTTTTTTTTGAGAGAGACAGAGTCTTACTCTGTTGCCCAGAGTGTAGTGGTGTCGACTCACTGGATACTTGACTTCTTGGGCTCAAGTCATCCTCCTATCCCAGTCTCCCAAGTAGGTGGGACTACAGTCACGCAGCACCATGCCTGGCTGATGTTTAAATTTTTCATAGGGAGTCTCACTGTGTTTTTCAGTGTGGTCTTGAACTCCTGGATTCAAGCGATCTTCCCACCTCAGCCTCCCGAATAGCTGGGAATACAGGCCTGCGCTACCATGTCCGGCTAATGCCTATATCTTTTGTTGCCTGAGCAGGCCTCAGACCACCTACCCTTTCCCCCAAGCAGATTATCAAAATGTTTCTTTCAAATAAGCTCAGAGATCTCCCTAGGAGAAAGTATTCTGTGGCATGAAACTTTCTCCATCTCATCACCCCTTCTTTCTCCTCTGCTCCATACCACATCCCCTACACCACTCTAGCAGCTGCTCCGTAGAGTAAGCAATGAGATTTGGGTAGGATTCAATGCCCGTCCCTATGTTTTTGAGGACTGCAAACCATCTAGAAGCCTTAGGAACTGACTTACCTCATAATAGCTGAAGAGCTTGATTGTGAGGTCCCCCAAACCACGCTTGCATTCAAAGGTGCAGTTCTCAGACATCCCACTGGGTGGCGCTGTTTCTCTTTTTTTGCTTCAGCCATTCATTTGTCAGAAGGAGACGGCGGAACCCGTGTCATCTTTTCTCATCAAATAGGACAAATAGTTAGTGTTTCCGGCTAAGCACTTAGAGATAGATGTTCATGTTTCCTTTTAATGACGTATTTTAAAAGGCTTTATAGCGAATACGAAAGAAGCGAAGCGAGGTATTATTTGAATAGCACTTAGTACGTGTCAGGCATTGTGCTAGGAGGTTGATATATCTAAACACCCAAAGACTGAATTTAAAATATGAGACCTCCACTAATGTACCTCAATTCTCCCCCTCCTCCTCCTCCTCCTCCTCCTCCTCCCGCCCCCCCCCCACCAATGCCAGACCTCTGAGTGCAACATTAAGCTTTTGCTGTATACCTGTACACACTCCTCTTGGGGCAGGGGGTAGAAAAACGAAGCCACATCGCATAATCAAAATTCTTTAACTGTGAGTTTGAAAAGAGACATTCTAGGCGCCCTTATTTTCTCTTTTTCAAGACGGAGAGCAGGGAAAGGAGATTAATATTTATTAGATACCTACATGCCCACTGTATAGCTATGAGGTAAGTGATATCATGTTCATTTTATCTGAACCAAGGCTCACATAAGCCAGAAAACTTGATCGAAGTCATATAATTATACCAAGGTGTAAACTCCAGTATATGTGACACCAAAGCCCATGGTTTTCACTGCATATACATCAACGATAACAGCAACAGGCCAGGAGCAGAGGCTCACACCTGTAATCCCAGCACTTTGGGAGGCCGAGGAGGGCAGATCACTTGAGGTCAGGAGTTCGAGATCAGCCTGGCCAAATGGCTAAATCCCATCTCTACCCCAAAACACAAAAATTAGCCGGGTATGGTGGTGGGTTCCTGTAATCCTAGCTACTCAGGACGCCGAGGCAGGAGAATCACTTGAACCTGGGAAGCGGAAGTTGCAGTGAGCCGATATCACGCCATTGCACTCCAGCCTGAGCAACGGTGAGACTCCTCTCAAAAACAACAAAAGGAAGGCAGATGTTTCTGGTAGGAGATAATTTTTGTGTTTTCTGAAATTATTTTAAAATTACAAGATTGGGAAACTTAATATTACTGTGTTGTCAAGAAATTGATGTTATACATTCACATTTTTTAAAACAATTTTCTTCAATATTGCCTTTATAGAAATGTCAGACCACTGAAAATTTTAAACTAAATGGGAAGCAATAATAAAACTGTTTCATTGCAGAATTTGAGTCAGTTCATTCTTCTAATTTTTCAGCAGATGTTACATTCAGTGAGTCTGCAGATTTTAGGGAGTTTTGTTTTTTGCTCCAGGGAAAGAGATTAAATAATCTTTACATGCTAACACACCAGCATAATATAGATAAGAGAATAATTTCTCTTTTTTTTGAGATGTAAGTTATTGCTTTGTTTTTGTAGTAGTGTAAGATTTTAAGCTTCACCAATATGAAAAATAAAAAATTTTCTGCGCTATCTTTCACTGCTACATCTGAGAAGTCTCTGCTCAATTCCTACCTACTCTGTGAAGGAATTTCATTTGTCTCTCTGCTTCAGGTTTTCTTCAGCCTATCATCAGAAGTTTAAGGAGGGAATGAAAGCTGTTTCCTCAAGAGAATCTGTCTGATTATTAGAATATTTCCTTCTCTTCCACCATTTTCATGCTAAATTTAGGCACCTGACAAACTTAAGGGTATCTAACACCTGGTTACAGTTATCCCTGGCAATTCTGATGACCTTTTCCAGTACCTACTCCTATTAACTCAAAACAGTGATGAAGGCCAGGTGTGGTGGCTCACGCCTGTAATCTCAGCACTTTGGGAGGCCGAGGCGGGTGGATCAGCTGAGGTCAGGAGTTCAAGACCAGCCTGGCCAACATGGTGAAACCCTGTCTTAAAAAAAAAAAAAAGTTTAAAATTTTTTTATTAAAAAAAAAAAAACCAGTGATGAAATCAACCAGAAGCAAAGTCCCTTAGCATATAGGTATTGTAAATGTTCTATTTTTGCTTCAGATATTTATGAAACAACTTTTAAGATTTCCTGCCGTCTGTTTCTAAAAGGGAAAGGAAAGGGAAATGATTTGCAAGCATTTGAAACATGGTGTTTATATTTAGATTGTGGTTTAATCTCACATTTCTGCAGAATCTTTAGTTGGGGAAAGAAGGCTTCGGTAGTCGGTGTTGGGCCAATTCATTAGGACGTTTCCTCACGGTATTGGAGGAACATGGGATGATTCATTTTCATGAAACAAATATTTTTGAGTTCCTATTGTTTGCAAGGCATCATGCTAGACATCTTTTAGGGTATCAGTGTGTTAGTTTGCTAGGGTTGCCATAAGAAAGTACCAAAGACTAGATGGCTTAAACAACAGAAATCTATCTTTCTTCAGTTCTAAAAGCTGGAAGTTTGAGATCAAGGGGGTGGCAGAATTGATTTCTTCTTAGTCCTTTTCTCGGTTTATAGATGGCATCTTCCGTCTTCACATGATCTTCTGTGCGGGCAAATGTCTGTGCACGAACACTCTCTTCTTATAAGGATGCCAGTTATATTGGATTAGGACCCACGCTAAAGACCTCATTTTAACTTTTTTTTCTTTTTTTGAGACAGAGTCTCACTTTATCGCCCAGGCTGAAGTGCAGTGGCACGATCTTTGTTCACTGCAGCCTTCGCTTCCCAGTTTCAAGCAATTTCCATACCTCAGCCACCCAGAATAGCTGGGATTACAGGCGCGTACCATCGCACTCAGCTAAATTTGTTTTTGTATTTTTAGTAGAGACAGGGGTTTCATCATGTTGACCAGGCTGCTCTTGAACTTGTGACCTCAAGGGATCCACCCACCTCGGCCTCCCAAAGTGCTGGGATTATGGGTGTGAGCCACCACCCTCAGCCTGTTTCAGTTTATTCTTTATGATGTAGATGCTGTTACTATTCTTATTTTACAGTTAAGAAACTGAGGCACAGAGAAGTTATGTAGGTCTCACATATAAGTGAGTGGCAGAACAGCCAGGCAGTCTAACTTCAGCAAACACACACTCGATTTCCATGCCAGGGTGAGTGAGACTGTGTAACTGAGGAGGCAGCACGAGAAAGGGAGTGAAGTAGGAAGGTTTGAAAGGAAGGTTGAGGAGAGACAAGAAATTAGGTTTGAGAGGTAGATATCTGGTCAGTAAGGGCCTTGTCACCCAAGTTGTAAGCTGTTTTTTTTTTTTTTTTTTTTTAGAGATGGGGTTTCTCCATGTTGGCCAGGCTGGTCTCAAAACTCCTGACCTCAGGTGATCTGCCCACCTCGGCCTCCCAAAGTGCTGGGATTACAGGCGTGAGCCACCGCGCCCGGCTAAACTGAGATTTTATCCAATAAGTGATGGGAGTCACTGAAGTGAATAAATTTATTTATTTATTTATTTTGAGACTGAGTCTGGCTCTCTGTCACCCAGGCTGGAGTGTAGTGGTACAGTCTTGGCTCACTGCAACCTCCACCCCGCAAGGTTCAAGTGATTCTCCTACCTCAGTCTCACAAGTAGCTAGGATTATAGGCACCTGCCACCACACCCAGCTAATTTTAGTATTTTTGGTAGAGACCATGTTGGCCAGGCTGGTCTCGAAGGTCCTGACTTTAAGTGATTCTCCCACCTCGGCCTCCCAAAGTGCTGTGATTATAGGCATGAGCCACTGCACCTGGCCTGAAGTGAATAAATTTAATATAGAAAGATCACTCTGGATTTACCATGATGAGTAGTTTGTATGTTTGTGTATGGGGTAGTAGGCTATGGATGGGGTGTGGCAGGAAATACAACAGTGTGTTCAGGGAAATCAAACAGAAGTCTAGAGCAAAAGTGCAAATTTGAGAAAGTGCTGGCTGATCTACTGGGATGAGTGTCATTAGTTGGATGGACGAGGGATGGGTAAAAGGGAGGTAAAAGGATACTCAGATATTTGACTGGAGCCATTGATGGTGTCAATCATGAAGAAAGAGATCAAAAGAAGAGGAATAGTTTTGAGAAGCGTGGAAATAACTTCAGTTTTGAACCTGTTAAATTTGGTTACTGGTGAGAAAATCAAGAAGACATGAAGACTAGGCAGTTGGATGTATGCTTCGGGAGCTCAGGAAGAGAGATCTGGGCTAGAGATTTAGGTTAGGCAGGTATCAGTCTATAGATCTTAACTAAAGCCATTAGAAAGCATCAGATGGTCCAGGCCCAAATCTTGTTTAAGACAAATCTTGGCCGGTCACAGTGGCTCATGTCTGTAATCCCAGCACTTTGGGAGGCTGAGGCAGGTGGATCACCTGAGGTCAGGAGTTAGAGACCACCCCGGCCAACATGGCGAAACCCCATCTACTAAAAATACAAAAATTAGCTGTGATAGTGGGTGCCTGTAATCCCAACTACTCAGGAGGCTGAGGCAGGAGAATCTCTTGAACTCAGGAAGCAGAGGTTGCAGTGAGCCGAGAGCATGCCATTGCACTCCAGCCTGGGCAACAAGTGAAACTCCATCAAAAAGGAAGAAAGAAAAGGAAAGGAAAGAAAGAAGAAAGAAAGAAGGAAAGAAAGAGAAAGGAAGGAAGGAAGGAAGAGAAAGAAAGAAAGGGAAGAAAGGAAGGAAGGAAAGAAAAAAGAAAGGACGGAAGGAAGGGAGAAAGAAAGAAAGAGAGGAGATGATAAGAGAGGCTGTTTAGAGCCAAAAAGAAAGAGGGCCAAAGATAAACCCTTAGGAATGACCATATTTTAAAAATAGACAAGGAGGCCGGGTGTGGTGGCTCCCATATGTAATTTCAGCACTTTGGGAGGCCAAGGCAGTAGGATTGCATAAGGTCAGGAGTTTGAGACCAGCCTGGGCAACAGAGTGAGGCCCCATCTCTATTTCAAAAAATTAAAAATTATATTAAAAAGTCAACATGGAATAAAAGCAGCAACAGAGAACTATGCTGTCAAAAAAAAATCGAGGTAAAGTCAGTTAAGTCCAGGTAAAAGAGTGCTTCAGGAATGATTGGTCTATTGTTGACAGCTGCCGAAATTTAATTAGAAGAAATTGGTCTATTGTTGACAGCTGCCGAAATTTAATTAGAAGAACCGAGCCACATCTGTCGTACTTAGCAACAAGGAGGTGCGACTGAGGTTAACAAAAGCAATCCAGCGTATCGGTGTGAGGGAAAGCCATATTACTGCTGGAGGAAAATAACCGTAAGATAGAGAACTGGA
Organism: Aotus nancymaae; assembly: GCF_030222135.1. NCBI lineage: Eukaryota > Metazoa > Chordata > Mammalia > Primates > Aotidae > Aotus > Aotus nancymaae. The sequence continues at coordinate 1,406,841 of NW_026988447.1, read as the reverse complement.
GACAGTGGAGTGGGGCTACTAGTTTAAGAAGTTTGATTGTGAAGGGTAACAGAGAGACAAGGTACTAAGTTGAAGGAAAGTTTTGTTGATATTTTCAGAAGAAAGAGGCCAGGTGTGGTGGCTCATGCCTGTAATCCTGGCACTTTGGGAGGCCAAGGCGGGTGGATCACCTGAGGTCAGGGGTTCCAGACCAGCCTGGCCAACATGGTGAAACCCCATCTCTACAAAAATCCAAAAATTAGCCAGGTATGATGGCGGGTACCTGTAATCCCAGCTACTTAGAGGCTGAGGCAGGAGAATCGCTAGAACCTGGGAGGCGGAGGTTGCAGTGAGCCTGGGTGACAGAGCGAGACTCCATCTCAAAAAAAAGAAATAAGAAAGAAGATACAGAGTTCACCTGTTCACCTACATGCTGATGATCAATAGGGAGGGAGAGGTTCGGGATACAGGAGACTGAGGAATAACTGATAGAGAAAGATCCTTGAGGTAAACAGAGAGAGAAGAAGCAACCTATAACTTGAATGTAGAGAGAGCCTAGGGGATCAGTGTAGACCTTTACATTGGTGGCTACGTGAGCCACGCCTCTCTTGTGCAGCCCATTCCCACAGGGACTGCCTCGATGCGTGATTCATTTTGGCCAATGGTATGTCAGCAAGTGTGATGCAAGCAGAGGCTGTTTGTACACCAGGGTTTGTGCTCTTGGAACACTTTTTTGGAAGCATCAAGCCGTTGTGTACAGAGGAAAAGAACCACCTCCCTCACTCCAGCCCCAGTTACAGAATTTTAAGCATATAAATTGTCTTTTAAGTCATGAAATTTTGAGTGGTTAGTTACAATAGCAACTGAACCAAGATCCAGATGGGGAGTTACGCTTCCAGTACATAAGCTAACAGAACAAACCTCCTGCAGATAACAATGATAAACTCTGGAAATAATACAAAAAACAACTATCTGAGGCTCTGATGAATGAACAAAAGCAGTATGTTTTTTACTTTTCTGTGAAGCATGTTGAGAAAAAAAAAAAGCAGTAAGTTGTTGGAGAAGAGTTAAAACTTAGAGGAAGGAACTGTGACAGGGTGTGTTTCTTATTTGCAGCTTTTTTTCTGAGTGAAGGGCACAGTCCCAGCAGAGCACAGCACAGCAACAGCTCCAGCAGAAAGACAGCCATGTTTCTGCTCTGAAGAATAAGCTTATGACAAACAACTGGGTCACGAGACAGAAATACTAGAACGGAAAAAGCTAGTGAAGGAAGCCAAAAATTTTGTACATAAACTTTGCCTTAATCTGGCTGACTCCTGAGCCATGCATGGCCTCGGACTCCAAGCTGAAGTGTAGCTGAATATAAAATACAGAGCTAAGATTTCACCTGCCACCCACAGTAGGTGAGTTAAAGTTTGCTGCTTGATTCTAGCCAAATTAACTGTCTGCTTAAACAAAATTTGATAATTTTGTTTATACAAAATAAACAGAATTTAACATTTATACAAAATAATGTTGATACATCTTTCAGAGAAATATAATAGAATCTAGAATCTGTATAGAATGCACCATGTCCAGAATACAATCCAAAATTTTTCTTTCTTTCTCTTTCTTTTTTTTTTTTTTGAGATGGAATCTCATTCCTTCACCTTGGCTGGAGTGCAATGGTGTGATCTCGTCTCACTGCAACCTCCAATTCTCAGGCTGAAGTGATCCTCCCACCTCAGCCTCTTGAGTAGCTGGGACTACAGGTGTACACCATCACACATGGCTAATTTCTGTATTTTTTTTAACTTTTTATATTTTTTAAAGATGGGGTTTCACCATGTTGGCCAGGCCAGTCTTGAACTCCTGACCTCAGGTGATCCACCCACCTTGGTCTCCCAAAGTACTAGGATTACAGGCGTGAGCCACTGCACCAGGCTAATTTTTGTATTTTTGAGTAGAGACGGGGTTTTGCCACGTTGGCCAGGATAGTCTTGAACTCCTGACCTCAGGTGATTCACCTGCCTTGGCCTCCCACAAGTGCTGGGATTACAGGTGTGAGCCACTGTGCCCAGTCAAAATTTATTAAAATACAAGGAACCAGGAAAATGTGGCCCATCCTTGAGGGAAAGAAAACCAGCAGAGGTCAGCTATGAGATGACTCAGATGTTAGAATTTAAAGCAGCTATTATTAACTATGCTCAATGAGATAAAGGAAAATATTCTCATAATAGAGATCTGGATAGGATTTGTAGTAGGAGAAGGAAACAGAGGAGAAAGAAGGGCAACTGACATACACAGGCAAGCTCTTTACTTCCCTCTGTCAGGTCCACAGCAAGCATTTGAATGTCCTTTCACGGTGGCAAGCACGCACCTTGGGAAGGTCAATGTGTATTTTCTTGAAAAAGCTTCTACTGATAGAAAAGTTACTGTTTCAAGGCAGAGAAAAATGGATCACATTTGAGTGGATGTTGTGGGTTGGGAGTAGGAGAAATGGAAAAGCAGCAGCACAATATTGAATCTGAAGAACTAGCCTGAAACATAGTTTAAAGCCGGCAATCGATTATATAACGTTAGACATATTTCTTAACTTTTTTGAGCCTCGAATTTTCTCCTTGCAAAATGGGGATGTTAATGACACTTGCTCTAAGAGATTTGTAGAGACCAATTAAATAAATATAATGTATGTGTAAGTATATTTTGTAAAGTATGTCTTAGAAATGTCAGTTAAACTTAACACTCTAAATTTGGTACAAGATATAATATGATAAGGGTTTTTATTTTGAAGAACATTTGGAAATAACAAAAACATAAAAATAAGTGTGTTTTCAGCTATGTTTTCTGTTGGACTATTTTACTGGAATTTTTTTGTCCAGCTACAAATCCAATTAAAGAAATTTAGTTTAGTTATTGAGAAATATAGTTAACTTTAAATAGTTTAAAAAGATAATTTATGGGTTTTTTGCATATTTTAGGCCAGGCACCAGTGGCTCATGCCTGTAATCCCAGCACGTTGGAAGGCTGAGGTTGGTGGATCACTGAAGGTCAGGAATTTGAGACCAGCCTGGTCAATATGGTGAAACCCTGTCTCTACTAAAAATACAAAAATCAGCCGGGCATGGTGGCTGGCACCTGTTGCCCCAATTGTCCTAGCTACTCGGGAGGCTGAGGGAGGAGAATCGCTTGAACCCAGGAGGCAGAGGTTGCAGTGAGCCAAGATCACATAACTGCACTCTAGCCTGGGCAGTAGAGCGAGACTCTGTCTCAAAAAAAAAAAAAAAAAAAAAAAAAAAGTCTGACTTTAAAACACTAAAAAAAAATTTGTGTGTGCCCCACCCTTACCTCTAAAATGTTTTCCATATACTATATTTTTCTCACATATAATGGTATGATGGTATGATTTTCATCTTTGTGTGTTTCCTTACAAAGTTCCACCTGTGAAACATTAGCTGTTTCTCTCCCTCTTACCCATAGTAAGAAACTAATGACATTCATTGAGTATAAGGAAGTAAGTTTAAGACAAATCTTGACCAGTAGCAGTGGCTCATGGTACTTTGGCTACTAGCACTTTGGGAGGCCGAGGCAGGTGGATCACCTGAGGTTTGGAGTTCGAGACCAGCCTGACCAACATGGTGAAACCATGTCTCTACTAAATACAAAAAATTAGCTGGGCATGGTGGCGTGCACCTGTAATCCCAGTTACTTGAAAGGCTGAGGCAGGTGCATCACTTGAACCCAGGAGGTGGAGGATGCAGTGAGCCGAGACTATGCAATCGCACTCCAGCCTGGGCAACAGAGCAAGACTCTTTTTTTTTTTTTTTTTTTTAAAAAAGACAAACCTTATCAGCTATGTTTAACTAAAACATATTTAATTTAAGAAATTCTTTTTGCAAAGTAGTAAAAGATCAAGACACTATGCCAGGCACGGTGACTCATGTCTATAATCCCAGCACTTTGAGAGGCCAAGGTGGGTGGGTCACTTGAGGCCAGGAGTTCAAGACTAACCTGGCCAACATGGTGAAACCCCATCTCTACTAAAAATAACCCCAAAAAATTATCTTGGCGTGGTGGCGTGTGCCTGTAATCCCAGCTACTCTGGACGCTGAGGTGGGAGAATTGCTTGAACCTGGGAGGTGGAGGTTTCAGTGAGCCTAGATCACATGACTGCACTCTAGCCTGGGAGGCAGACCAAGCCTCTGTCTCAAAAAAAAAAAAAAAAAAAAAAAAAAAGGCACTAATTGACATTTCTGTAAGTATATCTACTTCTTTAACATTGAGATTATCACAGAACTGATCTTACAGGTACTATACACAGCTGGTTATGTTGTTTGGCTCAAGTAGTACTTAGATGCCTTTTTTTTTTTTTTTCAGTGTTGGGATCTGACTGTCTTACCCAGGCTGGTCTTGACCTCCTGGCCTCAAGCAATCCTCCTGCCTCTGCCTCCCAAAGTGCTGAGATTACAGGAGTGAGTCTCGGTGCCGAACCAAGATGCCATTTTTATTCATCCCGAAGCGGACTGAGATGAATATTTGAAATTTCACTGTCAGAAAATGGCATAACCCTTTGTTCCTTATTGAAATTAAACTATTTCTAAGGGGAGACTGTTTAACATTTTCATCACAATGTGTAGTTTGATGTGAGTTAGTTCATTAAATCTTTGCTTGAGTACGGAGAAGATGAATGTAATACGGTTCTTATCCATATCACAGGTTCTCAGACTGTGTGGGCAAAGGTGGCCAAAATGAAATCCAATCACGAATAATATACATAGATATTTTTACAGGCTTCTGTATTTAAATGACAGGATATTGCTTCTAGAGTGTCTAACAGGCATCTCCAATTTAAAATACTGAAAAAAGAACCCTTGATTATTTTTTATCCTTCTCCTCTATTGACTACTCCTTATCACTGGCTAGAAAACAAGAAACCTGGAGGTCACTCATGTTAAAGTCAACAGCAAATCCTATTGACTCTAGTTGTAAAATATATTAAAAATCTATTTCCCAGGCCAGGCGCAGTGGCACAGACCTGTAATCCCAGGAGGCCAAGGTGGACGGATCACTTGAAGTGGAGTTTGAGACCAGCCTGGCCAACATGGTGAAACCCTGTCTCTACCAAAAATAAAAAAATTAGCTGGGTGCAGTGGCCAGTGCCTGTGATCCCAGCTACTCGGGAGGCTGAGACAGGAGAATCGTTTGAATCCAGGAGACAGAGGTTGCAGTGAGCTGAGACCGAACCACTGCACTCCAGCCTGGGGGAGAGTGACACTCCATCTAAAAAAAAAAAAAATCGATTTCCCACTACCTCTTCTACCACCTCCCTAATCTAGACCATTATTACATCTCACTCGGACTATTTCAATAGCTTTCTAATTAGTTTTTCTGTTTCAATCCTTATCTTAATCCCAGTCTGGTTTGTTTGTTTGTTTATTTGAGATGGAGTCTAATTAGAAAGCTATTGAAATAGTGTAGGTGAGATGTAATAATGGTCTAGATTAGGGAGGTGGTAGAAGAGGTAGTGGAAAATAATTTTTTTTTTTTTTTTTTTTTTGAGATGGAGTGTCACTCTGTCGCCCAGGCTGGAATGCCCTAGCGCAATCTCGGCTCACTGCAACCTCTGCCTCCCGGGTTCAAGCGATTCTCCTGCCTCAGCCTCGTGAGTAGCTGGGATTACAAGCTCCTGTCACGATGCCTGGCTAATTTTTTTATTTTCAGTAGAGATGGGGTTTTACTATGTTTAGTAGAAATGGGGTTTCACCTCGTGATCCACCCGCCTTGGCCTCCCAAAGTGCTGGAATTATAGGCGTGAGCCACCGTGCTCGGCCTTATTTTTTTATTTTTAATTTTTTTTGAGATGGAGTCTTGCTCTGTTGCGCAGGCTGGAATACGAGGATGCAAGCTCAGCTCACTGCAACCTCTGCCTCCCGGGTTCAAGCGATTCTCGTGCCTTAGTCTCCTGAGTAGCTGAGATTACAGACATGTGCCACCACGCCCAGCTAATTTTTGTATTTTCATTAGAGACAAAATTTCGCTATGTCATTCAGTCTTGTCTCAAGTGATCCGCCCACCTTGGCCTCCCAAAGTGCTGGGATTACAGACGTGAGCCCCCGCGCCTGGCCCCCAGTTTGTTTTATACATATCAGTCAGAGTAATCTGTGAAAATAAAAAACCAAGTCAGGACACTCCTCTGTTCAAAGTGCTCAAATGGCTTGCCATCTCACTCTGAATACAATCAGAAATCTTTACCATAGCTTTTAGGTAACGAGAGTAGAACATCAGAGCTTACGTTAGTCTGAGAGATTCTAGATCTACACCCACAGAATTCATAATTCTAACTGTCCTGGGGCCTTTGGACAAGGCATTTACAGTAACATAACCTAACATCGACAAAATGAGACAAAACCCAGAACCTTCATTTTAACACTGCAAGGAGAACCTCTAGGGAGGAGGCATAACTAACTAGCCCACTTGCTTTTTTTGAATTTTACTTTAAATTTGGGGCCCCCTTGCAGTTTTTTGTTGCTGTTGTTGATTTTGCTGTTGCCACCACCAGGCTAGGACCTCAGTTTCCGCATTTTGTAAATGGGGTATTAATTGTATCTATATCATAGGGTTATAAAACTTTGAACGAGTTAATAAATGTAAAACACTTAGAACCAGTTCTGGTACACAGTAAACACTCAGCATATTTTAGCTAACATTATCAGAACTGTATCTTAGTCCCTAACCATAACCATCTCATTCAGTCATAATTGGTCTTAACTCAAGTAGTAGCTAATTTCACTTACCTGTCATCAGTCATTGGCAGTTCATTTACATGGGCAAAGATAAAGGCTAAGACAAATTTATCCCAAAACATTTTTTTTTGTTGTTCGTTTGTTTGTTTTGAGATGGAGTCTCGCTCTGTTGCCTAGGCTAGAGTGCAGTGGTGTGATGACTCACTGCAACCTCCCCAGATTCAAGCAATTCTCCTGCCTCAGCCTCCCGAGTAGCTGGGATTACAGGCACGCACCACCACACCCGGTTATCTTTTGTATTTTTAGTAGAGACGGGGTTTTACTTTGTTGCCCAGGCTGCTCTTGAACTCCTGACCTCAGGTGATCCACCCGCCTCGGCCTCCCAAAGTGCTGGGATTATAGGCGTGAGCCACTGCACCTGGCCAGTAAATATAATTTCTAAATGATTAATTTTCATTGTGTTTTCTTAAAAGATTCTTTGTCTGGAATAGGGCCGACTTAATGAGAACTTTAGTACTTGGCTGCCTGTGAAGTGTAACTCAGACTTTCCTATCACACTGCACTTAGGAAACTCCATCCTGTCATTCTGTAATATGGCAAGAATTCGAAACGTTCTTCATGCACCACTTGGAGAACAAAGAGAAGTGTAAGCTGTGTGTTCAGCAGTTAACAAGCAGAGAAGAACAAGGGTGTTGTCAGAAAGATAAAAGGTCCTTTTTGTTTTAGGGACCATTAATCATTCAGTTTTGTTCTAATATTTGTCTTTGACATCAATTTCTAGAGAAAGTGCAGGATTCTAGAGAGTAACAGCCTCGCTGTACTTTGAGGGCAGTTATAAGGGACGTAACATGTGGCGTGAGTACTTTTCTACTCTCTGAGGACGTCCATCCTCCAACACGCAGCTGCTCTCCTCTCCTTTCTTCTCCTCTGCAATCCAACCCCTTACCATTCTATCATAGACTCCAAGCACTAACGCTACCCTCTAGTTGTCCAGGACTTCGAATGGCATATCCCATTCCTTGACTATTGCCCACCTCTTGCCACTATCCCTTTAGCCATCAACCACCCACCTCAAGGAGAACTTTTCCATCACATTTTCTCTCCTCAAAGCCCTGACAGGTGACTGCTGCTCACCAGACTAGTTAGCCAAAGGCGTGAATAGACAATATTAGCTTTTTTTTTTTTTTTGAGACAGAGTCTCATTTTTTCGCCAGGATGGTATGCAGTAGCATGATCTCAACTCACTGCAACCTCCATCTCCCAGGTTCAAGCGATTCTCCTGCCTCAGCCTCCCAAGTAGCTGGAACTACATGTACAGGCCACCATGCCCAGCTAATTTTTGTATTTTTAGTAGAGACGGGGTTTCACCATGTTGACCAGGATGGTCTCGATCTCTTGACCTCATGATCCGCCCGCCTCGGCCTCCCAAAGTGCTGGGATTATAGACGTGAGCCACCGCGCCTGGCCAAACATAAATTTTTATTGATTTTTAATTCGTATGCCCAAAAAACACTAAAATTTTACCCAAATCTTGAATTTGGTCAAAATTCTGTTTTCTTAGTATATTTACAAAGTTGTGCAACTATCACCACAAATTCAAAAATGTTTTCATCATCCCAAATAAGGAGATATTTTTAGAAAAAAATGTTTCAAATATTTATGTCTTAAAACATGCCTACCCTGTAAGATTGTGCCTAGTTATAAAAAAAAAAAATAGATAAAATGTCCTTTAGAAGTTTAAGAACTCTTTTGAGTAAGAGGAGTATCCAAGGTAATTATACAATGACATCTTCCTGCAATTAAATTGATTATATTTATTAATTGAATTGATCGGGTTTTTGATTAAATTGATTATATAAGTAAAAGTGAATAGTTTGCAAGTATTTTGGTCTGTCTGCTAACGAAAAGAGAACAGTGTAATGGCATGCATGTTTCCTTTGAACAGCAACAAAAAAAAAAAAGAAAAGAGAACAGATGGAATAAGGGCAGTAAGAGAGAAAATATGTCCTTTCTTCAACAGTTTAAAATAGTTTAGTTATTTATTTTCAGGTAGCATGATAGAAAAAGGGATTTGAGTGTTTCATTTCAAATTATCTTGTCTGCAAGCAGTGGAAATGAGCCCTGGCCCACACTGCGCTATGGAGAGAGGAGGAAATGCGGGGGTGGGGGGCATCCCCCGAACAGACTGGAACGGGAGCCTACAGCATTGGAATGCAAGAAACGGTTCTTGTAAGCAACGAAATATTCTGAACCATTTCTCTCCACTTGCTGACCAATTTTCTGTTTCCCAAGGCACTCTGCAAAAAACTTGATTGTCAAAACTTCCTAAATTTTTATTAGCCTACAGTTTCAGCCACCTAGTGAGAACATTTTCCACTTCCCAAGGATTGGGATTGGTCCATTTGGAGACAGTTGGCCTTAGTAGGACCAATCCATTGCTGATTTTTTAGACAAACTTCAGAGGTAAGAGTGGGAAAGAGTTCCCAGAGGAAGAGATTTGGGCAAATAGATTTTCACTACAGTCACCTTTGATCTTTGTGGTATTATTCATCTAAATAATATTGTTACTGTTTGAAATTACCAGCACTAGCCAGGTAAAAAAAAGAAATGTACTGGCTACCTTGTTTAGAAATTAACTCCAGTCTACACTTCTCATATCCAATATTTTCTTTCAAACTTGAAGAAAGCAGTGGAACTTCATCATACATGGCAGAAAAATATGTAATATGTCCTCTATTCAAACTAGCCTTTGGATGAACTGTGATGAAAGCTAACTAGGAAATAGCAATCGGGAGATGATAACAAAGGCTCTGTTACTGACAGGCTCAGATATCCACGAGAGTTTTCCATCCCATCATTTAAATAATGAAGAGTCATTGGGAGTTGAAGCCAAATGCCTCCATTACCCAGCCATAATCTTAAAACAGAACAAAGCCATCTCTTGCAGAAAGTATTATTTCCGGGGTTCTAATAACAGTACTTAAAAATAAGTTTCTGTGTTTGTCATATTTTATGTGAAGAAGAGTTAAAATGTTTTCCATGAAAAACAAATGGCCAATAAAAAGTGTAAAAGTGTCTGCCCGGCATGGTGGCTCCAGCCTATAATCCCAGCATTTTGGGAGTCCGAGGCAGGCAGATCATTTGAAGTCAGGAGTTCAAGACCAGCCATGGCAACATGGCAAAACCCCGTCTCTACTAAAAATACTAAAGAAATTAGCTGCCCGTTGTGGCGCATGCTTGTAATCCCAGCTACTTGGGAGGCTGAGGTACGAGAATCTCTTGGACGTGGTAGGCAGAGTTTGCAGTCAGCCGAGATGGCACCACTGCACCTCAGCCTGGGTGACAGAGTAAGACTGTCTCTAAATAAATAAATAAATAAATGAAACTTCGTAGTAATAATATTGGCTATTTATTAAGTACTAACTGAATGTCAGGCACTTGCTTTGACAGGCATTATTTCATATAATTTTTAGAATAACACTATGAGATAGCTTTTTATAGAAGGGAAAACCGGAGCTTCAAAAAGTTGAGTAACTTCCCCAACATCACACAACTAGAGGGTGACAGGACCATATTTCAAACGCAGATCTGTTTCAACTTCAAAACCAACAGCTACTATACATGGCCTGATCTGCCTCTAGCATTGACCACGTTTTGCACTTTGATTGTGCAGACCCTCGTATACGATCCCTTCTCCCTGCAGCCCCACCCTCACGTTGGTAAATAATTGGATCTGAGTGGCCAGTGTTGTACTTTGTTTTTGTTTGTTTGTTTTTTATTCACTCCCCATAAAGACTGTCAAAAATTGCCAATGCTGACTGTATTGCAAGCCATCATGGCGGGGTATTGGGAAAAGTTTTCAATTAGCAATAATCACGCCTCGGATAAACCTCACTGGCTACGATACTGCCACTGTGCAAAGCTGCCAATTTTGTACTTGATGAGTAATCATCGGTTCCCTTTTAAGGCCAGGTTTATCTCTGCTCCTGCTGGCCATTTCTCAGCTTGCCATCCACCTTGCTTCCACCATACCTGGGCAGCTAGTTGACCACTTGTCATTCCTTCCGGGTTTTTTCTGTCAGCCTTATGGGGATGGCCTTGCTCGTGTCCTCTTCCCTACCCTTTCTTATTTTCCTTTTACTGTTTCTTTTCTTTTCTTTTCTTTTTTTCTTTTGTGAGATGAAGTTTCACTCTTGTCGCCCAGACTGGAGTGCAATGGTGTGGTCTGGGCTCACTGCAACCTCTGCCTCCCGGGTTCAAGCGATTCTCCTGCCTCAGCCTTCTAAGTAGCTGGGATTACAGGCATGTGCCACCATGTCCAGCTAATTTTCATTTTTATTTTTAGTAGAGACGGGGTTTCGCCATGTTGGCCAGGCTGATCTCGAACTCCTGACCTCAAGTGATCCACCCACCTTGGCCTCCCAAAGTGCTGGGATTACAGGCATGAGCCACTGCACCAGGCCTGTTTCTTTTCTTATTTTCTTTAGACACAGGGTCTTGCTGTGCTGCCCAGACTTGTCTCAAATTCTTGGGCTTAAGCAATCCTCCCACTTCAGCCTCCAAGTAGCTGGGATTTCAGCTGTGCACCACCATGCCCAGCCACTTCTTTTCTTAAAATGTTTATTTTTTTCTCATTTTTTTTGCACTTAACATGATGCTATGCACATAGTAGGTAGTTATTAGGTATTTCTTCAATTAAATGAAGTCTTCTTTCTGTAACAATTGTCATTCTATAATTTTATTTCCTTGCAGTGTTACTATTTCTCTGTGGCCTTCCATTGGGAAGCCTTATCAACAACTTTTCCTTTTTTATTAACTTTTATTTTAAGTTTATGGGTACATGTGCAGGTTTGTTACATAGGTTAATTTGTGTCATTGGGGTTTGTTATACAGATTACTCCACCACTCAGACATTAAGCCTAATACCCGTTAGTCATTTTTTCAGATCCTCTCCCTCCTCCCACCTTACACCTTCTGACAGGCCCCAGTGTCTGTTGTTCCCCTCTATGTGTCCATGTGTTCTCATCATTTAGCTCCCACTTATAGGTGAGAACATGCAGTATTTGGCTTTCTGTTCCTTTGTTAGTTTGCTAAGGATAATGGCCTCCAGCTCCATCCATGTCCTTGCAAAGGACATAATCCCATTTCTTTTTATGGCTGCATAGAATTCCATCGTGTTTGTACACCACATTTTCTTATCCAGTCTATCACTGATGAGCATTTAGGTTGATTCCTTGTCTTTGCTATTGTGAATACTGCTGCAGTGAACATACACATGCATGTGTCTTTACAATATAATGATTTATATTCCTGTGGGTATATACCCAGTAATGGGATTGCTGGGTTAAATTTCTGGCTTTAGGTTTTTGAGGAATTGCCACACCGTCTTCCACAAAGTTGAACTAATTTACACTCCCACCAACAGTGTAAAAGCATTCCTTTTTCTCCACAACCTCACCAGCATCTGTTATTTTTTGACTTTTTATTAATAGCCATTCTGACTGGTATGAGGTGGTATCTCATTGTGGTTTTAATTTGCATTTCTCTAATGATCAGTGATGTTGAGCATTTTTTCATATATTTGTTTGCTTCATGTCTATCTTCTTTTGAAAAGTGTCTGTTTCTGTCTTTTGCCCACTTTTTGATGGGGTTGTTTTTGATGTTTGTTTTTTTCTTGTAAATTTGTTTAAGTTCCTTATAGATGCTGGATATTAGACCTTTGTCAGATGCACAGTTTGCAAAAGTTTTTGCCCATTCTGTAGGTTGTCTGTTATTCTGTTGAGTAACAGATTCTTTAGTTTAATTTGATCCCATTTGTCAATTTTTGATTTGTTGCAGTTGCTTTTGGTGACTTCGTCATGGAATCTTCGCTCATGCCTATGTCCTGAAATGGTACTACCTAGGTTGTCTTCCAAGGCTTTAATACTTTTATGTTTTACATTTAATTCTTTTTTTTTTTTTTGGAGACGGAGTTTCGCCCTTGTTACCCAGGCTGGAGTGCAATGGCGCGATCTCGGCTCACCGCAACCTCCGCCTCCTGGGTTCAGGCAATTCTCCTGCCTCAGCCTCCTGAGTAGCTGGGATTACAGGCAGGCGCCACCATGCCCAGCTAATTTTTTGTATTTTTAGTAGAGACGGGGTTTCACCATGTTGACCAGGATGGTCTCGATGTCTTGACCTCGTGATCCACCCGCCTCGGCCTCCCAAAGTGCTGGGATTACAGGCGTGAGCCACCGCGCCCGGCCTTACATTTCATTCTTTAATCCACCTTGAGTTAACTTTTGCATATTGTGTAAGGAAGGGGTCCAGTTTCAATCTTCTACATGTGCCTAGCCAGTTATCCCAGCATCATTTATTGAATAGGGAATCCTTTCCCCATTGCTTGTTTTTGGCTGGCTTGTTGAAGATCAGATAGTCGTAGGTGTGCAGTCTTATTTCTGGGTTCTGTATTCTGTTCCATTGGTCTATGTGTCTGTTTTTGTACCAGGACCATGCTGTTTTGATTACTGCAGCCCTAGAGTAGCAGTTTGAAGTTGGGTAGGATGATGACTTTAACTTTGTTCTTTTGGCTTAGGATTCTCTTGGCTATTCAGATGCTTTTTTGATTCCATACGAATTTTTATTTCTAGATCTTTGAAGAATCTTAATGGTAGTTTGACAGGAATAGCATTGAACCCATAAATTGCTTTGAGCAGTAGGACCATTTTAGTGATATTGATTTTTTTCTATCCATGAGCATGAAATGTTTTTCCATTTGTTTGTGTCATCTCTGATTTCTCTGAGCAGTGTCAACCGCCTTTTCTTTCCAGCAACTTGGCATTTATCTTTACATCTACACTAACATTACCCTTTCTCATCACCAGGGATTTCCGGAGTAATAAATAATCATTTTTGATGTGTTCTTATCCTTTTTGATCTTTTAGCTACCTTTAATAACATTTTTATGTTTCACTTTACCTTAGCTTGAGATCTAACTACTAACATGCTATTATTTTTTCTTTTCCTTCTACCTTCCTCTTCCTTTCTCTTTCTTCTTCACTAATATTTCTCTTGTTCTTTAACAGTGAACTATCTCTTAAATGTGGCCTTTGGCTTTGGTCCCTTTCATAATCACCTTCAGAATGAGTTATTCCAATACCCTGCCTTTCTCCAGTCACCTCTTCATAGTCATGATGAATATATATATATATATAATTTTTTTTTTGAGACAGGGTCTCACTCTGTCGCCTAGGCTGAGTACAGTGGTGCAGTCGTGGCTCACTGCAGCCTCAACATCCTGGGCTCAAGTGAGCCTCCTACCTCAGCCTCCCAAGTAGCTGGACTATAGGCATGCACTACCACACCTGGCTAATTTTTTATTTTTATTTATTTATTTATTTAATGAATGAGAGGTTCTTATGTTGCCCAGGTTGGCCTTGAATGCATAGCCTCGCCTCCTCAAGCCCCAAGACAACTGGCCTGAGCCACCGCAGCTCTAATTTTTTATTTTTATAATGATGGGGTCTTGCCATGTTGCCTAGGCTGGTCTTAAACTCCTGGCCTGAAGTGTTCCTCCCACCTCTGCTTCCCAAAGTGCTAGGAGTACAGGTGTGAGCTACTGTGCTTGGCTCATCATAAGTAGGGTTTATTTTTCTTTTTTCTAAGACAGAGTCTCACTCTGTCGCCTAGGCTGAAGTGCAGTGGCATGATCTCTGCCCACTGCAACCACCACATTTTCGGTCAGGCAATTCTCCTGCCTCAGCCTCCTGAGTAGCTGGGATTACAAGCATGTGCCACCATGTCTAGTTAATTTTTGTATTTTTAGTAGAGACAGGGTTTTGCCATGTTGGCCAGGCTGGTGTCGAACTCCTGATCTCAGATGATACGCTCGCCTCAGCCTCCCAAAGTCCTGGGATTACAGGCCTGAGCCATCACACCCAGCATAGTAAGTAGTTTAAGCATAGGATTGCTTCCACTGAGTAAGAAGGTGGCAAAAGCAAAGAGGATATTTATTTGATTTCAACTTCTGCTGTGACACCAGAGTTTACCATGGTTCATGAAACTGTTTGTAGACTTGCAGAACTTATTGGGCAGATTAACAATCCCTATTTCCCCTTCCTGGTTTGGCTGATGCTGTGTTCGCTGAAACCTTTGCTACCTGATTGATCCCTCCTGCCTAGCCAGAGGTTCCCTTCTACGTACATCTGGGCGGACCTGTCAACACCTCTTTTCTTACACAAGATCAACTCTCTGTTCTCTATTTTCTCATCCCTTTTAACCCTCTATTCTCTAATGATCACCTGATTAAATGACTTGCAGATATAAAGGTCTAACCTCATTTCTCAGTTTTCTCCAGATTTGTACCACCAATTCCTTATGAGAGTCTCACTTGATTATCGACACCCGAAGCTTTACTTATCTGTCATCGGCTGGGTCATCTCTAGTCACTCTCTCAAAATCTCCACCAGTTACTAGCATCACTGTCAGTCTGGTGTACTTGGTATAAAGTCTTCATGTATATTTTTTGACTCATTCCTATTTTGTTTTTGCTTTTTGGGTCTCGTTCTGTTGTCCAGGTTGGAGTGCAACGGCATGATCTTGGCACACTACAACCTCTGCCTCCCGGGTTCAAGTGATTCTCCTGCATCAGCCTCCCAAGTAGCTGTGATTACAGGCGCTTGCCACCACGCCTGGCTAATTTTTGTATTTTTAGTAGAGTCCGGGGTTTCACCGTGGTGGACAAACTCCTGACCTCAGGTAATCCACCCGCCTTGGCCTTCCAAAGTGCTAAGATCACAGGCATGAGGCACTGCGCCCAGCCGCTTTTGATTCACTCTTCATTCACAGGTTGAATGGTTCTTCTTTCTTGGGCCTTGACAATCTTGCTGCCCTTGATGTCTCAATCTCATCACTTTTTGATGTATGGCCCTAGAATCCTTGTTTCTAATATACCTTTTTTTTCTCATTTCCTTTTATGCTGAATTCTTCAAATAATTTCTCTGAAACACAGTTTTCATCATGCCATTTCCCTTTTCAGAGCTCCACAGTTGCATTTTGTATGCCTAATCATAACAGATAAAAAACCTCCCAACTACATTAAGACTGCTCATTCACTTCGTTTTTTACATGCCTCGCCAAGCTGATTTTCTATCCCAGGTCTTATGCTCCATGCAAAACTTCTTACTTGCCTTCTCTTGCACCAACATAGAAAGATTATCCAAGGAAATCAAATATATTAACTCTCTCTGCCTGGGCAGAGAGTTGGCACCAGAGTTGGTGAAGAACATGTGAGTCAGCAGACATAG
This sequence comes from Aotus nancymaae, assembly GCF_030222135.1. Classification (NCBI taxonomy): domain Eukaryota; kingdom Metazoa; phylum Chordata; class Mammalia; order Primates; family Aotidae; genus Aotus; species Aotus nancymaae. The sequence continues at coordinate 1,390,856 of NW_026988447.1, read as the reverse complement.
ATTTACATCCCAGTTATGCCATTCACTTGTGTGACCTTGTTGAAGCAACTTCTTTGAGCTTGGATTCTTCACTTATAAAATAAAATCAATGGTACCAGGACCAGGTTTGTCGTCGTGAGAACCGCCTGAGATAATGTGTGAAAAAGTGTTTTATAAACCACTGGGCAATTGGCAAAAGTGAGGATGGTCAGTGAAATGGACAGCTGGAGGTTCAGAAAGCTGCTGGGTGCAATATGATTTTGTTTGGAGCAGCATGTACAATTTTTTTTTAATTTGCAAGTTTTTTTTTTTTTTAGACCGAATGTCACTCTGTCACCTAGGCTCGAGTACAATGGCACAATCTTGGCTCACTACAACCTCTGCCTCCCGGTTTCAAGCAATTTTCCTGCCTCAGCCTCCCAAATAGCTGGGATTACAGGCAACCACCATCACAAACACTTAATTTTTGTATTTTTAGTAGAGATGGGGTTTCACCATGTTAGCCAGGCTGGTCTCAAACTTCTGACCTGGTGATCTGCCCACCTCATCCTCCCAAAGTGCTGGGATTACAGGCGTGAGCTGCCGTGTCCAGCCTGCAGTTTTTTTTAATAAGAAAAAAGACAAGACTCTTGAATAAAAAACATCAGACTTGCAGATGTCATTCTGCTTTGTCCCCGCCTTTTTCTTGAGAATCTGTTCTCTGCTCAACATTTTGGTTCATCATGACAAGGAATCCTGGCTCCTTAAAAGCTGGCAAGCAAAACTCTTGTCTCTGAAGATATTTAAATCTTTCTTGGCTCTTGATCGTTTCCTCTTGGGTGTTGAAATGAAACGATGCCTTCCAGCTTCTCTGAAATAGAGCTGGAAGACTCGTGATGCTCTGATTTTGATAAAATAATCTTCATAAATCACAGAGGTAATGGGCTGTGGTCACAGTTAATGGCTCCTCAGAGTCTCTCTCTTCTCCTACTTTGGTTTAGATTCCAATTATTTGGATTGGAAATAATCTTTTCCAATAATCTTTTCTACCTCTCTCTTCCCTTTCTCTCTCAGTTTTAATTAACTGAGGATATTGACCTGATACATTTTCTCTGTTATTTTCCCAATGCTTGCATTTTTTCTTGTTAGTTCTGACAGACCATCTGTCAAAATTTTGCTGGTTTCACAGCAGTTCCATGCTGTTTTTTTTTCTTTCCATCTTTTAAGAATTACACAAATGATACACAAATAAATTCTCATTGCAAATGGTTCAAACAATAAAATAATTTATAGAATAGTATTGGAGTTTCTTTTCACTCTATTCATTCCTAATTCCCTTACCAGAGGTAACCACCACTGTTAAACAGTTTGATTTATAACCTTTACTTTGTTGTCCATAAATCTGTATTATGGACATATACATCTTCTATGGATCTATGATGTGTGCTTTTTTAAAAAAATTTAATGTATCTTATGGAACTTTTTATGTGAAAATAAATGTGTCTTTCTGAATCTTTTAATGGCTGCATAGTTCTACATACCAATATGCTATCATTTCTTTATCACTTGCCTATTATTGGATGTCTTCAATGTAGAAAACCACTCCAGCAAATACCCCTGTGCCTATGTACATTTAAGCATATATCTGTAGAACAAAATCTTATAGGCAAAAATGCTAGGTTAGATGCATCCATTAGCATATACACTTGGTGATGGCAGGGATTTTAAAAATATATATGTTGGCCAGTGGCAGTGACTCATGCCTGTAATCCCAGCACTATGGGAGGTCGAGGCGAACAGATCACCTGAGGCCAGGAGTTCGATACCAGAGATTGAGACCAGCCTGGTCAACATGGCGAAACCCCGTCTCTTCTAAAACATACAAAAATTAGCTGGGCCTGGTGGCACATGCCTGTAGTCCCAGCTACTCAGGAGGCTGAGGCAGAAGAATCACTTGAACCCAGGAGGCAGAGGTTGCAGTGAGCTGAGATTGCACCATTGCGCTGCAGCCTGGGTGACAGAGCAAGACTCTGTCTCAAAAAAAATATATACACACACACACACACACACACACGTATATGTTTTGGGCCAGTCATAGTGGCTCATGCCTGCAGTCCCAGCACTTTGGGAGGCCAAGGTGGGCAGATCACTTGAAGTCAGGAGTTCGAGACCAGCTGGTCAACATGGCGAAACCCCATCTTTACTAAAAATACAAAAATTAGCCAGGCATGATGGTGGGTACCAGTAATCCCCACTACTAAGGAGGCTGAGGCAAGAGAATCACTTGAACCTGGGAGGTGGAGGTGTGCAGTGAGCCAAGATCATACAACTTCACTCCAGCCTGGGCAACAGAGCAAGACTCCATCTCAAAAAAACCACCCAAAGCAAAACCAAATATATATATATATACGTATGTATATATATGTGCATGTGTATATACGTGTGTGTGTGTGTGTGTCTGTGTATGTGTTTTGTTCACCACTGAATATCTAGTGTCTAAATTAGGAGCTGGCCCATGGAAAATACTCAAAAAATATTTGTTGAATCGTATGAAATAGTAGTGACATTTTAATATAATAATGTCTATTATATAAAGAGATTAAGGTAGAAACTCATATGCTTAATAAATAATGAAAAACATTTGATAAAATGTAACACACATTCTCGATTTCAAAGCAAGAATTAAAACAAAAAATTTAATATTTCTTCTTAGTTTGATAAAGAGAATATACCAGAAAACCGTAGCCAGTGCTGTACTTAATAGTAAAATAGTAGAAATATTTTATCTAAAGTCAAGAACCAAAATGAACCTGCATAATCAGTAGTACTATTCAACATTTTACCGGATATTCTAGCCAATTCAATAAGACAAGTGAAATAAGTGAGGTAAAATTACTGGAAAAGGAGAGACAACCCTGTCACTCTTGGCAATTAATATGATTCTCTCTCTAGACAACCCAAGGTAAATCATAATTCATGAGAAAACAGAAACCATCAAACTTCAACTTCCTCATTTTCCTGTCACAAAACTACACACCTGCCTATGTGGACCTTCAATTTTTCTTTCTTCCATTTGGTTACAATGGAGTATCTATCCTTCCATCATCAAAAAGATGATTGACATGTATGGTACACTAAACTCAAGATGGGCACCTCCCTTCCTTCCTTCCTTCCTTCCTTCCTTCCGTCCTTCCTCCCTCCCTCCCTCCCTCCCTCTTTCTCTCTGTCTCTCTTTCTCTCTTTCTTCCTTTCTTTCTTTCTGAGACAGGGTCTCACTCTGTCACCCAAGCTGGAGTGCAGTGGCGTGATTTCAGCTCACGGCCTCCTCGAGCTTCTGGGCTCAAGCAACCCTCCTATCTCAACCTCATGAGTAGTTGGGACTAGGGCATTTGACACAATGCCAAGCTAATTTTTTTGTATTTTTAGTAGAAATGGGGCTTCCCAAGTTGGTCTCGAACTCCTGGCCTCAAGTAATTCACCTACCTCGGCCTCCGAAAGTGCTGGGATTATAGGTGTGAGCCATTGTGCATATTTCTTTAGCTGAGAGATTTCCCTATCTATGCTTCCAATTGAAATGGAAATAATTTTTCTTCTTTTTTTTTTCTTTTTTTTTTTTTTGAGACAGAGTCTTGCTCTATCGCCAGGCTGGACTGCAGTGGCGCAATCTCGGCTCACTGCAACCTCTGCCTCCTGGGTTCAAGCAATTCTTCCGCCTCGGCCTCCCGAGTAGCTGGGACCACAGGCATGTGCCACCATGCCCGGCTATTTTTTGTATTTTTAGTAGAGACGGGATTTCACCATGTTGGCTAGGATGGTCTCGATCTCTTCACCTCGTGATCCACCCACCTCAGCCTCCCAAAGTGCTGGGATTACAGGCGTGAGCCACCACGCCCGGCCTTCTTTTTCTTTTAAAAAATTTTAGTATAATCGAATTCTTGGGGATGGGACTAGGGTCTTTGTAGACAAATCTGTATTTTATCTCTGTGGTAACTGGGCAATTATCATAGACTTCTGTATTGGTGTATAGCCATGGGGTGTTTTAATCCATCAAGAATCTGGATATGTTCCACTAAAACTTTCTGTAGCTATAATTTGCCAAGTTAAAAAAAATCTTGGACTATAAGTCTCCGTAGACAGGCCAAGGTGTCTGAGAATTGCATGTAATGCTATTAGAGGAATAACTAGCAGTAATTTGAATATGGAAGTATGATATAATTCAATTGAGCTTTTGTCTCTTATGAAGTGATTCTATGGAGCACAGCAGAGTCAACAAAAATAAAACAATTATTCTAAATAAACTTTCTAGGAATAGAATTATCTAACTATTCCATTTAATAAAGTTTCCTAATGATTTTGGCTATAATTTAGTTTTATTTTCAGATTAGTTTTCCTAGTTTGGATAATTGGGTTTTGCAAGAGAGAGATGATAGTTCGGTATCCAAGGACTTCTGAAATTGGAAGTCAGCCCTGAGACAGCCTTAAAATAAATGAATACACAAACAAACGAGCATATTGTTTGTTTGGCACAAGCATTAAAAAAAGGAAAAATCAACTCAAAAAGAGGAGGCTAGAGAAGCATTGTTTAAAAAAAATGAACAAACATGGAGAAGCAGATATTAATATCTTCCTTAAGTGTCCATTGATTGATCCTACTTATCAGGCTTGGTTGGATTTGTCGTGGTTCCTGAGGGAGGATGGGTTTGTTTATCTTTTCAAGATAGATGGAGTTTCTGGTGATGCTGATAAGGGGGCAGGGAGAGCCTTCTGGACTGGCCTGGTGACCACTGAACAGGCCCCAGAGACAAAAACTCCTTATTGAGAGGCAATTCCAGAATACCTGGGTTGAGGATTTTTAAAAAATTAGAATTATAATAATTGTTAGAAGAATACTAAGAAGTTTTAAGGTATAACACAATAATTAGGACATGTGGTTCAGTACGACAGTCTATAATATGGCATGTTAAATTTAGTGTAAAATAGAAAGTGGAAAAATGACTTCTCTTAACAGAGCAAGACAAAGGTGAGTTAGGAGGAGATAAATTGAAAACATTAACGTGAAATCATTGTTTGTTGTTTTTAGGACTTTACTGCTGTGAATGCAGTAATGAGTAGTATCTTGTCCGATGTCGTTCTGCCTCCTTCCAACAGTTGTGTAAAACAATCTCATATACTCCAATGCCCAATTTGTTTTTTTTTTCTTTTTTCCCTAGTATTGTTCTCTGTTAAAACAAACAAGGGATTTTCAAAAGATCTGATCCTATGTCTTGGAGCAGGAAAAATTAAGATGAGGCTAGAACCTTTGTTTTGTTTTCCAGAAAGCAAAAATACTTTCAGAGGCATCTGAGAATTTATTGATTGATTCGTTATTGTTCTTTCTCCTGCCCCATTTGAGAAGCACTTGGATATTTAAGAAGTAAAGAGGCCACCCTGAAGAGAGGACTCTTAATGACAACTTGGAGAGTAAGGAGAGCAAAAAATCACCTGGTGACCTCGGAACAGGCCCCAGAGACAAAAACTCCTTATTGAGAAATTTAAAAGGGAGCAAAGACCACCTGGTGACCATCAAACATGCCAGCTGGGCCAGGAGAGGTGGCTCACCCCTGTAATCTCAGCGCTTTGGGAAGCTGAGGCAGGTGGATAACCTGAGACCCAGGAGTTCAAGACCAGCTTGGCCAACATGGTGAAACCCCACCTCTACTAAAAATATAAAAATTAGCTGGGCGTGATGGCACGTGCCTTAGTCCTAGCTCCTCTGGAGTCTGAGGCATGAGTATTGCTTGAACCCGGGAAGCAGAGGCTGCAGTGAGCCAAGATCGTGCCACTGCACTCCAGCCTGGGCGACAGAGGGAGACTCCATCTCAAAAACAAACAAAAAACCCAGACCATCCAAAGGCAAAACTCCTTATGTGGGGAAATTGGAAGTAATCAGACTTCCTTATTGTTGTTGTTATTATTATTATTATTATTATTATTATTATTATTATTATTATTGAGACTGAATTTCTCTCTTGTAACCCAGGCTGGAGTGCAATGGCACAATCTTGATTCACTGCAACCTCTGCTTCCTGGGTTCAAGTGATTCTCCTGCCTCAACCTCTTGAGTAGCTGGGATTACAGGCACCCACTAGCACACACAGCTAATTTTTGTATTTTTGGTAGAGACAGGGTTTTACCATGTTGGCCAGACTGGTCAACTACTGACTTCAGGTGATCCACCCGCCTCTGCTTCCTAAAGTGCTGAGATAACAGGCGTGAGCCACTGCGTTCAGCCTCAGACTTCCTGGTTATCTAAAGCAGGCATCTGGTTCCAGATTTCTTTCCTCCGCAAAATGTATAAGTAACTAGAATTTCTGTACATCTCTGAATTCCATGCTGAAACTCTTTGTGCAACCCTTGCTGACATTAAGGCACTAAAATGTCTACAAATGTAATCATTTATCATGACCCGTGTGGCCAACATGGTTCAAATTACCCTTAAGCTCTGGCCTTAAGATCCATAAATGCTCCTAAGGAAAAATCCACTGCAGGGTGCTCACTCCTTGCTCACGTACCCTGGCTGCAGAAGAGAGCACTCTTCTGTTCTTCTTTCTTTCTTTCTTTTTTTTTTTAAGACGGGGTTTCACCATGTTGGTCAAGCTGGTCTTGAGCTCCCGATCTCAGGTGATCTGCCCGCCTTGGCCTCCAAAATGCTTGGATTACAGGCATGAGCCACCATGCCCATCCTCTTCCTGCTTTCTAATAAACTTTCCTTTTTAAACCTATACTGTTGTTGGTAAATTTTTTTTACCAACCTGCAAGTCGACCACTTCCCAGTCCAGAAAAGTCTTCCTCAGGAACTAAACCACAAATACAACATAGGCAGCCAACAGAATATGTGGAATCAATAGACACTTAATTAAAGATAATAAAATGAAATACTTAAGAATATAACTAAACTGCTGGGCACAGATGCAAACGCCTGTAATCCCAGCACTTTGCAAGGCCGAGGCAGGCATATCACCTGAGGTCAGGAGTTCAAGACCAGCCTGGCCAGAATGGTGAAACCCGGTCGCTACTAAAAATACAAAAATTAGCCAGATGTTGTCATACAACTACTACTCAGCTACTCACTCAGGAGGCTGAGGCAGGAGAATCGCTTGAACTCGGGAGGTGGAGGTTGCCATGAGCTGAGATCACACCACTGCATTCCAACCTCGGTGACAAAGCGAGACTCTGTCTCAAAAAAAAAAAGAATATAACTAACCATCAAGGAGGTGAAGTGAAAGATCTCTACAAGGAAAACTACAAAACACTGTTGAAAGAAATCATAGACAGCACAAACAAATAGAAACACATCTCATGCTCACGGATGGATCGAATCAATGTTGTGAAAATGACCATACTGCCAAAAGCAATCTACAAATCAAATGCAATTCCTATCAAAATACCATCAACATTCTTCACAGAACTAGAAAAAACAATCCTAAAATTCAGATGGAACAAAAAACACCCCTCATAGCCAAGGCAAGACGAAGCAAAAAGAACAAACCTGGAGGCATCACACGACCTGACTTCAAACTATACCGCAAGGCTAAAGTTACCAAAAGAGTATGTGGGTACTGGTATCAAAATAGGCATGTAGACCAATGGAACAGAATAGAGAACGCAGAAATAGAGCCAAATATTTATAGTCAACTGATCTCCGACAAGGCGAACAAAAACCTAAAGTGGGAAAGGACACCCTATTCAACAAATGGTGCTGGGATAATCGGCAAGCCACATGGAGAAGCATGAAGCTGGATTCTCATCTCTCACCTCATACAAAAATCATCTCGAGATGGATCAAAGACTTCAATCTAAGACCTGAAACCATAAAAAATTATAAAAGACAGCATCAGGAAAACTATTCTCGACATTAGCTTAGCCAAAAAGTTCATGATTAAGTATCCAAAAGTAAATGCAATGAAAGCAAAGTAGACAAGACCTAAGTGAATGAAAAAGCTTCTGCACAGCGAAAGAAATAATCAGCAAAGTAAGCAGAGAACACACAGAGTGGGAGAGAAAACTCACAAACTATGCACGGACAAAGGATTAATATCCAGAATTTATAAGGAACTCAACCAAATCAAGAAGAAAAAACCCAAATAATCCCATCAAAAAATTGGCAAAGTACATGAATAGACAATTCTCAAAAGAAGATATACAAATGGCTAACAAACATGAAAAAATACTCACCATCACTAATTATCAGGGAAATGCAAATCCAAACCACAGTGAGATACCACCTTACTCCTGCAAGAATGGCCATAATTAAAAAATTAAAAAATAGCAGATGTTGGCATGGATGTAGTGAAACAGAAACACTTTTACACTACTGGTGGGAATGTAAACTCGTACAACCACTATGGAAAACAGTATGGAGATTCCTTAAAGAACTAAAAGTAGAACTACCATTTGATCCAGCAATCCCACTACTGGGTATCTACCCAGAGGAAAAGAAGTGATTTTATGAAAAAGACATCAGCACATGCATGTTTATAGCAGCACAATTTGCAATTGCAAAAATATGGAGCCAACTTAAATGCCCATCAACCAACAAGTGGGCAAAGAAAATGTGGCATACATATATATAACATGGAATACTACTCAGCCATAAAAAGAACAAAATGATGGCATTTGCAGCAACCTGGATGGAGTTAGAGACCATTATTCTAAGTGAAGTAACAGGAATGGAAAGCCAAGCATCGTGTGTTCTCACTTATAAGTGGGAGCTAAGCTATGAGAATGCAAAGGCATAGAGTGATACAATAGACTTTGAAGACTTGGAGGGAAGGATGAGAGGGGGTGAGGGATAAAAGACTACACACTGGGTACAGTGAACACTGCTCTGGTGATGGGTTCACCAAAACCTCAGAAATCACTAAAGAACTTTTCCATGCAACCAAACACCACCTGTTCCCCCAAAACTACTGAAATTAAAATGAAAAGTTTAATAAAATAAAGATAATAATATCAGATAAGTAGATTATTGGTTCTGAAAGTTTTATTTAAAAAAACCAACACTGCTCTTGTCTTCTCCTCTTAAGTTGATATTCCCTTCTACTTTTTCCTATATTGTCTTTTCACATTCATCTACTTTAAGGTGGTTTTGATGCTGAATTCCAACTCCCAAGTCCAAGTTTGTACATGAACCTTGACTATCTGTTGATAGCTAAAGAGATCAAGATAATTCAAACCATGCTAAAAGGTCATTGTAATTCACTCCTATTTTCAAAATTTCCCACAAAGTGTTAGGATTGAGTTACCCAAGTTACGTGAATTTTTAATCTCAAGGTTAAAACGGAAAGATGTATCTTCTTTTTCCAAGGGATAAAGATAAACGTGAAAAGTGAGAATATCCTGTAGAAAGTGGGATGATACTAAATGGATGAACTCAACAGAAAACTGTAGCTCAGATGCTATTAAACAGAAAAATGTACTAGAATGTAGTGAAAAGCAAATTAACTAAAAGATAAGGGAAAAAAGTTTAATGTAATATAAATCCCAAGTAGATTCTTTTTTACAAGAAGATAAAATTTAACAATTATGTGAAATAAATGAATTTAACTGTTATGCGAAATAAATGAATTTAGGAACTGATGATAGAGTTAAATAATAAGGGGAAAACTGACATTAAAATATATGAATACAAGTAATATTTTAGAAATAAATGTACTTAAAGGAAAAACAGTGAGAAAAACAAGAATAAAACCAGCATCACTGCAGAGAAGGAACTCTGGCCCAGGAGGAGCTCTGTGCATTTGCCAAACCAGCCTGGAATCCCTCTCCTGGAGCTCTGGGTAAGCTGGTCTTGACAGCCTGTTCAGCCAGTCACAAGGGGACCTAACGCGGAGAGGTGTAAGAGAAGCCAACGATGCTTTAGGAAAATCAGAGCTTAAAAACTGCAGAAAAAGAAGATAATGTCTTGTCAAAGATTTGGGGGAAATGACCTCCATTCTAGTTTTCCCACCATGGCTGCCTCTTTGTGAACATGATAATATCAGAAAGGCAAAAATGTTCATTTTATGTTTGCTGAATTATATTGTTCTCTCCATTCTTTTTTTTTGGTAGAGATGGGGTCTTGCTGTGTTTTTCAGGCTGTTCTCGAACTCCTGGCCTCAAGCAGTCCACCTGCCTCGGCCTCCCAAAGTGCTGGGATGACAGACATGAGCCACCACACCCAGCCCTATCTCCATACTAGTCAGTGGTCATATGAAAATAGTAGTCTTGCTGCTCAAATATTACAAGGATTCTCCAAATGTTAAGACTCAGTTCATTGTGTTTCAATGTTTTCCATGTAGTCCTGACCACTATTTTGATTTCTATAACTCGTATCACACACACATCATTACATGAATATTAACTACCTATCTAAGAGAAGTGTTGAGCAATTGTTTATCTGGTGAATAAATGCATATTTGAAACCAATTGGTGTAAACTAGTAACCATGTTGTACTTTAGAAAATATATTTTTTCTTCCAAGTTATTTTTGGGGGCTTGATTTACTTGAACAATGCCCTAATCCCTCCATTCTTCCTGACTAGATGATCTGAGATAGATTATTGAAAGCACAGGTGTGGATGAGGTTCTCAGGTTAAGGGTGAACTTTGCTGAATTGGTAGGATCTGTTCTCATTTGAAGGAACACAAGCCAAATATAATTGTTTTGATTCACTGGTCTCTGGCTAGATTTCTTGCATAAAAAATAATAACAGAAGGCAATTAAACATATGAACAGACTGAGTAAAACTGTAGTGCATTCACCCTAAAAGTCAGCACACCTAAAATGCCATTCCCATGATTGTGAGATCTCATCACGTGTTCACAAGGTCTTGCAGATGTGTGTCTCTCAGAGAAGATGGTTTAATTTCATAAACAAACTGAAATCATACATGTATATGTAAATTCAACACATTCATGACATTGAAGCACAATTTTCACATATTTTCTATTTCCAGACAACATGTAAAGAAATTAAGAGGTAATGACAGTAAAAGGGTAATAATACATTCTACATTTGGCAACATAATTTTTTTTTTAACTAGAATTTCTTCTTCTCTTAACTAGAATTTTTTTCCCTTTGGTATTATTCTTGGTTGTTGTGCACTGAGTAAACTCCATAGAGATTTTTCTGGTTTTAACTATTACGTAAACAATTCACCTGGCTTTAAAGCCAGGAAAATAATGGTTATAATCAGAGTAATATGATCCTCTAGATTTTAACAGCAAAGTACTTGAACTGTAGTTTGTTGTATAAAATTAAGAAGCCCAAGATCTCAAGGATCAGAGAGGCAGACCAAGTCTAAGTATGGTTTTTCCAAATGTACCTATCCATCCTACCTCTGTGTACCTCTGCCTTGTTAGTTCTAGGCATATTCATTTCTTTTTTCTTTCTCTCTTTTTTTTTTTGAGATGGAGTCTCACTCGTCACCCAGGCTGGGAGGCATTGGCACAATCTTGGCTCACTGCAGCCTCCACCTCCCGGGTTCAAGAGATTCTCTCGCCTCAGCCTCCCAAGCAGTTGGGATGACAGGTGCGCACCGCCACGCCCAGTTAATTTTTGTATTTTTAGTGGAGACGAAGCCTCATCATACCGGTCAGACTCCAACTCCTTGGCTTAAGCGATCCACCCACCTCGGCCTCCCAAAGTGCTGGGAGGATAGGCGTGAGCCACCGCGCCTGGCCGTGCGTGTTCATTTCTAGATCCGCCTAGATTTTCTTTAGACTTATTTCTCTTAAAGTGTAAGCTTGGTGACTATTTTTCTTTTTCTTTTTTGGGGGGTAGGGGGTCGAGCTGTTTACTTCAGGGAGAGGGCAGGGGAGCGGCTCCGTCTTTCTTGGCAGCGGCTTTGCTCCTGGCGGCCAGGACCTCGCTCAGCTCCTCCCGCTTCCTCTTGGCGCGGACGTGTGTCCCCACCCTTTTCCTGATGAACCTGAGGGCCCGTTCGTCCTTGGAGACCTGCGATAACTCCATGGCGCGCAGCTCGTACGGGGCAAAGCCACACGCCTCCTGGATCGTGTCCCGCACGAACGTGGTGTGTTTGGTCAGACGCCCACGGCGGCGGCTGTGCCTGGGCTTGCTCACGTTCTTCGTTAGCCTGTGGCCCTTGTTAAGGCCCGCGGCCACAGGATAGCGAGGAGCCGTGGCTGCCGCCCTCCAATGGCGACCGTGGCGGAAGGGCTGGCGCCGCGCGGAACTCTGGGATATCTCTATTATTTTGCTTTTTAATTTTCCTGTGTGTCTCTAAAATGGAACTAAAGGCAAATGCAATGAAAGGAACATATTTTCCATCTTCCGACTCTTATAATGAGGGTTGGCAAATAACTATGTGGTACACATTTTAATTTAAAATGTTGTAAACAGTCAAGTTTATTATTTTAGTTTTTGATGCAAACTAAAATACACTTACATTTGCCTACTACTGGGCTTCTTTATATAAAACTGTTTATTGCTCTATATTGTCAACACATCAGTAAAGATCTTAAAACATATATTTTACTTGGATCATTTGCAGAGTAACCATGTGCTTCAATATGACTATCAAGATTGAAATAAAATTGGCTTCAAAAAAGGAGAGTATAATCTATACGTTTCTATCTCTCTTTCCACATATTTTCTATTTCCAGACAACATCTAAAGAAATTAAGAGGTAATGACAGTAAAAGGGTAATAATGTATTCTACATTTGGCAATGTGATTTTTTTTTCCTTTTAAAACAGAGTTTGAAAGAGTGTATTGTTTTATAAAGCAACTCAGATCACCTGGAATTTGAAGAGCTGCTATGAATACATTATCTAGAAATAATTCATTTGCCAAGTTGATGTCATTTCTCTTTTTCCCCTGAGCTGGTTTCATCTCAATTCTTGACTTTCCCTTTTTTGGTAACAGTAGATCTTCTTCTTTAGTAACTAAAACATTCATTTTGTTATTTTGAACTATCAGAGACTTGGCTTATAGGCATAATAATTCAAAAATTTTAATTAAAAATTTTTTGATGGGGTAATGGGGAACATTGCCCAAATATGTGATAAAGACAAAAATATTTCCTCTTCTCTTTTTTGAGACCGGGTCTCACACTGTTGCCCAGGCTGTAGTGCAGTGGTGCAAGGGTCTCACCCTGTAGCTTAGCGGGGAGTGCAGTGGTGTGCTATGGCTCACTGCAGCCTTGACCTCCTGGGCTCCAGTGATCCTTCCACCTCATCAGACTTCTGAGTAGCTCGGACTACAGGTGAGCACTACCATATTCAGCTGAATTTTTTATTTTTATTTTTTGTAGACAGTTTTCACCATGTTGTCCAGGATAGTCTTAAACCTGGCCTCCCAAAGTGCTGGGATTATAGGCATGAACCACCATGCCGGGCTGGGACAGAAATATTTTTAAAGGGCAAATCATGTTTTTTTGTTTCTTTTTAATTATGTAAATACTTGACATTTCTAATTCCAGGATTCTAAGCAAGTAAAAGTATATTGAAAGACTGGGCTCAATGGCTCTTGCTTATAATCCCAGCACTTTAGGAGAGTGAGATAGAGATATCACTTGAGGCCAGGAGTTCGAGATTAGCCTGACCAACATAGTGAAACCCCATCTCTACTAAAAATACAAACATTAGCTGGATTGCTGGTGTGTGCCTGTAATCCCAGTGACTCAGGAGGCTGAGGCAAGAGAATCGCTTGAACCTGAGAGATGGAGTTGCAGTGAGCAGAGATCGAGCCACTGCACTCCAGCCTGGGGCAACAGAGTAGGTAAGACTCTGTCTTAAGAAAAAAAAGTATATTGAGAATGCTTAAATTTAAGCATTTCTAGTTAGTGACAATTAACATATTTATAGTAATCATCACTCCATTTACAAAGATCTAAGTTTTACCAACCATTTGCTTTACCTTGCAAACCCATCTGTCTCAGTCAGCATCCAAGGCAGACTCCAAACCAAAGGAAAAGCTAATTTGACCATCCTAAGATTCTTAAAAAGTAGTAGATTCTATATTTCTACAATATCTAAACTATGTTTTGTTGTGTTGTTTTGAGACAGAGTCTCACTCTGAGGTGCAGGCTTGAGTACAGTGGTACCATCTTGGCTCACTGCAAACCCCACCTCCCAGATTCAAGCAATTCTCCTGCCTCAGTCTCCCAAGTAGCTGGGATTACAGGCATGTGCCACCACACTCAGCTAATCTTTTAGTAGAGAGACAGGGTTTCACCATGTTGGCCAGGCTGGTCTCAAACTCCTCACCTCAAGGGAATCGCCCACCTTGGCCTCCCAAAGTGCTGATGTTACAAGGGTAAGCCACCTTGCCTGGCCTATGGGTTTTCTTAATGCCCTTTTGTCCGCTAAATCCACATCTTTTTTACTGCAACACTTTTAGAGCTGTTAGAGGTGTTTATAGCTTATCTGAGGACTTAAAATTAGAGGTGTTTATAGCTTCTCTGAGGACTTAAAATTAGATAAACTACCCCTGATTTCTTTTAATATCATTACTTCCTTCTTTTACTTCCCAAGATTACAACCAATGTCACCTTTCATATTTACTAAACATTTATGATATACCAAAAACTACAAAAAAAAAAAACAAAAACAAAATTTCTTCTCTTGAGGTATTAGGTTGGTGCACAAGTAATTGTGTTTTTTGCCATTTAAAGTATTTGTGCACCAACCTAACAGTAACTTAAAGTATTACCTTACTTTGATCTTAGTGTGAGTATCTGGGAGATGTTTTTCTCTATCACATGTACACATATATATGTATTAGCAGTAACTACAGGAGTTGCAATCCACAATTTATATATATATATAAGCTAAATGTGGTGGCACGTGTCTGCAATCCCAGCTACTCAGAAGGCTGAGGCAAGGGGATCTCTTGAACTATGCTTGCGCCACTGCGGTTTTGCCTGGGTGACAGAGCAAGACTCTGTCTCTTAATTTAAAAAAAAGAAGAAGAAAGAAAAAGAAAAGAAAAGAAAAACGAAAAAAGCAGCTCTTCATAGCTGGGAGCTGAGCTGGTACTAGCAACTTCGCTTTAGGGCCGAGGCACTTGCGGCTAAGCTATGGATTCCTCCTGTTGAACATAAACAATCTCTTAGAGCAGTTAGGTGAGATCACTCTGTGTCCATGATGAAGTGAAACCAAAACAAGACCACTTTGTAACTGTGTTTGAGTGCAATGAAGAAAATCAAGGCCACTGTAAAACCAGAAAAATGATCAAATGCCCACTCATCCAGTAGAGTAACTGCCAGTTTTCTACCAATTGAATTTAGTCCTTTTTAATTTCTCCTGCCTTCTAGATAAAAATTATGATGATACCCAATAATGAAATTATTCCTGTTTCCTGACAGCACCCAATTCGTAGGTAATGCCTACTTTCTTGAACCCTTCCCCATAATACCTAACAAGCTGAATTCCTTGAGAAAGTTTCTTCTAACTCTGAAAGCAATGCCGCCAAAGTTCCCCATGGTGTGTGGTCTCTCTGGTTGCAATGAGCCAAGCCAGTGAACTCAGATTAGTTTGACTGTAGGTGTGTTACCGGTGGTCTTTGGCTGCAGCACATCAATGAGAGGCAGGCCCAGATTTCTATATATTTCTGTATATGTCAGATTTCCTATGTATTGTCTTTTCTGAATGCATCAGAATCACCAGAATCTGCGTTTAGAAATGATTTCTGGGGTCAACCCTAGATCATCTGAACCTCTGCTGAGGCACAGGACCTGCATTTGAACAAGGTCTCCTGGTAATTCTTATGTGCATGAATGAATGTGAACAACTGCTTGATATATTTTCAAAGCAGGCTGAAGAAGTGTACATCCAAGCAAAGCCAGAATGATACTATGCCCCTTACCCAAACGTGTACCCATCTTATTGGAGGATCACTTCCAAACTCCGCCAAACCTAAAAATACAATTTAGTAAATACAGTCGATCCTCCTCATTGTGCAGATTCTATATTTGTGAATTCCCCTACTTGGTAAATTTATTTGTAATCCCTCTAAATCAACACTTATGGTACTTTCACAGTCAATTGCTGACATATGCAGAGCATGGAAAAATTTGTCGCCTAATACACGCATATCCAGCTGAGGTCAAACAAGGTGACTCTGTCTCGTTTCGGAGCTCATGCTGAGGGCCAGAGCACGAGGCAGTGCAGGGTAGTGTGAAAGCTGCAGCTGTGGGCCAACTGGAACCGGTTAGAAAGCCAGCTCTCATTCACCTGTTAGCTTATTTGTGACGCTGCATCAGGCAAGTCACTTAACGCTTTCGAACTACGTTCATTCTCATTCGCTCTCTCTTTTCCCCCATCCCCCGCCCCGTGATTTTCTCTTACTTTGTTAAAATATACATAACATACAATTGACCATTGTAACTATCTTTAAGTGCACAGTTCAGTGGCATAAGTACATTCACAAAATTCTGCGACTATGACCACTATCCAATTCGAGAACGTTTTTCTCATTCCAAGCCGAAGCTCTGTATCATTAAATAATAATTCTCCATCCCCTCCTCCCTGTAGCCCCTGGGAAACTGTATTCTACTTTCTGTGAATTTGCCTAGTCTGGAAAACTTATAAAAATGAAGTTAGAAAGTATTTGTCTATTGTCTGGCTTATTTCGCTTAGCACAATATTTCAAGTTTCATCTATGTTGTAGCAAGTATCAGAATTTTATTCCTTTTTACAGATGAATAAGATTCCACTGTATGTATTACCACATTTTCTGGACCCATGCATCTGTTGATGGACATTTGAACTGTTTCCACCTATTGTGAATAGTACTAACATGAGTATTGGTGTACACGTTCTGTGAATTCCCTTGTTTCGATTTTTCAATTCTTTTGGGTATATATGTAGCAGTGAAATTGCTGGGTCATATGGTAATTTTGTGTTTTAAGTTTTCTGAGGAGCTGCATAACTTTTTTCCATAGCAGCCACATCATTAAAGCATTTCCATCAGAAATGCACGTGTTCCAATTTCTCCATGTACTTGCAAACACTGTTTTCCATTTAAAAAATAATAATAACTATCCTACTGAGTGCAAAGTGGTTGTTTTCTCTTTTGTAAAATAAAGAAAGTAGAATCTATCAGAATGCCTTGCTTTCAGGTTTTAAGATTATACATGATGTGAGATACGCATACACACATGTACCCCTCCAATCCCTAGAAACTCAGTATATATGTCTTAGGAGCAATGGCTCAATATTTGCTAATTCAATGTTCAGTAACTACTTTATAGAACACAACTGCTATGAATAATGAAAATCAACTCTAAAATAAATGAATATGCATAAGAAGCTATGCAAGACAGAACATGCCATCTGATGAACTCAGAGTTAATTGAGATTTCTCCTCTTTGAGGGATTTTTGCTGTCTGAGTAACAGTCTCCTATTAGTAAAATGAGAATATTTACACCAACATATGTTAATAATGTAGCACAAGGTCTGGAGTGTAGTGCACAGTGGAAATATGAGTTCCTATTAACACCCCAGGAATAGATCCACAGATACAGGCCCAATTACTACTGCTTTTCAGAGTGAATAAGCAAAATGAGTTGGAAAAAAATGTTAAACTACCTTTTTAATTATTTCCATACTAACCAATACAAACTTGTACAAAATATAAAATAGCAAATATCCAGACTGTTGCTACCCAAGATGATTTTATTTGTTATCAGATGAAAACAAACAAAAAAAAAATTTTTTTTTTTTTTTTTGAGAGGGTCTCACTGTCTCCCAAACTAGAGTACAGTTTAATGATCTTGGCTCACTGCAACTTCTGCCTCCTGGGCTTAAGTGATTCTTCCACCTCAGCCTCTTGAGCAGCTGGGACTACAGTCATGTATCACCTGCCTGGCTAAATTTTTTTTAGTTTTAGTAGATATGGGGTTTCAGCATGTTCCCCAGGCTGGTCTTGAACTTCTGGACTCAAGAGATCCACCCACCTTAACCTCCCAAAGTGCTGGAACTATAGATGTGAGACACTGTGACTGGCCTAGAATTTTTTAAGAAATGAAACGTTATAGGTAATGTTGAAATGCTCCTGTCTCCCTCTCTCCAGTCCTATTTATTTCCCTCTGTTTCCAGACGCAACTACTATAATGAATATGGTGTGTTTCCAGTTAATTACTACGTATTTGTAATGCACATACAGAATTATAACATGACCATTAAGGACACTGACCCTGAAGCCAAGATATGAGTCTTTGCTCTACCACTTTCCAGCTATGTTAGCTTAGGAAAGTTCTTGAACCTCTTTGTGTCAGTTTTTGTATCTATAAATGGAGATGCATTCGATTGAGTCTTCCAAAAAGTATATTCTAAGATGACATTAGACACCCAAACGATTTATTGGGGGAACACTTGTGAGAGAAAAAGAAGATGAAATTTATTGTCTATTGCTGCATAACAAATTACCCTCCGGAAGTTAGTGGCTTAACGCAATATGCATTTATTATTGCAGAGGTTTTGTATGCCAGGAAACTGGGAGTGACCTAGTTGAGTGCCTCTGTTTCAAGGTCTCTCAGAAGGCTGCAATCAAGATGTCACCCAGAAGTCTTGTCTCTTCTGAAGCCTAGAGTGTGGAGGAGCCACCTCTGATTTCCCTTACGTGGTTGTTGTATGGCTTGAGGACTTCATGGGCTATTGGACAGAGAGCCTTAGTTCCTACTAGCTATCCTACAAAGTCCTTCCTCATTTTTTTGCCACATGGGCCTCTTCAAAGAGTAGCTTATAGCATTGCTGCCTTTCCTCGCAATTCTTTTGTTCTTTTGAGACAGAGTCTTGCTGTGTTGCCCAGGCTGGAGTGCAGTGTGGTAATTTGTTATGCAGCAACAGACAATAAATTTCATCTTCTTTTTCTCTCACAAATGTTCCCCCAGTAAATAGTTTGGGTGTCTAATGTCATCTTAGAATATCAGCTTATTGCAACTTCTGCCTCCTGTGTTCAAGCAATTCTCCTGCTTCAGCCTTCTGAGTAGCTGGGATTACAGGTGTGCACCTGGATAATTTTTGTGTTTTTAGTGGAAACAGGGTTTCACCATTTTGGCCAGGCTAGTCTTGAACTCCTGACCTCAACTGATCCACCCGCCTCGGCTTCCCAAAGTGCTGGGATTACAGGCGTGAGCCACCGTGCCCAGCCCAACTTACCTCACAGTTAAGGAGAAAGCTAAGCGCTAGAGTGTGTTGAAGATGAAAACCACAGTGTTTTTGAAACGGACTCTCAGAAGTGGCATTCCACCTCTTTACTGCATTCTACTTATTAGAAGCAAGTCTCTAGGTCCAGCTAACACTCAATGGGAGGGTTACACAAGGGTATGGTTACCAGGAGGTAGAGATTGTCTGCCACAGAGCTAGTATATTCATGTATACATGTAGGGGACTTTAGAAGACCTGGCAGCCAGTGACGTATGTCTGATCCCTGAAGGGAAGAGGAAAGGAAGAGTTGAATTGCACAGATTCAGATGCAGCATAGTTTTAATAATATTTTAGCTAGATTGCTAGACCAAAGTCACCCATCAGAGGAGTCTCCATATAACCAGAAGAGTCTTGCCTTTAGAACCCTGCAATACTCAGTCGTTGGCCTAAAGCAGCATGTGGGAAATATTGTCTTAGAGTGAAAGAAGTGATGGAGTCAGCATAGAGTAGCTGGGTGATCAGTTAATTACACGCCCAGCAGCAGATCTGAGTGGCATATTTTCATGGCTGCAACAGGGAATAAAAGTAGTACCTCCTTCAGAGGGCCAGGGAATTAAACAAGTAGGCTATTTGAGGGGCACATAGAATAGTGAGGTCACATAGAATATGAGCCCCATATACACTCTAGTTATTTATTATTACTACCTCAAAAATATAGTATTGCTTTTTGTAGTTTACATTTTTGGTATTTCACTGTATATAATATCCTGCAGCTTGCTTTTATAATTCAGCATTATGCTTTTGAGGTCTCAGATTATTTGTTACATATTATTCTTTTTTTTTTTTTTTTTTTTTTTTTTGAGACGGAGTTTCGCTCTTGTTACCCAGACTGGAGTGCAATGGCGCGATCTCGGCTCACCGCAACCTCCGCCTCCTGGGTTCAGGCAATTCTCCTGCCTCAGCCTCCTGAGTCGCTGGGATTACAGGCACGCGCCACCGTGCCCAGCTAATTTTTTGTATTAGTAGAGACGGGGTTTCACTATGTTGACCAGGATGGTCTCGATCTCTTGACCTCGTGATCCACCCGCCTCGGCCTCCCAAAGTGCTGGGATTACAGGCTTGAGCCACCGCGCCCGGCCCTACATATTATTCTTTTGCAAACATTTTCTCCCCATCTATCACTTGTCTTCTCATCCTCTTGACATTGTCTTTTGCAGATCAGAAGTTTTTCACCTTACCAGTATGATCCTAGAGACAAAGCACAATCCAAGCAATAGCTACCAAGAGGGAGAAGTGGGCCCGTCAAAGCAGTAGTGGGTGGGTCAAGAGTGAAAGTCATGGCAACAGTTTATTTTTGTTAGATGTTCAAGGCATTTTGCTTGTTGACATTCTGGAGGGCCAAAGAATGATAACATCTGCTTGTTATGAGGGGGTTTTGAGAAAGTTAGTCAAAGCTTTAGTGTAAAAATACCTGGAAAAGCTTTCTTTTGTTTTTGTTTTTGTTTTTTGGAGACAGTCTTGCTCTGTCTCCTAGGCTGGAATGCAACCTCTACCTCCTGGATTCAAGCGATTCTCCTGCCTCAGCCTCCCAAGTTACTAGGACTATAGGTGCATGCCACCACACCTGGCTAATTTTTGTATTTTTAGTAGAGATGCGGTTTCACCATATTGGTCTCGAACTCCTGACCTCGTGATTCACCCCCTCGGCCTCCCAAAGTGCTGGCATTACAGGCGTAAGCCACCATGCCTGGCCTTGGTAAAGCTTTCTAAATGTGTTTAAGGTATGTATGAGTTCACGTGTCTTGGGTACATATACATTTTATTTACATAGTGTTATGTGTGAGTTGTCTCATTTTGTTTCTTGCTCTTTTCAGTCAGTACGTATTGTTGGGATAATCCACATTGTTATGCATTTATCTGGCTTTTTACCTCTAATTGTGATACTTCAAGTTAGGCATCTACTTTAGTTTGCTCATCTGTTTCTCCAGTGATGGATATCCAGATGACTTCTAACCACCTCCATCATCATCAGTACTGCAATGAATGGACTGATGCATGCCCTGTCATGGACCTGTGTGAGGATGTCTGTGGTATAAACATCCAAGAGGGAGACCGCCAGGCCATATATTATACTTGTGGTTGATTTGACTAAGCATTTCCAGACTCCTCTTCAGAATGTACATGAACCTATCTCCCATCCGTAGTGCATAGTCCTACAATCTCTTCAAAATATTATCCAGCTTTCTCATGTTTGCCAGTCTAATAGCTGCAAAGTGATACCTCATGGTTGTTTTAGTTTACTTTAGTTTTTAATGAATTTAAATGGCTTGTATATGTTTGTTAACCTCTTGGGGTTTCCCTGTTGTAAATTCCTTGTTCGTATTCTTTGCCCATTTTTCTACTAGGATTAATTCTTTCTCCTGTTCATTTGCAGGATTTCCTTGAAGATTCTAGATTAATTATTCTAGGTTAAACCCTTGTTGAATTCGGCATTGCAGTTATCTTCTCCCTGTCTGCTATGTGTCTGTTAATGCTGCCCATTATGTTCTTTTTTAAGTAAAAATCTTTTAGTTTTTGTAATCAAATTTATCAATATTTTGCCTTATAATTCTTGCTTTTAAAATTTGATTTTTTCCCCATTTTGAGGTTACAAGGATAGGTTTTTCCTCTACTAACTTTATAGTTTTCACCTTTTCCATTTAGGTCATTAGTCCATCTGGAGTCCATATTTGTATGCAATGCTAGGCATCCAGTTTTACATTTCTCCATTTGGCAAAGTACTTTTCCAACAATCTTTAGAAATAGTTTCTCTCGGCAGGGCGTAGTGGCTCACGCCTGTAATCCAAGCACTTTGGAGGCCAAGGCAGGTGGGTCACCTGAGGTAGGAGGTTCAAGAGAAATAGTCTCTCTCTTTTAATTTTTTTAAACCCCTAGAGATTTCTAGCATATTTTGTTATCTGGTGGGCAAAATGCTCCTTTTTATTCTGCTTTATAAAAATTAAGACAATTTTTAAAAAGCAGATTACTGGAAAAATTGCAAAAAAAATTAAAACAGTATATATTTTTAAACTTAAATTTAATTTTATTATGATTATTTTTTGAGATGGAGTCTCGCTGTGTCACCCAGGCTGAATTGCAGTGGCTTGATCTCGGCTCACTGCATCCTCCACCTCCCAGGTTCAAGAGATTCTCCTGCCTCAGCCTATTGAGTAGCTGGGACTATAGGCATGTGCCACCATACCCAGCTAATTTTTGTATTTTTAGTAGAGATGGGGTTTCACTATGTTGGCCAGGCTGGATTCGAACCCTCCTAACCTTAAGTGATCTGCTCCCTTCGGGCTCCCAAAGTGCTGGAATTACAGGCATGAGCCACTACACCTGGCCTAAAACAGTATATTTTGAAATGTAAGATACACATACATAAAACAAAAATATAATTTCACAAATTAAGGAAAACAACTGTGTAATCAAACTAGGTCAAAATAAATTATCACTAGTTCTCCAGTATTCTTTCCCAAATATAAACTTCTCCCTCCCTTCAAAGAGCCATTCATATGGTTTGAATAGTGATATTTTCTTTGCTTTCCTTTACAGTTTTACTATCCACATATCAATTCCTAAACAATAGAATTGCTATTTTTTTTTTTTTTTTTTTTTTTTTTTTTTTTTGAGACGGAGTTTCGCTCTTGTTACCCAGGCTGGAGTGCAATGGCGCGATCTCGGCTCAACGCAACTTCCTCCTCCTGGGTTCAGGCAATTCTCCTGCCTCAGCCTCCCAAGTAGCTGGGATTACAGGCACGTGCCACCATGCCCAGCTAATTTTTTGTATTAGTAGAGACGGGGTTTCACAATGTTGACCAGGATGGTCTTGATCTCTTGACCTCATGATCCACCTGCCTCGGCCTCCCAAAGTGCTGGGATTACAGGCGTGAGCCACCGCGCCCGGCCCTTTTTTTTTTTTTTTTTTTGAGACGGAGTCTCGCTTTGTCACCTAGGCTGGAGTGCAGTGACATGATTTTGGCTCACTGCAACCTCCTCCTCCCGGGTTCAAATGATTCTCTGCTTCAGCCTCCCGAATAGCTGTGATTACAGGTGCCTGCCACCATGCTTGGCTAATTTTTGTATTTTTAGTAGAGATGGGGTTTCGCCATCTTGGGCAGGCTGGTCTTGAACTCCTGACCTCCTGATCCACCCACCTCAGCCTCTCAAAGTACTGGGATTACAGGCATGAGCCACCTCTTTTTTTTTTTTTCTAAGTGACAGGGTCTCATTGTGTTGCCCAGGCTGCTGTACTAGAGTGCAATGGCACGATCACGGCTCACTGAAGCAGCTTCAACCTCCTGGGCTCAGCTATTAGACAGCTAATATTTTAGTTAGGTTTATAAGTAAAATGGGCCTATGTCTTTTAAATCCTTGACTCTTCTTTATCTCATTTTGAAATTAAGAACTAATTTAGCCTCACAAAATCAGCCATTCATCTTTTTCTCTTTGTGCCAGCCAATTGCCTGTTTGCTTTCAGCTCCATTTCTGTCCTCCTATGTGCTCTGCCAGTACCTGGTTCATAGTAGAGACTTCATAAATATTTATTATGGGCCAGGTGCAGTGGCACACACCTGTAATCACAGCACTTTGAGATGCTGAGGTGGGAGGATCACCTGAGGTCAGGAGTTTGGGACCAGCCTGGCCAACATGACAAAACCCCATCTCTACCAAAAATACAAAAATTAGCCGGGAGTGATGGCATGCCTGTAATCTCAGCTACTGGGGAGGCTGAGGCAGGACAATTGCTTGAACTTGGGAGGTGGAGGTTGCAGTGAGCTGAGATCATGGCATTGCACTCCAGTCAGGGCAACAAGAGCGAAACTCTGTATCAAAAAAAATATGTGTTATGTGGAATGGGAATGCCATCAAATCAAAAGCGGGTCAAGCTTGAGTTGTTTGGGAGGTTGGCTGGCATTTCACTGACCTCACTCTTCTCGTCCTTGTTGCCTATTCATCTATTATCTGTCATCTTGCCTCCAGAGCACCAGCAAGAAAGGAAACTCATAGTTTCTGTGTATTGCCTTTTGGTTTTCTTGACTGTATCTTTTAAACATCAGAAATTTTTAATTATGATGAACCCCAGTTCATCAATTTGTTTCTGTTTTGGTTTGTACCTTTGATGTGCTCTTAGAAATCTTTGTCTAACCCAAGATCACAAATATTTTTTTCTACGTTTTCTTCCAGAAGTTTTAGCTTTTACATTAATTTAAGTTAAAATTTTTAAATTTTAGTGCATATGGGTTTTTTTCATATAGAGATTCAATTATTCCAATGCTGTTTGTTAAAAAGACCATGCTGTAATCCCAGCACTTTGGGAAGCTGAGGTGGGTGGATCACGAGGTCAAGAGATCGAGACCATCTTGGTCAACATGGTGAAACCCCGTCTCTACTAAAAATACAAAAAATTAGCTGGGCATAGTGGCGTGTGCCTGTAATCCCAGCTACTCAGGAGACTGAGGCAGGAGAATTGCCTGAACCCAGGAGGTGGAGGTTGCGGTGAGCCGAGATCGCGCCATTGCACTCCAGCCTGGGTAAAAAGAGTGAAACTCCGTCTCCAAAAAAAAAAAAAGACCATGCTTCCTCAACTAAATGGCCTTGACATTTTTGTTGATAATCAATTGACCATATACATGTGGATGTATTTCTTTAGTTTTTATTCTGTTTTATTCCTCTGTATCTATATGTCTCTCCCCATTTCAATATCATGCTCTCTTGATTACTGTAATATTATAGTAAGTCTTAAAGGCAGGTAGGGAAAACCCTTTCCCATTCTCCTTTAAGCCTAGGCTTTTATCAGTAAAGTTGATTATTAAGTAATTTGGGAAATAAGCACCCTTCTCTATATATGAGCCTCAAAACATCTCTGTTCCTTTGCCTATCACTGAGCTTCACTGAGTTCAATGAGGTTAGAAATGGATGAGGGGAGGGATGGTGACGTTCCCATCCCTGTTAGTTGGCAGACCCAACCCGAAGCACAACCCCAATCTACCCAACCAGTATCCTCCATGTGTCCATGTGATCTATTTCTGACTAATAAGACATGATATTTCAGCTGTCACATCTGTCACACAAATACTTCCCTTATAAGAAAATCTTGGCAAGAAAGGGAGAATAAGTCAGTACAAATTCATCTCTACTATAGGAAAGAATCTTAAAATTTATGTCTATTAATAGTAAATAAATAGTGACATTTTCATCCTTGAGGACATATTTTATAACATTTTCCCCCACTGTGATTCCTGTTCTTATAAGAAATGCTACTAAAATGCTACATAAAAATGTGATCGATTACCAGGAATTCTATGGTAATGAATGATAGAGTTCAAGGGTATTGTACAAGCGTATGTCTAGCCCTACATAAGTATCATTTTACTACTATTACCAGTAATGACCTGAAAGTAGCAGTAATATAGTTCTGTACAGTTTATAAAAAAACAAACATTCTTCATGTGGTGATTGTTTCTCAAAGCAGACCTGTAAGGCAGATACTGAACTATCACCACTGTTAGATCACAAAAACCCTTAAAATGATATTTCAAAAATTAAATCCAAGTTTCTCAAAGACATATGGCTGCATACACAGTGATTGCAGGTGAGGGCAAACACAGAGGTAGAATTTTTCCTGTGTGAGAATTAAAATCAGTGCTACTGCGCCCTACAGTATTATAATTTCCAAATTAGTCAGTGTTCATTAACATACCCTATCAAATTGGGAATTCAGTATTAAACACAGACTTGATTATGTTTTTCTAAAAGATCCCCAGACCAGACTCTGACTGCCTGAAGTAACATGATCTTCTAGACAACAAAAACAAAAAGGTAACTTGGGTTTTCATTGGTGACTTGCGTGAGTTAGTGTGTTGTTGTTTTTTTTTTAAGAAAAATTTGCATTGTTTTAATTATTTGTATTTACAGAAAACTCAGCAGTGTACATTTAACCCAGTTTTGTGGCAAGTTCTTTAGCCTTTGCCTTTTCGAGCTTGGCGATGTGAGCCACAGACTTGGGACCCAGGACATTGCCTCCCCAGTGACAGTGGATCTCATCATATCTGCCATTGTAATTGGTGCAGATAGCTTCTACCAGCTTAGCCAAAGCACCTTCGTCTTCCAAGTTAACCTGTGTGAAGGCGACAGTGGTGCAGGTCTTCCTGTGGACTAGACGTCCCAGTCTTGCCTTCCCCTTGATAATGCAGTAAGGGACTCCCATTTTCCGACACAGGGCAGGCAAGAAGACAACCAGCTCAATGGGATCCACGTCGTGTGCAATCACCACCAGCTGAGCCTTCTTGTTCTCCACCAAGGTGGTGACGGTGTTAACTCCTGCTCCAAGGACAGGTGGTCTCTTAGTGGGGACGTCCCCTTTGCCAGCAGCTTTCTTCTCAGCCCGGACCAACAGCCTCTGCTTCTTCTCTTGTTTTGTCTCTGGTCTGTACTTGTGGGCCAGCTTAAGCAGCTGAGTAGCTGTTTGGCGGTCCAGGGCCTGGGTGAACTGGTTAATTGCAGGGGCACTTTCAGCCGCTTATAGAGGATGGCTCTCTGCCGCTGCAACCTGATACAGCGGGGCCATTTCACAAAGCGGGTGAGGTCTCTTTTGGGCTGGATGTCCTGTCCAATGCCAAAATTTTTAGGCCTTTTCTCAAATAGTGGATTCACCACTTTCTTGGCCTCCTGCTTCTTCACGACAGCGGGGGCCGGAGCCACCTTCTCCCCCTTGGCCTTCTTTCCTTTTGGCATCTTGGGCGGTGGGAAGAGAGAGAAAAAGCGTTGGTGTGGTTTTTAAGGATTGTAGTGATGAATGAGTGTCTCAGGATGGTTTTGGAGTCTGACAACAGGAACTACAGCCTTCTTAGGAAGGGCATGAAGCCTAGACAACACTTTTATGGATGAGAACACCTTTCCCTGACAAACAGGTCACTGTTCTCCTACACGCCTTCCTTTGCCTTTTGCACATCCTTCCTACCTGTCCACCTCCCAACCCATGCCAGCAGTTTTATCATTACCTTTGCAGTCAGAAAGACACAGAGAGTCCACTGGACTTGTGCAAACGTATTTTAAATTTATGCCTTCCAAAATGTAAAGCCCTTTGTTAGGAAAATTTTACAGATCAAGAATATTATTAGTCTGTCATTCTCTGGTGCTAATCCATGGTTTTTGGCTGGAAACTCCCATACATTTCTCAGTTTGTATAACAGGTTTAGAGTGTACTTTGCTCCTTTTGAAGCAAACTTCTGTTTTTAAGAAGGAATTTCAAAATTCTTAGGCTAGCCTTTGGAAAGAGGGAGGAAAAGGAGTAACTACTTCCCATCTGTGATGGTTGATTTTGGGTGTCAAATTAACAAGAATATGGGATACTCAGCTGGTAAAGCATTATTCATTCTCAATGCTTCAGTAGGCACTGAGCTTGTTTTTCCTCTGCTGAGAGGCAAACCCAAGTAGGTTTGCTTTTGATTAGAATGATTAGGCTGTTCCAGGGGTGACTGTGAGGGTGTTTTCAGAATAGACTGGCATGTGAGTCAGTGGACTGAATAAGAGAAGATCCACCCTCAATGTGACCTGGCAGCATCCAATCAGCTGGGGATCCAGATGAACAAAAAGGTGGAGGAATGGGCTGGATGTGGTGAGAGGCTGAGGCAGGAGGATTACTTGAGCCAAGGAGTTGGAGGCTACCCTGGGCAACACAGTAAGACCCCAGTCTCTTTCTAAAAGAGGGGTTGGGGAAGAAAGGATGAATTCTTGCTCCCTCTCTTCCAGAGCTGGTATGCCCTTCTTTTCTTACCTTTGGATGTTAAAATTTGAAGTTCTCTGGGACTCAGACTAACAGACTCTCAGGCCTTCAGTCTCACACTGAGAGTTACATCAGCTCTCTTGGTCCTAAGGCCTTCCAACTTGCACTGAGCCATGATACCAGTTTTTCTGGTTTCTCAGCTTGCAGACAGCCTGTTGTGAGACTTCTCAGCCTCCATAATCAAGCGAGCCAATTCCCTAAACCTCCCTTCTCATATACCTCTCTATATGTGTCTGCTATCAGTTCTGTCTCTCCACAGAATCCTGACTAAAACACCATCTGTAACTCCTTTCCCCTCATTTAATTTTTTAAATAAGAGTTTTATTGAGATATAATTTACATATAATGAAATTCAGTCTTTTAAAATGGGTGATTCAGTGATATTTAGTATATTCAGAGCTGTGCAACCATCACCACTATCTAATTTGAGAACATTTTTATCAACCTTAAAAGAAATCTTGTACCCATCTGCAATCATTCCCCATTTCCCCACTCCCCTCAGTCCCTGGCAACAGCTAGTCTGCTTTTTGACTATGGATTTGCCTGTTCTGGATGTTTTATATAAGTGGAAGGTGTAGGCTTTTGTGACTGGCTTCTTTCATTAACATATATTTTCAAGATTTTTATCCATGTTGTAGCATGTGTCAGTACTTCATTCCTTTTTATTGCTGAATAATATTCCATTGTCTGGATATAACACATTTTGTTTATGTAGTTATCAACTGATAGACTTTAGATTGTTACCAATTTTTGGCCATTATGAATAATGCTATGAACATTTATAAACATATTTTTACATGAACACATTTTTTATTCTCTTGGTTATTCATCCATGACTTCAAAATTTTATTGTAATTAAACTATTGTTTAAACAAAGTCAGATAGACTGTTTCACTCTCTAAGGGTGAATTCACATGTGATTTTTTCCATTTTATAACACATAAAATATTTTAAGTTAATAGACTACTAACTTACTCTTAGAAGTTGGACCAAAAAATGGTGGGACTGAAGAATTAAATGTTATAATACACTGTTTACAATGGAATTATAAATATAAAAATAATATTGAATATCTTGAACAGAAGCCAGAAGCACATTAAAAGACAGATATTCCATGGCCAAGTAGGATTTATTCCAGAAATGTAAATATGGCTTATAGCT
The DNA here is from genome assembly GCF_030222135.1 of Aotus nancymaae. Taxonomy (NCBI): domain Eukaryota; kingdom Metazoa; phylum Chordata; class Mammalia; order Primates; family Aotidae; genus Aotus; species Aotus nancymaae. Next base: position 1,361,776 of record NW_026988447.1, on the reverse strand, counting down.
TTAAAAAACCATGAATATAATTCACCATATTAATAACTCACAAAAGAGAAACCATATGATTATCTTGATAGATGCCAAAAATGCATTTAATAAAATTTAGCATTCATTTTTAAAATTCATACCCATTGGTTATTGCAAATATTCATTTTCTTTCTTTTTCCTTTTTTTTTTTTTGAGATGGAGTTTCACTGTTGTTGCCCAGGCTGGAGTGCAATGACTTGATTTTGGCTCACTGCAACCTCCATCTCCCGGATTCAAGCGCTTTTTCCGCCTCAGCTGGGATTGCAGGCATCTGCCACCATACCCAGCTAATTATGTATTTTTAATAGAGATGGGGTTTCACCATGTTGGCCAGGCTGGTCTCAAACTCCTGACCTCAGGTGGTCCACACACCTCAGCCTCCCAAAGTGCTGGGATTGCAGGCATGAGCCACCAAGCCTGACCACTTTAGTGGTTTTTAAAAACTCATTAATGTCAGGAATAAAATAGAGGGGCTGCTAATATATTAAGTGAAGGAATCAACTAAGAGCTGGAGGTCTCAAAAGATTATTTTTCAGGTGATTTTTGAACAATATATACAAAATTAATAGTCTGATTATACACAATAAAATTACCTAGTTAGAAAACATATTGTAAGAAAACACACTAATTTATAATAGTGACTAAAATGTAACTTACATTAGAAAACCTTGACAAGAAGTGTTATGTAAAGAAAGCAATCAGGGCTGGGCCTGGTGGCTCACTCCTGCAACCCCAGCACTTTGCGAGGCCAAGGCAGGTGGATCACTTGAGGTTAGAAGTCCAAGACCAGCCTGTCCAACATGATGAAACCTTGTCTCCACTGAAAATACAAAAATTAGCTGGGTGTGGTGGCACACACCTGTAGTTCCAACTACTCAGGAGGCTGAGACACAAGAATCTCTTGAACTCAGGAATCGGAGGTTCCAGTCAGCCAAGATTGTGCTGTTGCACTCCAGCCTGGGTGACAGAGATTCCATCTCAAAAGAAAAGAAAAGAAAATGATCAAATTCTATCTATCTGATTCCAAATACAATTCTGTCTGATTCCAAAAACAATCACCATTGTGGATATATTTATACATATTCACTTATATGATAAAGGTAACATTTCAAAAAAAGTGGTAAAAATATTGATTATTCCATAGGGTTTTGGACAACAGGTCAGTTATCTGGAAAAGATAAAAAAGATGAAGATTTCAACTCCTGAGTAGACTTGTGGTTATCAGGGGCTGGTGGTGGAGTAGAGTGGGGAGTCCTTGGTCCAGGGATACGAAATTTCAGTTAGACTAGAGAAATAAATTCAAGAGATCTATTGTGCAACATGTAACTACAGCTAATAACAATGTATTGTATACTTGAAAATTGCTAAGAAAATAGATGTTAAGTGTTCTCACCACTTAATAATGATAAGTATGTGAGGTAATGCAAATTAGCTAGATTTAGCCATTTCACAAAATATACATATTTCACATCAGGTTGTACACCATATATATATATATATATATATATATATATATATATATATATATATGTTTAGTTGTCAATCACAAAAAAGATTTCAATTCCTTACACACAAATGTCTTCTAGATGAATCGTGGATGCAAGTGTGACTGATGAAATGTCAGAAGTGCTAGAAGAAAAATAATGGATATTTTCCCTTTAAGGGATGGCAAGCCTTTTAAAACAATATCACCAAAATTTGGGAACCAAAAAGAATAAGATTGATAACTTTGACTTTTTAAACTTCTGTGTTGCAAACAATCAAACAAAAAAGAAACTCACAACTCACACTACAAAGAAGAAAGAGAGAAAGAGGACAAATTGAGAAATATTTTTGCAGCATGGTCTATAACAAAGGGTTAAAAATATTTTAAAAGATAGTAACATTCAGAGCTGGAGATGGTCTCAGGAAATGAATACTTTCTCATCCTATTGGTGTAAACGTAAATTGGTATATTACTTCTAGAGGACAGTTTGACAATATGCATAAAAATAACCCAAACTGCTACATACAGGAGTTAATCCAAAAGGAATAACTGAATACATGAGAACAGCTGGAACCATAAGGATACTCACTGTGGCTTTGTTCATAATAGCAGAAATTCAGAATCAGCCCAGATAATTAAGTAAATTATGGTACACACATTCAGTAGAATATGCTGCAGCCTATAAAAGAGAAAAGTAGCTCTGTACTGATACACATGGAAAGATGTCTGGGACAAATGATGGACTGAAAAGAAGCATGTCTCAGAACAGCATGTGCAGTATGATTTCATTTATGTAAAATTATGTTTGTCTATAAATGTGCATACTTGCATAGAGAAATGTTTAGAGGATATTCACCACACTGATATCAAGCTTTCTCTATGGTGATAAATTTTAGGTATATGTTTACATTCCTTTTTGTACTTTTCTGTTACGTGAGATTTTGTTTACATTGAACATGCATTATATTTAAAAAACAATAAGTTGGTTTTAATATATTGCCCTACATGTGACACCTTTCAATACGGCAGTGCATGTGTTAGCAGTCTGGCACAGACACGAGAGCAATGACCATGTCAACAGTATTTCTCCCCCAAAAGCTCGCTTAGTCAGTCCTAAAGGAAAATGTAAAAAAAAACTCAGTGGCCAGAGGAAATACTAGAAGGTACCCAGTACACTGAGAAAAAAGCTCGTTCATATAGAGTCAGATAACTCCATTCCCTAGAATGTGGCCTCAAAGAGTTCAGGTAGCATTCATTTTTTATTGTTTGTTTATTTATTTATTTATTTAGAATAGAGAGAGTGTTTTGCCACATTGGTCAGGATAGTCTTGAACATGGTGAAACCTCGTCTCTACTAAAAATACAAAAATTAGCCGAGTGTGATGGTGCACTCCAGTAATCTCAACTACTCGGGAGGCTGAGGCAGGAGAATCGCTTCAACCCAGGAGGCAGAGGTTGCAGTGAGCCGAGACCGCACCACTGCACCAGCCTGGGTAACAGACAAGAAATCCTCCTATCTCAACCTCCCAAAGTGATGGAATTATAGGCATGAGCCACTGTGCCTGGCTTCATGTATCCCTTTGAAACATTCTACCACCAAAATATCACATTTATATTCAAAAGTGACATTCAGTGTTCAGAAACTTAAGTTTTCTGAATTTGCAGACATTCTTGTGGTGAAATATTAAAAGGTAGTATATCACAAGACCAGAAAAGGCATTATTGTAAAGCATCATTGGCTCCCGTGAGAAAAATAAATCTGCAGCCAGAAGCCAAAAAATAGTATCATGGCAAAGCCAAGTACATTGCACATCATTGCCAGAAACATGTTTCTGGCAAAGAAACAAGAATTGGTAATTGAACTATCAAATATATTTGAAGAGGTTATTTTATGTTCCAGAGAAAATTGAATACCTTTAGAAGAACATTTCATCTCATTTTCCCTGACCTGAAGCATGTCCAAACACCAACATCTGCACGCAAGATTTCCATAATATTGAATGCAATAAATAAGTTCTTTATATTTCTTATAAATTTTTACATATGCTTACTTAGGAGGGTTTTTTTTGTAAAATGATGCCAACCGACATCCTCTAAAGAAAATTTTATCTTAAGTAAGTTTCCTTGAAACCATATAGAGTCAACAAAATTTTTTATTCTATTAAAACATGATTGAGAAATTTTAGACCCTGCCATCTTGAATTATATTTCTACCTGCAGCACTGTTAGCTTGAACAAATTTCTTTATTTCTAGATTCTGTCAGCCAAATTAAAAAAATTTAAAAAAAAAGGGTGGGGGAGAGTGAATTATTGTACTTCACAGGGAGTAGTAGGGCTATAATGAGATAATATTGATAATTTATTTTGATGAAAAAGAAAAAATACTATGAATAAACATTGCATATTGATAACTAAAAGTAAAAATATAGTTCCCAATGAAAAACATGAATAAACTTAATTATTTTCAATGTTTCACGTTCATAGGTGAATCCTAGCTCAGTGCCTTGCCAAGGAAGATTGAAAAAAAAAGTCAATTTTAGAAAGCTTGAAGTTCCCAAAGTCAGAGAAACGCACACAGAATCAAGCTTACTCCATTGTTCCAATTTGTTCAGCTTTATCCCTCAGTCCATCACTAACTTCTGGATTTTATTTTATTTTCCAGTACTGTGCATAGGCCAATTTAGTATGAGAGTTACAATGCAGAACCACATATTTTGCAAAGCAGATTGAAAACAGAAAACTTGTTTAAACTAGCCAAACAGCTCTCTACATCTTCTTTATCATGGATGGAAGCACAAGGATTCTGATGGGCTGTTAGTTTTTATTAGAATCTAAAGTCATTATTGTAAAGTTCTAGTATCAACTTAGAACTTAAACGTTTTCCCCAGGGACCAGCTACATCCCTATTTATAGCCCAAACTTTTGGTTTAATGCAATTTAGAATACCTATAACAATAACAATTTCTCTTTAGGATTTCCTTCTCAATTTTGACAGTTCACTAGTCAAGCTCCAAAGAATGGTACAGTTGGTCTGGTGATTCTCAAAGAGGGCCATGCTGGAAACTGGAGAGTGAAACCCCTCCACTCAGGATGGATGAGAGGAAAATAATTCAATATTGTATTTTTATGTTTTTGGAGGAAACACTTTGATTTTTGTAATAAAACTATAGAAAGCAAACTTTGGGGAAAAACTATGTATATATGTTGAAAATGATTGAGAAGCACTAGCAAATACTAATAATTACTGTAAATCAGCTGGAAGCTTAAGAAAATTTTTGGCCGGACATGGTGGCTCATGCCTGTAATCCCAGCACTTTGGGAGGCCAAGGCAGGTGGATCACCTGAGGGCAGGAATTCGAGACCAGCCTGACCAACATGGCGAAACCCCGTCTCTACTAAAAATACAAAAATTAGCCAGGTGTGTTAGTGCATGCCTGTAATCTCAGCTACTCAGGAGGCTGTGGCGGGAGAATCATGTGAACCCAGGAGGCAGAGGTTGCAGTGAGCCAAGACTGCACCACTGTACCCCAGCCTGGGTGACAGAATGAGATTCTGCCTAAAAAGAAAAAAGAAAATTTTCTTGGTGAAAGAGGTGACAGAGGGATGAGTAGGATCATGCAGTACCCAGAGTGTTCCGTTCCAGTTTCCTCCTCCATTCCATACTTGTCTAGTTCATGAGCAAGCTGTGAATTTGGATGGCTTAATCTGTGACTTGATTAGCTTGATTAAAGGCCGAGTTAAGTTGAAATATTTGGCAATGAATTTCAGAACTGAAGATAAACATCACCCTTGCCAAGAGGCAGTTTCAAAAGTTCATGGGTTTTGTTGATTGGGGCTAGAGGTGATTGGGAAAGTAAAGAGAGGGAGATTTGGTAATAAGGAAGGTGTGGGGGTGGGAAGCACTTAGTGACAGACAGAAAATTAAGAAAAAATGTACTTGATTTTAAGTTTAAAAAGTACCACAGAATCACAAATAATAAATCATCGTAAAGTTGGATCTATGGTAATAAGCAGAAAATGCTGTTCACTATAATGCACAGGGATTTAACATTTTGGGATAACAAGTCCATTGCTGCCAGAAACTGGAATTACAAAATAATCAAAAGCATATATAATTTGGAAGCAAATAACACAGCAAACATGAACGTTTTCACATTTATACCCGTCTGCTTCATAATAACTATGCTGAACTATTAGAGAAGAAATACATTCTCGAGAGAACAAATAGGGACATTCCGCCTGTATTCCATGGAGGAAGACTTATCTCAAGATACAAGCAGGGCCACTTGTGGAAGGATACTGCTCCTACCTTTGCAGGTTTTTCATGACCTTTCTCTTCAGGCAATGTATTGCATTGGGTCCCTTAATATGCAACTAGGTTTGTCTGGGCTGACTTATCTGGGTTAAAATATTAGATGTAATTCTCCATTTGCTATCCTTTCCTTTCCAAAATGCTTTGTTAAAAGTTATCAGTAGGTAGGTAAAATAGCTTAACACAGTGAAAACTCTAATTCAGAATAATTATCTGAAAGGCTCAAGTGAATTAAAGTCTGATTTATAAAGTTCTTTTTGATATCTACGAGTTTGTATTTTTAAGTTATCTTGGAATATGAGCTGATTCTCAGAAATTTCCAAGGGGAATTCATTTTGGACCTGTTCTAACAAACAGGTAAAATTCATTTTTAATTAGTTCATCATTCCATATGCAAATAAATGCTGCCATGGAATTTCAAGACTCCCTGAAAGGACTTCCTAAGGAAAGCGAATAGTTCGCTCATGATTTTTTTTCTCATTTATCATTTATTTAGCAAACACTTTCTTTGAAAAAGTACAAAGATAGTGATCTTACCCATGCTGGAATTATCTCAGCTTGTTAAATACAGTTTATTTAATGAGATTTTACTGAAATCTTCATCATTAGTCTTAACACACAAGAATGGTAATTGTATTATGTGTATAAACCTTGCAGAAAACATTCCAGATGTCAATTCCTTATGGTTTGATTTTAGCTATTTATAGGACATTTATTTTAACATTAAACAGGATTCTGGAAAATTTTGTGGATTTTGTGTTGATTTGTCTAATGAATATTTATCTGTATCTTTTTCCTCATAAGCAACATCTTGGGAGATGGTATAGACAAAGGTAAGGGTCCAAATCATCAGTTGAAAGTGACAGTGAAAACAAACCACAGCATACTAAGGTTGGAGGCTGAAGCAGGCCACCCAGCAAAGTCCAGGCTGGGTCAGTGTACTTGTTTGTTTTCATGCTGCTGATAAAGACATACCCAAGGCTGGCAATTTACAAAAGAAAGATGTTTAATGGACTTACAGTTCCACATAGCTGGGGAGGCCTCACAATCATGACAGAAGGTGAAAGGCACATCTCACATGGTGGCAGACAAGAGAAGAGAGCTTGTGCAGGGAAACTCCCCTTTTCACAACCATCATATCTTGTGAGATGTATTTACTATCATGAGAATAGCATGGGAAAGACCTCCCCCCATGACTCAATTACCTCCCACTGGGTCCCTCCCACAAGATGTGGGAATTCAAGATGAGATTTGGGTGGGGACACAGCCAAACCATATCATTCCACCTGTGGCCCCTCCCAAATCTCATATCTTCACATTTCAAAACCAATCATGCCTTCCCAACAGTCCCCAAAGTCATAACTCATTGCATCATTAACTCCAAAGTCCACAGTCTGAAGTCTCATCTGAGACAAGGCAAGTCCTTTCCATCTATGAGCCTGTAAAATCAAAAGCAAGTTAGTTACTTCCTAGATACAGTGTGAGTGCAGGCATTGGGTAAATACAGCCATTCCAAATGGGAGAAATTGGCCAAAACAAAGAGGTTAAAGGCCCCAATGCGAGTCCAAAATACAGTGGGGATGTCAAATCTTAAAGCTTCAAAATGATTTCCTTCCAGGTCAAGCTGATGCAAGGGGTGGGCTCCCATGGTCTTGGGCAGCTCTGCCCCTATGGATTTGCAGGGTATATACCCCCTCTGGCTGCTTTCACAGGCTGTCGTTGAGTGTCTGAAGCTTTTCCAGGTGCATGGTGCAAGCTGTCAGTGGATCCACCAATCTGAGATCTGGAGGATGTGGCCTTCGTCTCACAGCTCCACTAGGCAGTGCCCCACTAGAGAATCTGTGTAGGGGATCCAACCTCACATTTTTTCTTCTGCATTGCCCTAGCAGAGGTTCTCCATGAGAGCCCTGCCCCTGCAGCAAACTTCTGCCTGGGTATCCAGGAGTTTCCACACATCCTCTGAAATCCAGGTGAAGGTTCCCAAACCTCAGTTCTTGACTTCTGTGCACTGGCAGGCTCAACACCACATGGAAGCTGCCAAGCCTTGACACTTGCACCCTCTGAAGCCATAGCCTGAGCTCTATATTGGCCCCTTTCCCCATGGCTGGAGTGCCTGGGATGCAGGGCACCAAGTCCCTACCTGCACACAGCACAGGGACCCTGAGCCTGGCCCCCGTGACCACTTTTTCCTCCTAAACCTCCAGACCTGGAATGGGAGGTAAGACCTCTGAGATGCCCTAGAGACATTTACCCCATTGTCTTAGTGATTAACATTTGGCTTCTCATTACTTATGCAAATTTCTGCAGCTAGCTTGAATTTCTCCTCAGAAAATGTGTTTTTCTTTTCTATCTTGTTATCAGACTGCAAATTTTTTGAACTTTTATGCTCTGCTTCCCTTATAAAACTGAATGCCTTTAACAGCACCCAAGTCACATCTTGAATGCTTTGCTGCTTAGAAATTTCTTCTACCAGACACCCTAAATCATCTCTCTCAAGTTCAAAGTTCCACAAAAATCTGGGGCAGGGGAAAAATGCCACCACTCTCTTTGCTAAAACATAACAAGAGTCACCTTTGCTCCAGTTCCCAACAACTTCCTCATCTCCATCTGAGACCTCCTAAGCCTGAATCTTACTGTTCACATTACCATCAACATTTTTGTCAAAGCCATTCCACAAGTCTCTAGAGGTTCCAAACTTTCCCACATTCTTCTGTCTTCTTCTAAGCCCTCTGAATTGTTCTGACCTCTGCCTGTTATCCAGTTCCAAAGTTGCTCCCACGTTTTCAGGTATCTTTTCAGCAACATCTCACTCTTCTGGTACCAATTTACTGTATTGGTTCATTTTCACACTGCTGATAAAGACATACCAGAGACTGGGCAATTTACAAAAGAAAGATGTTTAATGGACTTACAGTTCCACCTGGCTGAGGAGTTCTCATAATCATGGCAGAAGGTGAAAGACACATCTCACATTGTGGCAGACAAGAGAAGAGAGGTCCTGCAGGAAAACGTCTCTTTTTACAACTATCAGATCTTGTGAGACTTATTCACTATCATGAGAACAGCATGGGAAAGACCTGCCTCTATGATTCAATTACCTCCCATCAGGTCCCTCCCACAACACGTGGGACTTCAGGATAAGATTTGGGTGGGGACACAGCCAAACCATATTAGTAGGATACCCTAGAAACCCGTGAGTGTGAGAAGTAATGTCAAAGCCAGTATACCATGGGGGGGTTAAATGCAGCATAATCATGGCAATGGCTGACAAAGATATAAGTGGTGACTGTTTCATTATTAACTTAAAGAAGATAAATGGGAATAAATTAAGACAAAAAGAAGTGTTATAAAGACAAGATAGGTGGAAAAGATCTTGGTCAAGATCCAGGCAAATGTCAGCCAACTTTCAATTGAAGTCTGTATTGCACACTAGAACAGAGATGAGTTCAACTGAAGTCTATATTGCATACTAGAACAGAAATGAGTTCCATTGAAGTTTATATTGTATGCTAGAACAGAGATGAATTCATTGAAAGTCTGTATTGCATGCTAGAACAGAGATGAGTTGTGGGGGCGGAGGAACTTCTAGATCCTCAAATTTTCATTTATAAAGGAAAACTGAATCTCAGGGAGATGGAGTTACAAGCTCACCCCATGGCAGAAGTACGTCATTATTTTTCTTTATCTGTCATCTCTGCAATGGAAATCCTACCCATCCTTCAAAGATCAATTCAAAAGCCGCCTCCTCATTACCCACTTCCCTGTTTTTCCTAACTAAAAATGACCTCTTTCACTTCTGAATTTTTGCAAATGTTAGTAGTGTCTATATAACACTTTCTACTTATATTTTGGTCATTTATATGTAATATCTTAACTCTTGTAGTCTTCAGACTGTACGTACCATGTATGTGACAACGATAAACTTTTATTGATATGAATAAATGAATGGACCAGGCACAGTAGCTCACTTCTGTAATCACATCACTTTGGGAGGCCAAGGCAGGAGGATCTTTTGAGCCCAGGAGTTTGAGACTAGCCTGGGCAACATAGTGAGATCTTGTCTCTACAAATAATAAAAAATTAACCAGGTGTGGTGGCATGTGCCTGAAGTCCTAGTTACTCAGGAGACTGAGGCAGGAGGATTGCTTGAGTCCAGGAGATAGAGGCTGCAGTGAGCTATGATGGCACCACTGCATTCCAGCCTGGGTGACAGAGTGACATATTGTCTCAAAAATAAATAAATAAATTTAAAGACCATTTAGTGGGCAGATTCCCTAACCGTGTCTGAATTTAAAAGCAAAACCGTTTTATCTTGTTTTTCTTGGCTTACTACCCTGTTCCTGTTGCAGGATGCTTGAACTCAAAGAGACAGGTTCACTGATGAGTATGCAGGCAGGGAGGGCCTTCAACAGAGCATGCCTTCTTGCTGGAGAGAAAAGAATAGGGAAAAAAAAATGAAATGTACCCTGTCCTCATCATTTTTTCTCTTTTTCAGTAAACGACCTTCATGAATTCTACTTATTTCTCCCTATTCCTATGAAACCAGGAGGTAAGTTTTTTTAAGGTTTCTCCTCAGAGCATTCTATTACCTCTGTGCTATGAGTCCAATAAATAAATAAATTCTAGGGACCTTTGGTAGACCAAAGGCTAGATGATGTCAGCTTCTCTCTGCTTTCTACTTTGAGTGACAGTCAGGTAGCAACAAATGCAACCCAAACATGGCTAGTGTGGTGTGGGCAGCTAACTGATCATTTCAAAGTAAGAAAGGATGGATTTAAAACTTTTTCTGTTATTATGGTGATGTTAAAAGAGAAGTCATTATGAAATTACATTAAAAGCAAAGAGATGGTTTATACCTAAAGGAGGAATTAACAACTTGGAAATAGAGATGTTTTTTCCCTGTCAGCGAGCTCTTGTGAATTTAGAAACCCCAAGGAATGAGTCACTGAAAATGTCCCAATAGATAACATATTGTTAATCTTTTTCTTCTCCTAGAAAATTCGATGTGAGAGACTAAAAATCTAAAATAAAGTCCACTGCCTATCAAGTATCTGAAGAAACTAATGGTAGAACAGTGATCAAAACAAAATAAAACAATCAGCTGAGCCTGGAAAGCAAAGCAGATGGTCAAATTCTTAGCTACTTAAGGGCAGACCTGGGTTTTATTTTACCTGTGAATTCCCTTAAGCACTCAGCGGCACAGAGTAGGTGCTTGGTCTGTGTTTGCTGCAGTAAAAGTGTTGAGCCATGCTTGGTATAGCAAAGGCAACCATGTCCCTACGTTAGTTATCTCTCATATCAAGCATTTCTGAGTCTCTGCCAATCTTTTCTGTTCTTTGTACTTCACAAATTGGTGACAGAAGAGCAGATGCCCTTAGTCTTTTGTACTATCTGTTCTAAGCCTGGGTTTCACAGTTACTTCTTTCCTGTTTTGTGTGTGTGCTAGTGAAAAAGTGATGACTTTTCTGGTAAATGATATATGTCTCCACTGCCTCTAAAGATGCTACATCAAAAGACTTCCAAGACCCCTATTTTTCATGCCTAGCAACTATTATTGATTGGATTTGGGTCTCAGAGTTTAATAATTTCATTCCCAAATCTCTGGAGTGTAGAGAGCTAGGCTGGGAGGGGAGGTCCACGTTTGACTGAAATATCTGTCCCTCTTCTTCCCACTTATAGACTTGTTTCACATTAATGAACCAGACAGCTCTGTCTAGAGAGCCTATTGCTTTTTTTTTAAAATTAAGTTTCTTGATCTCAAAAGCATATATTTTATTGCTAAAAAGTGATTGCAGAAAACTGTATGGAGTAAAAAGGGCGAGTGTTCCAATCCTTTGCCATCCTGTCATTGAACCCTTTCACTAGAGGTCACCGATGATAACATCCTGACCTTCAGAGATTCAGACAGATTACATCACTGCCAATGTTTGAAAAAAAAAAATCTTAGATTCAAAATAATTCTGTCTGCATGCCTTCCAATAGTTCACTTTACAGTTTTGATGAAACTCTGGTCAGGTACTATAAAGGATATGAAAGTTATTACTCCTAGTACATCCTGTGTGTGGTACAGACTGTCAAACGTACACCTTATATTATTCTTCATACATCCTGGATTCCTGGGGAGAGGGTGTATGATGTGGGCGTGTTTCGTGTGCTTGATATCTATAAATATACTCAGAGGCTGCTCAAAGCTGCTCACTGTTATTTCAGCACATTCACTATTCCCGGTTTTTACATACACCCGCACCCTCACAAAAAAGGAGTAAAACTGAATTTATTTCTGCTATCATGACCATGATTCCAGATAAATTGCTACAAAACTAGTCATCATTTTCTAGGTGTACCTCACCCCAAAGAGGCAAAATTAACTTCTCATTTTTCAGCAGCAATGTGTAGAACACTCTGTTTCTAATCATTTTCTTGACCTCCTTCAGGGCTGACTTCTGAGATACTGACTTCTATTTATGCCACTACCTGCCTTCTGCAGTTTGACTCAGGGATCATCTTCTTTTAGCTCGTGACTCTGACTCCATTTTTCCAATGAAGCTTTTCCCTTTTCTTTCTCCAGGAATTGCAACCCACAAGTCTTCCACCCACTGCTGCCTGTACCTTCCCCTTGCAGTATGCACTTATCTGGATGATGGGACCTTGACAGTGTTCGTGGTCCATCATGATCTGCCCCTATTCACCCAGCTGGTCTCACCTCCCACGGCTTTCTCATATGTAACATAGTAGTTAGGAGCGTAGATTCAGGAGCCAGCGTCTGGGTTCAAATCTTGGCTTTGTTTCTTATGAGTTATGAGTTACTTAACACCGTATGAACTTCATTTCCTTATCTGGAAAATGGGGATCTTTGTTCAGTTACCACATCACAGGGTTTTTATAAAGACAGTAAGTGGACTGTTGAAATAAAATGGCAACCCCAATGAATCATGCCCCCCTGAAACTACACTCTGTGAAGTCCCCTTTGACATTGATTTTGTTTTGGCCATGTAGCCTGCTTTGGCACAAGCAGATATTTGATATGGGTTTGCAAGTTGAGTTTTGTACTCATTGGCTTACTATGTTTTGGAACTCAACCACCACCTGAAAAAGCTTAGAGTAGCCTGTTGGATTCTGAGAGATGCTTGTCTCAACTGACTCCATTCCCCCAAGTCAACTGAGACATGTGAGGGGTGCATCTGGGACTAGCCAGGCCCAGCTAACTTGCCAAGTGATTGCAAATACATGAGTAATTCCAGCTATTATATGGAGCAAAAAGATGGACTTTACCAGCTCAAATTGCCAACTCACAGAATCTTGAGCTAATAAATGGTGATGGAGTCACTAAGTTTTGGAGTGATTTGTTAACCGATAGAAAGACAAGTGAGTTTTTACTTGGCACAGGCAAAGTATTTAGAAAAGTGTCTGACACATGGTATGTCAGTAATTGTTTATCATTTATCATTAGCTTGAGTCATAGGGGTCATCCTGGAAACTCTGGAATAGGCTGAGCCTTCTTATGCTTCCATGCCTTTGCATATGATTGGTTTCAAAAATGCATTCACTGACTGCCTACCTCCTACTTGTCCCTCAAGAAGGGGGGATATTTAAAATATTTAACAATTAGTATGGATGGGTACCATTAATCAGAATCAGGTGTGTACCACCTGAATGTCAGGTCTGCCTTCAAGACTCAGATGAAGCATCACCACCATCTGTCACCTGGGTTATTGTAATACCTCATCAGATTTCTCTGCTTCTCTTCTTATATCTCTCCATCCTCACCCCGTAGTTTGCTCTAAACATGGTTGTCCTTTTTCAGAGGAAATGATCCTTTAAAAATATGTCAGATCATATCACTATGCAGAGAATCAAAGCTGCAATGGTTCTTTGGTTCACTCAGAGTAAAATCTAAGGTCCTTGCAATGGTTCACAAGTCCTGCCACATCTGAGTCTTCTACTTCTGTCCCTTACCTCTCTGATTTTCTTTCCTTCCTTCACTCTGCTCCAGCCACACTGGCCTTCTTGTTCTTTCTCAAAAATCCTACCTTAGAGATTTTGTTCTAGCTGTTATTTCTGCTTGAAATGCTCATCCTAAAAGAACAGACTTGCCTAACTACTTTACCTTTTCCAAGTCTTTGCTTAAATACTTCTCAATGAAACCTAAATCGACTATTAATCTGCAACCTGCTCCCTAATGCTACCCTACACTCTCACTCCTCCTTTTACTCTTGTCACCTTCTGTATTAGTCAGGGACCCCCCAGAGAAGCAGAACCAGAAGGAGATACATATATATATATATATATATATATATATATATATATATATATATATATGAATATATATACACAGAAGGATGTGTGTGTGTGTGTGAGTGTGTGTATACATATAGCCTTGCAAGGAACTGGCTTATGCAACTGTGGGGGCTGGCTAGGCAAACCAAGATCTGCAGGGCAGGCTGTCAGAAAAAAAACAGACTGAACTCCTAAGCGCAAGCGAAGGCTGCAGTCCATAGGCAGAATTATCTGTTCTTTTTTTTTTTTTTAGGGAAACCACAGTTCTACTTGTAAGTTCTTTCACCTGACTGGATCAGGCCTATCTGGATTACCTAGGATAATAGTCACAGCAACACCTACATTGGTGTTTGATTGAATAACTAAGGACTATAGCTTGGCCAATTGGCACATAAAATTGGCCATCATATCTTCTAATATACTACATAATTTTCTAATTTCTTATGTCTATCATCTTTCTCCTTCACTAAAATATAAGTTCCATGAGTACTGGGGATGTTTTTGTTTGCTGGTACATTTCATAGTAAATATTCAATCGACGTTTGTTGAATTAAATAAAACATTACATCCCCAGGAAGTCTTTTCTGACTACCCGCTGTCCCCAAAATAGACACCTGCCTACCCTAAGTTAGGCCACTCTTCTTTCTACCTCCTAGTTAGCTAAATCCATCCACTTTAATTAGACTAATCTAACCTCATTTCAAGAGATTAAGTAAAGCACCAGAAATAACTAAGCATCTTATGGTTTTATTAATTTAACTTACTTATCTCTTTGCTCCCATTAGCCTCCTGTTTTGCCTCTATTCCTTTAGATTTCTTCTACTTCTTTCTTCTATTCTACTTCGAATCATTGGGAAAAATAAAAAGGAGGATGTATTACAATGAAATTTATAAAAAGAAGCTTTACACTAAAGGCAGTGTTGAGTTGTTTGATGTCTCCACCTGCAGAAACAGTCTTTCAATTTAACAGCATGCCTCTATTTTACCAGCACTTATTAAGCACCAAATATGTCAGACATTGTATAAAGTACTGAGACCACAGAAATGAAAATCATGATCACTGCCTTCAACTTCGGTATAATCTTTAGTAATCACTAATTATCATATATTATCAATCATACAATTATTAATCTTATCAATTATTTACTATTCATTAATTAAGCCTTTATTAATTATTAGTTCATTATTAGTATACACAATGTTTGATACTTAAATTGGCTGTCGACATTGAAAAATTAGGCTGGGTGGGGTGGCTCATTCCTGTAATCCCAGCACTTTGGGAGGTCGAGGCTGGTGGATCACCTAAGGTCAGGAGTTCGAGACCAGCCTGGTTTCACATGGTGAAACCCCATCTCTACTAAAAATACAAAAATTAGCTGGGTGTGGTGGTGGGTGCCTGTAAACTACTTGGGAGGTTGAGGCAGGAGAATTGCTTGAACACAGGAGGCGGAGGTTGCAGTGAGCTGAAATTACACCATTGTACTCTAGCCTGGGTGACAAGAGGGAAACTTCATCTCAAAAAAAATTAAAATATTAGAATATTTTAGATAAAAATAAGAACTTCTAGCTTACCTTGAAATATGAAAAGATGTAACAAAATGGCCTGCGTTTTTACATAGCATAAGCAGCTCAGATTTGAGTCATGAGGTCTCCATTTCTAATTCACCATATTCACTACTATTATGTATTGCTTCTCAACAGTAAGGTCAGATATCAGTTGCTATTTATCACCTTATACCTGGACTGGTTAGTTATTTAGCTACTCTCCTGGCCTCCTGCATGCATTTGGTTTGTGGATCCCTGGTCTAGTGTGTTGTATTTGATAATAACTGAACACTTTTTAACTCTGTAAAATAATTCTGTTTCTATGATATAATTTGATGTTCACAATAAATCTAAGACAAATCTAAACCACTCTAATTTTGCATTACCTTGTGTAAAAAAAGTGGCTCCAATTTTTATACAAGGTAATGCAAAATTGGAGTGGTTAATTTACTGATTTGGAGTGTAGTGGTGGTTCTAGAATTTACATGTCCTCATTAGCTACCTTAAGTCTAAAGAGTATTGCAGAGGGATCTCACTCCCTTCCTCACTTCCTCACTACAAGATTTTAGACTGAAATATGTCCAAGATTGGGAGGGGCAGAAAAATAAACACAAAGTTAAATTTGGATTTTTTGTTTGTTTATTTGTTTGAGACAGAGTCTCAGTCTGTCTCCCAGGCTGGAGTGCAATGGCACCATCTCTGCTCACTGCAACCTCCACCTCCCGGGTTCCAGCAGTTCTCCCGTGTTCCAGCGATTCTCCCGTGTTCCAGCAATTTTCCCTCCTCAGCCTCCTGAGTAGCTGGGACTACAGGCGCCCACCACCATACCTGGATAATAGTTTGTATTTTTAGTAGAGACGGGGTTTCACCATGTTAGCCAGGATAGTCTTGATCTCCTGACCCTGTTATCTGCCCGCCTCAGCCTCCCAAAGTGCTGGGATTACAGGTGTGAGCTACCGCTTCAGGCTAAATTTGGAATTTTAACTACTACTTAAGACTGCGTTGTGGCTTTTTAGGATTAAGTGGCTGAAGGACGTTTCATTATCTGAGAGTCATGGGCCGGTTCAATATTTCTTCTTAGGATAGAAAAAGATCACACCAATGAATACATGTGTAAAGGGACAATGGAAGCAAAAATTGAATTTTTCTATGCAATCAAAATGTGTCATATTTATTCAGCTTACCAATTACACACAAGGTGAACACATACCACACACACAGATACTTTTTTTCTTTTACATATATAGGCTCATACTATATACAGTATTTTTTGTTGTTGTTGTTCTTAAGACAGGGTCTCACTCTGCCATCAGGGCTGGTGTGCAGTGACATGATTACGGCTAGTTGCAGCCTGGATCTCCCTGGGCTCATGTGATCTTCCTACGTCAGCCTCCTGAGTAGCTGGGACTACAGGTGCATGGTACCACACCTGGCTAATATTTGTATTTTTTATAGAGACAAGGTTTCATCAAGTTGCCCAGGCTGGTAGTATTTTCTAACTTGCTTTTTCCTTTCAACAATATGTCATCTTTTTATGACATTAAGTATTCTTATACTGTATCAGTTTTAGTGGTCCCATAGTAGTTTACTATACGGTGGTTTTATAAAATTTATCCAGTAACCTGTGGGTCAATTTGGGTTTCCAATGTATTATTATATAAATAAGTTGCACTAAATATTCTTGTAGCTGACTCATGTACATCTCTGAATATTTCTTCTTCTCCTTCTTTTTTTTCTTTGGGATGGAGTCTCACTCTGTTGCCCAGGCTAGCATGCAGTGGGGTCATCTCAGCTCACTGCCACCTCCAACTCCCAGTTTAAAGCGATACTATTGCCTCCACCTCCCAAACAGCTGGGATCACAGGCATGTGCCACCATGCCTGGCTGATTTTTGTATTTTTAATAGAGATAGGGTTTTACCATGTTGGCCGGCTGGTCTTGAACTCCTGGCCTCAAGTGATCCTCCTGCCTTGGCCTCCCAAAGTGCTGGGATTATAGGCATGAGCCACCGTGTCTGGCCATATGATTACTTCTTTAGGATAAATTCCTAGAAGTGGAATTGGTGTGTCACAGGATACATCTATTTTAAAAATTTTGATGTACATGTAATGACTCCTTAATCAATGCCCTTCTTTCCTAAATCTCCTAACTCCTAACTAGGTCTGACTACTTCAGTCAGATAAATCTCACTAAAATCATACTTGAATATTGTACTCCCTTGTTAAAAAGCCTCAGTGGTTTCTAGCTTATTAGATAAATTTAAGAGCTATGGGGAGGCCCTGGGAAAATATCTTGTCTTAACCTCTTCAATCTCACTTACTGCTCTTCAATTCCAGTTAGGGTTGACCTATAATTTCTGCCAGGTCCAACATTTCTATTTTGTTTTTCTTCCCTACATGAGGAAGTTGCTCCCTTTTCTCCTCTGCTAATCTGAATCCTGTATGTTCCCTGAAGTCCAGATCAAAATATGCCTCTTCCAGAAACTGTTTCTGGAATAATCCCACCCCCAAATTATATTTGCAACCATAAATCATATTCCTCTGTAATTTTAGTATGTATATACTAAAATGTCTTCAGGGTGGGCAAGCTGTTTCTGGGCAGGTTATATTTTGAATCTGCCTCCACAGCAAACATACTGCTAAGTTCTGAATCTTGAAAAGTACCGTAAAATTGTACAATGAGGGCTGGGTACAGTGGCTCACGCCTGTAATCCCAGCACTTTGGGAAGCCAACGCGGGTGATTCATGAGGTCAGGAGTTAGAGATCAGCCTGGCCAACATGGTGAAGCCCTGTCTCCACGAAAAACACAAAAAATTAGCCAGGCATGGTGGCGGGTGCCCATAATCCCAGCCACTCTGGAGGCTGAGACAGGAGAATTGTTTGAACCCAGAGGCAGAGGTTGCAGTGAGCCGAGATCACGCCACTGCACTTTAGCCTGGATGACAGCGTGAGTCTCCGTCTCAAAAAAAAAAAAAAATTGTACAATGAGTTACTGAAGAAAGTTTTTGAATATTCTCTGAATGCCTTTAAAATTGGTTATACACCAGTTTGAAATTAGGTAAATGGACTAAATGAGTTTTCAAAGAGACTTCAGCCATATTTTTCTAAGAGTATAAATAATTTTCAGCTGGCCCCATGGAAGATACCTTCACTTCCCAGCCAGGCACGTTGGCTCACGCCTATAATCCCAGAACTTTGGGAGGCTGAGGCGGGCAGATCACCTGAGGGCAGGAGTTTAAGACCAGCCTGATCCAACATGATGAAACTTCATTTATGCTAAAAATTCAAAAATTAGCCAGGTATGGTGGCAGGCACCTGTAATCTCAGCTACTCGGGAGACTGAGGCAGGAGAATTGCTTGAATTTGGGAGTTGGAGGTTGTAGTGAGCTGAGATTGCACAACTGCACTCCAGCCTGGGTAACACAGCAAGACTCTGTCTCAAAAAAAAAAAAAAAAAAGAAAGATATCTCCACTTACTCACAAAAATTATTTGGTATAAATCTCTCAAAGATTATTTAATCACCACAATTACCACAGCAGTTGTTGGTGGTCACATGATGGATGTTGAAAACCACATAAGTGAGGTTCCATTGTATAAAGATATTTTTATTCGTAGCTTATGATATAAAACTGAACCAATGAATTTTAAAATTATCCTAGATACTGAACATTAAGACAAACTGATTCATTTAAAATACATAAATTACTTTCATTTCACCCACCCCAAAGTATGGTACTTCACTGTTCCAAAAATACTACACATTCAAATAAACTGTAATTATGAACACATATAGCTTCCCACAGTTAGAACTTTAAAAATGAATTGTGCCAAATAAAATGCATGTTGTTGCAATATTTAAATATGCTTTAAAGTAAATCATTATTATAAGTAGGTATGTAATTACTACGGCTTTAGGAAGGTTTAACTGGGAACTAAAACACAAAAGAATGCAATTTCTAGAGCATTTGACCAAAATACAATGAATAGATACCCACCATAACTCAGCTCTCTAATCCCTCATTCCAGGTCTTCCTAGACAAGTTAATTGGAATGAAAAATGATAGATAGAAAAAGTAAAAATTGTAACAAAAGATAAGAAAAAATACAAATAGAGAATCTAGAAATATTAAGAACTTCAGGCAATGTAAAATCCATTTTTTTAAAAAAACTAATCTTTACTAAAGGAACAGTGGCTTTGAATCTTTCTCCCTAAGGATTAGATCAAAAATAAGATTTCCAAAAGAGCGAGTGTGTTTTGGTTAGAATGGAGGAGGAAGTCGTCTGTGGCACTAAGATGCAATGCAGTACCCACCTGGCACTGTACTATTTAACCTAATGCATTAGTCAACCTTCTAATGTTCACATTTTTTCCTAAAATTTGTATCCTTTTAACTCCTGGATGTACTGGCAACTGGCAGCTGAGCTCTCCCTGCCTGGGTCTCCCACAGCTACAGCAAATTGGCAGTAAGCCTTCCTTAGCAGCTGCTAATGAGCTGAAGGTACCTACAGCATGATTCCACTTATGTGAAACAAATACAAACCCACCTATTTCTATGTGTACCACATATGTATATGACTACATAGAAAAATGTTTGAAAAGATACACTTAAAACTGTTAACATGTGCTACTTCCGTTGAGGAGATTATGGGAAGGATCAATGAGAACTTTCATTTTATGGTTTGAATTTTTACTATAAGAATGTAATCATTTTCTTCCCAGTGGGGGAAAAAAAAGAATGTAATCATGTATTATTTGCTTTAAATTATTTTAAAAATTAGCAATCAAGAAAGCAGCACTGGGACACCAGCCAATGCCCAGAGCAATGTGAAGAACAATGCAGTTGGCCACAGAAAGCTGCATTACCAGTTTCTTCAGGGGCCAGTAACTTTATGAGAGTGAGTCTATCTTTGTACCAGGTGCCCTTGATCTGGTTAAGCTACAGCTTCCTGCTGGACATTTTACTGGGATATCTCGAGGTTACTGCAAACTCTGTAGGCCTAAAACCACACACATCATCACCATCTAACCCATGTGACTTTCTTATTTTTACCAGCTTTATCATCGTATTTTCAGGCTACTTCGTCTTCCTTGCCCCCCCATATCAAATTAGTCACTGAGTCATGTTTATTCCACCATTGCCATTTGGCTTCTTTTCATTTATGCCAAAGTACACTACACTGCTTCATGCTTTTATCACACCAGGGATAAACTTTTGAGATGAAGTCTCATTCTGTTGCCAAGGCTGGAGTGCAGTGGCACCATATCAGCTCACTGCAACCTCTGCTTCTCAGGCTCAAGCGATTCTTATACTTCAGCCTCCTGAGTAGCTGGGATTACAGGTGTGTGCCACCACACCAGGCAAATTTTTCTATGTTTTAGTAGAGACAGGGTTTTACCATGTTGGCCAGGCTGGTCTTGAAATCTTGGCCTCAAGTGATCCGCCCACCTCAGCCTCCCAAATTGCTGAGATTATAGGCCTGAGCCACTGTACCCGGCCCGCAGATAAACTCTTGTAATAGTTTCCCAACTAATTTTCCTGTTTCCAATCTCTCCCAGCTGTCATTAATTTTGTAAAGCAATGCCAGATTAAAAATCTTACAAGTAGAATTTGTTTATTCTACAACCTGGACACACACACACACATTCCTCCAATAATTGTCTGCTTACTCCACATAAAGCCTGAAAGGATTTATGGAATCTGATCTTAACATGAACAGCTTAGCTTTATTTCTTAATTCCATTCTTGTGATCATTTGCCTGAAAACCTCCTTTACTATCCACTGAACATATTCTCTTTTCCCACTATGTACTTTTCTCTTTCTCAAGTGCTCAAGTCAGAGTTTATCTTACTTGTGAAGACTCTGTTGTCTAGTATTTTTGTTTAATTCATTTAATTTTATTTCATTAAAAAAAATTTTTTTTAGATGGAGTCTCACTCTGTCGCCCAGGCTGGAGTGCAGTGGCATCATCTGGCATCATCTTGGCACACTACCACCTCTACCTCCTGGCTCAAGCTATTCTCCTGCCTCAGCCTCCCAAGTAGCTGGGATTACAGGTGTTCAACATTATGCCTGGCTATATATTTAATAGATACGGAGTTTCACCATGTTGGCCAGGCTGGTCTCGAACTCTTGACTTCAGGTGATCTGTCTGCCTCAACCTCCCAAAGTGCTGGGATTACAGGTGTGAGCCACTGCACCCAGCCTAGTTTATTTAGTTTTTAGAGACAGAGTCTGGCTCTGTCACCCAGGCTAGAGTGCAGTGGCACAATCATAGCTCACTACAGTCTTGAACTCCTGGGTTCAAGCAATCCTCCCACCTCAGACTCACAAAGTGCTGGGATGATTAATTTTATTTAAAATTTGGATTTATTTTTATGACTGAAGTTAATTACAAGAATCTTAAGGGGAGAATCCTTGTCCTAAGTTTCATATTACTCCTAACTACTGCGCCAGACTGACTCATCTATAATAGTGTAATCATCAAAGAGGGCATTCAATAAATTTGTGGGCTGATTGACTGATTGAAATCAAATAAACTTTCTCTGTGTCTTCTTTATTTCTGGGGACCATTGTTTATATGCTTCCAAAAGTAAAAAAGAATAAATTTGATAGATTGATGTAGTATTTATCTATTAAAATACACATTGCCTGAATTTTGAGTTGGAATACGTGTTCCTGGAGGTAAATATTTTAGTTGGTGCCAGTTCATTCATTCAACAGTATTTGTTGAATACGTGCCAGGTGTTTTGCTAGGTCCTGGAGATACAGCAGCTCATGCCTTCACAGAGCTTACGTTCCAAAGGAGAGAACAGACAATACATGAAATAAATAAGTAAAACACAGAGTTGGTCAAATTGTGTTAAGTGCTCGGGGAAAAAACAAATCAGAAAAGAAGTTTAGGGAGTGTTGAGGGTGCAGGGGGAGTGCTAGTTGCAATTTAAAATAGGGTGGTCGGTATTTTCTGTATGTGACATAGAAAAAAAGTTGATATACATATCAACTTTTTTTCTAAATGTAACACCATCAAGATTGGCTTGAATCAGTTTGCCTCAGAAAATATGACTTGGAATATTTTTCTCATGATTTAATTTTAGTTGGCTTTTAACAAAGACTTCAAAATGGCAGCTCAAGTTCATTTTTAGTTCAATGAAGAATAGTTCTCATACATATGCAGCCTGGATTTAATTCTATTTCTTGGGTTGGATTATTACCAAGATCTTAACAAGGAAAACGAAGAAATATGGATGCCTCAGGAATTGACTAACCACTTATATCCTGCATTAAACATGCTTCTCTGCATCCAGAAGCTGACTAGTACCAGATTAAGAACTAGAAAGGATTTCTTGGCAAAGGACCCTTTCTTGCAAAAATAATTCCAAGACTTGGGCTGAGCTCAAATTTTATGATTTATGTGGAAATTCAAGACTTATCTTTTTATATTACCATGTGAACAATTTAAACAAATAACACAAACTCTCTGAGGTATGGTCTCAAAAGGTCTAGAGTTTAAGAATAATATTTTTTTATCTCCTATCCTCTGCATTGTCCCTTATCAAAGTAAAGCATTCATTTCACAGTGTTATTCAGTAATACCTCTATTAATGAAAGACACATTTAAACATCACAACTTGTAAATAATTTTGTGATTAAAATAATATAGATGACATTGGAACGCATTCTAGGACGGAGAATAGGAGTAGGGTATAAAGATATTATTTAGCTCAAATAATACAAGTGTGGGGTTACCCCATGTCTAAAAGCCATTTGTTTTAAAGTGTAGTTCACTAATCATTCTGTTGGCTGATGTCCGATCATTTCTAAGTTTTGATTAGGGATGGAGAGAGGACACTGGAGAGCTGTAGGTGACGTGAAAGGTGAGAGAAGTATTGATGCTAACATGAAAAAAGAGAACAAAATGGGAAAAATGAGAACGCCAAAATAAACTTATTTCACAGTTTTGTTTAGGGTCTGTGGTATTAACAGTCAGCTGTAACGGACAGGCAGAAGCTGTAGGGAGAAGTTTTTGTTTATGTGCTGATGCATAATTTGAGATAGAATGACAACAAGCTAATAATGCTTTGCATAATTTATCAAGAATTTTTACATGCTTTTTCTTCCCCCCAGCATTGCTGACTGTGTAGAAAGATGTTCAGTCCTAGATAATTCTATAATGAGGTATTACATCACCAGACTACATAAATAGATACCATAAAGCTATATACAAGTAAAAATAGATTAAGTAAATTTCCTTTTCTTAAAAAAGCACAGAGAAACTGCTTACCTGATATACATTAGTGTGAAATCTATTTTTGGATACTTCCTGTACCAGTTCCAACAGATTTTCAATTAAACTTTGCAGCAAACAATTTGCATTCATTTCTCCAGGAAGCTCAGATAGGATAATGGGGAGGTGTGCTGTGTTGGAAGTAAAGTTGATATATTAAAGACTACAAAAACAGGGAGGCAAGCATTTGAAGAGTAAATTGGATTCATGGAAACAAAGGACTCCATCAATTAAAGATTTTCTATTCATCTGGAGCACAAGACTCATATCACCCCACTTAACACCACAAAGCTTGTAATAAATATTTTAATGTATTGACAAATCCACTTGCTAAACAGCAAAGTATCACAAGAACATTTTGAAATGCTTCACAATGTATTATGCATAAGTTTCTTCTAAATCAAAATATTAAAAGCAAAACCCCTAATTTAAAATTAGTAAAGCAACTTAAACTAAGTCTTTAGGATAGAAAATGAGACTTTTTAGAAGGCCTTTATCTTCTTTAGTATCTAATTTTGAATGAGTGAATCTTTTTGTACTTGCCATCTTTGCACTGGAAGGAATTACAAATATAGCATCTAACAGTTTTATATTCTTCAGTGAAGTTAAGTCTTTTCTTTACAGGAGTAATTCTCAGCTCCCAGATTCTTGCCATGAGATGTGTTTGTGCCTGCCATGTCATGCCATTAGTTCTATTGCAACATCTGATTTCAGCTCAATCTAAGAGATTTTTGCCACCAGGTACTGTCATGGACTTGTTCATCTGCATGTTTCCATTTTCTTTACAAGTGATACATTTCTATTACTTACATTAGCTTTAGATTAGGATTAATAATATGGTTAAGGAATTGTTCTATTTCAACAGTATAGCAGACAGATGGACTTTTGTAAGATCTCATCCCTCTGCCAAGGGTGTAAAGGGCTCAGCTAAAGAATGATGAAAATGTGGGTGGAGGTAATAACCTAAGCAAGGGGAGGCGAACACCATTGCATGTTCAGTCAGTCCTTACGTCAAGGGAAATGAAAAAGAGAAGACTTTGGTGGCCTAGGATAGCTGCTCCTAATCCTTAGTGTCCTTTACTCGAGAAGATAGTGAAACTGAGAGTCAAAGGAAGAA
The DNA here is from genome assembly GCF_030222135.1 of Aotus nancymaae. Classification (NCBI taxonomy): domain Eukaryota; kingdom Metazoa; phylum Chordata; class Mammalia; order Primates; family Aotidae; genus Aotus; species Aotus nancymaae. The sequence goes on along the minus strand of NW_026988447.1, from coordinate 1,336,730 downwards.
GTATTAAAAAATTTCTTCCCCACTGTAGCGTTGGATTTGGGCTCAGCCTGTCAAGCATTTTTGTTTACTTTCTCTTGTGAATGGAGAGACAAGGTTAAAGGTGGGGGCTATAACTGGCTGAGGTTACTTGGCCACATAAAGATGAAAATGGAAACGTTGGCCTTGTAAATTGCTGCTGATCTTAGGCAGGTCTGCTTATGTCTGAAAGCCAAGAGTTCTGTCACTGGGTTTTCAGAAAACATCAAAGACTCAATGTGGATTAATATTTTCAAATTGCTTTAAGATCTTTAGTGGAGATAATGGATTAAATGTTAGCCTGATCTAGATTTCAGGGTCTGGGTTCTGCTCTTCCTCTTCTCTGCAGGCAATGGGGTCTGGAGCACAGATATGGATTAAGATTGTCGACTGTCTTCATATCTACTTGATGTGATCACACTGGGAGACTAGAGCTTGTGATGTGACATTTAACTCCAAGTAAGGCTGAATTGTATGTGGGTAATGTACTTTCTCAGTCTACTTGTGAAGCCTACAAATGGGGGTGGTTGTGAAAGAAGAAAGGTTTGGGTTGACATTTAGCATGCTAGATGAGTTGGACCCCTTAAGCAGAGAGTTATGATAGACAAAACCAACCCAGAGGAGGGTGTGAGAGGGGCTATGGTTTGAAGATATGTGCCGATTTGTCAGATGAACACATCTTAATTTTTTAGTATTTATTTGTACACATATTTTGGGTGGGAAGATACAAAAGCAATAGAAAAGTCCACCTCCAACCCCCCCACCCCCTGCCTCAAAAGAGTTCCTGAAATGGCTGATGAGTCAGTCCTACTCACGGAGCTTGCATGCAGAAGGAAGTCAGGTCAAAGGTTTGGTAAAACCTAAGTTAGTATCTCCGCTCTAGGACCTAACCCAGTTCCTAGCTGAGTCAGGTAAGACTGATGGCCACAGAAATTTACAGAAATAATAACAGCAACTAACATTTATTAAGTGCTTCCATTATACATTTATGTGCTATATACTTTACATAAATTATTTCATTTAATTCTTAAAACGACTTTGTAAAGTAGAAAGTTTTATTATGGCTCTGAACAGAACTATCATACAGAGGAGTTAGCTCATGCTAAAGCATACTAAGGTTTTTAAATTTTTTTCCTGGAACCTTTAACTAGGCTACCAAGACACTTTCCTTGGATCTCTTTCTATTTCCCTGGCTGTTCCTTTACCATCTCCCTTGCTGAGTCCTCTTCCTCTTCTTTTTTAATGTTGGAGTGCCCCAGGACTTACTTCTTGTTCTACTTCTTTTCTGTAGCTACATAATCTAGTTGATCTCAATACCATCTGTATGCTAACAACTTCCAAATTTATATCTACCCCAGATACATATATCTAATTGTCGACACCTATCTTCACATGAATGTTTAATAGATATCTCAAACTTACTATATCTAAATCAGAGTTTACAAATAAAATCTTCGTCCCGCACCCCCATATTCCTTTCTTCTCTATCTCCTCAATCCCCGCAAAGGGCAACTCCATTCTCCCCAGAACTCTGAACAAAACCCTTAGGACCATCTTTCTTTTATACCCTAATCTATCAGCTGTTCCTGTGTTCTTTACCTTCTAAATAGAGTCAGAATCTGACCATGTCTCTCAATCACTCGGACTCTAATCCAGGCCATCCTTACTTTTCATTCCAGCTAAGCTCATCTTCTTGCTTGCTCTCTTGCCTCCCTACTCATGTTGCCCACACAGCAAACAGTCACCTTTAGAAAAAAAAAAAAAACAACTTTGTATTATGAACTTTTATTTATTTTGAGATGGAGTCTTGCTCTGTCGCCCAGGCTGCAGTGCAGTGGTGTGATTTCAGCTCACTGCCACCTCCACCTCCTGGGTTCAAGCGATTCTCCTGCCTCGGCCTCCTGAGTAGCTGGGATTACAGGCGCCCACCATCACGCAGGGCTAATTTTTGTATTTTTAGTAGAGACAGGATTTTGCCATGTTGGCCAGGCTGGTCTTGAACTCCTGACCCCAGGTGATCTGCCCGTCTCTGCCTTCCAAAAAGTGCTGGGATTACAGGCGAGAGCCACTGCACCCAGCCTATTATGAACTTTTAAAACATATACATAAACACACATAAATGATGATCACACCCCCATCACAAATTAACATTTTGGCCGGGCGCGGTGGCTCATGCCTATAATCTCAGCACTTTGGGAGGCCGAGGCGGGTGGATCAGGAGGTCAAGAGATCGAGACCATCCTGGTCAACATGGTTAAACCCCGTCTCTACTAAAAATACAAAAATTAGCTGGGCATGACACGCCTGTAGTCCCGGCTACGCGGGAGGCTGAGGCAGGAGCATTGCTTGAACCTAGAAGGCGGAGGTTGCGGTGAGCCGAGATTGCGCCATTGCACTCCAGCCTGGGTTACAAGAGCGAAACTCCGTCTCAAAGAGAAAAAATAATAAAAAAAAATAACATTTTATAAATCTTCATCTATTCACTTCTCTCTACTTTTCCTGGGATATTTTCAAACAAATCACAGAAAAGTCATCCTTTTAATGATCAGATCAACCTACTCACCACTTTCTAATTGCTTCTCATTTAGTAAAAGCCAAGTCCTTTATCATGGCCTACAAGGCCTGGGTGATCAGTGATTATTCCCCGCCACACCCATTCCTGCCGCTGTCTTCCTGACTTCACTCTGCTTCATTAGAGGGTCTTCCACCCTCGCGGCCCCAGCCAGCATCATCTGGAGAGCTTGTTAAAGCACAGGCTGCCGGGCCCCACTCCCAGAGTTTCTGGTTCAGTAGGTCTAAAGTGGAACTGGAGAATTCATAGCTCTAACAAGTTCGCAGGTGCTACTGCTTCCAGCGGGCATACTTGGAGAACCACCAGCTGCATTGTTCTCCCTCCGGTTCCTCAACAAGGCAGGCAGGATCTTGCTTAGCAGCCTCCACGCTGCTCTTCCCTCTGCCCTGGGCATTTTTTGCATTACTCAAAGCCCACGTTATTCCATCTCTGTTTAACTCACACCTTTTGAGAGGCCTTCACTGACCACTCCTTCTAAAATCTCTTCCCCTCTCCTCATTCTCATGTTCCTTGTTGGCAAGCATCGCTTGTTTCTGTCACCCCGTCTAGATGGACAGCTCCACAAACAGAGTCTTGGTTTTACTGTCGCATCCCCAGCACTAAAACCTTGCCTAGCAGGTGCTCACTTCACTTGTCCAAGGAATGGATGGCATACTGGAGGGAGAGCCAGCTTCTTGCTTGGGACACTGGACAGGCAAATCATTTCTTCTCGCCTCAGTTCCACCATCTGTAAGGGCACTGATTGGTCATGCCTACCCTTCTCATCTCCCTGGGTATAGGCTCAAATGAAAAGAATAACGTGTACAGACGCCCGCGAAGCAGAGCACTAAGTGGATACCGAGCGTTATTACGCCGTGCGTTCGGCCGCCCTTTTTCTGGACGGAGAACCCCCTCCGCTCCCATTTTCCAGCGCCCCCGTCCCGGTGATCCACAGACCCGCTGTGGGCGGCCGCCGCCCGCGTCCCGGCCTGCGGGCCCGCGTCTGGGCACGCCCGCCCCGCTCCCGGCTGGCGCCCGCCCGCCTCCAAAAGCAGCAGCGGCAGCAGCGGCAGCAGCAGCAGCAGCAGCAGCAGGAGGAAGAGGAGGCGCCGAAGGAGGGGTCCTCGGCCGCCGCGGGAGGCCGCATAGCCATCCCGTCACGGCGTCAGCGCCGGCCGGGGCCGAACCCGGAAGTGGCCGAGTCCGCGCGCCCGCCCGTCCCGCCGCCGCCGCCGCCGCCCCGCACTCGGGCGAGCGCGGGAGCCGCGCAGTAGACGGAGCGCGCCCGGCCGAGCGGGCCATGGCCGCGGGGGCCGCCGCCGCAGGTGGTGGCGCCCGGTGAGGCGAGCGCGGCGCCCCCTCCGGGGCGGATGGAACGTGGCTTGGCGGGCGGGCAGTGCCGGCGTCCGCGGCTGGAATGGTGCTGGCGGCGGCGGTCGGTGCCTGCGTTCTGAAGCCCGAGAGGAGCCACAATGGAGACGCCGCCGCTGCCTCCCGCGTGAGTGAGCTGGCGGGCGGGCGGGCTGTGCCGCTGCGGATAAGCGCGCCGCTGCGGCGCGTGTCGCCGGTCGCGGGCGCAGCTTGGGGTACGGCCGCCCGGAGCCGCCGGGGCCGGCGGGAGGTGAGAGATGCGGGGCGTGACGAGGCGCGGTGCCCGCAGTCCTGAGCGGACGCGGACGGAAACTCACCTTCGCCAGGCGGTGACTTAAAACGCTGCCCAGGATTTCTAGGGAAGGGTCTTCCCCATGCCAGGCGGATAGAAGATTTGGGGTGGGGCTGCGCATGGGGGACCCTGCTGGTCCTGTGTGTACCTCCCTGAAATGCATGGGCAGCTGGTGCCCAGCTTGCCCACCCCTTTCTAGGGGATCAAGCTAGGATGCACGGAGTCCGTTGAAAAAAGGAAACTGGAAAGTACCAGTCGTCCACTGTCTAAATGAATTGATCTTAGGTTGCTTGATTCCCCGAATTTCTAACAAAATTAATATCTGAGGAGCTTTTACAGCACTCTAAAATGAGCGGCGGCTGTTCAGGGCATGTGACCTCTTTTACCTGGCACGCAGAACGTTTTATCCAGAAATCAGAGCATCTTGTTTCCTTAGTACCTCGGGCAAATTAGTAGCGTATCGACCTGCCAGGCACAGGTGTCTTTTTTCTTTGGTACCCAAGTACATTCAAGATCACTGGCAACAGAATTATTTTCTAGAAATAATAGCTGAAACATGTAGAAGACGTTATTGCATTATTCAGAACAAGTTTTTTTTTTTTCTTTTTTTAATTTTAGTTTTTAGTTTTAAAAACATCTTGGTAAAAGTGGACTGTAAATACCCAGGAGTTTTGAAAATTTCAATTGTGGTTCCCTCTTCTCTTGGGAAGGAATAAGAGTCCTTTGAATCTGACTTTTTAAACTAGATACAAAAACCTAATCCTGAAGAATGGTGTACCTTTTCATGAGAGCTTATTTATGGAGGCTTGTCGTTCTCCGGTTAGATTTGGCAAGCTTCAACTCCATGGCACTTGTACCGCACCAGCCTCTTGTGGTTATTTGGCAGAATTCCAGCCAAAATAATAATGTTTGGCTTGGGTTGAATAATTTTTTGATGTTCAGCCCTTTTGGGAGAGCTAATGGGATTCTGGAACGACAGTTTCTAAAGGTGTGTTTCAGAATGTTTAGCTTGAGTGGAACAGGTCTTGGAAATGTAGGGGTAGATGATAAGACTCGTGGATTGGCCCTCTTGGGCTGACAGAAGCAAGGGCTTAGCCGCCTCTCGATAGCTGTGACTTTGAGGGCTCTGAGATTTAGTCATGTTCTTCAGCAGGCTGGAGGAAGGCACTTGAACCCCTAGGAAATATGATGGTGGATGGTTAACATCAGCAGAATGAACACATGGGGGTCTGCCCAGGCTCAGAAGCACTTGAGGCAGGATATGCTAGCTGTATTTAGACAACACATGGTATATAATATGTAACATGTAGGTATGTTATCTGTAGTAAACCTGCCTTCTATATATCAGTTCTTGCAGTTCCTTTTTACTTTTGGAACAGAAAGAACTAAAGGAAAGAACAAGGGAATCTTAGAACGCAGGTGAAAGGAAGGATGTGGAAAAGCAGGCAGGCTCTGGTGGAAGGGGATAGAGACACAGATTATTTAAATTGAAATAATAAGAAATGAAATTGATGTATGCATGCAAACACTGATAAACTGACTCTAGAGTAGATCAGCTAATCGTAATTTTGATGACCAGCACCATTTTTTTGGTATTGAGATTCCATCAATAGTGCTGGAACAATGAGAGGCTGAGATATAATGGAAAACCTGGAATGCCAGCATGGATGAAAGAATTGTTAAAACTCCTTTCAATCATGGGTGGCTAAAGTTGGTGAGACTTTTCCATTGGTTCTATTTAATTATAAATACAAATGGGTTTTTATTTTCATTTGATTCTATCCAGGATTAACCCTAATTCTAAAACTCATTGTTTGCCTTTCTGTGGATCAGAATTCGTTTTTTTCCTTGCCACCCCTTGGCCTGTTTGCCTCCACTCCCGTTAACATCCCTCCACCATGGATCACATGTGCTAGATTTGAGACATGCAGGCAGTATCTTTAGGAAGGAACTTTACTGGGCCTCACTGCCAGAGCTGGGCGAGGACAGAGGCCAGTGGAAACTATTAGGAAGACTCAGCTTTTCATAAAGTTAGATTTTTAGCCTGAGCTTTAAGGCAAAGAAAGATGTTTGACCTGGACTTAAAGTACCTTAGATGGTGTGGTTGGAAGCAGGGCCCCAGATTATCTTTGGGTTAAGTGTCTGTTTATTAATTCATTCAATCTGCAAATGTTTGAATGCCTGTCTCTGCCTGACACTGTGCATGGTGCTTTTGCTTATGCTTCTCTTTTAACATCAAGATTTACATTGCTCTCAGATCCCACCTCGTACTCCATTGGCCTGTTGGCACATTGTCTTGGAGGGATATCAGGCATCTGTACCCACCTTCCTGCTTCCTTCAGGATGGACTTCTTGGAATTAGCTTTTGATCTCTTGTGCTTTTTCTGTTCCTTGCCTCCAACTTCTCATCTTTTTTAATTCTCATATAATTAAAAAGTGTCATTGGACTATATATTTCTGCATATTGTTTTTTGCAACCTTGAGTCTATGTGGCATTTAGATTCTGTTGCATTTTGGGGTTTGGGTGATATTGAGACTGTGTTACATTTGCTTCTGCTCAAACCTTAAAGATGTGTAACTGAAAAATTAGATGTAGATTAGTAAAGGAATTTCAGATGGTAAACTGAGATGTGCGAAAGGAAATGTAAATTGACCAGCCCTGACCTCAGGAATGTATTTTACAGTCTGACTTTTATAGTTATTTGTGTAAAGATTTTTACAGTAAGTTGAAGGAAGACTGAGGTATAGGCCTGAGTGCATTCCTTCGATCTTCTCTTACTGATCAGTTTTCTTAGCACTTGTTTTCTTTACTGACTCCATTTTCACAAGTTGGCTTACTCTCTATAAGCCTTGATTTTTTTGCTTTTCTTTAACAAAACAAAGCAAACGTCCCTCAGATATAACCATACCCTTTTTTCGGTTGATGATTCCACATCACTTAGAGATTTGTCATCAGAGGTGTTCATGCATAGGCAGACAAACAACTTGTTGACCGTGTTCTAAGGCATTTAGGCAGCAGAAGATTGGTTGGATTAGAGCAGAGGTTCTCACATTTTTGAATTTCACTGACCTGTAAAATTAAAAAAAAAATTGAAGTCTAGCAGAGAATTGCTGAGTTTTTTGTTTTGCCAAGTAAAATAATTATCTATGAAACAACAATGATCAACTATCACCATCTTTTTATGACAGAAAAAAACATTTTAACATCCTTCTTCAAACATAAGGAAGGATGTAATCTGACTAAACTTTTTAAATTAAAAAAATTTAGCTTTATGAAAACTTATTACATTTTCCTCATTTTGTCATAGAGCAGTAAAAAGTTCAATGAAGCCTGACATTTGCAGTCCACTGAACCAGATGATCTTTATTGTTCTTTCTAAGATTCAATTGCTATGAATTTGGAACCTTGCTATGGGTTACCCCAGTATTCATTTGTTTGTCTGTTGTAGTGCATTGGTGTGTATTCTTATTTTTGTTTAATTAAATGTACATTGGACATCTCTCATATCACAGGCGAATCTCCCCAGTGATAAAGATGTTTAAAATATTTAGGAGTAATAATGGCACACAAGTTAATGGTGAAGAAGACGTGGATCAATGTGTGTTGAAGGAAGTGTTGCATATAGGGACAACTTTTGAGGTGCATCTGGGAACTTGAGAATTGAATTCTGGAAATGGGTAGCATTTATGTAGTAGTTTAAAAAATTTCTGATACTGGGAAATCACTCTACCTACTCCCCGCAAAATGCCCCAAACTTTTGTTTCTGATGCACATGGTAGGTATTCAATAAATATTAGTAAATGTGCTTTTCTGAAGATGACTGTAAATTTACTCATCTATGGCTGTTACGGATTTACACTAGGAGTACTTATGAAAACCTCTGAACTTCTTTCTTAAGATCAGGCAGGTTTTTTCAAGATGATCCAGAGAAGGAAATACACTTTCAATTGCATTTCTGTAGTGCTCTACCAAATCCAAATGTATTTACTGTTTATAATGAGGCAGTCTGAGATTTTAATTTATATTTATTGAGTGCCTACTATGGCCAAATTTTGGGGATTTCTCAGAAAACAAAGTTCCTTTTCCTATGATTGAAACTAATAGCAAGCAAATATGTAATATTGTTAGTAGTAAGTTCAATAAATAAAAACGAAGCAGAATAAAAGGGTAGAGAATAATAAGAATAATAGTTCAACTAGGATCAGTGTGTCTTTGACAAGGTGATATTTTAGCACAATCCAGAGGGGGAATGGCATTCCAGGTAGAATAGCAAGCACAAAGGCATTCTTGAATTCTTCTCCTGATGAGATAATTGCTGCAGTGAGTGGGTCAGTATAGTTTTTGTGTGTTATGCACTGTACTTTCTTACATTTCAGATATTGGCATTCGCTAAAATATTCCTTTGATCAGTTCCATTCTCTGATTTTACCTTGAAAAACAATCCCTGCATTTTATGACAGCACCTTTTCTTGTTTTCCTTCTCTGGTTTTTAGGTTGCTAAATGTTATTTGCATACTTTATAACTTTATCTCAATCTTGTCAACAATATTATAGTGGTAGGTGTCTTATTTGTCAGCTGAAAAAGTAGAGTTTAAGTTACTTTCTCAAGCTCATCAAGTATTAGAAAAACTGGGATTCTAATCTCGCTGTTGAATCACTTTTTTCTGTCTTGCATAGCTTCTCTTCTGTCACTGTTTGCGGGCAGTATTTCCTTGCAGAAGTAGGCCTCGGCCAGTTCTTTTCAATCAACTGTTAATCTCTAAGTTATAGCTCCATTTATATCTTAAGTCTGGGCTTTAGGTCTGTGCTTTGGTGTGGAATTTTGAACTTCTCACGTCTCTACTCTTAGCTAATACCTCTAAACTCAACATATCCAAAACTGATGTTTGTTCACAAACTGACTTCTTTTTATAACATTTCCACTTATTCAATGGGATAACCATTCTTCTGGTCCCTGATGACCAAAACGTTGGAATAGTCTTTGATTTCTCTCTCTTTTTTCATCTCCCACATCTTATCAGTCCCTAGGAACTGCAGTCCTGGTTTCAAGTGTCCATTCTGGCTGCTACTTTTCTGATGAATGGATTTCATTACTTGATACCTGAATTTTTTCACTGGTCTCCTGTTGAGCTCTGTGTATTCTCTCCTCACTCTTCAGTCCACATGCTGTTTTAACTGTCCCAACATCTTAGTCATGTGAAGTGACTTATCAAAACCAGAGACTCAGGCAGGCACAGCCTTCCATCATTTTATCTTATCTTATATGTCCAATATCATCATGTGCTTCCTCCAAGGTCCCATTGGAGCTTTGTCTCCTTCACAGAGTCTTTCCTCTTTACTCCAACTCATTCCAGCTCATCGTTAACATTTCTATAGTGTTGGTCACTGCACCTGTGTACTGACTTGTTCCATTCCTTGGTGGTTTCCCATGTATCTTCCCATTTAGATGGTAACTGGAGGAAGATCTCAGTTCAGCCTTTGTAATGTTTCTTACCCTTCTTAGTACAAGGTATGCAGTGGGCATCTAGGGAGCACTTAAAACAAATAATTTATTAGCTTTGGTCATTTTGAGTATTGCTATTAACTGAATTGAATATTATAATTAAAAATGAAGGCCCATAAGAGCCACAAAAATATATCTGCATATTCAGTTTAGCTCCTAAACTCAATTTTCTTCTAAATTTTGTTTATATTCATATAGTGCCTAGTGCCTATACAGCTACCTGAGATAAGATATTATTTTTGGCTTTCATATTACATTTCACATCAGACATATTTGTGAAATAAATTTTATGAGTAGTCTGAAGCCCAGAGAGGCTAAGTGACTAATCCAAGGTTGCTTGGTTAGTACTTGGCACAGACAGAACTACAATTTAGGGCTTCCTTCTGATTCTGGTCCTCACCTAGTACCTCTTCATTCAAGTGCTAGAAAATATATCCCAGTCAACTGAATTGCCGAGTCATATTGCTGCCCCCTTACCAATCAAGTGATGGCAATACTAGGAAGAGGGGCAAAAGAAACGTCAGAAATATAAGTGATAAAAGAAATGGAAATGTTTGAAATGTATCATCAACCTCCTTTTCCCTATTTTAGCACCTCACAAATATCCCACTCTGACAATGCTTTGTTAGTTGTTTACCAAGTTTTCCTTAGGAGATTGATCTTGCATAAGACATGCTTTTACCCTAGTCCTTTTCCTGGTAATAGTTGCTGTCAGGGACAAAAAGTGCCTGATTGTGTTCTGTTTGTCATGTAGGTGGGAGGGAAAGAGGGAGAGAAAGCTGAGTTGAACTGAAGCAGAGCTTTTTACAGCTCTATTGTTCTACTATCAGAGAGCAATTATACTCCAACTTCCATCAACCTCTCCACCTCAGACATCCCAACCTCCTCCTCCTGCCAGTGCTTCCCCACATGCTTAACATAAAGCCGCACAACCGAGTTCTGCAGGGAGAAAAAGGGTGCTGTTTAATACCTCCCTCTGCCTTTCAGTGAGTTCGGGCTCTGGTTTTTAACTGTTAATATATTTTAGTAAAGTTTGACAATTCAGACTTTTCTAGATGTTTCCTTTTCAGCTCTAGAAAATTGGAAAAATAATTTTTAACAATACATCTGTATTTAAAGTATTCAGTGTCATTATTATGATATTGTCTGAAAGGTATTCTATGACTTGATGCAGGATCGGAAGTTTCTTTTTCTTGGATAAACAAGTAATAGAAAAAAATAGAAGTTTTTATCTCACAAGATGCTGCATATTCAGTTCTAAGGGTCTACATACTGAAGAACTAATCCAAGTTCTTACCTGTCAATAGGGCAGATGTTAACATTTTTAAGAAGCTGTATTTATTTGGTAATATGAACATACATTTGTAGATTAGTTAATCTACTGGTTCCATACCTAATAAAACTTTAAATTCCAGACACTTGAAGAAAATTTGCAGTGTGTCTCTTTGCCTTAGCTAACTGAAAAAATTGAAATCACAACCCTCCCATAGACCCAAATGTGTTTCCAGTTGAGAATGTCCTCTACCTTCACAGCCTCTAAGTAATATAGTGGTTATTTGTTTGAAGGATGTGAGAATATTTTGTTGAAAAACTATAGAATGACATAACAAATTTTAGTTAAAATATTAGTTATGGTTGACTCTCTACTTCTGATATCCTGGATTTGTGTATGAGGGCAATGCTAATAAGATGCCTACTTCTGAATGCAAATGTAGCTGGGAATACAGAAGAGAAATAGAAGAAATAATATAAAGTAGTGGAGAAACCTCAAAACAGTACAGCATGGATGTTGACTTTGAAAACAACAGCTGCTGACGCGAACTTGGCAGATAATTGTGAGTAATGGTGGGTGACTCATTGCAAGCAGGGGAGTCTTGCAGCTTTTGAGGTGAACAGTGAGAGGGGAAAACAGTGATGGTGGCCACCCAAGGGCCAAGTATTTATGTCCTAAATGTGAAAATGTCTTTGGTCCCCTGCTAAACTTTGCAGCTGCATCATTCATGTGAATTATTGCTTTTTTTTCCTACCAGAAAACTCTAGAAATATAAACAATCCGTATTTTCTAAAGTATTTAATCTGTGATGATTCTGGGGTGGGAGATAAGTTGGTGGTGGGGCATGTTATATGACTTGTGTTATTATTATTGTTTTTAAAAATCATGCGTTGCTGCCTTTACCCTTTTCTTTTTTACCCCTGGAGATGCCATCATATACATATACCTAATTCTAAAAAGGGCTTGTCTGACTCTTCATATGAGAAGGGGTGATTATTTGTGGCTTGCAAAAACTGCTTGGGTGATTCTGATCTTTCTCTTTCACTCTACTGAAAACCATTATTCCAAAGCCAATAATAAATATCTAATGAAATTATACCTCATTTCTGTGGTGTTCTCAGAATTGTTAGAGTAGGTTTAAACCTTTGCCTGGTTTGGAAATCTTGACTATTTGAGGGAGATGCCATGTTAGAGTCTTTATTTTCTTCCTCTCTGGGAATTCAGCTGTCATCAATAGTGTATTCTTAGGCAGAGTTAGAAAGTCACCTCATCTGAGAAGCCAACCTTTTTCAAAGCTGGGAATTTGCAGAAGTTAGTCACTGAAGGAAGGCTTTAGGATATCTATTACAAAACATAGCAGTACACTGAGATTCAAACCCTGCGAAACCAACTATTTTTAGAGTATGTGTTGATAACAGTAGGCTATTGGATAATTGCAAGACTACTTGAGGACTGTAACAGTTGAGGAAAGACTTAAAGGTGAAAGGAACTTGAAAAAAATACCTTTGTCACATATTTTAAAGAAGACAGTTTTCAGAATTGGAAGTTTTTTCTGGAAAAGGCTGCACTTTGCTTCAGAAGGGAAGCAGGGCAAAGGTGTAATTCTGGATTTAATGTGGTACAACCTGAAGGGCAAAACCTTTACCTGTCACTTAACCTCTCACTTAACTGGTTGTTCCTAGTATATGTACGTTTCTCTCATCTATAGTTTTAGACATTATGCATCGTTTTCTGTTCTGCTTCTGAATGAGAAGCCACCTAACACAAAGCCACATAGAGGGAGTGGAAAATTATGGAAAGGGCATTAGTTTTGAAAATAGACGTGTGCAGAAGGGGTGATGTATTTGTAAGAGGCTCTCAATACAGAGAACACTTAAGAAAATTCAGCATTTTTTCTTATTCCTTTAAGCCTTTGAATAAAGTCTTCTTTGTAGAGTTCCTGTAGTACATCAGAAAAAGCAGGAGCTGAAAATAGGTTTAAGAGAGCACCAATATGGGCATTGATTGTTGTATGGCAGCTGTCTTAAAGTGAATTCTCCAATGCAGGGATTTTTAATTCCTAAGTTCTTAAGCAAATATAAACACTCCTGATTCTTAAACAATGACATTCTTTTTTGGGGCAGAGTTCCTTTTGCTTCTACTTTCAGCATTGAAAAATTCTTTTATGATAGTTTTGCTAATCCTCAGCATACCATTCTTCCTTTGTGTCACCTTCTAAATTATTAAACTGGAAGCAGATATAGAAGAAGTGTTACCTTGCTATAGTATATGGACATTCAGTGTTACATGGTCAGGAAGTTTGCATGGGTTGCATATATCTATGCAGTTTCCCCTTTCCCTGGTTTCCTATGTAAGTAGAATGAGAGTATCTGTCTTAAACTATAAAGTGTTTCCTCAGTCCTCTCCCTCTAGATGTGAATGTTCTTCCTTCTTTTTGGCTTCTAGGCTTACCGATGCTTTTCCTTTCTTCGACTAGGTGTAACTAATTCTTCACACATACACCTTCAAGAGGCCTTAGGGAGTGGAGTGGCACCTCCTTATTTTCCCACTCCAGCTGTCGGCTTTCCCTCTGGAGGCAGAGTCTTGTGCTCCTTCATTTGTTAGGCCCCTTGAAAAGTCTCAAGTGGTGAGGAAGTAAAACTGATGTTCACTTGTAGTAGGCAAGCCCTCAGAGAGTCAGGTGCTTCAACTAGTGCTGATGCTGGGGCTTAGGGTTTGGTTAATTTTAGAGGTTATCTTAATGTTGAGTACCTGTTTTGTGACATCATGTACCATTCATGTAACCAATGATTCCCACATTTCTGCTTCCAGCTAAACTTTTCTCTTCAACTCTAGACTCCAGTATTTATCTGATGATTTGATGCCTTCACTTGGATGTTTGATATTTCAAAACTAGTATGTATAAAAACAGCTCTTGATCTTCCTATCTCAAACAGTTTCCACCTGCAGCCTTCCCCTGCCCAATGAACAGAAACTCAGTCCTTCCTCTTGTTCGGGCCAAAAGACTTGGAATCATTCTGACTTTCCTTGACATGTCATATGGTTGTGTCAACATATCTTGTTGGCTGTGTCTTCAGAATGTCCAGAACCCAGCCAGTTTTCATCACCTCCGCTGCTGCTACCCTCCCTAAGCCACAGTCATCTCTTACTGGGTTACTGTAATATCCTTTTAAATAGCTGCCCCCTCTTAACTTTTGACCTGTGTAGACTGTTCTCAACCAGCAGCCAAAGTGGTCTTTGGAAAACCTATGTTGGATTGTGTCACTCCTTTGCAGTGTCTCCCTATTTCACTCAAAGTAAAAGGCCTTTGGATGTCCTAAAAGGCCCTACATGATCTGCACTCCCTTCCCCTGCTCGGTCCCAGCCTTTTGCTCAAGCTGCATGGGTCACAGTTTCTGGAACATACCAGGCCCATATTGGCCTTTGCTGTAGGTATTACTTCCAACTGGATGTTCCCACACCCTCTAGTCTTTTGTTCAAATCTCAGTTCTCAACTAGGCCTTCCCTGAGCACCCTATTTACTGCAGATTACACCCCTCCACCATCCCCACATTTCTCACTCTCTTACCTTGCCCTGCTTTTTCTATTTCCATAACACCAGTTTCTAACATGCTGGTTGCTTCCCTGACTTGTGTTGTTTTCCCCTTTCCCCCACCAGACTCCAAGCTCTGTGAGGAGAGGGGTCTTTGTTTTATTCACTGATGTATTGCAGGTGCCTTAAGAATAGTGCTTGGTACATGGTTGGCACTAAAAAAAAAATTGCTGAATGAATTAATGAACGATAATGTTTAAAAATGAATCATCCTTTTAGAAACGGATCAGGAAAGGAAGAGAAGTGCAGCAATTAATAATGATGTTTGCTTGTTCTTTGATATATATACAAGTATGATATTTTTAGATTTCATTTTTTAAGCCTGATTAAAAAATTGGTGCCCTGATTTTTTGTAATAGCTTCATTGAGGTATAATTTACATACCATAAATCCACCTATTATAATTGTGCAATCCAATGATTTTTATTAAATTTATAAAGTTTTATAACCATTACTTCAAAAATTTCTCTTGTGTCTATTAATTTGCAGTTAATTCTCTGCCCCCCTCGTTGTGGGACCCTGATTTTTTTGGTTGATTTTTTGGTCCTAAGTCTTGAAAGAATAATTCATGTATCAATGCTAGTATAGCCTTGTGTGCTTAAAAATGTAACTAAATATTCATTGTTCAATGTAGGAAATGGTACTGAAACATTAGTGAAAAGAACAAGATGGAGAATCAGACTGGCTGTACTCTTACCCAGCCCTACTATTTACCAAGTTACTCAGACTATTCTCTTCATCTGTTAAATGGGGATAATAATAGTAATTTGCTCAGAGAGTTGTTGTGAGGATTAGCCAAATAATGAAAGTAAACTACTCAGCACAGTGGCTGCCATATGGTAAATACTCAATAACTTTTAACTAACATGACTAATCTCTTGTGAGTGTAGGTCCAAAATCTATGGAGTAAATATATCCTGGCAGGTGGAGAGCAAAATTTAAGTCAGATTCTCAGTTTCTGAAGTTTGTGTAAAATGTGATCCTGTTCTGTCTTGGTTTGTTAATAACGTGACTATAAAAGGTTGTAAAAGCAAGTTAATTTCCAATGGAGATGATCGTTTCTCAACAGTTTTATTTGGAGATATCTGCTAAACCACTTTTACTGAATATTCTGTGTTCATCTTTGACAGAACTTTGACACCGGGGTGGTAATTATGAACTTTTTAATCGAAACCATAGCATCCATCAGAAAGTGTTCTGCATTGTCTTAACCTTACATTGGGATATTCTGTCCTAAGACTTCCTCTACATAAGTAAGGGAAGGAGACATTCATTGTATCTCTTGTAGCTTGATAAGCTGAACTAAATGATCTTTAATAAGATCTTTTTCTGTTTTTGTTCTTTTATTTTATGTACAGATGCACAAAGCAGGGTCATCAGAAGCCTCTCGATTCAAAAGATGATAATACCGAAAAACACTGCCCAGTGACAGTGAATCCTTGGCATATGAAGAAAGCTTTTAAAGTCATGAACGAATTAAGAAGGTATCATGATACTAATGTACATGCAACCATTGGTTTCTTTATTTTTCAGTCATTTGTAGTGAATATATAATCCACTTTCCATTGTTGCTTTGCCTGGTATAGGGAACATTAAAAGTTTTTTCTGCAAGTTTTTTAAAGGAAGAGAGCAAATAATTTATCAGAAGTATGGATGGTGTGGGGCTCCTCTATCACTGTGGTAGCCACTTAGCCACATACAGCTAGTCTGATGAGATAGTTTGGAGGTAAAAAATACACAGGTGATTTCTAAATACAAAAAAGAGAAATGTAAAATATTTTGTTAATATTTTTAAATATATTGATTCCATGTAGAAATGGTAATATACTAGATATTTTATATTAAAAAGAATATAGTAGGCCAGGCACAGTGGCTCATGCCTATAATCCCAGCACTTTGAGAGACTGAGGCAGGAGGATCACTTGAGCTCAGGAGTTTGAGAGCAGCCTGGGCAACACAGTGAGACCCTGTCCCTATTTTCTTTTTTTAAAGTTAAAAAAAAGAGAATGTATTATTGAAATTAGTTTCTTTTGTTTCTTTTTACTTTTTTAATGTGATTACTACAAAATTGTGACTTATATTTCTATCGGATAGTGCTGGTCTAGGGCTTCTAATTTACCATTGCAAAGAATGTGCAAAGAAACTTTTAGACAGAGAAAAATGTAACCATTTTTTGGTGGGAATGGTTGTAGTTTTGGGGGGTAGTGACCTGCCTATTGCTGAGGTAATCCTCAAGTGTACCTAGAATCACTGCAACTTTTAAGTAGTATTAAAAGTTGATTGAAAAATGAGTAGCTTTTTCTTTTTAAATTAAAAGCCTAACGTATGTATTAATCATCTTGGTTTTATTTTCTTAGCACTTTATTAAAGATCCGCTTTTCTCCACCATTCCCTTTGTGAAAGTGCTCTACGTGTATCTATCTGAAATGCTGAAAGCCTGGCTAAGAAGGGATTAAACCTTCCCTTAATCTTTCTGTGCTTCCTAACAGCTCTCCCTTTTAGGCCCATCATTTGTTTGTTTCTTCTTTAATTAAATTAGTGATTCAATAAATATTTATCTGCTAGGTACTGTAGGTACAATGGTGAGGAAGAACAAATATGGTTGCCACCTTCGTGGGCCTTATGACTCACTGCAGGATGCAGGCATTCATCAAAGAGTCACAAAAATAATATATTCTAATGACAGTAAGTGCTGCAGAGGAGGGCTGCTCGTGCCAGGAAGGTGGGTAACAGTGGTCAGGAAAGGCTTTCTTGAGAAGACGGGAATAATTATGCTGATATCTAGAAGGAAAAGAAGATGAGGGGATAAAATCAGGATCAGAGTAGGGAGAGAGAGAACAGTGTTCCAGGAATGGGGAAAGCTGTGCCACATCTTAGGGTAGGAAGGAGCTGGCCTCACTGGAGGAACTGACACTGTTGCTGCAGTGCATGTGGCTGTGGAATCACACAGGAGAGGCAGCTGAGTTGGCGGGAGGGGCCATTGGACTGAGGTCCAGAAATTTTGGTCTTGATCAAAAGTTGCCTTGAGAGGAAGCTATTGGAGAGTTTTAAGCAGGAATGTGACCTGATCAGATGTATATTTTGAACACATTGGCTGCTGGGTGGAGAATGGATTGGAGAGCGATAAGAGACAGTTAAACTGAATATTGGATCATTTGATTTGCTTTCTGGTACCGCTTTGACAACATTTTCAAAATGTGGGTTTTCATTTATTCTTTGGGAGAATATATAGCTGGGATAATCCAGCAAGTCTGAGGGTGCTGTTACAGGTTTTTAATCCTGTTTTGACAGTAGTTATTAGAATGTAAAATGCATTGGTTACTAAGTGGAACTGCAAGAAAAGTAAGAAAAATAGTCTGGTTATTTTAAGACTGGGATCTTTAATGGCTCTATTTTCTCTTTGAGAAGGCTAAAAAGACTGACTTTTAATAGGACTGTTCAGATGTTCTTTTTCCCCACTCCTGTGGGTGGGGCAGGGGTAGCCTTGGCTTTCTGCTTGTGTTAATGTGAGTGGGTCTCTGTTGACCTGGGCATGACTCACTAAACTGCAGGGAAAGTAATACTTAGGTGCTCCTTCCCTTGAGGTGAACGACCTGAGTTTTGGGACAGACTCTCTGGTCTCAGGCCAAATGTTTTACTTCTTTGAGCCTTACCATAAAATGAGAGGAATGGACAGGATGGTGTCTAAGGTTCAGTGCTGCTCTGACATTCTCTCAGCCTATGAGACTTTTTTTCCTGCTTACCTGCAAGCCCTGTGGTGTCCTCGCCTGGTCCCAGGATTATTTAGCTCCAGTCTTCATTCAGCTGTTTGCCCCTTTTTGGATGTGAACTCTATTAACTGTGAAATAGTACCTTCTTGTTCTTTGTGTGGCACCCTTTCAGAAGCTAGTATGTCACTGGGCTGGTAGTTGAGGTTGATTTTCAGAACAAAGAATGACCTTTGAGTGGCCAGAGTGTTGGCTGCTGGGTGTTGGCTGCTGGGTCTATAATCTGTTTTTCTTTAAACCTGATTGTTTTAAGGAAAGCGCCAACCAACGGTATTTTTAAAAGTGGACTGTCTTTGAGGTTCATCAGACCTTTTTAAAAATATCATTCTCTTCCACTGTTAAATCTTAGAGCCATTTTGGGTAATTCTTAAAAACAAAAATCTCTGAAGAGGCCTATTCCTTATACAGCTGAAAATCATTAATTATTTCCTGTCATTTCGTCAACTTCCTGTTGCCAGAAAGGGTAGCTGAGAGTGGTTTCCTGACTTCTGGGAAAGGAGAACTTCCTTGTTCTCACCACTTTGCCCTTGGGCTCTAGCCTCAAAGTGGTAGAACAACGGCTGTGCACTGGAGAACGTTAATGTGAACCTTTGACTGATGGAAGCAAAATTTTAGGAGTAAAAGTCACTTTCAATTGTGGTTGATGTAAGATGTGGTTGTGGGAATGGGGGTAGGAAGACAGTTCTGTAAAGTTGAAGTTACAGAATTAAAATTGTTTGATAGAAAAATAAATAAATAAATAAATACTTTGTCACTGTAATGTTTATAGTATCCTAATAAACTTAATTTCTTCTGTGAATGGCTTACATATTGTTAATGACTGAGAACATTCTTATTCAATGTTAGCTTAATAAAGATCATGATAAGTAACAAAGTTAAAAAAAAAAAAAGAAAAAGTGCATGACATTTTATTGTTTTCTTAAACTAATTGTTTTTAGATAGGAGGCCCAGAGACCTAGCTTTATATCCCAGCCTGGTAAAAGCTTGAATATCTTAAAACTATCTGGTTTAAAAACCCTGCAGTCACATGTAAACAATGTATTCAACGAGTATTTGTGAGCACCTAATCAGCTAATATGCCTGAAAGGCTACGTGGGAGAAAAATCAGTATCAGACTTGGCCCATGCCCTTTGAGTGTCTAGAATGACATACAGAGAAGAAGATGAGGCAGTGAAAAAGTGTGCAAATCGTGGGTGCCCAAAAAGATTCTCATGGGAAAATTGACACAGCTCACAGAGGTGGGCTTCAGTTAGGCCCTGATGGGAATGCAGCAGGATTCACTGAGGGGATGGAGTGGGAAGGTCTTTCCTGCGATGATTAATTACACAAGCCATGGAGGGAATAAACATCATCTGCTGGATAAAGTGAATCAAGGGTTCATCCTGGGGAGTCTTTGCAGAAAAGGTTAGGAAGCAAGAGAAGGGCAGAATTGTGGCAGGCTTAAACAGTATGATGAATTTGGACTTAATCCTCTGGGCAGTGGGATTCACAGAAGCCTTTTGAGAAACAGAGTATTATGCTAAGATTAATGATGTTAGAGTTGTAAAAAGATGGCTTTTAGGTCAGCAATGCATCACTGGTGGGAAATTCAGCTCTTAACTCTAAATTTCCCAAGCGTGGATGGGTGAAATTTTTCAAAACACCAACATTTTTGAAATCAACTCAATAGATCTTCACAGAGTGCTTATAATGTACAACACACCGTATTAGATCTATGGACGGGACAGAGAAGCAGACTGTACCCCAGATAAGTTTTTTTTTTTTTTTTGAGACAGTCTCATTCTGCCACCCAGGCTGGAATGCAGTGGTGCATTATCAGCTCACTGCAACCTCCACCTCCTGGGTTCAAGTGATTTTTCTGCCTCAGCCTCCCAAGTAGCTGGGATTACAGGTGAGAGCCACCACACCCAGCTAATTTTCTGTATTGTTAGTAGAGACAGGGTTTTGCCATGTTGGCCAGGCTGGCCCAGGTAAGTTTTATTGACAAAATTAGATTGCTAGCTTTTGGAGATGACCAAAGAGTATCGAAAGGTAGCATTTTGTCTTTAAAATAAATTAAAAAAAAAAAAGAAAACTACTGTTTCTTAGGATATAGGATAAGACTGTACTTGAGCTTTAACTATTTCAATGAGTATTAGTGGTGGAGGCACAACGTATTAGCTTTATTTACAAGAAACAAGTCTGATTCTTAATATTTAGGAGTTGAAAGTGTTCAGTGAGGATGAATCATACGAAGCAATTCAAATGTTCACCTTTATATCCTGCATAATCCATAAATATTGAGTTGTTCATTCATAACAGCAGTTCTTAACATTCCACAAGCTGTCCAAGCAAAATAACCTGACATGCCCTCTTAAAGGAGTGATTATTGTGTTTTCCCTCCAGCATTTTAGACATCATGGACCTATATCACTACTAGGATTAGATTATCTGTTGTGTATCCATGAAAAATTTGATTTGTGGCTGTTGAGTTGTGGCTGAATTGTTACATGTGACTGCAGGGTTTTAAAACCAGGTAATTTTAAGATATTCAAGCTTTTACCAGGCTGTGGCTATTGTATGAATTCATACTTTGTTACTTAGATGGCAAGTGAATTAAACTGAACTTTTCTTCATAGCTTGCTTTATGTATGTATGTATATATGTATGTATTTTTATTTTGAGACTGAGTGTCACTCTGTCACCCAGGGTGGAGTGCAGTGTCTTGATATTGGCTCATTGTAACCTCTGCCTCCCAGGTTCAAGTGGTTCTCATGCCTCAGCTTCCCAAGTAGCTGGGATTACAGGCACATGCCACCATGCCTGGATATTTTTTTTTGTATTTTTAGTAGAGACGGGGTTTCACCATATTGGCCAAGTTGATCTCAAACTCCTGACTTGAAGTGATCCACCCGTCTTGGCCACTCAAAGTGCTGGGACTACAGGCGTGAGCCACTGTGCCCAGCCTCTTCATAGTTTTATAGAACCATTTTAAAAAAGGATTTTAAGAAATTACATGGGGTGTGAATGTTTTTTATTGCTCTAACGTTATGTATTTTTCTGAAAACATCATCAGGTTCTTTTGTTTTTGTGTTGCACTAAGTAGAATATAAGACATTCCTTGAAGGACAGAGTAGTTGGGAAGAACCCTCACATCCAAAGCAGACTTGCTTATTTGAGAAAGTTTGATACATTTTGAAACCTACAGCCTCAATTTAACTGGTAATATTCTACAGTACTTTGGAAGCATTCTTGATTGATTTCTTTTTAAGTGGTGTTTATTGAACATGGATAGAATCATTAAACATTGCACACAATGTGAAGAATGGATAGTAGTGAATGAATTTACTAAACCGATCTCCTTTTCTTCTTCCCTTTCTCTGTGGTGCCGAATACCCACCGCATGTGAGATACTGTGCTGCTGCAGAGATGCTTTCAGCATCACCTCTTAGCTTAAAAAAATCAGAGTTTACTTTGGCTATTTTCTTTTAGATTATTATAGTTAAGACTATCTACTCATGATTTATTTCACCAAGTTAAAAAAAAACTTAATAAGGAAGTTTGTACATATTTTATATTTTCTTTTCTTTTCTTTTTTTTTTTTTTGAGACGGAGTCTCGCTCTATCACCCAGGCTGGAGTGCAGTGGCACGACCTCAGGTCGCCGCCACCTCCACCTCCCAGGTTCAAGTGATTCTCCTGCCTCAGCCTCTTGAGTAGCTGGAATTACAGGCACCTGCCACTATGCCCAGCTAATTTTTTTTTTTTTTTTGTATTTTTAATAGAGACAGGGTTTCACCATGTTGGCCAGGCTGATTTTGAACTCTTGACCTCAAGTGATCCCCCTGCCTCGGCCTCCCAAAGTGTTAGGATTACAGGCGTGAGCTACCGCGCCTAGCCCATATTTTATATTTTCTACTAATATGATCAAGCTTTTCTCCCACACGTTCAGAAACTCACCTCTGCATACTGTTTTCCCTCTGAAATCCTTTTACATTCTCATCTCTCTACTCTGCCTTCTCCCCACTCTTCTTTCCCTGTCCCAAATATCTTCTTTCACCTTACTTCTAATTATTTTTATCTTTTCCTTCTCTCAAATGTGACCCACTCGCTGTTCTTGCAAGTCCTCAAGTCTGAAGGCTTCCCTTCCCTGCCGACGTTCACTGATGTGCTTTCCCCAGTGTCATTTGTGGCTCTGTTTTACCGTTTTTTACTCTTATTTTGCTCTCTTGATCCTATCTGAAAACAGATAGATTTCTCTATTCTGGGACCCTTGACTAGTTTAAAGCGTTACCTAAATCATTGACTAAAGTAGGTTTTCCTATGATTTTCCAAGCTGACTGTCAGCCTCTTCCTGCTTTGTGTTTGAACATCTCAGCAGGTATAAATCTGTTGAGGGGTTGTGCTTCTTTTCAGGACTCTTACAGTGGTGGTGCATCTTAAACTCACTGTCTAGATTTTCCCTCTGCTTAACTGCTGCAAAATTCAAAGATGCTACCTACCACCATGGGTTTAAGAAGAAAAAGACAGCAGTGACCCTTGCTATGTGTTCTCTGTTTTTTTTTTGTTTTTTTTTTTTTAAATAGAGGTGGGGTCTCACTGTGTTGTCCATGCTGGTCTCAAACTCCTGGCCCCAGACTCTCTGCCTGCCTTGGCCTCCCAAAGTGCTGGGATTACAGACATGAGCCACCACACCTGGCTGACCCTTCTTAGGAGTTCTGTTGCTCTTTGAGGTTAGTGACATTTTAGCTAGTATGCCTTGTCTATTAAATAACTATGTCAATTAAATGTCAGTTATGGGAGGTTTGGTTAAATATGACTAGTTTAAATCTGTAGTCAGGAAACCTTTTACCTCAAACAACTTGCCTCCCTGTCCCACCTCCCTAAGCACCGAGTAGTAACTCTTGGGGTGATACAGCCGTGTCCTGAGCAGCAGTGCCACATCTGGCTCACCTTCCGCTTCCTGACCAGTTTTCATTTCCTTGGCTTCTCACCTCCTCTCTCCTTTCTTTTTATGTCTTGCTCTTACATCTTTGTTCCAGTGCCTGATGCTGGTCATCTGGTACTCACTTTGGATACCTTCCTAGGCTCTGGTTTATATTTGCCCTGGGGACTCAGGCTCACAACTCATCTCACTAGCCCAGCTGCTCAGGTGTTATTCTAGTTCTGCGCCATGTGCCAGGAAGTGCTTCTAGGTTTTCCTAGGCACCTGAAGAAGAAAGGTAGATAGATGCCAAGTGTCTCCTCACTGTCCCCACTTTTACTAGAAAGTAATTCTTGTTTCATATGACTACTAATTATTTTTGATGTCTCAAAGCCTGATGGCACATTTTACTTTAAAAAAATTTTAAATTTCTGTGAGTACATAGTAGATATATATTTATGGGGTACCTGAGATATTTTGATACAGGTATACAATGTATAATAATCTTGTGAGAGTAAATGGGGTATCCATCACTTCAAGCATTTATCCTTGGTGTTATTAACAATCCATTTATACTCTTTTAGTTATTTTTAAATGTATCATTAAATTATTATTGACTACAGTCCCTGTTGTGAGGCATATTTTACTTTTAAGAAGATAGGCACTGTGCATTTTAAAAGCAGTGACAGGTTTTTAATTCATTCATTTTATATCGGAAAACCCAAGGATGTCTTAATATGTTCAGGAATGTTTCATGTTTTTTCAAAGCAGTTTTTTTTCTGTCCTGAGAAGGACCAATTTTCATGATATAATTTTTTTTTAGGAAATGGAGTGCCTTTCTTTATTCTGTGCTATTTGAATTTTACATTAAGCCTATCTAACTCCTGTTCTTTTCCCTTTAGGTTTGAGCTTAGAAGCCACTTCATTCTGAAGCTTTCCCATAAGGTTGGGCCTAGCCTTTCCTGTGCATTTCCAAATACCCCATACTTGCCCCATCTTAATAATTGTGGGTTCATTTTATAATCACTTATTTCCTTGGCTCTCTCACATGGCTGTAGACTTCATACTGTCATGGCTTTTATCTTGTTTATTGTGGTAAGCTCACATAGTGCTTGATGAATGAATGAATAAATGCAAATTTTGCTAAATAACAACTTTATTTATTCCATTATTTTGAAGGCTTTCTTTTCCTACAGTTTATTCCCTCACTAGATTTCAAGTAATAAGAACATAAACTCAGAAATTCACTATGGAAGACTTTGCATATGGGCTGCTAAAACAAGTTTTTCTTATTTTTAGTGCCAGACTTTTCATTCATAGCTCTCTCACTCAAAAGTCATTCAACTTCTTGTAAGCATGCAAATTTGGAAAGAGGTAAGGGCCAGACTCAATGTACACGTACTGATACACACTCATTGTATACTCAGTGACACAAACTAGTAGGAGTTGGTCGGATCTCTCATCTCTGAATGCTGTTTTAAAATAATGTTATTACTGAAGACAGATAAAAAATTGAATGCTAAAACTAGGCATGTCCTTAATTTGTAAAGTGGCTCTGAGACCTAACCCAGGATGTGGCTGCATAATATTTTAGCAGTGTTTTAACCTTATTAGTTATCTAACATCAATTAATAAGCCAGTAAGGCCAAGTTAATTATGTAAGTGACAGCCAGCAGGTATTATGTTAGAAATTTGGATTAATGAATAATTGTAATTGAAGCCAAATGTAATTAATGGTGTGATTTTTTAAGGTGTTCAAGTGTAATTCCACTTCGGTTCCATATAAAGCACTAGGAGGGATTACTGACAAAAGGAAAACAGGCATAAAGATGCACTTGACTCGTGTTTGAGTTGTGTTCAAATCCCCAGGTCACAAAGGAGACACCTGCATTGCTTCATTCTAGAGAGACCATGCATGCTCTGCTGACCCTGCTCACCTCCCTCCAGAGTTTCTTTGCTCCTGTCTTTCTCTCTCGCCACTCTCTTGGCCCACAGTTGCACATTCTGCTTTACTGCTTCAGGTCTCCATGTAATAGTACATACTGTTATCTTTGGGATTCTTTTGCTCCTTCTTGATCCAACTAACTCTTACTTGTTTTTAGAACTCAGCTTAAGGTCAATAGCTGCAGGAAGCCCTTTCTGACCCCCAGTCTGATTTGAATGCGTTCCCCGCCCGCCCCACTTTCCATAACATCTTTATTATGGTGCTTTCCACTTTATTCTATAATTTTTCTGTTGCCAGTCTTTTTCTGCTGGTCTTCTTAACAGCAGAGATGGTCTTGCAGTACTTTGTTGAATGAATGAACAAACGTTTTAAAAAAGTATTGTGTAGATGTAGTGCTAAAAACCCACTAAAATTGGGCCTTTTATTAGCTATATATAGAACTTAAAATTATTTTTTAGTATACAGGATGTCAAAAAATAAATTGTTGTTATTTATAATTTATTACTTCTCTTTCCTGTTTTATTCAAACTTTAACAGATCTTAAAACCGTATAGCTTTAGGTTTTGTGTAGTGGAGGCTCTGGAGTCAGCCTGTGGATTTGAAACCTGGCATTGCCATTAGTTGGAGAACTTTAACCTTGGTTTCCCCAGCTATAAATTTGGGGATAAAAATAATACCTTGTAACATTGTGGTGGGCACTAAATGAAATAATACATGCAGGTAAAATTCTTGCATAGTACCTTCCTGAAAACACTACTGACACCACTGACTTTTCCCACCCTAGTTATGTGTGAACCCATAGAATGCATAGAATTGCAGAACGGTTTTATATTCTCAGAGCAGATGGTAGACTTTGTCAGGGCTCCACAATAATCTGGAGGAATTATAAATTAGTGACACAGTGCCACCTTTTATGACTCGATATGAGACCTGCCTTATGTCTCATACAGCATCATGTGCCATTAAACTGGTAACGCACGAGCCATGCTATAATCTAAATGGCATAGCAAACTCATTGGCAATGAGGCCCTGGGATGCAGTCATCACTAATGCTGAGGTACTCTTTTTTTTTTTCCTTCCATTTCTCCTAAACTGGAAGGAGAATATTTACCAGTAGTCTCCAGAAAGTTTGGGCATGAACTTTATGGGAATAAGTTTGTAAGCAGTATGGACAGGTAGAAAACTTCATGGACTTGGTCAAGCTCATGGAAAATGTTGTTTATAAGCTACTAGAAAATTACGGAAGCAGGCAGGCCACCCTTGTAGGAAATATAGAACAGTGGAGGAGGGTGCCAAGTGTGACCTGCATGCGCCATGCACATAGACATAAATTCAGTGCTTGGTTATGTGAGGTGTAGAAGGGACGTTTGCTTTCACCACACCCATTTCAATCATTCATGATATGACTACTGGCAAGGCAGGTTTTAGGCTTTGGAGCCTTCTTGCTTGTTGTGGAATAAGCATCAGCACTGTTTTCTGTTAAAAATATTCTGTGACATTCTTACTTACCTGGAGAGTATGATCTGGCACCACATATTAAATGTCAAAAATGCTTATCACATGTTTTTGGGTGAATTACAATGGATGTTTTAAAATTAGAAATATAATAATTATGGTTGCTAAATAATGGTTTGTTTTGAGGTAACAAAATGCTTTTTTTGGAAACAGAGTCTTACTTTGTCACCCAGGCTGGAGTGCGGTGGTGCAATATTGGCTGACTGCAACCCCCGCCTCCCAGGTTCAAGTGATTCTTCTGCCTCAGCCTCCTGAGTAGCTGGGATTACAGGTGTGGGCTACCATGCCTGGCTAATTTTTATATTTTTAATAGAGCCTGGCTTTTGCCATATTGGCCAGGTTGGTGTCGAACTTCTGGCTTCAAATGATCTACCTACCTTGGCCTCACAAAGTATTGGGATTACAGGCATGAGCCACTGCACTTGGCCAAAATGCTTTTTAACTTTAGATATAGTATTTTCTGGCCTTGAAGTATGAGATATTTTGCACTGGTAAAATGTTATGACTAAGTTAAGCTTCAAATTCCCAAAGCCTTTTAAGCAGCAGGTATCATTGGATATAATTTTACCATTGCTTGATGAACTAGGGTCTTTTAGAATATTTTTATTTTTTTTGTTGGGGCAGTATTTGACCCAATTGAGTTTTCAGCATGTGTTTATTTCTTCATCTTCATGTCAGACTGCCACCTGCCGCTTCTGCTGCTACTTCTTATTCAGACAACTTCTTTCGCAGTCCACTGATGGTTTGCTGTCAGTAATTGCCTTTAGGTTGAGAAATCAGTAATCAAATTTAGGAAGATTTTTGTGTTAAACAAAGGCAAGATTCTGAACGAGGGCATGTTGGGCCTTTATCACAGCTATTTTCTGTGTACTTCATGTTTAGGGATCGTGTCCCAAAGGATGGCTGCCTTTTAAGTTAGTCTCAACTTGATGAGAGTGGGCTTTACTGTAGTATTTTTGCATAGGATGTTCAATACATTCATTGTTGATATTATTTAAATTTTTTCTCTCTGCTTTTTACACAGTCAAAATTTGCTATGCGATGTCACAATTGTGGCAGAAGACATGGAAATCTCTGCTCATAGAGTGGTGCTGGCCGCCTGTAGTCCTTATTTTCATGCCATGTTTACAGGTATGAAATACTTTAGTTATGGGCATTTTAAAAAATGTATTCAGATCTGAGCTTTTCTTACCACGTTTTCTTTTGTTATTAACATTTTACTTTTACGAAATGAAGAATTATAATGGAAGAAAATGTTCTTGCTTTGTTCCAAATTCCTCCTTGTCTTTGTTTTTCATTGTTGGGGATCAATAAGCCTATACATATGTACACTCACAATTTTACGCTTAGCTTTCTCCCTGTAAGTTAAACTTATGTATATTAGTTCTTGCCATTTATAATAGCTTTTTGGCACTTTGTTATTTTGACAAAAGAAAATTTTACATTTTAAAAAGTGATTTTCACATTTGTTTCATCTAGTCTTACATTGAACAAAAAGATATTTATTTAATATCCTTCATTTGGAAATATAAGACAATAGAGTGGTTTATTTACAAGGTTAGATTTTACTTTGGCAACTGTGAAAATATATGGAATGATTTTAGTACTTCTGGAAAAGAAGTAATTTATGTCTGTCACACTTGAACCCTTTACCCTCATTCTTTTTAAAAATATACTGTACAAAGAAATTGAAGTTTTTATGTGTTACATCAGTGAGCTTATAATCTTAGGGTATTGGTATGCCGAATAAAAAATACAAATAAAAATGTAGTTATACCAAAAAGCAAACATACAAAGCTCTTCTTACTTTAAAAACTCTTAAGTATTTCTGGTGCTACCATTTTACTAGATACTTCAAGGAATGCAAAAACAATGTGAACATGCTTCCTTCCCCAAAAGCTTCCTGTATAACTGGAGAGATGGGTGTGTACCCTTTAATAGGTAACAGTGTATGGAAGATCTGAGTATCCACAGTAGTGATGAGACGTTGAGGACCATGATGGGCAGCACTGAGAGAAGGGTCTCTGACATATCCCCAGACCTGATGGATTAAGGGGTTTACACAGATGAAGATGAGTATAGAAGGTCAGATAGAGAAAATGGACTGAGTGAAAACTTTCTGTGTGTCTTGGGAGTAGCTGGGCGACCAGAGGCCCCTTCAGTTTACAGTGTTTTATGATCTTGCTGTTCCAGAACAGAGTTAAATCATAAGGAATGAAGAAGGATAGCAGGTGTTCTGTGAGCCAAGTTGAGGAGGTAGTTTTGGAGGGTAGCCTTTCAGTTGAGGTCGATCTGCAGTCAATACCCATTAAGTGAATAGTCAGATTTTTATGTCTTCGGGTTCACTTTAGTCTTCTTGATTTACATCTTATTTATTACTCCTGGACACTTTTTTCTTTTTTTTTTTTTCTTGAGATGGAGTTTCACTCTCTTGGCAGGCTGGAGTGCAGTGGTGTGTTCTCGGCTCACTGCAACCTCTGCCTCCTGAGTAGCTGGGACTACAGGCACACCACCATGCCCAGCTAATTTTTGTATTTTTAGTAGAGATGGGGTTTTACCATGTTGGCCAGGATGGTCTCAATCTCTTGACCTCATAATCCTCCCATCTCGGCCTCCCAAAGTGCTGGGATTATAGGCGTGAGCCCCGGGGCCCAGCTCCTGGACACTTTTCTAGAGAGAGAGTCTCTAAGGCTTGTAAGAGAAGGATTCGATCTGGAATGTGTTGGCCTTCTTTAGGATTTCTTTTGTAAAGTGCTGTTCCCCCCTTGGGGGCCCTCCTTCAGGTGACACTGCTGTTGCCACTTACTTGTTGGAACTACTGGGTCTTTGGAAAACTTGATCAATCTGTGCTTCAGTTTCCCCATTTGGAAATGGAAATCATGATATTACCCACATCCTAGAGTTTGTGTAAAGATTAAATGAAATCATATGTGTGAATTTCTTAGCACTTGATACATAGAAAATGCTGTTAATTTTGGCAGCAATTACTATGGTCATCATCACTACTCTTTTTTATTCTACATTCCTGAATTTCTTAATATTCTATACAAGACTGGAAGGCTTTAAGCTAGGCTCTTTTTTGGATAAATGTTTTATTCTCTACAAAGTGACAACAGTAGAGTGATTAACTTATACCTGTAAGATCAATGTTAGTTTCCTTTCCCCTCAAAAGGCTTTGGAGACTTAGTGTCTTCACGTTCCTTGGGCCTTAGACATTCAGAGGAACGGATGCTAGGTAGAGACAGGAGAGCTTATTATGTCTTTAGCTCTCTTTTTTGTTTGCTTTATCATCTAAACTGCATTTTGGTTTCCCTCTTTTGTTTTGGTCTAATGGGTCTCTATGCTTCATGATTTAGCTGACATATGATTTATGAATATGTGAGCTTTGCCTAATGAAGGGAATGAGGCCCTGCAGACGTTCTGATTCTACAAGTATTTCTAGTGTATCGCAGCTAACTGGTAGGTAGGTGCTTTTGTAGTTCAACTGGTTTCTGCCTGAGAATACATTACCTTCTGTGCTTGGTCAAATTTTAGATGGCTGTGTGCTAGCTAATACAGCCATCTAAAATAGGATGAAAATAGGAATACTATTTTAATATCTGGCACATATACAAAATGTGAATTGAGTACCTAACTTGTATTTTCTTTACTAGTTTATTGAGGCATATTTTATGTATCATGAAATTTACCCATTTCAGGGCTGGATGCAGTGGCTTACATCTATAATCCCAGCATTTTGGGAGGCTGAGGCAGGTGGATTGCTTGAGCTCAGGAGTTCAAGACCAGCTTGGGCAACATGATGAAACTGCATCTCTATCAAAGTATAAAAAATTAGCTTAGTGTGGTGGCACTAGCCTGTAATCTCAGCTACTTAGGAGGCTGAAGTGGGAGGATCATTTGAGTTTGGGAGGTAGAGATTGCAGTGAGCCAAGATAGCACCACTGCACTTCAGCCTGGATCACAGAATGAGAAAAAAAATTACCCATATTAAGTGCACAACTCACTAATTTTTAGTAAGTTTACTGACTTATGCTGCCATCACCGTAAATCAGTGTTCTCACACAATGTTTTTGAGGTTCATCCATATCATAGATATTTCAAAGGAAGGTTTGCTTCTTCTTATTGCTAAATAGTATTCCTTGTGGACAGACCGCTTTTGACTTTCCATTTACCAGTTGATGGATGTTTTTGTGTTGTTTCAATTTTTGGCTATTATGAATAATACTGCTATGAACATTCATGTGCAGTTCTTTGTGTGGACATGTATTTTTATTTCTCTTGGGAGTAGATATCTAGGAGTGTAATTGCCGGCTCACATGGTAAATTTATACTTTAAAAATTCTGCTAAGCTGTTTTTCCAAAGTTACTGCACCGTTTTACATTTCTGCTGGCAATGAATGAAACTTCCTGTTTTTCTACATTTTTGCCAACACTTGCTACTGCTTTTTAAAAAGTTATAGCCCTTCCAGTGGGTGTTGAAGTAGCATATTATTGTAGTTTTAATTTGCATTTTCCTAATGACCAATGATGTTGAGCATCTTTCTATGGGCTTATTATTTAGGCTAAACTTTTAGGGTTTTTCACCAGTAGATGCTATTTTACTTTCTGGCAATCTTTGTACTTTGTATTTTTTCTACTTTTGAATCTACTGTTTAGCCAACAAGTTGGCAGAGATTAGATAAAAAAGATAAAGGCAGGGTGCAGTGGCTCATGCCTGTAATCCTAGCACTTTGGGAGGGAGAGGTGGCAGAATTGCCTGAGCCCATGAGTTCTAAACCAGTCTGGGAAAAACAGGGAGACCTCATCTCTAAAAAGATTTTTTTAAAAACTTACTGATCATGGTTGCATGTGCCTGTATTGTCAGTCCCAGCTACTTGAGAGGCTGAGGCAGGAGGATTGCTTGAGCCCAGGAAGCAGAGGTTGCATTGAGCTGAGATCGTGCCACTGCCCTCCACCTGGGCAAGAGAGTGAGAATGAGACCCTATCTCCAAAAAGGAAAAAAAAAGACATGGAGATTGGGTCTAGGTAGTTTAGTGTATGTATACCCATTTAAGTATTTGCCAGAGTATGGTATTTTATTTCTTTGTTTTCATGGTCTGAAGCCCTGTTAAGCCTTTTTTTTTGGTAAAAACTGTAGTGAGGCTAACAAGTAGACCTTTGGATGCTTTCATTCCACCAAACATCATGTACATTTTCATTCTCTTGCTCAGGGACAGGGAGTTGCCCTACTCTTTTGTTTTCCTGTGACTATCTAGGAAATGGGTAATATGCAGAGGTTTTTTTTGGCTCTATTAATCTCATAAACTGTAGATGAAGTTTTCATTTAAATGATATCACTTAAGAAATAATTATGTTACTCATCATAGTTCCAAGTATTTGAGTAAAGAAGGGAAGTGAAAAGTAATTTGTGATGTAGTCACAGGGTTTTACTTTGTGAAGTATGGGCCTATTTAGAGCAAGGCCAGGTTGTTTATTACTTAGAAAGAACATACCAAATTGGGTTCTTGTGTTTTTAGATTACTTGTTGGTTACAAATGTGACATTTAGAAAGCTGTTTGCTTAACAAATACTTGTGAGATTTATTTGTGCTGCAGGCTAACATTTCTGAAATCTGGTGGGAAGTACTGAATACTGAATTTTTATTCTTAGCCTTTTTTTGGTGTACTTTTTGATTTCTTTTGTCGTATTGAACATGATTCAGTAAAATAAATTAGAATAGGAAAAGACAGATTATTGTTTGAGTGATTAAGAAGTGAGATTTTAAATAGCTGTATACATGGTTATGTTTGTCTAAGATTCATGCTTTTATTCATCAAGGAATATTTATTGAGCATCTTCTCTGCTAGGCATTGTCCTAGGCTTTGGGGCTTATAGTGATGAATAAAACAAGTAAGTTTCTGTTCTCATGATTCTAGTTAGGAAGAAGAAGAAAGCTTAGACAGTAAGTAAACACACAAAGAAAAGATAATTTCTGGTATTGATGATGGCTCTGAAAATAATTAAATAGAATGGTACACAAAGAACTTAAGTTGGAATATTTTAGGCTGCTTATAACAGAAAACTTCACTCATACTGGTTTAAATAGTAAGAAAGTAGGCTGGGCACCAGACATGATTGGATCTATAGCTTGAGAATTTCATCAAGAATCTTCTTCCTTCTGTCTCTCTACTCTGCTATCTTCAATAAAAATATCCTATGGTTTGTTCCCCTCCTAAATGAAAGATACCTACAAGAGTGGACCCAACATCTCAAGGAAGGAGGACTCTCTTTTAGGAGCTAAGAATCCTTTCTCAGAAGTTACCCAAACCAGACCAAAACTGGCAGGGCAATACATTTACCATGATGGCATTAGATTAGCTGTAGAACTGGAGAGTTACATACTCTGACCACCGTAGAGAGTGGCTGTTGGGGCACCCAGGTCAGCTTGCCAAAAAATGCCTGTATGTCAGTAACTGCTCTGTAACCCACGAACAAAAGGGTGGTACTGATTAGAGTAGATGACAAGTGAAACTTGCAAAGTAGGAATAAAAGTTATTAAATGTAGCTATAACTTTGTTATTTATTTTTTAGGATTTCAGCATAGTCAGAGTTTCTGTATTACACTTTTATGGTTTTTTTTCCAGATTTTTCATGTGCTAAATAACTGAAATTAGAATCCTAGAATTTTTTAAATGAAATGAATTTTAGTGTTTGTCTTTTTAAACCTATTCACTTTTTATGTATTCATTGGATAAATTCATTTCACATCATCCATTGATGAGTGAAGTTACCAATTTATGTAGGACTTCAGGAGTCCTGATTAAAGGTCCTTGAGTTGGAATATTTTTTTCTTTTGAGATGGAGATTCACTCTTTCGCCAGGCTGGAGTGCAATCTCACCTCACTGCAACCTCCGCCTCCTGGGTTCCAGTGGTTCTTCTGCCTCAGTCTCCTAAGTAGCTGGGACTACAGGCATGTAAGATGGAAATGTTTTTAGCCATTTATATGTTTTTACACTTTTGAGATTTGGAGGACTTCCTTTCTTTTCTCAATAAAAGTAGATATGAGACTGGGTGCAGTGGCTCATGCCTATAATCCCAGCACTTTGGGAGGCCAAGGCGGAAGAATCATTTGAGACCATGAGTTTGAGACCATGATGTTCAGTAAATGTTTGTTGAGTGAAATCCTTTATAACTAGAATATCCATGTTTAAGACTAATTTTAAAGTGCCATTAATTATGTTAAGTAAAAATGCTGTATTTTATTTTTATTTATTTATTTTTTTGAGACAGAGTCTTGTTCTGTCACCCAGGCTAGAGTGCAGTGGCACGATCTTGGCTCTCTGTAACCTCCACCTCCTGGGTTCATGCAATTCTCCTGCCTCAGCATCCCAAGTAGCTGAGATTACAGGCACATACCAGCATGCCTGGCTAATTTTTGTATTTTTAGTAGAGACAGGGTTTTGCCGCATTGGCCAGGCTGGTTTCAAACTCCTAACATCAAATGATCTGCCCATCTCAGCCTCCCAGAGTGCTGGAATTACAGGAGTGAGCCATTGCGTCCAGCCAAAATGCTACATTTTAAATTGGCACTTGCTTTACATTTTATTCATCTAGTCATTTACTTATCCAACCAGTATTTATTGGGTATCTACTATATGTCAGGCATATTATGCAGAGATAAGAAACATTTCATCCCAGTTCTTAGGGAGCTTAAGAATTCAAAGGACGACTAGGTAAAGAGTTGATTATGACAGAGTGGATTTGCTTGAGGTACCCCACTGTACCTAGAGTGAGACCATTAATCCAGCCTTCGGTCACCAACAGATAAGGCCACCTAGAGAGGTTCCAGTGTAGATTAGCCTGGGAAATGAGAGGTGGGGCGACAGAGAGGACGATGCTCAACAGCAGCATCAGGGTAAGACATTGCTTGGTGTCTATAGAAAACAATGAACAGCTTCTTATTAATGTATTTCAAGTTTGGAAATGGCGGTGGGAGAGAGAGAGAGAGAGAAGGCTAGACAGTGAATCAAGGGCTAGACATATGTGCTTGGACTGGGAGAAACCAAAGGATTTTTGAGCTTCATGGTCAGATTTGTGGAGTCAATACTGGAGGCAGGAAAATAATTAGGAGGTTGCTACGTTGGTGTTAGCAAGAGATTATAGGACCCCCAATGGCAAGAACGTGAGACGATTTATTTGAGATCTATCCAAGGTTAACTCTGCAAGTTTTGGTGAACTGTGGGATTGGTGGGTAAGGAAGAGGAGAGAGTCAAGGATGACTCTCACTTAGGTTTTTAACAAAGGCTTTGTGTGGATAGCGTAATGCAGTTTCAGAGTTCTTTTATAGCTTCAGAGTTACGTGATCAAAACATAGACAAGAAACTCTACTCTCTAGAGAGACTATGGGAAGTTACAAATGGTAAGGATAAACTATGTACAGTATCATTGGATAGACTAGCTTTTTTTCTGTTTGTTTTAAATGGGACAGAGTCTTGCTATATTTCCTAGGTTAGTCTTGAACTCCTGGGCTCAGGCGATCCTCCTGCTTCAGTCTCCCTAGGAGCTGGGATTACAGGAGTGAGCCACAGCACCAGACTCTCATTGGATAGTTTTTAAAATGCATTATCAAACATAAATCTCACAAAGCCATACTGTTCAAAGATTTCCTCTAAAAACACAGCAAAGGGCAATAACTAAGGTAATATGTAACAACTGGAGTTAGATATAAATAACTTTTACAGTTCTCTTTAGTATGTGCTTTGATTCATAGTAATCAGAATTTTTTTTTTTTTTGAGACGGAGTTTCGCTCTTGTTACCCAGGCTGGAGCGCAATGGCGCGACCTCGGCTCACCGCAACCTCCGCCTCCTGGGTTCAGGCAATTCTCCTGCCTCAGCCTCCTGAGTAGCTGGGATTACAGGCACGCGCCACCATGCCCAGCTAATTTTTTGTATTAGTAGAGACAGGGTTTCACCATGTTGACCAGGATGGTCTCGATCTCTTGACCTCGTGATCCACCCGCCTCGGCCTCCCAAAGTGCTGGGATTACAGGCTTGAGCCACCGCGCCCAGCCAGTAATTAGAATTTTTAAACCATTAATGCAGTCATGGCAAGTTTTTTTCCTTACTGTTTTTGTAAAATAAAACAGATTAAAACGTTTTCAAAACAGTATAATTGAGATTGAATTTATTGGAAGCAAATACAGTTTTCTGGGGAGAAAAATCTTAAAAATGACACATAAATATTTGAACTAACAAAATGCATCTTATTGGCATAGGACTAATTATTTTTCAGTGATACATGTAAATTAAAGTCCCACTTTGTTTTGTATAAGCTAAGTCACGCCTGACTGAGTACCGGCTGCATGACTTTGTGCTCATGTTACCCCAGGCCCTGAAGGGCTTTGCATGTTATTGGGGCCCTCTAGATGAATTGGTTATGGCCTTTGTCTAAAGTCCAAGTGGGAATCACCAGAATGTCTTAACTTTTGGCACAAAAGAGTCTTCAGATTATACAAACCCCAGCTAGCCACAGGATCCAGCAGGAATAGGATAGGGGAAGGCTCCTTATATGCGGATGAAGACTTATTTTTCTGTATTCCTTGACCTTCCTTTTTCCCGCTTTCTGCAAGCAGAGGAAAAAATTTGCTGTAGCAACAGACGTATAACTCAGTCCTCTTTTTTTCCTGCTATGTAGGTGTAGGTACATCTTTCTCGTTAACTCTCCTAATACAAAGAGGTATTTTTCTTCCTGGGAAGTAGCAGGGTAGTTTTTGATCTATTTTAGCCCTGAGGTGAACAGCTTCTTTCTGAGATCTTGTCAGAGAGAATCTCCAGGGAAGCACAGAGTTAAATGTACACCACCATTGTTATTTCTCTCCTCCCAGGGTTTGTGTTTACAAAGGGATTTTGTGTAATTATGATTTTCCATAGACTCTTCTGATAGTTTGTGGTCGCTGACAGTGCATTGTATCTGAAAAAGAAGTGAGCTTTCAAGAAATCTTGAGGCCATGTTATTTTTTAACAGTAGATGCTAGGTTAAAGTGAAGGTGATAAATGGTGGCATGTTCTCATGCTTCTTTTATTTTTAAAACCTAGTGAATTCTAGAGCCGAATCTTTTTTTCCCATGGCCTTCAGCATTACTCTTGGACTGCCCTTTTTTTTTTCTTTTTTTATTTTAAGAAGGAGTTTTGCTCATATTGCCCAGGCTGGAGTACACTGGCAAGATCTCAGTTCACTGCAACTTCCACTTCCTGGGTTCAAGCAATTCTTTTGCCTCAGCCTCCCGAGTAGCTGGGATTACAGGCATGTGCCACCACGCCTGGCTAATTTTTGTATTTTTGGTAGAGATGGGGTCTCTCCGTGTTGGTCAGGCTGATCTCGAACTCCTGACCGCAGGTGATCGGCCCACCTTGGCCTCCTGAAGTGCTGGGATTACAGGTGTGAGCCACCACCTGGGCGGACTGCCTTTTTAATTGAATTCCTCCCTACCCCCATTCAGTTGCTTGTGTCTCCTTGCATCATAGTATGTGATCCACACCTAGGTGCTTAAACCTACCTCCTATTCTCCCAAGTCTCTTTGGCTTAGGGACCATCTCTTCTCTTTTCTCCTTCCCTATTTCTTTCCACAAGTGGGTATTAGGAAGGAAGTCTTGTACTGTTTTTTTTAGCTGGCAGTTTTGTAGAAGGATACCTGGTTTTATTAATAAAGCTGGTATGGAAATCACTTCAGCGTGCAGTTGCTGCAGATGACAAACAGGAACTGAACCTGAGCTAGAAGATATCTGTAACAAGCTTTGTTACTGACTAACTCACATGTGATTCCTCTTTTGCCTTGCATTCCCTCCACATCATAAGTGATTTGTTTTCTCATTGTCTCCTACATGAGGGTTGTGACCTCTCACTGAGGGTGGAGCCTCTGTGTCTGTGCAGTCCATGCATGCCCCAACAGGCATCTGTGTGTTTGTTGAAGGAGTAATGCTAACCAGGTGGGTCCTTTTCAGCAGACATTCATTGCCATTAGCCAAAGGCAGTAATGTGGTTACTCTTCTAGTTGTGGCTAGAAATCCGTAAAGACAACAAATGCCCAAAAGCAGGAACAGCCTCAGTTACTGATCCTACAGCCGCAAGAATAGTTTATGCAGCTGGACATACGGCACATTCCTTGTTGTGATAACGATTTTCAGGTACAAGTAGGTAACAAAAGTACATTTTATGATTTGCTCAGATAAGCTTTTGGAAGAGAAAGGGGAGTGTTTTCAGCCTGCAAAAAGTGGCTGATTATGCTGCCTGTTGAGTACAGTGAGGGGCAAGAAGATGTATCTATCTGTATTGGCACTAGAACTTCCACAGCAGTGTCTCGTGTAACATCCCTCTTGTTCTTTTGTGTTTTAGGTGAGATGAGTGAAAGCCGAGCAAAGAGAGTTAGAATAAAAGAGGTAGATGGCTGGACCCTGAGGATGCTAATTGATTATGTTTACACTGCAGAAATTCAGGTTACAGAAGAAAATGTACAGGTAAGAGTAAATACTTTACACCATTTAGCTCTTTATGCGTACAGTTTTTTAAATAAAAAAAAAGCGTACCCACACAGTATACATTTTGCACCAAAATAATAGGATTCATTGTTAAAATTGTATCTCTAAAAAATATTTGGAATGATTACATCTTTTTAGTAATGTTTTTGAGTTCAGTATCTTTTATATTCTTTAAATTCTAAGATACACATCCTTTAGTCCTCTGAAAGATGCTTGTTCTTTCATGGAAACAGTGTCATATTCTTTTATAACTGTTGATTGATGCTGCCCACAATTTTTCTTTATTCTTTTGAAGGGTATAGTCTACAAAGAATGTTTTTGACTGCCAATATTCTTTATTTCTCTCTCTCTCTCTCTCTCTTTTTTTTTTTTTTTAAGATACGTGATCTTGCTCTGTCACTTAGGGTGGAGTGCAGTGGCATGATTATGGATCATGCAACCTTGACCTCCCAGGCGCAAGTAATCCTCCAGCCACAGCCTCCCAAGTAGCTGGGACTACAAGCGTGTGCCACTACGCCCAGCCAATTTTCTTAATTTTTGTAGAGAGGTCTCACTATGTTGCCCAGGCTGATCTCACACTCCTAGGCTCAAGTGATCCACCCTCCTTAGTCTCCCAGAGTGTTGGGATTATAGGTTTGAACCACCATATGCCCAGTCTATTCTTTCTTTTACTATTTGAGCATCCTCTTTAAGTGATTCTGGAGTTTAGCTAAAAGTTGACATTGCGTCTTATTTTCTATAAAGAACAAATGTTTTATGTGTGTTACATAAATGTTTAAATAATACAGGTGGATGTGAGTAAAAGGTGAAAATCCCTCTTTAAAAAAACTGCCCTTCTCTTTGAACCTACCCCAGTCCACATACATTGATTTGCTCTTCTTCCCTAGAGGGTCACTCTTCTTCCCTAGAGGGTAGCTTCCGTTATCTACCGTAAATCCCTTCAGACCATTTTCCATGCATTGATTCACACAAACATGTACACACAATTTTTTTACATAAGAAATACTATACTTGTTCTGAAACTTGCTTTTTGAACTGAACAGTGTCTTAGAGGTCTTCACACATTAATATTTATGGATCTAACTCATGGTAATCAGCTATATGTATGTATGATTTTTCACCTTTATAAAAACAGTGCAATCTGTGGACATTTTTATATTTGCATCCCAAAATTTTATAAGCTGGATTCCTCTAAATGGAATTGGTGAATCAAAGAGTGAGTATATATTAATTTTTTGATAGCAATGCCAAAGTGCCATATGAAAATGTGTGTTTATTTATATTCCTTCCAACAGGGACACTGTGTTTTGAGGACAACAAAAATAACTAGGACTAAATTCTTAGGAAGTAATCTTTACATTCTACTTGTACAAATAGGAAATTGTGGGCCCAATCTTTATCTCTTCTAACTAGTTGAAATATGCTACAAAATGAATTCAGAGACTGAAATCTTTGTACTTTAACTTGTTAAGACGTGCTATCGATTGTTCCATGTGAAATATGGGCAGTAGTAAGGCTTCCTGGTCATCTTTCCCAGATGGCCTCATTAGCCTTTGCTTGGAAGTTCCAGTTATGAGGTAAGGCATTTGAAAAACCTTGGTCAGTATTGGGGTTGTTTCTCAATGTGTGTATCAGATGCTAGAAGAACATTATTTTAACGTGGGAGAAAGTATTTGGTATATGTCATGAGGTCACTGTACTAATACGTCATCTTATTCTGGTCTTTTAGGTATGTTTAGACTATTTGTTAATTCTGGGGCATTATTTTCAACAGGAGTTTATCTTGGTTTCTTTTGTTCATTCTCTTTATTCATTTTAGAGCGTGGACCTCATTATGCCCTTATAGTTGACTTTCAACAAATGAATTACAGATTTCTTTGATTCACATAAGGGGCACATGGGAGAAAATTGAGAAAAAATCATTTAGGTCTTAGAGACTAAACTGTGTGAATTCAGCCCTGAATGCTGTTTGTAGTAGTTGTGGTGGTGGGGACATTGGCCTATTAGGAACTAGGAGAATGCCTCTCACGTTTCTTTTAATAACTATCATATTCTAGTCCTGAAATATTAGTCATCACAGACAGCCTTTCAGAAAACTTCTGCCATGCTAATTTGCCTCTTGGGTATATTACTTAGCTTTTAGAATATGCAGGAACACATTCTAAGAGATACATTTGGCAGACTTATTAAATGCTTAACATTTGTATAGTTTTTGTTTGTTTGTTTTCAAGAGTGGGAGGGATGTCTCTTTAGCATAGGGGTATCCTGGTATGTAAAGCTTTCTTTTATTTTCCATTGAAAAATATTTGTTTTGGAAAAGGCAGTTTAGAAATAAATTTGATTAAAATTAGCTACTTTTTCGATAACAGGTGTTTTTCAATGAAATATAAAATAAGACTATATATATCAAGATACACCAAACTCTTCTATTTTTTTTTTGGTCTATCT
This sequence comes from Aotus nancymaae, assembly GCF_030222135.1. Lineage (NCBI taxonomy): Eukaryota > Metazoa > Chordata > Mammalia > Primates > Aotidae > Aotus > Aotus nancymaae. Next base: position 1,296,039 of record NW_026988447.1, on the reverse strand, counting down.
ATACTTTGTTGAATCTTTCTTGTAAAGTACTGTCCACCTTAAAGAAGCAGTATGGTGGAGGTGTCTAGTGTTATTCATGTTAAGCTGAAGTTTTAAGTGGCCCTAACTGCAAACCATGCTCTGAGTTTATATGCCCTGAAGCTGCTGACAGTGGGAACAGAACTTTGAATTCATGTTTCTTGTTGGTGGTATATTTTTCTCACTAGACCTAGACTCAAATCTTTCCAGGTGACCTCTCTTTTGTAAGTTTCTGTTTTAGCAATAAAGTACAATCTTGGGCTAGAAAGTATCTTTGGGATTGCACGATTTGATGTAGAATCATTGTGCCATAGAACGCTGAGGTACAGCCTTTTGTTGGCAGTCAGTTGGTGACAGAACAGGGCTATAATCCTGGTTTCCCAGATTCCTAAGGTAGGGTCTCTTCCGTGATACCATATGGTATCCTTATTACACTAATTTTAAGCAATATAATAGATATTTGAGGTGAAGGTTGTTAACCTGGAGTCAGAATGAGGGCATGAGTAATTTAAAAAATTAACTCCAAAGAAGAGACTACTGTTATTATAGTCCCTTCTGATTTATACAAGCAGTAGGGCTTTAATTCTTGTCCATTCCAGATTTCCCAGTTTTTTGTGTGTTTGCCTGTGCTGCTGCTGTTGTTTCTTTGTTTGTTTAGGTTTTCAAACTTTGGTTTCAAGTTTGGATACTTGGTTTTATTTATGGCAAAGTTGGGGGATAATTTGAGCTAAATGAATTTACAGGGTTTTTTTTAAAGGGAGATAAAAGGAGAACCAGTATTTTACCTATGACTACACTTGTAATTCAGCTTTTTTTGTTGTTGTTGCTGTTGGGTGAATTAAAATTTAACTTGTGTCCAGAGCTTCAAAGTAAACTTTATGAACTGTGTAAATCTAGGAAATAGAGAAAATACAGCCCAAGGCTATTGAAAAGTACGCTCTTAGACATTTGGTGGTTATGGGCACCTTTGAGAATCTGATGAGAAACTGTGGACCCTTTCCTCAGGAAAGGGCACATTAGCTTATCTACACAAAGTTTTGCATACATTTTCAATACACTTTCAGATAATTTGTGTACCTTACTGCTTGCCCCACCTCCTACTTTTAAGAATACTTGGCTTTATTTTTAAATTTTTAAATCTTTTTATTTTATTGAGACAGAGTCTTGCTCTGTTGCCCCAGGCTATCGTACAGTGGCATGATCTTGGCTAACTGCAACCTCCGCTTCCTAGGTTCAAACAGTTCTCCCACCTCAGCCTCCCAAGTAGCTGGGACTACAGTCACGCACCACCATGCCCAGCTAATTTTTGTATTTTTAGTAGAGATGGGGTTTCCCCATGTTGGCCAGACTAGTCTTGAACTCCTGACCTCAAGCAATCTGCCCACCTTGGCCTCCCCAAGTGCTGGGATTATAGGTATGAGCCACTGCTCTCAGCCAAGAATACTTGGCTTTAGATATAAAAAATGTAAATATGTAAGTGTGTGTGTGTTTTTGTCTGTGTGTGTGTATGTGTGTGTGTATAAAGGATTTTCACATGGGTATATCTCCAGCTATATGCTAGGCATTTTACATGTACCTCATTTGATATTTTTGCCTCCATATAAGGTAGATATTACCCTAATCTTGTGATTGAAGACATAGGCTTAAGAAGTTTAACTAATTTGTTCAACATCACATGGCAGCTATTAAATTGTCATTAACTAGTATTGCTTATAAAGAATTTATAAATTCAAAAATGTAAATGTCTTTATAACTGAAATTTTTTTTCATGATCCAAAAATTATTCAAAATATATGTGACATCATTAGATATATCAGTTAATACTTTTGGAGAATCCTAAAGGATCTTGAATTTCTTAAAGCATTTACTTCATTGCTAAATTTGTAGTTTTGTTATATGAGTTTGACTGCTCAGCTTTTGGGTATTTGGTTGGGTTGCTAAAAGAAGGTAAGGGTTTTTCACTTGACGTAAGTGTTGAAACAAAGGTGATGATGTTAATAAACAGTGCCCATGAAAGTAACTGCTCTCATTCCTAAACTGATATTGTGAGTATTCATTTACAGATTCTATGTTATAACTTTGTCATCTAGAAGAAATTGAGAAACATCTGATCATTTTGATTGGATGGGTTTTTAAAAGTTCATGAAACATGTGTTGGATGAATTGGAATTATTTGAGACAGTAAAATAAAACAATTTAAATGAGAGTTTTTCAAGGGATATCTAAAATCAATTATTACTAATAGACTAAATGTTTAACACAATTTCAGTATAGTAGAAAATTCAACATAGTGTGTCCATTTTATTGGTGGCGTAGGGCAGGTTGTTTTTATTTTGCTTCACACCAGAGCTACTAGGAGTATGCTGTATAGACAGTGTTTTACTCTGCATGTTCCCAAAAGAGGGACATCACACGGGGGGCTGACATGGTACCAGGCCTGTTGACATAGTTGAAAAGGTTTTAAGTTGGCTTAATCATTAAAATGCCTGTCAAAGTAGAGAAATCACCAAAACAGAATACATGTGTACCCTAAATATTTTAACCTGAAACATGTAGTTTTAGAATTGTATGCCAATCTTTGTTTGTAAAACTACGTATGATCAGTTGTTTTGAGAGCCTCATGTCCTTTTTTGCAAAAACTACACCGTAATCATGCACCAACTATAATTTTCAGGCTTTTTTTTTTATTTTAGTGCAGCAAGAAATGAGATACTTGAAAAGAAATCTCAGTGCAAAATCTTCTTTGAATTATACAGTTTCTCTTTCATTCCTCCCATGTCTAATTGGATTGAAAACATTTAATTTTTTTTCCAGTAACACATTGATCAAGCCACTCCAAAGCAGCCAACTTAGTTTTCGTAGAAAGAGCTCTTTTTACATTCATATTTCATTGAATTCATTTACCTAAATTATGTAGTTTCAATAAGTGCAAGTGTCATAAACAGATGTGGGAGCAAATCCAACATGTATGAGTTGGTAAAATGCATCCCAGCTGGAGGAACAGACATGTGCAAGCACAGTAGAGTGTTCTTACTGATGGCATGGAGAGAGTTGGTTCATCAGCTGAGTAGGTAAAGTGGAGGTTGGTGAAGAGTGCTTTTGCTGTGTGTATGTCTATATTGTGTGGAAAAACATTTAAATGAAATTCCCATTAGGTGGAGATTTGGTTCTAAAAATGGATGTTTAAGACAACCTATCAGTTAAACAGACATTGATGGAGTATCTGATAAGTACTCAGTCCTGGTGCTACAAAAAAAAATGAACAGGGAAAAATGCCTAATAAATGAGTATATACTTAGACTGGGTTTGGATCTTGGCTTTGCTATTTAAATGCCATGTGATCTTGTCCAAGTTGCTTAACCTCTCTGACCCTTATTTCGTTGTGTATAAAAGGTGGATAATGCAATTCTTTCTTATCTAAGAGCTGTGGAACATCAGTCATTAGATAACTTGTTTTCGTAGAAGTGAAATGTGCTGGGATGTCACTAAAAGCCCGATTGACATTGGGACTTGAGCCAGAGATGAATGGGGCTAGGAGTAGGAGTACTGACCTGAGGGAACAAGCACTCAACGAGTATTTTTTTGTGTGTGTGGTTTTTTTTTTGTTATTGTTGTTTTTGTTTTGTTTATGGCATTTTTAAAAAGTAAATTTTAAACTGAGGGTAGGCTAGGCATCAGTGGCTCATGCCTGTAATCCCAGCACTTTGGGAGGGAGGCCAAAGGGGGCAGATCACCTGAGCTCAGGAGTTCAAGACCAGCCTGCCCAACATAGTGAAACTCATCTCTACCAAAAATACAAAAATTAGCCAGGTGAGGTGGTACGCACTTGTGGTCTCAGCTACTTGGGAGGCTGAGGCAGGAGAATCACTTGAACCAGGTGAGTAGACATTGCAGTGAACCAAGATTGTGCCACTGCACTCCAGCCTGGTCAGCAGAGTGAGATTCCATCTCAAAATAGCAACAACAAAAAACTGAGGGTAGCTTGCAATCCAAACTGAAATGTTTAGATGTGAGTTACAAATTCAGATCTGAATGCAGTGCTGCAGAGATCCTGGCAACAGGACTTTCGTGGTATTGGTAGTGGTGATGGCATCTACTATCAGGCTGACAGCAGTGCCTTTATCCAGGAAGAGCTGCCCTGGGTGAACACTCAATCCTGCAGCTCTTAAGTTTCTGGCTTGTCTAGAAAGAGACTTGGTAAGGGCTGAGCAATTGTAACGACCGCAACCAAGTAAGTTTGAGATTGTGGAGGGTCTGTATTCCCATAGGAAACTGGGTAGCAAACCCAGGATCTGGGGCTTGTTATGTGGGGCATTAGGACTCACACTGTGGTTTGGCAAGTATGAGGGTACTTGGGGAGCACACCACATTTAGGGCAGCAAGATTAACGCCAGTTTGTAAACACTGATTAGGTGCCCAGTAAGCTTTGTGCTATCGGTCAGGATTAGTTTAGGATTGAATTGAACTATACTTGGAAGATGTAAGAATTTTAAGATCTGTAGCTGGATCAGGCCAGATCAGGTAAGGATGAAGAGCCACTTTACTGCTTTGTATACATGGCTTGCCCTTTCCCTTCCTTATATCTAAGCTGTTGAGCTTGCCTCTTTTTTTCACTGCTTGCCTCTTTTTTTCACCAATACCAAAAGGTGTGGTATTGATCCTGATGAATTCCATCTTTCAGTCAATAGTTTATTAAATATTTATGGGGTATCTGTTCTGTGCCAGACACTGTTCCAGCCATTGGCATTACAATGTCCAGCAGGACAGATGAGGTCCTTATCTTGAAAGGCTTTACATTGTAGAGGAGGGATAGGGACGAGACAAATAATATACCCACAGATGGAGAAACAGGTGAATTTTACATTATCATTCTCTGGGGAGGAGTCATTTGAGCAGAGACATGAGCGAAGAGAAGGGAGTGATATAAAAGTAACATTCCTAGCAGAAAGAGCAAAGGACATGAGATGCAAATAAACTTGGCATGTTTTATAGGCCAGAAAGAAAAGGATGATTATTATTTGAGCAGAGTAAAATGAGAGAGTGGAGAAGATGAGATTAGAAAGGTCGATAGGGCCAGATAAAGCAGGGTTTGTAGACTATGATAAGGAGTTTTGATTTTGTTCCAGTTGTAGTTTGGGCAGAGAATTTATTTTTTAGATAGATTGTTCCCCTTTCCCATCTGCTGTGTGGAGGTTGAACTGTGGGGGCAGTAGAAGAAGTTGGAGGCCCTTTAGATACATGTTGGGATAGGCTAAGTGAGAGACTGGTTGCTTGGACCTGGGTTGTTGGCCTGAGATAGTGAACAATAGATTTGGGAGATATTTGGAGGTAGGGCCAATGCAATTTACTAATGGATTTGCATGATGGGATGGAGGAAGAATGATCAAGAATGGCTCCTGAGTTTTTGGCCCGAGCAACTGGGTAGATTATGGTGCTGTTGTCTGAGATGGTGAAGACATGGAATGGGGACACATTTTTGGGGTGTTAGGAATTGTTGGTTCTATTTTGGTTAACTTTTACCAGTTGGACTTATAAGTGGAGATGCTGAGTAGGTTGGTTCTGTGATGGGAGGGGTCAGGTTGGAGAGGTAGATTTGGCATATTGGTGGCATATTGAAGTGGATTAGGTTGCTTTGAGAGGTAGTGTAGATAGAGAAAGCAAGCAAGCCAAAGACATACTCTGGGGCATTCCAGATTTTAGATGAGCAGATGAGGGAGATGGAGTAGCTGGTGACATAAGAGGAAAACCAAGTGTGTGTGGTGTGACAGAATGCTAGTTCTAGAGAAGAAAGTGCTTCAAGGAGAAGGTGTTTGGTTGTGTCAGATGTTCCTGATAGGTCAGGAAAGTGAATTGAGCCTTATCAGTGTAGGTGCCTGAGACAGTCTCATTTTATGCCTATTAATCTGGTGTCTGATTAGTGTTTATTTTACTCAGAAATGTTCCAATGTGGATGATAAATTATATGGTCACACTGGTCATTAGTGACCTTGGAAAAAGCTGTTTAGATGTGATGATAAGAATGAAAACTGGTTTGGAGTTGACTGAGAATAAGTGGACTCAGTACAGACAGTTCCTTCAATACTTTTTGCTATGAATGGGGAGAGAATGTGCTGGCTGAAGGGGATGATGAATTTAAGGGTGTTGTTTTGTTTCATTTTGTTTTTTGATGGGTAATATTTTAAGGCATGTTTATATGTTAATTAGAATAACCTAGTAGAAAAGTGAAAGTTGATGTGACAAAGGGGAGAAAGAAAGAAGGGGTATAATTGCAAAAGTGAGTGAGATTGGCATCTGAAACAAAATGAAGGGGTTTATCTTAGATGGGAGCAGGAAAACTTCTCCGATTGTTAACCAGGGGGAAGGCAGACTGTGTTGTCAGATACAAGTTAGTGGCTTGGATGGTGGAAAGGTAGGTATTTTATCAGCTTGTATATAATTATAAAGGCTGTGGCAGGTAATCAGACAAAAGGAAAATGACGAAAAGGGATGCTGGAGATTAGAGCTAAAGATGTTAAATCCTTGTCTTGTAAAGGATGAAGGTGAATTTACTAGTGAAGTGTAGTCGAATCGTCAGGCCATGTTGGGTGATTTGCAGTCATAAATATCAGGTAGAATGGTTGTATGTTTTTCTTCAGCCACGTTAAACCACTTATACTTAGGTATAAAGATGATGAATGTGTTAGTTAGCTATTGCCACAAAAATGCCACAGAACAAAGTAGCCAAAGCTCAGTGGCTTAATAAAAAATCATTTATAGATTTGCAGATTGGCTGAGGATCAGCTAATCCAGGCTGAGGTTGACTGGGAGATTGGCTTTACTCCATGTTTTAAAAATTATTCTGGAGTAAGAAAGTCTAGAACAAGACTACATGAGTGGGTAGTTGAGAAAGAGTGGAGGAGGAAGAGGTAGTTGGAACTCAGGAAACTGAGATGTTCTATTTGGATATTTATGTTATCAAAAATTGTCAGAAATTGTGGTGGAGAGAATGGTGATTTAGGTTTTAAAAATTCTCTCTCTCTTGTGTGTTTGAATTGTGAGCATGGAGACAGCACTCTGGGGTGATTATAGTACCATACTAAATCTTTGATTTAGAACCACCTGTACCATCTTGGTATATTAGAGGAAGTTGGCCAGGAAAAAAAAAGTCATCTGTAAATGAGTAGGAGTGACTGAGGTGTTGTTAGATAGTCCCAACAAGGAAGGTGAGAGGATATGTGCTTCCAAGGATCGGAGGTTTTTGGAGAAAGGAGAAAGGAAGTAGCACTGTGGAGCTGCATCTCCAGGCCTTATAGCAGCATTTTTGGTTTTCACGTGTGGATGGTGATCAACTAATGAGTCAAGAAATAAACTTAGTAGGTCATTAATAGCATTTAAGAGAAAAATTAGAGGCAAGAGTAGGAAATGCTATTCAAGCCTAAAGTCTATTTCAGAAAATAGCAGATGCTAGCAAGTCTGCATGTTTTGTGAAACTTTGAGTTCTAGATTGTGAGGTAAAAAGTCTTACTATGTAGTGTGGTCAAAAGAATTGGAAAATTTAGCTGTAAGTTACTGGAGTGTGAGAATGAAAAGTTTCATAAATAACAGAGATGTGACTGAATATATGTTATTATGCATAAATACAGTGATTTCTATGTTATTTGTGTATATATTTTATTTTTCTAGACTTTATTTTTAGCATGCCTTTCTAACATGGAAATACCCAATAGATGATTGATAGATGTTGACTGCTTGGATACCAGGAAGACATAGGTACTCAGTGGTAATCCAGAAAGCGTGCTTTGTTTTCTACGCTGGCTCATGGTGCAGCTCCTGGAACAGGGTACAGAGATTCAGATGGACCTGCTTGAGATGGTGAGCAACGAAGGTGATGTCACAACGGGGGTTAGACATTGCTTGTCCAGTCTATTTCTTGGCTTTGCAGGTCTAGAAACTATTTTGTTAGCTCCTTCAGAATTGACCAGACTTTTGGTAAATAACTCAGACTAGCCAAAATCACAACACTAATACATGTACCATAATGATCTTAAACTGATTTTCAGTGAGGTAACAGGTACTATGTTTATCCATGTGTGTCATTCCCAGGATCTAGGTACCTAAATGATAGAATTAGTAATCAGAGTGTCATTTGATGAGCAGGGAATCACAAGGAAAGGCAATTTACTTCAAAGGGATAACAGAGCATCCTATTAAACTGGCATTCCACTGCAAAACATACCTTTCTAGTGATTTGAGTATTGATTACATACTGTGAAATCCAGTATCTCCTTACCTTTCATGGTACTGGGAAAACTCTGACAAATAATTGCTCTTGGGAGAACCCATTTCTGAATTTTTTGTAATCTAGTAGTTGTAGTTTTCTGTCTCTAAGCACTTGAGAATGTGCTAAACTCCACTATACGTAGTGGTTCATTGACTCAGAGATTCTCAACTAGAGGGCAGAGGGCCCTGATATTTTTATTCTTTTTTTTCTTTTATTGCATTTTAGGTTTTGGGGTACATGTGAAAAACATGCAAGGTTGTTGCATAGGTGCATACTTGGCAGTGTGATTTGCTGCCTTCTTCCCCTTCGCCTATATGTGGCATTTCTCCCCATGCTATCTCTCCCCGACTCCCCACCCCCTGCTGTCCCCCGATATTTTTATTCTTATTTATCTCCTTATGGAGTTTGAATAATGTGGACCATTTTAAACCTCATGTTAAAAATAATTTCTTCTGACAGGGATTATAACTACATATTCGATTATGTTTTGAGCTTAGTTGCAATCATGTTTCAGACCCACTTCCTCAACACTGCCCTCCATCCATTTTGAGTGGATGAGGATGACCATGTTTCATTTGCAGCCACACATTTAGATGTTGCGAAGTAGCAAGGAGTTCTGTAGAAAGTTCATCTTCAAGATGAACAGAAACATCTACTGAGCAGATTTTCAAAATGTTGTTAATGACTTCGCAAGATAAAATCATTTAAATTACACATATAACGCTGGATATTTACATTAATGTGAAACAACTCAGAACATAAGAAGAAGCCCTTAGGCTGACTCTCTGCTGGTAAACTTCATGGGCCAGTGGATTTTGGCTAATTATTGTATTGAAATTCAGAGCTCAAATCTTGAATTTATTACTGATTTCAAGAATGGCCTTGAGTAAGATATTAACCTTTCTGTTTCTCAGCTATTAAATGAGGCCAATAATGCTTTGCCACTGCATTGAGATGGTGTAAAAATATACCAGTTAAAGCTTGCAAAAATATCTAAATGCTCTATAAGTGTTGAGCAGAAATAAGAGATGGGCAGCAATAAAAGACTTGAGACCAAGAAAAAGAATAACTCATTAAAATTATTTGGGATCATTGGGTAGAAAACGGCTCATATGACTTTTCCTTCCCTCTTTATATTTGTGAATCGGGACAGACTAAAAATGTCCCTAATTTGCTATAGAGTTCTTTCTCTGTTTTGCATTTGAGTTGGCGTGGAGACAACACTCAGGTGATTGTAGTACCATGCTAAATCTTTGATTTAGAATCACCTGTTCCATTGGTTTAACATGTAGTGACTGGAGAAAACGTTATGTATCTCCCAGCAGTATCTGTGGAAGGCTTATTGCTTTTCCATTCGGTTTTCTTTCTCTTATGAGATAGAAGTCCTTTGTGAGTAATAGGGTTTGGCAGATGATGTACTTGGAAAACACAAGTTAAAACTTAAAAAAAAAAAAAAATACATAAATTCCTGAATCAAACCTTCAGGATTAATGATTGTTTATGATATAACCATGGGAACTTATTTAATTTCTAGTACCTAGAAGTCTGTTACATTGGTATTTTATCACTTTACCTGGTTAGTACTAATTTTTTATTATCCAGAGACAAAAGTTTTAATTTACCATTTCAGTTTTGATGTGAATTGTATTTTATTATATTTTAAGTCTGAATTTGGTAATCCTCATAATTTTAAACAAAATATTAGACCAAGTAGAACATCCATTCTCTAGTCTAGTTATTTTTATTCAATAAAAATATAGAATAAACAAAAGTGTATTATTTAAAATTTAATATGGAAACGCCATTAAGGTCAGCTAGTTTAAGAAAACCTATAAACCTTATTATAAGAGCATCTTATAAAACTAAATGGATATGAAACTCAAAGTGCTTTTTTAAAAATTTATTATTTAGAGCAAGGCTAGGTACTCTAGAAGCGTTAGTAATTGAGTTACTTGTGGCTTTGTATTATTAAAATATATAGTCCTTGAAGATGTCTCCACGGTTGAATCATTTTGAGATTCATGGTTTAAGTAGTTTCATGTGGTATATAAAAGGCATTTATCTTGATGAACAAAAAATGACTCCATCCTGATTATGACTGAGCATCTTATAATAGTGTCTTAGTAATTTGAACTAGAATGAGAAAAACAGAAATAAATTAAAGCCCTTGTTAGAAATAAATCCAGTTCAAAGTGAATTTTTTTTTCTTGATTTGTGATGTTTGGAGGTATGGAGGCTGTGTGTGGGATAGCACAGTTGTGTCAGGCTGGTTGTCAGAGTTCAGGGTACATCTCTCCAATCCAGTCCAGCTGGTCACAGTCTAGTGTTGTTAAATTCTGTGTGGTTCTGGCATGTTTGGTTAGAGACCAGCCAAAGGTTTTATAAACCCTAGCATTATTGACATACAGTTTTTAAAAATATTATTACCTCTTGGACCTTAATATTTTAATCTCATTATTAGGTTAGTAAAATTAATGTGCTTCTGGTATTATGGTTTAAGTGTATTGTGCCTTTTCTTAGGATATATAATTTATGAAAACTTTATTTCTAGCTTTGTGCAGTGGCAGTATCATAGCGAATGAGGTTTATCCGAGGCACGATTATTGCTAATTGAAAGCTTTATTTCTTGTGAAAATAGAATATAGCTATATCACTAACACTTATGCACAAGCTACTGTTTTAAAATAAGTTTATCAATGCTAGTGTAGAAATTTGGTCACGTAAGTGCATTTTTGGGGGGTTGCTTCTTCTTTTGGATTCTATCAGGTAGGATTATTATTTTCCATTTGAAAATTTATTTGATGGCTTATAAATCCTGTCCATTGACCTCTGGTTAATCTGTTAGTATGGATTTAAAGTACAGTTATCTATCCCTCAGTATCCATGGGAGGTTGGTTTCATGACTTCCCTTGGGTACCAAAATCCAAGCATGCTCTAGTCCCTGACATAAAGTGGCATAGTATTAATATTTACATATAACCCCTGCACATCTTCTTGTATACTTTTTTGTTTTTTGAGATGAAATCTCGCTCTGTCACCCAGGCTGCAATGCAGTGGTACAATCTCAGCTCACTGCAACCTCTGCCTCCTGGGTTCAGACAATTCTCTTGTCCCAGCCTTCCGAGTGCCTGGGATTACAGGTGCCCATCACCATGCCCAGCTGCTTTTTGTATTTTTAGTAGAGTCAGGGTTTCACTGTATTGGCCAGGCTGGTCTTGAACTCCTGACCTCAGGTCATCCACCACCCTTGGCTTCCCAAGGTGTGGGATACAGATGTGAGCCACTAAACTCAGCCCTCCTGTATACTTTAAATCATCTCTAGTTTATGTACTATACCTAATACAGTGTAAATGCTGTGTAAATAATCGTTAATATGGCATCGTTTAGAACATGACGAGAAAAAAATTGTACATACTCAATACAGACGCTCTATTTTTCCTGAATATTTTTGATCTGAGGTTGGTTGAATCCACAGATGACGGAACCCACAGATATGGAGGGTTGACTGTACTTGATTTGTTTTTCCCCTAGTGGGATATAATTTACATACCATAGATCTTAACTGTATAGTTTGCTAAGTTTTAACAAATGTACACACCTATTAACCCACACCCAAATCAAAGTATTGAGCATTTACAGCCTCAAGTCTCTTCCCAATAAATCTTCCACTCCCTTGCCAGGCAACCCCTGATGCGATTTCTGTTATAATAGATTAGTTTTGCCTGTTCTTGAACGTTATGTAAATAGAATCATACAGAATCTATTTTTTTAAGGCTGACTTCTTCCTCATAACATATCTGTGAGAGTCATCTATGCTGTTGTGTACCTCAGGAGTCATCCCTGTTTATTGATGAGTATTGCATTGTAAGCGTTTACTACAGTTTAGCATGTTAATGGATATGTGTCTCTGACTAGAGACAGGATGGGATCCACATCCAGTGCTGCCAACTGTAGGGGTGAAGGATGCAAGGGCAGGAGCCAAGCTGTCATTAAAAAGACCAGTAGAATACTTTCTATACTGTGTCCACTCTGTGTTAAAAATACTTGGTGTAGAAATGTTTAGTAGTTTGTTCTGTTTGTGTCATGTTAACATTGTTTTATTTTCTAAGTTTTCTCAGATCAGAGGAGCTTGTTGTCTATTAAGTTTTTCTAATATGATGATAAGTTAAAGCTGTGTGCCAAGTCCGTGTAATTTTATAATAGGATTGTTTGTTATAGCAAATACTTTAGAAATAGTAGTTATTTTTAAAGCCATTATTGGTCTTTATTATTACTGATTATAACATTTCATCATATGGATTTACCATAATTTACCTTAATTGTTGCCATCTTGTTAGATCTTTAGTTCTGTTTTTCTTTTTTTTTTTTTCCTACTCTTATAAGTAATGCTAAAGTAAAAGTCACATACATATTTTGTTCCATTTTTTTGAACTTTTTCTTGGGGTAGATTTTTGGAAACATAATTCTAGGGTCAAATGTTCTAAATGTTTATTTTTTTTTGGTATCTATTGATCAATGCTGCTTGTTTGTTTTCTAAGAGCTGATTAGTTTACAGTAACAGCAAAAATATGCTAAGGGCCAAGGCTTACTATACTTTAGTTTGAAATATATATTGCCTGAAAACATTTTGTTGTTTGAATTGGGAGGTGCTAGAAAGAAAAGTAAAAACATTTAGTATCATAGTTATAAAATGCTCTCTGATTGTTTTATATTGATTTGATAACTAATGAGGCATCAAATACATTTCTCATTGTTGTATGCTATGTTCCTTCTTTTGCAAATTTTCCCGGATTACATCTTTTATATTGAGAATATTTGATCCAAAAAGGAATCTACCTATATTGTGAATGATCTGGGATAAAACATCATCTTATGAGGGAGAGAGTAAATCTTGCTATTCCACCATCATGGGGTTGAATGTTAAATCCAAGAAAAAAAGCCTTGAGTCAGAGCTGATGTGCTGCATTGTCATTGCCATGCATTGTGTTAAATGGTTAACCGACATTTAATTTTTCAACAACCCTGAAAGGTAGGTGGTGTCTTCATTATTCATTTGGGCCACTGTCAAATAAATTGGACTTTTAAGAGAAACCTTGGGTTAAAAGCAGTGGAAGTAGCAACTGAAAAAAGGATAGTGTAGAGAGAGATGGCTTTCAGTCTGCCTGAGACCGCACTGCCCCCAAATTTCTTCTCTCCAAACTACCTTTGCTTTTCAACTTCATTAATTATAACATTGGAAATTCCACCAATTGCAGTTGTATTCTGCTTAAGAGTCTACCTCTCTTAAAATCATAAAAGCCCCTAGAAGGGATTTATTCTGGAAGATCTTGTGTTATTAGCCATTAATATGAGCTAATAGCAAGACAGGTTTTTGTTTTTGTTTTTTAAACTGCCAGGCATGGGAAGTGTGGGGAGGAGGCAGGCGAAGTTGCATATGGGGTGCAGGAAAGAAGGAGGAAGAAAGTTTCCTTCCTCTTTCTGAGATGTAGGGGGCTGGTCCAGTGCGGAGTTTTGACATAGGAAATGTTTGTCCTTGGCATCCTGCCATCTCTTTATTCACACTTCTACATCTCAAAACCCCACGCCTTGGCCGCAAGACCCAGTGCTCTGCTATGTGCACCCAACCGTGGCTCTCCACTCAGATCTGCTTTTCTTCATCACTAAGTGTTTCATCTTCTAAACACATCAACCTTGCCTGCCTCCTCCCCCGACTTCTCCCTAAGCTCCACCTCGTGGGATAGCTGCAGCCAGCAGAGTCAAAAACAACAGCAACAACAAAAGCTGTCTTTTCATGCTTGCATGTTTTCTTAGATATCTAGAAGTTTTATATATGAAGCAACGGGACCCCTTGCTAGTCTCTTCCTAATAAACAAACTGCTAATGGCTCAGGATTTAAAAGACATACCACATAAATTATTTCCCCCTGTGGAATAAATGCCCAAGCTGAAAATAAACTAAAGATCCTAATAACCAAGCAGAAGGAGTATACTTGTCTAAGCGAAACATCTTATATGTAATTTGGCTTGTCAAACAATGTGAGGTAGGATGAAAGCATCTTACTTTAAAATGTGCAGCTGGTGTGAGAGTGTCACACGGATGCTCATTGTTTGGCTAGGGTGTCTTCCGTTTCTCTTGCTCTATGTGTCTTGACTAATCAGTAGTGGATTATCCCCCCCAATTCTTTGTTCATTGCAGAAGGCATCTCCACAGTATAAAATGTACAGCCTTTTATTTGTCTCCATTTGTTGGAAATCAGCATATCCAAATAAAAAAGTTTTTTTTTTCCTATTTTACAAAATGACAGCATTTTAAGTTACATTTATTTAATCAGAGGGCTCATGTCCTTCTACTTCATGTTTGTCCAAACACTTAAAGCTGTTGTTGTTCACACAAACAGGAAGAGTAATGTGTAGAGCCTGTTTACTGTTCTACAAAACACTGGCTTGATAATCAAAGGCCTTTCAGACTTAGAACGTGCCAAAGTGAGGCAATCTCAACTGACTGGTGGGTAATAGTTCCTAGAGAATCCACAGTCCATATATAGCTCCCCTTAATTCTTGCTGTATTTGCTAGCATTGTAGAGATCCAGAAAGACATTCCTTTACTTGCTTTTCCCTTTCTTTTAAATAATATTTGACCATTTAAATGGTGCATAGAAAACACACATTTAACAAATACATAAAAATAAATAGAAAACATTCATACCACACCTAATCAGAGAAACCCTATTAACAATTGAGGTATAGCCCTCTAGTGCTGTCTGTTGTTATGTACACATGTGTTTACCCAAAAAAGGGGTCATACTGCATATTCTTTTGGAAACTAGCTTTTTATACTAAATGTATTAGAAACATTTTTCTAAGTCATTAAATATTTGTCTACTATATCTCTTTTAAGAGCTGCAAAATATTCAGTTTTATTGATATTATAGAATTGACTTCATTTTTCTCTTGTTATTGGACATTCTTTTCATTTTTTTATATTTTAAATAGCACTATAATTAATAGTCCTATAGCTAAAACTATACACATTCACAGTTTGTTCCATTGTGTAATATAACAGCTTGGGGTTCTTCTGGAAGTGATCCCAAGGAGCCACGGTCGGTAGATGGAGAACTTGAACTGGAAATGAAGGAAAACCAGTTCATAGGTGCAGTACAGATCTGGCCATTGCTACATGTGACAGGACCTTTAAAAGCCTTATTAAATGTGTCTCAGAACTGTCTTCTAGGAGAGTACAAGGGGGAAGCATTTCTGTTCCTTTGATCTATTCTCTGCTAGTCGAGAGTGGTCCCACAGCATTATTTCCCACATGCTTCCAGATTGTGTGGGTATGATCCCAGTGCATCACTGAAGTCCTAGGATGAGAAGCCAGAGAGAGGTATGGCTGGGGGCTGCGGTGAGGCCTGATTACATTATATCTTCAGAAAGGTGATCAAAGCCTGCTTGGGCCTGGTTGCTGCGGTGGTGGCCTAAGCAGGTAAGGCAGAGAGGATTTGTAGTAGGCTACAAGAAGTGTCTGGTACACATAGATTCCTGGAAACAGAGTCTGTAATTTTGTCTCAAAGAACATGTAGAATTATATCTCTTAAAATACAGATACACATGAGTTTCATAAAATTATCTTCTGGTTGATTCATTTATGAGGTACATATTCTTCTAAGACCTGAGGATATGACAGAGAGTAAAACAGACACGATCCTACTGTCACAGAGCTTTTTGCAGGGAAAGAGACAATAAACATGGGAACAAATACATAAGATCAGTGCTGACAGCAGTAGGTGCTGTGAAGCAAATGAAATGAAGCAGTACTGTTAGTAGTGACTTGAAAGGGACTGAGCCCTTGGTAAGAGCACCAGCGTTCTCATGATTTAGATGGCACACAGATGAATTCAGAATGAAGAGACTCTGGGTTGATGGAATAGAACTAAAGGAGAAAGATGTAGGAAGGAGGGGTGAGGGCCTCTTTACATTCACTGTCTGCTTTACATTTTTCCTAGAGGCAGATGTACCCAAGAGAGATATTTTGGCTTTTGGAGTGTGGCCTTCCTTCAGTATATACTATATTGAATTTAATCACTCTTAGATTCTTAGAAAATATCATTAACATTCAAAATATATAGCAAATTATAATTGCTTCATCTTTGATGTTTTGGAATATACTTCAGGATCATAGAGTACCTTAGGGTTATTTTTAATCAGTCTCAGGGTTAATACTATGCATCACAAATAGATGGAGATTTTCCATTAGAGGGTGGCTGGGGGTTTATTGTATCAATGAAATTCTACTTCATATAAGAAGCTGCACTGTTCATCTGCTCCTTTGCTTTAGAGAGCTCAGAAAATACAGTTTCAAAGACATAAATTTATTCATTGGTCCTTTTAGTTACAATGCCCAAGATATTTTTGTGACCTAAATAGCAAATTAAGAATTCACCTCTTTACATTGCTAGGTGTTTCTTACATTTGTTACCAGTAGTACAATTTATCCACTTCAGTAGAAAATAAGCCATGGGATTATGATAGCTCCAGATTAAAAGCACATTCTTCTTTTTCAGTGATATGTTAAACCACAGAATCAGAATTATATTAGATATTGAAAGATTAGAATATTGGGCCGGGTGTGGTGGCTCAAGCCTGTAACCCCAGCACTTTGGGAGGCCGAGGCGGGTGGATCACGAGGTCAAGAGATCGAGACCATCCTGGCCACCAAGCCCGGCCTGAACCTATATTCTTTTTTTTTTTTTTTTTTTTTTTTTTTTTGAGGCGGAGTTTCGCTCTTGATACCCAGGCTGGAGTGCAATGGCGCGATCTCGGCTCACCACAACCTCCGCCTCCTGGGTTCAGGCAATTCTCCTGCCTCAGCCTCCTGAGTAGCTGGGATTACAGGCACGCGCCACCGGGCCCAGCTAATTTTTTGTATTAGTAGAGACGGGGTTTCACCACGTTGACCAGGATGGTCTCGATCTCTTGACCTCGTGATCCACCCGCCTTGGCCTCCCAAAGTGCTGGGATTACAGGCTTGAGCCACCGCGCCCGGCCTGAACCTATATTCTTAACTATTAATCGAAGAAGTTAATCTGTATGTCATCTAAAATCATTATGCACATTTGGTTAGTACTGCTTTCATAGCAGGTGTGTGACCTTGAGCAAGTTACCCAACTTCTCCTACCCTCCGTATTCACTTGTGTAGAATAGATATATTATTGCCTGACAAGTGTTTAGCACAGTGCCTGCTGTAGTAATTACTCAGTAAATGGAAGCAACTGCAAGAATGCATTGTTGAACTGATTGTTTTCTTTATTATTCTTGATGAAAAGGACAGTATTGGAGGTTTAGAAATTATACAAATACTTTCATTCTGCACCTAAACTTGGGTTTGAAGGTATTAGAACAGTAGACCAAAGAGTTGACCAATGTGATTATATCCCTAGTTTTCCATGACTGACTGTATGACTTGGTCAAGCCATTTAACCCTTTTAGGGTGTGGTTTCTTCATCACACAAATTAGGAAGTTTGATTTGATTTGATCTCAAGACATTCAGCTTGCAGGGTGCCAACTGTCTTGAGTGGTTCTGATCATGGGATGTGGTTCATCTAAAGTCATAGCATTTTTAATTTTGTTTTGTTTTAAGTGGCTATTTGACACACAAATAAGCTAGGAGTTGATGTGGCTCCAGCTGTTCTCCTGTTTTCATTATGAGTGACTGATGGTCACCAGGCGTCTTGTTAGCAAGCTGGGTCAATTAGTAATTGCTTTTGAAGCTGTATATAATTAATTACATAATTATGAGCTATTGAAGTTTAGTCCTAGTAAAACTGCATCATAAAACCAAGGCAATTTCAAAAGATTTACTGACAAAGAAAAATATGGATAAACTTTTTATACATTTGACTCACATTTATTTTATATAATATATATTTGTCAAGCATGGAACCACTTATCACTGCCATCAGTAAAAATTATATGTGCATATAATCCAGCCACATGGACCATTGTTGAAATAACTTTTATATTTTTAATTAGATGACTTGTTATACCCCTTCCAGATAGGAGAATCTATAATTTTATGAATTTCGGTCTTCTAATAAGGTAGAGCTGGCTTTGTAATGATTAAGTTGAACTCAGTAAAGCAAAATAAAATTTAAGAAGCCTGTTACAAATATATATATAAGTGTGGGTGTATATGTTAACATAATATACTGATGACTGATTTTCTTTTTACTCAAGAATATATTTTAGAAATTCTCTCATTTATATAGTTTCTTCTTTCTTTTGAATGACTGCAATAGAATAGATGATTACCATTATTTAACCAATCTCCTTCTGATGGACATTGAGGCTTTTTTCTAACTTCTGTTACCCACGATAATGCTGTAATGATTATCTTGCACATGTGAGATTTTGTGCGTAAGTTAGCATATCTGTAGGTTAAATTTCTGGGTCAGAGTATATATGCATTTGTAATTTTGAATTTGAAATAAACAAATTGTTTTCATGGAGGTTGAACCAATATGTACTCCTGCCAACAGTGTGTAAGTGAGCCTGTTTTCTGCCCAACCACTTTTTCCTCATCTTTCTGTGTGACCAAACAATTTAAATAGTACACTGTTTCCTCTAGGAATATGCTAATTAGAGGGGTGATCATACTGTGGTGCAGATTTCATAGAGATTGAATATTACACTGAAGACCACCTTCTAAACTATATGTATTTGCTGAATTAAATGACTGTACTGTTAAGCATCTTGGAATGCACTTTATGTTGCTTCAAAGAGCAATTACACTGACTTAGAAAAACCTACAATTTGAATATTATCAACAAATTAAAGCCTTCTGTGGATATTCATTCTCATAATAAAACCTACTATACATATCATGCAAAAGTTTGGCTATAATGTTATTTATACTTTCTTTTCTTTTTTTATTTTTTTTGAGACGGAGTCTCGCGCTGTCACCCAGGCCAGAGTGCAGTGGCGTGATCTCGGCTCACTGTGACCTCTGCCTCCTGGGTTCAAGTGATTATCCTTCCTCAGCCTCGTGAGTAACTGAGACTACAGGTGTGCACCACCATGCCCGGCTAATTTCTGTATTTTTAGTAGAGACGGATTTCACCATGTTGGCCGGGCTGGTCTCAAACTCCTGACCTCAAGTGATCTGCCTGCCTTGGCTTTCCCAAAGTGCTGGGATTAACATGAGCCACCATGCTTGACCTGTTTTTTTTAATCTTCC
This sequence comes from Aotus nancymaae, assembly GCF_030222135.1. Classification (NCBI taxonomy): domain Eukaryota; kingdom Metazoa; phylum Chordata; class Mammalia; order Primates; family Aotidae; genus Aotus; species Aotus nancymaae. The sequence goes on along the minus strand of NW_026988447.1, from coordinate 1,276,531 downwards.
TTTCAGAAGGAAAAGGCCTTATGTCTAGATAATGTTTCTATTTTTTCTTGAGCCTTAAGGTTCAGGAGTTAAAGCTTCTTTGCTTCCTTTAAGAAAATGAGAAGTTTGTTACGGAGAGATATGAATGATGTCTTTCTTTTCTATGTTTAGGACTTACCACATAGATTTAGGAAAGTCATAACATATAGTCGTAAACCACTGCTATTTGGGCTGCAGTGTGGCATATATGAAAGTCAGTTTCTGAAGAACTTAGGTCTTTTTTATGCTAATATGATCATTTCTAAAATTTACCATTGTTCTAATAGTTGAAGGTGTTTTGTGGAGTTTGTTTGGCTTTCATAAAGGATCACCAGATATTCAATAACTTTTTTTTTGAAGTTTTTCCTCCTTAATTTGACTTTCAAATATGGTCCTTTATATAGCACTGTAATAATTCACTTACAAGGAAAAATGTTTCTATTATTGACTTTCTTGAAAAGCACTTGTAGTGTTGGATGTAGTATTTATATTGAGGATAGTGGCTCAATCCCACAGAATAACCTATAATTAATATAAAATTGCTTGGCATTATTCAAATGAAAATACAAATTAAAAAGTTATTAGATAATCACCTATTACATTTTCCTTGTTAGCACATATATTGCATTCTAGAGAAACTGTCTGCTTATAGGTAGAGACTGTTGTTGAATTTTAAATTGTTTTACCCCCTAAGGAAAGCAGTTGTATGTTACTGAAACAGTGGAAAAACAGGCCTTCAGCAAAATGAGGCTTTGATGTGGTATGGATTACTCTGTGGCCACCCCTTTCCCCCAAATCACTGAAACTCATGATTGCTTGAGCTAAGAGAACAAAACCATTTTTATTGAATTATAGCACCCCCTAGCATCCTAATTTATGTTTTTATGTTTTGTTTTGTTTTGTTTTTTTGAGATAGGGTCTCACTCTTTCACCCAGGATGGAATGCTGTAGGGTGATCACAGCTTACTGCAGAGTCGACCTCCCTGGGCTCAAGTAACTGGCACTACAGGTGCATGCCACCACATCAGGCTAATTTTTGTATTTTTTGTAGAGATGAGGTCTCGCTATGTTGCCCAGGCATGTCTCAAACTCCTGAACCCAAGCAATCTTCCTGTCTTGGCCTCCCAAAGTGCTGGGATTACAGGTGTGAGTTACCATGCCCAACCAATAATTTGTGTTTTAAGAAGTCAAAGCAACAATTTGTTTATGCTTATAAAACAAACCATTAATCTAACAAGATCTGATATCTCGTATTCTTCGGACCAAGGAGAAGAGACCTTTGAAAGATTCCATGGAAATTATGAAGAATGTGAAGAGTCATCATTGTTTTTGAAAATAATTGTTACTTTTGGTTTATGTGGAATATGGGGGTATCGACGCAGATTATAAACTATGACTGAACCTCTTGTGCCCTCTTGTAGAAGTGGTCAAATAGACAGTGTTTTTCCAGCCAATTTTCTAAGAGTATTGATGTGTGTGTTGCAGGTACTTCTTCCAGCAGCTGGTCTCTTACAGTTACAGGATGTGAAGAAGACCTGCTGTGAATTTTTGGAATCCCAGCTTCACCCTGTCAACTGCTTAGGAATCCGGGCTTTTGCTGATATGCATGCATGTACCGACCTTCTAAACAAGGCCAACACCTATGCAGGCAAGTGGAGTAGACCTCAACTGAATTGGGGAGGAAACTGGAACTCTTGATTTTTGATATGATTCCACAGTGGTCTCTGGAAAGTCATGTCATATATCTGGATCTGGGCTTTATAAAAATACACTTAAAATCTTATAATGGTAACACTGTATAATTGAAGCATACTCATAAAATTCTGAACTTAAAAAACAAGCAACTATACATTGGGATTGGGCCTGAATAATAGAAGAGCTAGATTTTTTTGTTTTTGTTTTTTTGTATTTTTTTTTAGGCAGAATCTTGCTCTGTCACCCAGGCTGGAGTGTGGTGGTGCAGTCTTGGTTCATTGTAACTCTGCCTTTAGGGTTCAAGAAGAATAGCTGTGTGTATTTTTCTCTCAAATTGTTAAATGAATAGACATATGAGAAAGTGTATGCATGTGAAATTGTTATTTTAGCTCTGACTTTTACATTCTTTTTTTTTGCATCTATGAATACAATTTTGTGGCTTAAAAAATCTTCAAAGCAGTGAAATATAGATATGTTTGGTGGAGTAGAAAAGTAGACCACCAATAGAAGCAGCCCACTCCTTGCATGCTGGTTCCATGGCCTACTGCTGGCATCTCCCTGTGGTGGAGGGAGGGCCTGTTGCTGTTTTCAAGGAGCCCTCACTTTAGCTGCTTTCGGGCCCTTCAGGACCCTCATCTCTGCAGTTGGGGAGGGAAGATTGTTATAGCTTTGGATGTACATAAAGGTCACAAATGTAATCTGTATTTTGTTGAGTTTATAAGCACTTAAAGATATGTATTAAGAGTGATTATTAGGATATTTATTTTCTTTTTTTAGTTTCTTTGTGCTTTTATTTAATTGTTAAATTCTTTTTTTTATTTCAATAGCTTTAGGAGTACAAATGGTTTTTGGTTACATAGATGAATTGTATAGTCACGAAGTCTGGGATTTTAGTGTACTTGTCACCTGAGTAGTAGACATTGTTCCCTAATTGGTAGTTTTTCATCCTTCACCGTCCTCCCAACCTCCTCACTTCTGAGACTTCCATGTCCATTATACCACTCTGTCTGCCTTTGCATACTGATAACTTAGCTCCCACTTATAAGTGTGAACATATAGTATTTGGTTTTCCATTCCTGAGTTACTTCACTTAGAATAATGCCCTCCTTTTCCCTCCAAGTTGCTGCAAAAGAAATTATTTCTCTCTTTTTATGGCAGAATAGTATTCTATCTCATATATACACACACACACACATGTGTATACACATATGTATATATGTATATCTAAATATACATGTATGTATGTGTGCATATATACATATGTGTGTATATATGTGTGTGTATATATATAACATTTTCTTTATCCACTCATTGGCTGTTGGGCACTTAGGTTGGTTCTGTGTCTTTGTAATTGTGAATTGCACTGTGATAAACATACACATTCAGGTGTCTTTTTGATATAATGGTTTCTTTTCCTTTGGGTAGATACTGGTAGAAGTTACAATCCACCAACTGCCTGCAAGATTCTGCTTTGCATCTATGAGACTCAATAGGAATAGTTCCTATGGAAGCTTCTATGTTCACTGCTCCTTTAATAGGCTCTAGAACTGCAACCTCCCCCAGCCTTCAAATGCAAGAGCCCTTTGTCTAAACTCTGTTTCAGTGTGCTTACTTTGAGGAGTAAGGAAGCTTTTGGTACATAGATCTAGGTAAGGGTATATACATGTGCATATGTATGTGTGTCTCTGCAGAGAGCATTGGAGAGTAGTAGTCCTAGAATCCCTATTTCATTTACCAAATAAATAATGGTTCAAAGTGGTTAGTTGAAAAAACAAAAACACAGTTCTTCACTAAAGCACATTAGTTTCAATAAATTTAGACTTTATTGATTTCTGTGGGGTGGCCTGATGGCCTAACTGCCCTTTAGAAAATTATTTCGTGAAAATATGTGATCTGAGTTCTAGGAAGCTGATTTACAGATGAGCTTTTAGAACACAACCCTTCTGTAAGTTGGGGAATGCCTGTAATGTGTAACAATGTTCATGCAGCCTTTTTGAGTAGAATGAAGCATGTTATGAAAAACCAAAGATGAGTATCAATTTATTAATGTATTCCAATGCAACCAATTCTGTTCAATTAAGTAGAAAATATTACTTCTAAATTCAGACTCCATTAACTGCTAGACTTAATGCACCTGCTATAAGTGACTTCTATTAGGAAAACCAAGAAGGCTTTTGTATTTTTAGGTATTTTTTGCTGCATGAAACAATCACTGTTCAACATTATATCTTATATCTTATATCTGGGCTGCAGTTGTCTCTATAGTGCTTGGTAAATGTTACTGGCTGCTAATGATAGGAGGAGGGTCAGTGCCTGGGGAGAGAATGAAGAAAGTTGGATTAATACACAGGATATCCAGACATAGTTCATATGCTGTACTGGAGCTCTTAGTTTTGCTTGTATCAGAAGCAACTCATTTACTGTGTTTTTAGGGGATCATTAAATTTTTTAAATCTTTCTCTTATTTAAAATCTTAAATTTATTTAGTATACTACAAAATATAAAAAATTTTCCACCAGAATTAGAACACCTCTATATCTTAGTTTATAGTGTTCTCCTTTGTAATTATGCCAAGAATTTTTCATGAAAAATTAGTCACTTTCAACAAAATTATAAAGAAACTTCGATTCTTCATTTTTAATGCACTATATTTTGCATCCGAATCTATCTTTAAAGGATGTTCTGCTTTTATACCATGCTTCTGAATCTTGTATTTGCTTGAGTTTCTTAGGTTTTAGGTAACATTTTAAAACATCTTTCATTATGAAAAATTGCAAGCACATACAAGAATAGAATAGTTCTTTTCATCCAACTTCAATAGTTGTCAACTCAGGGACAATTTGGTTTTAATTATAATGCTCATTACTCCCCTTCCCTTTTTTTATATGCAAACATTTTACTGAAGTCTAATGTACATATAGAAAAGTGCACAAATCCACAAATCATGTCTACAGCTTGAGGAATTTTATACATCCTCTTGTATTATCTTGAAGCAATTGTCATGCTTTACCTATGTATTTCATCCTTATATTTTAAACAAATGCCATTACAAAGACCTTGCTTGTATAATGAAGCAATTTCCCTATCTTTGATGTATTGATAACTAGTTGCAACAAACTTTCCAAAATAATCCAGAATAATACTACAAAACAATTTGATATGGTTTGGCTGTGTCCCCACCAGATCTCGTCTTGAATTCCTTTGTGTGGTGGGAAGGACCTGGTAGGAGGTAGTTGAATCATGGGGGCAGGTCTTTCTTGTGCCGTTCTTGTGATAGTAAGTCTCATAAGATCTGATGGTTTTAAAAATGGGAGTTTCCCTGCACAAGCTCTCTCTCTTTGCCTGCTGCCATCCATGTAAGACGTGACTTGTTCCTCCTTGCCTTCCACCGTCATTGTGAGGCTTTCCCAGCCACGTGGAATTGTAAGTCCATTAAACCTCTTTCTTTTATAAATTGTCTAGTTTTGGGTATGTCTTTATAAGCAGCATGAAAACAGACTAATACACAGTTGTTCTTCATAGTGAAACTATCTGATTGCTGTGGATGTTTTAAGCAAATAGGAGGTGGGGAGATAAGGAGTCCATGTAGTAAGATGTCTACAGCTCCTTTTCTATCATAAACAAATAATTGTTTTTTAGATGATTTGTCTTTAAGTACTCTATTTGTCCAGAAAATTTACCCAAACCTTCAAATTACTTTCAAGTCAAATCATATAGCATGTGAAAAACTCCAAGAAGGTTATGGGACACAGTGGCAGTAAAGTTAATATTTTTCTTTTTCTTTTCCCTATCATAGGCAGTACGACCTGTACAGGCTTTTCTAGGTAGGAAAGAAAAGGAGGAAGAGAAGAAATAAATAGCAATAGAAGACTCAATACATACATACATACATACATATATACATGGAAAGCAGAAGGGAGGAGAAAGAGAGGCTGAGGAAGAAAAGGATGGGTAAGGAGAGAAAGCCTGCAGGACCTCAGGGTACTGTCTGGTCCATGGTGTGACTGCATATAAGGGCACTCTCTATCCTTTGAAAACTCTCCAGAGATTTTGGACTTAAGAACTGCTTCATTTCTTTCTCTTGCCCATTGGAAACAAGCTTTCTAGAATTCATTATAATTAAATTGTGCAGGTATATTGAGAGAATTACAGTGTTCCATGGCGATCTCTTCTGTGAACTCATGCTTATTTTTAATAACATCAGCATCTTTAGGGAAAGTAAAAATGTGAATAACCAAATGGGTAGGTTAGAGAATGAGAGTAGGGGAGGACGTAGAATCCACGCTGCTCACCCTGAGATGATCTCGTGGCTTCAACAGCGTGATGCTGGCAGTTACAGCCTGTCACACTGACCGCACTGCTTCTCCAAGGCACAGAGTGACAGCTTAGTGTGAGCAGACCACCCAGGTTAAATGGCCTGCCTGCTGAGGCATGGTGTTCTGGACTATGGTCATCCTTATGTTCTTGAAGGATTTTTTTTTTTTTTTTTAGCTTAAAAAGCTGTATGAAATTATTTTTTGTATCGTATCTTAAAATGAAGTTTTTCTCAGTTAACCCCAAGTATACTGACTTATTCAGAGAGTGCTAGTTTCTGGACTCTTCTCATGTTTTTTGGGTGGTATCTATATTTTAACCATTTCTCAAATCATTAGCACCTTCTTTTTTAAGCATTTTTTGGCAGGCCAAAAATATAGAGAAGAAAAAAATTGAACTCATCAGTTTAGATGCATATTAATAGTTCTAGCAAAAGACTCTTTGGAAATTGGGTTTTAATTATAACTTGAAATATGAATTTTATTCAGTATTCTTTGTTGATAGCCAAGCACATTTAAGGGAAAAAAAATGTTTCAGATTTTTAGTCATTCCTATACCTCACCACTTCCCATACTGAAAATTTGAGAAACTACTTAATTCTAGTTCTAACTGATCTTTGGGGAAGTTTGTGGTATCATTTCCTTTTTCTTTTTTAAAATAGAGATGGGCTTTTGCTGTGTTGCCCAGACTATTCTCAAACTCCTGGCCTTAAAGCAGTCCTCTTGCCTTGGCCTCCCAGAATCAGGATTACAGACGTGAGTTACCACACCCAGCCTAACAGTATCATTTTTAAGCTAGGACTGTAGCTGAAATTCTGGGCTTGGTAAGCACTCAGCATTCCTCAGTAACAGGACTACCTGTGGAGAAGTCCTCCAGAGTCAGGCATAGTGGCCCACGCCTGTAATCCTAGCACTTGGGAGGCTGAGATGGGCAAATTGCTTGAGGCTAGTAGTTCAAGACCAGCCTGGCCAACATGGTGAAACCCTGTCTCCACTAAAAATACAAAAAATAAATAAATTAGCCAGGCATGGTGGTGTATGCCTGTAGTCCTAGCCACTCGAGAGGCTGAGGCATGAGAATTGCTTAAACCCAGGAGGCAGGGGTTGCAGTGAGCTGAGATCGCACCACTGCACTCCAGCCTGGGTGATGGAGTGACTCCATCTCAAAAAAAAAAAAAAAGTCCTTCAGTCACTGATGTGCTTTCATTTTATTTTCCATTCCCTTGCTACTTTACCCTGGCTGTTCAGGCACCCCTCACTGTCCTGTCCAGTAGACACATAAAATGATCAAACTTTTTTATATGCCCAAATATTTTCATGTGTGTCCCCTCTGTCTTTGTCATAAATGAAACTTTGCCTTTCCCCCAAAACTGTATGTCATGGGCAGACTTCTCAAAGGGATTGCTCCCCACAGCTCACTGGGTACCCGGGTAGAAGGGTACCACTTCCAGACCATTGCTCTCTTGCTGCCACCAGTCTCACTTCTTTACCGGCTGGCTGGCAGGCTACTGCATTCTCTCTGCAGCTCATTTTTCTCTTTTGGCCTCTAGGCATACTGCTGTCTTTTACACTGAGATTATCTTTCCCTGTGTATTTTATTTCTCCTGCCATCAACGCCTTCAGAATCTATACTGTTGGCTCACGTGAGACTCCTTCTTCATAGTTCCTTGTGATCATGATCTTCCCTCCACAAACCCATTCTTCACCTTAGACTACAGTTCCAGGATCTGTTGGACCTTTCTGGTATTTAGAACTCTGAGGCCTCCACCTTTATGTGCACTATATGTGTGCCTTCTCATTCTCTTGTATTTCTTCATAAATCTGTGCTCTCTGGTCCTTATTCTTCTAGCTAACTCGGCTGTTCAGCCTAGATCCAGTAGTCAGTCATTTCAAAGCTACTCTCTTTGTGTATCTGGCATTGTCCACACTGTTGTGGGTGATAGATAACAGGCTCAATACAATTTAACCCTTGTTTATAATCTAACTTTATAGTCCAGTAACTATAAACTTACACCCCGACTGTATTCGGAATATGCCTTATTCTCTGTAAAACCAGTGTTTGTAACATTTTCTTCTACAGAAAATTTACTTCAGTCATTTGCCCACCTTTCTACAATTTAGGCTAGGAATCACTGCTTGGAATAAACATCAGAATAAGCTCATGATTTGAATGCTGCCCTCTTGAAAGAAATTTGTGTTGAGTGAGTGATTTTAATAATGGTATTACTAGCCTTAGCAATGGGATATGCATACCAAAGAATAGATTCTGATTATTCAAGGCTCTACTCCAATGCTAATTTACTGATACAGAAGATTCTTCCTTTGGAGAACTGTGAAAGCACTTGATATGCAGCACTTTTTAGCTAAAGTCATGCCAACTCAAATGACACTTCTTAAAAGAGTTAATCATTTGTATATTCATGCATTCATTATGATCCTCTTTATTCCTTAGTAAATTATATGCAGTCTCTGCTGTGCTTTGCTGACAGTTTTTTTTTTTTTTTTTTTAGCTCACACGAGTTAACTGTATTCAGGTTCATGAAAACTGCCTTATGTTAATAGAACAGATGGAGATGTATATGATTTTTATCTCCTAAAGATTAATAGTGTTGAAAGTCAAAGAATCATGGAGTATTAATGTTGTAGCAAATCTTAGCTATCTAGTCTAACACTTCAATTTTATTAATTAAGAAAATGAAGACCAGAGATATTTCTATTTTCCCAAAACACTTTTATCTATTAGGGATGAGCTGCTTGTGGATCTAGGATACTATTGTTATTCCTACTCTTACCCTCATTTCTCAAATGAGATTCTGCATTGAGTATAGAGGAATTATGGAGACCCGTCACAGCATTTAATTTTGTTCAAAAAGGTGCTTAGTGTTTCGAAAGCAAATACAAAGGGAACTTTGTGTCTTATTACAGGTTACAAAAGAGAAAAAGTAACACTTGGGACTTATATTGTTGATTTTATTACACTTATTTGGGATGAGAATCCTAGCCTGATGATCTCTCTTGACCTGGTATGGCAAATTCTATGGACTGTCTTTCATTTCATGATTAGCTTATTTTATTTGCTGGAGGGAAACAAACAGAAAAGTTTAGTTACTCTAGAGAGTGAGGGAGAATCATTACATATATATGGAAGGATGAATATGTATATTGTACATTATATGTGTATAGTTTATGTGTTTAATGTATATAGCATACTGATTCTTTACTACTCGAAATTGTGCCCTATTGCAGTTATGGTATTTGTTCAGAGAGAAGAAACTGATAATTAAATGTTAATATAACTATGTTGGGCTTTATTCAGTGGCCAGTGGTGACCTACTGAAGGCAAATCACTGTCACGAACTATGATCCATAAACAGAATGACCTGTCAATATATGGGTGAAAGGTTTGGAGGCAGTAATTGAGGTTGGTAATAGGGTTAGAACTAGGGTAATTAAGATAGGTGAATGAAGCAAGATCATAGATACGGGAACTAACTCTGAGTATAAGTAGAGGAAACAGATTAAACTCTGATATGAGTTGGTCTTTTAGCATTACATTTTAGGTAAATTCTTTGTGGGTACATTTTAGTGTGTGCATATTTATTGCCAGTGTGCAGTAGCTGCTGATTTTTACTATACCTTACTGAGATACGGTAGGCTGAAAAAGAATTTGTTCACTGAAAAGGAAGAATTTTTCACTTTGGCTGTGTTGTGTTAGGCTTATATTAACCAAAGTAATGCAAAGATATTAGGGTTTTAGTTGATGGTATATTCAATGGAAATCAATTATGTAATCGTGTCCAGAAAGGTGTAAGGTGATTAACCCATTCTATTCTGTCCAGATCCAACCATAGCTATGAAATTTAGTTTATTTTTAGGTTGAGTGTTTTTAGAGAGATTGATGCAGTAGAGCCCTGAATTTATAGCCAGGGTGATGCTGAAGACTCCAAATCATGTTGTGCAAGGAGTGGTTGAAGGACTTAGGACTATACAGACCATAGAAGGATAATTTGGGAAAATATAATGCTCTTTGTAAGATTTTGAGGAATTTCATAAGAGACAGATTAATCTTGTTCTGTTTATTGTGGTAGGCAGAATTATCAGTGTTACAAAATAAGAGTGAAAAAGATTTTAGAGTAACTCACAGAAGAACTTCTAATAGTGTTTGTGTTAGTCCGTTTCCATGCTGCCAATAAAGACATACCCGAGACTGGGCAATTTACAAAAGAAAGAACTTTATTGAATTTACAGTTCCACATGGCTGGGGAGGCCTCATAATCATGGTGGAAGGCAAGGAAGAGAAAAGTCACATCTTATGTGGATGGCAACAGGCAAAGAGAGCTTGTGCATGGAAGCTCTTGTTTTTAAAACCATCAGGTCTCGTGAGAGCCGTTCACTGTCATGAGAACAGCATGGGAAAGACCCATCCCCATAATTCATTCATCTTCCACTGGGTCGCTCTCACAACACATGGGAGTTATGGGAGCTACAAGATGAGATTTGGGTGGAGACACAGAACCAAACCATGTCATTCCACCTCTGGCGCCTCCCAAATCTCATATGTTCACATTTCAAAACCAGTTATGCCTTCCCAACAGTCCCCCAACGTCTTAACTCATTTCAGCATTAACTCAAAAGTCTACATTCCAAAGTCTCATCCGAGACAAGTCAAGTCCCTTTCGCCTATGAGTCTGTAAAATCAAAAGCAAGTTAGTTACTTCCTAGGTACAATGGGGATACAAGCTTGGGTAAATATAATCATTCCAAATGGGAGAAATTGGCCAAAACAAAGGGGCTACAGGTGCCATGCAAGTCTGAAATCCAGTGGGGCAGTCAAACCTTAAAGCTCCACAGTGATCTCCTTTGACTCCATGTCTCACATCCAGGTCACACTGATGCAAGAGCTAGGTTCCCATAGTCTTGGGAAGCTCCGCCCCTGTGGCTTTACAGGGTACAACCTCCCTCTTGGCTGCCTTCATGGGCTGGCATTGAGTGTCTGTGGCTCTTCCAGGTACACAGTGCAAGCTGTCAGTGGATCTACCGTGCTGAGATCTGGAGGATGGTGGCTGTTTTCTCACAGCTCTCCTAGGCAGTACCCCAGTAGGGAATTTGTGTAGGAGCTCTGACCCCACATTTCCCTTCTACACTGCCATAGCAGAGGTTCTCCATGAGGACCCTGCCCCTGCAGCAAACTTCTGCCTGGTCACCCAGGCATTTTCATACATCTTCTGAAATCCAGATGGAGGTTCCCAAACCTCAATTCTTGACTTCTGTGTACTGGCAGGCTCAACACCATGTGGAAACTGCCAAGGCTTGAGACTTGCACCCTGAGAAGCCACGGCCTGAGCTCTGTGTTGGCCTCTTTCAGCCACAGCTGGAGTGGCTGGGATGCAGGCCCTAAGTCCCTAGGCTGCACACAGCATGGGGATCCTGGGCCTAGCCCACAAAACCACTTTTTCTTAGTAGGCCTCTGGGCCTGTGATGGAAGGGGCTGCTGCAAAGATCTCTGACATGCCCTGGAGACATTTTCCCCATTGTCTTGGTGATTAACATTCTGCTCCTTGTTAATTATGCAAATTTCTGCAGCCAGCTTAAATTTCTCCTCAGAAAATGGGATTTCCTTTTCTATGGCATTGTCAGGCTGCAAATTTTTCAAACTTTAATGCTCTGTTTCCCTTTTGAAACTGAATGCCTTTAACAGCACCCAAGTCACTTCTTGAATGCTTTGCTGCTTAGAAATTTCTTTCACCAGATTCCCTAAATCATCTTTCTCAAGTTCAAAGTTCCACAAATCTCTAGGGCAGGGGCAAAATGCTGCGAGGCTCTTTGCTACTACATAACAAGAGTCACCTTTGCTCCAGTTCCCAACAAGTTCTTCATCTCCATATGACACCACTTCAGCCTGGATTTCATTGTCCATATCATTATCAGCATTTTTGTCAAAGCCATTTAACAAGTCTCTAGGGAGTTCCAAACTTTCCCACATTTTTCTGTCTTCTTCTGAGTCTTCTAAACTGGTCCAACCTCTGCCTGTTACCCAGTTCCAAAGTGGCTTGCATGTTTCTGGGTATTTTTTCAGAAGCACCCCACTCTGCTGCTACCAATGAATTTATTAGTTCATTTTCATGCTGCTGATAAAGACATACCCAAGACTGGGTAATTTACAAAAGAAAGAGGTTTATTGGACTTACAGTTCCACATGGCTGGGGAGGCCTCACAATCATGGTGGAAGACAAGGAAAAGGAAGTCACATCTTACATGGATGGCAGCAGGCAAAGAGAGCTTGTGCAAGGAAACTCCCATTTTTAGAACCATCAGATCTTGTGAGATTCATTCACTATCATGAGAACAGCATGGGAAAGACCCGCCCCATAATTCAGTCATCTTCCACTGGACCCCTCCCACAACACATGGGAATTATGGGAGCTACAAGATGAGAGTAGGCTGGGGACACAGAGCCAAACCTTATCAGTGTTCAAAGATGATATGCTGTCTTGCTATTTCTGGATGTGTGCAAAATGTAGCCAGATAACCATTTATTGTGAAAAAAAATTTTTTTTTTTTTTTGAGATGGAGTTTCGCTCTTGTTACCCAGGCTGGAGTGCAATGGTGCGATCTCGGCTCACCACAACCTCTGCCTCCTGGGTTCAGGCAATTCTCCTGCCTCAGCCTCCTGAGTAGCTGGGATTACAGGCACGCACCACCATGCCCAGCTAATTTTTTGTATTTTTAGTAGAGACGGGGTTTCACCATGTTAACCAGGATGGTCTCGATCTCTTGACCTCGTGATCCACCCGCCTTGGCCTCCCAAAGTGCTGGGATTACAGGCGTGAGCCACCACGCCCGGCCTTATTGTGAAAATTTTTGAGGTTACGCATACATATTATAAAAGCTGTGTCAGGTGACCTTTCAGATCCTTTATACCATTAAATCTTATGATTTTTATGGCATTACAGAAAAAGAACTAACAGGGTTTATGAAACAATTCACATTAGGGATTAAAAAAGAGTGGGATGACAAGGGAATGGGGTAGTTATTTAATGGATATAGAATTTCATATTTGCAAGATGAAAATGTTAGATCTTTTTCATAAGTGTGAATATACCTTTTTTTTTTTTTGAGACAGAGTTTCACTCTTGTTGCCCAGGCTGGAGTGCAGTGGTGCAATCTTGGCTCACTGCACCCTCCGCCTCTCAGGTTCAAGTGATCCTCCTGCCTCAGCCTCCCGAGTAGCTGGAATTACAGGCATGCACCACCACGCCTGGCTAATTTGTTGTATTTTTAATAGAGATGGGGTTTCATCATGTTGGCCAGGCTGATCTCAAACTCCCAAACTCAGGTGATCCACCCACCTCAGCCTCCCAAAGTGCTGGGATTACAGGTGTGAGCCACCCACCCCCCAGTGTAAATATACTTAACACTATTAAACTGTATGCTTAAAAATGGTTAAGGTGGTAAATTTTATTAGTTTTACCACGAAATAAAAGAGAGGGAGGGAGGCAAAAATGACTGTGGCTAAGACTTCAGTCAGCTTTGGGATCAGAGTAGAGCCGTTAAGACACAAAGGGAACATGGGAGGTTCAGCAGGTGTCTGGAGGAAGGCACTGAAACTGTTTGAAATGTAGGTATAGCTTCATCTTGTTTGCTTGAGGAAGAGCCAGAAGTGACATGCAGTATCAGTTTAAATGTTCTCAGATTGGGCAAGATATTTAACAGTAGCCACAGTCAACTAGGCCAGAGGAAGAACTTGATTTATTTTGAGAGGAATATCAACAGACATAGTCAGAGAATCCTTATCAAGTATCAGGCCAAAGAGTGAAGCAAACCATCAGTGGAAAAATGCACAATGATGAAAAGTCAGACCATAGAGCTCAAAACAGGCCAAGGTAAGTGGCCCAAGGTAGTAATTAATGTGAGGGTTTTTAGAGGACTGCTAGTGTGTGATACTGGTTTCATGGTGTGTGGGTGACTCTGACTTGTTTAAAAGAGCCATGACGATTAGATCATATTCGTGTAGAGACTAACAGAGATTCAAACATTGGGGTTTCAGGGAGAGATTGGATCTGGGAGCAACAATATTAGGGTAATAAAGATAACTGGGGATTGTAATGTAGATGAGATAGTTAAAACAGAACTAGTGGAGAATCAAAAGGGGCTTAAGGCAGGCAGGACTGTAGGTAATACCTAGTTTTAGGGAGATGAAGCAGGCAGATTGAATGATCAGAAAGGTAGAAAAATATGTAGAATCCTAACCAGTAGAGAGGGTCATTAAGGTTAAAATCAGCAGAGAGATTGAGAAGGACTGATACCAAGAAAAAGACTTCCAAAGAACTACTTCAAGGTGAAATTGAGCCAGAGGCTATGTCATAATATAAAGATGTGAGCATGCATCAGCATGCAGAGGCTTCAGTATTAAGATCTGTTCTTGAGAAGTCTGGTGTGAGGCTGACAAGGTAGGGCAGTGGCAGAGGTAGCGATGGTAAACCAGTGATCTTTCTTTTTTAGGATAGCAGTTATTTGTCCACTGAAGTCAAGACAATGACATGCATTGACTGTCTATAGCAACACTTTCTTTCTCAATAGGGAAGGAAAATAGTTGGGTCTAGTTGCTTGTTTTGTTTTTGTTTTTTAATTTACATCACCAGTGTTTTCACATGATTATAAACTTTTAATAAAATTTGTGATTAAAAAAACATATAACATGAAATTTATCAACTTAACCATTTTAAGTGTTCCATTCAGTAATGTAATGTGTAAGTATTTGTTTTGTTGTGAAACAGATCTCCAGAACATCTTCATTTTGCAAAACTGAAACCCTGTACCTTTTAAGCAACTCTTTTCCATTTTCTACTAGTCCCTGGCAAGTTATTATGCTTCCTGTTTCTATAAATTTGGCTCCTCTAGATACCTCATATTAGTAGAATCATACAGTGTTTTTTAGTTTTGTGACTGACTCGCTACACTTGGCATAATGCTGTCAAGCTTCATCCATGTTGTATCATGTGACAGGATTTCCTTCCTTTTTAAGGAATGGTATGTATATATGTATGTATATTGTATGTATATACCAATTGCATTTATCCATTCATTCGTCAGTGGATACCTGCTTCTGCCTTTTGGCTATTGTGAGTCATGCTTCTGTGAACATGGGTGTGCAAATATGTCTTCAAGACCCTGCTTTTCATTCTTTTGGATGTATACCCAGAAGTGGGATTGCTGAATCATGCGGTAGTTCTACTTTTAATTTTTTGAGTAACCTCCATGCTGTTTTTCATAATAGTTGCATTATTTTATAATCATACCAACAGTGCCTGAGATTTCTAGTTTCTTCACATCTTTGCCAGCAATTGTTGTTTTCTGGTTTATTTGTTTGTTTTGTAGTAGCCACCCTAATGGGTGTGAGGTAATATCTCATTGTGGTTTTGTATTTTCTCTGATGATTAATGTTGAACATTTATTCATATGCTTATTGGCAATTTGTATATCATCTTTGGAGAAATGTCTATTCCAGTCCTTTGCTCATTTTAAATTGGGTTATTTGATTTTTGTTGTTGAGTTGAAGATATTTTTATATTCTGGATATTCACTCTTTGTCAGATACCCAACTTGCAAGTATTTTCTTTTCTTCCATAGGCTGCCTTTTCATTTTGTTTACTGTGTCCTTTGATGCACTAAACTTTTAACTTTGATGTAGTTGCATTTGTCTGTTTTTACTTTTGTTGCATGAGCTTTTGGTGTCATTTCCAAGAAGTCATTGACAAATCCAGTGTCATGAAGTTTTCCTCTGTGTTTACTTCTAGGAATTTTATAGTTTTGAGTCTTATATTTAGATCCTTAGTTCATTTTGAATTAATTTTTGTGAATGGTGTATATGATCCACCTTCATTCTTTTCCATGTGGATATCTAGTTTTCCCAGCACCATTTGTTGAAGAGACTGTTCTTTTCCCATTGAGTGGTCTTGGCACTCTTGTCGAAGATCATTTTTCCATATACATGAGGACTTAAAAGTATTTGAAAGGAATACATTGAAAGAATCTTTCACCGTTGTTCCTCATTTGTCTCCTCCATAAAGATAATCACTGTTATTAGTGTCGCAGTTTTGTTTTGTTTTCTTGCATGGAGAGGTTAAGTAATCCATTCACATGGTTCATATAACAGACTATCCACTGAAAAAATGTGTTCCCACATCTGTCCTACTTCCTTTTTAAGCTGAGACTATTTCCTAAAGCTTTTTTCATATTATGAGCTTCCTTGTTCATTTTTACAAATGCAGAATATTCCATTGTGTGGAATAATTTTTGTATGTCTACTGATTAACTCTTTTCTGTAATTATTAAAAGCAGTGCTACAGTGAATAACTCAGAGTGTGTCATTTCATGAGTGGTCAAGTATATTTGTAGGATGAGATTTCAAAATTGCTCTCTGTAGAGCATGTGCTAATTTATACTCCCACCAACAGTATGAAATAGCATACTGTTTCATAATAGAGTTGTTGCTTTTTTTTTTTTTAACTTTGATCTTAGTGGTTTTGTGGTTTGAGGCCAGGGAAGAAATGTTCATATTATATTATTTTTCTTAGTACTAGTGGTAATACAAGAGCATTTAATGTCATGAACTAAGCACCAGAGAGACTAATAGTGATTTGCATCAAGAAGATGTAAAATAACAGGTGAGCTGCGCTAGCCTTTTTGCCTTTCTTCCTATAGAATTTTTTCATGCATGCCTTAGAGTGACTTTGTCAGTCACCTAGTCCTTCCTGACTGCGTGAAGTATTGGGTCCTTAGGAAGTGTGTTATAGATTGCCTATCCGTTAATGCTGTAGAACACTTGAAGAAATATACAGTTAATATAAATAGAAGAAAGGCAGGCCTTAAAGTAAACTAATTTACTCCACATGTTGCCAAATAGTGCCCTTCATATTTAGTAATGCTCCGTATCTATTAACCACATCCTTTCCAAAGAAAGCTCATAAGAGTGTAAACATTAGATAACAATACTGAAAGATTTTTTTAAGGAAGAGGGATTGTTCCAATAGAAAATAGAAAGTATTTGAGAATTGGAAATATTTAAAAACATGTATATGTTCACAATGAAAGTTAGTTTTAATTTGAACATTTCCTCTTTACTTTTCCTTAAGACTATTTTTTTTCTTTCTTTCTTCCTTTTTTCTTTTTCTTTTTTCTTTTTTTTTTTGGTAATTGGTGAGGGGGTGGTGTTGGTTTGAGTGACAGCTGTGTTATGGTTTTGCCAATACCGTTGTAATAGTTGACTATTTTCCTTGCCCTCTTAACCTTCTTTGATACACTTGGAATGATTACACAATGAATTTAGATCCCAGACTTGGTTTTGGATAGAGCTTACTAATGCTCTTCTACATTTATGTAATTGCTGACTTTTAAAAAATCACCAAGTTGGTTGTTTAGCAAGTTCATTTTTTCTGATCAGTGAAGCAGAGACTATGAGAATATGTAGTCACAGTATGGGAAAAGTTACATTCTCTCAGTTATGTTTGTTACCACTGGAGAGTTCTTTCCCCTCAT
The DNA here is from genome assembly GCF_030222135.1 of Aotus nancymaae. NCBI lineage: Eukaryota > Metazoa > Chordata > Mammalia > Primates > Aotidae > Aotus > Aotus nancymaae. Next base: position 1,258,967 of record NW_026988447.1, on the reverse strand, counting down.
GAAAAGAATAAGGAAGCCAGCAATCTCTTGCTTTGATTCAGATTTAAAATGTACAGAAGAAGCTTCACTCAAAATCACTGTAGACATAAATTTGGAGGTGAAAATATTTTTATAATGGGTGGAAAGAGGTTTATGTTAGCTTCTTTTTTGTTCAGTGGCTACTGTGTTTTCTGTTTGAATTTCCAAGTTGGTATACATAAATGTTTTTAAATTTATATGCTGTTTGCCAGATTGTCATTAAAATGAATTTATTTCTCAATATTTTTGAACTCTTTTGTATTTTGTTTTTTTTGAGACAGGGTCTCACTCTGTTGCTGAGGCAGGAGTGTAGTGACACAGCCGTGGTTCACTGCAGACTTAACCTCCTGGGCACAGGTGATCCTCCTACCTCAGTCACCCAAGTAGCTGGGACTACAGACACGCACCACCATGCTCAGCTAATTTTTTGTAGAGACGGTGTTTTGCTATGTTGCCCAGGCTGGTCTTGAACTCTTGGACTCAAGTGATCCACACCCCTCAGCCTCCCAAGCTGCTGGGTTTATAGATGTGAGCCATTGCACCCAGCCTACTTTGGAACTCTTAATATAAAGAATCTTTTTTTTTTTTTTTTAAATATGTTCAGTCTTTACAAAGCAAATTCAATTATTGAAAAAGTTTTTCCTTTTTTCCTAGTGTATAAAGAAAACTTTCTTAGCGTATATATTTTTTTATATATAAACTTCCGGTAAAGTCAGGATTTAGCAGGATTATATTTTAGATATAGAAAGTACTTTTGCAATTAATCATGATGGCTTTTTAATATCTATAATCCGACTGGGAGCAGTGGCTCATGCCTGTAATCCCAGCACTTTGGGAGGCTGAGCCTGGCAGTTAACCTGAGGTCAAGAGTTCAAGACCAGCCTGGCCAATATAGTGAAACCTCCTCTCTATTAAAAATACAAAAATTAGCCAGGTGAGGTGGCAGGCACCTGTAATGCCAGCTACTTGGAAGGATGAGTCAGGAGAATTGCTTGAACCCAGAGGGTGGAGTTTGTTGTGAGCCTAGATTGCACCACTCACTCCAACTTGGGTGATGGAGTGAGACCATGTCTCAAAAAAAAAAAAAAATCTGTAATCCTAAATTCTATAAATCATTCTTTCATACTAGGTTTTGAAGTACCATTGTGCTATAAGGGTATCTCTTCAAAGTGGATATTTAAGTTTAATGTTTAGTTTGCATTTTTAAAAAATATCAACATGGCTATTTTTTCTAGTTTGACTTTTGATCAATTACAAATTCAATCACAAGTTTGTCATTCATATTACTCTTTGTTAGTGCATTCTTTTTTAACTACTAGACTTTATTTTTAAAGGAGTTTTAGATTACAGAAGTATAGTTCTGTGTACCCCCTTACTCCCATCTGCCTCACCCACAGTTTCCCTTGTTGGCATCTTACCTTAGTATGGCATGTTTGTTACAATTAATGAGCTAATATTGATACATTACTATTAACTAGAATCTGTCCTTTATAGTAAGGTTCACTCTTTGTGTTGTATATACTATAGGTTTTGACAAATATATGATGATATTTATCCACCATTATAGAATAGTTTCATTGCCCCAAAACACGCCTGTTCATCTCTCCCTTTCTTTCTGCAGCAGACCGCTGATAACACTGGTCTTTTTACTGTTTACATAATTTTGCCTTTTCCAGATGTCATGTAGTTGGAATCGTATAGATGTGGTCTTTTCAGATTGACTTCCTTCACTTAGCAATGTGCATTTAAGGTTTTTCCACATATTTTCACGATTTAACAATTCATTTCTTTTAATCACAGAATACTATTTGATTGTATGATTGTACCACAGTTTATCAGTTCACCAATTGAAGGACATCTTGGTTGCCTCAAGGTTTTAGCAATTATAAATAAAGCTGCTTGAGCTTAAAACCTAGGTGACAGGTTGATAGGTGCAGCAAACCACCTTGGCACACGTTTACCTGTCCAACAAACCTGCACATGTATCCTGGAACTTAAAAAGTTGGAAAAATACAAAAATGGAAATAAAAAATAAAGCTGCTATAAATATTTGTGTGCAGGTTTTTGTGTGGCCATAGGTTTTCAGTTTATTTGAGTAAATACCAAGGATGCTGAATTTTATAGTAAGACTATATTTGATTTTGGAAGGAACTGCCAAACTGATTTCCCACCAACAGTGAATGAGAGTTCCTGCCATTCCACATTCTTGTCAGCATTGGTGTTGTCAGTGTTTTGGAATTTAACTTTTCCAATAGGTATGTAAATGGTGTCTCATTGATGTTTTAGTATGCAGTTCTCTAATGACATATTATATTGAGCATCTTTCCGTGTATTTATTTGCCATCTATATATGTCTTCTTTGGTGAAGTGTCCATTGAGATCTTTTTGCTCATTGTTTAGTTGAGTTGTTTATTTTCTTCTTGTTGAACTTTAAGTGTTCTTTTTATATTTTACATAACAGTCCTTTATCAGATATGTGTTTTGCAAAGATATTCCCCCAGTCTGTGGCTTTTCTTTTAATTTTTTAAGAGTGTCCTTTGCAGAGCAGAAATTATTAATTCTAATGAAATCCAACTTATCCATTTTATTTTTCATGGATAATACTTTTGATGTTGTATCTAAAAAGTTATCACCATACCCAAGGTTAGTTAAATTTTCTTCTGTGTTATCTTCTAGACGCTAAGTTTTGTGTTTTACATTTAAGTCTCTGATCCACTTTGAGTTAATTTTTGTGAGTGGTGTGGTCTATGTAGATTTTTTTGCATATGGATGTTCAGTTGTTACAACATCATTTGTTGAAAAGACTGTTCTTTCTCTATTGAATTGCCTTGGCTTCTTTGTCAGAGATCAGTTGAGTGTGTTTTTTTGGGGTCTATTGCTGGGCTGTCTATTCTGTTGCATTGATCTACAGTCATCCCTTGGTATGTACATCTGTGGGGTATTGGTTCTAGGACCTCCAACAGGTACCAAAATCCACAGGTTCTCCAGTCCCTTATATAAAATGATATAGAATTTGCATACAACCTACACATATCCTCCCATATACTTTATTATATTTTATTTTTATTGTACTTTAAGTTCTGGGATACATGTGCAGAGCATACAGGATTGTTGCATAGGTACCTACATGGCAAGATGGTTTGCTGCCTTCCTCCCCCATCACCTATATCTGGTATTTCTCCCCATGTTGTCCCTCCCCACCCTCCCTATCCCCCGCTATCCCTCCCCTAGTCCCCCCACAACTGACCGCAGTGTGTGATGCTCCCTTCCCTGTGTCCACATGTTGTAATTGTTCAACACCCGCCTGTGAGTGATGTGGTGTTTGATTTTCTATTCCTGTCAGTTTGCTGAGAATGATGGTTTCCAGATTCATCCATGTCCTTATGAAGGACATGAACTCATTGTTTTTTATGGCTACATAGTATTCCATGGTGTGTATGTGCCACATTTTCTTTATCCAGTCTATTGTCGATGGACATTTGGGTTGGTTCCAGGTCTTTGCTATTGTAAACAGTGCTGCAGTGAATATAACGTGTGCATGTGTCTTTATAATAGAACAATTTATGATTCATTGGATATATACCCAGTAATGGGATTGCTGGGTCAAATGGTATTTCTATTTCTAGGTCCTTGAGGAATCGCCACACTGTCTTCCACAATGGTTGCACTAATTTGCATTCCTTCCAACAGTGTAAAAGTGTTCCTGTTTCTCCACATCCTCTCCAGCATCTGTTGTCTCTAGATTTTTTAATGATTGCCATTCTTACTGGTGTGAGATGGTATCTCAATGTGGTTTTGATTTGCATTTCTCTAATGACCAGTGATGATGAGCATTTTTTCATATGTTTGTTGGCCTCATAGATGTCTTCTTTTGTAAAGTGTCTGTTCATATCCTTCGCCCACTTTTGAATAGACTTGTTTGGTTTTTTCATGTAAATCTGTTTTAGTTCTTTTTAGATTCTGGATATTAGCCCTTTGTCAGATGGGTAGACTGCAAAAATTTTTTCCCATTCTGTTGGTTGCTGGTTCACTTTAATGATTGTTTCCTTTGCTGTACAGAAGCTCTGGAGTTTAATTAGATCCCATTTGTCTGTTTTGGCTTTTGTTGCCATTGGTTTTGGTGTTTTAGCCACAAAGTCCTTGCCTATGCCTATATCCTGAATGGTTTTGCCTAGGTTTTCTTATAGGGTTTTTATGGTGTTAGGTCTTATTTAGATCTTTAATCCATCTGGAGTTAATTTTAGTGTAAGGTGTCAGGAAGGGGTCCAGTTTCTGCTTTCTGCACATGGCTAGCCAGTTTTCCAATACCGTTTATTAAACAGGGAATCCTTTCCCCATTGCTTGTTTTTGTCAGGTTTGTCAAAGATCAGATGATTGTAGATGTGTGCTGTTGCTTCTGAGACCTCTGTTCTGTTCCATTGGTCTATGTCTCTGTTTTGGTACCAGTACCATGCTGTTTTGATTACTGTGGCCTTATAGTATAGTTTGAAGTCAGGCAGTGTGATGCCTCCAGCTTTTTGCTTAGGATTGTTTTGGCTATGCGGGCTCTCTTTTAGTTCTATATGAAGTTTGAAGTGGTTTATTCCAGTTCTGTGAAGAAGTCATTGGTAGCTTGATGGAGATAGTGTTGAATCTATAAATTACTTTGGGCAATATGGCCATTTTCACGATGTCGAGTCTTCTCAACCGTGAGCGTGGAATGTTTTTCCATCTGTATCCTCTCTTATTTCACTGAGCAGTGGTTTGTAGTTCTCCTTGAAGAGGTCCTTTACGTGCTTTGTTAGTTGTATTCCTAGGTATTGTATTCTCTTTGTAGCAATTATGAATGGGAGTTCACTTTTGATTTGGCTCTCTGTCTGTTACTGGTGTATAGAAATGCTTTGATTTCTGCACATTAATTTTGTATCCTGAGACTTTGCTGAATTTGCTTATCAGTTTCAGGAGATTTTGGGCTGAGACGATGGGGTCTTCTAAATAGACAATCATGTCATCTGCAAATAGAGACAATTTGGCTTCCTCTTTTCCTAATTGAATATCCTTTATTTCTTTTTCTTGCCTGATTGCTGTGACCAGAACTTCCAATACTATATTGAATAGGAGTGGTGAGAGAGGACATCCTTGTCTTGTGCCAGGTTTCAAAGGGAATGCTTCCAGTTTTTGCCCATTCAGTATGATATTGGCTGTGGGTTTGTCATAAATAGCTTTTATTATTTTGTGTTATGTTCCATCGATACCTAGTTTATTAAGGGTTTTTAGCATAAAGGGCTGTTGAATTTTGTCAAAGACCTTCTCTGTATCTATTGAGATAATCATATGGTTTTTGTTTTTGGTTCTGTTTATGTGATGGATTATGTGTATACACCTGCATATGTTGAACCAGCCTTGCATCTCCAGGATGAAGCCTACTTGGTCATGATGAATAAGCTTTTTGATTTGCTGTTGCATTCTGTTTGCCAGTATTTTATTGAAGATTTTTGTGTCGATGTTCATCACGGATATTGGCCTAAAGTTTTCTTTTTCAGTTGTCTCTCTCCCCGGTTTTGGTATTAGGATGATGTTGGTCTCATAAAATGATATGGGAAGGATTCCCTCTTTTTGTATTGTTTGGAATAGTTTCAGAAGGAATGGTACCAGCTCCTCTTTGTACATCTGGTAGAATTCGGCTGTAAACGCGTCTGGACCTGGGCTTTTTTTAGTTGGTAGGCTATTAATTGCTGCCTCCACTTCAGCCCTTGTTATTGGTCTATTCTGGGTTTCACCTTCTTCCTGGTTTAGTCTTGGGAGAGTGCAAGTGTCCAGGAATTTATCCATTTCTTCCAGATTTACTGGTTTGTGTGCATACAGTTGTTTGTAGTAATCTCTGATGGTAGTTTATATTTCTGTGGAATTGGTGGTGATGTCCCCTTTATCGTTTTGTATTGCATCTATTTGATTCTGTTCTCTTTTCTTTTTTATTAGTCTGGCTAGCAGTCTATCTATATTGTTGATCTTTTCAAAAAACCAGCTCCTGGATTTGTTGATTTTTTTTTGAAGGTTTTTTTTGTGTCTCTATCTCCTTCAGTTCTGCTCTGATCTTAGTTATTTCCTGTATTCTGCTAGCTTTTGAATTTTTTTGATCTTGCTCCTCTAGCTCCTTCAATTTTGATGATAGGGTGTTGATTTTAGACCTTTCCTTGCTCCTCATGTGGGCATTTATTGCTATGAATTTCCCTCTAGACACTGCTTTAAATGTGTCCCAGAGGTTCTGGTATGTTGTGTCTTTGTTCTCATTGGTTTCGAAGAACATCTTTATTTTTGCCTTCATTTCATTGTTTATTCAGTTGAGATTCAGGAGCCAGTTGTTCATTTTCCATGAGGTTGTATGGTTTTGAGTTTGTTTCTTAATCCTGAGTTCTAATTTGATTGCACTGTGGTCTGAGAGACTGTTATGATTTCCGTTCTTTTGCATTTGCTGAGGAATGATTTACTTCCAATTATGTGGTCGATTTTAGAGTAAGTGTGATGTGGTACTGAGAAGAATGTATATTCTATGGATTTGGGGTTAAGAGTTCTGTAAATGTCTATTAAGTTCGCTTGGTCCAGCTCTGCATTCAAGTCGTGGATTTCCTTGTTGACTTTCTGTCTCATTGATCTGTCCAATATTGACAGAGGAGTGTTAAAGTCTCCCATTGTTATTGTGTGGGAATCTAAGTCTCTTGGTGTAGGTCATTAAGGACTTGCTTTATGTATCTGGGTGCTCCTGCATTGGGTGCATATATATTTAGGATAGTTAGTTCTTGTTGCATTGATCCTTTTATGATTATGTAATACCCTTCTTTATCTCTTTTGATCTTTGTTGGCTTAAAGTCCATTTTATCAGAAACTAGGATTGCCACCCCTGCTTTTTTCTGCTCTTCATTTACTTGGTAAATCTTCTTCCATCCCTTTATTTTGAGTCTATATGTGTCTTTGCACGTGAGATGGGTCTCCTGAATACAGCACACTGATGGTTCTTGGCTTTTTATCCAATTGACCTATCTGTGTCTTTTGATTGGGGCATTTACCCCATTTACATTTAATATTTATATTGTTATGTGTCAATTTGATTCTGCCATTTTATTACTGGTTGGTTGTTTTGCCCTTTGGTTGGCGTAATATCTTCATTACGTCTTTGGTCTTTACCATTTGGTTCTTTTTTTGCAGTGGCTGATACTGGTTTTTCCTTTCTGTGTTTAGTGCTTTCCTCAGAAGCTCTTGTAGGGCAGGTCTGATAATGACAAAATCTCTCAGCAATTGCTTGTCCATAAAGGATTTTATTTCTCCATCACTTATGAAGCTTAGTTTGGCTGGATGTGAAATTCTGGGTAAGAGATAAGCCATTACCCAGTTGCCCAGTTGCCCAGGCTGGAGTGCAGCGGTGTGATCCTAGCTCACTGCAGCCTCAAACTCCTCTGCTCAGGCAATCCTCCTGCTTCAGCCTCCCAAGTAGCTGGGACTACAGGTGTGCACTACTGTGCCTGGCTAATTTTTAAATTTTTTGTAGAGACAGGGTCTCTTTTTGTTGCCCAGGCTAGTTTTGAACTCTTGGCTTCAAGTAATTCTCCTGCCCCAGCCTCTCAACATGCTGGGATTACAGGTGTGATCCACTATGCTCGGCTTCCCCTATACTTTAAATAGATTATTTATAATACCTAATATAGTATATGTGCTATGTAAATAGTTGTTTCGTTACTGTATTTTTTTTCGAATCTTTTTTATTTGAGATTAGTTGAACCTGCAGATGTAGAACTTGTGGATATGGAGGTCCAACTGTATTTGTCATTTTCATCTTCAATTTCATATTTATTTCAGTGAAATACCTTGCTTGGTCAAGTCTGAGTTTCAAACAATTGTGTGTCAAAAATTTTTGAGTTTCAAAAACTTTTGTAAATACAAACATTTTAGAGCTGCTTATTATTTTTATGGTTATCTTGTGGTGAACTTCTTTTTTTTTTTTTGAGACAGAATCTTACTCTGTTGCCCATACTGGGATGCAGTGGCATGATCTCAGCTCACTGCAATGTCTGCCTCCCAGGTTCAAGCAGTCCTCCTGCCTCAGCGTCCCAAGTAGCTGGGAGTACAGGTGTGCACCACCATGCCAAGCTACCTTTGTATTTTTTTTTTTTTTAATTGCATTTTAGGTTTTGGGGTACATGTGAAAAACATGCAAGGTTGTTGCATAGGTGCATACGTGGCAGTATGATTTGCTGCCTCCCTCCCCTTCACCTATATCTGGCATTTCTCCCCATGCTGTCCCTCCCCAACTCCCCATCCCCCCGCTATCCCCCCTCCCCCCCAACAGACCCCCGTGTATAGTGCTCCCCTCCCTGTGTCCATGTGTTCTCCTTGTTCAACACCCGCCTATGAGTGAGAACATGTGGTGTTTGATTTTGTGTTCTTGTGTCAGTTTGCTGAGAATGATGTTTTCCAGGTTCATCCATGTCCCTATGAAGGATGAGAACTCCTCGTTTTTAATGGCTGCATAATATTCCATGGTGTATATGTGCCACATTTTTCCTGTCCAGTCTATCATCGATGGGCATTTGGGCTGGTTCCAGGTCTTTGCTATTGTAAACTGTGCTGCAATGAACATTCGTGTGCATGTGTCCTTATAGTAGAACGATTTATAATCCTTTGGATATATGCCCAGTAATGGGATTGCTGGGTCAAATGGAATTTCTATTTCTAGGTCCTTGAGGAATCGCCACACTGTTTTCCACAGTGGTTGAACTAATTTACACTCCCACCAACAGTGTAAAAGTGTTCCTATTTCTCCACATCCTCTCCAGCATCTGTTGTCTCCAGATTTTTTAATGATCGCCATTCTAACTGGCGTGAGATGGTATCTCAATGTAGTTTTGATTTGCATTTCTCTAATGACCAGTGATGATGAGCATTTTTTCATATGTTTGTTGGCCTCATGTATGTCTT